>NC_083339.1:147942075-149354575 GCF_019175385.1 Lycium barbarum
TGACTTGATTAATTCGAATTCCCTTTATAGATATTTTAACGCTCCCTATCAATTATTCCTCAACTAGATGGAGCATAAAGAAAGTTACTGACTTGGTGCCGACGAATTCAGTCACTGATTCATCAAGCAAAGATGATTCATGCACAAGAAATATTGTCAGATGATATGAAATCACATCCCACGTTAGCTATCTTTGTCGTCATCTAATAATTGGAATAAGCTAAGAAGCCTAAGGATTTAGACAATTTTTGTTCTTTGATTTACTTCAGACTATATCTGAACAAATCATCTAAAATCTTCTAGATAGACCCAGAGCTAGATGTTTCATTGGTATAATTTGTAATATGATCAAATGTGAGTTCAGCCTTGAAACACAAGACATTTGACGTGAAATTTCATTAACTATGGAAACATGTAGTCCCTATGATTGGTTAATGGAACAATCTCAACTTGGGTCCGAAGACATTTTGTCTTTGGTGATTGATTTGATTTCTTATAAATTGATGCATAAGAAATTTGTGTCAAAGACATATAAGTATCAATCAAATAAAGCGTGAAGCATGAAAAAGTTAATATACATGTCGTAAAGTTAATATATATGTCGTAATCTAAACAATTAGCCATGTGAATTGATGATCACTATTGCTTCCACATTACAACCACCTCGTGTCTTAGAGTATTTCCTTTCATTACCTTTGGGTATTCCCTAAACCTAATTAAAAGATGAGAAGGTGCTTTCAAACTTCTTACGCTTTTTCTTAGTCTTCTTTTTCTATTTATTAATTATTTGGTGTTTGAAATTTACTGATCCAATTAATTAAAATTCCCAATATAGAAAACTCATTGTGGATCGGAACTTTTTGCACTCTTTATCAAATGGGACTTTATTTTATGATGCATGAATCCGAGATTTCTGATTAAAAGTAAAGAAAACTTTTACCTTTTCACGATATCTTTCTAGAAGAAAATTTCCTATACTTTGGATTTCATATATTTTTTGATGCTATATATGTGATCGCTCGATATCTATAAAGATTCACCCACCCTAATTATAATTTTTTTTTTTCTATTATGCCTAAAATCTCTATTTCATGTTAACTTTTACATGTTTCTATTTAAGACTATCATGGAGCAATATATATTGTAGCAAATCTTCTTTTTCTACAGCATCACTTTTGTGATCTTAGAAGAATTGGCTGTCATAGCTCGAATGAAATTAAAAATTCAGTCCATCATAGTTCAATTACACACGTAGGTTTGGCGGTATTTTTTTCCCGATCATTATTAAGTGGAGGTCGTTTTCAGAACCGTCCCCCCCCCCCCCCCCGACCCACCCATTAATTCCCTAAAAACAAATAGTAAAAAATAAGCAAAGATAAATCAGTTTTTGTAATTATTTTTTTTGGGTCATAAGGCCAGTTTCTTGTTCACTTGGTCCATGCAGTGCTAGTTAAAAAATATGAAAAAAACATATATGAAGGTGACTCATCTAGTCGTCCTATGGTCATTATCACTCAGGGTAGGTCACGTCCCAATTTCTTTTGGCTAATAAAAAAAACAATGGCTTAAGTAGTCAACTTTGGTAACGTAAATTTCACTCTTTTGTATCCAATAATTTACAACTCCAGTTGGACACGCACCATAAGTCCACGACCAAATTAAAGGGGCGAACCCCTTTTTTTTCGTGGGAACTGGAAAAGCCATTTTTATTATATATTCTTTTTTCATTTTCCAGGTCAGATCCAATACTGATATCGGCGACGAGTTGGCATTGGTGCATGATTTAGCGGCCGCCACCTAACAAAAATATACCAAATCAGCTTTCCGCTTCCAGCCTAGCACTAGCCACTTGTACTATAACATTATCACTAGTGCTTTGTTTTTTCTTTTTCTTTCAACACTTTTGTTGTTTTAGCACAGTGGAATTTTGCTAAAAAATTCAAAACCGAATCACATTAGACAGGAGTTCGTCTTTTTCCTATCAATTAGCGAGCTTTTATCGCTTAAAAATTAAAATTATTGATCAAGCTCTAATGTTTTTTTTTTTTCCTTTTTTCTGTTTGTTGTGGTAATGTAAGGCAAACAGATGGAAGTGAGTAACTATTTACATGCACTGATGCACCTGATATCAAAGTTAGATATAAATATATAAACTTTTGCATATAAACTTATATCTTTAACTATTGTCACATGATATATATTCTAACTTTAATTTATGACTCATAAACTTAAATTGTTTGGTTTGATCAGAATACCTAAAATCACCTTTAATAGAAACACTTTATTCGAAAGTGATATATCTCGCACATAAACTCAAATCAGTCGAATCTTAAAGAGGATATCAGACACTAAATTGAAAACAAATACTCCCTCTATTTCAATTTGTTTGAACCTATTTCCTTTTTAGTCCGTGCCAAAATGAATGACTTCGAAGTAAATTAGGAAAGAATTCTTTCCTAATTTGGAAATAAATTCACTTTATGAATAATTTATAGCCACACAAATTTTCAAGACTTATTTTGAGCCACAAGTTTCAAAAGTATTTCCTCTTTCTTAAATGTCATGCCCAGTCAAATGGGTTCGTATAAATTGAAACGGAGGGAGTATATGTCAAAAAAAAATATAATCAGAATACATATTGTACTAGGAGTAGTTGTTTTCTCAACCCCGACGCCTACCCAAGAAAATAACCAACTAATAAAATTCCTCCCATACTTTTACCTCTAATAAATCTAATAAAACTCCGCCTGTGTGAGCTCGCTTACATTGCCGGTCCCAAGCCCGGATAAAGGAGGAGGGTTGCCGAGGGTCAATTGGAAACAGCCTCCCTACCCGGGTAGGGGTAAGGCTGCGTACATCTTACCCTCCCCAGACCCCACTATTGTGGGATTACACTGGGTAGTGACCAAGACTAAGACCAAGACTTCTATTTGTTTGCATGTAGACATAAACTAGATTCTGATATGCAGTTTATCTATGCATGACACATGCTATGCAGCTGCAATCAATTACGTTTGTGGTGGAAGCATAATCCTTTTCCTAGAAAAAGCAAATGGAAGTGTATTCCTTGTTATCCTTTTTTCTCTTTTAAAATCGATATTTTGGTTCGTTAAAAGAAAAAATATGTCCATATCTTCTGAATTAGTTGTTACACCGCCCCCCCCCCCCCCCCCCCCCTTTATATATGTGTGACATGGCCACTTAATTTAAGATGCTCGTGTCACCTTTTTATTATATTCTTTAGTGAATAACCAAAATATGTTAATTGATAGAAAAGAAGTACAAATTGAAAATGAAATAAATGAATTTAGTTTATTTGAAATTTGCTAAAGTTTTATATCATGTATGGAATAATCATTATGTTTTTTAGATAAAGGCAAATTGGATTCGTATCAAGCAAGTTGCCACAAGTTGCATATGGAAATTGGCGTAAAATTGGAAAGAAATCATCCATTTTAAGAAAACGTATCCCATTATTTTTCCTTCCATGTCTCGTTTTATTTACTCCTCTCTCTCTTTCTTTTCCTTCTCTAGTAAGCAATTATAAGAAGTACTCTGATTTGATCTTTTTATTATAGCATTATTGTTTACATTTATGTGATAGGAGATGGTGTAATAACAGGAAGATGATTTACAAGTACCAGAACGTGTGAAAGAAGAAAAAAAGAAAAAAAAGATGTGGCCAGTTCGTGAAATGTGAACCCTATGATTAAGTCTACATAATAAACAGTGCCACGATATTTTCACATTAGGATCTTCTATTATTAATATTTTCCTATTTTACAAATTGGCGGTCCACATCGGTGGTCCAGACGTGGTGGATTCTTATTCGTTAAAGACTTTTTAATAAAAGGTAAGAAAATTTCCACAGATTTATAAAAATCAGAGTTATATAAAGAATAAGGTGGAGAATTATATTTCTTGCCATTCATTGGTAACGCCTAGCTGGAAATCTATTAATATACGGCCTAAATTTAATTGACAGCACAATCGCTGACGTGGATTCTCCAAACCCTCACTCAATCATTGAGAGTTTTTTATCCTTTCTTTTTATACTCCGCATCCTCTCTCATTTCTCACTTTTGCTCAGGAAAAAAAAAAGAAGAATTTTCTTAGAGGAGGAAAAAAAATTCCATACTTTTTGTCTGTTTCTATCACCTCTGCAATTTGTACCTATTGATTTTCTTTGTTCTCTCGAATCGGAATTTCAGAGACTGATTGAGAAGCTAGAGTACTTTTTTTGTGTTTTGTGATATGTCTTTCATGGTTACTTTTTTTGTTCCTGAGGAAACAAAGGAGGAAGAAAGCGAGTGGGAGAAAGAACGATAAAAAAACCGATTTCTACTTCTACAATAATCCTCTTCTCGGAGATAAACAGAAGTTGAGAAAATCACTATAAAAACTTTTATAGTTTTGTGTATAAATATATTCGTATCTCTACTTCTGCAGGTAATACTTTTTATTTTTGTAGAGTTAGTGGTGAAAAACACGGCTGAAATATGGTTTTTTCGCAAGTTTCATAGCCCATTATACTCTTTTCTTACTTGAACTATTGCCATCTAGGTATTAAAACACACGTAGAAGTTGGTTAGGCCAACTATCACCTATTTTCTTTTCTTACCTGAAGTATCACTATCTATATATTAAAACACGTCAAGAAGTTGATTAGACCAACTATCAGCTATTTTCTATTCGTAAAACTATCACCATCTACTCAATTAGGTATGTTATAATACAAATACAGTGATATTTTAGCTATAATAGAGTAGATGGTGATACTTCACGTGGGCAGAGCAAACAACTTATAGTTAGAGTGTGAAACTCGCGAACAAGTGATAGTCCGTGTGTTTTTTTATCATTATCATCCTTATAATTATCAGTTGAGAAGATATTGACGTTTTTTTTTTACGTTTTCAGTTTGACGATAAACGATGTCGACGACCGTAATCAGTGAGTCAGCGGTGGTGATGAACGCTACCGAGGCACAAACGGCCGTTACCGCAAAACTAACGGCGTCGGTGATCGAGGTTGATTTCGCGAAATGCGATTGTTGCGGATTGACGGAGGAGTGTACTCTGGCTTACATAGAGACGATCCGCCAGAGGTATTCTTAGAATTATGCTTTAGAACGTGCCTACAGTAACTTTATTTTACTGCATTAGTTTTTTGAACGAATCTTACTCTCTCCGTTTTAATTTATGTGAGAGTTTTCTTATTAAACTTCGAAGCTTAAAATGGATTAGACTAACTCAATAGTTCAAGATTAAAACTTGTATATTTGAAAACTACATAAAAAGTACTAGTATAAGTTAGCAACTTTTTCTCATAACAATTTGGTAACAAAACACTTCTTAAAATGTTGGTCAAAGTGCATGCAGTTTGAAAAAGTGAAAAGTATCACATAAATTAGGATACAGAGAGTAGTTAATAGGTTATTAGCTAGTTATCTCTATCTACTTTTGATTAGTTAGTTGAAGATATGATTTTGTAGAGATATTGTTACTTTTAAGTTCCTTATAAATGCATAGCTTACCAAAGCTAATAAAACAATTTCCTTTGACTGCATTGCAGTATTTTTCTTTCATCCTTTCACTGTTATTTCCCTAATTTCTTTGTTAAAAACCAACAGGTATCAAGGTAAATGGATATGCGGATTGTGTGCGGAAGCTGTGAAGGATGAGTTGATGCGTTGCGATAGGCTAATCAACGCGGAAGAAGCCTTGAATCGTCACCTCAATTTTTGTAAGAAGTTCAGTTCATCTACTCCTCCACAGGATCCAACTGTTCACTTAATCGCTGCGATGAGGCAACTACTAAGGAGGAGCTTGGATTCACCTAAATCGCTTAGGTCGATGCCATGTAGTCCGACGAGGAACAGCAAAGAGATGCAGCCTACCGTGTTGGTTCGAGCAGAGAGTTGTATTCCTACAATCTCTTTGGTGGATGCTGCTGCTGCGTATGATGCTATGGAAATGGATCAGGATTCTGAATGAAGGTGATAATTTTTAGGTTTAATGAAGGAAAAAAAAAAACAAATAAATTTAGAAGAAAAAAACTCTTAACGATGCTTAATTTGCTCCAAAGTGTAAAACACAATAGAACTAGAATCGTTTGGAGGTTGTGATGGAATGGATATCGTTTCCGCTCTAATTTTGCTGCTGGTCGCGTGATTGAAGTGTGAATTCTGATTAGCCCGCTCTTATTGTTCACCTGTAAATATTTGTTAGAAAGTCATGTTTTGATTGAAAAGCTTCTATAGTGGTTCTCTTCGTCAATATGTATTGCAATTCGCATCACTACTTTTTTGTACGATTTCCAACTTCTGGTTTCATAATTCTAACTTGTGTGCGTGATGAATTTTGGATATCATATGATCAGACTAAAAAATAAATGGAAAAATAATGTCTAGCTAAGCTAATGAATTGTGATATAGTCAGTTAAAAAAAAAAAAAAAAAAAAAAAAAAAGGAAAGAAGATCGTATTTGAAAGTTCACGGAGGACATAATTCTAATTTGCGTGCATGCTGAATTTCAAACATCAGATGGCTAAATGGAAAGATAAATTGAAAAACAATGTATAGGGGAAGGTAGTGAATTGTAATTTTCGTTAGTGAAATGAAAAAAGGAAGAAAAAAATACTCGTATTTTGAAAGTTCACGATGACAAGTAGGAACAGTTCAATCTTTCTTCATATTACCCTGTGGTTTCAAGTTAGCTGAATAGAGCGAAGCAGAATGTCTAGACAAATATAAATAACAGACTCAGAAGAGGAAAACTTCTGGCTTTTATTGGCTTATGAAGATAGCAGAGAAAGTATGAATTAGTAACCAAGAACCCAAAAATGAGATAAAGACAATGCCTTGTGTGAGTACATGCTTGTGACTTTCCCACGTACGAAATAATACCAAGTTTGAGATTAGAGGGATTGGGCGTACGTGCAACTAAGCCTACTAACCGGTTTGGACCGGACCGGTAACCGGTTATTAAACCGGCCGGTTTTCGGTCTAAAAATAGGAACCGGCCACCGGTTCCAAACATTAAAAAAATCCTAAAAAACCTTTTTTGTTTTTGTTTTTTATAGTATATATATATTATATTATTTATTAGTATATTGTAGTTATATTTATATATGTTATATAAGTTTATAAGTAAAGTTTATATATTTACTAACTAACAGCATATATATATATATATATATATATATATATATATATATATATATATTAAGTTATATGCTTAAGTTATACTACACATACCTAAAATTTACTAAGAATATACTTATAATATCAATATACTTAAATTATAAAATAGAAATTTACAAACTTAGAAAAAACTTAACTTATATGTATTATAACTTAAATAAATATATATGTTTAAGTTATATGTATACTATATATACTTATATATGTTTAAGTTATATGTATTATAACTTAAGTTTTTTCTAAGTTTATAAATTCCTATTTTATAACTTAAGTATATTTATATTATAAGTATATTCTTAGTATATTTTAGTTATTTTTCAAGTATATAACTTTCTAGTTTTTAATTTAAGTAGATGTATATTATAAGTATATTCTTAGTATATTTTAGGTATATTCCTAACTTAATATAAGTAAAAATATGAACACAAGTAAATAAAAGAAAGCTCAATAAGCCATATATTTTATTCATTCATGGATAACATTTATTTGCAAGTTGTAGTTTTTTTTTAACTTGCAAATAATACATGAATTGCAAAGAAATAGTAGAATAATAAAATAAAAAAGTGTCAATCATTTGGCTAACATCCGTCATATCATATTCGGTCATGGAGATATCTTCAAAGTCTTCCATTTGGTCCATTCCACTTGCTATCAAATCTTCAATCTCCTCCTCTTCGCCTTCCACCGCTTCTACGTTTTCGTTGCGTCGCTCCGATCTAATCCAATCGCGAATGCACACTAGTACTTGCAAGCTAAATCCTGATAATGAGTATCTATGGTCTCCAATTTGCTGTCTTCCTTGGCTAAATGCACTCTCCGAAGCCACCGTTGATATTTGAACTGTAAGGATATCTCGAGCCATTCTTGAAAGTACTGGATGACTCGCCTTGTATCTCTTCCACCATGCTAAGACGTCCAAATCATCTAGTTCCTTGATATCCACATTTGGTTGCATCAAATAAAGGTGATATTCATCAAAGTTTGCATTATTAGAAGGAGTTGGTTGAGAATGTAAAACTTTTAAATTCGACAAACCTTTTAAGCCTTTTTGCTACTTTGAGAAGTAGTAGGGCGTGGAGCAACGGGTGTAGCACTTTCTTCCAAATTAGAATAATGACTAAAAACTTTTCTAAACCCGGCATCAATCGCGAGCTCAACTTCATTTAAAGATGGTTCAACTTCCTCGTCAATTTCTAAATAGTTATAAATTTGACCAACCAATGCTCTAGTATAAGACATTTTAAAACAAGAATTTAAAAGAGAACTCAATATAAATAAAGTTGGGATGGGAAAAAAAAACTTCTTAAATTTTGTTGTCATAGTAAAAATAGCCGCTTGATAGATGGATTTATCTTTATACTCGTGTAAAACTCTAGCTATTTCCGCTAAGTAGGCTAAAATTCCGGTTACCGTGAGATAAAATTGTCTAGAAAAAACAAGAGTTGTGTTATAAAAATTTTGTAAAAGTTCAATACATTCCTTAACATCTTCCCAATCGGTAATATTTAACCAATCATCACTATCCGTATTAAAATGGTTGTGAACTTGTTGTATGGGAATCCTATAATCATATGCTTGTTGTAACATAATGTAAGTGTAGTTCCACCTAGTGTCAACTTCTACTTGAATTTTCCTAGGTCTAAAGCCATTTTCCACACAAGAATTCTTAAAATCTCTCATTTTATGCCTATTAGCATTACAAAAAAAAAAAGCAACCGCATTTCTGGCTTTTTGAATAGAATCTTCAAAATAGTTAAGACCATCTCTAACAATCAAGTTTAAAATGTGACAACTACATCTCACATGAAAAATATTTTTTAGCAAAGGGTTTAATTCCCTTTTTAAAAGACCAACCGCCTTTGTATTATTAGAAGCATTATCTAAAGCAATACAAAGTGTTTTTCTATAAATGTTAAAAAAAATCATAATAGTAGACATTGAATCCGCTAAAAAATTTCCATCATGACGACCTTTCCCTTCATCATATAAAAAAGCTATAATTCTTTTTTGCATCACCCAATTATCATCAACCCAATGACATGTAATAGCAAAAAAATCTAACTTGTTAAGACTAAGATCCAAATCGGCGTTGAGAGAAACACTACAATTTAAAGAAATAAATACATGGCGCAAATAAAATCTATATTTTTTATTCAAATCTATAATATACGCTCTACAAGTACTTCTAAGAATACCCTCAAATAACGGACTATAACAACGTTGAATATAAGTAACAAACCCCAAACCCGAAGGAAAGGAAAATGGTAAACAATCATAAGCTACCATTTTAGCTATTTCTACATGCTCTTTTTTCTTGTCATACTTAAAAATTTTACCGGTTCGTGGGTCTATTGTCATTTGAATACCCCCATATTTGAACCCGTTTGCTCTCCCCAAACATCCTTATGTTTACCTCTCATATGATCCGTTAGTGTACCCGTTCCACCATCCTTACTAGTTTGTTGCCTAAAGACAAATTCTTGTCTACATAAATAACATGTAGTTGTTTGTCTTTTCTTATCTTAGTCATAAATTTTCAAATTTTAGCGGTTGACTTACAAGTTCTTAGCGGTTTGTCTTGTGTATGTGATTGTGCAGGACCTATATCTCCCATGAGATTTTCGGGGGCTTGTGTTTCATCATCATCATCAATTTTATTAAAAGCGTCGGTATAATGTTGTTGCATTACCTCGTGATCTAAAAGTGAATTATTTCCACCAATATCAATACCTAAATTAGGTGTTTCGTTCACAAATATTTCCTCATTAAACCCACTCCTAACAATACCACTACTACCGGCACCATGTCTAAATCTCTTCGCCATTATTAAATAGAATTAATTTAAATCACACTCAAATAAATCACAAAAAAATAAATTGCTACAAATTATATTACTAGAATTAAATTGCGTAAATTAAATAGCGGAAAATAAAGATAGAGTTGGAATGAAGGTACCAAATTGCCGGACTAATTTCCAATAAAGTGAAGGCGGCTAGAATTGCAAATCCACCAAAGCTTTGGAGCTAATTCGGATTGTTACAAAATCACCAACTCCACCAATAATTTTTTTATAATTGCAAAATTCATAATTGAAACTAGAATAAAACTTTATAATATTTAATTGAGAGAAATTTAAAGTGGCTAATTATTGCAAAGTAGCTATAATTGAGAGAAAGAGAAGAGTGAATTAGTGTGGATTAAAATTGGAAATGGAGAGGGGTTTATATAGGGATAGGGGATGGGTTAAAGTATTAAAAAAAAAAAATTTTTTTTTTTGGGGGGGGGGGGGGGGGGGTGTTGGGGGGCCAAAAGGGGAGTTTGGAGCCGTTGGCCAACCGTCCAACCCAGTCAACAACGACTCTATTTAAAAAAAAAAAATTAACTGGTTAACCGGTTTTAACCGGCCGGTTCCGGTCTACCGGTTAACCAGTCCCAAAAAATGCAAACCAGACCGGTAAAAAATCTAAGGTTAACCGTGATCGGTAAACCGGTTCCGATTCCAATTCCAGTTTAACCGGTCCAGTTACCGGTTTGAACCGGTCAAACCGGACAGGTTGACAGGCTTACGTGAAACTAATGCATGTCTACCAATAAATAGAAAGTTCAATTTGTGGGCCTAAAGATATAATGTTTGTCACACGCTTACATGCTAGTATATGGGGAGAGGGATGGTCATTTGCGTGCTAGTACAGTGGTGAATATTTTGACGAAGACTTGTGATAAGGATGTATGGTAACACCTCCAAGGGTTTGTTAGGATGGACATGTTCCAGGCTATACACGGCCTGAATTATCCATATAGTCGAGACTCCAAGTAGATATCGCATATCGCGTGGGGAAAAAAAAAAAAAAGATATAGCATAATGATTAATAAAATGGGTGAAACTTATCGAAAATAAGGGATCATATTTTGCCCGCGTACAAAAATTGATATTTCTTTTATTTGCCTACGATTTGGTGGATAGAGTTATCTTATACTCTTTCTGTCGCAATTTATGTGGGTGTGATCCCTTTCGGATTTCGAGATTCAAACAAGTCTTGTTTTTACCGTAATTTTTTCATATTTCTTTTAAATTTTGAATTGTCAATTATTATGACTTATAGTACTTTTTACATAGTTTCTAAATATGTAAATTTTGTTCTAAAAAAACTTAAAAGATTCCATATCCGAATTTAGTGTCAAAATTAAATTGTTTGACTCTCGAAATTCGAACTGTGCCACATAGATTGGGACAGAGGAATTACTTATATTGATTGAAGAGAGCAAGTGTCCTGATAAAATAGTAAGGCATGCACAAACGAACTCAAACACCATTTTAAGGGGAAATGTTAAATATTAATTGAAGCTCTTGGCCTGGTCAGGATATCCTGCCCTTCTTTCCGGGAAACAAGTTTGGTCACTGATAATAGCAGTGTGCAGCCAGGTAATCTACACTTACATCACCTTAATCTGGTTATATGGTCCCTTCCTCTTTTGTTCCATTTGGACAAACTCCAGTCATCTGTTCTCTATTATGGTCTATCGTAATCTCTAGACAGTGGACTACTGGCATACAATTTAATATGTGCAATATGGATATATTGATTGATAGAGTTTATCTACCCTCATCATTATTACCACAATAATAATAATAATAATAACTACACTCCATGCAAGGCTAATGAGATCCAAACAGTTCAAACTGCAGGCCAACTTGCTTGATTTTTGGATTTATTAGGTTGATTCTTGTATGAATAGTATGATGAAACAATTGTATAATTGAAAGAGATGATGCTTTTGGACTTTGATCACAAAAAGTATTCTCTACTTTTAATGAACCTAAATTCGTAGGAGTATACAAAAAAAGGGTTGTCCATCATATTCCAACTTTTGCAACTGCTAGTTTGATTTTTCAAATATCAATCAAAATTGTCTATACGTGTCATGAAGTTTCCAGAGGAGGATCTCGAGGACCATGTGGACAATATAATCACTTCCATTATTGGAAATAACATATCAAAATGATTGACTAACATAAACCTACTAGTGGTTTACAGAAGATTAATTATGGAATTGACTGCTAACCACCAATAATGCGAGTTTAGCGTTTTAGTTATGAGATTAGGTTAACAACTCTTCAAAGAAAGCATGATAGCCAAGTAATCTCATTGATTGGGCAACCTGATAATAATCACTGATAACACTTGGTTTATAATACATCATTTTTATTGAGTTGCAAGGAAGGCACATTATATAAGTAATTCCGGGCCAATTACAAGCACCATATAGGTTGAATTCACGGGTGAACCGAGTTCATCTGCGCCTGAAACAACACTAGCATTCTTTAGAACACGAGAAATCTAAAATGCTACAAGATACTTTAGCATATAGTAATGCAATGACTGACCAATTTCACTAGCCAAAATTGATTCCTTGCGCCAATGGTAATTCACTCCCATAGTTGATTGTACTGCAATGACGGGGAACAACCCAAGTAGGTCAGCATATAATGTTACTGTCAGATTATAAGATACTGAAATCTATGATAATTACAACATAGTAACTAATTCAAGACGCTTAAAGTGTAACACAAAGCAATAAGTTAGAACGGTGAGCTTCCATAAATGCATGCATGCAAATGTATTAAATGAGAGCGTGATGAAATGCATGTGTAGTTACCAAGTTGAGCGTCTCATATATTGCTTCCAAGAATCACTTCCTGCCTCACGGCCACCACCAGTACCTTTTTCACCTCCAAAAGCACCACCAATTTCAGCTCCATTTGTTGGTATGTTTACATTGACGATGCCACAATCACTTCCTTGAGCTCTGCAGCACATATAAGCATGAGATAACCAGGGTTAAAAACGAGAAGGAAAACTCATCTAAACCACATGCTCAATAACATTATAGATTGCTTACCCAATCCACTTAAATATAAATTCTGGATTTTGGGTGAAGATGGAACTACTTAGACCTTGAGGGACAGAGTTGTTAATTTCAACTGCTTCTTCGAAAGTCTGCAAGCAGAAAGTTTGGAATGAGAAATTGAATCCCAGAGAAGTTTTACCAAATACGGGACAGAACGCTATTGGTCATCTCGAAAATTCAATGACTTCGAAAGGAAATACCTTAAACTTCATTACATAAAGAACTGGACCAAACAATTCTTCCTTCACAATTTCAGCTTTTGGAGAAATTTCAACGATTGTTGGATGCACAAAGTTACCCTCAGATTCTATGACTGAACCACCTGTAAGGATCTTTCCACCCTGCAAAACATTCATTTTAGAAAACAAAGTTCAACTCACACTTTTCCCTCTGTTGAGAAGGGAAAAAAATCCAATTCCAATATATGGATGTAGTCTTAAGTCCTAACTCCTAAGTCCAGCTGAGTAAACAAAATGTGGTCTTCATTTTCTTTTTAAAAATATTATGACCATTATGATCTGAAGGGGTCGGGCAACACCAGGGAGGAGAGGGAAAATAAATGCCAATGCAGAAATAATTAGAGGAATGAAAGTCTCAAGAAACTGGACATACCTGGGACTTGATATTTTGTATTCCCTTCTCGAAGTTTTCCCTAGAAGTACGAGTATGCACTGGCCCAAGTAAGGTACCGTTTTCTAAAGGATCCCCTATCTTAACTTGCTTGTACACCTCCACTAGTGGTTTAAGAACCTTCTCATATACTGTTTCATGAACAAGCTTCATGCAGAAAAATATTTATGAAGAAACAGTAAGAAGTTCTGAAAGTGAAATCTTTAAACCGAAAACTGAATGGAATTTTAAACAATTAATGCAATACCAGTCTCCGGCATGTTGTACAGCGCTGACCAGCCGTACCAACAGCAGCAAATAAAACAGAACGAACAGCAAGTTCAATGTCCGCATCATCCATTACTATGATGGCATTGTTTCCACTTAGTTCTAGTAGACATTTTCCAAATCTCTGACTTACTGTTTGCTGAACTGCAAGACCAACCTATTGGCACAAAAGAAATAAACCCACACAT
The DNA here is from genome assembly GCF_019175385.1 of Lycium barbarum. Taxonomy (NCBI): domain Eukaryota; kingdom Viridiplantae; phylum Streptophyta; class Magnoliopsida; order Solanales; family Solanaceae; genus Lycium; species Lycium barbarum. Next base: position 147,956,272 of record NC_083339.1, read on the forward strand.
GGAAAATCATTAAAGCAAGTTGTATTTCGATATGCAACTTTTTGTTAACTAAATTAAAAGACAAGCTTTATCAAAGTTATGGAATAAGAAGGAATTTGATAAAATTCCAACATTCTTCTCTTCTTCCCTTTCTTTTGCTTTGCTTGTTTTATTTTAAGACTTTAGGTTGTATGAGTTGTTGTACATGGTTGCAGATCCTCTGCGTGTTTTTGTCACAAAAAAATTATTTACTTGTCCTAGAAAAGAAATGTTTGTAGTGTCACTTGCACACAGAAGAAATGAAAGCCAAAACCGCCAAACCAGACCTACATATCCATTTAGTTTCAGAATAAACTCTCTACCATCTTCTTTTCAAGTCCTGTTAATATTCTCTGATTCAACTAGCCAGACAATGTAAAGCCAAAGTAGAAAAGTAAACTAAACAAGAAGATGGATAAAATAGCAATGCAGTAGTTCTTTTCCTCCAGCTCTACAAACATGATTCAACATTTTTTAATAGCATAAGCACCTCTACCTGTTATTAGCCTCAGTTGAAAATTTTAACTTATCACTACTATCCATAAACTAGTATGTTCTTTCTGCAAAATAAACTTTTTCTCAAGAACCACTAGGAAAAGAAGAGAGATACAGACATTTATGTACCTATATCATGATTTCTGGAGACTCGATATCAAGTTAATAACAAATATAGGAAAATTAAGAACCTTCAATCTATTACTTTTTCATCTCATATCCAAGAGTGCAATAGAAGTTTCCTAGAGATGAACCTACGAAACCAGGCAGCCTACGTTTAGGTATGTGTAGTGTCGAGAAGCTGGAAAAATATTTGAAAAGGTAAATCCAAGTTAAAGTAAGAGGCAAATACTGACACATTATTAGCTGCATCGGAAACCACTTGATGAAAAGACAAACAGGCATGTTAGCATAAGGACAGAAAAGTCACCTTTGAGCTCCCAGTGAACGAGACTAGAGGAATTCGTGTGTCCTTTGCTATTGCTTCACCAATTTCAGCTCCACCGCATAAGGCAGTAAAAATTGAACCAGGTAAATTGTTTTTCTCCAATACACTAGCCACAATTTTTGTCATTGCTATGGTAACCAAAGGTGTTGTTGGAGCACCTTTCCTGCGAACATGGCATAAAATCCCAAGATTAGAACACCCGAATACCAAACTTGAGTTTAGATTTCAAGCATTAAGACATCAGACATCCTCGAAGAGCAAATTTTCTTTTGGAGATTGAAGAAAGAGTTGAAAAATTAGGCATTTGCATAAACCTAAAAAGCATCTGCTCCATCCCTCCCAACTCAATTGCACACACATAACCTATTACGGTTATTAAAACGGGAACTGAAGCTCTGCTTTTTTATTTTTTGAACTTATTTGGATGCGAAGAACTCTGTGTTAGAGCGAGTTAAAGCAATATAACTTAGCTAAAGATTCAGCTGCAGCACGAATGCAAAAAAATCAGGTTAACATGGTTCCATGGTTCCAGGGTAAGAGAGATTCAATACTCCTGCTTTGAAAGACCAAGGCAATGATTACTTTCAACATAAATGTGTCTATGATGATGTTCAAACTATAGTGTGGCAACAATTACCCAATCCATTTGAGCTCAGCATTAGGTATAAGTTCAAGTTATCAATCTGAAAATATGTTCAACCATCAGTAAACTATCATTGACAAAAGCCCTTCAATCATTTCTACAATGGACACCACCTCTTTAAACCTTGAAAATAAAGTGATGGACTTACCAGACAACACAATTGCCACAGACCAGCGCAATACATGCATTCCATCCTGAAAGAACATGACACATAAATTTAGAACAAAATAAGGTGGCTATCGATACTTCTCAAACGTTTACTTGGAAAGTAGGGGTTGGATGCCCCTACATATCGGCTTTTCCGCTCATAAAAACTGGGCAGGAAAAAGGAATTACATGTCTTTTATCCTTCAGACCATGCCAAAACAGCTAAAGGTAAATTGTAAGCATCCTAAATCAATTAATTTATATGTCTTTACCCTTCCTGAAGCTAATGGGGAGGGCAAGGTTTCATAGTGCTGCATAAATCCATAGTGGGTTCGATTCTATAGTACATTTTACAATAGCCCTGAAGAACAGGAAGCAAAGCGGAACCAAGTATGTAAACAGGAGAGCTTCGAGAACACTCAAAGAAACTCGCAAGGCAATAAAAGCAAAGAATCAGAAACGGAAGTAGTCCAAAATTTCAATGGCTTACCAAGTACAGCACATGGGAAGTTGAAAGCTGTGATTACACCAACTATCCCAAGAGGATTCCACATCTGTGCACAAAAATTACATTGGGAAGATCAAAAACTAACATAACAAAAATTTGAGAAATTCCTGAGTTTAGAGCACAAATGTCAGCACACCTCCAACATCATGTGGTTAGGGCCTGTCAACAAATAAATATCGTTAATAAAAGGAAGTTAGGCCAAAAATCAGAATATAAACACCATATTCAATAGCATAAGACCGTAAATCTTCTACTCCTAAAGAACATTTGCATCCCAATAGTTAGCAAAAGCTTATCATCCTTTCAACCAGGAACTACCCAGATCACCAAAAAGTATTTTAAACTACAAACGAGAAATTACAATCGCAAAAAGAACTGCTTAAAGATTGCAAATTTTGCCATTCAGAGAGAAACAAAGTAAGGAAGTGAGTTCACGTTCAGAAGGAATAACGGATCCATTCAGCTGTCGACTCAATCCCACAGCAAAATCACACATATCAATGACTTCCTGCAGAGTTAAGCCACAAAGTCAGGGCCTATGCAGAGATGGATAACCTAAGACATTTGAACACTTAACATGGACTATGTACACCTAGTAGCCCTGCCATTTACTATTCAGTTATAAAAAGAAAAGGATAAAGGAACGTCATTAAAAAAATAGTTAAAAGACAGTTATGAACATGAAAAAAGAGATTGAAAAAGCTAACATACTAAAGCTAGCGCATTAGTTTTTTTTTTTTTGGCAGTGTTTTAGGCAAAGCCTCTGCTTATGTAACCATGCTACACCAACACTTGCAGTCTCTGATAGTCAGATACAAAATTTACTGATTCTCTTACACAGCCAATTACGATGAGCACCAGCACACTCAAAACTTTAAAAAAAAAATAAAAAAAATTGAACCAATGGCTAAGTAAGAAGTATGCCAAATAGCTTCCAATGGTTGATCTGAAAAGGAGATGACTAATTTTCAGAGGTACCCTTTGAGTGAGAATAAAAGATATTCAACGTCTTAGTTCTATATGGCATCCTTGGGAAAGGATTTGTCACTTTGTCTTTTAACCCCATTATATGATAGCAGACTGATGTGGTACATGCACACGATTTAGGTTTGGTATGTAAGGAACCAAATACCAAATCACACAAGCTCAACGAACTACCAATAGATAAACAAGTTAGAAGCTACGATCCGAACTTTAATGTGTTCAAGAGCAATTAGTATATATGTCATTGTAACCACAAAAAGTTTCCAACTGTAAAGCTGTTGTTCAACAACGTTTTGGACACTTTATAACTCTATTGTTGAATTGTTTACATACTTGAACCTCCCCGATTCCTTCGGGGAGTATCTTTCCCATTTCCAGTGAAACAAGCCGACCAAATTCCTGAAGGTTCGCTCGGAGTGCATCACCTATCTGCCTAACAATTTCACCTCTTTTTGGTGCAGGAACCTGCAACATAATAAAAGCATCATCAAGCCAGTGCAAGTGGGAATAAACATAGAAAATAAGCATTGGTGAATGAAATTTAAACTAACCATTAGGTAATCATAATAGAAAAAACGTATCCCCTAAATAAGCTAATCATAGTACAGTCGAACATTTCTATAACAACACAATTTGTTCTGTTACTTTTCGGCTGTTATAGAGAACATATTATACTATAACATGAAAGATCAGTTCGACAAAAAACATGGCTGTTATAGTAAAACGTTGTTATAGAGGATGACTATTATAGAAAGGTCTGACTGTAGGATGTGAATATTAGTAATACTAGTAATTTTTAGTACTTATACGACCAATTATTTTCTAATATTAGTAACTTTTACACATAGCCGAAGAAAGATTTATGGTTTTATTAGTGAGTGATGAGCATACCTGCACCCAAACCTTAGCTGCTTCAGAGCAAGCTTGCATGCCTTCCTCATAATCCTGTGCAGAAGCTTCAACAACTTCGGCAATCGTCTGTATACATTAGACTAGCTTTTAAATCATACATACATTAATTTAATGAAACGAAACAGATTTTCCACTAACCAGTCAAAATCAAAAACCCTTGAAAATACTCAAACAGACTACTACAACTTTTAGATCAAAACTGGAAAATGAGTGAAATTAGGTCCACAAAGTAGCTTTAAGTTATACATACTATTATATTTATGAAACCAAACCGATTTTCCACTTACCAGTCGAGATAAAATACTACTGAAAATACTCACAATTTTAGATGAAAAAAAAAAAAGTTGGCAGAACTGGAAAAAAGGATGAGTGAAATTAAGAATAAACCTGGTTGTTAGCGGGATTAAAAGTAAAGATTACGGGGCCACTAGCTTTAGATTATACATATTATTCTAATGAAACGAAACAGATCAAAAACCCTTAAAATACTCAAACAGACTACTATACAATTTTTAAATGAAAAAAAAAAGTTGGCAAAACTGGAAAAAGAGTGAAATTAGGTTAACCTGGTTGTTGGCGGCATTAACAGTAAAGATTACGGGGCCACTGGCTTTAGATTATACATATGTAAGTTTAATGAAACGAAACCGATCACAAAACCATTAAAAATACTCAAACAGATACTACAATTTTTAGATGAAAAAAAAAAAGAGTTGGCAAAACTGGAAAATGAGTGAAATTAGGTTATAACCTGGTTGTTAGCGGGATTAACAGTAGAGATTACAGGGCCAGTAGCTTTCCAGGTTCCATTAACATAACAACCTTGATTTTTGGGGCCAATTCCAATCTTCTCGAGAAAGTCGTACTCTTTCTTAGCAAAACTCATGATGATTTCTTCAATTTCACACAGTAATTTTGAACGGACACGATTACTCCGATGAAATCAATGGGAGAGAAGTGGCAACACACTGGAAGAAATATAGGGAAGAGACGTATCAGAAGAGAAGTGAGGAGTAGGGACACGGGTTTTTTGTTGTATGTGCAGATGGATCAATATTATTATTATAGTGAAGACTGAAGATGAGAGACGTTATCTTTCAATATCATATTATGATAAGTACACAGAATAGAGTAACAATGTGGCAATTGCCTAATTTAACGTTTTTGGACTCATCCGCTCTGTCTAGGCAAATACGGTCTTATCCTCATTTGCTCTTTTGCCGAATGAAAGTAAGCTCTTTAATGAATATCCCTAAATATTTCTAGTCCCTTTTTACAACATTTGGGGACCTCTTATTACAGCTTCACTAAAATAAAATGTTAAAGTACGTAATATTTGAAAAGCTAGTTTTTTTTTTTTTGACAAGTTTTTGGATCAATTTGTATGCAGATCTCAATTTATTTCATCAAATACGTATACATAACCATTGTCAAGAAATACTCGCATTCATCAATTCCTCCTAAATTTCGTTGTTTGGCTCTCTAAGTCATGGTTGCACCAATGTACACGATTTCAACCAGGCAGCATAGAATTCATGCCTAAATTGCACGCATTTGAGTGAGCTAATAGTAATCAGCAGATATATTACAATTTAAATAATTCACAAGAGAATATCTGCAATCTTTTGAAGACGTATTCTGTTTCTATTTTGTTCTAAAAAAATTATCAGGAGTGTCAGCTCGATCTTATAAAGGAGTCTTCATTTTGCATTTAACATTCTTAAATAAATAAATTACAAAAGAATCTTCTTCTTTTTTCCTGTACATGAATTTTTAAAAAAATTACTTACCTTTTATGATGTATCCATATCTTCTGTCTGATCTTTTTATTGAAAGTAAAATTTACTTGGCATAGCTTACATTATTATTTATTTATGGAACATAACTAAACTTTACAATAATTATATTTAGTAGCTAAAATATAACATGTTTACTTCCTATAGCTATCACTTTTTTACCACTCATCTGATAACTTCCCACACCCCTAAATTTAAGTAAAAAAAAAAAGTATCTCTCTCCTATCCCCCTAAATACACGCCATTATGCCCAATATCGCTTAATTTCCTCCAATTTCAAATCAGTTTTACAATAGCTCAACTTCCTTGTTTATCTCTAATTAACTACTCATTAATTTCACTCATAATTCAAATCTAATTCCCAAAAAAGGTAAAATTCTATACTGATTTTTACGTTTCACCATGTATTTAACTTATATATATATTTTCGTTTGAATCAGCAATGCAACTCTAAATAATTAATTATCACTATTTGTTCTTGGTTGTTTTTTGTTAGATTCAAGTTAAATGGCTAAGAAAGCTTCTACTTCGATGAGGACTAGAGGTATAGAACCCGAATTTTCAATTCCTTATGTTTTGGATTGATATTTTAATAGTTATTTTTCATATATATTTTGATTATATTTTTAATTGTATTTTGATTATTATGTTCAATATTACTCATTCTGATTTTTGTTGACTATATTTCAGATTTATTTTTCATATATTTAGAAAAAAATCAAAAAAAATAAAAAAACTGCAGTGAAAACGTTGCTACCTCAATTATGACTATATTGTGGCTATATTTTAATTGTATTTTGATTATTATGTTCAATATTACTTATTCTGGTTTCTGTTGACTATATTTCAGATATATTTTTCATATATTTTGACTATATTTTTCAAAATTTCAGAATAATCAAAAAATAAAAAAGTTACAGTGACAACGTTGTTACCTCAATTATGAACTCAACTTGATTTCGATATTTCAACAGATGAATTCAAATATATATATTCGTCGTTTAAAACGAGCTTTGTTCACTAGTTTGATATTGTTATTTTTCAAAGTTTTTTGATGAACTAGTTTTTGAACCTTTTTTTTTTATTTAAAAATATGAATGTACTTTTTGAATTCAATTTTTTTTTAATTTGTTAGCTGTTTGAATGAGATATGAGATCAGATATGGAATAAGAGGATATTTGCGTGAATTAGGGAACATTAAAAACTGATTTTAATTTAAATTGGAATAGATTTTGTTTCCATAAATATATCACTTTCAGTTTTCTCAGCGTGTGTATTTCCGTTATATTTATCATATATTTAAGTCGACGCATCTACTAGCTAAATATAGGTCCTCCAACTACAAATTGTAAATATGAAATATATAATTATAGGTTGTTAGAAAGAGCTAAAAGATAGCTGCTGTTTGTGAAAATTTTACTTATTCAAATGGATCCAAATAAGCCTACGTGGATATGCAGGAATGGCAAAAAGGAGCCAACTGATACATCAAAACGTGGCCTAATAAGGCCTACCTTTGAACCCCAAACCCCACTAATTTCCATTGATCACGTAATCAAGAACAACACTCGCAAAAAGTAGGATTTTCTTGTCCTCAAAGGGGAAGATTCCTTGTACGAGTGAAACTAGTATTTCAACCCCCAAATGAAGCCAAAGGTTTGTGATTGATGGGTAAGTATCCTTTCTCCTTAATAAATAAAGATATTTCATACTCGAATTTCAAAATAAGTATTGAATAATAAGTGAGATAATATTTAAATGTTAAACATGGAGTATATTTATCAGATTTACTAAATATCTTTTACACAAGGCTTAATGCATATGTAGCTCCCTAAATTTATCTTTTTTTTCATTTTAGCACCTTAATTAAGTATTGTTCCTAGTGAACTCCTAAATTCGTCCTCAAGTGTGTCTATCAAACCCTCTAAATTTGTCCCTTTTTTCATTTAGAGGGTTTGATAGACACAATTGAGGACGAGTTCAGGAATTCAATAGAAATAACACTTAGTTGAGGTGTCAAAATGAAAAAAAGGACAAATTTAGAGGGCTGCATATGCATTAAGACACAATCAATACATAAGACTTAAAACTTAAGAAGAAGAAAAAAGGTATAGGCTAATTTATTAGTGAGTTTTGCTTTTGGGAAGACAAGTTAACTCCGCAAAGCAGAAAAATTCTTAGATATCACTCATTACCGAGGCAATGATAAGACACCTGAGAAGGAATGTTAAAAAAAAGGCTTCAATTTTATCTAGGTAGTAGTACTAGGGCCTTCGAGTTGAAATTTCCAACTATAATGTATAGTGAAATCACCTCCATTCTGATTTTTACTGTGACAAAGTGAAGTATCATAATAGAATCAAAATTAGATTCAGGAGTACAAGAAAGGGGGAGGAAGTAAGGTAAGAACTTACCGCACTCGATATTTATATTGGTCTAATAAACACATGAAGCGTGTCTTCATATACATTTTATCATTAAATTTAGAAGATTAATGTGTTTTCTTTTTTTTAATTTATCACCTAATCATTGGCCAAAGTCATAGATGAACCCCTGAACTTATCCTGATTTTCCATCTAGACCCCCTAACTGAAACGTTGACCATCTGAACCCCCGAATATAAGATAAAATGTGTCATTTGAACCCCTCGTGCCAGCTGGGCACACGCGTGAAGCTCACTTGCTGTGACATGGAAAAATAGACCAGTGACATGGAGTCATGTCATGTTACCTGTTTTTTTTTTTTTTTTTAAATAAGCCATGTCAACAAAAATAATTAATTTTAACAAAAACTCTATTTTAAAATCTATTTAAATAATTAAAAAAAATTGAAAAACACAACCCATCCTCTCCGATAGCCCACCTTGAACTAAAGTTTGATCAATTAATGTTGTATTTTTTAGAAAGGCTTTCTAGTAGCGTATTAATTTTATTATGAACTATGATTTACTCATTTGGTAAGATTGTATAAGAATTGGGAAAAATTTGATGGTTTTCACAACTTGTGAGGTTTTTATGTTTATAAAAAAGAAAACTGTAACTTAAGAAATTCAAATTGCATTTCCAGACATGATTTGAGATGAAATCGTGTCCGAACAACTCCTAAATCAAGGGAAACACCCAACAACAAGAGAAAAGAAACGAATCGTGCCAGCAAAAAGTGAGGATGCCATTTACACCGTCGATGTAGTAAGTTACCATTTTTGTCAGGTTACTATTTAATGTTTTTTCTTATAGATTTACCTATAATTACCTTATAAGTTATTTATGGTTACAAATGGAAAGAATAATACTCCCAAAAGACTACACAACCCGGTCTGCTTACAAAATTCTTGCTCTGTACTGATATATTTATATCTCATTTATTTAAGGCCAAAGTCATAGATGGACCCCTGAACTTATCCTGATTTTCCATCTAGACCCCCTAACTGAAACGTTGACCATCTGAACCCCCGAACATAAAATAAAATGTGTCATTTGAATCCCTCGTGCCAGCTGGGCACACGCGTGAAGCTCACTTACTGTGACATGGAAAAATAGACTAGTGACATGGATGTTACTTTTTTTAAAAAAAAAAAAATAAGCCATGTCAACAAAAACAATTAATTTTAACAAAAACTCTATTTTAAAATCTATTTAAATAGTTAAAAAAAAATTGAAAACCCAACCCATCCTCTCCGATAGCCCACCTTGCCACCGCCGCTGCCTCCTCCTCCGCCGCCGCTTTCTTTTTTTAAAATTTTTAATCATTAAAAATTAATTTTAACAAAAACTCTATTTTAAAATCTATTTAAATAATTAAAAAAACAATGAAAAACCCAACCCATCCTCTCCGATAGCCCACTTCACTGCCGCCACCGCCGCCGCTTCAAAATCTATTTAAATAGCGTTTTTGCTAAAATTAATTTTTAATGATTAAAAATTAAAAAAAAAAGAAAGCGGTGACGGCGGCAGAGGAGGCGGCGGTAGAGGAGACAGCGACGGCAGTGAAGTGGGCTATCGGAGAGGATGAGTTGGGTTTTTCAATTTTTTTTAATTATTTAAATAGATTTTAAAATAGAGTTTTTGTTAAAATTAATTTTTAATGATTAAAAATTAAAAAAAAAAAAGAAAAAAATTGGTCTCTCACGCTCTGTTTAAAGCAGTGAGCTTCACGCGTGTGCCAGCTGGCACGAGGGGGTTCAAATGGTACAGTTTATCTTATGTTCAGGGATTTAGATGGTCAACATTTCAATTAAAGGATCCAAATAAAAAATTAGGATAAATTCAGGGGTCAATGACTTTGGTCGGTAAGTTTTTTTAATCTCGAAGTAATCCGCACCATTGCAAGTCATTGGCGTGATTCACGACACTCCAATATTCTCCTTGCTGGCAGTAGTACGGGCAATACTGTGAGAAAAACGTGGGTTCATCCTCTCGTAGAAATCCTTTTTTAATCATTGCATAGTGGACACCATTATTCGAACCAGCTAAAAGAGTAAACTCCTAACAAATATCTAAATATTTCTCTGAACACTAATAACATGCAGTGATACAGAGTTAAAAATTTCACTAAGGGATTCAAAATATGAAGAAGTAAATACATAAAAAAAATTAAAAGGAATTTAACATCTATTATAAATATATAAAAACATAATTATAATCATGTATAACTGTATAATTTTTCACCGAATGAGATTTAGATGAAACCCCTAGACCCTTTTTGGCTCCACCTCTGATAACATGTAGCTTACCTACTATTAAAGGTTGTTATGCAATAATAAATACTCTTTTATCTTACACAAGGTCTCAACTTTGAACCTTGTGACTGGATCGCCTCTCGTAGAAAACGCTTTACCCTTTAAAATGAGACTTTCCAATGACAACTCAAATTAATCAGCTTCCAAAACATATGTCAAACACCTAGAGAAAACCAAAAGGCAAAATTGCGTCTTACCCACTATTCCATCTCATTAATCTAATCCTTCTTTATGTGGGTCCAAAATCAACGTGGATATGCGGGAATGGCCAAAAGGGCTGAAAATGAACCAACGGATATCTATAAACGTGGCCCAATAGGCCCATCAAATCAGCTACCCATCTCTCTATTTTATCACTATCACTACCAGAAACTAGTTTGCTCTTGCAGACTCTTCAGTGATGGCACCTTCTTTTTCTTCTTTCTTCCTCTTATTTTTCCTCTTCCTCAACTCTCAAGCATTTTCAGTCCAATCTGACGGTCCTGAGACTTTCATAGTCCACGTGTCCAAATCTCACAAGCCCCATATCTTCACTACTCACCATCATTGGTACTCTTCCATACTCCAATCAGTCTCTTCTTTCTCTCAACACTCTCCCAAAATCCTATATTCATACAATCATGCTGCCCGTGGATTCTCTGCCCGTCTCACCACCGGGCAGGCTGACCAGCTCCGCCGCACCCCCGGTGTAGTCTCAGTCATCCCTGACCGGATACGCCAACTTCATACAACTCACACACCTACCTTCTTAGGCCTAGCAGACTCATATGGAATTTGGCCTAATTCCAATTATGCTGATGATGTCATTGTTGGCGTCCTCGATACAGGTATCCAGTTCGCTGAAAAATTATACTGTTTAGCTATGTCAAAATTGTCGCACAGTGCCCTATGCTAAGGGATGTCAATTGACACCCTTTCCCATCAAAATATTTTCTATCGAGTTTTCTTTCTATATATATAGAATATTGACAGACTTTTCTTAGATATTCGCCGGAAAATTACACCATCTAGCTATGAATTTTTTTAGTATTATGTATAGATATTATATGTTGACTCCCCTTATTTCCTCTAATTGTCTACTTTTTTATACTTTGATACCCTTTAATACAATTCCTGGCTCCGCCACTACAGGTATCTGGCCTGAAAGGCCGAGCTTTTTGGGCGAGGGGCTTTCTGCCGTCCCTTCCGGTTGGAAAGGGAAATGCGAGACTGGACCGGACTTTCCTGCAACTTCGTGCAATGGTAAAATAATCGGTGCTCGATTGTTTTACAAAGGCTACGAAGCTGATCGTGGTAGTCCAATAGACGAATCTAAAGAATCCAAATCTCCAAGGGATACTGAAGGACATGGAACACACACTGCTTCAACTGCAGCTGGATCTGTTGTAGCTAATGCTAGCTTTTACCAATATGCGAAAGGTGAAGCTAGAGGTATGGCTATAAATGCCAGAATAGCAGCTTATAAGATCTGTTGGAAAAAAGGGTGTTTTGATTCTGATATACTAGCTGCAATGGATCAAGCCGTCGCGGATGGAGTACACGTCATTTCTCTTTCCGTTGGTGCTAACGGTTATGCACCTGAGTATGACACTGACTCCATTGCTATTGGTGCTTTTGGTGCTTCAGAACATGGGATTGTCGTGTCTTGCTCTGCTGGAAATTCTGGTCCTGCTGCATCCACAGCAGTCAACGTTGCTCCTTGGATTCTCACTGTTGCTGCTTCGACTATAGATCGGGAGTTTCCTGCAGACGTTATCTTAGGAGACGGTAGAATATTTGGTGGCGTATCACTGTATTCAGGAGATCCCCTGGATGATGCACAACTACCTCTTGTTTATTCCGGCGATTGTGGAAGTCAACTTTGTTATCCAGGAAAACTGGACCCTTCCAAAGTTGCTGGAAAAATTGTATTGTGTGATCGAGGAGGAAATGCTAGAGTAGAGAAAGGAAGTGCTGTTAAACAAGCTGGTGGTGTTGGTATGGTCCTAGCAAACTTAGCTGACTCTGGAGAGGAACTCGTTGCAGATTCACATCTTATCCCGGGGACGATGGTTGGTCAAAAAGCCGGTGACAAAATAAGGGATTACGTCAAATCTGATCCAAAACCAACGGCCACGATCACTTTCAGAGGAACTGTTATCGGAAAATCACCGTCTGCTCCACGTATTGCTGCATTTTCAGCCCGAGGACCCAATTATGTGACGCCGGAGATCCTTAAACCGGATGTTACTGCACCTGGAGTCAACATTTTAGCTGGATGGACCGGATCCGTTGGTCCAACAGATTTGGAAATCGACAACAGAAGAGTGGAATTTAACATTATATCTGGGACATCCATGTCTTGTCCTCATGTAAGTGGATTAGCTGCATTACTCAAAAAGGCCTACCCTAAATGGACCACAGCAGCCATTAAATCAGCCCTCATGACGACAGCTTACAATGTTGACAACTCAGGCAAAACCTTAACGGATCTTGCTACGGGCCAAGAATCGAGTCCGTTCGTTCATGGGTCGGGGCATGTGGATCCGAACAGAGCACTGGATCCGGGTCTTGTTTATGATATCAACATGAAAGATTATGTTGATTTTCTTTGCTCCATTGGTTATGATCCAATCAGAATTTCACCATTCGTGAAAGATACTTCTTTGGTGAATTGCAGTAAACATAGTTTGGCTAGTCCTGGGGATTTGAATTATCCATCATTCTCAGTTGTTTTCATGAGTGAGAGTGTTGTAAAATACAAGCGGGTGGTTAAAAATGTTGGGAATAATGCAAATGCGGTGTATGCGGTGAAGGTAAATGCACCAACATCGGTGGAAGTGAAGGTGACTCCCAGTAAGCTCAGTTTCAGTGAGGAAAAGAACAGTTTGTCGTATGAGATTAGTTTTAGCAGTAAGAGCAGTGTTGGATTGGAGAGAGTGAAGGGTCTTGAATCGGCATTCGGGTCGATTGAGTGGTCTGATGGAACTCACAGAGTGAGGAGTCCAATTGCAGTGAGTTGGCTACACTCCTCTGCTGCTTTTTAGTTTGTTAGACGATCATGACTATGGAGAAGATAATGATTAACTGCAGATCTCCAATGGCCAAGATGGGGCCGATGAAAAGTTCAAGATTGAAATATCGAAGAACCATCTGCCTGGTGAAATAAAGTTGAGAATTTCAGTGTAGTCCCTTTTTTTTTCCTTCTTGTTTTTGATTTAAGCATGAAGGTAAAGAACACGTGATTCTGTCTGTATTTGGGTCAATATTGTCAGTTGGATTAATTTGGAGTTCTATCTTGACGAGTGTTTTAACGGACGGGGTCTACAGTGGGGGGTGTTTTACATATGCCCGGCGAGGCGTAAGCCCGCATAGATATTTAATTTTTAATATTTCACAAAATAGTATAATTACAATAAATAATTTTAAATATGTAAAATTATATTAAAAATTTAAAAAAAACTATATATATATATGTGCGCGCGCGGGGGCTTGATCCTCACAAAAAACTAATAAAAGGAATCTATTATACGTCACTTACAACTTGTTATTATATATAACATAATTTTACAATTTTTTATTATAGGGAAAATAACCTAATAATACTACTTAAGACTCTATATTACAAAATATAAGAATATTTTTCCTTATTTACAGAACATAATAACTTAATTACAAAATATACCAAATCTGAAAAAATTAAAACCCACCCTTCCCTTCACCTTCTCATTGTTCTCTTCTTCCTCCAGAGCAGAGCCGTCCCACCCTCCCTTCCCCTTCTCCCCGATCTCTTTCCTCTAATAACATAGCCGCCCCACCATTCCCTTCCCCAATTTTCCTCTAATAACATAGCCGCCCCACCATTCCCTTCCCCAATTTGACCCATTTATCACTTCTCTTCCTCCTTCCATCACACTAATTGAGCATTGCAACACCCACTTGCAGGAGTCAGATCCGACTTTTGGAAGTGGGTTTAATGGGTGAATTCAGGAACGACGGGAGGGATAATGAATTCTATGGCCACCACCATCCATTAGATTTTCTGGCATGTGTGTTGTTAATAATTGATGCTAAGCTTTGGTTATGTCTCTTAGCATCAGAATACTGATTTGGAAAAAATAGTTTCTTGCTACTTTCGTACCTTCCCAGCTATGGGGAAGGCATCCATCTTTTTGTAAAATTATGGTAATTCGAGAATGTGCGTAGATCTGAAGACAGTAACGGTTGATTATGACGAATTCTGTTACCAAACATCGATTGACTCCACCTTGTTTGTTGCCGTATTATATGAAAGTTGTATAGAATGTTGTTTCAATTGTATTAATTTCATTCGAATTTCAAAGTGAGATTCTAATTTGTATGAAAGTTGTATATCATGTTGTTGTAGTTGTATTAAATTTCCAAAAACTTATCCTAAACTTTATACAAATTTTATATAGTTAAATACATATTTCATACTGTTTTTATACAGTTTTCATACACGTAAAATGTGAGAAACCTAAGCCTTGAGCGAGATAAACACATTTCATACAGTTTTCATACATAAAATTTTGAGCGAATTTTTTAAGCCTTGAGCGAGATACATATTTCATACACAAAATTTTGAGCGAAATTTTTAAGCCTTGAGAAACTTTTCGTATATATTTTGTAAGAAATCTATTGTTATGTTTTGTAAACTGTAAAGTATCGTCATATTTTGTAAATATACCCTATTCTTATGTATATATATGTCATACCCCCTTTATTATATATATAACATAAAATGAAATGCAACTCTAACATCTTAACTTTCAAACAGTAAAAAGATCACAATTTCTTAAAACAATATTACTATCATAACTATTCATTTTATTTCCCTAGAAGCAAAAAATCAATAAACTTTACAGTATTATGATTAATACGTAACTCCTTCATGAATTAAAATAAAATTACTTTCAAATAGCGAAATAATGAAATATGATAATTTTGATATATAGGACAAAAGACCAATGACAAGTGAAATTGTACAATTTGACTATGTATTTTTAAAACATATATTAAGTGATATTTACCCTCACGATGTTTTCAAACAGTAAATATACAATACTACGACTTATTATTTGAGTTACATCCAATCTTCTTATTTCTATAAATGAAAAACTATTAAGTATCATTCATTTATTAGTGAATTACGAGGGTCAACGATTTTAATTAATGAATTTAATATATAATTTATGTAAAAACTGTTAGGCGAGCTCCGAGCTTTGAGTGTTAGGCGTGTTTAGGACGTATAGTCGGGCGCTTAGGGCGTAAGCCTTACAGGAATTAAGCCCCGCACATGAGCCCCGAGCTGTTTTGATAGTGCCCCGCCCCGAGGCGAGCCCCATGACAAGTCCTGAAACTGCCTTTTAAAATACTGATCTTGACTATCATCTGTTACAACCTGATAAGCAAAACGAAAGCAGATCTAGATGCTGTCAACTTGCTTCTAAGATTTCTTGGACTTTGCAAAAAGATTCATACAGTCCTTCAGCAAAAATTCATAGTCCTTCAGCAATTGGACCTCTACATAGAAAGCTATGCGCATCAACCCAATCAAAGGCAATACATGCTTCTTTTTGGTTAAAGGGAAGGCAATGAAAATGTATGCCAAGTAAATTAACACATTGGTGCCATTGTTCATAGATATCACGAATCCACGGCACACTCTTATATTAGGCTACTAGAAGGTGCATTGGCCTTGATGTAAAAGTCGACGTAACTTTTGAAATACTAGGGCCTTCAATCTCAAGCATGCAAATACAGGCAGCATCAAACGAATGACAAAAGATTCTGTAAACAACTTTAGAGGAATAAGAAAATACAATATTAGCATCTATTGAAAGTAAAATAACATTGGCTGCCAGAATGCTAGTGGTTCTGGTTGATGGTTTTTCCAAACAGTATAATCAACATGGACAAATTTGACTTCAGTAATGTGAACACCAGAATCACAAAGCTCTCTAATAAAATCCTACCAGATGGTCGAAGCAGACTCGGAACAAAAGGCACTTTAAACAAGTATTACTAGAACAAACTAACAGTCAAAGACATTATACTGCAACGGCGTAATAGCCTCTCCTGCCACTTGTTGAATCCTCTAGTGACCATACTTCTGAAATTCCCACTCACTATTATCTGCAATGTAGGAAAGAAAATTCCAACAATTATAATACATTTAACAAGACCACTAAACAGCGCCAAAGAAAAAGTTTAACTACCTAATGGACACACTTGACGGGTTTTGAGCCAGCGACTGATGCAATGAAAGTGGAACGCATGGTTGCATACACCTGTGATAAAAAAAATCAAGATACTTATAAACCTCCAAAAGGATACTTCTAAACCTAGCAATATAATTAAGTGAAAAACAGAACTTAGTCAACAGGGTAAATGCTTAAAAAAAAAAAAAAAAAAAAAAAAAAAAAACTCCCACCTCTGTAGAGCAGGGGGAATATGCAAGAAGAAAAGACAAATGAAAAACACATGTGGAGTTGCGTGTTGGGAATTGGGACATGAAAGAGGGAGAAACAGAGGGGGAATGTATCACAGAACGTTTACATCTTATTTAAATAGATAATATAAGTAAACAAATAGTTAAAGCTAAAGCATATTAGGACTCACATATTTCCCAAAGCCAGCCTGACTATAGTTATTATGACATGAAATGAGCCAAAAAAAAAATGTTTAAATGAAGCTGATATGATAATAGACCGGGGGGTGGAACTAACAATGATTTTAAGTATTTTTAACAATTGGATTAAAATGAGCCATGAGAGCCTATTCCCTACCGATATCCATTGTTCTACTTTAGATAGAAGATTCAAATGGTTTCAATGAATTTGAATTTAGCAGAAAAGGGCTACTATTATATGTATATTATATTCCAAAAGAAAATGACAAAATAGAAGGAAGAGCGCTTCTAGACGAGGTCGCGACTAGGCGCTCCTTTCATAATAATAGACTGATTAACAGTTCTCTTTCTTTTTGGGGGACAACTCCCTCTAACCAATCCATAAATTATCCTCCACTAGATCACTCTTGACAGATCACCTCCTCCCATAGTATGTAATGTGCTTTTAAGTGAAACGCGGAAAACATCTCTTTGAAGCCAAGCAAGTGGGACCCTTAGTAGGCTCAGCCTAAAAGGTTTTAAAATACATGGGCATAAGCTAGGTCTTGAGTTCACCAAAGCTTAAATTGCACGGCTCAAGCTCGACTAGAATCGACAATAGAGAAGCTTTGCCCAAGGTTGACTAATTAGTTGCAACTAAGTACATTGTCTTTTTATATAAACCACTTAACTAGTCAAATAAAATCTTAAAGTTAAAAAAAAAAGAATAACATCCTGAAGTCATATGTATTACTGAGTACTGTGACCTCTCAAACTCATTCAAAAGTAACTTTTTTACCTACCTCCATGAAGAATCAACCCAAGGGAGCTCAGATATGATTTTGTAACCATTTTGCAAATATGTATAATTTCTTTTTTTTTATTAGCCACGGGTGTCTGAGTCTCTTTGAGCCCCGACTAATCCCGTGGGTGCACAGGCCCTCGGCAAGGAGTTTCCCGCAAGTGCACCACGGTTAATTCAGGGTTTCCCCAGTCCGATGGCCCTCAGAAATTGTTTGCACCCAGTGGGTTTCGAACTTGAGACCTTGAAAGGGAGCACCCCAAGGCTCAAGTCAATTGCCACCGGGCCAACCCCTGAGGGTTATATATGTATAATTTCAAGAATTACCATGTTTCTAAGAGTGAGGATTTTTCCACCAAATTTATCACAATCACTATGATCAAAATGTTTATTTTCTTTCACAAACAATGCTGACAAACTTAAAGAGAAATATAAGGAAATCCAAATTACAAGAATTAAAACTAGACTAGAAGAAACAGACCTTGAATTGCAGTTTGGAAGGAATCTAAATTGTATTGGCACTTCTAGTCAACAAATGAGAAAGAAATTCGGATGAACTTAGTAATTGAGTTTCTATCTCACTAATTTTTCATTCTTTTTTTGCTTGGTTTTACTCTTCCAGGCATGATCTTTTATAAGTTCAAGGGAAAAGAACTCTTGGATCAAAGCATTGATCTAGAGGGCACCATGTTCTCAATCTGCTTCAGCCAATGAAAAGAAGATCTTGGAAGAAATTTCTGACAAAATCACTGAAAAAGGAGCAAAATGGGTGGAAGGACAAAGGAAGGAGAGGATGGAAATGGAGGTATATAGATGTGGTCATTAGCAATAAGAAGAGTGCAACACAGTAAAATATGCTTGGATCAGCAGAGCCAACACTCCTAAATATCCAGCATGCTCCACACACAAGTTCTCACCTTGTCTCAATTCCAGGAAACCCTTCCCTCCCTTTCCTCACCCTATTCCCAAAAGAGGTCCACACCAATAATCCTAAAAAATTAACACCTATCCACTTTTCTGATAACCTATTATAAAATTCTTAGCAAGATTTTTTTTGTGTTAGAATTTGGAATTAGAACTTAGGTTTTTTCAATCCGTTTGACTTTTGGTTCTACCGATAAGTAGTTTGTGCAAATAAAATTGTAATGAAAGAATTGGTTGATTGGTTCTCCATTGTTAATTAAAGGTTCCCCTCTAGATATAGGGGTTTCGGAATGGGGACGAAAGTGGTAGAAATAAACACCACGCAGAAACTCTCAAGTCTCGAGCCTCGTCAGAATAACCAACCGTAATAGAAATTAGAAAGAAGAGATGGATAAAGGAGTGCCAAAGGGGAAAGACTATGTGCAGACTTAGCAGCAAAAGAAGGTGAATACATTACAAAAGTTTCAAATAGATGGAAGTCTAAAGGAGAAAAGGACAGCAATGGAGGGATATACATGTGGTCTCTGGCAATAAGAGGGGGGAGATAGGAAAAGGCAGATGAACATAAAAAGAAAGATGAGATGGATTTATTAACAGATATGCTTAGATTGTGCACACCACAAATAGATATGCTTAGCTCGAGGATGATAAAAGACAATGAATGACTTTGTTATTAAGTGAAAGAGTAGGCCAAAGCTTTGAGGATAAAGGATGTTTGGCTCTTTTAAAACAAATGGAAAGTAATTCTTTAGGCAATAAGAATCAAGTCTGATTATAACTTATTCACCATAAAATATACACTATGCTAATGTATATATAAAGGTGCATACAGCTGATATGTCCAGGCATTATCTCATTAGACAAGCAGAAAGCTCTTTCCAGATGACATACTCACAAGGCACAATTACAACGAGTTATGCCACCACCAACCAGTATCAAAGTATCCATTAATGGAATTTAGATAAACAAACAACGTACCCCAAGCAACAGTGCACTCCTCACTCGTAGCACTAGCTTGATTAGCTTGGCACTCAATACCTGTTGACAAAAAAAACTCCACATAAATCCTCAAAAAACAAATAGAAAGGTGTAAAATTTTTCTTTTTCTATTCTAAATCAAAACAAAGATTTGAAAGCACTCACATAGATCCATAATATGATTCCTGCAAATAGCACAGTTATCTACTACAATATCTGCATCCACAATTTCACCAAACCACATCAGCTTTGATCATGACCAATAAGCAAAAAATAACAAAAACATACCCAGTGTAATCCCACAAGTGGGGTCTGGGGAGGGTAGAGTGTATGCAGACCTTACCCCTACCTTGGGACGTAGAAAGGTTGTTTACGATAGACCCTTAACTCTAAGAAAAGCAATTCAAAGCAGTTTGGAAAAAGAAATAACGGAAGTGAAGAAGCCATGGAAAAATACTATAGAAAGCATGCCAAAGCAGTCTGTAAAAGTAACAGTAACTACCATATAATAATGCAATAATCGAATGTTCATATTATCAAAAAAAAAAAAAACATAGTCAAAGTACAAGAAACAACAGATAATAACAGAAA
This sequence comes from Lycium barbarum, assembly GCF_019175385.1. Lineage (NCBI taxonomy): Eukaryota > Viridiplantae > Streptophyta > Magnoliopsida > Solanales > Solanaceae > Lycium > Lycium barbarum. The sequence goes on from NC_083339.1 coordinate 147,976,867, forward strand.
TCGAAGGACAAGAAACTACAAAAGTATTACTACCAGAGGCGGATCAGGGATTAAATTCTACGCGTTCAATCTTAAGATTCTTAGCAATGAACCCTTCGGGCCATTGAAGGGGGGCTGGGTTTACTCTGTGCACACCCGAAGAGTTGTGGGTGCAGGATCCCTTGTCTCATATAAAAGAAAAAAAGATTCTTAAGCATTGAACCATTATTATTTTGAAGTTATGAGTTCATATCTACTATTTTTTACAATTTTAGTAATTTTTTACACATAAATTTATACTCAGCATCGAAAGTTATGGGTTCAGTTGATCCCCTACCTAGAATGCTAGATAGGCCTCTGAATACGACTACTAGTATGGAAGGATAAGCGAGACAACGCTCAACTACCTAGTAACTTTCTAACCTTCTAAATTAATACGTGTGATCATGACACAAACAATCAACAAAATTGCAAAAACTTGAGATTCAGGAAATCAAAGAACGGGGGAAAAACAAACCCCAAAGCCCAAAGAGCACAGCGTTCCACTTTTTGATCTGTGTGTGAATGGTCAAAAATAAACCTGAACTATCACTTTTTCGCGAGTTTCATACTCCAACTATGAATGGTTAACTTTTCGAACCTGAACTATCAACATCTATATATTAAAAAACGCCTCAGTTGTTCCCTTTAACTACCTGATCTGTGTGTTTTAATACGTCTATGGTGAAAAGGAAACAACTAATATAGTTGGGGTGTAAAACTCGCGAAAAGGTGATAATTCATAGTATGAATCAGGAAAAAGAAAAGGAAGAACGAACCCCAAGCCCAAAGAGCGACAGCGTTCCACTTCTTGATCTCAAAACGCTTAGGTTTCTTAGTGGAAGAAGATGGAGCAGATGCTGCTGCCACGTTGGATTCGTCACTTGCGGGAACCATCTCCACGTCTGTATCCATTATTATCAAGAAACCTAAAGTGCAAATTATAGGGTTATCGATCTCACAATATTTTTGTCTTTGCTAAGTGGAATTAGTATTCAAGTCTAGTATTCTCTTGAACCGCTTGTTATAGGATTTTTCTGCGCTGAACTTGGTACAGTTAAGGACAGGTTTGTCGATTGAACCGGTCCAACACTACTTATACCATATATTGGGCCGTTATAAAGCCCAGGCTTATATAAAGGCAAACAAATTCTAATTTTGGGCCTCCCTACAAGAATTGAATTAAAAACCAAGCTGGGCCGATTCCTAGTTGAGGGTCATTTGCAGTTTCTGTCTAGACTGTGTGATGGTCTTTAATTTTTGGCCCTCATAACAAACTACTTTTTCGAGTGCATAAGTTATATATTTTCAAATCGTAATATCCCATAAGTTATGCTCCTTGCCCTTAAATAACTTATACTTCACTAGGAATAAGTTTAATTTTGAAATATAAAAATTAAAGACCAGTCCATTTGAAGGACATAACTTAAAGACCCACCCTTTTGAAGGACAAACTGTGCAATTTCTTCATCAAGAAGCAGTCTGGCAAAAGAACCATTAAATAGAAAGTGCTTAGTTTCAAGAATTTACTGATCCGATTAATATGATTCAATAAGACACATTAAAAATATCAGAAATAAATAGAGTTTTCTTCCATCGCCGAGCAGTATTGGGTATTTATTGGTTTGATTAATCCGAATTTACATTATGTAGATTCTTTTTTTAGGGGGGGGGGGGGGGGGGGGGAGTTACATAAATACAAGTAAATAAGTAAAATATTTCATAATCTACAACTATTAACTAAAATTACATAATCTACCATATATACTCTATATTTAAGGTATATGCATGATTTTATACCGTTAATAAAAAAATGTTGCTATGAATAAAAGGCTAATAATAAAGAGTTTCCTCTATTAGTGATAACCAAATTAAATACATATTAAAACACATTAATTACTTTTCTAAACATCCCAAGATACTCAGCTAGCATTTTAATCCATAAAATAGTATACTACTGTTTATATGATATATATTATACAATTCCTTGAACAAGTATATATATTCTTGTACTTATATATTACGTATATTTCACTATTATATACTATATATAATATTATTTTTTATGTATATTAACTAGTATATATTATATATAAAATAATTTCTTGTGTGTGTGTGTCTATATATATATATATATATATATATATATCTTTGACCACATGCATTATTGTATATATTAGGCATACTAGATGGCGTATGCCTGTGCTGAGCACGGGCCCAACACTTTGGATTATAATTTATCTATGTGTATGTAGTTGTGTTTGGGTAGTGATAATAGATATATTTTATATTGCTAATAAACATACATAAGTTTGCACTATATATATATATATATATACACACACACACACACTATGTTCAAAACACGATTAATATAACGTTGTAGTTTGTGCTCCGTATCAAAAACTTTATTATATTAGTGTTTGCTACGAACACAAAGTTCGCAAAATTTATTAATACTTTTTAAAAGAGCAGACTTGTTTAAAAGGAAATTATTTTCCTCTCTTTGAGACAAAACAATAACAATATTTAAGCATCAATTGATATTTTGAATTTTAATTCGATTAATTTAAAGGTGTAAAATATTCTATTGTTAATGTATGTAGATTGGACCTAAACAATACTTATTATTTTTTATCAAATTTTAATTTGGATAATTCCAATTCAAATTATTAAATTAATTTTACATGTTTAAAACGAAATAAAGTAGAAATTTGATTTTCTATTTAAACGAAGAACTACTAGTTTTTAATTTTTGGTGAATATTCTTAATTTAGCTCATTTTACTTGTCGTGTTGTCTTTTACATGTTTTTTTAAGAAAACGTCAATTAGAATTATAATTTGACTAATTTACCTTATTTATTATTTGATCTACATTTAATATTATTTTTTTATTTTACGACATTAATCTCTTTTCACATTTATTAAAGTAAGAATAAAAATGAAAAAGTAATTAATGAATATTTTAAATATATTTATTTTAGTAAACATAACAAATAAATGACATAGCAGAATAGCAAATACAACAGTTAAATATCAAGATTAGATCTTAGTCTAATATAAGAAAAGAAAAGAAATTGTATGGTTTGACTACTTAACCTTCTGAAGAAAAACAATAATATGGATTCACGGTTTTTGTTGTACAATGATTTCATTTGCTCCCACTAGTGGGTTGATACGCATGTGGCAATGAATCCACCATTATTGACTTCATGGGAATACTTTGGGAATTACATGAATATTGTTTAATTTTTTAATATGGGGTCCATGTTTTTTCTATTTTTTATGTATTGCTTGTTTTTTTTAATATGGAGTCCACTTTTCTTTGGGAATTATATGAATATTGTTTGATTTTTTAATATGGGGTCCATATTTTTATTTTTTATGTATTGTTTGTTTTTTTAATATGGGGTCCACTTTTTTTTACATTAGTTTGGAGGTGGCGGGGTCTACTTTTTTTTTTTAATATAAGAAAAGAAAGGAAATTGTATGGTTTGACTACTTAACCTTTTGGAGAAAATCAATAATATGGGGTCCACGTTTTTTGCTGTATAATGATTTCATTTGCTCTCACTAATGGGTTGATACGCATGTGGCAATGAATCTATCATTATTGACTTAATGGGGATACTTTAGGAATTACATGAATATTGTTTGATTTTTAAATATGGGTTTTTTTTTTTACGTATTGCTTGTTTTTTTAATATGTGGTCCACTTTTTTTTTGAGGTGGTGGGGTCTACTTTTTTTTTTTTTGGTACATGAGTTGGAGGACGGACGACCATCCTCCTCCAAACTCATGTTTCTATAATAGTAAAAATATTTTAGGCATATATTGAATTGAGTTAATTTTCCTATTTCATGGAAGAGAGAGGAAAAAAATTAAATAATAAATATGTGATGGCAGAAAGGAAGCCAAGTTTTATGGGATGGGGTATCAAGTTTTAATTAAGATCCTATTTTAGGGGTAATCCATAAGTAATTATATTATTCTATCTATATATTGTATATTGTATACTTTATATGTATCAAGTATATTGTAATATTATATAAGGTATATAATATCAAGTATATTTTGTGCTATTGTATACATTATATACTATTAAGTATACCATATGCAACATATAACATTGGTATAATATTAATTATTGTGCTATTGTATACTTTTTAGAATATTAAGCATATTATATCCTACATTTAACGTTGGTATATCAACTATTTTAATGAAATAAAATACATCTATAAACACACGCACACATATGTACAATAAAAAACTTACAAATTGTTTTTGTGCTGAAGCGTGGATAATAATTACTGTATATTCATGTACTTTTATTAATATTACTATATTTAAATAATTTATTTTAGTCATAAAAAGTAATTGCATCAAGTGAAAAGTAAAAGGAAAAAAAAAGAATTGAAGGAGAGTCTTTTCAAAATGACAGATGTTGGATTTAAAGTTCTATTAAAAAATAGTATTCTTTTAATTTTGTTTTATTTTTAAAGCTACATTAATTCTCTCTCATGGCCTCTTCATATTTTAAAGAAAGAGAAAGTAAAAAGTAAATACATTAATGGTAGTAAATTGAAGTAAATTGTAGTTGCCTAATTTTTTGAAAGTAGTTGTAATGATTTTAAATTACTTTTCAAAAACTTGTATTTGTGTAATTTTCCCTTTTTTTTTTTGGTTTCCCATCCGGCTAATCCGCATTGGAGCTCCGACTAATCCAGATCTCCGTCATAAGACCCATTTAATGAGAAAGCGCTGTAGGAATTTTTCGCTACCCAAAACTCAAACTCGATACGTTTGAATTCTAATTAAGGATGAAGAGAACCTATGAAAAGAAAATCAGTAAAAACGACATGCTATTATATTAGTCTAAAGTATTTAGATTTGATGAGCTATCTTGCTAACTGCGTACTCCACAGTTACTCTAGATGTTATTTTACCACGTCTAATATAGCTCTTATATTTATTCAAGCACTTATCCTCCTCAAATAAAAATATTTTTACGTGTAATCGAGTCATATTGAATGGGCTTAGACTAATTATGATCCTGAAATTATAATTTTGGGACTAATTTATCCCATCTAGGAGATGGTATAAAATAATCCCAAGGTTAGTGGGATAAAGGGGATATCTCATTCTTATAAATTTATACCTTCTACCAAATATGATACAAAAAATTAGTGTTGGATATTCCAACTAATACCATGCGCCTAAAAGGAGGCTAAGAAGAGGGCTACTTTGTCTGTCCATTAATTGGTTGTAAAAAGTGTAAATATATTAAAGTCGACTTTAAATATATTCATTTTGTAATGACTACTTGAAGGAGCAGTGTATTTTTTGCTACGATTTCCTAAATACTCTCTGAAAAGTATTTTTAAATAATTGAGTTTTTATTTTAGATAATTGAGGTGTTTGACCAAACTTTCAGGGGAAAAATGTGTTTTTAAGTAATAGCAGATATTGTTCTTCAGAAGCTGAATTTTTTTCCCTCGTAAACACTTTTGGAACCTTGCTAAACACAAAATGTTATATCTCATATTCCAAAAAACTGTTCAAATTGATTAGTTAAGCACACTTCGTTACTCTCTAATTTTTTTTGTTTTGTTTTTGAAAACACTTCTTTCAAAATATACTTCAAAATAATTAAGTAGATTTTGAAAGTTTAGCCATCGCCAAACAGGGTATAAGTAAAAAAAAAAAAAATGTGATTCATAGTAAATTTGATGTAGTATATGAAAATATATTATTATTATAACCTTCATATTACAACCCCATATTTTTTCTTCTTCTTGGAATTGACGGAATACTTATTAAAGAATTTGGGAAGAGGCAATTGCCATAATAATGCAGCTCATGGTCAACTCTTGTTCTGTCTCAATCAATCTCCCTATATTATTAGTTCAAAAATACTCCTTTCCACTCCCTCACAACAAATAGAAGCGCAACAAGAATAAAACAGCATAACAATAATGTCTTCCGACCATACTAATATATAGCTTCAACAAAAGTGTAACCCGTCGCAAAATATCATTTCGGAAGAAGAAGTTACCAATAGTCCGTCTCGGCGGAGCTGTAGTGAAGAAGCAGCGGCGAAGATTCTCACTGGTGAAGATTTTCCGACGAGTCCGATTGAAGTGGCTAAAATTGCAATATTTACGTATGTTGAAGAAAGTAAAAGAATATTATGGGTCGTTAGTGAAAGATATAATGGAAGGGCACGAAGCAATTGATGCATTTCAACGACGGCTTTTATTTGAGACTTCTTTTGCTGTTCCGGTAATGGGCCTTTCTCTCAATACTTTTCCAAATCATCCTAGCCGTTGAAAGCTGAACTTCAACTTTTTCACTAAGTACATGCATGTTATTCCTTTTTATTTATGGTTTTGTTGAAATTAAGCAGGTGTTTGGACATAGATTTGGTTGGAATTTGAAGGAAAAAACTGAAGTTGAAGTTGAAAAATGGTTTGGAAGTTGAAGCTTATACATTAATTTCGCTCGAAAAAAAAAGGTCAAATTTTGTGAGTGAAAAAATACTTTTCACTTGAAAAACTAATCTTAAAAACTAACAAAATAAAAGTCCTAATATATAACCGAACGATAAGTTGAATAAAAAAAAACTTTTATCTCCAAGCAACTCCTAAATTGTGCAATTTAGCAAAAATGTGAATTTGATCCTTTTGCTTTTCTTAACAAGTTATAAATAATTTTTTAGAAAATATATATCTAACTTTATTTATATTTTTCTACTGCCACTTGATGAATTATTTGCAATGTTCATGAGATCATGCATGCATATACTAGAACATACTTTCTTTTATTTATTGGGGAATTATTCAACCCGAGCACTAACAACAAGGAGGGTCAAAGTGCCCCTTGTTTGCAATGTTCATTATGTCATGCATGCATATTTAGGAGTGCGGCGTGTTAAATTAGCGTGTTAAGTTGAATTTGAACAGATTAAAATGGATTGAATTACTAGTTAGCGGATCATTACTTAGAGTGAAACAAATAAACAATAAGTCATAACTCAACTCATCTAACTCATATCAAATTTAGTTTCTTTGTTTGTTTTCTTATAATTGTTTTTTTATGTAATAAAACTTTTTCCTTTTATTAAAAAAATTATATGACATGTCAAATAGGAAAAAAGTTTTTTTTTCTTAAATATTTTGACAAAATTTTCAACGGACATTTAATTTGGACAGCATATCGTTCCAATTTTTAGATGGATGATATTAAGTGTATCAAAATTAGCAAATTTGCGAGCTATATTTTTACGGGCTAATTTTATAACCTCTATTTAGAATTATTTTTCTTTTATCTTTGGGGGTATCAACTCAAGCACTACGTAACAAACAACATCTAGCCTCTTCTGCTAGTGGGCTCTCGGAGAAAGGCCACTAAAATTAAAATAGTACTTTGAAAACTCACACATATAATTAAAAAAGAATCTTATGTCAGCTACAAGTAAAGGTGGTAACCGGTTTGGCCTTACCGGTTTTAACCGGTAACCGGACCGGTTAAACTGGAATCGGAACCGGAACCGGTAGAACCGGTTAACCGGTTCCGGTTAACCGTTTAATGGTTTACCGGTCCGGTTCCAATATTTTGGAAACCGGAACCGGTAAAACCGGAACCGGACCGGTTAAACCGGTAAAAAAAAAAAAAAAAAAAAACTAAAGTATATAAGTAAGTATATATAGTATATAGTACATATATATAAGTATATATAGTATATATAGTATATATATTAAGTTATACACATATATAAGTATATATAGTATATAAGTATATATAGTATATATATTAAGTATATATAGTATATAGTACATATATATAAGTATATATAGTATATATACTAGTACATATATATAAGTATATATAGTATATAGTACATATATATACATATAAGTATATATAGTATATATAGTATATATATTAAGTTATACTTATACATATATTTAGTATATATATATATATATTAAGTTATACATATATATAAGTATATGTAAGTTATACATATATATGTATACGAAAAACATTATTCTGTATTGCTGACTTGCTGTTAGGCTGTTAGTCAGTAAATATTTAAACTTTAATTATAAAGTTGTATAACATATGAAAATATAGCTACAATATACAAATAAATACTATAATATATATATATATATATATATAATACAAAAAAATAATAGATTTTAACCACTCCAAACCGAACCGGTTCCGGTTTGAGGTTTAAAACCGGTAAACCGGAACCGGTTAACCGGTTCCTTAACCGGTTCCGGTTGGAACCGGTTGCCACCTTTAGCTACAAGTATTATTATAGAGCCATTATAATGGATGTTATCAGCGCTTTCGTCACAATCGATTGTGTTAAAATTGATGATATCGATTATTTATCTCTGGAACTAGAAGACAAAAATTAGTCGATGGGGAGTTTATATAAATCTTAGTATTAAGGTACGAAAGATTTTTAATATCTCAATATCTAATAATATATTAATAGTTTAATACTAACAAATAAGACAAGAACCAAATGGCATACTCATATTATAAATGTGATAGGCATCAAACAACTCAGGGACAACGCAGGAATTAATAATTAGTCTCTTTTTGTTTAGATTTATATGAACTAGGCTGCTGAACCCACAGTGACAGCACCAACAATCCATCATAATAATGTAAAGAGAAAAATTTAGTTGCCAAAAGAAGAATGTAAAGAGAAAATTTTAGTTGCCAAACAAAAAGAATGTAAAGAGAAAAATTTGACTAGAGGGCAAGGAAGTTTTGGTTATCAGTGGCTTTGGGCTTCCTATATCCCATTCTGCAAGTTGTGCCCCGGATTTTAATCTTGGGCTTAGTCACAAGCCCACAGCTAAAGGGAAATTAATAGGTAAAATTTCTCAAATGACTACCTTATTGTAGCTTCCTACCATTTGTAACTATCTTTTTTAATATTACCATTCATAGCTGATTTCTGACCGATCTGTGTATGTTTTCGCGTGTATTTGTTGCCAGCAGATACATGAGGATGCGGTAAAAAAAAAAAGAATAGGCTCCTTGATTTTAGCCTGTAACGGTGGTGATATTAAATTAGATATTAATATATTTTTTACCTTCTTTTCCACAAAACCAGCTGTAATATTCCCTTTCCTTACATGTTTCTCTTCTTCCATGCATTCTTCAACATTCAAACGTAAAAATTCAAATTTCAAATTAAATCTTCAACAACTCTGAAAATACATTAACAAAACAACACGATCAATCATCAGGTAATTCGTGCAAAAACACAGTTTTGATTTCGCAAAATTCGTCTATTCAAGTTGTATTTATGTGATTTCAATTTTTTTCTTGGATCATAATGTCAAAGTTGTTTTATTGCTTTGATTTTTTATTTATTTGTATCTTTATAACTTATATTCGCAAATAATGAAGTAAAATCACTGTAATCGTTTATTTGAATGAATAATGCTCTTTAAAATTACGGTCGAAAGTATTTTAATGTACATGAATGGTTCAGAATAAAAAAAAATTACAGTTCATAAATTAATGTTCTGAATATAAATGGTGTAGAATAATGAATTATCAGCTAACTATGTATTTCTGGAGCGTGATTCAACTTGTGTATGTTGTATTTGCATTTTAAGTTAACTGTAAATCTAATTTATATAAATTGTTCAAATTTGAACGTGAATGTTTGTTCGAATTGATTTTTCTTAATTTTTTAGTCATATATATTACAGGTTTTATGTTGAGACATTGATTCAAGGAATTTTTTTCTATAAAATGGCCAATATTTCATCGTTGATTAGACATTATGGTATTTGGAACGACGATAACAAATACGTCAATTACAAAATTGATGTTGTGACTTTCAAGGAGTATTCGACGTATGAGGAATTGTTACAAACAGTTGCAACCCAACTGAATATAAACAAGTAAAGGAAAAACGTAAACATAAAATACATGTTTGAAGGTGATGATATTCCAATGGAAATTCACAATGATATGGGTGTTAGGGTGTATGTGGAATTGAAGAAAGAGAACAAAGCATTACCAATGTACCCATTATGTATAGTTACAACTGATAGAAGCATGGAGATATGTATATCGGGTGAGAGTTGTGTTGAAGGTGATTATTTGCAAATCGAATACACGAATCAAACGAATGTAATGGAAACAGTTGGTTCCCGTGATTTGGCATCATCAAGTTATGGAAAGGCTGATTTGTTATTCGAAAACAACAAGGGTATGGTTATTGATGACAAGAGGCAAAAAGTAGTTGCCGTCGATCAAGTATACAAGGATAAAGATACATTAAAAGCTGTGATGGTGAATTATGCAATTACAAACAGGTTCAACTATCGTACGGAAAGGAGTAATGCAATAAGGTATTGTAATGTGCATTTGTTTATGTATTTGTAACTGTGTGTTGTCATGTATTTAAACCGTGACAGTGTATGTTTGTTAATTTGTACGAGTGGAAGTATTTCTCAGCATGTGTATGTTTATTATAAAGTAAAATCAAAACTGATTTGTATGTATTTGTAGTCATAAATAATGTATTTGGCCCGGGTTGCATTTGATTAACTTATGTACATATTTCATCTGTCCTTTGTATTAAAATACAAGAATAAATACATGAATGTATTTATGTGTACTGATGTATTTTACATTAATGTGTTTTTTATTGATTTTTTTTTATGTAGCTATACACTTGTGTGCGTATAAGGAGAGTGTGATTGGAAATTCAGGGCGTTAAGTGTAGGTAAGTCAGGAATGTTTAGAGTTAGGGAGTTTCAAGACAAACAGACATGCCCGTTAAAGGAAAAGGTTTATTCCCAATGCCAAGCTACAAGTCGGTTGATAAGTGGGATTGTCAAACCAAAAATATCAAACCATAAGAGGAAATATACGCCTAAAGACATTGCGGAGGACGTCAAAAATGATTTTGGAATGGATGTTTCATACATGGTTGCTTGGCGGGCCAAAGAAAAGGCGAAGAACTATTTAATGGGAGAACCAACTGAATCTTATAAAAGATTACCTGGATATCTATACATCTTGGATAAGACTTACCCGGGTTCACATATCAGAACGCGTAAAACCCGCGAAAATGAATTTATGTATGTTTTTATAGCACTGTATGCATTTATCAAAGGTTTTGATTATTGTCGGCCAATTATGGTAGTTGATGGAAGCCACTTAAAAACACCCTACAATGGAGCATTTGTCTCGGCAAGCACATTAGTCGGTGCAGGTATGTCAAAAAATACATATTAATTTATTACCTCAATATGTATTTTATCTGTTTTAGACAAATACAAAATGTATTTTATCATTTTTTTTATTTTTAACTGTATCTCCAGGCAACATACTTCCCTTAGCATATGGTGTGATTGATTATGAGAATGACAGATCATGGACGTGGTTTTTCGAGCGTTTCAGAGAAACATACAAGGTTGTTTGTAAAATTTATCCAGAAGTTGCACATTATGCATGTATATGACATCTGTGGGGTAATGTATGTAAAAAATACAAGAAGAGTCATGACGTGCTGAGTCCTGTTTTTTATTCCATGGCAAAGGCATACACGCAGGATGATTTTGATGAGTTGATGGGGAAGGTTCAAAAGGTAGATATGCGCGTGGCAAAGTATTTGGAATCGGCTGGTAGAGACAAGTGGGCTAGATTGTATGCATCTGTTAATCGAGGGTGGACGATGACTTCTAACATAGCAGAGTGAATTAACCGACATCTTCTAGCAGCTAGAGAACTGCCTATATATGACTTTCTCGAAGAAGTTGATGTTTGGGAGATGGAATTACAATAACCTGAGAAATGGAACATACACGTTCACTACATTCGGTAAAAAGTTTCAAGAGATGCTATCAATCAACGTGTATCTATGTCTACGAATGACGGTATGTTTCAGTTTAATGCTTGTTATAATGTATTTGACAAACTTGTACTTGTACTAATCTGTGGTGTTTCTACACATTATATGAATATGTATTCGGTGTCAATGAACAGTTAGTATTAATGTAAAGTTCATATATGCTTCTTTGCAAATCGATATGTATTTGATTAATGTTTTGTTCATTTATTTTAAAATTTTGATTGGTTCAATAACAAATACATGTAATATTTATTTTTCCAGGTAGAACCGTCAACCGAATTCGTGTTCACAGTACATGATGGAGGAAGGCGATTCATTCTTAATTTGAATAGCAAAACTTGCAGTTGTCGTATGTTTCAACTAGATGAAATCCCCTGCCCGCATGCATGGGCTGTCATTAAAAAGAAAAATCTGGTTGCTGATGATTATTGCTCTGATTTGTTCAAACCGTAGACCGTGTTAAAGACATATGATGTACCTGTGTATCCTCTACCCGACGAGCGTGAATGGAACATTCCCAAATTCATCTTGGAGGATGTGGTTTTGCCACCAAGATACAAGAGACCGCCTGGTAGGCCAAAGAAGAGGTGTGATAAGCCTTTAAGTGAATTATTGTTTGGAAAGAACAGACATGCTTGTAGTACTTGTGGACAACTTGGGCACAACAAACGTTCATGTAGTTTTGAGCCTCTAAGGAAGTGAATTTTTCTTGTGTTCTTATCCATTTAACTTTATTAGGGAAATACATTGGTTATTTAAGTATTTGAACACTTGTGTCAAAAACTTCTATATTACTGAAAATTTTGTTATGAAGTGAATGTCCTATTCAAACTGATCTTAATTGCATTTTTTTTCCGATACGTATGGTGTTTTTATCAACTTCAAAAATACTGCGTACTTGGTAAAATAACATACATATTATATTTGTAAAATGATAAAGTTATTTTTATTTTGGAATTTTTTTGGATTGGAGGCTAGTAGTTGTTCTGGTAATGTCAACTAAACAATATGTATTTGTTGGCCTTGGGAAAATTGTATAAACTGTAATAGATCATACATAGTTTTTGTGATCCTGGTGTCTGAAATTACACGATAATGTTCATGTATTTTAACACAAAAAAAAAGGCAACACATGTCCCGGTAAAAAAATGGTGTTATCTATCAACTTCATAACACTGCATATGTGGTTAAAAAACGTACGTATTATTTCCGAAACTGATGAAGTTGGTTTATTTTTGCAATTTTTTTTTATTGAAATCATATAGTTGTGTTGGTCATGTCAAATACACAATATGTGTTTATTAAACTTAAACAAAAATGAATAAACTTTAATAAAACATACATATTTTGTGAACCTGGTGAATTAAATTCCAAGGTAATGATCATGTATTTGTGGATTCATGATGTCACAGTTTACTGTATTTCTTCCAAATTTCAGATATATTTGACAAAATATGGAACTAAGTACATCAAACATATGGAACATAAACCCCCAGAGATTTTTCTGGTAAAATGATAATTATCCAACATCAGTCAAAATACATCTAAAAGAATTAGATTGTTTGCTCTAATGAAAAAAAAGGACAAAAAACATCAAATGTACGAATAGTATTTATCAAACATCAATTGCATCAACAGTGTCGTAATCGATTGCTGGCCTAATCGGTCTTGATGGAACTTCATTATCACTCTCGACTTTGTCAGCAACCTTGCGTTCATCGTAGTCCCATAAGAGTGCATCGTATCTCATACGCTGCATGTGTGCATCAATTACATCCAGAATCCTTTCACCCGATGTCAAATACTCAGCATACGCTGCCGTGAAGACACCACCGTCCCTAAAAAAAAATAGATAAGAATTTATATTAGAAACTACTGTTGTTCTAAATAAAGTATTTCAAGTTCAAACAACTCATGTATTTGAAAGAATATTAAATTGATAGGGTATATCATGTATTTGATACACTATGATATTTTAAAAATATATGTTTACTACTTACGTGCTACCAGCAGTTTGATGCGACAGATTTTCAACATAGACAACTTCAAGGATATCGATCTGTCCCTTATCTGCATATGCTGGGTCTTTCACCAAATCTATGCTTTTTTTTATTTACATAGAATCTAGCTAGATGTAGGAAATGTGGTAGAAGTGTAGCAAGATTTTTTATTTCATTCCTAACAACTGCGTTGTGGCCGGCTGCTTGATACGAGTTGTAAACATACAGACGCCTGTACATTTCAAAAAAAAAAATCAGCGGTAAAATGATGAATGAAACGCTAATGATAAAATATTTAATTCATCATCAAAAATACCTGTCCTTGAATGAAAGGACTACCAATAACCAATGATTTTCTTCTTTATATTCAGTGGTATTAGCACGTTGTCAACCGTATGCCACGGGACATTGGCAATGAGCCTGTGGCCCTTAACATACTCACACAATACTTGCTCTTCATTTGCCACGTTGGTCTGGGTTTCAACATTGTGATATGCGTGGTGGACCACCTCAATTCTCTGCTTGAATAGGTAATCAACAGTGGCGAAGCTGTAATTTTTCCTTTTGTACTTTCCTTTCTTCCGAAAGTAATAGAAAATGACGTCAATGTGCTGAAATTGTCAAAAATACATCAATTAGATCACATTCAAATACATAAAAACATTTTAGTAAAAAAGGTGAAATTCATTGCTGATAAAAATCACCTCGTCATTCCAAAGCTGACCATCCATCGATAACAAGTAAAACCAGTTCTTATAACTGACAGTTGTGATGCAAAAATTGAATTTGACTCCATGATAAAAAACTGCCATGTTTTTTGTAATGGTCTTCGTAATTCTTTCTGCGACAACAAAATAAACAAACACATCAAGTTATTCACAAAAACCATGCGGAATCACTCTATGTAATACACTGGGATAAAAACATACTTGCTATCGTGCCTCACAAGCAGACCGTTTCGAAGCCAAATACGGTATTCATCTACAATCTGTACATCAAGTGGACCGGTAATGGGATCTTGCTGGAATGGATATTTTTATCAAACACAGGAACATGATCCTTTCCCGAACTACTACATGTGTATTTGGTCTTTAAACATTAACAGTTGCGTATTAAAAAACAAACATGTAAATTAAAAATTTGATATATACCAAAATCTATCACAAACGGTGAAAACTTATATTTACTGGGCGTGTAGCTCGTGGGACTAATGGATGTAACATGATTTCTTTCCCTGGGGTTTGGCTCGGTAAATACTCATCAGGCAACAACCACTGAGACAATGGCTGCGCGTTGCAAACTGCTGCCTGGGGTTCCTCTAAGACAGTCGAGCTAGTGTTTTCCTCAGTTTTTTCCTCTTGAACTTGTCCATTAGCCATTTCTGATTCTGCTATATTTGCTAGCACCCGTGCGATCACCTTCTCAAAAAATACAAAAAGAAACGTTATTCAGGCACTTGTATGATACATTTAAAAGAAATGGCTAAATCAGAATACGGTTATTTCGAACCTCAAAATTATTTGAATCATCAGAACATTTTTTCTCTTCCACAGTATCTTTCCATGTTTGATTAGCCGGGTGTTCAACCGAAGTCTTCAGTTCTCCTGAAAGATCACCTCCTTCCGCAATCTCTTCGGTTGAAGCTTTCATCGTATCTCCGCTCTCATTGCCAATACCAACTTGAATATCCGGTGCAAGACCCTTTTCCTTAAAATTATTTAAAACACAGGGCAAAAGTATATAAAATACATGAATCTAATAGATAAAAAACTATATTAAATACATAAAGACATATGAAACCTATTGTTGAAGATGTCCAAAAGCAGTACACAAATACATAAGGAAAACAATGCACCGTCATGCTGTCAACAAACAGTACACAAAATACATGACACTACTGTTTTCATATCAATATCAAATACATAATATTTTAAAGTCCAGTAGACACCAAATTTTCATCATACCTGAATTATATTTTTTTTAAAATAACATATAAAATTAGTAAAAATGGTAAATACATTAAAAAAAATGTACCTCTGTTGAATGAACATCACCCGTATCAGTCTCCATGTGAATACCATCACCATGGTCCATGTAATCATCAGCTCCTTGATGTATGTTGCCATCAGGTAAAGGAACATGAGTTTCGCTGTCATCACCCTAAAAAAATGATGTATTTGTCAGACACCAGGTTAAAAAAAATGATGTATTTGTTAGATACATATGCTTCGTACTTCACAGTGAAGGCAATCGTTTCAATATGTATTTATTGATTTTTTTACCTTTTCTGAATTTTGTTTCCCTTTGACATGTTCCAAAACCTTTTCGAAGTTTTCATCAATAACTTTGAGAAGATCCTTGAGCTCAGTAAAAACATCCTTGAATTTAGCAAGCACCTAAATGGTAAAACAACAAATTCATTGTAAATCCTTATTTGTGGTAGTTAGATGTATATCAAAATAAATAGAAAAACTTACTTCCTGCTTAAATTGATTAAGTTCCTGCCTTAAACTTTTGAAGTTAACTGATTTGCTGGTAGATACGTCGTCAACAGGAACACGATGGGCACTTGGAGCAGCTTTTTCTTTTTCCTTTGATTGAACAGGCTTATCTGCCACCGAAGTAGACTTTTTAGATGGTTGTCCAACTGTAGTATTTTTTGGGATTGTGGTTGGTGATTTCTGAACAAGCAATGCTGCCATTGACATCTTCCTAGGCTTCTTGTGCGGTGGTGATTTTGAAGCATCCTTCTTTTGAGTTTTCTTGGCAGCAGCAACATGGGGTGGTGTTGTGGTAAAATCTGTTTATTCATCTTCCTCTTGGTGTATTTGAGGTGGTGCAGATCTGTTAACCAGGTATGGACGCAAACCAAGCTTCTCAACCTCTAACATGGTCGGAACAATGTTGTTGAAGTTAAGAATGTCCTGCAAATACATATATTGTGAACTGTAAGTTTAGAACCTCTCTGTATTTTACAAATACACAGCAACTAAAATACACAAATACGAATGTAATACTAGTTGATAGGCGTGTATTTAATGTAAGTATTTTACCTCACCGTCCTTAAACATGCCCATCATCAAGTAGTTAACTGATGACTTTTGGTTCACTGTTTTCCAGTTGAACATTCTTGGGATTCGGCTTCCGGTTTAAACCATTAAATTAGGGTCAACATTAGAGCAACACTCATATATCCACACTTGCATAGCAAAAGGAAAACCCCGTAGACAATAAAACTGCTTCAGCTTGTCCATCTTGTGGTGAATACTCTTAATCAAATCATCAAATGCTTCCTTACCCCATGTATATTCATTGTATTGTTCACTCTCCACCAAGTCAAAATGATGTCTTGGGACTGTGACGTTCCTTTTTTCACTTGAAAGTATGTAATTATGAATGAAATATAGGATCGCAATCTTTACAGTATCTTCATCTGCGTTATCGTCAACACCCCAATCCTTGTCTTCAAAGAACTTATTTAAAATCATCTTTAAAACACTATTACCAGAACCACTGAAATATTCATCCAACAATCTGTTGGGACCCTCGTCAAAAACAACTTCATCCCCGTAACACTTCAAACCAATAATTAAAGCAAACTCAAAAAGACTGAATGTCAATTCCGTCCCATTAATATCGATAACAAACGCATCACTATTACTACGCTTCAACTCCCTAACCATAAAACACCTAAATAACTGACCCTGAACCTCAGTGTCAACTTGCATCTGCATATATTCTCCAAAAATAATTTTTGAAAAATAGCTTGAATTGTCTATCGGTCAGTTTCTCCTTCAACTCATCTTTAATCTTATGGTTCATATATGAAGCATAACGTATCGGTTAAGTGGGGGGACGTTTAACCAGGAATTTGGAGGCCTGAAAGTTTGAATATAATGGCAACACATGAGAATCAAAAATATATAATCAAATACACATGTGTACTAAAATGCAGCAAACAAAATTCATAAAAAAACATCAACTCAGTTTTGCAACACATTTGAATCTAGCAAATACATATTTAGATGACATACACACATACCTATTTTTAAAAAAATACCTAAAACTATGATTTATTCAAAAATATAACTCCGTGTGAAGTTATAAATACATTATACATATTACATAATTTTATAACAAAAAACGGTTATTAAGATGTTTAGCTGACAAAAGTTGAACAAATACACCTTTTATCTGACACATACACATACTTACTTTTTTAAACATACATAAAACTGTTTTTAATTTAAAAAATACGCAAATGTGAGAAATTACAAATACATGATACATAGTTGATAATTTGATAACAAATACGGTTACTAAAATACATGACACAGTTGTATGTATGTTTCAAATACAAAACGAAACAAAACAAATACAAAAATACATACGAATGCTATCCCATTTATTAATGAATTGTTCAGATCAATAAATACATGCAAATATACTTACAAATGCGGTCAAAATACATGAATCATTAACCGAATTTGGGCAACATCTAAAATACAATTTTATTCACAAAAATATATATATAAAAATAAAAAAATACCTGCTTGTTCACAGTTAATTGTTGTTCTCCGTTATTTGGCTCTACAACGCTCTTCCCTTTGCTACTAGAAGCAACATCGTATGTTTTTTTCCTCTTTGTGGCAGTTTTTCTCCAAGTTAACAGTTGAAGGATTTCTGATTATGGCGGGATCATGGATTTTCTTAGATCTCATTTCAGCAACCAATTTCTCAGCAGAAGCTGCATCAACATCATGTTGTTGCTGCGAAATACCCAAATCAAAAGAAGGGGAATCTAAATTTTGAAGAGTATGTGGTATACCTCTCGTAACCCTACTAGATATGCTTTCATCCGCCATTAATTGATGTTTTGCACTACTCAAATTGGGAAACCCTGAGCATTGAAAGTTAAAAATATTGAAAAAAGTCGAAAATATTGAATTAAATTGACCAAAATACACAAAATAATGAAAACTTACACAAATACACCACCACCCACAAATCTCGGCACAATAAATTGTAGTGGAATCGTGCTTGATGGTAATGGATAGATTCTGAGGAGAAAAAAACGGCTAAAATTAATGGAAAGTGAGAGAGAAACGTAATGTATATTACGTGAGTTTCAAAATGGGGAGTTGGATAGTGTTTATCGTTATTTACGGTATATTTGAGAACTGATAAATGTAAGTTACTATTGTATCCATAATGGGTAATTTAGAAAATTAATTAGCTATTATTATTAATTAAAATAAAAGATAGTTATTAACATTAAATAGGTACTAAAAGTAGCTATAACAAGTAAATTTTCCTTAATAGAAATAGTCATCCACCTAAAAAGTAGCGACAAAGGTATTAGCTAGTGGATGTAAATATTTTGGTCAGTGGCTAAATGTGTAACTTCCCCAAAAACTAACCCGCATCGAGTGTTTACACTAGTGCAATGAGTACATCACATAAGTCTCCATATATACTATTATCACTAAATCATACAGAATAGTTATTTAATACATGTTCTTACCTTATAAATTTATCATTTCACCATGATAAATTAATATGATTTGATGTAAACATTAAGTGCGATTTAATTTTTACCTTTCTCTTGCCAAGGTCACGTCAATATATGAACATATATATTTGAAAATGCTTAAAGTTAATGTAAGTGCAAATGTGCAACAGAAGATAAATAACATGATTTTCTTAACAATGTAAAAAGGAAAATAGAACAGTTCAGGACAGTGAGATTAATTACTTTAACATTAACAAAATTAGGTCCTTATTAGCATAATTGCTTAGCAATTTGAGCTCTTTATGTTCCTTATGTCTAGTGGTTTAGAAACTACAAAAACGTGCTAGCAATAGCACTATCTTTTGGCGGCTATCTATATGAGCACTCCCATTAGATTAAGAGATATTTACAGAAAATTTGCAAAAATTTGTGGACTGCAGTTTATTAGGACCATTTTAATAACGGAAAAGGGTCAAATATACCCTTGTACTATTAAAAAAGGGTTATATATACCTTTCGTTATACTTTGGGGCTAAATATATTCCTACCGTTATACTTTAGATTCAAATGTACCCCTGACATTATATATGACACAAATATACCCTTTAAGTTAACGAAATGACACGTGTCAAGCTTGGAACAAAAATACTCATACCCAATTAATTTAACCTGACCCAGTCCCCCAAAATTAAACACCGACAACTTAAGAAGGAGGTGTTGTTCCTGGTGAAATTTTCTATCTGCCTACGATCAAGGAAATATTTCATTTTCAAGGCAACAAACAGAAAATCAACTACTACTACTAAAGATATTTGAATTCTCACCACATTTGCTGACTCTGCCAAAACATTATAACTGAAATTCATTTTTATACCAAAGGGCGTTCTGGTCAGTCTGAGTACAAAAAATTTGAAATCATTGAAACCTCAAAAGTTAAAAGAACTATCTTCAATGCAACCAATTCAACAACTCCAAACACAATCTAAACAAACGGAGACACAAAAAGGATTTTGTTGATGTGCCGATTTGTGTTTCCGGCAAAAGAAACTGTTGAAAACAAGAAAGTGAGATGATGGGGAGGTTGAGTAGGGGGTGGGTTGTGGAATGAACTGTTTAATTTTCAGGGGACTGGGTCGGGTTAAATTAATTGGGTATGAGTATTTTTGTTCCAGGTTTGACACGTGTCATTTCGTTAACTTAAAGGGTATATTTGTGCCATATATAATGTCAGGGGTATATTTGAATCTAAAATATAACCGTAGGAGTATATTTGACCCCAAAGTATAACGAAGGGTATATGTGGCCCTTTTCTGATAGTACAAGAGTATATTTGACCCTTTTCCGTTTTAATAATTTATGCGAAAATGACCTCGGCGCTATAATACAAACAAGTCTTGCCAATCCTGCAAGACAATAATTTAGTAACACAGAAAAAGAGTGATGCTATAAAACGTGAAACATGTTATAATACTCCAGTCCACAAATTACGCCAAACTTTTGAATTCCATATGATTCCGCTGTGATCGTGAATCATGATAATTAGTACTGATCCAGTTGTTTGAAGCACTAAAATGAAAATTAGAGTTCAAGCGAACTTACGAAATTAACTCTTCGTAGACTAAAAACCTTACCATAATTACTTAGCAATTATTGGGTTGGCACCTTTAATAAAGTGGAGTTGCATATATATAAAGCTACAAATAGGAATAACGAAACGTGCTACTCTCTCCGTTCACTTTTACTTATCCACTATGTATTTTACACGCTTCTTAAGCAGTGGTGGAGTCAGAATTTTTATTAAGCGGTGTCAAAATATAAAAAAGTAAATCCACAAATAAGTCAAGAGGTATCAATATGTAATATATATATATAAAAAATATTTTTACCTAACTACACAATGCAATTTTTCGACGAAGGGGTGTCGGTCCTTAAGCACATGTGGCTCCACCACTACTCTTAAGCAATAATAAATGAAGTGATTAATTTATCATGATACCCATATTAATTGGTGCATATTTTAGTGAATTTGAAAGATGATTTGAAATGAGCAATTAATACTATGGATAAAACAGGAAAAAAGAAATTGTCTTCTATTGATATGCTAAAAGTGACAAGTAAAAGATCAAATCTATTTTTAGAATACTGGACAAGTAAAAATGAACAGAGGGAGTAGTTCTTTTGGCCGTTAAACAAGGAGCATGTTACATTCGAGGCCACAAAATTAATAACGTCAAACTTTTGAGTGTGTAAGTTTTGCTCGTGAATTAATGTGAAGTTTACTAGGTAATGCGTACAATCAGCTAGGAGTAGAACTCCAAAATCCAGATAATTACGTTGTTCTTTTCGTTGAAAAGCCTAAAAGATGAAACTGTCCTTGTACATTAGATTCATGCAATCCACATAATCTTGAGAAATATTTTGCTTAAAGACGAGCGGTTGTGGTAGGGTGGTAAATATATCTCCTTTTAAATTAAGAAAAAATGTATTAATCAAATTTATATGCAAGTCCCAGTGATCCGCTAGAAATTCTGAACAACTTGTTCTAAACGTTACGACAAAATTAGGACTAAAATCCTGATAATTGATCCGTCAAGATTCGTGACAAGCTTATCCATCGAAACTTCTAGTAATCCTGTTGGGATAATTTGCACTAAACCCTGATGATCACCTGGATTTGTGGCAATTACATCTATTAGGAATTTCGAGTGATCCATGAAGACAATTTGTACTAACCGCTTGACGATTACCATGAGTTGCATCCATCTGAACTTTTGGTGAACTAGCAGGACTTTGCGATCAAATGCTGGTCGGTAAGTTATTTTTGCACCACTTATTAAACATTATTAAAAATTAGATAGTGACAGTAATAAATATATATATGTCGGTTCAAACTAGGTAGATGAATGATTGATTAAATGGCGTTGGCCCCATCCAAATTTTGTAATAGGACTGTGGTCTGTGGATCTTGTTTCCACTCTCTCGGCCGTTTTCTCTATGGGCTGTAGTACCGCAATCAATAAGGAGAGTGGGCCATCTCGAAATTAAGGTTTATCAATCATGTTTCAATTCCAATACTAGTGGAGTAATATTTTCTCTCTCCCGATTTATGTACAGTACATTTTAATTTTGTGAAACTCAAATTATGTGAATTTTGATCAATATTTTAAAATATATTGATATTAAAAAAATTACATTTTATAACACTTTTGTATAATTTTAAACATCTAATATTTTATCTTTAAATATTAAATTTACTATAATTTAACTTTGTAAATTAATCAAATAACTTTCAATAAGCGAAATTTATCAAATAAATTAGGGCTGAAGAAATAATTGTTCCGGCAGGATTGCGGGGTCTATCTCCTACCTTATATCGAGAAAGCAGCGTATTCTCCTACGCTCATCTTCTATTAAAAAGAAAAAATGCATGTGTGGTCTTAGTTCATTTTTTCCCCATTACCCACTATGACTACCCATCTATATTATAGGTTCATTTGGTCCTTTTTTTTTTTTTTTTTTTTTTTGGTAAATAGATATTTAATTAACATTAAAACTAATGAAAACTATTACAGAAACTAAGGAGTAGGTGTGGACATAGTTTGGGCCAAACCGAAATCCAAACTGATATCTGTTTTTTTTTTTTTTTTTTTTTTTTTTATATATTTGGATTTTTTGATTATGGATTGGACTTCGGATATTATTTTTAAAATTCATGGATTTCGGATTGGATATCGGGTTTAATACGTTGGATTTTCGAATATCCAAAAATCCGAAATTTCTATACTTTATATTTAGCCTTACTCATATTATACGTGTCCAGTACTAATTACTCCTAAGGTCCAGTATAATATTAAGTCTAATATATAATTTTCTATTAAATTAAATATAATATAGCTTGCAAAGCTGGAGTTTACTTCACTACTTTAAGAATAAGGCAACTTCCATTGAAACAAAGGAAATAATGTAGAACTTAACTATGTGACTTGATACCTTTTAGTTTAGTGGTAACAATTCTTTACTGAATCCACATATATGTTTTCACATTATGCTAAGACCTGTAACTTGTAACCGGGGCACATGAATTTCATTCCTAATAAGCTAGCCTTAAAGGCTCAAAGCAAAACCGAAAATCCAAAATATCCAAACGATTAATTCAAAACTGAACTTAAATAATCCAATCCAATCCGAGCTTATTTGAATTGGGTTTGGATTATAATTTCTTCAATCCGAAAATCGAAAATCCAAACCGAAATTTTCATGTCCAATCCGACGGCCCGAACGCCCACCCATACTAAGGAGGAAGCGAATCCCAAGCATGTTCGGGCCTTGCCACATTTAATGTATTTGCATTACAAACAGGCACATAATGCTCAAAAGTAAGTTCCTAACATGTCTTGCCCAAAACACCTTACTAACAAACATAGAAGGAACTACTAAAACATTAACATTTCTAAAAAGTTTTTTTTTTTTGGCTCCCTCTTTTGCTAGCAAATGAACAACCTTATTTTGTGCTCTACCTTGGGGGTTCCCAGCATGTGCATCAGCAATATGCATTCAAAAATAAAGGCACTGTAAGCGGTATGACCATTTTTTAACATAAAGATTACCTCTTGTGAATCAGAATTTATTTCAGAGATAGCAGCTTGTGTTCCCAAGCTAGTTTGAGACCCTGCAATATGACTGTTAATTTAGATAAATTGTTAGTAGAAATAGGGATGACTTGCATATAACCAATTACCCACTCCCCTCTAGAGTTTCTAATCATTCCCCCAATTCCACTAGTGTCAGGGTTACCTATACACGAGTTATCCGTGTTTAGCTTGAAATATCTTGTTGGGAGCGGGTGCCACTTAATATTAATCAGGGTTCTAGGGTGGGGCTTAGCATTATGGTTACACAGTTGATCATATTCTATGGCTCTATTGTAAGCTTCCTTAAAGGAGGGGTATGGGTGCTTGTTATCAAAGAGATTTGAGTTTCTATTAGTCTAAATAGTCCAAAGGCAGTAGGGAATAAGGATGTCCCATTGCATCAGGTTATTGAACTTTCTACCCTTGATGTTGTCCCAAGTATTTCTCCAATTATCAGTAAGGAAGGAAGTAAAATTAGAGCTGTCACAACTATCCTGTCTGGCTTGGGTCCAAAAACTTTGAACTGCACCACAGTCTAGGAATATATGGGCAATGTTTTCATTTTGGTGATCATAAAACTTACACTGAGGACTGGTATTCAGGCCAATAGAATGGAGGAAGGAGCTTGTAGGAAGTCTACTATGAGCTAGGATCCAAAGAAAAAACTTGATTTGTTAGGGTTTTTTCTTTCCACACCCAGCTAAAGGAGTTGTTTGTGCCAAGATCACAGAAGGGGGAGTCAATGAGATTATAAGCACTCTTGGAGGAGAAGTGGCCATTACCAGTTAAGTTCCAATACATTAAGTCTTCTTTGTTGTTTGGAAGGGGATTGGAGTACTAGAATAGAATGCCTCATGTCCATAGGAAGGTCAAAGGATAGGTTATCGAAGTCCCATTTCCAATCCCTCCACAAGCCATCCACTTTAGTGAGCTCCTCATTTTTATTGAGGAGGCTTTGAATAGAATTCCTAAGGGGTTCTAGGTGGGGGATCCATCTATCATGCCAGAGATTAACCTCGTTACCCTTATGAATAGCCCAATGGGTAGCCTTCCTAAAAATATCATAACCCTTAATAATGCCTTTCCAAGTTCTAGAGGTAAGGGAGGGGTTGGTCTTATAACTATTATTAGCAATTAAAAATTTTGCCCAGAGAGAGTCAGGTTTTTTAGGAGTCTCCAAATAAGGTTGGTAAGCATGGTCTTATTTCTTACATCAGCTCTTTGAATACCCAGGCCCCCCTTATCTTTGGACTTGGTAATATTTTTCAAACTTAGTAAATGCATCTTCTTTTTAGCATTGGTAGTGCCCCAGATGAAATTCCTTTGGATTTTATCAATAAGCTTATTACTCTTGCTAGGAAGCTTAATGTATTCCATTACACAGTTGGGGATACTATTCAGGGAAGATTTTGCTAAGATTGTCCTTCCTGCCATATTGAGGAACTTAGTTTTTCACCCAACAAGCTTAGAATTAAGGTTATCAATAATGAATTGGAAATCACTATGGGTATGTCTCCTATGGAACATTGGGAATCCCAGGTATTTCCCTAAAAGGTTTTTGGCTTTGATGGTAAGGCAATTTGCAAAAAGGTCTCTGTCTTCCATCCTACAGTTATTGGGGAAGATGACCTTGGATTTAGCAGTATTAATATTTTGGCCAGAACTATTACAGAAACTAGTTAGGGTATTGATGATTGTGTTACAATTTTTTAAATTTGCTCTGATAAAAAGGGTGAGATCATCAGCAAAGAACAAGTGAGAAATCTTAGGGCAATTTCTACCGTTAGAGATAGGGAACCAGTTTAGATGGTCAACCTCATGATTAATTTTCCTGCAAAATATCTCTATACAAAGGATGAAGATATAGAAATAGAAGAAGTGCTGATACAAGAGAGGATGAGATTTATAAGGCTTTTGGGAAAAATGAAGTAGATAAGGGTTTCCTTGATAAAGGACCACTCAGTTCTATCAAAATCCTTTTCCACATCAATTTTAAGAATCATATTGGCATTTTTCCCTTTCATTTTACTGAACTGGGTAAGGTATTCTTGAACAATAATGGCATTGTCAGAGGCTTTTTATTTGAAGGAAGCTAACCTGGTTTAGACCAATGAAGTTTGCAAGAAGGGGCTTAATTCTCTGGACAACAATTTTCGTAATAATTTTATATTAGGTATTACAGAGGCCAATGAGTCTAAATTTTTTTAGAACAGTGGCATTGGCACACTTGGGGATAAGGCAAAGGTAAGTGGAATTGACCTCTTCCTCTATCTTGGGGTTACTAATAATTTTTCTACAAAAGATCACTATGGAGTGCCCTACTTCAGTCCAATATTTTTGGTAGAAAAAGGGGTGGATGCCATATAGAGCAGGAGCTTTGAAGGGCTTGAAGGAGAAAACAACTTGCTTGATCTCTAAGTTGCTGGGGGGGGGGGGGGGGGGGAGGGAAGGTCTAGTATGGCCTTCCTAAGTAATGGAACCATAGATGGAAGGGTTTGAATCCTGGTTCATCCTAGAGAGAGTTTGCTTAAAACTATAGAGGTTATAATAAGAGCTAACGATGTTCTCTTTAATCTCAACTTAGTCATAGGTCCAGTTCCCTACCTCATCCATAAGGGAAAGGATTCTATTCCTTCTTCTCCTATTAATGGTGGAGGTATGGAAAAATCTAGTATTACTATCTCCATCAGTAAGCCAATTAATCCTAGACTTAACTTTCCAGAATTCAAACTCTTATTGAAGAATATCACAGTAATCCCTAGTTAGGGTAGTTTCAAGGTTTTGGAGATAGATGCTAAATTGGTAATTTGGGGATCTTTGAATCTCAGCCAGTCTAGTAAGGATGTTTCTTTTCCTAGTGAAATATTACCAAAGGTTTCCGTATTCCAATTAATAATTTTAAGTTGGAAGTCATAGTTTGCTCTAGTAAGGTTAGAGTGATTTAGGTAAGAATCCCTAACAATTAATAAAATCCGGATGGTTGCACCACATGGTCTCTACTCTAAAGGGATTAGCAATAAGAGGGTTATCATTAACCAGCCTAACAAATAGAGGGCAGTGGTCAGAATGGACTCTAGGGAGGTGAGTAGCAGTACATTCAGGTAACATATTTATCCAAGCATCATTAGCAAAACATCTATCTAATATTTCAAGAATAAGGGCATTTCTGTTACTATATCTCTTGTTAGTCCAAGTGTACTTAATCTCTTTAAAACCTAGATCAACAAGATTACAATGATTAATGCAGTCCCAGAAGTGGTTTGCTCTATTGTTGTTAATACAATTTTCACCAAATTTACCAGAGGCTTTACGGATTTTGTTAAAATCACCCCCCCCCCCCCCCCATAAACTATTCTCCAATTATAGTATCAGAAATAGTAGTAAGCTGTTTCCAAAGTAATTTCCTATCATTAAAAGTGTTACTAGCATGCACAACAGAAAAAAAAAACCAAGTTTTAGGGGGGAAAATACCTTGAAAAAGTATGGATGCTTTAGGCACTGATAGAGATATCTTCCAACTTCATGAGCTCCTCTTTCCATATGATAACAATACCTCCAGAATTCCCAACAACTAAGGACTCTAGTTGCCTAGTGAATCCCATATCCTTAGTAAGAGCTTTGTGATCGCTCATTCTACTTTCCAGTAGGACTAGCATAGAAGGCTTGTGCAGGCCAACTATTACTTTCCAGTGTCTCTTCAACTTAGGGTTATGCGCACCCCTTACATTCTATAGTATGAAGTTAAGCATAGATTTCCTTGATGCATTCTGGGTTCCCTCATAACCTCATTCCCCTTGCCCATTGAAGATAAGGTTGTTTCCTGAGTTTTCTGCTGAGATAGAGTCGCAGTTGGATTCAAGACTACTGCAAAGTTCCCCGAAGTTGGGATTAAAGATGGTTTGATGCCTAGGCTGAATTTGGTAATGTCCTTGGGGCACATGACTAACAGTAGCTCGATGTGAGGATCGTTGAACTCTATTAGCTGAAGTTTTCCTAGTGGTATTGCATTTGATTTTGGTGCTTTCATAGGAGTTAAAGAAGTTTTCTAGCTCCCTGTTGTTTACTTTAAGGGTTTCTAGCACCTTGTTTTGAGCGTTGGTTAGTTCTTCTAAGGGAGATGGAGTTACGATTGTCGAGTCCACTATCACAGGGGTTGGTATTGTTGAGTTGCATAGAATAAAGAGAGGGGCCCTTTGGAGGAATTCTGGTTCCAGGTTTGGGAAGAATGGGATTTCCTTCTCCATGTCCTCCATCAGGGTTAAAAGCTTCTGGGGTGTTAGACCTTGATCTAAGTTTTGGATGAAAGCTTTCAGTATGGCCGACATCTATAGATGATGACTGTAGTTCAGCATTCCCTGGTTGAACCCCTCCGCTACCACTTGGGCTAGGTATGCTGGATCCTGTAGTATAACGTTTATCTGTTGGTTCCCAAGCATCAGGCTTAGTGAGATGGGTTGGCCTTGCAGCCCCATCTCCATCCACAATTTCGGGGCATGGTTTAATGGAAGGGTTTTGGAGATAAAGGTTAGTGGTGGAGGCGTTTGCTCTTGGTCCATGGTTATTATCAGAAGAGTTAGAAATGGAGGAGGTTGGAGAGGAATCAAAGAGATGGGGGTTCTTACTGAGCTTTGTTTCTATTTTAAAGGGCCTAAACGATTCATCTTTCGACTCATTGATGGAATTGTTGTATTGGAAGTGAAAAATGCTGCCAGTCTAGAGAAGGGGTATGATTAGAAGAACTTTAATGGGCCAGGGCCTCAAACTTGTTGTTAGCTTTAGGCTTGAAGTGAGCATTCCCCTTAATGGATTCGGCTCAAATTTTTTGGGCCTTTGTTCCCCATATCAGAAAGGCCTTTGTGGCCTAAGTCCCCACCCCTTTCCAATGCATCATTAGGGTTTTGATACTTAGGCTTGGCGACGCTTTTAGCTAGACCGCGCCGGCTACTATTTCGATCATGATAAGTAAAAGTTTAGGATTGAAGCAACTTACCTGTTGTTCCGTCGAAAGACCTGTACGTGCTCCTTTTGATTTCCTTCACCCACTTGCCTGCTTTGTGAGGAGACCCTCCGTGAGCTCTTCTTCGTCTTCTTCTTCTTCTTCTTCTTCTTCTTCTTCTTCTTCTTCTTCTTCTTCTTCTTCTTCTTCTTCTTCTTCTTCTTCTTCTTCTTCGCAAACTCCACCGTTTTCCATTCGCTCTCCTTTGGGGGGAATGATGAGGAGCTAACTTTAGAGGGTTTTGTATTTGGGGTACGAATCAAGAAACTACACCCCAACACTGTATGGCCTAATCTACTACAACCGTACATAGGATACCTTTACCATCGTAAATGATTTTTTGCCGGTGCTGGCCAATGGTAACAGATGTTTTTACTGGAAAGTCCAGAGGTATTTCTATACAGATCCTTGCATATCTCCGTCTCAGGGTAGAGGATGTGCAAGTGTCAATTTTTAGGAGTTTTCCAATCCTTGACCCTACTCTTTCCAAGATCCCCTTATCGTAGAACTCGGTTGGGAGTTGGGGAAGCCTGATCTAAATGGCGGTGGAGGAAATTATTGAGTTATCCAGAACAAAGTTTGGCTGCCATCTTCTCACCGTGAGAAAGTTCCCAGCTACAAACTAGGAACCTTCATGAAGGGCCTTTGTTAGGCTTTCCTCTAGTTCGAATTTAACGATATAGTAGTCACTGCCCAGGTCAATTAGAGTCAAAGTTTAATTTGTCTTCCATAGATCTAAAAGTTTTCCTTTCAAGAATTGGTGGTTGAATATTTTACCGAACAGTTTCATGATAATGGAGTGTCTCTCGGGGAAATATAATCTCGCTTTGTCTTCAATTGACAGATTAATGGTATCCGTTTCCTATGATGGTGATAATTCAATTTCAATGTCTTTGCCTTTGGCAAAGTCAATGTGGTAGTTGGCTCAATTAATGACGACTTTCACAAGACCGCATCTTTGTAAGCGGTATTAATTTTTTGTGGATCCAGATCCTTTACTTCAATTGGTACATCTGGCGGTTCCAGTGGAATAGGTAGGGGTGGTCCCGAGTTAGTGGTGGTCGGGAGGGCCATACATTAAATGGGGGGTTGTTGCGGGGTTTGTGATGTAGTAGAGTGGTGGGTCTTTCTCATTCTAAAAAAAAGAAAAAAAGCAAATTGGGGACATTTGGTCATTGAACTAGTCACAAAGTTTGATAAGAGATTCAAGAATATAGTTAGAAATAAATAAATTAAAAGCTTTCCTTATATTAAGGAGGTTTAATTATTTATATACTTTTAACGGGAAAACTCAATTGAGTATTTTATACTGTATTTGATTGACATTTCGTAACTTGAAAAAATAAACAAAAACTAATATAATTTACTGAGCTCATGTGGTCGTTAATGCTTTTGCTGAAAAAGTAATAATTTAATATACCGACCACATGAGGTCGGTATGTTATTTTTTGCTTTTTTTAGGGACGAATCATGTACCGACCACGTGTGGTCGCTTTTTTCTGACCTCATGAGGTCGCTAATTATTTGCGACCTGCCCATACCCGACCTGCTTTTGAGGTCGGTTTTGAGATCGCTTTTTTTTTCAGTAACCGACCTCATGAGGTCGGAAAAATTAAATTTTTTAGGTCGGTTTTCAACATTTTTTTAGTAGTGAAGTAACATTGCTGTATTCTATATTGTATTTTTAGTATTATTTATGCTAGATTATCTAACATGGGATAACTTGTACCGTAATTAGCTTTATAAAAATGAAATACCTAAAAGACCAAAATAACATATGATTGAATATTTTCACTTTTTATTTACGTGTAAACTAGATAAAATTGAAAACTTTAATATTCTACACCTATGTCTCATTTTAATGCAACGAAACAAGATATTCATCACAAAAGTATATATGCACAAAATAATTCAGTACTATTAATTTTTCTATTATATAAGTTGCCAAAATCGCTGGCTCTCAAGTCTCACCAACCATTTAATGTAACTTTCCGACCCATGCGAAGTGGAAACACATTGATCATATTTTCCAAATTTTCCTTTGTTTTCCTCAAGCACCTTGAATATCTACATCCTTTGATTTTTCTAATATTCATGTCCATAGACCATAGCAAAATGAAGACTGATGTTGTAATTCTTTTGACCTGCTTTTCTGCCTCATATATACTCCTTCCGTCCCAAAATGTTTTAGCTTAAAAAAGTTGTCCCAAAATAAGTGTTACTTTAGAAAGTCAAGATCAAAGTTTGTAGTGTTTTTAATTATGCCTTTAACATTAAAGAAGCAGTCTTCTTTAATATTGTAAAAAAAAAAAACATATAATAAACAAAGATAACTCAGTAAATTATACCTTGTATTTATTATTTTTCTTAACGAGCGTAATAAGAGCAAAAACAACACTTATTTTGGGGTGGACTGAGTAACATAGACCATATGTATATCTCCATTTCGTTTCTATCCTTAACCTCATCTACCGAGCCCGGACTAACAGTCAATTTGGTTAAACTATCAAAGTTTATTTATTTATTTGAATAATATTTTAAAAAACGTAATTTCCAGGATTAGCATTTTTTTTGTGTGTGTGAGCCCGACTATATCTGAATTCGCGCTGCATAGGGTCCCATCCGGGAGAAGTGCTCCCTACCAAGAAATTTTTCATACCCAGGGCTCGAACCCGAGACCTCTGGTTAAGGGAGAAGGAGCCCCATTCGCTACACTACATTCTTTGGTGGTAGCATTTTGTGTTTATTTAATCAATTTTAAAAATACTTTTGCATTATAGACCGTTAATTTATGCTTGACCAAAGTTTCTAAGTGTTTAAGAGAAACTATATTTTCAGCTTCTGAAAAACAACTAAAGCTACTACTGCTAAAAAAACTAACTCCATCCGGATAAAAAAGAGTGTCCACACACCTCTTAAGAAAATACTAACCCCTTAAGAAAATACTAACTCCTAGGCAAAAATAGGTAATTTGACTAAACTACCCCTAATTAAATAGGTATTGAGATTTGATCATTCACACTTAATATGGACAATTTTGGAAGAATAAGGTTAACTCTTTCTTGATTTAGTAAGTGGACACTCTTTTTGAATAAAAAAAAAAAGGGAACAGGAACACTCTTTTTGATCGGGAGGGAGTATTTTTCCTGAAATCTTGTTCAAACATTTCAAATTTTCAAATTATATATATAGCACTTCCTAAAAACTTGGCCAAACAAACTAATACTTACATAACTATGCTTAGTTTTGGAGGTGCAAACTTTCTTAGCTTGAAGATGTTAATTAAAGACATGATTGAATAAGTAAATAAATGTCTCTCTCTACAGTCTACACCGTTAATCTTGCTTTTCCAATGCCTTAATTATGGGGTTGGATTTCATTAATAAGGCTCACTCAACTTTCATTTACCGCATTAAATAAAGTCATTACTTTGTCTTTTGAAATAGAAAAATCATTCAACTTCTCTAAATACTCCCTCCGGATAAAAAAAAAGTGTCCACTTAGCCTTTTGCACACCCTTTAAGAAAATATTAACTCCTAGACAAAAATAGATAATTTAACTAAACTAATAATTAAATAGGTATTGGGATGTGATCATATAACACTTAATGGGGGCAAATCTGAAAAAAAAACAAGGTTAATTCTTTATTGATTTGATAAGTGGACACTCTTTTTGACAAAAAAAAAAAGGTTAAATGGACATTTTTTTTTTATCCGGAAGGAGTTCCATATAAAAGTCACTTAATTTTATTTAGATATGACTTAGAGCCCGTTTGGATTGGCTTACAGCTTAAAGCTGTTTGCAGCTTATAAGCTGAAAAAAATAAGTTGGGGTAGTCCAACTTATTTTTTTTGGCTTATAAGCTGTTTTCAGCTTATAAGCTGCTTTAGATAAACTAAGTCAAATGGGTCCAATTATTTTTTTGAGCTTATTTTAAGCATAAAATGACTTTAAGCTGGCCAGCCAAACACTCAAAAAAGCTGAAAACAGCTTATAAGCCAACTTATAAGCCAATCCAAACGGGCTCTTAATTTATTTAGATATGACAAAAAGTCATTAAGAAAAAATAAAAGAAATATTCTATATGAAACTTAAATAAAGTTCTCATTCGTGAAATTACTTACGTCGCCGACAAATCTTCATTTGATATTATGTATCACAAATCAAACTGTGCCGTGACCTTGATTGTTTGGTTACTTCTAAATTTCCGTACTTTTTTGGTCCAAACTCATTAAATTATTAGCGGTTGAGAATTATAATCTAGTCTACGTCGAAATTCCGATTTTAAGATATTTTTCCCTTATCGTCAGCTTGTTCAAATCTTACTGAGAAATATCTTTCCAATTAATAATTTTTTTCTCTTAAGGGCAGCGTAATCAGAGTCCTAGTCCATAAAATAATAAACTAATGATGTAGATTTAATCACTTGAGTCAATCATCCAAATAGTCACCGATTTTGTCAATGGAATTTTTTGATCATTCTTTAATTATTTGATACCTTCGAAGAAAGCGCAATTGTGTCTCTTGAAATGATTTTACGAGTAAGTACGTCATATTAATTTGATTTTTCACTAGTCAACATATTAATTGTCAATGCCTAACAACTATGACCCCAAGTATGAAACAATTCAAGTCAACTTAAAACAAGAGAAAATTTATCGTTTCAACCATTCTGTGGTCGGAGTGAGACCAACATCCCAGGTTTTTCACTGGAGATGAAACTCCTTATTCAAGTTTTGAAGTTATCACTATTTTAATCTTCATTAAGATCTAAACCAGCTAATAAAATCTTATGTAACAACAAAATAGCAAATTTTATAGGGGAAATTTCAATAATGTACAATCCAGCATAAAAAATAACATTCACGTAGCCATATTTTTAATTTACATGCGCATAACCAATTATTCACGGTATACAACATTATACAACCATAGACAACTTTATACACTTACTTTAGATAATGTATCAACCTTGTATAAAAGTGTATAAGAGGTCATGTTTAAACACACTTCCACACTGTTATACAACCTTATACATAAGAGGGGTTTATACATGCGTATGAAAAGTGCTTGAGTTTAGATATTTTTGAACTTGAGAATCAGTTAAGCAAACAAAACCCAAAAAAAGAGAAGAAACGAACAAAATCAACATATGGATTTGCATCCATTCAATTACTGGAGTGTTCATATAGTTGCAAAGCAACCAAAAACAAGACTGAACAAACAAAAATTAACAGATGGGTCTGAAATACTAACTTTAAAATTTCAATGTTAGTATGACTCAACAATTTGTTCTCGAATCTCAATCAAATCCCAGATGTGAAATGAGATAACTCTCATTGATAATCAAAAGGGTACCTCTTACATGAACAGTGTTGAGTCAAATAGGATATCAAATTCAACGAGAAGCTGCTAAGTTCTTCAATCTACAATCCAAAAATGATGGAACAAATATGAAAAGTGTTGCTATTCAATTACTAGACTGTAAATCGAGTGCCAAGCCGCCATGCCAGTGATCACCGCCAGGCCAACTTTGTGGCTAACTCGGGTAATAAACTAAAAGTGGGCTAAAACGGATAATTATTTTAATTTCCCTAATTGTCATGGAGCGTAAAAATCCCAATTTTATAATTTCCTTATGCATGCAAGTAGTACATAGCCAGAACTGCGTATTCAACAAAATATTTAACCTACCTAGAATTCGAACTTGCGTATTAAACAAAATATTTTTGAGCCTCTTTTGTCACTATATGGAAATATTCTTTTATATCTAAGAAATTCAACATTTTATTAATATTTGGTTCTTTTTTTGTTTCTGTTGTATTTGCATAGTTTCATTTTACAACAAAGCCTCCATAACCTAGCTCCATTAAATGCAAGTATATAATATCAATAAATGCTTATTCGCATCGAGTGTTTACACCAAGCTAATTATTTAAATCTTAAATAACTAAAAAATAAGGAAAAAATACAATCAAATAATCATGGTTAAATGATAAACTTGTGTATAAAAGATACATTTCTTATATTCATTGATTTTACCCATGATATCCACTATCTATACCTTCAAAAGAGTTACATTTTAATTACTGCGACTAGTTAATGTGTACAACATGATATTTGTTCTTTTAAGCAAAAAAAATAAAAAAAATAAAAAAAAGCAAACAAAATTGTATGGAAATACTTCCGTGTTCGTTAGGATTTCAAAAAGCGGCACTATGAGTCATCGATTTTTTATTTATTTTTTGACTAAATGGCGGCATATTGAGATACCTAAAAATGGTCAACCGCTGCTGGTCGTGTTCTTCAAGGAGAGTTCTAGTGTGTCACGTACATGCAATTGGACCCAGGAAATCAACAAGGAAATTTTGAAAGAAATATAAGTCAAAATTGAAATTTGAATATTTGACTTAAATAGTTTTTGAATTAATTTGTGATTACACGACAAGTTTCCTTTTAGGAGATTCAAAAATACATGCATGCAAAAAATATTTTTTACCTTATTTTCACATTATAATTTTTCGATTAAGGGAATGGAGTATTTTTGGATTTGCAGATACATAAATCTATTTAAAGAAGTGTCACTACTTAAGAAAGACTATGTTGGAGGGTGCGTTGATGTTATCGAATATTATGCTTTATTTTAGAGATAAGGGTAAAAAACAAACCCCAACTATTATTGTTTTTTGAGTTTCATACTTAAACTATCAGAAGGTTGAGAAAACTACCTAAACTATCACTATCTAGTTTGCAAAATACACCTCAAATTATTCTTGAATGACATGTGATCTACACTCTCCATTTTCTATAAAAATGTTGTCAAGTGTTGTCCACGTGGATAAATGATATCACAATGACACCTACATGGAAATTTAAAAAAAAAACTATTTGTTTTAAAAAAAAAACTGAAAAATAATATTTTTTGTAAAAAAATATCAAAAATTATAGAAAAAAAAAATGGAATAGTTATTTAAAAAAAATATAAGAAAACTGATTATTTAGTTTGTACATTTAAAAAAAAAAAACTTTTCCATTTTTTTAAATCATTTTTTTTCTTATTTTCTAAATTTTTGGATTTTTTTTACAATTTTTTTTCAGATTTGTTTTAAAAAAATCCAGATTTGTTTTTTTTTTAAAATGCTGTTTTTTTTTTAAATAATGCAGTTTTTAAAAAAATATATTATTTTTTAATTTACATGTAGGTGCCACCATAGCATTACTTATGCCATGTGGACAAATTTTTTGAGAAAATTTCAGCTTCACTTGCCTTTTGGAGAGTGAGTTCACACATTTAGTTCAGGTGTGTTTTGCAAACTAGATAATGATAGTTTAGATAATTTTCTCAACCTTATGGTGGCTTAGGTATGAAATTCAAAAAAATGTGATAGTTAGGGTGTGTTTTTGACCCTTATCTTTTTATTTTATGATTAAAATGATGTTTCTTTATGAATTTTATCTATCCGTCCTGCAGATTAAGTTCAATATGAAGAAAAATTGTCATATCTGGACAATTTTTACACTGACTTGCACATAGCAACCAGGGGCGGAGCCAAGTGGTGGCCAGGGTGTTCACCCGAACCCCTTTCGGCGAAAAATTACCATGTATACACAAGGTTAAAATTATTTTTTATGTATAAATAGTAGATGTTGAACCCCCTCGGCTTTCTCGTTTCTTACTCTTTTATATTTTTGAACCCCCTTAGTGAAAATCCTGGCTCCGCCACTGATGGCAGCCTTCCTTATTTGTGGTTTTGGGACTTATTTTATGCACGAAGCTTAAAATCTGAATTTTACAATAAGATTCATTAATGACAAATTCTGAAAATGGTTTGACCTAGCTTGGCTTGAAATTTCCACTAGCATTTTATGGTAAAATTATGTCGAATCTTTCCTACAATACAAATACAAACTGCTCATTCACGCACTAAAAGTCAAATC
The DNA here is from genome assembly GCF_019175385.1 of Lycium barbarum. Classification (NCBI taxonomy): domain Eukaryota; kingdom Viridiplantae; phylum Streptophyta; class Magnoliopsida; order Solanales; family Solanaceae; genus Lycium; species Lycium barbarum. Next base: position 148,013,872 of record NC_083339.1, read on the forward strand.
CTATAAATGCCTCAATTAGAAATTACCCTGCACACTCCTCGTGCATGTAGGAACATGCTTCATGTTTGATTCAGAGAACCTCGGGTTTAGATAAGAAATTATTCTCCAATTTTTGTCCTGTATAGTTTCTAATTTTCTATTTTTACATGAAATTATACTAACTAATGTCGAACCATCTTAGGGATCTTAATGTTATATAGGGGTTTTAAATGTTAGATTTTACAATATCGTATGTTTGTTCGAAAGCCAGCCATGATTTAAGTGTTTTCAGCATAATTTACTATAAAAATTGTAATTAAAAGGGTTTATTTTGCCAAACACTTATAATTTGAGGGAGCATGAATGCGAAGCTAGCTAACAATTGAAGTTTAGATAGTTATATGAGTGAAACAAAACGACTTCATGAAGCATCCCGAAATTTAATTGATTTATTTATTCCCTTTTTACATATGGAGGAAGAAAACTTATATTTACAGGACAATCAACACACGGTTCCTTTATCCCCTTTTACCTTTCATGATAAATTGGCTAAACTCATAAAAAACAAAAAACAAAATAGCATTGCAATCAAGTTTTATTGACCAATCAGAATTGCCTTCCAGGATCTATAATTGCCTCAAAATATCCAATATATATACATTATTGGACCTTTTGAATAACAGCCAAAAAGATCTTATGAAAATTGAATATTTTCGTAGCGAAGATATATTTAAAAAACTCAAATAATAACCCCATAATTTCGTATACCACACACACAACTTTTCACTCTATATTAACCAAAAATTTCAGTATCCAATGTCCAACATCAGTATATGTACTCAAATAAGATACAGATCATGGAGCATTCTGAGTATTATATAGTGGATGGACCCGCAATTGACCATTCAATATATCAATGAATGACGAACAGACAACCATGTCATAAATCACATTGCCCATGATATAAAATCTATGGAATAAAGTAGTAGGCATGCTATGTGCTCAGCTTCTTTGGTGCAACCTTTTTTAATCAGCAACTTATGACAGCCATTTTGAAGGAAGATATGTACTTATTGACAGAGGCCCCAAAAGGAAAAAGAAAAAAGAAAAAAAGGGTCAAATTGCTCTTGTATTATAAAAAATTGGGCGATTTTGTTCTTCGTTTGATTTCTTAGTTTAATATTATTTCAGTCATTAAGAAGAAGTCTTATTTTTACGTTTGACCCTTAATAGAGCTTCAAATCTGGGATATTTTAAAACCATATTCAAAAGTTTTGGGAAGCTTTGGACCTTTTTTTATAAAAAATATCGGACACATGAAGTTTGTCAATGTCATGCTGAAGCTCCGTTAATGTTAGGGTCAAATACAAGACGATATGCTTACGATAAATGCAGAGACGAATTCATATTTGAAGTTGATGGGTTCCTGTAGAAACCTCATACATTAATAACAGGACTGACTCAACAAGATCGGGGGCTAAAGTCAAACTTCACAGAGAGACCCTAATTTTTTTTTAAAAGAAAGGAAAGAACGTCATAAATATATTTTATTTAAAGTCTACTTTTCCAACTTTTTTAGATGTGAAGTCATTAACTACTATTTTTTAATACATTTTTTTTCTAACAAATCATTTTCAACTGATAATATAGCTATCAAGAGCTCCTTGTTGGGATTTAATTAATTCTTCAAAAGAAAATTCTCTTTTGGGAATTAGCATATTCACAACAATATACCCAATGTAATCCCACAAATGGGGTTTGGAGAGAATAGTGTGTACTCAGATCTTACTCCTACCTTGGGAGGTAAAGACGTTGTTTCTCATAGACCGTCGGCGCATGAAAAAACATATTACAATAGTACGAAATTAGAATATTTAATTATATATATATATAATTGCAGGTCTTAGGCCCGCTGACGTGGCACGTCTCAAAAGCTTAGAAAGGCATTTATCTTTTTTGTCATTTTTTTGCTTTTTACTTTATTTTTAAAAAAATTAAAATATGAAATTTGCATCCTTTCACAACGACTGAAAGGTTGCCTTAACAAAGACAATGGAACGGCATAATGGAATGGTTACAAGTTTTAGAATAATTGTGATAACCAAAATTTTGAAGGTCCAGTAATCATCAATTCTGCTGAGAAAATAGAACGACCACTTTAGGTTTTTATCCCAAACATCACATTTGTTTACTCCTCTTAATTTCGACTTCTTTACGACATGAACTCTTCCCTGCCAATGTCGCTATGGAGAGGATCGTTATAGCATACGGTAAAACTAGAAATTTTACATTTTTTTTTAATTCAATTTTCATTCTTTGTTTTTGTATATTACTTGATTATGAAATTATTCTTATCATACCGAATTCCCCCTCCCCCCCCCCCCCCCCCACCCCAAAAAAAAAAAATTAAAACACTTTTACCTTTGAATATTTTGAAACAATTTAGAGTGTTCAACTTCAGATTTTGGGTACCCAAGGTAAATGCACAAAGAACCTTTCTACTTTTAGTCTTAGTTCAATGATTAGGCTTTGGCGCAAAGGTTATCTAGAAGCCAATTTATCAACGAGTAACTTTCTCTTGCAAATAAAAAAGCATTTAGTGAAGGTTCGACTTTAGATTTTGGATACCCAAAGTAAATACACAAAGATCCTTTCGACTTTTAGTCTGACATTCATTAATGTTCATGTTGTAGGCTTTAGATAAAAGGTTCTCTAGAATTCAGTTTATTAATGAGTAACTTTCTCTTGCAAACAGAAAAGTCTTTCGTGAAGGTTCAACTTTAGATTTTCGATATCCAAGGTAAATGCACAAAGATATTTTCTACTATTAGTCTTAGTCCAATGATTTGACATACATTTTCGTATTGTAGGCTTTAGCGAAAAGGTTATCTAGATTTCAGTTTATCAACGAGTAACTTTCTCTCACAAATAGAAAAGTATTTCGTGAAGGCCATAGACTACGGAAAGGCTGGAAGTCATGCATCTTAAAAGTTGAGCCAAGAAATACAAATATTCAATTAGACATTTAAAAGGTAATTAATGAGGCATTAATCTATATATGCATTGAAAGTTTGTAGATGTTTCTAAGTTGACATGTCATGTGTTAATTCAAGAAAATAACATGTTACAGCAGACTATATGATATTTAAAGAGCAAATGCTTTTAGTCTATATGATCACGTAACTTAAAATTTTGATTAAAAAAAAATAGAAAACATCACTTATTACATCACTAACTCCAATAATATTCTGGTTTAGAGCAAGAAAATCATTTGTTGAGAGTAATTTGAATTATTTCAATAATATTACATTACCTACCAATTTTTCCTCCTTTAATTTTTGTTATTATATCTAAAGTAATAATAACAAGCTTTCATACAAACATACTTCAAATGGGTTTACAACTGATAATACTTTAAATTTTTCAATGTAATAAATAATTTTGATTTTTTAATTGCTAATAGTTCTTGGAATTTTTTAGTAGATAAAACTTAAATATACTTCATTGATAACGTATAATAAACTATAAATCATAAAGAAGTATGCAAATAATATGAATTACTACAAAAATATGAAGGTATCTAATCAAATGAGCAAATGTTTATTTGTTTTTTTCTAATTTCTAAGGAGTTATTTGATTGCAGAAAAGCTTTAGCAAAGATTAGTTGGTCCCGACATAATTACTGATAAATTTGAGTTGAGAAGTTCACCTTTTCCTTGGTATTATTTCTATATTCAAACAACTTCGAGGAGTTTTTCGTTTCAAAATCGTATGTTTGTTTTGTTAACTATATATTCATGTCTCATGAAAGTATTTGTATGAGAGATGTATCGACTGCAAGCTTTAATAACGTAACGTCATTCATTCCCAGATCATTTTTTCCTATTCAAATTGTAAGTGGGCAAGAGATTTCATTCCTCCCAGAATAACAGTTCTTTCCAACAGTAAAAAATGATTAACTCAATTCCTAAACGCTAAATCCTTAAAATGATGTTTTTACTCATGTCCCCTCAGTTGTCTCAACTCTGTTTTTATCAGAATATTAATATGTTGAAGATGCATTTTTTAAATTAACAATTGAGCTTTGTTTTAGGAGAGTAAATCACGATTATTTACTGCTACATGCAATCTATTTGTCTTCTTTTTCTTAGTTGTCTGCCTGCTACCATTCAAATAATGACTTGAAGGGTAAAGATTATCGGAGAAGATCTTCTGTATCATCTATTTACGGATCTGACTTATTTAAACTTATCATTAATTTAAATTTGTGATAATTTTAGATAACTTTAAATTCTTGAAATAAATGAGTATATTGTACTCAAATTAACAATTCTATCTTTTTGTACAAGATCAATCAATATTGGGAATATAATTATATCAATAAACTAATAGTATGTTTCGAAAAATATGTAAAAGACGAAATTGATCGAACATCAAGACTTTTTAAATCATTCATCATATATTTGCTGGTTTTGAAGAAATGTAACAATTCCAAATCATCTAAAGTTTTACCGAAATTTACCTTAAGCTTATTGAGGTTACTTATGATCGCGCGAAGCGCGAATAAACTAACTAATAAAAATACTAAAAGCGGAGAATTAAAAAAAAAAAAACGAGGCCCTTAAAAAGTTGGAGCCCCAAGCCATTGCTTTACTGGCCATTATTGTCGAGCCGGCCCTGATTAATAAACGGATTCACAATCAAATATTTATAAATATTTAATAATTTTTTTAACACATATACAAAGTTTGAAAAGAAACCATTGAGCTTATGTAACCACATATTGAAACTTCATTACAAATCAACGATAAAAAACATAACTTTTTTTTTTCTAATAGAAGGATAATATTAGACGAGAAGTCTATGATACATAAGTAAATTGTTCAATGTGGAATTGTACTACCACAAATACGACCATTTGCCAAAAATTGTTAACCAAAACAAATCAAAGATAGTGTAGGAGAGAAAAATTCTCTTTCTTCCCACTTTCTTCTTGGCTTCCAGCACCGCGTGTTTTCCTGTGAAACTCACAACTCGGTTTGACTAAATTCCACCATGTGAAAAAGCTTGCACTAAATCACTAAAATGAAACCCCACTTACATTATTATATGACAGGAGCCCAGAAAAAAAAAAGGTGAAAGCAACCGCTAACTAGTACTAGTCATACGAACGAAATCAAAAACGTGTGGACGATTAACCAGAATTTTTTATTCAACTTGTCCCTCTTTTTATATATATCCTCCTCATAGGTTTCACTATGCTCCATAAAAACACATTCATTTCTAACTAATAAATCCTCCATTTCTTCTCTCTCCCAAATTTAAAAAAAAAAAAAAGAAGAAAAAAAAGAAGCATCATATATTGCAACATAAATTGAAGAGTGGAAATTATTATGGCACTGGCTAAAGAAATTATGGGTATTTCACTACTGGAGAAATCATCATCATTTATTAACTCATCGAAGGTGCTTTTGAATTCCAATTTCTATCAGAAAGAAAATCAAAATCAGGTTTGGGTAAACCAAGGAAGAAGGAATCTAAGGACAACTAAAGCATCGAGACGGAGTCCTATTGCAGCTATAAGTGAAAATGTGATCAAAGTTATACCTGAAAAGGCAGTGAAATTCAAAGTTAGAGCTGTAGTTACAGTGAGGAACAAGAACAAGGAAGATCTGAAGGAAACACTTGTGAAGCATCTTGATGCTTTCACTGACAAAATCGGAAGGAATGTCGCCTTAGAGCTCATCAGCACTGACATCGACCCAAGTAAGTGATCACACTTTTGATCGACAATCTGAACAGGTCTCTTATTAAAAATTGGCTTTTCAATAAATAAAGTGTTAAACTGATTTTTTTTTTCAGATACAAAAGGGCCGAAGAAGAGCAATCAAGCAGTGTTGAAGGACTGGTCCAAGAAATCGAACTTGAAAACAGAACGAGTAAATTACACAGCAGAATTCGTGGTGGACTCGAATTTTGGAACCCCAGGTGCGATCACTGTGACAAACAAGCACCAACAAGAGTTCTTTCTGGAGAGTATTACAATAGAGGGGTTTGCATGTGGTCCAGTTCATTTCCCCTGTAATTCATGGGTTCAGCCCAAAAAAGATCATCCTGGAAAAAGAATATTTTTCTCTAATCAGGTATGATGCTTCCTTGTTTTCTTTTGCTACTTCAATTTTTAATTGAATTAATTATCATAGTAATAACAAATTAATCATCTCTTATAAATTATCAATATAATAATTTCTTCATTCTTTTTGTAATTCAACGTTTGACATTTCGTTTTTCCGTGGTTATTACGTGTGAACGTGTGGAAAGTAGTCTTAGGTTGAATTTTCAGAAGGGACTACCGTATTTGAATTGATCAAGAGGAATTTCCAACGATAAGATATTAAGTACAGCATAATACGGAAACTAACAACTTTATGATAACTTTCGGAAAAGATGATTGTTATTATAAAAGTAAGATTTTTCATTTAGATTCGGTTTAATAGTTTAATCATCAAAAGGAGCAAAGAGAATATTTATTTAGAAAGAAAAAAGAAGCACACTAAAGAAAGGCAACATAACCACGAGTTAAATGCACGTAATGTCTTTTTATATGCCCCCTAGTGCCCAATATTGCTGTTCTTTTCTCTATACTGTATCCCTATCCCTATTTTATTAAAAGCAGAAGAAACCCACTCAGCCATGCACCGTTTGATGAGCAAATCTGAAAAGCCACTTTCAAAAGAAAACAAACCCAATGTAAACGTGTATATAAAGTAACACAAATGATGCCACTGCTTAATTATTATTCCCTCCGACGTATATGATATTTTTCGTTTCTCGAAATCCAAACGATGTGAATTTTGATCAATATTTTAAAACATATCTTTTGATCATATTGAAAATAATTGTCAACTTATAGTACTTTTCGCATATTTTTTAAATATCAAAATTCTAATATTAGTATTGAACTGATCTACTCTAATTTAGGGATCTTAGTAGCTCAGTTGATTGACTACGTGAACTTTCACCTTATTAATGAGGGTTCGATTCCCCACCTTATAATCCCCTCTCCGATTTCCCTTCTCCTACCTCCTATGTAATAAGAAAATTATATAATTTTTTTTAATCTAATTTAGCCTTTAAATTTAGTCAAAATGATTTTCGATAAGCGAAAAATGTCTGACAACAGAGGTCAAAGTAACAAATAAAATGTGTTTAAATAAGGCAACATCAAATGCAATTTTCCTTTACTGTCAATAAAAGCTAACAAAAATTACTCCAAATTATTTCACAGCCATATCTACCCAATGAGACACCAGCAGGACTCAAATCATTAAGAGAAAGGGAGCTAAGAGATTTAAGAGGCGATGGAACAGGAGTCAGAAAATTATCGGATAGAATATATGATTATGACATATACAATGATCTTGGCAATCCTGATAAGGGCATTGATTTTGCTCGTCCTAAACTCGGAGGAAACGGCAACGTTCCCTACCCAAGACGTTGTCGCACTGGTCGCGTCCCTTCCGACACAGGTTAGTTAATCTTCTTTAAACTGTCAGTGTATATAAGTTAATGGAAATTTGTAATTCTAACTTACCTTGGGTGTCGCTTGATTAATGTTTTGTGCAGATATGAGTGCGGAGAGTCGTGTTGAGAAGCCAAATCCAACGTATGTTCCGAGAGATGAACAATTTGAGGAGTCTAAAATGAATGCTTTCTCAACTGGGAGGCTTAAAGCTGTGCTCCATAACTTAATTCCATCATTAATGGCCAGCATTTCTTCCAATAATCATGATTTCAAGGGATTTTCGGATATTGATAGCCTTTATAGTGAAGGGCTACTTTTGAAGCTTGGTCTTCAAGATGAGGTCTTGAAAAAGCTTCCATTGCCTAAGGTTGTTAGCAGTATCAAAGAAGGAGATCTGCTCAAATATGACACGCCAAAGATACTTTCAAGTAATTACTCATTTCCATTTTTATCCTCTTTTTCAAGACATATTGCATTATGAAAATACCGTAGAGTTTAAATTTTGTACATTGACTGGTACAAAAATTGCCACATTATCATGTCGTCACCTAAAAAATAAATACAAGTAACAACTGATAATAAGTGGAGTAGTTACTTGGCAGGCTCCTATAAAGAGTTTGTGGCGCGACAATGTTTGTCCCATTCAACGTACTAGAACATGTTAAGTTACACAGTGTAAAAGAAAATTTTACTGTCAGTGTATATAAGTTCAATCCTATGAAATATGGCTATTGTAAAACTTATTGTGCAGTTAGTGTTGATGTCAAATTAACATATTTGAATCATTGTACATTGCAGAGGACAGATTTGCATGGTTAAGAGATGATGAATTTGCTCGACAAGCAATAGCAGGAGTGAATCCAGTAACCATCGAAAGACTTCAAGTTTTCCCACCAGTAAGCAAGCTTGATCCTGAGATCTACGGCCCTCAAGAATCCGCCCTAAAAGAGGAGCACATTCTTGGTAATCTCAATGGCATGACTGTTCAAGAGGTAAATACAATTGGAGTCAACTTATACACATACTGTAAAACGTTTTTACCCTACTAATGCTTCCCTCGGAAATTGGCTCGTCGGAAATGTTTCTGACGGGATTTCTGACAGTATTAGGACGGAAACATCCGTCAGAAATTCGCGTGTTTTTAGTAATCTGTAGCAGGTCAAAATCTAGATTAATACTTACTAATTAAAAATGATTCATTTCTGATGTGAACAGGCTTTGGATGCAAATAGGCTTTTTATAGTGGATTATCACGATATTTACCTGCCGTTTCTCGACCGGATTAATGCCCTTGATGGACGAAAAGCATATGCGACACGCACCATTTTTTTCTTGTCTGATATAGGCACTCTCAAGCCCATTGCCATTGAGCTTAGCCTCCCTCAAACGGGTCCAAGTTCGCGATCCAAACGTGTTTGCACACCACCTGTTTGTGCCACTGGTAACTGGGTGTGGCAGCTGGCTAAAGCACACGTCTGTTCTAACGACGCTGGTGCTCATCAACTCGTTAACCACTGGTAAGTAATTAACTCAAAAAATGAGTTAATATAGATATATAAGAGAATTTTACCTTTCTAGTACTAGTTATTTTCTGGATGAATTTTACTAACTGATTTTGGTTATGCAGGTTGCGTACACATGCGTGCGTGGAACCATTTATATTGGCAGCACACAGGCAATTAAGTGCAATGCATCCAATTTATAAGCTTCTGGATCCACACATGAGATACACACTAGAAATTAACGGCTTGGCTCGCCAGAGCTTGCTCAGTGCCGATGGTGTCATCGAGGCTTGCTTTACTCCTGGCCGTTATTGCATGGAGATGAGTGCTGCTGCCTATAAGAATTTTTGGCGCTTCGATTTGGAAGGCCTTCCAGCTGACCTTATCAGAAGGTATAAACTTATGCAGAGTTAATAAAAAGTTTAAGCTATATACAATGACATTGGAATAAAAAAAACTACACCGTCAACGTAATTTAACCGATACTAACACATTACTTGTCATCTTTATCTATTTTAGCATCCACGCTGCTATAGAAAAGTATCCATAGTTAACTTTTAAGGAACTTGTTAATATTACTTTTAAATCCACAAATTATAAGATTTTTGTTTGTAGTCTTTATTATTGCGTGATAAGTGGGAAATCTGAACAAAATTCGCTCATATTTCAAAATGCAGAGGGATCGCAGTACCGGACTCAACACAGCCTCATGGGCTGAAACTTCTAATTGAAGACTATCCTTATGCTGCAGATGGGCTTATGATATGGGCCGCAATCGAGGGCTGGGTTCGTGATTACGTAAACCACTACTACCCAGACTCGGCCCAAGTTTGCAATGACAGGGAGCTTCAAGCCTGGTACGCTGAGTCCATCAACGTGGGCCATGCTGACCTCCGCAATGCGGACTGGTGGCCCACATTAGCCACTCCGAAGGACCTCATTTCGATCCTCACCACCATTATCTGGTTGGCTTCAGCGCAGCATGCTGCGCTGAATTTTGGCCAGTACCCATACGGTGGGTATGTCCCCAACCGGCCCCCACTCATGCGTCGATTAATCCCCGACAAGAATGATCCTGAGTACGCGGTTTTTCTAGCCGATCCACAAAAATATTTTTTCTCGGCTTTACCAAGTTTGTTACAAGCAACAAAGTTCATGGCCGTCGTGGACACATTATCGACTCATTCCCCGGATGAGGAATACTTAGGAGAGAGACATCAACCGTCTACTTGGACCGGAGATGCAGAGATCGTCGAAGCCTTCTACGAATTTTCTGCGGAAATAAGGAGAATAGACAAGGAGATTGATGAGAAAAATGCCGATACGAAATTAAGAAATAGGTGTGGTGCTGGTGTGTTACCATATGAACTATTGGCACCAAGTTCAGGCCCTGGAGTAACATGTAGAGGTGTTCCCAATAGCGTATCAATATGAGTATATATTATCGTTGTAAGATGCAATTAAGTGCATATATAACCAATGTTTATAAAGTCCATAAATAACATAGACTGGTGAGTCTTCTGCATATATACTACTATGAAGATGTATGTTTGCATCTACAGATTTTTGTAAGCACATTACATTAAATTAGCTACTAGTACTAGCTTAAGTCTAGTACTAGCTTAAGTCCAGCTAGAATATTTGTGTAATTATGTGTAGATACAAGAGGCACTTCAAGCAAAGTCTTATAATATTATGATTAACGGCTTGAGGTTGTTTTATATCCTGAATTATTGCAATGTACTTCACATCTTTAATTTATGCGAGCAACATCAAAACATGAACTATATTCTCTTTTTTAAAGCCGTCCCGATTTTGTTGACGAAGGTATCCAGAGATCCAAAGAGAAGATCTACTTTCCAAACTCGTCGCAACGTTTTAGAAAATCAGAAGAAAGTGATTACTAAGTGGAAGAGTACTACTAATTATAAAGGGTTGCCAGATTGAGGATAAGCTTTTAACTAAAGATTAATTCTCTAATTATGTTCTCATAGTCGAAGTTAGTGAAATAAGAATAAACCAGATAACAAATTTGCATAGTATAAGTTCTCAATTTATGTAAAACTCTAGTACTCCTTTGAAAGGTAGTGATGAGTTTCAATTATTACATTCTCGCTGTGACAGAACACTAAACCAGACCATCTCTCATCGTTTTAATTTAAGTTTTGGGCTGCTTCATGTGCATTATGTTCCAAAATATTTTGTTGCTTATGTTAGGTTGTGGACACTGGACAGGACATTTAAATGGTCTTTTTTTACTGCTTCACCGCCCCCCCCCCCCCCCCCCCCAACGACCCCGTTTTTTTTTTTTTTTGAGAAGGACTAGTGAGGGTGTAAGATCCCATCAACTCCAGAACAGTATAATAACCAATCAAGTGTACCTTTCACTACTTAGAAGTTAGAATTAAAGCCAACAACCGAAGAATACTGCTGGTTGTTAGAATTAGGGGTGGAGCTACGTGTCGTACCTTAGTCAATTAAACACCATTCTCTGAAAATTTATATCATATATATATATATATATATAAAAGCATGCAAACGGCTGCTGACTTGGCATCATAGATTCACGGGATTTGCATTTATCTCTTTTTACATAATTTTTCCTTAATTTTAATTTTTTTTTAAAACGTCATTAATTAGGGAAAATAGGGTATTCAACAGTCGCCTCTATTCCCCAAAAATTGAAAGGACGCTTCTTCCTCCTTTTCCCAGACGTTTCTCATCTTCTCCTTCGTTATAGCGCCTTTTTCTTTCCCTCTTCTTCCTCCCTTCGCCATAGGTAAATATCTCTTTCTTCCTTTCAAATTTGTTTGGTTAGTGTTGGTTCTTCTCGGTTTCTCCTTCTTCTGCCCCTTTCTTTGTTTCAAAATCTAATCTTACGCCGACTTTTAGCCATTTTCATTCATCGGTATGTTTGGGTTTTATTCTTGACAATGATTGTACTTAGATCCAGTAAAAAAAATTCCCGGATAAAACACTTGGGCTGAAGTGTTCTACTTGAATAAAGCTACACCACCGGAGAGAAGCCCGTGGTCGGAGGAGGAAAACTATAGGATTTTGGTATTTTTCTCGATTTTTTACTTTTCTCTGTTTTACCTCTATTTTACAATGTACAAATTACATTTCTATAATGTAAGTCAATTGTAAAATACACTTATGTATTAGATAATACTCCACTTATTAGATAAAGATGCGTTAATGAATAGTGTCATTATCTCATCTTTCATGAAACATAAAGTAATATTGTGCGTGTTTACTCTTCAATGATGGTCTTTCATGCTTTAGGATCTGCTACTATACACAACATGTATGGTTGACCTGCCAGGAATAATTGTTCAGAATTTTCTCCGTCTTTCCAGATCTCAGATTATATTGTATTTTGCGGGACTTGGCTCTGTGAAGTGCAATGTATTTACTTAGATAAGTATTGATGTAACTTTATTTGGCTTTGATTCAAATACTGTCTCCAAACTGATTTTTTGATGATTAGTTGTGTTCACCTTGCCTTTTCGTTTCTTCTTTCATTGGTTCTCTTCATCACTTCCGGCTTTGCTTCTGCTTCATGTTAGTTCGCTCCAGTTTGAGTCAATATCGAACGAATCGATGAGGTTTTTCCTTCTTTTTGAGTTTCAACTGTCATTACTTACTCGACTTTTTCCTTCATTTTGAGAATTAACTCTCATTACTTATTTAGTCAATTGTAACTTAAATCACCTTTAAATCCATTAATCCTTTTACTTAGAAAATACTTTATTTAAAACATGAAGATAAAGAACAAATACATATCTCATATCGATCAGGGACGATGACGATGCACAGAAGATGCAAAATGATACGTTCATTCTTGCACCACTATTTTAGAAGTTGGGGAAGTGGTATGTTGCCTGCTACTATTAGTTTTTCCCTGCTAATCTATCATATTGAGATTTCATGGCAGACAATTGTTTCCTATTTTCATTGTTTTGATTTTAACTTTTTCTTCTTTTTCCCCTTGAACTTGATGTTAATTTACATTTTTTTTTCAGCAATCGGAGAATGACAATGATATGAATATCCTGAGACATGATTAAGTTGTTTTTGTACAACTACCTTTATTTATATGTAATTAGTGGTCATAAGATTTAAATTATGTACTTTTAATTTTGAACCCTCCTCGAATCATCTTAGCGATAGGTTGTTTATAAGTATTTTTGTTGTATACAATCTAATAGCCTGTTTGACCAAGTTTATTTTTCCCCCAAAAATACTTATTTTTTCAATAAGTGCTTATTTTAAAAAAAGTGAGGTGTTTGGCCAAGCTTTTGGAAGAAAATAAGTATTTTTAGGGAGTAGCAGAAACAGTTTTTCAGAAGTTAAAAAAAATAGCTTTTGCCCAAAAGCACTTTTTTGAAAAATACTTTTGGGAAAAATACACATAGAAACACTTTTTAAAAGTTTGGCCAAACACTAATTGCTGCTCAAAAGTATTTTTTTAAATTAATTGGTCAAACACAAATTACTTTTAGCTAAAAATATTTTTTTGAAAAGTACTTTTTAAAATAAGTTATTTTTAGAAGTTTGGCCAAACAGACTATAAATTTTCTAATCATCAGGCATTACTTTACATATTCTCTAATTACTTTACTACTATATATAAACGGAGGTTTTGGATTTTTAGTCGTCCTCACAGGGATAGGATAGTAATTTTGTTTGATTTTTGATGCAATGAAGTGGCTACACATGGCTGCTGAAGTTGTCTTTCTAGACGTATGGCAGTAGGTCCCAATAGCCAATTTGTTTGTCCTCTTAGAAAAGCATACCCCACCTCCAAGCAAGACCTAAAAAAATGGCTTGAAATCCATTAGAAAAATCACAGACGTAACTTCTCATTTAATTTTAATGGTGTTACCTTAATTTACTATAAAAAAATTTAATTTAATACATCGATAGCCTCTTAAAGTTGTTAAATTTCATTTAAACATTTGAACTACAACTTATTCCAATTGAACATCTGAATACGTGGTAGCGACAAATTTTGAAAAATACTTCTGCGCGTTTTCAAATGTCAATATGTCTCCTCCTTTAATTATACACATTAACCTCAACAAATCATAAAATATTAGGCATGTCTTGATTTAGGTTGTGTTTAATAAAGACGGTGTCATATTTTATGTAGTTAATTACCTAACAGTTGCTAGCACACGCAACAATTTTTTAAAAATTTGAATCGAAATTGTCTAATAGGATCACTTTATAAGGTGTTGTGCTCAATTGGAACAAGCTATAATTCGGATGTCTAAATAAAATTTACTGACAAATATAATGAACTATTGATATATTGAGTGGGGAGTGATGTTTACAGCCATTTTGTGCAAGTGATCTTACCAATTTGGCTAATGGGTACATGTACACCAATCATTTAATACTCAGCTTCATCTCAATTTACGTATAACACTGTTTGACTATGAATAAAGTTTAGAAGAAATTAAGACTTTTAAATTTTTATGTCTAAGAAATTTGTATGACTATAAATTATTTTATTACGAGCAAAGGAAAATTTTATAATAAGTTATTTTTATATAAAAATTTAAAGTTAAATTTAGGCCCGGGCTTAGCACGGGCCAAGAGCCACTAGTATTAATCTATATATTATTAAAAAGAGGATAGTTTTAGGACAAAAGTTGGTTAGCTAGGTAATAGTTAGTTACTTTAGTTATTGTTTTGAATTTTAATTTAAAAATAATTGGGAATAAAGTTAATAAATGCAAAAACAAAAATAAAAAATGATAAACGCAGGGAAAATTTGGTTCCACCAAATCAGGATAATGGTCGGAACTTCTAAACTGTTACTTAGGATTATACAGGTTTGCATTTTATTTTTATTTGTATTTGTATCTTTAAAAAAGGAAGAAAAAAAGAGATAAAGAAAAGAGAGAGGGAAAAAGACAAAAAAACAAGGGAAAAAAAAAAGAAAAAAAAACTAACCTTAGTGCACGTCTCTCGCAAACACACATGCACGGTTAAAATTTTCAAAACTGTTATAAACTGCTTGTACATATTGTCCGCTTTAGCGCACCTCACGGCTTTAAAACGCGTATACGAAGGAGGAGGGCCACCAGGCACCATTAGCTCACTTGTATAAACTGTCCGCTTTGGGAACTTCTGGCCCCGCACGGTTTTCAAACGCGTATACGAAGGAGGAGGGCCACCAGGCACCATTAGCTCACTTGTATAAACTGTCCGCTTTGGAGACTTCTGGCTCCTCACGGTTTTCAAACGCGTATACGAAGGAGGAGGGCCACCAGGCACCATTAGCTCACTTGTATAAACTGTCCGCTTTGGGAACTTCTGGCCCCGCACGGTTTTCAAACGCGTATACAAGTAAAGGCTTCAGGCTCAGCTTATAAGCACGCACACAATCCCGTGTGCGAGCGATGTGGGAACTTCAAGTTCACAACAAAAACACGTTTTTAATCCTTTTTTTAGAAAATTTAATTTTCAAAAAATATAAACAATAAAAACACGTTTTTTAGAACATGGAACATGGAAGTTAAAAGAGAGACCGAAAAGTTTGAAAGATTATATAACTTCTTTTGAGAATGAGATTGAATTTAAACTAAAAGATAAAGTTTTTAATTTTTACATTTAAAAGAAAAGGCAAAAGAAGAGAATGAAAACTTACTAACTACATAATCCACGTATTCCATTTCCATCCCACGTTCTCGGCAAGCAGGCATGCACATAACGGACACAAGCACACATAAATAACACCAAAAAAGATTTTGTGAGCATTTTCATCTTCATCTTCCTCTGTTAGCGTTCAAGTTTCACCAATTTAAAATGACGCAGATCTTTCTTCTTCTCCACAATTTCATTTAACAAATAACATCGTCGCCACTACTCTTCTTCTTCTTCACCATAATCCAACCCGCATTCCCTTTCTATTGCCCATGTTTGTTGAGGTTCATGACACTTTCTTTATCTGAATATATCGTATTGAGTCGATAGTTTATCACTGCTTCTTGAAAATATATTACTTAATATTTACTCTTAATCTTTATCATCATCTTTAATGGAGTATGTTTATATATTTTGTTTCATTTGACGAATGGATTGATCTAATGTGTCTCAAATCACTTCCAATGGCACACAAGAGGAAGAATTATTTGGAGGATTATAGCAGGCTTGAACATAAGCACGAAATGTATTTTACTCTAATCTTTGCTTATATTAAATATTTATATTTTTTTTAAAGAAAACATATATGTGGTTGAAACAACTACTCCATGTATGCACAACGGAATCCTAAAAGTGCAGCCATTATTCAAGGCACGTGGAGGATTCTTTTTTTTTTTTTTTTTTTTGTTGGAACTTATCATATTTTTTATATTAACTATTTAAACTAAAAAATAAATTTTAATTAAACTAATCGTTGTTGAATTTTAGTCAAAAGATAAATATTGATTCCTAAAATCGTGCAAGCACAATCAAAGCCACGTACAGGACTCTTTTTTTTTTTTTTTTTTTAAATTATCCGATTTTTTATATTAACTGTTTAAGATTAGTCTTGAAGAAATAGGACTAATATAAATTCAAATTGTTTGATTTCTGTAGCTGAATAGTTAATCAAACTCATTGAGTTTCCAATTACGTCTTACGAGAATTTATATGTTGAAATAAAGTTGTCAAATAATCATCCAACAAAAGACTTATGACTTCAGTAATATAAGGACAAATTAATTATCGTTCAAGTAAATAAATTGATTATTATAGTTTTCATATCCTTATATCTTAATATAATAATTTTTTTTGTCAGACAGGATCTTTACAATGGATAAAAGGATTATAGGTCATATATATATCAAATATCTCTGCACAATTGTCAAGGTATATTGTTCATGTTTAATTTAACTTTTTTTTAAAAAAAATTATCTTTATATTATTTACAATTAATACTACATTTATCTTTTGTCACAGATAAAATTAAGGAATTCGAAGGTTCCATAGATCTGATGTATACAAATAACTCACAAATGCGAAAGGAATATTTGAAAAATCAACATGCACAATGGAGAACCTAAATATATAATGGAGTTTTACTAAATCATTTGTGTAAAGAATGACTGTGAATATATTATGTGTGTATATGACTCTTAGATGCGTCACCGTGTGAATATATACATATGTTTGTACATGTATTTGAATTGTATATGTATGATGAAAGGGTGTAGTGTATCTTTTTCAGAATTTTTCAATCACAATTTTTTCTTTTACAAATATTTTGCATAAACAGAGTTCCATCTTCTAGAATAAATGCTATATGTAAATTAGTTTTTTGAATGGTAAGACAAAACTAATTAAAATAAGAGTCTTATGTCTTTACAATTTTTTAGGAATACTATTTTCTACTTTATTCCAATGTTATTTCTTCTCCCTCTTTTGTTGATGATTATTAGTTCTATTTATGATTATCAATTTTTTTTTAAATATTGGAGCTTATATTTGTGTTGAATGAAATTATGGGGACGCAATAATAGAATAATCATAATCATTGATATTATCTCTAATTCAATTTGCTTTGTAATTATTTATTTATTGTAGTCAATTGATATACAAGACTTTAGACTGTTTGAAGAAATGGTCAGTAATGAAGCAATAGAAGCTACATATTTTAGTCAATTGATATAAAAGACTTTATACTGTTTGAAGAAATGGCACTAATGAAGTAATAGCAGCTACATATACATAGAAAATATTAATCTGTAATAATACTGATACAAAAAAAATGAGACATAAAATTTGCAATATCACACATGATTCATATACATATGTTTCTATTATTTCTCCGCTCTTTTTTCTTTGAAACGGTTCGCGCATCGCACGGATAAGTACACTAGTTGTATATATAAATTTAAATCTTAAACACATTTATAGAAATTTTTTGCTTCGCCATTAAAATAATATTTCACATTGGTAAGAGAAATGAATCATTTTCTTCTTATATGATTTTGGACATTCCTAACCTCTTAGAGTTATTATTATGCCTGCTTCTCCTGCCCCTGAATTAATACTACTAACGACACAACGTTGCAATGAAATTTCTCCAAGGCGGACTGCTTTTTGGTTATGGGTCTTCCACTAACAATATCTAAGTGAACACACCATCATGATAGACTTGGACTAAAACCAATACAATTTCCCACTTTCCACAATTATTTATCAGTTTCATGCACCATTCTACACTTGCCTTAAAATAATTTTTAATTTTTCGCTGCAGTTGCAAGTTTTTAGATTTTAATATAGGTCTCCATGTGACCTATAGGTCACGGGTTTGAGCCGTGAATGCAGCCTGTATTATGGTGGGTTTGTGTAAACGTGTCAACCGGTCCGATTTAACCGGTTCAAACCGGTAACCGGACCGGTAAAACCGGAACCGATAGAACCGGTTAACCGGTTCCAGTTAACCGTTTATTTCTTATCGGTTCGGTTTCGATTTTTTTGAAACCGGAATCGGACCGATAAAATCGGTTAAACCTGTGAAATAAAAAAAATATTTAAATTATAGCCGTTGGCTGCTAATGACCTGTTCATTATTGGATCGTTGGCAACGGTTTATTTGCAAAAATGACCGTTGCCAAACGGCCATAAACTCAATTTTGGCCCCCCTAACCCCCCAAACTTTTATTTTTTAACACTTTAACCCTTCCCCCACCCTTATATAAACCCTTCTTCATTTTCATTTTAATCCACACCAATTCACTCTTCTCTTTCTCTCAAATCTCAATCTCTCAATTATAGTTACTTTGCAATAATTAGCCACTTTATATTTCTCTCAAATAAATATTACAAAGTCTTATTATAGTTTCAATTATTAATTTTGCAATTATAATATTGTTGGTGGAGTTAGTGATTTTGCAACAATCCGAAGTAGCTTTGGTGGATTTGCAATTCTAGCCGCCTTCACTTTGTTGGAAATTAATCCGGCAATTTGGTACCTTCGTTCCAACTCTATCTTTATTTTTCGCAATTTAATTTATGCAATTTAATTTGTTGCAATTTATTTTCTTGTGATTTATTTGATTGTGATTTAAATTAATTCTATTTAATAATGTCAAAGAGATTTAGACGTGGTGCCGGCAGTAGTAGTGGTATTGTTAGGGGTGGGCTTAATATGGAAACATTTGTGGAAGAAACACCTAATTTAGGTATTGATGTTAGTGGAAATAATCCACTTTTAGGTCATGAGCCAATGCAACAACATTTTACCGACACTTTTCATGAAATTGATGATGATGGTGATGATGATGAAACACAACCCCCCGAAAATCCCATAGGAGATACATGTCCTGCACAATCACATACACAAGACAAACCGCCTAGAACTCGTAAGCCAACTGCTAAAATTTGAAAATTTATGACTAAGGATAAGGAAAGCCAAACAGCTAAATGTACCACATGTGGACAAGTATTTGCTTTTAGGCAAGGAACTAGTAAGGATGGTGGAACGGGTACACTAAATAATCATATGAGACTTAAACATATGAAAGTTTGGGGAGAGCAAACGGGTTCAAATGTGGGGGGTATTCAAATGACGATAGATCCACGAACTGGTAGAAATTTTAAGTATGACAAGAAAAAAGAGCGTGTAGAAATAGCTAAAATGGTAGCTTATGATTGTTTACCATTTTCCTTTCCCTCGGGTTTGGAGTTTGTTACTTACATTCAATGTTGTTATAATCCGTTATTTGAGGGTATTCCTAGAAGTACTTGTAGAGCGGATGTTATAGATTTGTATAAAAAATATAAATTTTATTTGCGCCATGTATTTAATTCTTTAAATTGTAATGTTTATCTTACCACTGATTTGGGTCTTAGTCTTAACAAGTTAGATTTTTTTGCTATTACATGTCATTGGGTTGATGACAATTGGGTTATGCAAAAAAGAATTATAGCTTTTTTATATGATGAAGGAAAAGGTCGTCACGATGGAAAAATTTTAACGGATTCAATGTCTACTATAATGAGATTTTTTAATATTTATAGAAAAACACTTTGTATTGCTTTAGATAATGCTTCTAATAATACAAAGGCAATTGGTCTTTTAAAAAGAGAAATAAACCCTCCGCTAAGAAATATTTTTCATGTAAGATGTAGTTGTCACATTTTAAATTTAATTGTTAAAGATGATCTTGTGTGTTTTGACGATTCTATTCAAAAAGTTAGAGATGCGGTTGCGTTTCTTTTTTGTAAAGCTAATAAGGCAAGACTTAGAGATTTTAAGAATGCTTGTGTGGAAAATAACCTTAGACCTAGGAAAATTCAAGTAGAAATTGAGACTAGGTGGAATTACACTTACATTATGCTACAACAAGCATATGAGTATAGGATTCCCATACAACAAGTTCACAACAAATATAATACTGATAGTGATGATTGACTAAATTTTTCGCATTGGGAAGATGTTAAAGAATGTGTTGAACTCTTAGAAAAATTTTATAATGCAACTCTTGCTTTTTCTAGACAATTCTATCCCACGGTAACCGAAATTTTAGCCTACTTAGCGGAAATAGCTAAACTCGGTTATCAAGCGGCTATTTTTGAAATGATAATCAAATTTAAGAAGTATTTTTTTCCCATCCCAACTTTATTTATTTTGGGTTCTCTTTTAAATCCTTGTTTAAAAATGTCTTATACTAAAGCATTGGTTGGTCAAATTTATACATTTTTAGAAATTGAACCGAGAGTTCAACCATCTTTAGCTGAAGTCGAACTCGCTATTGATGACGAGTTTAGAATTTTTTTTACTCATTATTCTAATTTGGAAGAACCACCCGTTGCTCCACGCCCTACTACTTCTCAAAGTAACAAAAAGGGCTTGTCGGGTTGTAATGCAAACTTTGATGAATATAACTTTTATTTGATGCAGCCAAATGTGGATATCAAGAAACTGGATGAATTGGACGTCTTATCATGGTGGAAGAAGTACAAGGCAAGTCATCCGATACTCTCAAGAATGGCTCGAGATATCGTTACGGTTCAAGTATCAACCGTGGCTTCGGAGAGCGCATTTAGCCAAGGAAGACAACAAATTAGAGACCATAGACATTCATTATCCGGCTTTAGCTTGCAAGTACTAGTGTGCATTCGCGATTGGATTAGATCGGAGCGACGCAAGCAAAACTCAGAAGCGGAGGAAGGCGAAGAGGAAGAAATTGAAGATTTGATAGCAAGTGGACCAGACCAAATGGAAGACTTTGAAGATATTTCCATGGCCGAATACGATATGGGGGAAATTAACGAAATGATTCAGAATTGGTGAATTTATTATTCTACTATTTCTTTACAACTCATGTATTATTTGCAAGTTAAAAAAAACTACAACTTACAAATAAATGTTATCCAAGAATGAATAAAATATATGGCTCATTGAGCTTTCTTCTATTTACTTGTGTTCATATTTTTACTTTTATTAAGTTAGGAATATACCTAAAATATACTAAGAATATATTATAAGTATATTCCAAATATATTTTATGTATACTATATATTCTTAATATATATTATATGTATACTATAAGTATAACTTAAACACACACATATATATATATATATATATATATATATGTTTAAGTTATACTTATATAGTTATATGTATACTATATATTATAAGTATATATATATACTATATATATATATAGTATACTATATGTTTAAGTATAGTATATGTATACTTAAACATATACTATATATTATAAGTATATTCTTAATATATTTTAGTTATTTTTCAAGTATATACACGTATATGTTGTATTGCTGACTTGTTGTTAGCCTGTTAGTCAGTAAATATTTAAACTTTACTTATAAACTTATATAACATATGTAAATATACCTACAATATACTAATAAATACTATAATATATATATATATATATATATATATATATATATATATATATATATATATTATAGTATTTATTAGTATATTGTAGGTATATTTACATATGTTATATAAGTTTATAAGTAAAGTTTAAATATATATATATATATATATATATATATATATATATATATACTATACGAAAAACAAAAAAAAAGGGTTTTGGACTGTTTGAACCGAACCGGTTCTGGTTTAGGGTTTCAAACCGGTAAACCGGAACCGGTGGCCGGTTCCGATTTTTTAACCGGAAACCGGTGGCCGGTTCCATTTTTTTAACCGGAAACCGGTGGCCGGTTCCGATTTTTTAACAGGAAACCGGCCGGTTCCGTAACCGGTTACCGGTCCGGTTCCGGTTAAACCGGTTGACGGGCTTAGGTTTGTGTGCATCGCCCTTCTTCGAACCATGCTAACACAAGATACTTTGTGTATCGGACTGCCATTTTTTTTATTTTACTGAGCTTAAAACGCCTCCAGGCTCTAGATAATGGACGAGAGATGAGATAAGAGATAAACCTCTTTTACGTATAACAGGTTTTGGGAAAAGAATTCAGGTTTGGTTTTTCATCCTTGTGCATTTTGAATATTTAATAGAAACAGAAAAGAAATACTCCATCCGTTTCAATTTATGTGAACCCATTTGACTAAGCACAAAGTTTTTTTTTTTAAAAGAGAAGACTATTAAACTTGTGGTGTAAAATGAGGCACATATATTTTGCGTGGCTATAAATCACTACACAAAGGTAAAAATGTTTCCCAAGATGACAAGAGGTTATTCTTTTTTACACGGATTAAAAAAATAGGTTCACATAAATTAAAACAGATGGAATAAAAAAATCGCCTACGAGCAGCTGCACACTAGGATAAGAAAATCCGGTGTCTACTGGCATTTCTTGGATGGGGGGCCCTTATTTTGTTTAATAATTGTAATGTCTGGAAATCTTGCTCTAATCTGGATTATTCCATCATATATATATGTTAGTCGAGTAACTTTGTCCATCAAGACTTAGACAAATAAGAATAACTCACTAAATGTGTTTTTGTGAAATTTGAACTATGATCTCTAACCCTCTGTTCGGATGGTTGTTTCCCGTGGTTCATTAATGTACAGTATGGTACGGTACAATATGGTGTTATATTATATCGTACTGTATTAATGAACACAATGTTTGGATAGACTATATCGTTTATTGTGGTTTAATAACATTTGTATTGTTTGGTTTGACTGTATGGTACTGTATAATAACTTGTAAGTTTACTAAAATACCCTTAACTCTTAATTAGAAATTAGTTTATATATATTAATAAAACTCAGGTTAAGAATAAAATAGGTAAGGTGGGATGAGGATGGTGGAGGGTGAGTGGTAGGGTGGAGGGTGGGGTGGATGGTGGATGGTGGTAGGGTGGAGGGTGGGGTGGATGGGTTTAATTTATAAAATTTTAGCATTGAATCCATTATATTTTTAAAATTAGGGGTTCATATCTACTATTTATTGCAATTTTAATAATTTTTTACACATAAATTTAGGCTCCGCGTCCAAAGTTTGGGGTTCAGTTGAACCCCAACCTTATAGGCTACATACGCCTCTGGGACTGCATGTGCTTGTCTGCCTATACTATTTGTCCAGTAGTGCATTTATCAGAATCAGTGGTGAAACTAAGAAAGAAAAGCCTGGAAGTTTCTTTTATCAATTTCATTGCTATTCAAACGCACTATCTATTTTCTTTTTCCTTCGCAGTTGGATGGTTGTTAGGGCAGTCCACTGTGTGATGAGAATAAATCCAGACTTTGAGTGGTTAAGGGTCTTAGCAATGAACTTTCTTTGCTTATTAAAGGAAAAAAATTAAGTGCAAAAAAGAAGGGCCGTTATGGTTAGTGACACGGTTTGGTTCATATTTCATAGTACTTTATTGGGTGGTTGTTGTGTGAAATCGAACACTTAACAAATCAGAAATATATAACTCGATTACAACGCAATAATTTAATTAGAACGTCCTGAATAATTAAAAGAAGAAAACAATATTGCTTATATTTAACTTCACCATTCCTAATTTTATTATTTAGAACTAATATCCACGTCAATATATATTAAAAATCAACGGTCACAAGTCAGTCTCATAAGTCAAGCTAAATTTTCGTTCCAAGTCGTACAGAATTTAGCGGAAGCTACATCATGTACCACACTTGGAAAACTTGACCTTCTGTTACACATTTCTATTCTGAGGGCTGAGGCAAAACGTAGAAACTTACAACTCGTCACTCTGTTTTCTCCTTTTGGTTCACTACTCTCATCGATTTATTTAGGACCCATTTGGCCACAAGAATTATTCACTTTTTTCAAAAATAAGTATTTGACCATGAAAATTCAATTGTATTTGTAATTTGAAAAACAACCAAAACTTGTTTTTCACAATCAAAACCTTATTGAAAAAGTACATTTCAACATCAAAATACTATTTGCAAAAACTATGGCCAATCACAACTCCAACTCCAAAATTCCAAAAAAGATGAAAAAGTTTTTGATTTCTACGGCCAAACGCCTAATTAATGTGATTTTGTTCGACTAAGCACAAAATTGAAGAAAGACTTCAAAATTGCATGATCTATTAAATATGACATAACATTCGTCTGAATATTAGACTTTTGAATTTTTTTTTTTTCATATGATATTTAATATTGTGTAGCTATAAAATGTTGTCATCAAAAGGTAATTATGAAAGGTTCAAATTAACTACTTCATAGCCAAAAAGGGATAACTTTTTTAAAGACTAGAAATAAAACGGTGTCAAATAGATTGAAACGTAGCGACTATTAACTTTCATACACAAATTATAAACTAAAACATAGTAAAATAATCCTCTAAACTGTTTTCACTGCATTATTTCAATTTAGTGGACTGTGGGGAACCCTTTTATCAGGTGGGGTACCTTATACAATTATTCTACTAAGTTGTTTCACGCCCTGTTGAAGGTAACGAGAAAATAAGAAATAATGTCATGGAAGACCCAAAGGCAACTTAAACAAAGTTTCCAGGAAATTATTAGATTTTTCCATTACAGAAGTCCACTCTCTCCATTAGAATAACAGAAAATGAAAATCATAGTTTATAAAGTAAAGAAAAATTAATAGAAAACGACTATCTTCATAGCACTATTCAGTCTTCTCCAAAACACTATAAATACAGCCCATCAGTGGAACCATAAACTCCACCATTGAAACAATTACAACTACAATCACTACCAATACTCATTTCCAAAAGCACAAACAACTCAATGGAAGGTACTACCTGGACTGCATATGCAGCAGTATTTCTTGGTACTTTGTTTCTTTTACTCCTTTCCAAATATCTTCGCCAGAGGAAACTCAACTTACCCCCAGGCCCAAAACCATGGCCAATCATCGGAAATTTAAACCTCATGGGCGAACTTCCTCACCGATCAATCCACAAACTTTCCCTCAAGTATGGTCCCATTATGCATCTCCAATTCGGGTCATTCCCCGTTATAGTGGGCTCCTCCGTCGAAATGGCCAAAATTTTCCTCAAAACCATGGATGTCAACTTTGTAGGCCGACCTAAAACGGCTGCAGGAAAATACACCACCTACAACTATTCAGATATCACCTGGTCCCCGTACGGATCCTATTGGCGTCAGGCACGTAAAATGTGCCTGATGGAGTTGTTCAGTGCTAAAAGGCTCGATTCATATGAGTATATTCGGGCAGAGGAACTCCATTCTCTTCTCCATAATTTAAACAAATTATCAGGGAAACCGATTATGCTGAAAGATCATTTGACGACGCTGAGTTTAAATGTTATTAGCAGGATGGTACTAGGGAAGAGCTACTTGGACGAGTCTGAGAACTCGATTGTGGATCCCGAGGAATTTAAGAAGATGTTAGACGAGTTGTTTTTGCTAAATGGTGTCCTCAATATTGGAGATTCAATTCCCTGGATTGATTTCATGGACTTGCAAGGTTATGTTAAGAGGATGAAAGTTGTGAGCAAGAAATTCGACAAGTTTCTGGAGCATGTGCTTGATGAGCATAACGCGAGGAGGAACGCAGTGGAAAATTATGTTGCTAAAGACATGGTGGATGTATTATTGCAGCTTGCTGATGATCCAACTCTGGAGATTAAGCTGGAAAGGCATGGAGTCAAAGCATTCACTCAGGTATCCACTTCACTTCACTCTTTACTGACGATGTATATAATTTAAACTCAAGAAAATAATAGAAGTAACGGTTAGTAGAACGAAAAACATAAAAGGCTACATAGTTATGGATAATTTTCATTAACGGCGCGCTAGATCACAATTGCTCTGCTCCACTCGGGGTGACAGTATAATTATGAATTCCAATTTGATTGGTATGGACATTGACAAGATATTGTTGTACTTTTTTGGAGGACCTAAAATTTAGTTATCATGTTTCAACAAGCAAAAGAATATACTCGTAATAATTGAACTGTCAATGATAATGTTACTGAAAATGATATCAGATCCACTTTCTATCAGAGTAGAACGGTCAAAATGAGTGAATCCAACTGTAGATAAATTACAAGTTTTAGAAAATAGAAAGTCACTATTAAAAAACAAGAATCAGCGACAGACAAATATTGTAGCTAAATAACAAAATTCATGACTAATTCTATTTAGCGATAGATTATCAAAAATGATTGTTTGCAACAAGATATTTAGGAATAGACTAGTGACGAAGATCATAGCTAGTCAAACCGGATAGATTATTCGTATTCATTTTTTATGCTTGGTTATAGTTGATGACAAGAGTAAAATGTGTATTGCACAATCAGGATTTGTTGGCTGGTGGAACTGAGAGTTCAGCAGTGACAGTGGAGTGGGCAATTTCAGAGCTGCTAAAGAAGCCAGAGATTTTCAAAAAGGCTACTGAAGAATTGGATCGTGTGATTGGCCAGAACAGATGGGTACAAGAAAAGGACATTCCAAATCTTCCTTACATTGAGGCAATTGTCAAAGAGACTATGCGACTGCACCCCGTGGCACCAATGCTGGTGCCACGTGAGTGTCGTGAAGACTGCAAGGTAGCTGGCTACGACGTTCAGAAAGGGACCAGGGTCCTCGTTAGCGTGTGGACCGTCGGAAGAGACCCTACATTGTGGGACCAGCCTGAGGCGTTCAAACCTGAGAGGTTCCTCGAAAAGTCCATCGATGTCAAAGGACATGATTTTGAGCTATTGCCATTTGGAGCTGGGAGAAGGATGTGTCCGGGATATAGTTTGGGGCTTAAGGTGATTCAAGCTAGCTTAGCTAATCTTCTACATGGATTTAAATGGTCATTGCCTGATAATATGACACCTGAGGACCTCAATATGGAGGAGATTTTCGGGCTCTCCACTCCAAAAAAGTTTCCACTTGCAACTGTGATTGAGCCAAGACTTTCACCAAATCTTTACTCTGTCTGATTCAGCATGATGTGGTTCCATCAAGATAGACTGTTTGTTTGAATTGGCGCTCCAAGTCTATTGTAGTCCTGTATCAAAACTATCTATGTCATAAATAATGCAGATGAATTTTCAAAATTTTACATTAAAGCAGAGCTATGTCTTTATTGAATCTTAAATCCACGAATAGTATAAATCATATCACTGGTCTTATGTTTTTCAATTGTTTCAAAAATAATTCAGCACATTTTATTCTCTTAATAGAATTTTGGTTGACAATGCACGAACATTTATGGTAAAGTAAACAATGTGTCAAAAATTGTAAGAAAATGTTTCATAAATTGCTATTTTTTAAAAGTAGATCTGCTATTTCAAAAATTCATGCAGAAGGATTACTAAATTGGATTATTTAAGCAAAGTTAAACTGGGGAAGAATAAAAGCAGGGGATCATGAGGCCAATAAAGACATGTAAGTACATATTTTCTTTCTCATTCGATCTTGGTAGTTGATTTTGAGAAATGGATTGATTACCAACTTTCCGTTCTGTAATTATGTTTCATATCAGTTCAGGGAATGGATTGTTTTTCTTCTTCTAAGCTTTGAGACTTCTTAACATCATGAATTGGCTTTTGAAGTTGAATCAGCTTGAAATCAGAATCATATTATCACAGCCTTGCTAAACATTCTAGATATTAGAATAGAAACTAGACTCCTCCTATAACTAAACAACTTAAAATAAAACTAATTATTCTAGCAAGTCAACAGAAACATTCAATAGTGTCCATGCTATAAATGTCAGATAATCTCACATTGGACTAGATTCACCTCACAAAATAACTTTTGAAGCTCAGTTAGTCTCAAAATCAAATTTTCTTAGTAAAATTTCTAACTTTCCACAAATGTTCATCAGCTTTATGCACTTTTGCCACTCTACACTTACCTTAAAAGTAGTGGTACTAGTAATTTTTATCTTATGCCAAAATTGCAAGTTGTTGATTTTACTGAGCTTAAAACACCTCTAGGCTCTAGATGTATGACGAGAGGTCAACCTCTTTTTACGTATAACAACACGTTTTGGGAAAATAATTCTGACTGGAAAATAATTCTGACTTTGGTTCTTCATCCTTGTGGTTTTTCTGGTTTCAAAAGTTTAATAGAGAAAAGAAACTACTAGCTGCCACACTAGGATAATAAGATCTTGCGTCTAATGGCATTTTTTGGATGGGGCCACCATCATTTTTTTAAATAATTGTGATATCGGAAAGCTTTCGGACCTCGATCATTTCACTAGATATATGTTAGTTCCACCAACTCAGAATTTGATAACTCTACCAATCAAAGCTTAGGCAAATAAGAAAAAATAGGCAACTGTATTTTTATTCTAGAATTTGGATTCTAATCTCTAAGGTTCCACCTACTTTATTGACCACCAGCTCACACTTTTATATGCGTGGCCACCCTCATTATTTTGAGCTCTTAATATTCCCTTGTCGTTAACTGTACGGGTTGTTTGAAGGGCAAATCTACATAGAGAATAGCATCAAAAGCAGCCAAACTTGAGAAAATGATCCATCAACAAAAAATAGAAACTTGTCTTGTGGATAGCTCACAATCAATTGTGAAATAGGAAAAAAATCCGGGAAGTTCTTTATTAATTTCCTTATGATCTATACGCACTGTTTTCTTTTTCTTTCTCGGTTGGATAGTGGTGATAATAAATCCACACTTAACTCGTAAGAGTAGTTAAGGGTCCAAAGCTATGAATTTTCTTTTGCTTGATAGGAAAAAAAAAAAGAGGTCAAGATGCAAAAAGAAAGGCCTTTACGGTTGTTGACACAGTTTGATTCATATTTCGTGATACTTTATTGGTTGTTATAATGTGAAATCGAACACTTCACAAATAAAAAATATATAGCACGATTACACAGAACAAAAAGAAATGTTTATTTTAATATCACCATTCCAAATTAAGATCAAGAGTCAAAGTCTAGGTAAACTTCGTGTCAAGTCTTTACAAAATTTAGCGGAAGCTGCATCATGTGCCAAACTTGAAAAACTTGACCTTCTGGTACTGTATTTGTTAACACATTTCTAATGTAAGGCAAAAACGCAGAAACTTGTCATTCTCTTACAAGGACCAGTTTAACCGCTTAAATTCATGCCGATTTAAGTTAATCAAATAAATGAACTTTGATTAACAAATTATTAAATTAAAAAAAAATCTTCACAGTTTTTACTTTTGATTCATCTGTAATTTTTTTATACTAACTATAAATGGTTGATTTATCTAGTTGAATCCACCATATAGTTTGGCCAAGCTTATTTTTCTCCAAAAATACTTATTTTTTTCAATAAGTGCTTACTTTAAAAAGTGAATGTTTGTTCAAGCTTTTGGAAAAAATAAATACTTCTGGAGAGTAGCAGAAACAGTTTTTCAAAAGCTTAAAAAAAAAACTTTTGTTCAAAAGTACTTTTTTGAAAAGCACTTTTGAGAAAAATACATTTAGAAGTATTTTTTAAAAGCTTGATCAAATACTAATTACTGCTCAAAAGTCTTTTTTGAATTAAGTGGCCAAACACGAGCTGCTTTTCGTCAAAAGTAATTTTTTGAAAAGCATTTTTCAAATAAACTGATTTTAAAAGCTTTGACCAAACAGCCTATTAGTTCTAAACGAACACAAAACAACTTAGATTATATATTTCGCCCTAGGAGTGGTTTATTAAACAAAGGGATTAAACAAGGGAAAATGACCCATAATACCTATTTAAGACTCTATATTACAAAATATAAGGATACTTTTCCTTATTTACAAAACATACCAACAAAATTATAAAGTATACCAGATTTGGGCTTAATGGGATACCCACGATTTTAAGCTTTTTTTAAAGAAGAAAATCTGATTTTATATGTGGACTTAATTCTAGGATAGTTACCATTCAACTTCTTCTTCTTTTTAAAAATATTTCCCTCTCTCTCTCTCCCTCTATGATAGACAACATTTTCATACCTAAAGTTCATCTTCTCTCCTAGTATAAATTTTCAACCCAATATTACAAAGTATTTTTTTTTACTAACTTGTGTATTAATCGTATATAAAAATTGATTTGTATCGTTTTGAGATATATATGATCATTGTGTGTTTTGAAAATATGTATAAATTATATAAACTGTAGTTTTATATGTTGAAAACTAATATATGTATGAAATGTGTATGGAGTCTCCTATATGTCATTTTTTAGATATATGCGGCATAATGTGTATGAAATGCGAACAAATTCGATATCAATTAGTCTTAAAAATATTGAAAACTGATAGGTGCATGATGTTATACCTTATTTTAACCGAAGTCAAAATAGTTTACAACATCCCGTTAATTTCGGGGTTTATTAAAGTTAAGGGAGTCGCCACCTAATTATTTATGGTGAATTAGGAGACCTAAAGTTCATTAAAGTTATTTTCTAATGTTAACTCCGTTTAAGGTCTACAAAACCAAATGATTCTAGATACGGGTTCAACTAATTTAAAGGGAAGGTATTAGGCATCCTTTAAATTCCATTAATAATGGTTAACCGACCGGACTTAAGTGAATTAATTAGACTAAGTGTAAGTTATAAAAATTATGCATTAAGGTAGAGCGAAAACCAAAACCTTGTAAGGACATGCATCATTTTAAACCTAGGAGGCTTAATACCCTTGGTGTATTAAGTTCATTAGTCAACCTTACCAAATGTCCAAATGAGTCTATGACTCTAAATGACACTACTCACTATCTATGTGCATTATTTGAAGGACAAATATGTGGAATATGTGGACCTAGTACTCTATAGATAAAAATTTCAAGGAAACTGACCTTTGTTGCAGGTTGTCGTGGAGCATCCAAATTAATGCCGGAGGTTGAAAACAACCAAAGGAAATTAGTGGAGTTGAAGTATTAGATATCTTAGATTAACTTTGAGACGTATTATTGATTGGCATGTAATAATTTTTATTATTCTCCTAAATCAGTTTTAGGAAGAGTTGTGGAATGATACATAAAAAACATGTTTGTCCTTCAAATATTCGTTAGGCCTACCTCTGGCATAAAGGGGTCCCTTGCATTATAGAACGCGATGTATTATGTGCAATAGTGAGCTTATGTGCAATAATATGTCATTATCGTATACTGACTCGTTTTCTTTTTCCTCTTTCTTTCTTTTATCTTTTTATTTTAAACTCATTTTCAAAACAAAAGGTTGACTTGTGTTGAAAGGAAGCTGGTGGAGCATTCATATTTCACAAAGTCTAAAGCCAATAAATTAGACTCTAGCTCATCATCAATCACCTGGTTAACCAAAAGACTCGTTCTAAAATGGAGCAAATTTTGATCAATGCAACCACTTCATCTTAGTCATCTCTTAGTTTACCGATCACAAGTAATCCCACATCCTTTAATGAACCAGAAACACATTTGGAGATAGCAGTTTTGCTGAATTAAGCCACATGGCACTTCAAAATCGGTCATTTTCTTAAACTCCACCACATATGACTCCATTTCAGGGGGTTCGTTAGACTTTGCCTATGCCAGATTCTCAAAACAAGCAAGCTATTTTACCTCTTCTCGACCAGCTCATTTCAATTTAGGCAACCCACATCGGGTTCGGTCCTCTCTTTTATTAAAAACAAAACTCAAAAGTTTTTATTTTGATCACGAACTACGTCTGGCCTGATTCCTTTGGGATACGTAGGCAACCCGAGGCGGGTTCGGCCCTTCTATTTTTTAAATTTTTAATATCTTCGGTTTGTCCAAACATTTTGGTCCCTATAAAATACATAAGGATATTTATACAAGACTTTGGTCTTCCCACCGTTTAAATTCATGTGTCTTAGTATCTTGAAACTGGGACAAATTTTTGAAATCGGTCAAATCACTTTCAAAAAATTTCATTACAACTTTCTCACTTTTCGATTGTTTAGAACCAAGTGCCTCCAAGACTTGAAACTGGGACAAAATTTTGAAGTCGGTCAAAATCACTTTCAAAAACTTTCATTATAAGTTCTTACTTTTCAATTGTCCAGAATCAAGCGTCTCCAGGACTGAAACTGGGACAAATTTTTAGAAGTAGCATAAAAGTGGTCTTAAATGTTTAACCATTTTAAATAAAAGTCCATCCATATTTCTAAAATGCGAATAAATTCAAAAAAAAAATCGAGTCTTCCTAATCATTTTACAGATTAGAGCCACTAAGTATTTCCTTTCAAAGTCATTCAAATCTCATTGCTTTTATTTTCAAAATACACTTTTTATAACTGAAACTCCCCGGCAAGGCAAAATATGGAATGAGGCATCGAAGAACGTGGATGCGACCGAGACAAGAATCAATTCAAGGGCCAAGTTCCCCGACATGCACAAGTCAATCAATTTTCTTTTAAACTCACAATTTTTCTTTGATGAGACAGGTTCAATTAACATGAATATGGTGCATATTTGACTAATCTTAAAAATTAAATTATGGACATGATCAAAGAGTTAACTTTCTTCAAAATACAAATATTCTTCAACGTGGATGCAAAGGTAGTTTGTGCTAAACGGTGGACGTTGTTCCACTCATCATGAAATTTCGATCACAACAGTGGACACAAACTCATCTTCTCAACCAAGGGTTGTGAGCATAATTCTTTCAAACCCAGCTATTTACATATTCTTATCACGAACAGTTTGTTTTAGCTCGTGGCATTTCTCGATGGATCAAGTGCATGTCACACCCCATTTTAACCGGGTTTGATTTAAGAGTATGACGTATTGGTGATTCCTATTTATTTTTGTTTTAAGGAGTCGCCACCTAATTAATTTAACGGTGAATTAGGACACCTAGAGATTAACTAAGGCAAAGTTAAAACTAAACCTCAATTAATAGTCTGCTTAACCAATATGATTCTAGGTAAGGGCTCTATATTATCCTAAAGGGAAGGGGTTAGGCATCCTTTAGAATCCGTTAACTACGGTTATCCGACCAAACTTAAGTTAATTAATTAGAGTTAAATAAGGTGCTTAAATTTTAAGAAAATGTCTTGTAAAGTTACTAAGGCTTTAAAATATAATAACACTGTTTAAAATAAAATTTAGAAATATGATAAGGCTTTAAATAAAATGCTATTTTTAGAACAAGATTCGTAAGATAATTTGCACAAAAAGAGATTTTGAATGTTATTTAAAGTAAACTATAAATATTGCTAAGCTTTAACTAATAATGTTATTTTTTTAAAAATGAGACTTGCAAAATATAATGATTCGCATATAAATAGAAATTTTTAAGAGAAGACCTAGCCAATTTAAACTTAGAATAAAATTACATTATATGAGTAGTAGTGTAGAAAATCTAAAACTTATTTTATAAATAGAATGCAAAAGAAGATGAATTTTCTTTATCTTTTTATTTAATTATGCTTGGCTAAAAAATATGTATAATTGGATGAATCTTGAAAATAATGTTTATGAAACATACTTGAGTTTATATTTGCGTATTAGTGTCATTTTAAAAGGTATGTGATAGTAAGAATAACACATGATTCCTTTTACCTAAAATATATAGTCATGCCATTTACAAATAAATTATTCCAAATGAAATAAATGTTAGACCTTATAAATAGTTTTAACATGAAAAGAAGAGGATAAAACTTATGGAATTGATTGTTAGTTTTCCCTAAACTAACTACCCGTTGCTAAAACTAAACCTACTAATTCATTAGGATTTATCTAGACTAAGAAAACAAAACAAACAAAAGTTAGTTGCATAATACAAATTAAATGCACAAAATAAAATAAAAGAGGTAAATAAATATCGAATGGGCCAGCCCATTTTTTTTACTGCTGGGAACTGTCCACGCTATTGGGCTTTGGCCCAGAATTTCCATTTTTTTCGTTCTTTTGGGTTTTTGCTGCGGATTGGGCTGGGCGGAGATGGTTTTGTTGGGCTTTTTGCCCGACTCCGAATGCGGAAGAAGATGAATCCTTCGGACTCATGTGCGATGGTCATGCATAAAAAGAGAAATAAAGATTAGAAATACACTTGTAAGTCTAATAGCATGCCGAAGGATGATAAAAATAAATATACATTTTCGTCTATTCAACCAATTGGAAACTAAAGCACATTTAACACACTAAGACTAATTTTCACACCAGACACAACTTCAGACAATAAGAGAAAATGAGGCTAAGCAACTAAATTAAAGCTACAAATATAATCTCTAGAACATAAAGGAATAGTGGAAATATGAGTCATTGAGTTGATAAAGATGCATCGTACAGCTAGTTTTATTAATAGAATATGAGTCATGGTATCACAGTAAAAAAAAAACACAAAGCATGATACAATAGGCTCCATTAAACACAGATACATATTCGAATGTTATTCAAAACAATTTGGCAATTCAAAAGCGTGGAGTTAAAATATATCTGCTAAGAAGAAATTAACTATTAAAGACCTCTTACAAATATAGATAGGAACTAACTGATATGTAACTTAACCAACACAATGGACTTCTACATTTAAGCACAGCAACTCCTTCAAGAATTGAACAGGTTCCGAGGGGGTTCACGCAGCATGTATTCATCAAATTTGACCAAAATAGAACCTCAACATGTGTCGTAAATTTCCCAGAATAGATTCACAGATGCTACAAGTTTCATTTAATAATCCTTTTATACACACTCTGCGACTTTGGAATACCGAACCACAGAACTTTGATGCCAACTTGAAGACTTAGTATTAACAATTAGGAAGGCAACAACGCCTATAACAGATTTTCTTTATCTCTTAAAATAAGGGGGCTAGTTGAATGGACAGACATACTCTAGCTCTACATCCTCATTTTTTATTTCAGCATTCTTAAGCAGTAAGCATGTCGAGGCTAGTTGAGATTTCAGCAGAGACTAAATTACTCAGCCGCAATGCCAACAAAACAACTTATATTGTAATCAGCATGCTGCCTTCAAATTAGACAACCAAAGGAGACACCATGACCCGAGAACAAGCAACAACTTATAGTTCCAAACAGAAGTAAAACATCATTCACATTCGCTTCCGTGAGCATACACAATTCTGGAACAGACCCATACTAAACAGACCGAATCAAAACTAGTCCTCTGTTTTTTAAGTTCAGCATATGAGCATTCATTTTTTGAGTAAAGGAGCAGGACTCGAACACTCTAAGATAAACATCGCTTTTGAGTTACCAACTATATTAATAGAGGGCCAATCCCACAGCACATCTAAACACGTTCGAACATTGTCATCTGGAGATCAGACATGCTTATGGAAACTAGCAAGTGCTTTAAACCAAACATAGTCCAATTAATCAGCGGATAGGCCACTTAAATGGACATTTAGTGAAAACATTGGATTAAATAACATTCTAAGGACTCATAGTCAAGCTTATTAATAACATTTCTTATGATTTTAATCAAACAACACAATCGTATTGGCATGTCTTTACCCCAATCATGCTCATTATATGAGCATCTAAACAATAAATCTTAGCCAAGCAACATAGGCATACAAGCATTTAACCACTAATCATGCTTACTACTATAATTACAACTAAACAAGTAACATAACTTAATCCCGATAACGCCTATTACTGTGACTCTGACCAAAATAAACATAATTATCCTAATCAAGCTTACTCTAACGCAGGAATAAACATATAGCATAAACAGTATGAACAACAACACACGAAAGCAGTCGACTAAACTGCACAGAACATGGCTTAACAGCATAAAGTAAAACAACTGATGCGGAAGCGTGTCTAACTAAACATGAATCGAACTTAGCATATAAACACACGACCACACGTTAAACCGTTAAAACTGAAATCCACTAAAGGAAAAGCAGCTCACATACTTAAACACACTAGACTGCATTACCATACTCAAACATGCTTAATCGCACAAACAAACCAACACAGAAGCAGGCTTATCTGTCAAACTAAATCAACTTAACTAAAACTAGCATGCCTGAAATCACGGAATATTAAACCAGAATAAACAAGGCAACCAACTAATGCAAAATACATAATAAAAGAAGGGGTGGAGAATTACCTGCTTCGGGTGCAGCGAAGTGAGGCTTCGAGTCTTCGATCTACACTCGAACACTACCAAATTCGAGCTCGCGATGTTCGGATTCGCAGAAACACCACAGTAATCGACAGAAAACAAGATTGATTTGATATTTTGACTTGATAACAAAACAAGATAAAAACTGTTAATCGAACTCGTATTTTAGGGGATTATAGGCGGCTAACGGACTTAACTTTTAAAGGGATTTTGTGCGACTCCTACTTAGTTCCAATTTTTCTCCGTTTCCTGAGGGTCATTTCATGAACCCGAAAAATCCCCCCCTGATCTGAGACTATTCAACCCCATTTTATAGGGTTTTTGGGTTGAAAAGAAAATGATAAAGGGAATCGAGGGAGAAGAGGAGCGTGGGGAACAAGAAGGTGTGGGAGTGTCAGAGGTATGGTGGAGGCGACACAATGAAGTGGAACGGCAGTGAAGAGTGGAGGTGAGCGTGGGAGATGGCAGGTGAGCAGTGGGTGTAGGAATAATGGAGGTAACGTGGGGTGTCAGGGGTAACGTGGGGAACAGAGGAGGTATGGGTGTAGGTGATGGAGGCGACGGAGAGATAGATGGAGATGGCGGAGATGGGAGGAGAGAAGAGGTGCGATGGTGGAGATGACGATGAAAATGGGGAGGGAGACGAGGAGAGGAGGTGAGGAGGGAGCGGCGGAAGAAAGTGGGGCAAATGAAGGGGAACCCTAAAAGGGTTCCCTTATTCAAATGACAAAATGGATCGGACCCGGTCCACGAGTGGACCGGGTCAATTTTAGACTGGGTATTAAAACAATAGGCTAATAAATTAAAACACGAATTATTCTAAAAATTGAGATAAGAGATATGGACTAGTCCAAAAAAATATTAGGAGTCAATCGGGATTTGATTTGGAGCCCGGTAAGTCAAAAATACGGACCGAGTGCAAGAAATAGTTTGGCTTCTAAATTTAAATAAAAGACTCATTTAATTAATGAATATACCGAAGGTGACAAAATATTACTTAATACCAAAAAATGTGTGATTATTAGACTCGGGTAATAAGATCATATGGTGTTATGATAGCCGTGTAATAATATATATTATTTTTTCTTCGAAAATCCGCACTAAAATAAATACTTTTTATTTAATTATGCAAAGATAAATGCGATGCGTGCGCGTAAGCTGGTAAAATGCCGAAATGATAAAAATTGTGAATAATAATAATAATAATAATA
Source organism: Lycium barbarum (assembly GCF_019175385.1). Lineage (NCBI taxonomy): Eukaryota > Viridiplantae > Streptophyta > Magnoliopsida > Solanales > Solanaceae > Lycium > Lycium barbarum. The sequence continues at coordinate 148,051,515 of NC_083339.1, forward strand.
AAATACGGTAAATAATAATGATTGATAGAATGATACAATGGCGGTATTGATAAGAGGCTAATAATTATAGTAAACATAATATATATTTTTTATTTTTTTTCCAAAAATATTAGAAGCTTAAAAATAGGTATTTTGGCAGAGAGACGGGACAAAATTGGGTGTCAACAACTTGTCCCTCTTTGCCCGGTAATGATGAAAAGAGTTGTCGGGCAAAGACGTTGACTTAGTAGCCTATTTTGTCCCGGCTAAAGGAAACTTGAGAGGATTATGACCGGACTCCGGTCTCTGAGTTGCATACATATCTCGGGCTTTACGAGAATCAGGTCGAGTGTAGTTCTGGGATAATTACGACATTTGAACCCCAATTGGCGCAAAACTTGCAAAATATTGTCCCAGTGCTGAATTATGATAACACTGGGTATTGTGATAGAAACTTTAGAATTCTGAAAATTGAATTGCTGGAACGCAAGAGAATACTTGCAATTAGAGACGAGTGTTCGAGGTAGATCTTTGACCCGTGTCGGGAAGTTTGATTATCCTTCCCGACAACTTGCCCCAGTTCGCTGCCGAAGAAATAGTTCCACGATTTGATGTGTGATGCCAACTTTGATGTTGTCAAAAGCCACCAGCTAAAAACAATTGTTAGCAATAAAGAAATATATGTAAATAAGACAGGGTTGGAGAAGTTACACTTGCAGCCCCTGTTTCGAAAGTTGAATCCACATTCGGAGGTGGATGCCGGAACTGAAATATAAGATACCCGCATTCGGAGGTGGGTGCCTGAACTTGAAATATAAGATACCCGCATTCGGAGGTGGGCGCCTGAACTTGAAATATAAGATACCCGCATTCGGAGGTGGGTGCCTGAACTTGAAATATGAGATACCCGCATTCGGAGGTGGGTGCCTGAACTTGAAATATAATATACCCGCATTCGGAGGTGGGTGCCTGAACTGAACATTGAAATACCCGCATTCTAAGGTGGGTGCCTAAATTGAAGATTGACATACCCGCATTCTAAGGTGGGTGCCTAAAGTTGATCATTGAAATACCCGCATTCTAAGGTGGGTGCCTGAATTGAACATTGAAATACCCGCATTCTAAGGTGGGTGCCTGGATTGAAATTGACATACCCGCATTCTAAGGTGGGTGCCTAATTTGAACATTGAAATACCCGCATTCTAAGGTGGGTGCCTGAATTGAACATTGAAATACCCGCATTCTAAGGTGGGTGCCTGGATTGAAATTGACATACCCGCATTCTAAGGTGGGTGCCTGGATTGAAATTGACATACCCGCATTCTAAGGTGGGTGCCTAAAATTGAAAATTGACATACCCGCATTCTAAGGTGGGTGCCTAATTTGAATTTGGAAATACCCGCATTTTAAGGTGGGTGCCTATATCATGTCCACTTCCCATGGTGCAAAAATGTAAATCCACATCCACTTTCAGGGTGCAGAAAAATAAATCCAAGTCCACTTTCACAGTTCAAAATATAAATCTACGTCCGCATTTCACGGTACAAAATATAAATCCACGTCGACTTTGACGTCCGTATTATACGGTACAACAGTAAATTTACATCTACTTTCACGTCTGCATTATACGGCGCAAAAATAAATTCACTTTTACTTTCGAAACATAAATCTGTATCCACTTTCTACAATTATATGTATATTTTTGTAATATAATTCTACTCCCACTTCCATGCTCGCATCCACAATGTAAATGTAAATCCATGTCCACTTTAGAAATAGTATTGTAAAAAGATATCCACATCTTAATCCATGTCCCGTTGTGACGGAAATTAAATCTATAATTAACCCCACAATTTGATATACGATGCAATATTTAGATCTTGCTATCTTATTAAAATACCTCATTTTAAAAGAATTTGATAATGATTTGAATATGTATGAAATGATGTCGAAATTGAGGAATTCTAACCAATAACAGGTGATCAAGGTCAGTGTCCATGATTATATGTATTCGATCCATCAATGAATGTCACGAGCTAAAACAATTGTTAGTGATAAGAATAAATAGTTGGGTCTGAAAGAATTATACTTACAGCCCTTGGTTGAGAAGATGAACTTGTGTCCACTGTTGCAATTGAAATTTCGTGATGAGTGGAACGACGCCCACCGTTCGGCATAAGCTACCTTTGCATCCACGCTGAGGAGTATTTGCATTTTGAAGAAAGTTAACTTTTGATCACGCCCATAATTTAATACATGCACCGTGTTCATGTTAATTGGACCTGTCTCAACAAAGAAAAATTGTGAGTTTAAAATAAAATTGGTTGACTTGTGCATGTCGGGGAACTTGGCCCTTGAATTGACTTTTGTCTTGGTCGCGTCCACGTTCTTCGATGTCTCACCACATATCTTGCTTTGTCGGGGAGTTTCAGTTATAAAAAATGTATTTTGAAAATAAAAGTAATGAGATTTGGATGACTTTGAAAGGAAATACTTAGTGGCTCTAATATGTAACATGATTAAGAAGACTCGATTTTTGAATTTACTCACATTTTAGAAATATGGATGGACTTTTGTTTAAAACCACTTTTATGCTACTTCTAAAAATTTGTCCCAGTTTCAGTCTTAGAGATGCTTGATTCTGGACAATTGAAAAATAAGAACTTATAATGAAAGTTTTCGAAAGTGATTTGACCGACTTTGAAATTTGTCCCAGTTTCAAGTCCTGGGAACGCTTGGTTCTAAACGATCGAAAAGTGAGAAAATTGTAATGAAATTTTTTTTTTTGAAAGTGATTTGACCGATTTCAAAAATTTGTCCCAGTTTCAAGATACTAAGACACATGAATTTAAGCGGTGGGAAGACCAAGTCTTGTATAAAAATCCTTATGTATTTTATAGGAACCAAAATGTTTGGACAAACTGAAGATAAAAATTTTAAGATAGAAGGGCCGAACCCGCCTCGGGTTGCCTACGTATCCCAAAGGAATCAGGCCAGACGTAGTTCGTGGTAAAAATAAAGACTTTTGAATTTTTTTGTTTTTTTTTTAATAAAGGGGGGGCCGAACCCGATATGGGTTGCCTACGTATCCAAAAGGAAATCAGGCCACACGTAGTTCCACCCATACAACAAAACACTAAAATATTTTGAAAAAAAGTGGCCGAACCCGATGTGGGCTGCCTACGTATCCAACAGGAAGTCAGGCCAAACGTAGTTCGTTCCACAAACAAAGATACTGAAATGATTTGAAAAGAGTGGCCGAACCCGATGTGGGCTGCCTACGTATCCAACAGGAAGTCAGGCCAAACGTAGTTCGTTACAAACAAAATGACAGAAATCTTAATTTAAAAAGGCCGTAACAAAACATAGAGGCAACATGACAAAAGGAACTAAATGTTCTAGTTGATGCCTCCGGCCTACTACAAAAGGAAATTTAAACTTAAAAACTGAAACTCCCGACGAACCGGGGCTAAGATAGAAGTTCAATTTTGCAACTCAGGTCCTGGCTCAGCAGCCTATAAAGTCAATATTTCAGCAAAGTCTTTGATTATCGCAGCATGATCATTTTTATCTTCCACGCACAGGTTCTTGACTCCCTCCACGATATCATCATAGGCAACTTCAACAATCAGATCTGAAGGTTTTGAGAAAGTTTGATCAATGGTAGGAATAGGTTTTGGCAATGCAATCTCCTTCCTTTTATTCTTTCGTGCTTTCTTCACTTCTTCCTCAGTTGGCTCATATCCCAAACCGAATGTAAACTGTTGCGTAGGGAGAACGACTGGCTCAACTCGCCCATTTAGTGTTTTCCCTAGCCCAAATCCAGGTTGGTACCCATTTCTCACCATTTCTTTTGCAACCATAATTGCGGCACATGATCTTTTGAACTCTTGAGTTTGACATACTTCACTCTCCTTAGTGACATTCACAACCTCCCAAGCGTGGTAAGCTGCTCCGTCGAACCCTCCTTCTGCCTCGACGAATGGGGTGGATTGCTCTAGATAGAAAGACGTGTCTCCTTCTCCGTGTATACATATTTGTTGCTGATCCCACTTGAATTTGACAGTTTGGTGCAAAGTAGATGGTACGGCCCCAGCCAAATGGATCCACGGTCTACCTAACAACATATTGTATGTCGTGGAAATATCAAGTACTTGAAAATCCATAATGAATTCAACAGGGCCAATCAACACTTTCAACTCTATTTCCCCAATAGGGCGCCTTTGAGCCCCATCAAATGCTCGAATATTCATATCACTGGTCTTGAGCTCACTAACATTATATCCGATCTTCTTCAGACTTGCTAATGGACAGATGTTGAGTCCAGAACCCCCATCAATCAATACTTTAGCCACAAACATGTTACGACACTTGACAGTTATATAGAGTGCTTTGTTATGCATACATCCTTCTGGCGGCAGTTCTTCATTATCGAAGCTGATTCGATGGCTATCAAGTACGCGCTCAATCATCCCAGCTAACGCCTCACTAGTTGTTTCGCTTGGAACATACGCTTCATTCAAGATCTTCAACAATGCATTCCTGTGCATATCTGAACTCAAAAGCAAAGAGAGAATAGGAATTTGAGCATTGGTCTTTTTCAACTGATCCACAACTGAGTACTCACTAGCCTTGATCTTCCTCAAAAATTCTTCTGCTTCGGTTTCAGTCACGACCCTTTTGGGAGGTACATTGGCCTCCTTAACTTGCCCCAATCTAACTAGCTCTTCTGGAGAATAGCATCTTCCAGACCTTGTCATTCCTGATGTCTTAACCTTGTCAGTGATCGTGTCCTTTCCTCGACATTCCATCACAGTTTGTTGATAATTCCATGGTACGGCTTTTGTATCGAGCACTGGTAACTGATTTGGTGCTTGAACTACTTCCACAGGCGTTGATGAAGCTCCTAATATCTCGACAGGCACACAACCCCTTATCACTACAGCCGGAGAAGCAACGGCTACAAAATCATGATCCTCCACACGATCCACAGGCACTATAAATTCGGCTGGGTCGTCAACATTTTCATCTATTCCAATCATATTTATCGTGGCCCCATCATGGGTCGGGAGTGGATTGTTAACCACATTTGGTGTTGGTGGTTTGACCGTGATCTGTTTTGCTTCAATAAGATCCTCAACCTTATGCTTCAATGCGTAACAACGATCAGTGGAATGGCCTTTTACCCCCGAATGATATGCGCATGTTTTAGTGGGATCAAAGCTTCTGGGTAATGGATCTGGAATTCTACCTTCCACGGGATATACTAAGCCTGAAGCTTGCAGCCTTTCAAAAACAACGCTCAGTGGCTCTCCTAATGGTGTGAAATTGCGAAACGGTTTATTTGGGCGAGGTGCGGATGCATTGTTTGGATGATGAGTTTGTGATGGCGCTGGATATGTTGGTGGTCGTGGAGCTCGATATGCTGGTTGTGTGTTGTAAACAGGGTAGGATATTTGTGGTGATTGAGGTTGGTAAGATGACAAAGCTTGGTCGTAGGGATGTGGAGAATATTGGAAATATTGGGAGTGGTGAGCGTTAGGCTGGTATCGCGGTGGTCGTTGATGGCGGTATGATGTGTTTCCCAAGGCCATCACCGATGCTGCTTCTTTCTCTTTTTTCTTTCCATTTCCGAGAGTACCAGTTTGTATAGCCCTACTGGTAGACTGCAAAGCTGCTAGACTTGTTATTCTCCCTGTCTTAATGCCATCTTCGATCATGTCCCCAGCTTTGATCACTTCTGCAAAAGTTTTTCCACTCATTGTCACCAAACGTTCATAGTATTCCGGTTCTAGTGCTTGAATGAAGAAAGTAACCATTTCTGTCTCCTCCATGGGTGGGTGTACCCTAGATGCTTCTTCCCTCCACCGTATAGCATATTCTCGAAATGATTCGGTGAACTTCTTCTTCAATTTTGTAATTGAGATTCTGTCAGGAGCGATCTCAACATGAAACTTGTAGTGATCCACAAAAGCATTTGCCAAATCATCCCAAGTACGCCATTTGGTTGTATCTTGCTTAGAATACCACTCCAAGGCTTTTCCACTCAAACTCTGATTGAATAGTTTGACTCTTATCCCTTCATTCTTCCCCACACCAATCAACTTTTCACAATAGACCTTCAAATGGAAGAAAGGGTTCCCCGACCCATCAAACTTCTCAAATTTTGGAATCTTGTAACCTGGTGGCAATTCTACCTCAGGAAATGCACATAATTCTTCATATCTCACGCTTTGGTTACTACCAAGTCCACGCAAACTTCTCATGGCATCTTCCAAACTTTTGAGCTTTCTATTTATCATTTCATCATTAACTGACCGTGCCTCATTTTCAACTTCGACATAATGATCAACATCTGTGCGACATTGTCCTTGAATCTGTGTCATGGGTGGAGCTGTGGTATAAGTATACACCGGCGGAACTTGATGTGTGTCATGTGCTGGCGGTATGAATTGAGCTTTTGAAGAGGTGGTTGTAAATAAAAAGGGAGCATTTTGAGTGAGGTGTTCGGAACGAACTGGCTGAGAAGTGGTGAAATAATTTGCTTGGTTAAATTCGTCCAAATTTGGGAATGGATGTGGCACAGGCAAAGTTTGACGAACTCCCTGGGACGGAGTCATATGTGGCGGTGTTTGAGAAAATGACCGGTTATGAAGTACCATATGACTTAGTTCGGCAACTCGTCGCTCCAGACGAGCAATGGTCTCCAAATGTGTTTCTGGTTCATTAGAGGATGTGGGATCACTCGTGATTGGTAAACTAAGAGATGGCTCAGATGAAGTGGTTGCATTGATCAAACTTTGCTCCATTTTAGAACGCGTCCTTTTAGTTAACCAGGTGATTAGTGATGAGTCAGAATCTGATTTCTTGGCTTTAGACCGTGTGAAATATGGATGCTCCGCCAGTTCCCTTTTAGCACAAGTCAACCTTTTTTGTTTTGAAAATAAGTTTAAAAAGAAAAAAGATAAAAACAAGAAAAAGAAAAGGAAAATGAGTCAGTATACGGTAAGGATAATATTATTGCATATAAACACATTATTGCACATAATACATCGCGTTTTATAATGCAAGGGACCTCTTTATGCCAGAGGTAGGCCTAACGAATATTTGAAGGACAAACATGTCTTTTATGTATCATTCCACAACTCCTCCTAAAAGTAATTTGCAAGAATAAAAATTATTACATGCCAATAATACATCTCAAAATCAACCTAAGATATCTAATACTTCAACTTCACTAATTTCCTTTGGTTGTCTTCAACCTCCGGCATTAATTAATGCTCCACGGCAACCTGCAACAAAATGTCAGTTTCCTTGAAATATTTATCTATAGAGTATTAGGTCCACATATTCCACATATTTGTCCTTCAAATAATGCACATAGATAGTGAGTAGTGTCACTTAGAGTCATAGACTCATTTGGACATTTGGTAAGGTTGACTAATGAACTTAATACACCAAGGGTATTAAGCTTCCTAGGTTTAAAATGATGCATGTCCTTACAAGGTTTTGGTTTTCGCTCTACCTAGGTAGACTAAGAATGGTTTTCCTATGACACAAGGCTCCCCCAAGCGGACAACTTGGAAGTGGAAAGTCTGTGGCCGTCGACTGCACCGCCGATCGACTAAATCCACAAGACAAATCCAACTAAAGGGGTAATTTAGTAGTGCACGGGCGCAAACTGCGAAGCCGCTTTAAGTGTGTGAATATGTGTGAATTTTCCAGGAGTGGAGAAAATATGAACGGAATGCCAATTTAAGGAAAACAATAATATACATATTACATAGAACAAAAAAATGCATATAAGGAATGGAACAATAATACTTGAAATCATATAAAACTACAATACAGGCAAAATAAAATAAAACAAACAAAATATCGCACAAATTATTTATTAACCTAAGTTGTTATGGTTAGAGCCTAAAGTCCCCAGCAGAGTCGCCAAGCTGTCACACCCCATTTTAACCGGGTTTGATTTAAGAGTATGACGTATTGGTGATTCCTATTTATTTTTGTTTTAAGGAGTCGCCACCTAATTAATTTAACGGTGAATTAGGACACCTAGAGATTAACTAAGGCAAAGTTAAAACTAAACCTCAATTAATAGTCTGCTTAACCAATATGATTCTAGGTAAGGGCTCTATATTATCCTAAAGGGAAGGGGTTAGGCATCCTTTAGAATCCGTTAACTACGGTTATCCGACCAAACTTAAGTTAATTAATTAGAGTTAAATAAGGTGCTTAAATTTTAAGAAAATGTCTTGTAAAGTTACTAAGGCTTTAAAATATAATAACACTGTTTAAAATAAAATTTAGAAATATGATAAGGCTTTAAATAAAATGCTATTTTTAGAACAAGATTCGTAAGATAATTTGCACAAAAAGAGATTTTGAATGTTATTTAAAGTAAACTATAAATATTGCTAAGCTTTAACTAATAATGTTATTTTTTTAAAAATGAGACTTGCAAAATATAATGATTCGCATATAAATAGAAATTTTTAAGAGAAGACCTAGCCAATTTAAACTTAGAATAAAATTACATTATATGAGTAGTAGTGTAGAAAATCTAAAACTTATTTTATAAATAGAATGCAAAAGAAGATGAATTTTCTTTATCTTTTTATTTAATTATGCTTGGCTAAAAAATATGTATAATTGGATGAATCTTGAAAATAATGTTTATGAAACATACTTGAGTTTATATTTGCGTATTAGTGTCATTTTAAAAGGTATGTGATAGTAAGAATAACACATGATTCCTTTTACCTAAAATATATAGTCATGCCATTTACAAATAAATTATTCCAAATGAAATAAATGTTAGACCTTATAAATAGTTTTAACATGAAAAGAAGAGGATAAAACTTATGGAATTGATTGTTAGTTTTCCCTAAACTAACTACCCGTTGCTAAAACTAAACCTACTAATTCATTAGGATTTATCTAGACTAAGAAAACAAAACAAACAAAAGTTAGTTGCATAATACAAATTAAATGCACAAAATAAAATAAAAGAGGTAAATAAATATCGAATGGGCCAGCCCATTTTTTTTACTGCTGGGAACTGTCCACGCTATTGGGCTTTGGCCCAGAATTTCCATTTTTTTCGTTCTTTTGGGTTTTTGCTGCGGATTGGGCTGGGCGGAGATGGTTTTGTTGGGCTTTTTGCCCGACTCCGAATGCGGAAGAAGATGAATCCTTCGGACTCATGTGCGATGGTCATGCATAAAAAGAGAAATAAAGATTAGAAATACACTTGTAAGTCTAATAGCATGCCGAAGGATGATAAAAATAAATATACATTTTCGTCTATTCAACCAATTGGAAACTAAAGCACATTTAACACACTAAGACTAATTTTCACACCAGACACAACTTCAGACAATAAGAGAAAATGAGGCTAAGCAACTAAATTAAAGCTACAAATATAATCTCTAGAACATAAAGGAATAGTGGAAATATGAGTCATTGAGTTGATAAAGATGCATCGTACAGCTAGTTTTATTAATAGAATATGAGTCATGGTATCACAGTAAAAAAAAAACACAAAGCATGATACAATAGGCTCCATTAAACACAGATACATATTCGAATGTTATTCAAAACAATTTGGCAATTCAAAAGCGTGGAGTTAAAATATATCTGCTAAGAAGAAATTAACTATTAAAGACCTCTTACAAATATAGATAGGAACTAACTGATATGTAACTTAACCAACACAATGGACTTCTACATTTAAGCACAGCAACTCCTTCAAGAATTGAACAGGTTCCGAGGGGGTTCACGCAGCATGTATTCATCAAATTTGACCAAAATAGAACCTCAACATGTGTCGTAAATTTCCCAGAATAGATTCACAGATGCTACAAGTTTCATTTAATAATCCTTTTATACACACTCTGCGACTTTGGAATACCGAACCACAGAACTTTGATGCCAACTTGAAGACTTAGTATTAACAATTAGGAAGGCAACAACGCCTATAACAGATTTTCTTTATCTCTTAAAATAAGGGGGCTAGTTGAATGGACAGACATACTCTAGCTCTACATCCTCATTTTTTATTTCAGCATTCTTAAGCAGTAAGCATGTCGAGGCTAGTTGAGATTTCAGCAGAGACTAAATTACTCAGCCGCAATGCCAACAAAACAACTTATATTGTAATCAGCATGCTGCCTTCAAATTAGACAACCAAAGGAGACACCATGACCCGAGAACAAGCAACAACTTATAGTTCCAAACAGAAGTAAAACATCATTCACATTCGCTTCCGTGAGCATACACAATTCTGGAACAGACCCATACTAAACAGACCGAATCAAAACTAGTCCTCTGTTTTTTAAGTTCAGCATATGAGCATTCATTTTTTGAGTAAAGGAGCAGGACTCGAACACTCTAAGATAAACATCGCTTTTGAGTTACCAACTATATTAATAGAGGGCCAATCCCACAGCACATCTAAACACGTTCGAACATTGTCATCTGGAGATCAGACATGCTTATGGAAACTAGCAAGTGCTTTAAACCAAACATAGTCCAATTAATCAGCGGATAGGCCACTTAAATGGACATTTAGTGAAAACATTGGATTAAATAACATTCTAAGGACTCATAGTCAAGCTTATTAATAACATTTCTTATGATTTTAATCAAACAACACAATCGTATTGGCATGTCTTTACCCCAATCATGCTCATTATATGAGCATCTAAACAATAAATCTTAGCCAAGCAACATAGGCATACAAGCATTTAACCACTAATCATGCTTACTACTATAATTACAACTAAACAAGTAACATAACTTAATCCCGATAACGCCTATTACTGTGACTCTGACCAAAATAAACATAATTATCCTAATCAAGCTTACTCTAACGCAGGAATAAACATATAGCATAAACAGTATGAACAACAACACACGAAAGCAGTCGACTAAACTGCACAGAACATGGCTTAACAGCATAAAGTAAAACAACTGATGCGGAAGCGTGTCTAACTAAACATGAATCGAACTTAGCATATAAACACACGACCACACGTTAAACCGTTAAAACTGAAATCCACTAAAGGAAAAGCAGCTCACATACTTAAACACACTAGACTGCATTACCATACTCAAACATGCTTAATCGCACAAACAAACCAACACAGAAGCAGGCTTATCTGTCAAACTAAATCAACTTAACTAAAACTAGCATGCCTGAAATCACGGAATATTAAACCAGAATAAACAAGGCAACCAACTAATGCAAAATACATAATAAAAGAAGGGGTGGAGAATTACCTGCTTCGGGTGCAGCGAAGTGAGGCTTCGAGTCTTCGATCTACACTCGAACACTACCAAATTCGAGCTCGCGATGTTCGGATTCGCAGAAACACCACAGTAATCGACAGAAAACAAGATTGATTTGATATTTTGACTTGATAACAAAACAAGATAAAAACTGTTAATCGAACTCGTATTTTAGGGGATTATAGGCGGCTAACGGACTTAACTTTTAAAGGGATTTTGTGCGACTCCTACTTAGTTCCAATTTTTCTCCGTTTCCTGAGGGTCATTTCATGAACCCGAAAAATCCCCCCCTGATCTGAGACTATTCAACCCCATTTTATAGGGTTTTTGGGTTGAAAAGAAAATGATAAAGGGAATCGAGGGAGAAGAGGAGCGTGGGGAACAAGAAGGTGTGGGAGTGTCAGAGGTATGGTGGAGGCGACACAATGAAGTGGAACGGCAGTGAAGAGTGGAGGTGAGCGTGGGAGATGGCAGGTGAGCAGTGGGTGTAGGAATAATGGAGGTAACGTGGGGTGTCAGGGGTAACGTGGGGAACAGAGGAGGTATGGGTGTAGGTGATGGAGGCGACGGAGAGATAGATGGAGATGGCGGAGATGGGAGGAGAGAAGAGGTGCGATGGTGGAGATGACGATGAAAATGGGGAGGGAGACGAGGAGAGGAGGTGAGGAGGGAGCGGCGGAAGAAAGTGGGGCAAATGAAGGGGAACCCTAAAAGGGTTCCCTTATTCAAATGACAAAATGGATCGGACCCGGTCCACGAGTGGACCGGGTCAATTTTAGACTGGGTATTAAAACAATAGGCTAATAAATTAAAACACGAATTATTCTAAAAATTGAGATAAGAGATATGGACTAGTCCAAAAAAATATTAGGAGTCAATCGGGATTTGATTTGGAGCCCGGTAAGTCAAAAATACGGACCGAGTGCAAGAAATAGTTTGGCTTCTAAATTTAAATAAAAGACTCATTTAATTAATGAATATACCGAAGGTGACAAAATATTACTTAATACCAAAAAATGTGTGATTATTAGACTCGGGTAATAAGATCATATGGTGTTATGATAGCCGTGTAATAATATATATTATTTTTTCTTCGAAAATCCGCACTAAAATAAATACTTTTTATTTAATTATGCAAAGATAAATGCGATGCGTGCGCGTAAGCTGGTAAAATGCCGAAATGATAAAAATTGTGAATAATAATAATAATAATAATAATAATAATAATAAAATACGGTAAATAATAATGATTGATAGAATGATACAATGGCGGTATTGATAAGAGGCTAATAATTATAGTAAACATAATATATATTTTTTATTTTTTTTCCAAAAATATTAGAAGCTTAAAAATAGGTATTTTGGCAGAGAGACGGGACAAAATTGGGTGTCAACAGTGCACATAATCGTGGATTTAACCTTCTTCAAAGTGGATACTGACATTGGACACCTGTTATTGGTTTGAATTCCTCAACTTTGTCATCACTTTGTACATATTTATTTATTTCAAATCGCTAACATGTTCTTTTAGAATGTGGTATTTTAATAAGATAACGAGATTGAAATCTTGCGTCGTATATTAAATTGTGGGGATAATTACGGATTTAACTTCCCTCACAAACGGGACACGGGTGTGGATATAAATGTGGATACCTTTCTACAATACTATTTTTTTAAGTGGACGTGGATTTACATTTACATTGTGGATGTGGACGTGGAAGTAGAAGTAGATTTATATCGTGGAAAGAAATGTGGATCCATATTGAACATTGTGGACGTGGAAGTGGATTTATTTTTAAAGTGTGTGAAAGTGGAGGTGGATTTATTCTCTTGCACCGTGGAAATGGACGGGGATTCAAATTTCAGTTCAGGCACCCACCTCCGAATGCGGGTATTCTATATTTCAGTTCAGGCACCCACCTCCGAATGCGGGTATTCTATATTTCAGTTCAGGCACCCACCTCCGAATGCGGGTATTTTATATTTCAGTTCAGGCACCCACCTCTGAATGCGGGTATTTTATATTTCAGTTCAGGCGCCCACCTCCGAATGCGGGTATTTTATATTTCAATTCAGGCGCCCACCTCCGAATGCGGGTATTTTATATTTCAGTTCAGGCGCCCACCTCCGAATGCGGGTATTTTATATTTCAGTTCAGGCACCCACCTCCGAATGCGGGTATGTTGTGGATTCAACTTTCGAAACAGGGGGTTACAAGTGTAAACTTCTCAAACCCTGTCTTATTTACACATATATTTCTTTGTTGCTAACAATTGTTTTTAGCTGGTGGCTTTTGACAATATCGAAGTTGGCATCACACATCAACTCGTGGAACTATTTCTTCGGCAGCGAACTGGGGCAATTTGTCGGGAAGGATAATCAGACTTCCCGACACGGGTCAAGGATCTACCTCGAACACTCGTCTCTAATCACAAGTATTCTTTTGCATTCCAGCAATTGAATTCTCAAGTCTCTATCATAATACCCAGTGTTATCATAATTCAACACTGTGACAATATTTTGCAAGATTCGCGCTAATCGGGTTCAGGTGTCGTAATTGTTCCAGAACTACACTCGACCTGATTCTCGTGCAGCCCGAGATATGTAGGCAACTCAGAGACCGGAGTTCGGTCATATACTTCTCAAGTTTCCTTTAGCCGGGACAAAATAGGCTATTGAGTCAACGTCTTTGCCCGACAACTCTTTTCATCATTACCGGGCAAAGAGGGACAAGTTGTTGACACCCAATTTTTTCCCGCCTCTCCTCCAAAATACCTATTTACGCTTTTAATATTTTTAGAAAAATTAAAATATATATATTTATTTTTTACTATAATTATTAGCCTTTTATCAATATCGGCATTTCATTATTCTATACAGTTACTAGCCATTATTATTATTATTATTATTATTATTATTATTATTATTATTACTATTATTATTATTATTCACATCTTTATCATTTCAGCACATTTTACCAGCTTACGCACACGCATCGCATTTATCTTTGCATAATTAAATAACAGTATTTATTTTACTGGAGATTTTCGAAATATTATTGCACGGCTATTACAACGCCATTTTTTATCTGAGCATTAATGATTGCATGTCTTATATCGAGTAATATTTTAACACAAGTTATTTAAATAAGTCTTTTATTTAAAATGTAGTAGCCCAACCAACTCATACTATTTTCGGATCAATTCACAAAATCAGTCCACATTTTTAATTTACCAGCCCATTATTAATTCATCCCAACCCAAGTCAAAGCCCAATCAACAACATTATTTTCGGACTAGCCCATTATCACTTAAAATAAAATCTAGCCCATTCATTTAATACCAGTCCAAAAGAAATTGACCCAGCCCACAAATTTCGGATCCGACCCGAACGGCCCATTCCCTTCCTAAACCTAAACCCCCCCCCCCCCCCTTTTCTTTTCTTTCCCTTTCTTTCCCTTCAGCGCCGCTCCTTCCTTTCTCTTCTCCCCACCACCGCCGCTTCCTTTTCATCGTCACCCCACCACGCCGCACCTAACCCCACCACCGCCGCTCCTCTTCCCTTTTCCCCACCACCACCCGCGCCTCTTCTTCATCATCATCTTCTTCGTCCTCACCACCCCGCTCCTCACTCTCCCCACTCCCTCTCTCTCTTTCTTCTACACATACAAAAAAAAAACCTATAAATAGTGGTGAGGGGAAACGTTTTAGGGGGGATTTTGAGGGAAGGAGAAATCCCTTGGAAGAGATCTTGAACCCGAAATCCCCTAAAAAATAAGAAGTTTTTTTCCAGTGGCTAAAATCCTTTTTTAAAAAAAAAAAAAAAAAGAGTCTTTAGCCTCCTCGAACCCCTTTGAAAAGGTTCTGTTTTCAGCCGCCCTAAAATATTAGTCTTTTCATAATTTTCCTTGATATTGATTCAAAAACACTACGTATTTTATTCCCTTTTTACTATTTCGAATCCGAGTGCGCGTAAATTCGGAGGTTTGTAGTGTTCGAGGGTATATCGGAAATCCGAAGCCTTATTTCGCTGCACCCGGAAAAGTAATCTTCTTCCTCATTTTAGTTTTACTGTCTTTCAGTTCTGTTTATTTTCGACTTCTTGAGATTAGCTATGTTTTAGTTTAGTTCCTGCTTTAATATGTAATCCTTAGTTCCCTTTCCCTTAGTTTCAATCCTAATTTATGTTTTTTTTTGAAGGATGATTAGTGTGTTCAGTACTTGTTTGCGATGTTGTTTGATTAGTGTGTTGTTGTTTGATTAGTGTGAAGTATCGAAACCACTTTGTTGTATGATGAAGGTTATGTGTGTGTTGGTTTGTTGGCTAACTGTTAAAATGATTTAGCTTCGGTTCTGATATGATTGGGTAAATATGGATGTGAAACGTAGTTATAAATTAGGTGTTTAAGTTCAAAATATTTGCTGTTTAAGTAAAGCTGCGCAAGTAGTCATTTTTCAGCTTTCCTGGTTCTACACATAAGGGAGTAATTTAAGGATTAATAATGGCTTACCTTAACTTGAAGTATTGTTGAGTTAGCTGTTTAATCTTGTTGCGATTGAATCCGAATTAACAGTTATATAGAGAGTTTACGTGTTGGTTAATACAATTCTTGGGGTCATTGTTTGTTAGGATACATGAGGAATATATATAATTTCTACTTTTTTTTTTATTAATATGAAAAAATGTGAAAAAATATATAACTGTTTCAAGTATTAAAATCTGTTCCGGGAAAGCAAAGAGAATGGTCATGAATCCTGTTTGTTTTTTTTCTTTAAAGAAGAAACAAGGGAAAGGATTTTTACTTTAGTCTTAGTATGATCACCACCTTTCAACTTCGCGATTCTGTATAAGCTATGCTTACCTTCTTTCCCTTTCCATTTCGAGGACAGGTCCAAACCTTTCTAAGCCACTGGCAGAGATGATTTCGCTATAACTATTGGTATCTTGCCTTGTTAATATAAAGAATGTAGATTGGAATATGCCTGCATGCTAAAATATCCTTCTTGAATTCAGTGGGTGCTTTGTAAATCACAAATCTGCCCTGTTTAGACTTCGCATGTATTATAGGTTGGCAGTACACCTTCTTTTAAATTATGTATGTTGCTATATGGGCGAGATGCCTGATTTGAGTTTTTTTTTTAATGTTTGGTCTAGTCTTAATCTGTCATTAAACGTAAGTTACTGATTAATAGCTTATCTCTTTAGTATAATCATACCCTTTTGGTTCAATAACCTCTTCTTATTCTTATTGAGTATATTTTCTGATCTGTTTATGATCTCACTTAGGTCCCTTTAGATCAATTAGTATGTCCAAGGTTGCCTTCCCCTACCTTTGCTCATGCTTCCTTATTCTGTTAACTCATATGTTGCTTTAAATACTCTATAGGATCCTAGGAGAAGCACTGTTTCTTTCTTTTTCTTTAAATCTGGTTTGAATGAGAAGCTTGTATCATAGCCTGGATTAGTAAGTGTTTGATTTGAGGAACTAAAGATGAGTTTTAAGTCTGTGGTTACTTCATCATAGGGGATTTATGTCTACTTTGTCTTTCCTACTTATGTTGAGACTTTCATTAAGGCTAAATTACTTAGTTTAAATGTTCATTTGTTTACAGATCTGTTTGAGTCCCTGTATACTAGTATAAGAGTCCAAACTTGTGCTATTACTCTGTGTGTTTAGCTTTGGTCTCAATCGGTTGAATCTGCAATGTGTGTGAGTCTAAAATTGAACTCTCTACGCAGTGATCTTGTTTGATGTGGTTCTGTGGTGAATTTTTTACCCTGTCTGCAATCAGTTACAACTATGAAATGTGTTGATTAAGATTGATGAACATTTTATCATTAGGACTGTTTCCCCATTAGTAGCCATATGAGATAAACCTTTTGTTGAGTCAAAAGCATGCGGGTGTCCTTCTTTTACTATATCAATATTATGCTCTGTTATGGGTTTGTTTATCTACTTTGCTCCATCTCTGCCATGTCCACAATACTTCAGTGTTTGCTCGAAGATTCTTATCGCCATTAAGTCCCCTGAGTTCGAACTTATTGGTATTCTTATATAGTTTCTTTTTTTCCATGTCCTTTGATTACTGCCTTTTTGCCTAACTTAGAATCGGGAATTTGCGCATTTACGTATTGAATGTCAATATAACATGTATAGGCCTCAATAGAACTCAGAACATCCCAAGTATGAGTTGATATATAACCTGGTACTAGCCTAAGTTTGGTGAAAAGACTGCCCTTTGTTTGCTTCAGTAGTATACATGCAATATACAAGGTATATACAGTCTATATACACCTCGTTGTGTATAAGAGAGTATATTTTGTATATCATTAAGTTGAACTGGGGATTTTTCTTATCCTGCATACTTTGTGGCAGGGCTTTGGGCCTATTTTTATGTTTCTTTTTATTGGGTTTGTTATCTTTGTCTGATCCTAGATTCGGGCCTATTACTTTATAAACTTGTATTTTGGGTCTGTTTTTCTGATTTCTGTCTTTTTGGGCCTGTGTTCAGTTAGTTTCCATTCCACTTTATGCAGTACATACACTTAGCATAGATATAGGAATACATAATTTATGCATGTTTGCATTTATTACTTAAATCCTTTATTAATTTGTTCATTAAGTTTAGATCTGTTCTGAGTTCATATTCTACATGTTTAACCTTATCTATTGATTGCATACTAATCCTTTTTCTTTCCCTTTTTTTGCATGACCATCGCATACGAGTCCGAGGGACTCGTTCTTCTTCCGCATTCGGTGTTGGGCTAAAACCCAACACAATCTTCTCGGGTCATCCTCCATCAGTCCCGTTCGCAGCCAAAATAAGAAGCATAAAAATCCTGGGCCAAAGCCCAATGAACGGGAACAGCTCGTAGCAGCAACATATAAATTTATCGGGCCAAAGCCCAACAACATGAATAGTTCGCAGCAGTTGGGCCTGGAAAATGGGCCAGACCCATTCAATCTTATTTATTCCTCCGTTTTATTCCTTTAAGCATTTAATTGTATTGCATGACTAACATTTTGTTTTTTCTTAAATTAGATGAACCTTAGCAAACTAGTAGGGTTTAGTTTTAGTAGTGGGTAGTTAGCTTAAGAGGAGCTAACAATTAATTTCATAAGTTTCACTCCTTTCTTTTCATGTTAAAACCATTTACAATGTCTAATATTTATTTTATTTAAAAAAATCGATTTGCAAAATAACATGACTATATATTTTAAGTAAAGGGAATCATATTTTATTCTTATTATCATATACATTTTTAAAACGTCACTAATACGCAAGTATAAACTCAAGTATATTTTATAAATAACTCTTCAAGTTTGAATCAATCACGTCTATTTTTAGCTGAGCATAATTAAAAAAATCAGTAAAAAAAGAGAAAGAAACTCATCATCTTCGCATTCTATTTTTAAGACAAGTCTAGATTTCTTACACTATTATACTGATATAATGTCATATTGGTTAGGTTTTCTTTTAAAAGCTTCTATTTATATACAAATCGTTATATTTTGCCAGTCTCATTTTTACAATAAAAATTATTATTTTAAGCTTAATAACATTTATAAGTTTTATTTTTAAGTGGACTACTATGCATTTTTTCAAGTCAGTTTAAATAGCATCAATATGTTTTTTCCTTTAAAACCTCAATAACATTTACAACCTACTTTCTTAAGATTTAAACATTATATTTAATCTGAAATTAATTAACCTAAGTTTGGTCGGATAACCGTAAGTTAACGGATTCTAAAGGATGCCTAACCCCTTCCCTTTAGGATAATATAGAGCCCTTACCTAGAATCATACTGGTTAAGCAGACTATTAATTGAGGTTCAGTTTTAACTTTGCCTTAGTTAACATCTTGGTGTCCTAATTCACCGTTAAATTAATTAGGTGGCGACTCCTTAAAACAAATAAATAGGAATCACCAATATGTCATACTCCTACTCCCTGATTTAACTTCCGGGTTAAAATGGGGTGTGACAGCACCGCTGCCATCCAGCCCGTCACCACCACCTACGGCCCCCTCCCCACAGCAGCCACACCCCATGACTACCCGGTCCCGTAATTGGCATTTTCAAACCCAACTTGAAATATTCCTCCAACCTTAACACCGAGACCACTACCTCCATCTCTCCATTACCCAAAAATCCCGTAAGTGCTCTTCGTGACTTAAATTGGAAGAATGCCATGATGGATGAATTTAATGCTCTAATTGAAAATAAGACATGGGAGTTAGTTCCTCGCCTGCTAATGTTAATGTGATTCGGTCAATGTGAATTTTCCGTCATAAAAAGAAATCTAATGGTTCTTTTGAGAGGCATAAAGCCCGTCTTGTAGGTGATGGCAGGTCTTAGCAGAAGGGTGTTGACTGTGAGGAAACCTTCAGTCCGGTGGTCAAGTCGGCATCCATTCGCACTGTGCTAAGTATTGCATTATCTTATTCTTGGCCCATCCACCAGCTCGATGTCAAGAATGCTTTTCTTCATAGCACTCTCTCTGACACTGTTTATATGCATCAACCATTAGGTTTTCGGGACCCCAATTTTCCTGATCATGTCTGCCTATTGAAGAAGTTTCTCTACGGCCTAAAACAAGCCCCTCGGGCTTGGTACCAGCGGTTTGCTGATTTTGTCGCCACCATTAGCTTCTCACACAGCAAGTCTGATCACTCATTATTCATTTATCGCAGGGGTTCTGATATTGCATATATACTGCTTTATGTCGATGACATCATTCTTACGGCCTCTTCAGACGATCTCCGTAAGTCTATTATGGCACTCTTGAGTGCTGAGTTTGCCATGAAAGACCTTGGTCCACTGAGCTATTTCTTGGGTGTTGCTGTTACTCGTAATGCAGATGGCTTATTTTTATCACAGAAGCAGTATGCCGAAGAAATCCTGGAACGGGCAGGTATGTCACACTGTAGCCCGTCTCCTACACCTGTTGACACGAAGCCGAAGCTAAGTGCCTCCAACGATGCACCATTTGATGATCCGACTAAGTATCGTCAGCTTGCTGGGGCTTTGCAGTACCTTACATTCACTAGACCAGATATCTCCTATGCCGTCCAACAGGTGTGTCTCCACATGCATGACCCTTGTAATGAACACATGGCTGCTCTTAAGCGTATTCTGCGCTACATTCCGGGGTCTATCGATTTTGGTTTGCATCTCTACAAGTCTACTGTCAACAGCTTAGTCTCCTATACAGATGCATATTGGGGTGGCTGCCCGGATACCAGACGCTCCACCTCTGGCTATTGTGTCTTTCTCGGTGACAACTTGATTTCCTGGTCCTCAAAACGTCAGCCTACACTCTCTCGTTCTAGTGCCGAGGCCGAATACAGGGGAGTTGCTTACGTTGTCTCTGAATCCTGCTGGATCAGGAATTTTACTCCTTGAGCTACATTTCCCGATCCAAAAGGCGACACTTGTTTATTGTGACAATGTGAGTGCGATATACTTATCAGGCAACCCGGTACAACATCAGCGCACTAAACACATTGAAATGGACATACACTTTGTTCGCGAAAAAGTTGCCTGTGGCGAGGTTCGTGTCCTTCATGTTCCGTCCCGATATCAGATTGCACACATTTTTACAAAAGGGCTTCCGCGCGTACTGTTTGATGACTTTCAGGACAGTCTAAGCGTTCGTCCACCTCCCGCTTCGACTGCGGGGGTGTGATAACCGTTGTAATTAGTCATTACTATGTACAGTTAGAATATTTCCTAGAATATTATGTACAGCTAGAATATCTATTTCCTAGAATATTATGTATAGCTAGAATATCTATTTCCTAGAATATTATGTACAGCTAGAATATCTCCTAGAATAAGGCAAGTCTTATGTATATATTGATGACTTAACATCATAATTAATAAAGAAATTGATTTCCTACAATTTTAACATCACCATTCCAAATTAAGATCAAGAGTCAAGAGTCAAGAGTCAAAGTCTAGGTAAACTTCGTGTCAAGCCTTTACAAAATTTAGCGGAAGCTGCATCATGTGCCAAACTTGAAAAACTTGACCTTCTGGTACTGTATTTGTTAACACATATTAGAAATATAAGGATACTTTTCCTTATTTACAAAACATACCAACAAAATTAGAAAGTATATCAGATTTAGGCTTAATAGGATACCCACGATTTTAGGCTTTTTTTAAAGAAGAAAATCTGATTTTAAATGTGGACTTAATTCTAGGATAGTTACCATTCAGCTTCTTCTTCTTTTTAAAAATATTTCTCTCTCTCTCTCTCTCTCTCCCTCTATGATAGACAACATTTTCATACCTAAAGTTCATCTTCTCTCCTAATATAAATTTTCAAACCAATATTATAAAGTATTTTTTTATTACTAACTTGTGTATTAATCGTATATAAAAATTGATTTGTATCGTTTTGAGATATATATATATATATGATCATTGTGTGGTTTGAAAATATGTATAAATTATATAAACTGTAGTTTTATATGTTGAAAACTAATATATGTATGAAATGTGTATGGAGTCTGCTATATGCTATTTTTTATATATATACGGCATAATGTGTATGAAATGCGAACAAATTCGATATCAATTAGTCTTAAAATTATTGAAAACTGATATGTGCATGAAATGTGGATGGAATTTGGTTTGTATCAATCAGAAAACTTATTATACATATATACTTTCTCATAATCTATACATGCTCTGATAAGATTTTATACATTTTATATGTACTTTATCATAATCACAATATACATACAACTTTTATACATATTTCATATGTAGAAATTATAACGAATTTATACATTTATACAAATTGCATACAAAAATTAATATATATTTATTTTCTGGTGTATGAACTTTGTATGGAATCTGATTTGTATCAATTACAAGTTTATTATACATAGTTTTCTCAAAATTTATACATACTTTGATTAGATTTTATACAATTTATATGTACTTTATAATAATCAAAATACTCATATAATTTTTATACATATTTCATATATAAAAATTATAAGAATCTATACAGTTATACATATTGCATACGAAAATTATACATATATGTTTTTTGGTGTATGAACTTTGTACATAAAAATTACCGATTATAATGGACTTTTTAAGTAAAAGTTGGAGAAAATTAGGTAACAATATCTCTTAATTTTGAATGGAGAGAGAAAAGTGGATGAAATAAGGAAGCAAAAATTGGAAAAAATTAGGTAAATATATCTCTAAATTTTGAATGGAGAGAGAAAAGTGGATAAAATAAGTAAAACGATTTCCTTACCTTAAAGAATGTGTTTTATTTCCTTCTTTTTAATTTACCTAATTCGTATATATTTTGTAACAAGTCTATTGATATATTTTGTAAACTGAAAAATATCGTGGTGTTCTGTAAATATACTCATGTACAATTATGTTTTTTGCCCATTAAGCAACCACTAGGATAATATTGCCTTCCCTTGTTAATCATTTACTTGAACCAGATCAGGCCAACGTCCATCTCAAAATATTTTCTTACCTTTTCTTTTCTGAGGTACCGTATAATATTAATCTATCACCCAAGGAAGTGAGAAATAATTTCTTGGAAGAGCAGAGGCAACCGAACCAAAGTTTCCAGGAAATTATTGGACTTTTTCTACAGAAGTCCCACTCTCTCCATTAGAATAACAGCAAATGACGATCACAGATTATAAAGTAAGCAAAAATAATATTATAAAATAATCAATATCTATTGACTTATTAAATTATTCATTACTGTACTAGCACTATTAAAGTTTCTCTCCAACACTATAAATCCAGCCCATCACTGGAACCATAAACTCCACCATTGAAACAATTACAATCACTATCAGTCATCTTCATTCACTCTGAGTCATAAAGTACCAACAACTCCATGGAAGGTACAAGCTGGGCTGCATATGCAGCAGTATTTCTCGGTACTCTCTTTCTTTCACTCCTTACCAAATTTCTTCGCCAGAAGAAACTCAACTTACCTCCAGGCCCAAAACCATGGCCGATCATGGGAAACCTAAACCTCATGGGCGACCTTCCTCACCGCGCCATCCACGAACTCTCCATGAAATACGGGCCCATTATGCATCTCCAATTCGGGGCATTCCCAGTCGTAGTAGGCTCCTCCGTTGAAATGGCCAAAATTTTCCTCAAATCCATGGATATCAACTTTGTAGGCCGGCCTAAAACGGCTGCAGGAAAATACACCACCTATAACTATTCTGATATCACATGGTCCCCGTACGGATCCTATTGGCGTCAGGCACGTAGAATGTGCCTGATGGAGTTGTTCAGTGCTAAAAGGCTCGATTCATATGAGTATATTCGGGCAGAGGAACTCCATTCTCTTCTCCATAATTTAAACAAATTATCAGGGAAACCGATTATGCTGAAAGATCATTTGACGACGCTGAGTTTAAATGTTATTAGCAGGATGGTACTAGGGAAGAGTTACTTGGACGAGTCCGAAAACTCGATCGTGGATCCTGAGGAATTTAAGAAGATGTTAGACGAGTTGTTTTTGCTAAACGGTGTCCTTAATATTGGAGATTCAATCCCCTGGATTGATTTCATGGACTTGCAAGGTTACGTTAAGAGGATGAAAGTTGTGAGCAAGAAATTCGACAAGTTTCTGGAGCATGTACTTGATGAGCATAACGCGAGGAGGAACAAAGTGGAAAATTATGTTGCTAAAGACATGGTGGACGTTTTATTGCAGCTTGCTGATGATCCAACTCTGGAGATTAAGCTGGAAAGACATGGAGTCAAAGCATTCACTCAGGTATCCGCTTCACTCTTTACTGACGATGTATATAACTTAAACTCAAGAAAATAATAGAAGTAACGGTTAGTAGAATGAAAAACATAAAAGGCTATATAGTTATGAGTAATTTTCATTAACCGCGCACTAGATCCCAATTGCTCTGCTCCACTCGGGGTGACAGTATAATTATGAATTCCAACTTGATTGGTATGTACATTGACAAGATATTGTTGAACTTTTTGTTGGCCCCAAAATTTAGTTATCATGTTTCAACGGGAAAGAGAATCTACTCGTAATAATTGAACTGCCAATGATAATGTTACTGAAAATGATATCAGATCCACTTTCTATCAGAGTAGAACGAACAAAATGAGTGAATCCAACCGCAGATAAATTACAAGTTTTAGAAAATAGAAAGACACTATAAAAACAAAAACAGGAATCAGCGACAAAATTCATGGCTAATCCTGTTTAGCGATAGATTATCAAAAATAATTGTTAGCTGCAAGATATTTAGGAATAGATTAGTGACGAAGATCATAGTTAGTTAGACTGGTCAGATTATTCGTATTCGTTTTTTATGCTTGGTTATAGCTGAGTAAATTGTGTATTGCACAATCAGGATTTGTTGGCCGGTGGAACTGAGAGTTCAGCAGTGACCGTGGAGTGGGCAATTTCAGAGCTACTAAAGCAGCCAGATATTTTCAATAAGGCTACTGAAGAATTGGATCGTGTAATTGGTCGGAATAGATGGGTACAAGAAAAGGACATTACAAATCTTCCTTACATTGAGGCAATTGTCAAAGAGACTATGCGATTGCACCCCGTGGCACCAATGCTGGTGCCACGTGAGTGTCGAGAAGACTGCAAGGTAGCTGGCTATGACGTTCAGAAAGGGACCAGGGTCCTCGTGAGCGTGTGGACCATCGGAAGAGACCCTACATTGTGGGACGAGCCTGAGGAGTTCAAACCTGAGAGATTCCTAGAGAAGTCCATCGATGTCAAAGGACACGATTTTGAGCTTTTGCCATTTGGAGCTGGAAGAAGGATGTGCCCGGGCTATAGCTTGGGGCTTAAGGTGATTCAAGCTAGCTTAGCTAATCTTCTACATGGATTTCAGTGGTCATTGCCTGATAATATGAGCCCTGAGGACCTCAACATGGATGAGATTTTTGGGCTCTCCACGCCAAAAAAGTTTCCACTTGCTGCTGTAATTGAGCCAAGACTTCCAGCAAATCTTTACTCTGCTTGATTCAACACTACTGTGGTTCCATCAAGATAGACTTTTTCTATGTTTCAATGGTTCTCTAAATCTTACGATGTTTTTTTTTTTTTTGTCTGGTTATCCAACTTCTATCTTATGTCTTTTTCTTTGTATCGAAGTGGTTTGTAGTGAATACAAAACGTGTATGTCATAATAAAGCAGATAACATTTCAGAATTATTTACATTAGTTCCAAATTTTATTTTATTTTAAAATAATCCGACTCTTGCTAATCTGTCCTCCCAGTGATATCATCCAAAGTCATGCTTGTGTTTTTTGTGGTTACAAATATTTCATAGGAAAAAGAAGCCTAATAGCTGCGACACTAAGATATATAACAAAATCGTACGTCTATATGACGCCCAGTCATTTCTAGGTGGTGGCACCACCTTCATTATTTTGAGCTTTATCACCTTGTCCCAAAACTTATACAGCTTGTTTGACAGACTAATAAGTGATCGAAAAAACACTTGACTAATTGATCCGAAGATCCCTATTTAACTACTATAATAGTAAAGTTCATGCCTGTTCACCCTTCTCCTCGGCTTTGTTTTCCCACGGATGTAGTCTATAGTATCTCAAATTCAGGTACATTTTAAAATTTAACTTAGATACGCTCTCCGTAATCGTTCTAAGATTTTCTTTTTAAGAGTCGCCCTGAGTATATATTTAAAAATCCCTAACTTTCATATGCTTCTTTGTTCTAGGCATTTTGTTGTTTGCTACTCATATTGTCGATTAAATTTGTGAATCTAAGTTAATACTTTGTCACCTGATTACCGTTGGTTTGTTCCTTATGATGTTCCTTTATAAAATTTCTGATTTTAATGGCTAGCATGGTAACTCCGGATCACGTAAACCCATTTTTGGGTGTCTTCCTGACAAGAAAAAGCAGGACTTTGGGTCCTATGTCTTAGCAGTGAATCTTCCATTATGGTTTTCTCATTATTGGAAGAAAATTTTCATGCTGAAGCAGAGGAGAACAATCCGACCACATCTTGACGACAAACAAACTGGACAAAACTATCTCCAACCTCATTGAACAGTAAGCGCAAGATGATGAATTTCGGACGAATCTTTATATTTGTAAAAAAGCTATTGATCATTATTATTATTTGCTACGAAGGGCTAAAAGAACTAAAGGCTTGAGAAGGCGTCGTACGTGGCGAGACTGGAAACCAATACGGAGTTGTCGTTGGTTCTTTCAAAAAAACAGAACTATTAAATTAAGAGAAAACATTTAACTGGTGCTAAAAGTGCTAACATGTCTAAATATAGAGTGAAATAGATGGAACGAATAGTGAAAATGCCAGAAATCCAAACATAAATTACAATCACATAAACTGTTTGAAGAAGATAACTAATGTAAAAAGATAGAAAAATTGGAGAAGGAGAAGTAACAGGACATATCTGTTTGGCTAACAGAGAATATAGAAGATTGCTGGAACAGTGTCATACATGATTCTTAGTTTTAAATAGACCGAAACAGTTGATGTTGGAGGTGTTTGTCCATAAGTTAATCATTGGAGATTTCATTCTAATTAAATGGCCTGGCGGTCGTGATTTAGCTTTCAAGTTAGGGGTTTCTTGCTTTTAATATAAAATAGAGATATAGATGCATAAATCCTGAAAGGCTAAACCACTTGTACAAACCGTAGACCTGCACTAAAAGTGCTAACATGTCTAAGATTTACTAGTAATAAGTATCACGTACATAGATCGTTTTTTTCTCTCGCATCCTATCTTTTGCTAAATTTGCATGGATCCCGAAGATCGTAGGTCCTTCGAGTCATGTTCTTCCACAGGATTTTAGGTCTACCTCGTCCTGTTTAAACGTCATCACTCAACTTGGAAAGAAAAATTAACTTAGGGGAAGAGATCTATATGCGCTCATTAATTAATTATTTTTACAAGTTGATTTGTCATTGTTGATCTACATTAGATGTAGATCGTATTCATCTGGTCACTGTCAGATGATTAACTGCAATAGCAAACAACTTGGATTTCAGTACACAATTGAAGTAGTTGCGTAAATTGAGAAAGCAAAATACTATGCTCAACTTTCTATACAGTTATACATGATCACTTTCTAAGACCAGCAAACAGAAGTTAATTAGTGGAAAATTCAAGTGAAGGAAATCAGGAATAACGAAAAAACTCACGCTAATCTTCCCTAATTTTTCAGAAGAAAACAAACTAATTGGTCTAATACAAGGAAATGACAATGATAAATATGGTTGTTCACTGAAAATTGATCAAATTTCTCTGTCAAACTTACTTGTGTTATCGAATACGATCACCTAGAATTTTTTTTTTACTCTCGGCCAGGATCTCCGATCCAAGCGGTCCCTTGAATACCAGATGCTCCACTTCATAAAGGCCGAACCAACGATCCTTTAAAACCAATGGAATATAAATGGGGTATTTTTTATTTTTTTTATTTTTTTTATAGAGCGTTGGGTATATTCCCTTCGACTTGCCCATTGTTTTTTTAGAAAATAAATTGAAACAAATACTACTATTCATCTGCCGAAAAATATTTTAAACAAAAAACGAAAAATTAGAATTAATTTTTTAGTTATTTAAAACTTATTAGTTAATAATTTATTTCTTGAGTCAAGCGTCTACGGGAAACAGTCTCCCAACCTTCATAAGGCAGGACTACAATTTACATAAACAATATCCTCATTAGACCTCATCTGAGGGGTTATACTGGGTATATTGTTGTAGTTAATAATTTATAGTTTACTCCTCCTTTTTTTATGACCATATTATATTTCAAATTAAATTTGTTCAAGTAAGCTCGAATAATAAACAATTCAAATAAATCACATTGAATAACAAATAGACACTCAATTTAGGGTTTTGCACTCTCATAAAATGCATGCACGCCTACAAGTGTTCTCCCTCGTCCTACAAATTGAGCTTCCAAAAAGGGGTGCTCGCTGTAGCAACTTAACGAAATGTGGGTTCAATTCTCACTTAGAGAATTATATTAACTTACAATCCGTATTTTAGTACGAAGCCAAACAGGACAATTTAGACACTCTAACCCTCGTGCACGGTGCATCCATGTAATACTTACTGGTCACGTTCTAGTAACTTCCATGATCCAAGTAACTGCAAGTAGTGGCAGCAAAATCTCACATCCAATGCAAACGGATCATAAAGAAAAAGTGGGACATAATTCAATACGAACTGACCAAAACCAGTTACAATCGATTGTCATTTCAAATTTGTCAAAAAAAAAAAAAAAAAAAAGACAAGTCATTTTAAATAAAATTTTGGATATTTTTCACCATTCAATATTACACTGTTAGTCGACCTCATCTTTAAACTTAAGAGGAAAGAATGCTTCTCAAATTCAAAATGTTGTCTGAAAAGCTTAGTGAGGAAAAAGAACATATCTGAGCACTTAAGAGGAATATGCATCATATAATATTTAAGGGCAGGGGGCTCATATCGATTGTTGATTGGTCATTGAAGTGGGTTTCAAAAACATTTAATTACACAAACTTCCCTAATTATTCCCTTTATTATAGAAACATCATAGTGTAAAGCTCATTTTGCAGTGCAAATTTAGAATTGACCCAAACTACAGAAAAACTTGCTACAGATCCAGTGGAAACCATTCGCCTAAGTGTTTGTTAAACATGCAGGGCTTCAAGCAAAAGCATCTTTATTCGAGAATCTCACACAACGGCAGAACAAACAAACAAGCTTCAAGTTCCTAATTCTTCCCGCTTTTGAACAGAAAAATGATATATTCAAGTAGCCAAAATGCACTACTTCATGCAAACACTGGCCACCCAAATAGAACTAAACTCTTACTGCCACAAAATAAATCAGCATCTCAGCAGATCTAAACTGAAGATACTAAACGACAACATGCATAACCACCCTACCCGCTCACCTTCCCTAAAAGTCCCAACCCACCTGCAGATTTAAAGGCACATACAGAACGAACTGAAAATCCTTCAAATGTTAAAAAGAAGACGGGACCAGAAAGCAACTCAATGGCGCTGTTAAAAAAAAAAAAAAAATCCTCAAGGCGCTGTAAAAATAAATACATTTACACAAAAACGCCTTCAGCAGCCTTCACCATCTTGAGCAGCAAAATTGTGTGATTAATTAATATTTCCATATCAAGAAACTGCTTCCGCAAATTTACACCTACCAAATGACAGCATAACAGAGATTACAACATAAAATATGAATAGGAGTTTCGACTTCAGCAAAATAAGCATTCTATTTGCACATACCTCGCTGTCCATGAGAGTCAAAACGAATAATATTTACAGAAAAGAACGCTGCAAAATCAAGAATAAAAAATATTATAAAAGAGTCGTGCAGAACAAGAATATGATGCTACATAATATGCTTGGCATATACATTGGCACATGTACCTGTTGACAAAATTATTTAACCAGGACAACTGGTTACAACAAGAAGCAAATAGGCAACAATAAAGCGATTGATCTCATCGTTACTGAAATGCTATCTAAACACCAAGCTTCCATTTTGTTGACGTCTCAAATTTTCAATAAGTGACTGGTAGAATGACTTCAGCGCTTTGATATCACTACCCTGGCAACATGAGCACAGAACAATACAAGGAGAAGTCAGTAAAAGCGGATTGTCCAATTATAATTTTTGCTATTTGCGTATAGATAGATTAACGGAGGTTTTACTCATAACCTCCACCCTTCAAAAAGAAAAAGGGGGGATTCTGAAACTGTGTTTTCAACTTTCTCCAGTTCTTCAAATAATGCTTTTCGAACAGATAGTCCTATGCAACAAATACCCATATACTAAAAATCAAGTTAGCATGTCAAACAAAAAGTATAATACCTGCACTTTCTGACAATACTGCTCAGCCAAATCTTGGGGGCAATGAGCACTTTGGAAGCTTTTTGATACAAAATGAACAAGAAAATCATTGCCAAATTTCTCATACATGACCTTCTGAACCAATACAATCTCGCTGAAAAGAACAAGCTGCCATGGTAATCCAAAGAAAAGGGAGATTAACTATGCAACCCAGGAAAATTAGAGTCCTGCAATCATAATACTACAGCAAACACTAAGTATAATTTTGAAGATCCTGAAAATGCGGCAATTAGAGAGAGAAAGTAAATTGCTGCAGCAGGAAGAAACAGAAGGACATATTTAATATGTCCACCAAATGCCAGTTCCAGCAGGAAAAGGCCACAAACATGCCTAATTATATCAGCCACGTCAGAATGAGCTACTATTCACAAAAACAGCAGAATACTCATATCAAACCACCTTGTGCTGACATTTTTGTGCCACAACTGATAAAAGACAGGGTTGATAACGTACATTAGACTAGTCAATGAATCAACTTACCGTATTTGCATCACGGAACTCAAAGGATTTGTCAAGGACGCTGTACAGACAACAGTTTGTTGCAAAGGCCTCAATCACAAAACTTCGGAAACCAGGCACCTGGAACAGAGAAGACATTTTATTACACATCAATAAGCACATCTGATCTCTATTGCTGCAACGGAGCTCAAAGTCAGTTCACCTTTTCTTCACCATAAGGACTCGCGCACCAGTCTTTGATTAGTCTTATAAATATCTGTACACATGCCTGAATAAGAAAGGTTAAAAAATCAAGTTCCAACAAGTGGGATATAACATGTTTCTGTGAAGTTCCTGAACACTAAATAGCACAAGTAAGCTAATGCTAAACTAACCTTACGAACAACGAAATCCTTGTGATTACAGGATGCATGTAATATCAGTTGCATCATTGGATCCAAGTAAACCCTACTTTTGGAGGAAACAAAAACTGATGACAGATCATGCGTAGCAATCACGTGAAGAAAAGTGTAAAGCGTCCTCTGAAGTTCCTGTAGCTCTCGGATTTCCTGAGATGGACGTACAGCTATCATGAAATTTACACTAAAGAAAATTATAAACAGATGCATCCTCAGTTACAAATTCAAATACAAAAAGAATCCAGGAGATACATTTAGATGATAATAACCCAGCCCAGATTATGATCTGCACAATTTGAGCCTTTCAGATATTTCCTATACACTGGTCTTATCATTCAATTCTTTTTTTGATGACAAGGGAACATGCCGCCGCTACCCTTCGGGTGCGCACAGGGTAAACCCTGCTCCTATGCAATAGCCCCCGAACAACACAGGAGAGATAACCCGCACTAGGCAAGCCCCATGCGAAGAATTCGATCAGAAGGCATATTTGCTATGTTTTCTTTACTTTGGTGTTTTCCTTTTCAAACTGCTTTGATAACTGCTACTAGAGCCGAGGGTCTTCCAGAAACAGCCTCTCTACCTCCACCGCTCCATGAGGTAGGGGTAAGGCCTGCGTACACTCTACCCTCCCCAGACCCCACCTATGGAATTACACGGGGTATGTTGTCGGTTTTATCGTTCAAACAAATGAGGGCAGATGCATACCAACCTAGTCTCAATGAAGGAAAGATAACAATGGCAACAGCAATAAATCACGGATGAAGAATCTCAACAAATCTGATGGAACTTATTCACACCAACAGTCATCCGGTGTGATCGAAGTGGACGCAGTACAAACAAAGAGGTTCCCAAAGGATAGCCATAAACATAAGTGAGGATTACCAGGAGTTGAAGATAGATGAGGAGTACGGGAAACAGGGACATACAAGGGCAAAAAAATTGGTACATAGGAAATAGGGACGTAACAAGAGCGGAACAATTGGTACTAGTTCCTAAAAGTGATGGGCTAACACGCTTTGAAAATCAGCGTGAAACATGAAGTTTGTAAATATCAAAGAGCTGGGAGCTGACTGGGTTATGCATGTGAGAATTCTCTTTTGACTGCCAGATGTATTAACTTTGGTCTTGGACATGGGCGTGAAATGTTTGTCCATCTGCTAGAAAGTAACTGCAGTTTTGAGGGTTTTCATTGGGTTGGTAGCAATCAATTGGCCTTAGTTTCTTCAGAAAAAACTTACCAGTGGATATCTCCTTCCCTCCCTCTCCCTCTTTTCTTTTCTTTTTGATAGGTAAAAGTATTATTAAAAGAAAGGTACCAAGAAGGTACACCAAATTACATCAGAAACAGACAGACCATACAAGAGTAACAGATTACAAATTTCCAAGAGAATCCAAAAAATGCAAAGTGGGTTCATAACCACACCCAAATAAAGATAGGAAGGAAGGAAGGTCTTGACTACTGGAGAATGTGCGAGAATGACGACGCAGGAAAGCAAGACATATTACACTAAAAAAACTTCACATACCTCTGTATTGCTGCCAGGACCTGTAGGGAAAGCATCTCTCGGGAGGATATTAAATACTCTACTAGCAATAGCAGGGTAAACTTCCTCCAGAATGTCTCGAACTCCAGTGTTGAATTTGCAGATAAGCTGATTAAGCAATAGCAAAAAGCCTGCAAGTTCTTTCGGCTGCATTAACAAAAGAAAGTTATTGCAATGAAGACATCAATCATTGATGGGAAATGAACATCACTGCAAATGCTGCTCTGAATAAAGTTACTTTTGCCATTTTACAGTCTAATACATTATCTTAATATCACGATATTAAACATGTTAACATAGTTTAATTTACTCCAATATGTCAAAATCATTTATATGGTATTTGTAACAATACATTTGTTTGAAGATTTTGCGAACTTAGTTTTTCGGTTTTTCCAAAGTTACTGCTGTTGATTTTTATCAATTTTATCTTTATGCATCTCAATAATGCATCACATTTGTCGACGTTACCTTTTCTCAAAGAAAAAGGTGCAGCATTGGTTAATAGGTTTACTTCAATCGGTAGCATTGGTCAATGGTTTTTTTCTCAAACAATGAGCCAGAAAGACCCAGAATTAAATTGTTTATGGGAGAAATCAAAGTTAATCTCACAACAACACATAGGTCCAAATGGAGATACACAATAGAATTTAGATTGCAGTACACTTCGGAAAATATGCTTGGACATTGGTTTAAATGTATAATAATGTATTTACCTCACTTTCGGCTAGCAATTGCTCCAGTGCCTTCGGAAGATACGGAAATACAGATGATCCTAGTATGTCCACCATGCGGTGAATAAATGATGTGACCTAGAGGAGTTACAATCATCAGGAAAAGGAGTTGCATCACCAAAGGTGCATCAAATAGAGCAAAAAAAATAAGAAATTAAATACATACCTTGCACCGCAGAGGTTCTATCTTTGGATATATGATAAGAATGCGTAGGAGGACATCCAATGTCTGGGTGAAAAAGAAATCAACATGATAAGAATTGATGGATAAAAGTAAAACTTAGATAGGGCTTTATTTGACCACAAAGATCCAATATCTGTCTGCTACAACAGGTGTCTGAGGAACAACAACACATTTTGTCAAGCACTTACTTCTGAGAACCAAGTCAACAACCAAGAATCTGTTAAGTAAAACACCCAAACCAGATACCAGCCTCCTTAAATAGTGAAACTATTAAAAGGAGAATATTCATGATTGCTTCAAATTTTAACAAATACAAAATAGTTGACATGCCTATTGATAATCAAGTGTGCCACAATGTACTGTTAGCAGAATTAATGTAGAAGAGCAAGATAAAAACTCAAGCACCACTCAACGAACCTGTTTGAACATGAGACCGATTGCAGGGCGACTGGCAGTTACAAGACGCTCGCTGAAACCCTGGCATGCAGAAAAATTGTGGTAAGGGTAGAAAGAATAGACTACAAATGCAGGATCAATCACCAGTGCTAGAAACATGAGATGGCAGTAAGCTCGGCAAGAAGTTAGGAATCCCAAGAGAAAAAATGCTTAAAGAGAAGAATTATATTGCTGAAGACATATAGATCTTCTAGTACTTTTTATTTAATTTTATTTAGTATAATGTTGAGGATTCATATAGCCAACCCAACTTGTCAGGGACTCAGGCGTAGGTGCTGTTTTGTATAATGTTGGCTACGATGAATTTAAATGGAGAACTATGGTAAGTAAGGATTCATATAACGGATCAAACTTGTTGTAGACTGAGGCGTAATTGTTGTTATCAGGTACGGTATTACTCAGGTAATTCTATGAATGCTGGATCAGGAGCAGTGAAGGATTCAATATTAACGGCAGACAACAAAAGGGGAAGTGAATTTTTTCTTCTTCTTCCTTTTTTTTTTTTTTTTTTTTTTAAATAAGGAAAAAGGAACCGGTTGGATCAGGGTATTGAACCTGATTGTGAGTTGCTTATGTAAGGAGTTTGGAGAGGACAGAAACCATATTTCGCCTTGCAGCTTTACATCAAATATGGAACTCGCGTTCTCTTTATTTAGCATTTCACTGTTTTATCAAAATCTGACGGTGACGCAGTGTCAACTAGTATTTAAGATTGGCACAGAAAGGAACGTAGCTTGAAATGCACCAATATGTCTTTATGTGGCTTAATTGGTATAAAAGATATAGAGATGTCCATAAAAATAAAATATATGTATCCAGTATTAGAAGATCATCTTTTTGTTTTCGTCATACTTCTGGTGCAAGAGATAATCCCAAATATTTGGGCTATTTTTAAAGATGATTGTGATTATCTTTTGATTAAGCTGAAAGATGATTGTGATTGAATTGCACATCAAGTTTGTACATGCTTTTGACACTGCATTGCTGTGCTATTGATAAAATAATTTGATCTACCACAAAGAAAAAAGATATAAAAAGCCGTAGTAAGTTCGATAGCTCGAGTAAGAACCTTGCTCAAAGCATTAATGGCCATAATTATCCGCTGGATATTGGTGATCTTTGCTGGAGACTCTTCGGGATTCTGAGCTTTGGCATTTAAGAGCAAAGCCTCAACCTGCTAAAATTATCTACAGTCAGTTTCATCTAATTAATGGAAGCAAGTGTTCAGAAATACATGCAAACATAAAATGAGAACATCATATGTTCCATTTGAGTGCATATACATCAATCAAGCCAATGAAAGCATCAAAAGAAAATTCAATTTAGAGTTCTTTGGCTAATGAAATGACCTGCTGACAAAGAGGAGTAAGCAAGACGGTAAGGTACTCTGATTGTTTTTCAAGTGGTACATCTTCCATTCCAATTAATAAGCCAATCGCCTACAAAACATGCCATGAAAGTGAGTTAAGGAAGTCAACCAGCAAGTTGAAAAAAGAAAAAAAAAATCTGAAGCACATATGCTCAAACCATGTCTACAGATGTACCTCAAAAATGTGACTACCATCTTCACAACCAGAAAGCTCCTTGGAGGCGGCATATATTGTTGTGAATTGAGCAAATGTATCTTGCAAACTCTGAATGACCATATCAAGTGAGGGGTTCAGAAACAGAATCCAAAGAAAAGAACAGAAACTTGGGAGATGAAACAGTGCAAGTGAATGGGAAAATCAATACCTGTAGAATAGTCTCTATGTAGGGTACAAGTTTTGCTTTGAGAAGCTTCACAATCCTCATAAAAAGATAACTTGCCCTTCGACTCACATTACTATTTGGATGGTGTATGCCTCTTTCATCAAGAAAGGCGCTCAAAACCAAGGGTATGTATTGTGTATTCTCCTGAAAAAACTTCATATACCTCGTTACTGTTTCCAAGTAGATAAGTGCAACAAGCCTGTTGTTGTGGCAGGGAAACTTTGTCGACAAAAGCAATGGTATTAGTTCTCCCAAGAGACCATTTCCTGTTTTCATGGTTTCATCACTAAGTGATTCCCCAAAGGCATATAAAAGAGAGAGTGCAGCTTCTATCTCCTCAACATCAACATCCCCATTTGATGCAACAGCACTAGCTAAGGAGTTCCTGATGAAAATCTGAGTTGCATCAGGTGCTACACGGCCCACACTCCGAAGTAAAACAAACAAATCTTTCCTAAACTCAGCCATCCGATCTTCCTCTTCCTTCCCAATTTTGTCCAACACGTCGAGGTTATTGCGATAAGCAGGATCAAATCGGATCTGAGACCGAATCACTTCCAGTATCTGACCTACATGAAGGGACTGTGTCTCGGTTAACGGAGCCAGACTCTTCAATGTGCCAACATACCCAGAGAGGAACTGCACAATATTGAAGGTTTCATCTATTTCACAATTTTGCATTACATAGAAAACTGAGGGCAAAACCTCATTCAATAGTTCAGTCGAGACAGCTTTTCCGTCCTCAGAGTTCAAACGTTTCAAACACTCCAAAACCTCAGTAGAATATCCAGTAAGCAAAGAAGCAACACTCGATACCATCTCAGAGTCATTATCCTCTGCTACCAAACCGAAAACCTTGCTTATCTGAAGGCTCTGCAAAAGGGCGAGTTTTGCTTTCGGATCCATTCGCTTAGCAGCAACACCATGGATGCAACCAGCAGCAGCACCTCTTAATTGATCAGGAAAACCACTCACCAACATCAAATCGAATAACAACCCAACAAACGCATCATTTGCTATCAAACCTATATCGATCCACGAAACATACCTCCTCATAGAATCTAAAACACTACAGCACAAATCCGGATCCGAATTCCTATACATCATCAAAATATCATACCATGCCCTAACAATCTGAGAAATACACTGTTGCCTCATCGCGTCCTTAATTTTCCCAGCGATCGCCACCTCATCTTGGCTTCTCGGATAATCCAAGCTAATTACCTCCTCATCCAACGCATTTAAAACTCGACAAAACATATCAATAACGACTCCACCTTTACTAAGATTCGATAAAAAATCAACAAATACCGAGGGCCATATCATAGGATACTCGAAATAAATTAAAGTAACCATCACCTGAGCAAGCTTATTCTTTATAAACGCCGGACCATCCAAAACCCTAACCAAATTCTTATCATCAATACTATCATAACAAGCCAATGAAAACACAGATTTTCGAATAAACGATTTCTCCTCTAAACCCATTGACGAATATCGAACACGAAGCACCTCATGTAAGCATTGTAAACACCAAAACTGAACTTGAACAAGTTTAGTAAAACATAAACGCTCAATACATATACTACAAATTGATTGATTTTCTTTAATTTGTTGGCAGTAACTAACTGCTTGTGCTTTAAGAGTAGAATCAACTGCCCCAGATTCATCAAAACTAATTAGTATTGCCTTTTCTAAATCATCCATGATAACTGTTTCTTTAAACCCCTAAACCCTAATTAAACCTCAACAATGATCAGTTTTATGAATCTGAGTAACAACTTAATAATGAATTTGATTAACAGAGATCTTTTGGGGCTTACCTCAATTAATGCTTGCAATAATCACAAGATATGTAATTAGGATGAGATTATAGAACTAGGGTTTTGGAATGAGCAATGGAGTAAAACTTAATTACGGCCACAAATTAGGGTTTCTAAATCAATAAACAGAGAAAAAAATCTTTCTTTTTTTTTTACTTTAAACAAAAAAAAGACTGAAGGAGAAGAGAGTGTTTGAGACTGTGGTTTTAACAGGTTGATGAAGAAGAGGAAGGGAGGCTTTTGTGAGAACTCTCTTTATATAGTCCTCTCTTCACTTGGCTATGGATTCTTTTCTTGTGTGTTTTGGATTTTATATTTTAAAAAAAAAAAAAAAAAATTGTAGTCGATTATAAAATGGTTATGAAAAGTTAGATGGGAATTTACTTGTACACTTTCTATAAGATTTATATTACTTTCAATGAATGTGTACGTGTTCTCCAAGCAAATCTTATCTAACAATGCAAACTATTCCAAAGAAATTTTAATACTATAATGATTAATTGATAAATGGATGAATCTTTCACCAAACATGGATCTTTAGAAAATGAAAGATATTACAAGAATTTAAGAAGTTAAACAATTAGTTATGGTGTTTAGATTTCAGCATTAATTATTAATTTATTGACAATAAATAATTTATATTTCAGCATGTTCGAGATATCTTGCTATAATTGTTTAAAAATATAAGTCATTTCTATTATGTCGAATTTGTTTGCACATTTACATACATCATTATATAATGTCTGCACTGGCAATTGACAAATAGCATTTGTAGGTAAATATTCAATCTTCTCCGAAGGAGGAATTAATTATAGTTGTTAGGGTTATTAATAACATTTTTGTTGGATATAGTATAATATATATTAGTAATAACATGCAATGTACGTCCAAATAGACTAGTGCAATATTATATAATCGTGCAAACTTTATGTTAGGATTAATTGTTCTTTATAATCTAATCAAATGACTTCTAACGTGTATTTGATTTTAGACGGTCATAAACCAAACAACATCAACATATCCAGTGCATATCGTCATGGACGACCCCCAAATTTAGTAGGTTCAAATTATATACGCAATAAAACTTCACTTTGAACTTCTTAATTCACTATTTTTTTTTAAATTATTTGTTTGTTAGACATTTTCATAGGGAAATTTTTTAAAATGGGCCTTGTACATTTTACTTTGGAAACTAATTGAAGGCCTGATCCAATATAGGAATTATGGTGGCCCAAATTTTGGGTTTAAAGCAACGGAAACCGAGTACGTGCCTACATGCTACATGAGTGGGCTGGTACGCTCAACTAACGGTTTGGCAGATTGAATTAGAGCGCCAACATAACATAGGAAAATTAACTTAATCAGCAGCCCATTTAACATTTAAATATAAACATATTTTATTGTAAATTTTACTTGGCATAGCTTAGTATGTTACATATTTATGCAACATAACTATACTTTTTAATAATTAAGTTTAGTAGCTATAATATTATATTTTTACAACTTATAGCTACCCACTTTTCTACCAATTAACTTACCATTCCCCATGCCCCTATTTTTTAGTTGTACACTTTCTCTCTCCCCTTTTCCTAAATATACGTTTCTAACTCCCATCTCCCCTAATTTTGTGCTTTTCAAATCAGTTTATGATTTCTTTCACTTCCTTTTTTTACTCTGTATTAACTGCTCATTAATTTCAACCTTTTACAACCAAAATTCAACTCTATTTCCTAAAATATGTAAGATTCTCTATTATTTTTGTGTTCTCCCACATCATCTTTGTTTTTTTTGGGCTTTACTAAGCCACAGATTTCATCTTTCCCTGTATTCAGTGGAAGTTTAAAGGTTTTTTTTTGTTTTGAGGGATCTACATATCATTCATCCTCATGTCGTTTTAGACCACCGTCTTCTCCGGCGTGATCTGACCGGCGTCAGTCGTCTTCTCTTTTCCGGTCAGATCTGTAGCAATTACAAAGACCAGCCTATTTGACACGGTCAGATCTGTAGCAATTAAAAAGATCAGCAAATTTGAACAGAAAATATTAAAGACCAAATCATTTAACTGCTATGACTGTTCCTAGATGCCCTCCGCCGCCGGCCGCCGGAATTTTTGAATACAGATCTGAAGTTTTTGTTATTGGACAAGAGTAAAAATGTTCATGTTCTCCAAGAGGTATTTTTTTCTTATTAATGACCCTATTTTCACTTCACCATATATGTATTTTACTTGCATTTTAAGTATATTTTTATCGTATTTTTCGATGAACTTCAGTTAATTCCCGTTTTTTCAATTCACCAGATCTATATTTTGCATACATTTTAAGTATATTTTTGTCGTATTTTTTATTATTTCAATTAGTTTGTGTTTTGAACTTCAGTTAATTCCGGTTTTTTCAATTCACCAGATCTGTATTTTGCGTACATTTTAAGTATATTTTTGTCGTATTTTTTATTATTTCAATTAGTTTGTGTTTTTAATTGTGTGTTA
The DNA here is from genome assembly GCF_019175385.1 of Lycium barbarum. Taxonomy (NCBI): domain Eukaryota; kingdom Viridiplantae; phylum Streptophyta; class Magnoliopsida; order Solanales; family Solanaceae; genus Lycium; species Lycium barbarum. The sequence goes on from NC_083339.1 coordinate 148,091,556, forward strand.
TATATTTTTTCTACCTAATTTGTTACTTGTAAATATATGCGATTTTGAATTTGTGTTTAATTTTTATCAAAGTATATTTTGTAGTATATATTCAGTGTATTTGAAGTGTATTTTTACAGCACAGTCACACACTGTTGTAGTGACAATCACAGTGCATTTGACATTGATATATTTGCATTATATTTATAGTATATTTTCAGTATATCTTGAATGTGTTGTTATTTATTGTGGTTAATTTGTTATTTTGTTATTTTTTTTATGTTTTGTTAATGTAAAGTTTCAGTATATCTTGACGCATTCCAGCTGAAATTGATGTAAAGTTTCTCCGTATGAGATACGACGCAAATCGACAAGGCAACCCTGAATGCATTTATTGATAACGAGCAACCACCAATACCTGTCAAGGCTACCGTTGATTATGATGCAGTGATTATAGTAGATGTTCAGGAGTAGATTTGTAGACAAAACAGTTTATGTTTGAAGTTGTTTTTTTTTTCTCCAACTTTTTTTTGATGTATAACATCACTGTTGCGACATTATTTTTATGAAGATTTTAGAAGAAGTTTTATGTATTTTGGTAATGATCCCGCTTGTTGTATAGTCTAATCGTAGATTTGAATTCTGTTTTTATTACATTTATATTTTTCTTGTATAGTTATTGCTAAAAAATTACAAAGTGCATTTCAATATCAAGTTTGTATTTCCTACATATTTTCACTATATTTTATTGATGAACCATGAAGAGTTCTATGCATTTTCTCTACATATTCATGGTACACTTGAATTCATTATTGAACCATAAAATTCATTTTTCTGTACAATATACTTCAAAAATTAAATAACAATTTTAATACTTCTAAAATACATACAAAATATATTGTAAATATACTCATTACGATTTAAATCCTACGGATCAATTAGAATACACTCAAAAATACAATTATAATACAGATAAAATACAGTGAATCAAAAGTCACCCTTAGGGATTAAAGTTTTTTTATGGAGTCAAGTTTTCCCATCTTATTAAAGTTACTAAATAATATTCAATATCAGCTTATTGCACTCAATAACTAATATTTTTTTGTAACGAACATTTTGATTTTTAATAATGTAATTTCATTGAATATTTTTAATAACGAACACAAAACCGATGGTCATAGCATCATGAGACAATCTCAACTTGTCACTATGCAATTCAGTTGATGAACAAATCAAGCTTTGCGAGATTTATGGAACATTAAAAAGAGATTTTTTTTTTAGTTATATTTTGGGAAAAAATATGAAGAGAGTTTTTGAATTCACATTTTATGTGAATGATTAGATGTTGAATGAGATATATGATTAGATATGGAAGAAAATGAGATTTGCGTGATTTATGGAACATTAAAAACAGATTTTTGTTTAGTTTGAAAAAGATTTTTTCCCTCAAATAGAGACATTATTTGCTTAACAGTTCCGTGTATTTAGTCTGTATTTTGGCTATATTTATGCGACGCGTCCAGGACCTAAATATAGGAAAAACCAGCTACGAATTGTAAATAATAAACTTGTAGTTATAGCTTGTTCGAAGCAACTAAAAGGTAGCTGTTTGAGAGAATTTTACTATTTTATTTTTATCAACCCATTATAATCACCTTCCACATGATTTTAACTTTTATTAGCCAGTCAAATAGTTAGGAGTAAATGTAGGATTTGATTTTAATCACAATTTTTTAGGGGTTTAGGATATGTACAGAATCTAATTATATCATTATCCCTTTAAACACAGATACATATATATCTCTTTACATATATCTCTCCATCTCACACAGTTTTCTCAATCGGTGAAATTTTACTCCATAAATTTTTATTCGATTTTCTCTAGTCAAGAAGGCTTCTCACAAGAGTACAAAGACATGCAGAGAAACGAGAATAAACCTATCCCTTTTGATGCTATGGATGACGATCTCGTATAAATCACTTCTTGGTATAATTGATGTGTAAAATGGATATAAAGACTGAATATATGGTGGAAAAATCACATTTTGGTACAAATGATGTGTAAATTGGATAAAAAGACTGTAATTGTTATTTTTTAAAATCATAAAGCTTTCTTGGTATATTTAATGTGTAAAATGGATATGAAGACTGGATATCTGGTGTATAAATCACCTTTTTAGTATAATTGATGTGTAAAATGTATATGAAGACTAAGTATCTGGTGTATAATCACTTTTTAGTTATAATTGATGTAATTTTTATTAACATGAAATTGTAATTTTTATTCAGCTTTGGGATTTTTATATTCCCCGTGAGGATTATTTTCATACCAGAGGATTATTTTAGCAGATAAGTGAAAAAAAAGGATATTTTAATACTATTTTAGGGCTATTTTATTTTAAACATGATTCTAGGGCTACAAAAATTAATCAGCACTAATGGGTTGCTATATACGTTTTTTCCCCCACAAACATATCAAGGAAAATCAGCAGCTGATAACGTGAGTTTTGATCATTTTTTTCCGCGGATTGTCCTTCTTTTGGGGTGATCTTTAAGTTTTGCCCCTCAAATTGCTGGTCTTTAATTTTTGTCATTTGCTTAAAAAAGTGGCCGAAAATACCCTGAGGTTCTAGGTTCGAACTCCCGTTCAGTAAAAAAAAAAAAACGCAAGACATGACTTTTTGCAAAAAGTCTGCCTTATGCGTCAGACTTTGCTTTAAGGCATAACTAAAAGTTTGTCTTACAAGACAAAGTATGTCGTCTCCGACATAGGTTTTATGGAACTTCGCCTGAAGAGGCATAGGTTTCTATTATTTTTCACTCTATTGATTTTCGAACCCAGAACTTCGGGGTATTTTTCGGCTACATTTTTAAACAAAGGACAAAAATTAAAGACCAACGAATTGAGGGCCAAAAATTTAAGACCAGTCTGTATGAAGGACAATCGTTCAATTGTACATCAATTGAGATGTCATGTACAGAATAAAAGAAAGTAAATAAATAGCAGAAATCCTCTATGAAATGCAAAACTCAAATATCTATCTAAACTAACAAATTTTAGTTATGAATTGGAGATTTAGGAGGTTTTCCAAACTAAAACTCCACGTTTATCAAGATTTCATGTGCTTGAACCATAAGTCAATGAGGAGTAGCGCATTTCGAATTTTTGAAATCATCATCTCTTCGATTGTCATATTTTCTTCTAATTTCTAGCCTTATTACACGAAAAAGTTGCAACACCCAACACCTTTGCGTGTTTATTACTCCATATACTCGAAACTGGACTTTTTTTAAACATATATGTGGGGTATATATTTGAACTCTTCTAATTTAAATAACCGATAAATAATATGAGCATCATTAATGATATTTAAATCCTTTCGGTTAAAGTATTCTTAATTATAGAGCTATAAAATAAATATGACTCATTCCTAAAGTCTATATTGTGGTCCAGCGTGCTCTCTCTCTCTGGTTGCACCTTGCAACCGTCCTACTATGCCTTGCCATTCTTGGTCACTAGGGTGGCAAATGGGTGGATTTGGTTTGAACAAAAATGGGTTGGGTTTCAAACCGTTCATATTTTATATCGGTAAATATGGGTTGAGCGATAAATGGTTGGGTTGGTTATGGGTTAGCCCATATTATATAAGTGGGGGTAAGAATTTCTTTTTTTAATAATTTTTTTATAAAAGTAAAATATATTAAATTGATTTTTGCGCGGGGGGGGGGGGTCCTGGAGCTAGTGGCGCGGGGGTAAGAATTTTTTTTCCATTTTTTATAAAACTTTTATAAAAGTAAAATATTTGAAATTGATTTTTTTTGGGGGGGGGGGGGGTGCGGAGAGGGGTGGGTTGGGGGTAAGAATTTTTTTTCATTTTTTATAAAAGTAAAACATTTGAAATTGAAATTTTTGAGGTTTGGGGGGGGGGGGGGGTGTCGGGTAAGATTTTTTTTTTCCATTTTTTATAAAATTTATAAAGGTAAAATATATGAAATTGAATTTTGGGGGGGGGGGGGGGGGGTAGGGATCGGAGTGGGAAGTAAGGAAAAAATTTCTCCTTTTTAAAAGCTTTTTATAAAAGAAAAATAAAGTATACAACAACAACAACAACAATCCAGTGAGATCCCACAACGTGGGGTCTGGGGAGGGTAGAGTGTACGCAGACCTTACTCCTACCAATGTAGAACGGCTGTTTCCGAAAGACCCTCGACTCAATAAAAAAAAGCATAAAAAGAGGTCAGATAAGGCTAAGAGATTCAAAGCGATATGGAAATGAAATAATGCAAACGACACAAATAACATAGGATAATCAAAGCACAGATAATAGCAGAAAAAGAAAAAAAATAAAGTATATGAAATAAAATAAAATGTGTGAGGGTGGAGGGGCATGGTGGGGTGGGTGGTGGGGTTGTTGCACCCTATTTTTACCGAGGGCTAAACAAAGCACAACTTATGGAGCTCTGAAATAATTAATTATGTACAGAGTCGCCACCTAGCATTTAAGGTATACTAGGGTACCTATAAATTATTAATATATGCAGCTTAACATGGTCTACGAAAATAAGTGAGATTCTAGGTAAGGGTTCAAATTATTCCGAAGGGAAGGTGTTAGGCATCCTTCAAAATCCACAAATGTGGTTCCCGGCTGGACCAATTTAACTATTCGAGGGATGTGTAAAAAAGGCTTGATTATTACTTACAAAAATTAGTAGAATTTAGACTAAAGAATAACTAATATGACTATTCACATAAATAATCGTGCAATATGTATTTTTTACATATGTGATATAATAATTACTTTTTTTAAAAAAAGGTTATGTGCAACTTAGAAACTTGGGTATGTGACAAAGGTATAAAAAGAAAATGGACATGAAATTATTTTGCACTCGAAGTGAGTTAACTAATTTAACTAGTTAAGTATGTACGCCTAATCAATTAATTATGAGAGTACATTCTAAAGCCTAAATATTGAGGCAAATCACCCTATTTATTTACTTAAGTGTGCTAAGCTACTAAATTAAAACTCTAGAGAAACATGATAACTATAAGAATATTAACTACAAAAATAATAACTGTCTAATATTAGTTTATCTAAAACACATAAAATTTAAATCACCTAAGCAGATCATAAATAAATACCACTAGCCTACACCCTAAAATGTAAAGTTTCACTATATTTTATGCTTGCATAATTTAAGAATGTAAAAAAAATATATATATAAACAAAGAATTTAAGAAGCTATTTGAACTTCTTTTGAGTGCCATCTCCCAAAAAATAACTTCAGATACCTGCATGAAACTTAATAAAAATGTTAGTAAGAAAATAAATAATTATCGGATGAATTAAAAAAATAATGAATAAACTAAAAATAAAAATCCGTCTTTGTACATGGAAGGCCTTGGAAATTGACGGAAATTTCTTCATCGGCCATAGTGCTCAACCCCGGGGGAAATTTGTATTGCCTAGTCATTTTCTCAAAATAGTAATACCCTTCATCAACAAATCCACCATACCATGACTACAGGCAGTTAAGATCCCAAGAAATGTTATTTCATTTGAACTTACTTTACTCGATTCTTCCATCAATGAAAATAATTGCAAAGCCTCTGTGGACCTTGCGTTCATAGCTAGCCCAGAAATTATCATACTCCATGAATAAATATCCTTATTAGTTAACGAATCAAAAACTTCGATAGCTTTATCAACTAGTCCACATTTAGAGTACATAACAATCAAAGAATTCTTCACTATAACGTTCATTTCTATTCCACTCTTTTCGCAATAATTATGCACCCACCTTCCAAGATCCAATGCACCTGAATGACCACAACGTTACCGGAAAAATCAGAGCAACATGGGGGGCAGCTCCAAAACAGTTTCAACAATAAAAAATAACCAACAACCAAAAATAGAGATGATGCACAAAAATGTAAGAACAAAGGCTGTCGGAGTTCGTCAATCATTTATTTTCCGGCGTAGTACGCCGGAGTTTCTTTTTTCGTTCAAACCGCGTTGCTTCGATGGTGACAAGCTCATGGTGACCAGATCTGTTGGTCTTTATTGTAGCCATTATCAAACCAAAAAAAAATCAGTAGGGGGAGATGAGAGAGAGCAGCAGGGAAGAGAGGGAAGGGAATGGTTTGCGCGTTGGTGATGGCGCGGTGGTGTTTGGTCGGAGATGGACCAGCTCGTCGGAACTTCGACAGTTATGGGAGGAAGAAGGCGGGGTTGGTGTTGTTGGTGGGTTGATTTTGGTGCGTCTGGCGGCGGTTTTGTAGTGAGAGAGAGGGGAAAAGAAGATGTTTAGGGTTTCTTGGGAGAGAAGAAGGAAAAAAAAGAATCTGAAAATTAGTGTTGTGTGTGCGTGTAAACATGTGTTGGCCTCTTCTAAAATTAAACACCTTCCCTTATTTTATAACATAAAATCCAAAAACAAATGTGGAGCCATACCCCCTTGTCCCCTTATTTCTTTTAACTAATCAAAATCTAACCCATCACCTCAAAATGTTCACTTTTAAAAAAAAGTTACGAGACCTTGATTTGATTGAAGTTTGCTCTGCGTTTAAAAATTAATTGTTTCGATTTTCTCTACACTGTCAGGCTATACTAAAAATATAATTAATAAATACATGTATAAATAATAATGTAAGTATAAAAATATAAATATTAATGTGCAAGATATGAAAATGTATTGCTATAAAATTTAGAAACAATTATTAATTTCACGAAAATGGTAATATTACGCTATACATGTGTAAAATAATGACTCTTGAAAAAAATGACAATAAATTGATAAAATTCTCAAAATAAGGGCAATCATCAATAAATTATATAAAAATGTAAAAAATGTGTAAAAAATGTATTTCGTGCTCTTTAACGAATCAGGGCCCCCTAAAGCGTTAATTTTAAGCACGTCGAGCCAAAATTGGGTGTCAACAACTTGTCCCTCTTCGATCGGAGACGATGAAAGAGTTTTCGGACGAAGACGTTGACATTTAGCCTATTTTGGCTCGACAAAGAATTGCTAAAAGGATATGTACGGAGAAAGAGGCCAGACGTTGGTAGAGCTTTGACAATACTCTCAGTTTGTCGGCAGGGTTGCGATAAAAAGAAAAATGATAAAAGGGGAAGGATTTTAGACTTGCTGGGGAAAGAATGATTCTCGCCCCGATGTAACCGAACTCATCATAGAACTTCCTACATATCTCGTCAATCACGAGAATCAGGTCAATGTAGTTCGAAAGGTGATAGATAATGGATGCTGTGGCAAATTTTGATCGTCCAATCAAATTTTGCCCCAGTGTTGTTAGAATGGTCCTAGCAAGTGTAGGATGAAGAACGGTCGTGCTATGTAACGCCTTTGCTTCGGCGAAGAATGCAGGTGCAGTGCAATGCGGCTGCGAGCATACGCAGGGGCATTTGAAAAATAATAAAGCAATGCAGGTGCAGTGCGATGCCTTATGCAGAAATTACAAAGGGCGGTGCATGGCCCATGTAATATATGAAAGCGATGCAAAAGGGCGGTGCGCAGCCCATGCATCATATGAAAGGCGGTGCACAGCCTTATGCAGAAATTTTAAAAAGGGCGGTGCATGGCCCAGGCAATATATGAAAGCGATGCAAAGGGCGGTGCGCAGCCCATGCATCATATGAAAGGCGGTGCACAGCCTTATGCAGGAATTACAAAGGGCGGTGCATGGCCCATGTAATATATGAAAGCGATGCAAAGGGCGGTGCGCAGCCCATGCATCATACGAAGGCAGTGCTCAGCCTTATGCAGAAATTACAAAGGGCGGTGCATGGCCCATGTAACATATGAAAGCGATGCGAAGGGCGGTGCGCAGCCCATGCATCATATGAAAGGCGGTGCTCAGCCTTATGCAGAAATTTTAAAAAGGGCGGTGCATGGCCCAGGCAATATATGAAAGCGATGCAAAGGGCGGTGCGCAGCCCATGCATCATATGAAAGGCGGTGCACAGCCTTATGCAGGAATTACAAAGGGCGGTGCATGGCCCATGTAATATATGAAAGCGATGCAAAGGGCGGTGCGCAGCCCATGCATCATACGAAGGCAGTGCTCAGCCTTATGCAGAAATTACAAAGGGCGGTGCATGGCCCATGTAACATATGAAAGCGATGCGAAGGGCGGTGCGCAGCCCATGCATCATATGAAAGGCGGTGCACAGCCTTATGCAGAAATTACAAAGGGCGGTGCATGACCCATGTAATATATGAAAGCGATGCAAAGGGCGGTGCGCAGCCCATGCATCATATGAAAGGCAGGGAATAATGCAGGTGCAGAAGGTAAAGTCCTTGGGCCATGAAATGGTGTCTTTAGGCGATGAGAATGATGCCTTTAGACTATGACGCCCTCGGTGTCCTGTTGTGGGGCTGGACGAGCCAATGCCGTGTCCTACTGTGGGGCCGGACGAGCCAATGAAGTGTCCTACTGTGGGGCTGGACGAGCCCGTCCCTTTTCTCTCAAAATGTGCCATTGGTGGAATTTTTGAGGGCCCCCTCAAAAATTCTGTCCCAGTTTAGAAAACAAACAAAAATTTGCATACTTCCCGCGAAATGCGATGTGCACTTGCGGTTTTTTTTTGCTACTCAAAATGTTCTCCCAATTTCATGCTTCAATGGAGAAATACGAGGATCTTTCATGGTAAGACCAGATGTCGATACCTCGTAGAGTTAGTAACAACACAACAACATTGAACTATATTTACTGTGCAACAATAAAAAAAAATAGTAAATAAAAAAAAATAGCAAAATCATGATAGCAAAATCTAGCAAAAAATGATTTTTTTTTTTTAATAACAATGATTTATATAACATGCCTTAACTTCAATTGGTACGAACAATTAGTATTGTGCATAAGAATTCGCCATTATTTATCGTCCAACAAACCAAGATCGACTTATTGGTAATTTTTACAGCTTTAAGTGGTACCTCAAACATACCTAAGGATCGACAAGATTGATTCATTTTGCTTCAAACAAGGATTATGAACTATACCTATCTTCATGTTTCAAGTGCCCTCACCAGAAAGAAAGTCCCTTTTTCACACATATTCAGTATTTTTGAACTTTGGGACATCTAGAGAAATACACTCAAACTCAGAAAGATGTTCAATGCTTGCAATTGTAATACCATAAGCTTGGCCGTCATGTAAGTATCCACTAATGTGAGAAACATTAGCATAGGATCACGTAGGGCTTGATATGGGGTTGTAATGTAGGCTTGGGAAAAGGGTAGGATATTATTTGGGTAAGGAGTGACTAATCCTTCCTTGAGCGTTGCACTATGTCTGTGCTTGGTATTTGTGTGCTCTGACGCTGATCTACTTAATTTTATTGTCCCTTTCTTTTGTACTTGTGCGACCTCTTTTGCAAGTTAATGTCATTTTTTTTGTATAGGGTTGCATGCCCGAGACTCTATGGGGATTAGGAGAATTGACCTGGATTGTATGCCCGAGGTCTTGATAATAATTCCGGGTTGTATGCCTGAGTGTGAAAATAAAAACAAATAATGGGTTGTATGTCCGAGATCCCGAATGACTGAGTTTTTTTTTTTTTGTGGGCTCTTTCTTGCTTTGGAGGTCGTTTTTAGCCTTTGTTTTTCTGGGACAGTCGAATCTCTCTTTTTTTTTTTTTTTTTTTTTTTTTTTTTTTGAAGCTTCAGCTCAGATCTCTATCCGCGGTTGCATGTTTTTAGTGCGCTCAGGGAGGTTGGGCCAAGAGAGAGATAGTGCATGTAAGCACTCAGAAACGGTATAGGCTTATGATGTGGTTGTCAAAGAAAAGGCTTTAGGATTAAAGGGGGAATGCTAGGGATAACGTCATTTGGTAGGCTAGAAAGGCTCAAACGGGTCAAAGAAAGCCTACGATCCTTTTCTATGCTGAATGTTACTCATAATTTCGCCTCAACAGACATTCAGGCCAAGTTCTAGATCACAATGCAATGCAATTGAACGTTATATAAAGCTCACCACACAATGCACATGAAACAATGAGGTTGGTTTTGTTCTTGTCTTACAAGCATGCAAGAGAATTTTTCAAGTGTCCCTTAAAGTGTGAATGAGAGGTACCAAAAGAATCTATAGTTTTACCACGAAGTCAGTCCTCTCCATTATATTGATTATCACTTGTTTCTTTCATATGCACAACCCTAACTATGTTGGTACCAACCAAGTCAAAGATATGAATCTAAAAAAATATTTTTGTATTTTTTTTTTAATAGGGGTACCGTACCCCGAGAAGGGTTGCCTACGTATCTCATCTTAGATGAGAATCAGGTGCGCGTAGTTCGTTGAAATAGGATAGAAAGAAATAAAATATTTTGTGATTTTTTTTTTCAAAATAAAGGATTTTTTTTTTTCAAAATAAAGGATTTTTTTGTGATTTTTTTTTGAAGAATAATACCGAACCCAAAAGGGCTGCCTACGTATCTCATCAAAGAAGAGAATCAAGTGTGCGTAGTTCTTGCAGATAGGATAGAAAGAAATAAAATATTTTTGTGATTTTTCAAAATAAAGGATTTTTTTTTTAATTTTTTGAATAATGAATACCGAACCCAAAAGGGTTGCCTACGTATCTCATCAAAGAAGAGAATCAGGTGTGCGTACTTCTTGCAGATAGGGTATAAAATGCATGATTAAAGAAAAAATATTTTACAAAATGCAGGGTTCAACACAAGTCAACTAAAATAGTTAGATAAAGTGCTAAGGTAGTACAAAGCAAATAACAACAATATTTATTTAAAAAGAAAAACATGTAACAAATAAAGAATATGTGAAAAAAATAAAAAGAATGTTCGAAATAAAGGATAAAATTCAACCTAGCTAAAAACAACTGCAAAATGGAATGTACAGTAACCTAGGAATTCTAAGAGTTGGTTTTCCTATGACACAAGGCTCCCCCAAGCGGACAACTTGGGAGTGGAAAGTCTGTGGCCGTCGACTGCACCGCCGATCGACTAAATCCACAAGATCGATCCAACTAAAAGGGTAATTTAGTAGTGCACGGCCGCGAACCGCGAAACCGCTTTAAGTATGTGAATTTGTGTGAATTTTCCAGGAGTGGAGGAAATATGAACGGAATGCCATTTTATATAAACCGATAACACATATGAATATTAATATAAAACCACAAAAAGATAGAAATTAAAAAAAAAAAACAGTAAAAGCAAGATGCATAATTTACAATAAAGTAAAAAATAGATATGGTAAATAAAACTTGTTAGTAAAATAAAGGCAATAATACAGTGTATGAAATTAAAAACAGATATGTACGTAAACAAATAAGGAAACAAGGGAAAGGATATACATGACGAATAAATACAGGCAAGTAAAATAATAAACAAAGACTCAAATAAAGATAACATACCTCGAATAACAAATTGAGTCCATATGGTTAGAACCTAAGTGTCCCCAGCAGAGTCGCCATGTTGTTGCACCCTATTTTTACCGAGGGCTAAACAAAGCACAACTTATGGAGCTCTGAAATAATTAATTATGTACAGAGTCGCCACCTAGCATTTAAGGTATACTAGGGTACCTATAAATTATTAATATATGCAGCTTAACATGGTCTACGAAAATAAGTGAGATTCTAGGTAAGGGTTCAAATTATTCCAAAGGGAAGGTGTTAGGCATCCTTCAGAATCCACAAATGTGGTTCCCGGCTGGACCAATTTAACTATACGAGGGATGTGTAAAAAGGCTTGATTATTATTTACAAAAATTAATAAAATTTAGACTAAAGAATAACTAATATGACTATTCACATAAATAATCATGCAATACGTATTTTATACATATGTGATATAATAATTATTTAAAAAAAGAAGTTATGTGCAACTTAGAAGCTTGGGTATGTGACAAAGGTATAAAAAATGGGCATGAAATTATTTTGCCCTCGAAGTGAGTTAACTAATTTAACTAGCTAAGTATGTACGCCTAATCAATTAATTATGAGAGTATATTCTAAAGCCTAAATATTGAGGCAAATCACCCTATTTATTCACTTAAGTGTGCTAAGCTATTGAATTAAAACTCTAGCAAAACATGATAACTATAAGAATATTAATTACAAAAATAATAACTGTCTAATATTAATATGTCTAAAACACATAAAATTTAAATCAGCTAAGTAGATCATAAATAAATACCACCAACCTACTTGTTGTTGCGCCCTATTTTTACCAAGGGCTAAACAAAGCACAACTTATGGAACTCTGAAATAATTAATTATGTACAGAGTCGCCACCTAGCATTTAAGGTATACTAGGGTACCTATAAATTATTAATATATGCAGCTTAACATGGTCTACGAAAATAAGTGAGATTCTAGGTAAGGGTTCAAATTATTCCAAAGGGAAGGTGTTAGGCATCCTTCAGAATCCACAAATGTGGTTCCCGGCTGGACCAATTTAACTATACGAGGGATGTGTAAAAAGGCTTGATTATTATTTACAAAAATTAATAAAATTTAGACTAAAGAATAACTAATATGACTATTCACATAAATAATCATGCAATACGTATTTTATACATATGTGATATAATAATTATTTAAAAAAAGAAGTTATGTGCAACTTAGAAGCTTGGGTATGTGACAAAGGTATAAAAAATGGGCATGAAATTATTTTGCCCTCGAAGTGAGTTAACTAATTTAACTAGCTAAGTATGTACGCCTAATCAATTAATTATGAGAGTATATTCTAAAGCCTAAATATTGAGGCAAATCACCCTATTTATTCACTTAAGTGTGCTAAGCTATTGAATTAAAACTCTAGCAAAACATGATAACTATAAGAATATTAATTACAAAAATAATAACTGTCTAATATTAATATGTCTAAAACACATAAAATTTAAATCAGCTAAGTAGATCATAAATAAATACCACCAACCTACACCCTAAAAAATAAAGTTGCACTATATTTTATGCTTGCATAATTTAAGAATGTAAAATAAATATAAACAAAGAATCTAAGAAGCTATTTGAACTTCTTTTGAGTGTCATCTTCAAAAAATAACTTCGGATACCTGCATGAGACTTAATAAAAAAATGTTAGTAAGAGAATAAATAATTATCGGATGAATTAAAAAAATAATGAATAAACTAAAAATAAAAATCCGTCTTTGTACATGGAAGGCCTTAGAAATCGACGGAAATTTCTTCATCGGCCATAAGTATTGTATCCAGTTCGAATTAGGTGGACATCACGAGTGGCAACTTGTTCCTTTTAAAGAAGGAAGTAATTCATCGAGTAGCATAACAATAGCTATTTTTTATCAAACAACTGGGACTTAAACGTAGCGACTAGTCCATCCCGAAGTAATAGCTATTTGCCTTTAAAGACAACTGCAAAATGACCCAAGCAGTTGTGACACTACCTTTATAAATGTAACGCAATTGGACCAAAAGATGCAACAATAACTCCTCAATATAGCAGCAAATTCATCAAGGCATTAGTAGCAAAACTGAATGTCAAAGTGCAGCATTTGTTTTCTTGTAAAACAGGACAGTAACTTGACAAAGTGCTGCAACTAAGTACAACGTTTGGCTTAGAGAATGCAGCAGCAGATGCCTCAAAATGTAGCAATGATTCAACTCAAAAAATACAGCAGCCCATGGCCCCAAGATGCAGCAGAGAAATAGGCTTCCCTCTAGAAACCCCAGCCTAAAAAATGTCATAGCAAAGTGAAGTCTCAAGTACAGCAAACAAATCGTCAAAGTGTGGCATTTTTCTCCCCAAAATGCAGTAACCATTTGTCTTTAATAACCAGCAACCTATGACTCCGAAGCTGCTCAAAACTTGGCTCAAATTATCAACAAAGACTAGCTAAATATACCAGCAATTTCAACCCCAAATGAGCCTCAAAATACAGCAAAAACTTAGCCCTTTAGTGCAGCCATTGCATAGTAACTAAATGGCTAAAAGATGAAATTTTTAGCCCCAAAATGCAGTGAACATTCAACCAAAAATGCTGGCACTAAATCAGTCCCAAACTGAGGTGTAAAATGGCCTAAAACACAGTAGAAAATGGCCAAAAAAACGCAGTCGGTAAATCAGTCCCAAAACGGAAAACATAGTAGAAAATGGACAAAAACGCTGCAGCGTTAGCCTCAAATTGCAGCAGCAAAATCAGTCCCAAAATTAATAGAGGGACCGCAACCAAACAAAACGAAACAACTTAATGAGCAGTGGCTAAACGAAGCAAAATTCCCTGTTGAAAAATAAAAAATCAGTCCTAAAACACAAAAAGCAGGAGCAACAATCAACACAAATTTAACAAAAGAATATCCAAAGTGGTCCGAAAATGTCAACAACCAGTGGCAAAAACAAGAATGAAGCAACAACAAAGTGTGACGGGAAAATAGCCAAACAAAGAAAAATTTATAATGGGCAGCAACCAAACTATGGCAAAAATAACTAAAATGAGCAACACAATAAAGGATTTTGTAGCAGCAATACAGAAGCACAAAAATAGCAAAACATGGGCGAGGAACAATCAGTCGGGCCAACGAGTTCGTCGGAGCAGCGAGCTTCGTCGGAGATACATGGAAACAAAAATACAAGAAGAAAGTGAGGAGAAGAAAAGGAGCGAACAGAGGGCATGTGTTGTTGCTCGTCGGCTGCTGTTGTTGGGGTTTGGTGGTTTCGCGGTGGTGGGTGGCGGCGGATGGAAAGAGAGAAAGTGAGGAGAGGGAAATATTTAGAGAGAGAGAAATATTTAGGTTTAGAAACAAAAAATCTGATGTTGTGATATGTGTGTGTCCAATAATTAAATTAACTCCACCCTTTTCTTATAATATAAATAAACACCTCTTTTTTGTCCAAAAAATAATGAAGCCATACCCCTTTGTCCCCAACACATCACCTCAATCAACTTTTTTAAAAAAAAAAAAAAAGTGATAAGACCTTTACTTGATCGAATTCTTGCTCCGCGTTTAAAAATTAATTGCTCCAATTTTTTTTACACTGTCAGACTGCACTAAAATATAATTAATTAATACATGTATAAATAATAACGTAAGTATAAAATATAAATATTAATGTGCAAGATATGAAAATGTATTGCTATAAAATTAAGAAACAATTTAATTGCACGAAAATGGTAATATTGTGCTATACATGTGCAAAATAATGGTTCTTGAAAAAAATGACAACAAACTGAGAAAATTCCTAAAAAAGGGTAATCATCAATAAATTGTTGAAAAAATGTAAAAATGTGTAAAAAAATGTATTTCGTGCTCTTTAACGAATCAGGGCCCCCCAAAACGTTAATTTTAAGCACGTCGAGCCAAAATTAGGTGTCAACAACTTGTCCCTCTTCGACCGGAGACGATGAAAGAGTTTTCGGACGAAGACGTTGATATGTAGCCTATTTTGGCTTGACAAAGAATTGTTAAAAGGATATGTACGGAGAAAGAGGCCAGACGTTGGTAGAGCTTTGACAATACTCTCAGTCTGTAGGTAGGGTTGCAATGAAAAGAAAAATGATAAAACGGGAAGGATTGTTCAGGGCCGAAAAAAAATGTTCGCACACCCACGTCGTCTCTTCCAAAATTGCCCCAGTATCGAGCTACGAGATACTGGAAAGGTGCAAGATTGTGTACTTGCTGGGGAAAGAATGATTCTCGCCCTGATGTGACTGAACTCTGCATAGAGCTTCCTACATATCTTGTCAATCACGAGAATCAGGTCAATGTAGTTCGAAAGGTGATAACTAATGCACGTTTTTTTTTTTTTTTTTTTTTTTTTAAGGCATGATGCAATGCGTTTAAAGGGTATCTGAAAGTGATAATGCAATGCATGTGCAGTGTGTTTGCTAGCATTCACAAAGTAATGATGCAATGTATGTGCAGTGCATTTGCGAGCATTCGCAAAGTAATGATGCAATGTATGTGCAGTGCATTTGCGAGCATTCGGAAAGTAATGATGCAATGTATGTGCAGTGCATTTGCGAGCATACGCAGGGCATTTAAAACAAACAAATGCAGATACGGTGCAATGCGTCTGCGAGCATACGCAGGGGCATTTGAAAACAATAAAACAATGCAGGTGCAGTGCAATGCGGCTGCGAGCATACGCAGGGGCATTAAGAAAATAATAATAAAACAAGGCAGATGCGGTGCGATGTCTTATGCAGAAATTTTCAAAGGGCGGTGCGCGGCCCGTGCAACATATAAAAGGCGGTGCTCAGCCTTATGCAGAAATTACAAAGGGCGGTGCATGGCCTATGTAACATATGAAAGCGATGCAAAGGGCGGTGCGCAGCCCATGCATCATATGAAAGGCGGTGCTTAGCCTTATGCAGAAATTACAAAGGGCGGTGCATGGCCCATGTAACATATGAAAGGCGGTGAGCAACCTTATGCAGAAATTTAAATGGGCGGTGCGCAGCCCATACAACATGAAAGGCGGTGCTCAGCCTTATGCAGAAATTACAAAGGGCGGTGCATGGCCCATGTAACATATGAAAGCGATGCAAAGGGCGGTGCGCAGCCCATGCATCATATGAAAGGCGGTGCTCAGCCTTATGCAGAAATTACAAAGGGCGGTGCATGGCCCATGTAACATATGAAAGGCGGTGAACAACCTTATGCAGAAATTTAAATGGGCGGTGCGCAGCCCATGAAACATGAAAGGCGGTGCTCAGCCTTATGCAGAAATTTAAATGGGCGGTGCGCAGCCCATACAACATGAAAGGCGGTGCTCAGCCTTATGCAGAAATTACAAAGGGCGGTGCATGGCCCATGTAACATATGAAAGCGATGCAAAGGGCGGTGCGCAGCCCATGCATCATATGAAAGTCGGTGCACAGCCTTATGCAGAAATTTTAAAAAGGGCGGTGCATGGCCCAGGCAATATATGAAAGCGATGCAAAGGGCGGTGCGCAGCCCATGCATCATATGAAAGGCGGTGCACAGCCTTATGCAGGAATTACAAAGGGCGGTGCATGGCCCATGTAATATATGAAAGCGATGCAAAGGGCGGTGCGCAGCCCATGCATCATACGAAGGCAGTGCTCAGCCTTATGCAGAAATTACAAAGGGCGGTGCATGGCCCATGTAACATATGAAAGCGATGCGAAGGGCGGTGCGCAGCCCATGCATCATATGAAAGGCGGTGCTCAGCCTTATGCAGAAATTTTAAAAAGGGCGGTGCATGGCCCAGGCAATATATGAAAGCGATGCAAAGGGCGGTGCGCAGCCCATGCATCATATGAAAGGCGGTGCACAGCCTTATGCAGGAATTACAAAGGGCGGTGCATGGCCCATGTAATATATGAAAGCGATGCAAAGGGCGGTGCGCAGCCCATGCATCATACGAAGGCAGTGCTCAGCCTTATGCAGAAATTACAAAGGGCGGTGCATGGCCCATGTAACATATGAAAGCGATGCGAAGGGCGGTGCGCAGCCCATGCATCATATGAAAGGCGGTGCACAGCCTTATGCAGAAATTACAAAGGGCGGTGCATGACCCATGTAATATATGAAAGCGATGCAAAGGGCGGTGCGCAGCCCATGCATCATATGAAAGGCAGGGAATAATGCAGGTGCAGAAGGTAAAGTCCTTGGGCCATGAAATGGTGTCTTTAGGCGATGAGAATGATGCCTTTAGACTATGACGCCCTCGGTGTCCTGTTGTGGGGCTGGACGAGCCAATGCCGTGTCCTACTGTGGGGCCGGACGAGCCAATGAAGTGTCCTACTGTGGGGCTGGACGAGCCCGTCCCTTTTCTCTCAAAATGTGCCATTGGTGGAATTTTTGAGGGCCCCCTCAAAAATTCTGTCCCAGTTTAGAAAACAAACAAAAATTTGCATACTTCCCGCGAAATGCGATGTGCACTTGCGGTTTTTTTTTGCTACTCAAAATGTTCTCCCAATTTCATGCTTCAATGGAGAAATACGAGGATCTTTCATGGTAAGACCAGATGTCGATACCTCGTAGAGTTAGTAACAACACAACAACATTGAACTATATTTACTGTGCAACAATAAAAAAAAATAGTAAATAAAAAAAAATAGCAAAATCATGATAGCAAAATCTAGCAAAAAATGATTTTTTTTTTTTAATAACAATGATTTATATAACATGCCTTAACTTCAATTGGTACGAACAATTAGTATTGTGCATAAGAATTCGCCATTATTTATCGTCCAACAAACCAAGATCGACTTATTGGTAATTTTTACAGCTTTAAGTGGTACCTCAAACATACCTAAGGATCGACAAGATTGATTCATTTTGCTTCAAACAAGGATTATGAACTATACCTATCTTCATGTTTCAAGTGCCCTCACCAGAAAGAAAGTCCCTTTTTCACACATATTCAGTATTTTTGAACTTTGGGACATCTAGAGAAATACACTCAAACTCAGAAAGATGTTCAATGCTTGCAATTGTAATACCATAAGCTTGGCCGTCATGTAAGTATCCACTAATGTGAGAAACATTAGCATAGGATCACGTAGGGCTTGATATGGGGTTGTAATGTAGGCTTGGGAAAAGGGTAGGATATTATTTGGGTAAGGAGTGACTAATCCTTCCTTGAGCGTTGCACTATGTCTGTGCTTGGTATTTGTGTGCTCTGACGCTGATCTACTTAATTTTATTGTCCCTTTCTTTTGTACTTGTGCGACCTCTTTTGCAAGTTAATGCCATTTTTTTTGTATAGGGTTGCATGCCCGAGACTCTATGGGGATTAGGAGAATTGACCTGGATTGTATGCCCGAGGTCTTGATAATAATTCCGGGTTGTATGCCTGAGTGTGAAAATAAAAACAAATAATGGGTTGTATGTCCGAGATCCCGAATGACTGAGTTTTTTTTTTTTTGTGGGCTCTTTCTTGCTTTGGAGGTCGTTTTTAGCCTTTGTTTTTCTGGGACAGTCGAATCTCTCTTTTTTTTTTTTTTTTTTTTTTTTTTTTTGAAGCTTCAGCTCAGATCTCTATCCGCGGTTGCATGTTTTTAGTGCGCTCAGGGAGGTTGGGCCAAGAGAGAGATAGTGCATGTAAGCACTCAGAAACGGTATAGGCTTATGATGTGGTTGTCAAAGAAAAGGCTTTAGGATTAAAGGGGGAATGCTAGGGATAACGTCATTTGGTAGGCTAGAAAGGCTCAAACGGGTCAAAGAAAGCCTACGATCCTTTTCTATGCTGAATGTTACTCATAATTTCGCCTCAACAGACATTCAGGCCAAGTTCTAGATCACAATGCAATGCAATTGAACGTTATATAAAGCTCACCACACAATGCACATGAAACAATGAGGTTGGTTTTGTTCTTGTCTTACAAGCATGCAAGAGAATTTTTCAAGTGTCCCTTAAAGTGTGAATGAGAGGTACCAAAAGAATCTATAGTTTTACCACGAAGTCAGTCCTCTCCATTATATTGATTATCACTTGTTTCTTTCATATGCACAACCCTAACTATGTTGGTACCAACCAAGTCAAAGATATGAATCTAAAAAAATATTTTTGTATTTTTTTTTTTTTAATAGGGGTACCGTACCCCGAGAAGGGTTGCCTACGTATCTCATCTTAGATGAGAATCAGGTGTGCGTAGTTCGTTGAAATAGGATAGAAAGAAATAAAATATTTTGTGATTTTTTTTTTCAAAATAAAGGATTTTTTTTTTTCAAAATAAAGGATTTTTTTGTGATTTTTTTTTGAAGAATAATACCGAACCCAAAAGGGCTGCCTACGTATCTCATCAAAGAAGAGAATCAAGTGTGCGTAGTTCTTGCAGATAGGATAGAAAGAAATAAAATATTTTTGTGATTTTTCAAAATAAAGGATTTTTTTTTTAATTTTTTGAATAATGAATACCGAACCCAAAAGGGTTGCCTACGTATCTCATCAAAGAAGAGAATCAGGTGTGCGTACTTCTTGCAGATAGGGTATAAAATGCATGATTAAAGAAAAAATATTTTACAAAATGCAGGGTTCAACACAAGTCAACTAAAATAGTTAGATAAAGTGCTAAGGTAGTACAAAGCAAATAACAACAATATTTATTTAAAAAGAAAAACATGTAACAAATAAAGAATATGTGAAAAAAATAAAAAGAATGTTCGAAATAAAGGATAAAATTCAACCTAGCTAAAAACAACTGCAAAATGGAATGTACAGTAACCTAGGAATTCTAAGAGTTGGTTTTCCTATGACACAAGGCTCCCCCAAGCGGACAACTTGGGAGTGGAAAGTCTGTGGCCGTCGACTGCACCGCCGATCGACTAAATCCACAAGATCGATCCAACTAAAAGGGTAATTTAGTAGTGCACGGCCGCGAACCGCGAAACCGCTTTAAGTATGTGAATTTGTGTGAATTTTCCAGGAGTGGAGGAAATATGAACGGAATGCCATTTTATATAAACCGATAACACATATGAATATTAATATAAAACCACAAAAAGATAGAAATTAAAAAAAAAAACAGTAAAAGCAAGATGCATAATTTACAATAAAGTAAAAAATAGATATGGTAAATAAAACTTGTTAGTAAAATAAAGGCAATAATACAGTGTATGAAATTAAAAACAGATATGTACGTAAACAAATAAGGAAACAAGGGAAAGGATATACATGACGAATAAATACAGGCAAGTAAAATAATAAACAAAGACTCAAATAAAGATAACATACCTCGAATAACAAATTGAGTCCATATGGTTAGAACCTAAGTGTCCCCAGCAGAGTCGCCATGTTGTTGCACCCTATTTTTACCGAGGGCTAAACAAAGCACAACTTATGGAGCTCTGAAATAATTAATTATGTACAGAGTCGCCACCTAGCATTTAAGGTATACTAGGGTACCTATAAATTATTAATATATGCAGCTTAACATGGTCTACGAAAATAAGTGAGATTCTAGGTAAGGGTTCAAATTATTCCGAAGGGAAGGTGTTAGGCATCCTTCAAAATCCACAAATGTGGTTCCCGGCTGGACCAATTTAACTATTCGAGGGATGTGTAAAAAAGGCTTGATTATTACTTACAAAAATTAGTAGAATTTAGACTAAAGAATAACTAATATGACTATTCACATAAATAATCGTGCAATATGTATTTTTTACATATGTGATATAATAATTACTTTTTTTAAAAAAAGGTTATGTGCAACTTAGAAACTTGGGTATGTGACAAAGGTATAAAAAGAAAATGGACATGAAATTATTTTGCACTCGAAGTGAGTTAACTAATTTAACTAGTTAAGTATGTACGCCTAATCAATTAATTATGAGAGTACATTCTAAAGCCTAAATATTGAGGCAAATCACCCTATTTATTTACTTAAGTGTGCTAAGCTACTAAATTAAAACTCTAGAGAAACATGATAACTATAAGAATATTAACTACAAAAATAATAACTGTCTAATATTAGTTTATCTAAAACACATAAAATTTAAATCACCTAAGCAGATCATAAATAAATACCACTAGCCTACACCCTAAAATGTAAAGTTTCACTATATTTTATGCTTGCATAATTTAAGAATGTAAAAAAAATATATATATAAACAAAGAATTTAAGAAGCTATTTGAACTTCTTTTGAGTGCCATCTCCCAAAAAATAACTTCAGATACCTGCATGAAACTTAATAAAAATGTTAGTAAGAAAATAAATAATTATCGGATGAATTAAAAAAATAATGAATAAACTAAAAATAAAAATCCGTCTTTGTACATGGAAGGCCTTGGAAATTGACGGAAATTTCTTCATCGGCCATAGTGCTCAACCCCGGGGGAAATTTGTATTGCCTAGTCATTTTCTCAAAATAGTAATACCCTTCATCAACAAATCCACCATACCATGACTACAGGCAGTTAAGATCCCAAGAAATGTTATTTCATTTGAACTTACTTTACTCGATTCTTCCATCAATGAAAATAATTGCAAAGCCTCTGTGGACCTTGCGTTCATAGCTAGCCCAGAAATTATCATACTCCATGAATAAATATCCTTATTAGTTAACGAATCAAAAACTTCGATAGCTTTATCAACTAGTCCACATTTAGAGTACATAACAATCAAAGAATTCTTCACTATAACGTTCATTTCTATTCCACTCTTTTCGCAATAATTATGCACCCACCTTCCAAGATCCAATGCACCTGAATGACCACAACGTTACCGGAAAAATCAGAGCAACATGGGGGGCAGCTCCAAAACAGTTTCAACAATAAAAAATAACCAACAACCAAAAATAGAGATGATGCACAAAAATGTAAGAACAAAGGCTGTCGGAGTTCGTCAATCATTTATTTTCCGGCGTAGTACGCCGGAGTTTCTTTTTTCGTTCAAACCGCGTTGCTTCGATGGTGACAAGCTCATGGTGACCAGATCTGTTGGTCTTTATTGTAGCCATTATCAAACCAAAAAAAAATCAGTAGGGGGAGATGAGAGAGAGCAGCAGGGAAGAGAGGGAAGGGAATGGTTTGCGCGTTGGTGATGGCGCGGTGGTGTTTGGTCGGAGATGGACCAGCTCGTCGGAACTTCGACAGTTATGGGAGGAAGAAGGCGGGGTTGGTGTTGTTGGTGGGTTGATTTTGGTGCGTCTGGCGGCGGTTTTGTAGTGAGAGAGAGGGGAAAAGAAGATGTTTAGGGTTTCTTGGGAGAGAAGAAGGAAAAAAAAGAATCTGAAAATTAGTGTTGTGTGTGCGTGTAAACATGTGTTGGCCTCTTCTAAAATTAAACACCTTCCCTTATTTTATAACATAAAATCCAAAAACAAATGTGGAGCCATACCCCCTTGTCCCCTTATTTCTTTTAACTAATCAAAATCTAACCCATCACCTCAAAATGTTCACTTTTAAAAAAAAGTTACGAGACCTTGATTTGATTGAAGTTTGCTCTGCGTTTAAAAATTAATTGTTTCGATTTTCTCTACACTGTCAGGCTATACTAAAAATATAATTAATAAATACATGTATAAATAATAATGTAAGTATAAAAATATAAATATTAATGTGCAAGATATGAAAATGTATTGCTATAAAATTTAGAAACAATTATTAATTTCACGAAAATGGTAATATTACGCTATACATGTGTAAAATAATGACTCTTGAAAAAAATGACAATAAATTGATAAAATTCTCAAAATAAGGGCAATCATCAATAAATTATATAAAAATGTAAAAAATGTGTAAAAAATGTATTTCGTGCTCTTTAACGAATCAGGGCCCCCTAAAGCGTTAATTTTAAGCACGTCGAGCCAAAATTGGGTGTCAACAGGGGTAATAAAGAAATTTCTCATTTTCAAAATGAGTTGTTATTGGGTCTAGTGTGTTATTGGGTCTTATATGGATAACCATATTTTATCCATATTTACCCATATTTTTATGGGTTAAAGAGAGACTTGAAGCTCATATTTACCCACCTGAAATATGAGTGACCCAACTCACTAATATGTGAGTAAAATCGGCTAATTTTCTAAATTCATGGTCACTAATATTGGGACGTGAAAATGACTTCTCCCCTCGCCATTACCACCTTTTATACAAGTGTGCTATATTTTTTATGAGGAGAATAGCACTTTTGGTCTCTTAATTATTCATAAATTTGATCTTAGTCCGTACGATGTATATATGACTCAATACATTTTTATTCAGTTAATTAAATTAGTGTGTAATTTTGTTTTCATTGTGCAGGAATAAGTTATATTAATCTGGATTATTTTTCGAAGTTTATATTACCCTCAAATATGGAGTAATAATACAAGTTTAACATAACATGTAGGTATTAAATAGTGAAACGATTATTAAGTTTAAAAACTTGTGAATATTCACAAGCAGATGGATAATAATGCACATTTCAAGTAATTAAAGGTTAATTAAATGTGCTTAATCAGATATCACAAGGGCTAAATTTAAAATCAGAGGCGGACTTAAAATTTTAAAATTATAGGTTTAGATTCTGAAAAGGCAGCTTATTGGATCTATCAAACCCATCACTAATACTGTAGCTCTGCTCCTGATAGAATTATTGCAAATATTGAAAAGGTTTAGTTTTTTTGAATAAATCAACTACTACTATCCGTTTGTCTTTTAAAGGAATCATCTTTGTAATTTCATACGCCTGGAACTTCAATAGATGAAATTGAAAATAATCTTGGCATATAGCTTAGCTTGCACGTTTAGCAAAAGAGAGTTCCTACGCCACTATTCACACAAAATTGTTACTCCACACGCAACCCATCTGTGCCATGTGTACATCTATTCCATGCAAATGCCTAGCACTTGCCTTGTGTGACTCCTTCTTGCCATTTTCAAACGTCAATAATAATTGATGGACGCAACAATTGGCAATTTTTTGAAATTTGATTGCTTTTCTCATTTTATAGCCTAAACGTCAAAGTTTTAAACTCTGGTTATTTTTAAAAATATCTTTTATTAGAAGCAATTTTTTGAAAGAATTTTTTGAGAGTAATATTTTTCGTTTGACTAATCAATTCACAAAGCGCTTTTATAATATTAGAACAATTTAAGCTTGATCAAGATCCAAAAAATGCTTATGTGGAAATTCATTTTTTCTGCACCTATTCAGAATCAATTAATTTTTTTCCCTAAAAATTTAATCAAACACCTTAACGCTCTAAGATATATATATTATAAAATTAGCACTTTTAAATTTCTAAAACCTTGGCCAAATAGATTATTAATCGGGGCTGAAGCATATTCCGAATAAAGCATATGAAATTTTCTAAGCAACATGTTGACTGCTAGCTCTATCGATCTAATAAGGTCTTATAAAATCAGGCATATGATACTACTTTGATTACCGCCCATTTGGATATTTGATTAAACTAATTGCCTTGATTTCTTCAACATATTATCCCTTATACCGTGGGATCCTTTTATTTAAGTTGAGTATGGTAATCTAATTATTGCAATTAAAGTAAAGATATATAAAGTATGCTTGTGTTTTTGAGGAGATAATACTCAACTATGCACTAATTCACCGATAAAACATCACTTTATCAAATACTATCAAACTAACATGAAAAAATCACTTACAGCTGTCAAATTTTAAAATCAAACTAATATCACTTATTAGTTTTAAAAAAAATAAAGACAAAGCTAAGTGGAGGCAGCTAGCCAAACTATAAAAGGGAAAAAAGATAGTAGGTGATTGTGGGATCTTTCTGGTTCGAAATAAAAATTCAATTGACACGTGCTTTTATTAAACCGAGCAACATTAGTTGCAACATTGATTTAGACGTAATTATCAAGTAGAATATGCAAAAGCCACCCTAGTGAACTACTATTGGCCTAGCATATCATTATACTGAGGCATAGCAAAACACACACTTCAAATAGCATGCCCCTTTACTGAATGTACCACACTAATTTATTAAAATCTGAATTTGGCTACAGTTTCATGCGTACTTTGTTACATATAGCATGTCGTTAATTAGGTCGAGTTGTCGTACTTTGCCAATAATTTTCATGAATAAAAGATCAATAAATTTGAGTCACATGAACAGTATAAACTAAATTTGGACGGCTTTAAACGAGCTGAATCAAAATGAATCATTGCCTATTTGTGCTCAAAAGTTAGTTTGGTTGAGATGAGATGAGTCAATATGAGCTAAATAATGAGCTATAGGGCAATTCGCACAACATTTACCAAGTTCTAATTTATTTATTTACGATTTGCTTAATTATTAAACAAAATTAATAAAACTTTTCTTCTTCTTTATTATAGTTATTATACATAACATACCAAACAATATTTAAATATTTTGACAACATTTTCATGGCTACATACTAAGCCCAAGTCAACCTTATTACTTTTAGACAGATTGAATTTGGACGAGTCAAAATGAATTAAATTAATAAATGAATGGATTATTAACCGCCCAAACTTACAATGAGTTGGAAAATAGTATTTTCATATGTTAAGTTTGTAAACTGTATAGGAGACTCAGACTGCTTCCTTGTTACGTGTTATATAAGAAAATATTATTAATGCGCCCATGATTCATGAATATGCATGGCCACTATTTCAGCTGGGTATTGGTTGTGGCAATGGCAAATTTTATATAGATGAATTAAGTTCGACATAAGTAGATCACTATATTATTATATAAAAACAAAATTCATAAATTTAAAATTTTGAATCCGTTCTCGAATCCTAAAAAGAAAATTATAAAGACTAATAACCTGCAGCCTGCTGGGCCGTCCGTGGGAAGAGATCTAAAAGTTCGATATATAGTAGAGTTGACTTAGCTCGTCGAACAAAAAAAACTTTCAAACTTATTAATTAGCACATGTAGAAAGGAGTAATTCCCGGGAAATTGGAACTCAATGTCACGTTCTTAGTTTTCAACTAAGCGCACTTGCGGCACTTGACAACTTGCTCACAATCTTGCACAACTTGCCCACGATCTTGCTATGCCAAGTTAGCCTAGATTACTACACTTAGGATCGCTAAGAGAATGGTAGATAAGCAAGACAAGAGAAATTTGCTAAGAAAGTTTTGTATTATAGAGAACTTGAATTGTTTTGCTTGATAGATTTTACAAATGGATGCCCCTCTATTTATACTACTCACCTAGGGACTACTAGTATGCAAATAATAATTAATGTATAAGTCCCTACATATTTACAAAAAAGTCTCTTCTCTAGAATTATCCAATAGGCTGGAATATTCTAAGGTCTTCCTAAGGAATCTTCTAGCAAGTTCATAAATATCTAGAGCATCTCCATAAGAATCTCCATAGCTCTAGAATCATCCAACACATGCTAGACTTTTTCCCATGTAAGCAAAAATAGTTCCAAATGGCACCTAGGTGGCATGATGACATGTCAGGTCATCACATCAAACCCAAAAAATTAGTCCGATCGACCAGCCACCTTTATAACTTCTTGTTTCTACACATTTTGACCAAAGCAGACGAACAACTAATTGGGTAATTGGTTGCCTTTCCTTTCTGTAGTTTGTCCTGTCTCATTTTTCTCTTGTGCAGGCATATGTCGTGCTTCCTTCTTTGTCTGTTCTGTCTTCCTTACATCCACATTTTTACACCGTTAGCTATCTGCAAAACCTAGCAGGCCGACAACATAATTTGGAAATTTTGAAGGAGTTTTATTCATAAATATCTGTTTTCCTACCATAATAGCAACGGGAACGTCTCTCTTTGATTGATGCTACGGAAAATTCTCTCTTTGATTAATTAATGTGTGATCCTCATTATATTGAAATCCATATAATCTATGAATTGATCAAAAGATCCTTGATCGTGACTCATGATCATATAAGCATATAATAATTCATTTTCTCAACTTGTGTGAAACACTTAATAAAAGCGGAAAAAAAAGTTAAATGAACAACTGTTGATAGTCGGTTTAATTTTCTGCAATTTTCATAGAACAATCCAATCATACAATTCAATGAACCACTATTAATAATGATAGGTTCTTTAACTTTTTGCAATTTTCATGGATTCCCTATTTTCATGAAAAATCCAATCATACGATTCAATTAACATGTGATTATACTAAGCTTAGCTACAACAATTACTATTACTACTTACTTGGATTTGGACGTAATTAGCCAAATTGACTATGCAAAACCATCCAAATAATCTGCTATCGGCAGTCCGCACCTCATAATCTTTTCCTACTTTAATATGAAACATCAAGTCACTCATTGTTTAGTGAAACGTCATAGGAAGTCACAACCTTGATTTGTAGAGTTTATAACATACAAAATTTCATCAATAAATAAGAAAAAAAGTAATTAAACGGACAAGTAGAAATGTGTATTATTTTTATTACCACTAGGTAATTGATATGGCTTTGATAATATGTTATTTTTGTTTCACGAATTACTACTCAAATTGCGTCTTTCTTTGATAAACAAATCAAATGCAGAGTATGTTGGACAGGCTATACAGCTAATTGAGTCATTACTTACAAGATTCTTTTGTCCATCAGTATAATTCAAACTCAAATTGTACTTGCAAGTTAATTTTACAATATATAGAGCCCGTTTGGCTGAACTTATAAGTTGCTAAAAACAGCTTATAAGCTGTTTTCAGCTTTTTTAAGTGTTTGACTGACCGGCTTATAAGTCATTTTGTGCTTAAAATAAATTCAAAAAATAAGTTGGTTCGTTTAGCTTAGCTTAAAAAAAGTAATTTATAAGCTGAAAACAACTTATAAACTGCTTTTTTTTAAGTTCATCAAAACAGGCTCATACACAACTTTTATCCTCCCTAAAGACCTAATTAATTACTTTATATCCATAGTTCACCTATTACTTATAAGATTCTTTTGTTCATCAATGTAATTCAAACTCAGATTGTACTTGCAAGTTCATTTCACTATATATACACATAACTTGTACCCTCCCTAAAGACCATTTTAACTACTTTTGCTTCTTCCCTTGCATGATACACATTATAAAAATATTTAAGAAATGTAAAATATGGCTAATTTGAGTGTCGACCATCATAAATTGACGTAAAGTGAGAGAGACAGTAATTAAGGAAGGAGTGGGGGATTCCAAGTTGGACACGTGCACTGTTCATGAAATTCAGAATCCACCAATTCCAATTCAATAGTCAGAGTCAGACACACTCATGGCCGCCAAAAAAGTCATCCAAGTGTTACGCTGTCACTGCTGACCACGTGTTAGTATGTGCTCCTTCCCCACACGCCACGTTGTATTCTCACATTTGAATTTTCATTGCTGTACAATACTCCCTCTGGTTTGAGAGTGTTCATTCAGTTATCTGCAAGTCTTCTTAGAAAATGTTAATTTCTAGTAAAAATAAGTAATTTAATTAAATTATTTTTAATTGAATCGGTACTGGAATTTGACTAATACTTTAAATTTGAAAAAATAAAATTATTTTTTTCGCAATTGATAAGTAGACATTTTTTTGAACAAAAATAAAATAAAATTAAATGGACAATCTTTTGAACCATGGGAGTAATAAACCAATTCATTTCGGGTCGGAAAATTAACCCGTCCTTATCGCCTTCCTACACCTAACCTAACACTCTTTCTAGATGCAAAATTGAGACAGGGACAAGACAGATTCGTTGAATTGTTAATTTGCAAAAGTATATTACCCGATTTACCCTTGCATTTCCCTTGAAATTACTTGCTTTCAAGCGGGACCCTCTTTGCGTTCCCGCATTTAGTGGTGGAGGATGGACGGCTGTGATTCCCTGTGATGTGTCCTCTCAATAGATCTACGGTTAATCGTATCTTCTTAAAAAAGGATTTGGATTTATTAAGAGATTCAACAGTGGAATCCTGCATGAGAACCATACTTTTGTATTATAATGGTCCAGTCAGTATAAAGAAAAAATCTAAACACGGTTATCTACAACACAAGTAGGCCAAGAAGAAAATAAATAAATAAAATAAAAGAAAAACAAAACAGCCAAGTTGCCTTGAAAATGAGAAATAAAAAACTATATAAAACCCAACATTTTAGAAATATAGGGTACCATGGCCTTTAATAATAAGAAAATAAAGGTAATAACCCCCAATAAAGAAACAGTCATAGAACACAGGTGAAATAAAAGAACAAAGAAGGAAAACCATTTAAGAGTATAGGATGAAGTCGTTCAATCACAATTATTGAGTTAGAGCTTGTTTGGATGGGCTTAAAATAATCAGTTTATAAGCTAGAAAGTTGTTTTCAGCTTATAAGCTGCTTTAGATAAGTTAAACCAAACGGATCCAATTATTTTCCAGAGCTTATTTTATGTACAAAATGACTTTAAACTGGTCAGCCTAACACTCAAAAAAGCAAAAAACAGCTTATAAGCAACTTATAAACCAATCCAAACGGGCTCTTAATAAATATTCCACTTAATAAAGCTACACAAGATTAAAATAATGCCGCATCTGGTTCCCTCTTTATTCATCAAAGGGCAAATGATTAATTGTAAAGGATATTATTGAAAAGATAAAATACACGGTTTAATACTCCTAATCTTAAACACTAATGATTTTTTTTTTTAATGTTTAACTAGTGTATTTGCCCGTGCTTCGCGCGGTGTAGAAAAAAATCTCTTATAAAGCATAGATTATAGATTTAACACGTGACAAAAAAATCTCTTATAAAGCATAGATTATAGATTTAACACGTGACTCTGAGTGACAACACTCTCTTTTAAAAAAATCTCCACATTGGTAATGATATGAGCAATATCTTATATTTCCTTTGCAAAAAGTTCTGAGTAAAAGAAAACAAAATGGGAAGTAACCAAAATTGTAAAAAATTGAATTGCTGCAATGAAAAATTTCTTCAAAAAACCCATAATTAGAATAGAATTGTGGCATTTAATTAGAATCATACCAATCATAGAAAAATACATACTCACAATTTTTTCAATCAAATCAGCGTTTCAATAGGGTGATAAAATGCGATAAATCTAACTTTATATCACAATTCAACCGCACACAAGTCACCCGCATGAATAAACTCTCGATCTTCAGAAACTAATGAACTTAGAAAAAAACATATGTGATCCGCCGACTCTTATACCACGTAAAGATTTATCCATAAATAATAATATAGAAATTTAGAGAAGATAATTTGAGAGAGGGAACATCATAAACTTTGTCCTATGTATGGAACTGCATCATTAGTTGTCTCCAGAGATAACTTTGTTTGATCCGATAATTTCTCAGTGTTGCTTGTATCATCCAAAGATAGAGATCTCTGATTCGAAATCGCTATAAAGCACCGTAATCTGCTTCTGCCTAACTTCTTCAGACATTATAAACTTGTCAAGACATGCTAATCACAACACATACATAATAGCATACCCAAAAGAAAATATGAGAAGATATATACAGGATATCAATTAGCAGAGGAATGGATTGGGTACTTACTGGTGATTAACAATAATTGTCAATAATTAATGGTAAGTATCAACAAAAAAACGGCTTTAGGACAATGATGCTACATGGGCTGAATTGCAAAGTGTACGTGGCTTAACTCTTCCGATGGACTATTTAACGTATGATGCCTTTTTAATCCATTAGATAGTAAAATATGTAGAAAAATGAAGGAAAACTACCAAGATTAAACAAAAAGAAAGTACAAGCAAATAGTTATGATCTTGGGAATGTAACATACATGGATATATAACGAATTCAAGAGTAAAGAATGTGGTTAACGGTTTGGATTTCATCATTATTAAGAAAATTAAAAGATATGACTTTTCAGTATTTTAACACAGCACATTTAACATCATTAAGAGAATTAACTTTGTGACTTTTTTTTTTTTTTTTTTTAAATATAACACATAAATTGGAAAAAATAGAAAAAATGTCAAAAAAAAGGAGAAAAAAAATAAATGTTAATGGTGGCTTAAGAGAGGTGCCACATCACTTTGTCTATACTTAGCTTTATACTCTCTTTGTTCACTTTTACTTATTCACTTTGGACTTTTCACGCCATTTAAGAAATAATAAATGAAGTGCATGATTTACCAATATAACCATATTAATTAGTGTATATTTTTATTGAATTTGAAAAATGATTTGAAGTGAGTAATTAATATTATGGGTAAAACAATTTTTTTTATCTTGATATGTTAAAAGTGACAAAATAAAAATGAAAATCTATTTTTAAAATATTGGGCAAGTAAAAGTGAAACGGAGGGAGTATTATAGATAGATATAGATATATATTTTGGAAAAAGAGTTAATGCAGAAGAAGGAACTAGATGCAAATTAAAGAGGGTCAAATTATCACATAGATGCATCATTATTAAAGGATAGAAAAATGAGGCACAGGCACACTAAATACAGTCCAATTCTTATCTAAACACTAATTTTCATTAATTTAATCATCTTATCCTATCCAATCGTACATTCCTGGCATTAAAATAATGTTAGTTTTAAGACATTGAAAAAGATCTTAACCAATAATAATTAATTAAAACTCTAATCCAGAGAAACAAACGCCATATGAAAAGCACGAAATTTCCCGTTATTTCAGAAACATCCCAAGGCTATTCTAGTCATTTTATATTCCTTATTTCTGGCCCCTAAAGCAACCATAAAGAGGAGCATGAATGCGTAGAATATCAACACAAATAGTATTCACAAATTGAAGAAAAGAGTAATTAGAGAAGAAAGAAGAACAATTCTCTCTAAAAAAAGAAAAAAAGAAAAAAAAGGTGTCAAATTCAGTTCTTCCAACAATTAGTTCGAATTTTTAGGACTTTTTTTGTGTAAATTCTTGTTGAAGTTTCATTTTTCTTCACTTTCCCCATTTTTTAGGGAAAAAAAAACCAGTCAGATCTGTACATATCACAATTAGCTTGAAAAATCATACAATTTATAGGTTACCACACATTTATTCAGGTCTAGATTGATTATTTCTTTGTTAATTGTAACAAATTTATGAATTAGGGTTTCTCAGTACTATTCAA
The DNA here is from genome assembly GCF_019175385.1 of Lycium barbarum. NCBI lineage: Eukaryota > Viridiplantae > Streptophyta > Magnoliopsida > Solanales > Solanaceae > Lycium > Lycium barbarum. Next base: position 148,123,968 of record NC_083339.1, read on the forward strand.
TTTAGATCTAATTATGGCGGTTCCAACGATTGCACTGTATGCGAGTCCACCGAGTAGTGTGTGTTCCTCGCCTTATTCATGTCAGATCAATTCACACACATCTTATGATTTCGATTTGAACGGTAGATCATCCACGTCATCATCGTCAACATCCTCGTCATTTGTCGGTGGTTTATCATCTCTGTTCTCTTCACCAACACCAACGGTGAAGGCCAACTATTCGACTGGTACTGAGGATTTGGGATCGTTATGGCACGATAGAGGCGATGAATTGAGCAGTTCTTTTCGTTGTTCGTCCTTAAGCTCGTCGTTAAAAAGAGATCATCAGAGTCCAGTTTCTGTGTTTCAAGGACCTAGCACTAGTAGTAGTGGAATTGGATCATGTTCGAGAAGTCCACCTAAGAGAATTGATGGGACGTTTAAGGCCAACTATTCGACTGGTACTGGTGGATTGTTTAATGGTTTTGTTAGGCATGCTTTGGGATCATGTGTTGATTATGATTCGACGACGTTTAAGGTTGTTGATGTAGATTCCAGGTCATCAGGGTTATTGGATGAACTTACGTTTAACATGGAGGAAGGATTTGATGATCCTTATGCTAAGAATTTGTTGTTGGGTGCACAGGCGAGGCATAAAATCTTTTATGATGATTTTGTTGTGAAAGCGTTTTATGAAGCTGAGAAAGCTCATAGAGGACAGGTGATTGTTTTTGCCTATCTCTTATTTCCTCTGTTTCAATTTGTTTGTCGTTCAGGTTTTGGCTGGGCAAGGAGTTTAAGAAAGTAGACTCAATTTGTTTGTCGTCCAAGTTTTGACTTGGCACGGAATTTAAGAAAGTAGACAAGACTGTTGAATCTTGTGGTTCTTAGCTAAAGAACAGAGATATGTAGAATGTACAACCATGCCTTTTAATCTTGTCTTAAATATGTCAGGTGTAAAGTTGAAATTAAAGAGTTGACAAAGAAAGAAAGAGACATTCTTTTTGAAATTGTGAAATGGACTAAAAAGGAAAGCAAGATAAATAAATTGAAATGGAAGGAGTAATTTCCTTTGCTGTTAGTTTTGACTTATTGTTCTATGTATTGGGTTTGTAGGTGCGAGCAAGTGGTGATCCTTATTTACAGCATTGCGTTGAGACTGCAGTTTTACTGGCAACGATTGGGGCTAATTCGACAGTTGTTGCTGCTGGACTTCTGCACGACACACTTGATGACACGTTCATGACTTATGACTATATTTTTCGGACGCTAGGTGCTGGTGTTGCTGACTTAGTGGAAGGGGTATGGTGATTGACTTGTCTTATTCTTGTTGTCTTATTTGGAGCTCCCTGTTATTGGCACTGTGTTTCATATTTTTGGATCCTAGAATTGAATATGGACACACCTGCCCCTTATTTATTGTTTTTTCCATATGCAAAGGGTGTTGCAATTACTTCTCAAATGTGAACTAATTTTGGCTTTGTGTAGGATTTGTTTTAGTATTGGGCAATACATGGTTGAGTTGAATAAAAGAGTATCTCGAAACTGAAGTTAATTTTGTGTGATCATTTCACTAAAATGTCAACAGTTTTGTGAGTGAAAACATCACTTCATTTCAAGTACTATGCATACAAGTTTTGAATGTTTAGTCAGTATGTCAAAATGAGTTTTTGCAAATACTGATGGCCAAATCACTTTGGAAAAACTGAACATGAATATTTGCAATTGAAATATTTTTTAAGTCAAACGAGTTAAGAGTGTATAATTATGGATTCTCTTGAGCGTTGAAGTTTGGGGTGTGATTATATCTTTGATTAGTGAAGGTCAAGAGATCACAGGACTATCAAGCATCTAGATTCGTCTATGTTTAATGAGAAATCCCGAGTGTTACTTGTTTTAACTTAAATCATTTCATCCAGGTGTCAAAGCTTAGCCAATTGAGCAAGCTTGCGCGAGACTTCAATACAGCTAGTAAAACTGCTGAGGCGGATCGATTACACACCATGTTCCTTGCTATGGCAGATGCCAGGGCTGTTCTCATAAAGCTAGCTGATCGCTTGCATAATATGATGACTTTGGATGCATTACCAATGGCGAAGCAGCAAAGATTTGCAAAGGAAACTTTGGAGATCTTTGCTCCTCTTGCGAATCGCCTAGGCATCTCAACCTGGAAGGAGCAGCTGGAAAACCAATGCTTTAAACATCTTAACCCAGATCAGCACAATGAGCTCTCGTCAAAACTTGTGAATTCTTTTGACGAGGCTATGATTACTTCTGCCGTGGGGAAATTGGAGCAAGCGCTAAAGGATAAATCTGTTTCTTATCATGTGCTTTCAGGACGTCACAAGAGCTTGTACAGCATTTACTGCAAGATGCTAAAGTAATTTCTTTGCTCATTTAATACTCTTAAGAATTCTACCAATGGATTTGGCTAATCAGCCACTTATTTAGTTGCCTGAAGTTTATAGATATACATGCTATTTGGGGCTGTAGAAATCTTTTTTCTGTGGTTTTGATTATAATTAGTTGTCATCGTGATCACATCATAGGAATTTTTGGAACTCTCATGCGTTTCCCACCATGTGCATGTTACGTCCTTACTTAGGTTGCGTTAGTCGCAGTTGAGGTAATAGTATTTTCATATTCTACAGGAAGAAGCTTAATATGGATGAAGTCCATGACATTCATGGGTTAAGGTTGATTGTCGAAAATGAGGAAGACTGTTATAAAGCACTTCGAGTTGTTCACCAGCTATGGTGTGAGGTATCTGGGAGATGCAAGGACTACATAGCAAAACCCAAATGCAATGGGTAAGCAGCACGAGAGACGTGATTCGCTTTTCTTTTTTCTTTTAAGTTTTGCCCCTAATATCTATGTGTAATTTTAGGTACCAATCTCTTCACACGGTTGTTCTCGGGGAAGGCATGGTGCCTCTTGAAGTTCAGATCCGAACAAAGGAGATGCATTTACAAGCTGAATATGGCTTCGCTGCTCATTGGAGATACAAAGAAGATGACTGCAGACACTCCTCTTTTATTCTTCAGATGGTGGAGTGGGCTCGTTGGGTCGTTACCTGGCAGTGTGAGACAATGAGCAAAGATCAGTCATCTGTTGGCCACACTGAATCCATTCAGCCACCTTGCAAATTCCCTGCTCATTCTGAAGATTGTCCGTTTTCTTGCAAACCTGATTGTGGAACTGATGGACCTGTCTTTATCATTATGATTGAGAACGATAAGGTCCGTCTATACCATTTCCTGCTACATACTTAACTACTCGTGAATGCTGAAAGTTAATAATTGATTAGGGCTGGCAAAATGGTTAAAAAAAAAAAAAGTAACTGTCCCCATTATCCTCAAAAAAATGGATATCGAGATGGATAATATGGTTATCCATATTATCAATACCCATCAGTCTACTTGTTATTTTTCACGTGCTGGAAGTCGAAGTTTATTTTCGCTTTTAGTTTGTGCTCTCACCTGACTATTCCTGAAACAACGGATAATTTATCCGTCCGTTAACCCATATTTATTTGTGTTAAATAAGGACGGGTCTGATATTTTATCCCGTTTTCGTCCCGCATGTTTGCACCCCCCAGAATTGAAGATCATGGTATTGGAAAAGCTAACTATCTGAATGTGTTTTAACTCTCGTGGGTTTGTGCTATGCAGATGTCTGTGCAAGAATTCCCATCAAACTCAACTGTCAAAGATCTGTTGGAGAGAGCGGGTCGTGGCAGCTCTAGATGGACACCATATGGATTTCCAGTTAAGGAAGAGCTAAGGCCAAGGATGAACCATGAACCAGTTAGTGATCCAAACTGCAAGCTTAGGATGGGAGATGTTGTAGAATTAACTCCAGCTATACCGCATAAGTCACTGGTCGAGTACAGGGAGGAGATCCAGCGAATGTACGACCGAGGTGTAAGCCCTCTTCCTGCTGCTGCCAAGACTGCTGTTGGGCTGAGGAGTTGACAGTTGATGTTTTCTCCTCCTAGATTAAAGTCTACCTTTACTCTTTGTACATAATTACAAACGATAAGCATTTGTACAGAACTATCGTGTTCTGTTTAAGCATTTGTACAGAACAATCGTGGTTCTGTTTATAAAAAAGTTTAGGTAACTGATTTATTTAAGTCTTGACTTGCATTTCTGTGAACTTTGAAAGTGCAGACAAGCTCTTGCTGCTTTTCCATTTTCCTATATTTATCCAGTCGGGCACTTCTCTTTCACCTTCTGATTGTTCTTCTTCACGCCTTTATAGCTGGATTGCTCCATGAAGTTTTACTTGTCCCGTGTATTTTCATGTATCTGCTATGATGGCTTATTTACCCCAATGTCATTTTCTCGTCACTATTTTGCTTTATTCCTATTTTTAGAAATTAAAAGTTGGTCTTTTTTAATTTTACCCTCCCTAAGGAGCTCTTTTGGTGACTCGAACTCAACCTTCGATGGAGGGTGCTTGTCATCTGAGCAACTCCTCGTTTAAAAAATAGTCTTTGGGAATCGTGTTTAATGTTTGGTGCTCAATCTTAAGACTCGTGTTTAGTGTTTGGTGTTCAATCTTAAGACTCGTGTTTGATGTTTCGAGCTCAATCTTACGGACAAAATATCAACATGGAAACAAATTTCTTTGTTTTATGTGTATAAGCTTATATACTTGCTCAACAAGTTCCTATGTCTGCAATTAGATTACCGGAGATATCTAATTGAAACGTAGCAATCACATTTTCAAGAATCTATTCATCCAGATACGCCAATATGTTATTGGTTTGAGAAGAGAATACATTAAAAGGAACAACTAGATCCTCGCATGAGAACAATGTTGTAAAAGCTTAAAAGGCCGATAAACATAACTCGTCTTAGTGTCATGTAAAAGATTCAAAGAGACTAGTACTGATTAGCCCAAAAGACGAACTTAATTAAAACCTGAGCTTGAAACGTGACTCTCTTCAGCACGGATGAGATAGACAGTTACGTTTGATCGCTTAAATATCTATTTCCACAAGTAATGTTGCATAGAACTCTGCCATGAAAGCACACATAACAGCATCACCAAAACACCAGCAAGTCCCCAAGATGAACTCCCAATTCTAAGCACAGCAGAAGGTTCTGGAGAACCGAAAATCGAAGATCTACTCCCTCCAGCTTGGACTGATGATGATGAAGTGCTTCTAATTGCAACAATCAAACCAGCAAGTAGAACAGGCAATACAATTCCCCCAGAGCTCCATCTCGTCTCATAATGACTGCTCTCTTTCTTTCCTCGATCCACATACAATGGCGATAGCACAACCGCTGTAACAAGAGCTAGAACCATTGCTACTCCTCTGTGAGAAGAGTATTGGTATGAACTCGAACCATAATTGTCCATTGTACAAGGAATTGTTAGTATCTACGTTCGAATAATATATAAAATGACAGAAACATAAAAGAAAGAAAAGAATCTGAGTCCACAGAATTTATTGCGTGTCCTTAAGGAATGAACTTCGATCAAAAGGTCGATTTCTTGCTAGGACAAAAAAATCCACCTTCAGTTGGATCGATGATAGTTCAAGTTAGTAACGATACAACGTATAGTGAAGGAATTTATAGAGGAGTAATACAAGGTATGAAAGGAAAGTAGGTATAAAGTGGAGGATTTGATGATAAAAGTGACCGAAACAGCCGTCCAAAAAGCAAAGCATGTCGGGAAAAGTTTAAAGAACGTAGATTAATTATTATTCAAAATAAGACTTGGGCAAGAAGAAGAGGCAAAAGAGAACAAAAAAGGACAATGGTGAAGTAAGGTATCAGTGGATTTTTTAACTTTTCGCTGAAAAAGGATGTTCATAATTGACAGCAAGAGTGTAGAATTTTGGTTTACTTAACCGTGTAAACGGGAAATAGCTGGCAATGAATACTCATTTGGCTACTTTTTCCATTCTTTTACTATTAGTATATGCACATGTGACTAGATTTGGGAGGAAAAGAGAGGAAACTCTTTTCACACTCTTTTGGATTATCAGAAGATTCGAGTATGGATGATGAGATCCCTCAATCACTAGAGGCATTGAATTCGAGCTCTAAAAATGGAAGAAGTTTTATTATGAAGTGTTTCCTCTCCTAATGATCCAACATATTTTAAATTAGTATTATTAGTATTGGTGGATTCTGAATGCTGAATGGTTAAAAGAAAGGTGTTACTATTTTGTGAAGTCTCAGTTCATATTTGATTGTGAATCATACCTCTTTATTATTACATGATGACATTGCATATTTTTGGCCCATAACAGGGGAAACGGACTTCTATAACTTATTTTCGTGCGGATTGCCTTTCAAAGGCACTAGTCTTTAACTTTTGCCATTCGCCTAATATCTCAAAGTTCCCGGTTCGAATCCCAACTCAGTAAAATAAAAAATAAAAAAAATTTCGCAAGACACAGATTTATAGTAAAGTGAGGCCTTAAGACCGAAGTTTGTCTTAACTTTTAGGGGAAAGGACACAAATGGCCGATCGGCCCAAACTTATCCCACCCAATGACCCAACTTTGTACAAATCCAAATTATAGCTACTAAAATAATTCCAGCGTTAGCCACTTTCCCTTTTTTTTCTACCTTCTCCATTTTTCTTCTTCCTCTTCCACCTTCTTCTCCATCTTCTCCTCCTCTTTCATCTTCCACCTTCTTCTCCAATTTTATTTGAGGCCTTGAGAGGACGCCTTTCAATTTTATTTGATACAAATTACTTTTACAGGAAAACATTTACCTCATCAAAGATCAAAACTGGCAAATGACAAACCAAAAGTAATATCTAGAGCCATGTTGCTCCAAATTTTAAATAAGCAGATTGAAGAATGCCAATAAAATAGTATAAAATAAACAAAAGGAAGAATGAGTAAAATATACGAACAAGTGCAAAAGATAAAAAAACCAACAGTTCATAAGGGAGCACGTATGAAAGGACACATATGATTGTCGTTGTTTTTTGTGAGTTGCAGGTTACGAAAATGGCAGAGGATTCAAATGAAGACGCTATTGCAGGACTGAAAAAGCTTTGATGTATAGAAACTGTATCATATGTGTATATAATATGTATCCCTGCTGTATATGTATATAAAATATATCATATGTATAGAAACTGTATCATATGTGTATATAATATGTATCCCTATTGTATATATATATAAAATGTATCATATGTATATAAACTGTATCAGTCTTGTATAGAAAGTGTATCATACGTATAAAAAATGTATTATAGAAACCGTATCATTGTGGTGTATAATATGTATCACTATTGTATATGTAAAAAAAAAATATCATATCATTATTGTATAATATGTGTATAATAAATGTATAATTAACGTATAATTTATGTATAATAAATGTACGATTAATTCCAGCATATGTATATAAACTGTATCATTCTTGTATATAAAGTGTATTCATAATTCCAACATATGTATATATGCTGTAGCAGCTCTTTAGTGGCGACTTTTTTTTTAAGCGCCTGAGCTGTTGGGCCGGCCAACCTTAGCATTATTTTGGGCCGGCCGGCCCTTTTTTGGCATTAATTTGGGCCGACCGGACTCCCGGTTGGATTAAGCCCAAACAGTGGTTAAATGTGGGATTAGTTTGGCTGAGTGGACACACAGTGTCCTTTTCCCTAACTTTTACCCAAAATTAGGCATTTAGGTATATTTGTGCCTCAAGGCCTAACTTTTGCCCTTCGGGCAAAAGTTAGGCCTTAAGGCAAAGAGGTTTATAAAATTCCAACTAAGTTAAAAAAAAAAAAAAATTGCCTGAAGGCAAAAGTCTACCTTAAGGTAGAGTTTGAAACCTTGCCTGAGATAGAGTTTTGCATGCGAATCCAAACTCTATCTTGCGATTTTTTTTTAAATTTTTTGATTGAGCGGGGGTTTAAAAGGTTGTTATAGGTTGTTAGAATGAGCTAAAAGGTAGTTGTTTGTAAAATTTTCACAAACAGCTACCTTTTAGCTCCTTCTAATAACCTATAACTATATGTTCTACATTTACAATTCGTAGCTGGAGGACCTATATTTAGCTAATAGACGCATCGACTTAAATATAGGATAGATATAACGGAAATTCACACGCTGAGAAAACTGAAAGTGCTATATTTATGGAAACAACATCTATTCCAATTTAAATTAAAATCAGTTTTTAATGTTCCCTGATTCACGCAAATATCCTCCCATTCCATATCTGATCTCATATCTCATTCAAACAGCTAACAAATTAAAAAAAAAAAAAATTGAATTCAAAAAGTACATTTATATTTTTAACCAAAAAAAAAAAAGGTTCAAAAACTAGTTCATCAAAAAAAATTTAAAAATAACAATATCAAACCAGTGAACAGAGCTCATTTTAAACGACGAATATATATTTGAATTCATCTATTGAAATATCGAATTAAAGTTGAGTTCATACTTGAGGTAATAACGTTTTCACTGCAACTTTTTTATTTTTTTTTATTTTTCTGAAATTTGAAAAATATAGTCAAAATATATGAAAAATATATCTGAAATATAGTCAACAGAAACCAGAATAAGTAATATTGAACATAATAATCAAAATACAATTAAAATATAGCCAAAATATAGTCATAATTGAGTTCATAATTGAGGTAATAACGTTTTCACTGCAACTTTTTTTTTTTCTGAATTTTTTCTAAATATAGTCAAATATATGAAAAATATATCTGAAATATAGTCAACGGAAACCAGAATAAGTAATATTGAACATAATAATCAAAATACAATTAAAATATAGCCAAAATATATATGAAAAACAACTATTAAAAAATCAATCCAAAACATTAGGAATTGAAAATTCAGGAAGTAACGAAAAAAAAAACGAATATAGATTAAATACAAGGTGAAATGTAAAAATCAGTATAGAATCTTACCTTTTTTGGGAACTAGATTTGAATTATGAGTAGTTAATTAGAGATAAACAAGGAAGTTGAACTATTATAAAACTTATTTGAAATTGGAGGAAATTAAGGGATATTGGGCATAATGGCGTGTATTTAGGGGATAGGAGAGAGGGACTTTTTTTTTTTTTGCTTCTAACAAGCTATAACTACAAGTTCATTATTTACATTTCGCAGCTAGTTTTTCCTATATTTAAGTCCTGGACGCGTCGTATAAATATAGCCAAAATACAGACTAAATACATGGAACTGTTGAGCAAATAATGCCTCTATTTAACGAAAAAAAATCTTTTTCAAACTAAACAGAAATCTGTTTTTAATGTTCCATAAATCACGCAAATCTCATTCTCTTCCATATCTAATCACATATCTCATTCAACATCTAATCATTCACATAAAATTTGAATTTAAAAACTCTCTTCATATTTTTTCCCAAAATATAACTGAAAAAAAATCTCTTTTTAATGTTCCATAAATCACACAAAGCTTGATTTGTTCATCAACTGAATTGCATAGTGACAAGTTGAGATTGTCTCCTGATGCTATGACCATCGGTTTTGTGTTCGTTATTAAAAATATTCAATGAAATTACATTATTAAAAATCAAAATGTTCGTTACAAAAAATATTAGTTATTGAGTGCAATAAACTGATATTGAATATTATTTAGTAACTTTAATAAGATGGGAAAACTTGACTCCATAAAAAAACTTTAATCCCTAAAGGTGGCTTTTGATTCACTGTATTTTATCTGTATTATGATTGTATTTTTGAGTGTATTCTAATTGATCCGTAAGATTTGAATCGTAATGAATATATTTCATTTGTATTTTGTATGTATTTTAGAAGTATTAAAATTGTTTTTTAATTTTTGAAGTATATTGTACAGAAAGATGGATTTTATGGTTCAATAATGAATTCAAGTGTACCATGAATATATAGAGAAAATGCATAGAACTCTTCCTGGTTCATCAATTAAATATAGTGAAAACATGTAGGAAATACAAACTTGATATTGAAATGCACTTTGTAATTTTTTAGCAGTAACTATACAAGAAAAATATAAATGTAATAAAAACAGAATTCAAATCTATGATTAGACTATACAACAAGCGGGATCATTACCAAAATACATAAAACTTCTTCTAAAATCTTCATAAAAATAATGTCGCAACAGTGATGTTATACATCAAAAAAAAAGTTGGAGAAAAAAAAAAAAAACTTAAAACATAAACTGTTCTGTCTACAAATCTACTTCTGAACATCTACTAAAATCACTGCATCATAATCAACGGTAGCCTTGACAGGGTATTGGTGGTTGCTCGTTATCCATAAATGCATTCAGGGTTGCCTTGTCGATTTGCGTCGTATCTCATACGGAGAAACTTTGCATCAATTTCAGCTGGAATGCGTCAAGATATACTGAAACTTTACATTAACAAAACATGAAAAAATAACAACATAACAAATTAACCACAATAAATAACAAAACATTCAAGATATACTGAAAATATACTATAAATATAATGCAAATATATCAATGTCAAATGCACTGTGGTTGTCACTACAACAGTGTGTGACTGTGCTGTTAAAATACACTTCAAATACACTGAATATATACTACAAAATATACTTTGATAAAAAATAAACACAAATTCAAAATCGCATAAATTTACAAGTAACAAATTAGGTAGAAAAAATATATAACACACAATTAAAAACACAAACTACTTGAAATAATAAAAAATACGACAAAAATATACTTAAAATGTACGGAAAATACAGATCTGGTGAATTGAAAAAACAGGAATTAACTAAAGTTCAAAACACAAAATAATTGAAATAATAAAAAATACGACAAAAATATACTTAAAATGTATGCAAAATATAGATCTGGTGAATTGAAAAAACGGAAATTAATTGAAGTTCATCGAAAAATACGATAAAAATATACTTAAAATGCATGTAAAATACATATTTGGTGAAGTGAAAGTAGGGTCATTAATAAGAAAAAATACCTCTTGGAGAACATGAACATTTTTACTCTTGTCCAATAACAAAAACTTCAGATCTGTATTCCAAAATTCCGGTGACCGGCGGTAGAGGGCATCTAGGAACACTCATGGCGGTTAAATGATTTGGTCTTTAATATTTTCTGTTCAAATAGGCTGGTCTTTGTAATTGCTACAGATCTGACCATGCAATTGCTACAGATCTGACCGGAAAAGAGAAGACGACTGACGCCGTAGAAACACGCCGGAGAATACGGTGGTTTAAAACGACATGAGGATGAATGATACATGGATCCCTCAAAACAAAAAAAAAAAAAAAACTTTTAAACTTCCACTGAATACAGGGAAAGATGAAATCTGTGGCTTAGTAAAGCCCAAAAAGAAACAAAGATGATGAGGGAGAACACAAAAATAACAGAGAATCTTACATATTTTAGGAAATAGAGTTGAATTTTGGCAGTAAAAGGTTGAAATTAATGAGCAGTTAATATAGAGTAAAAAAAGGAAGTGAAAGAAATCAAAAACTGATTTGAAAAGCACGAAATTAGGGGAGATGAAAGTTAGAAAAGTATATTTAGGAAAAGGGGAGAGAGAGAAAGTGTGTAGCTAAAAAATAGGGGTGTGGGGAGTGGTAAGTTAATTGGTAGAAAAGTGAGTTGCTATAAGTTGTAAAAATATAATATTATACCTACTAAACTTAATTATTAAAAAGTATAGTTATGTTCCATAAATATGTAACATAGTAAGCTATGCCAAGTAAAATTTACAATTAAAAACCACCTATTTGAGGGACAAAAATTAAAGACCAGTGCCTTTGAAGCCCATCGTGCAAATGACCCGTTCTATAAAGGTAAGGTAGTAGTAGCTGGACCAACAAGATGATATTAGGGAAAGTCACACAAATACAACTTTTTAAAATGGTAATTAAAAAGATTACAACTATTTTCTAAAAAATACATAAATACAATTTATTCAAAATTTTAATTTTTTAATCACAAAAATATAATTTTTTACATTCTTAAAATATCAATAATACTTAATTTTAGGAGTACTGCCATTAATGCATATCCACCTTTTACTTTCTTTCTTCTCTCCCCCTCCCCCCCCCCCCCCCCCCCCTCAAAAAAAAAATGAAAAGGACATGACAGAGAATGTAATTTTTCAAATAAACAAAATAAAACCAACTTCAAATCTCATATTCCATCTAACCTTTTAAAAAGATTTTTTTCTTTCGTTTCCTCCTCTTTATTCTTCTTTTTTCATTTTCACTTGATGATTGATGCAATTATTTTTTGTGACTAAAAGAAATTATTTGAATATATTAATATTAAGAAAAGTACATGAAAAAATATGGTACATGATATAAGAAAAGTACATAAAAATATACCTAAAATGTATATGATATATTCAAATTGGCAAATTTAACTGAAGAGATGATAACAAAATATTTGTGGATATAATAGTAGAAATTAGTAAATTTAAGTTTGTATATTATATATAGTATATAAATATAATGATACCTTTTGTGTATGTAGTATATAATATTACAATATACCTAATATAAGAATATATTACTATACGTGCCAACCAATTCTACTCTATCATATATAGTGTACAATATAGAATATATAGATGGAAGAATATATATATATATATATATATATATATATATATATATATATATATATATATATATATATATATATATATATATATATATATATATATATATATATATATATATATATGCTTGTTCATGAATTAACTCTTTTTATTTATTTATTAAAATTCATGAATTATGTTGCTAGTAGATTGTGATGGAGCTTTTTTAGGTAAGCAATTATTGTGTTTTTATATGCATTTAATTATGTTATTACTAATATAGGGTGTCTCCTTATTTTTAACTTTTTATTCATAACAATAATCTCCTTGTTTTTGGCTTTAAGTTGCATAATTTGTAATATCTAAATTAGTTGTATATTATATAATTAACTCTTATATATGTTGCATTTATGAAAGTTCCCCATGATACTACCTTCCACAGCCTTTACTTTTGGGCCCAAATATAAGTAGACGTATGCCTTAATCATGCGAGACATCAGTCCGCCATGATACTACCTTCCACAGCCTTTACTTTTGGGCCCAAATATAAGTAGACGTATGCCTTAATCATGCGAGACATCAGTCCGCGCAGGGGCGGATTTAGAGGGTAGTGAGGGTGTTCGCGTGAACTCCCTCGGTAAAAAATTACAATGTATATATAGAGTAAATTTTTTGTGTTTATGCACATATATATACTTTTGACCAAATGCAAAAAAGTTAGCTCAAGCAGTTTAGGGTGTTCAAAATTGTCTCAAGCCTCCTATGTTCGATTCCTAGGAACAATATTATTTTTTTGTATTTAACTTTTGTTGTTTTACCGAACCCCTGAGAGAAAATCCTGAATCCGCCACTAAATCCGTGTTTTAATTATTTCATTGCACAAACATAGGCTTTAAATAAAAAATTTGTGGAAAATTTACCTCCACATACCCACTACCATGATTATGTTAGCGTATCTCCCAACTATGACTGACGGAGCTTGCAGAAATAATCCTAGACCAGGAAGTGTGGGAGGAGTTGTAAGGGACCAGTATTAGTATATTTTTCCATGTATATAGTCAGCTCTCATTTCCTTTTTGCTCTCTACGTTATTCTTTTGCACGCCTGATATATGTTTAATATAGGAAAACAATAGGAGGTATTAATTCTTGATAGTTGAAATATAAAAAGAACAAAAAAATCAGACACCAATCATTGAACTTGGAATGACATTCTTTTATTATAATTCACATAAGTTATAGCAGGTCACTTGATCAAGTAATTCAAAGTCATTCATGTCTTCAAAACCCTTTGGTAATAGTATTGGCAGAGAGCAATATAAAATTTTCAAAAGTTAATTTTATATACTGAATATCATATATTGGTTTGAGAACTGAGTTAAAAAGTACTTTATTTCCAGGGATGAATAACAAACGATTAAGAGGTATGTTATTGCTGATATGACGATAACAACCACTAAAAGAAGTATTTTGCTCGGATTACGTTCTCCCTCTCAAAAAGATTCGTATCTCTTTCTATTAATTGTTCCTAATTATCAAACAAAAATATTGTTGATCAACGCTTTGAAGTTAAAGTTAAATCAAGTGCAATAAAACAATCAAATTGGATATTCATTTTTACCCATTTAATTTGGTGTCCGCTCGTTCGGTATCTATTTTGGAGTCTGACTAATTGAAATCCGCATAGCAAGATCTCACTTTTAAATAAATCACACCTTATAAAAGACGATTACATACCCGAATTCGAGAATTTAATTAAGATGGAAAAACTCATCAATCCACCACCAAATCGACCAAAAGCTCACCATTAAGTCAAAGATGCCCTACGATCCATCTCTCTTTAATATGTCTGTCTTGCATATATTCACTTCGTTTACCTACTCATATCATTCACGTATGGACAAATTAATATTTTAATATATATATATATATATATATATATATATATATATATATATATATATATAGTTTCTACAAAATTTGGTCTATCTATCTGAGAAGTTCATCATTAAGCCAAATTCAGATGTGTCATATTGCAATATACTTTTATTTCTTCAGTAGGATTCATGATATACTGAACTCCTAATTAACAATTCACTCATCATGGGCCGTTGGATCATCCACCCGTCACTTCTTGGAGCATAAAATAAGATTCTCCATCGATCTTAGAGCAAATAGCCTAGAAATTCTACACGTGGGATCCGCTCTGGAAAAAAACTTACCTAATTTCTTTAATGTCCAAAGGAATCTTGTTCATAGTTTTTACCAAAAAAAGGGAATCTTGTTTACTCTTTACAGTACTGTTTGACGACGCAGAGACCGAGGTGATGAAACACTGCCATGTCACCAGTAACTTCAGCCGTGTCCACAAGAATCAACATAATTTTTCGAGTTTAAGCTATATACACATAAGAGTAAAAAACATCTTATATCGACAATGCAGTTTAATACTGATGCAATTTACTCTGATCCCATTTACTCCATTTGGATGTTATAATAGTTCCTCTATTTCATTTACGTTGCTTGATTCAGAATAAGAAGATTAAATTTAGATAATATTCAATGTGAATTTGTATAAAAGTTGCCATTCATTATAAATAATCAACAATTCTAGTTAAAAGGTAAACTTGTTGCAGGCCAAGTTAATCCAAAAGTGTAAAACAAAAATTTAAAGATTGTTTGGTCGATTAAAATATTTTAAAAAATATTTTCTCTAAAACTTTTTTGTTAAATAACGGAAATAACTTTCCTAATAGGAAACTAAGTTTGATAAAGTGGCATTCAAAGCTCTTTTATGTACTTCCCACCCACCATCCGGATAGTGTTTTCCTATATTACATATTAATATTTTGGAAAAATATTTTCTTGCTTACTTACGTAACAACAAAAAATAAGTAAGAAAAACTACTTCACTTATTTTTCATGAGAATATTTTCTTTTATCCAAACACATCCTAAATGTCAATGCAAATATCATACTAATATCTAATTATATATGCTTAAAATATTACAAGTAGTATGAATTTACGATTAAATACAATGATAATGTAGATTTTGTCATACTTACTTTAGCTTGGCTTATTATAGTAATAGGTTATTATATTACAGTATATTTCAATTTAATACTTGTTTTGTCCAAAGATGAATTAACGTGATGAACAAAAGATATTATACAATGTTCGGATCGAACAAGAAATTATTCTTATTATATATCATGAGCTACCCAACCTTGGCAGATCATGTTGTCTTCCATATCCTATGAGGCAGTGATGGAGACTCTACGCCTCTGCTTCCACAATCTCTTATCCTTCTATATCTCCATCATCTCCACTCTTCTCCGTTTGTTACTTTCCCCTTTACCCACCATTAATAAACACTTTCCTCTCTTATACCCCGTTTGACCAAACTTCTAAAATCAGATTATTTTATAAAGTATTTTTTTAAAAAAACACTTTTAGCGAAAAACAGTTTATGTTTGACCAATTAATTAAAAAAAAAACTTTTGAGCAACAATTAGTATTTGACCAAGTTTTTAAAAAGTGCTTCTATTTGTATTTTTCTCAAAAGTACTTTTCAAAAAAGTACTTTTGGGCAAAAGCTGTGTTTTTTTAGCTTCTGAAAAACTGCTTCTGCTACTCACCAGAATCACTTATTTTCTCTCAAAAGCTTGGCCAAACACCTCACTTTTTTTCAAATAAGTACTTATTGAAAAAATAAGTACTTTTGGGGGAAAAATAAGCTTGGCCAAACAGGCTATTAGTCCCCTTCATCGACATTTGTGTGACTATAAGTCATTTCATTAAAGGTAAAAAGAAAATTTTAAAATTAAATTGTTTATAATTATAGAGAAGTGACATTCTTTTTTAACAGACTACAAAGAAAAAGATGTCACATAAATTGAGACATAGAGAGTATAATAAGAAAAAAATTAAAATTATTAGGTAGTAAAATAAATTATAATAAAATAAATAAACAACTTAGAAATTGGTAAGAGTTGAACGAATTGAGTTATGATCCATTATTTCAATTCAAATAACCTTAATAACACACCTATTTATTAAGTCAAACATATTTTAATCCGCCTAAATTCAATCGAATCGAACCCTCGTCTGGCACCCCTAGCATTACTGTAGGTGAATTTAATAGTATTTGTTTTGTCTAAAGATGAATTTAACGTGATGAATAAAAAATAGATACAATGTTAGGATCGAACGAGTAATATATATTAGTATGATCTAGCCTTGGCAGATCATACTTGTCTTCCATTATCGTGTTGAGGCAGAGTAATGGAGACTCTACGCCTTTGCTTTCACAATCTCTTATCCTTTTATCTCTCCATTATCTCTACTCTTCTCCGTTTGTTACTCTCCCCTTTACCCACCATTAATAAACGATTCCCTCTCTTCGTTCCCTTCATTGATGCTTATGTATCCCTTTTATTCCGCTTCTCCAATTTATCACCATGCACCCTAGATTTAGACGAGCATACCACCATCCACTTCTGGGCCCCAAATCATCGACATTTCAACAAGCCCAATCTTTTATTGATCCATGGTTATGGTGGTGATGCAAAATGGCAATTCATGTACCAGGTCCTCAACGATTATATTTTATATAGTACAAATCTCGCAATTATGAAAAATAGCAAGCAGCATTCATATTTATAATGGGACAAAATTTACTTTAACTCCAAATGTCAAATCCTAACCAATTTTGATTATTTTGTCTAACAGGTTCGATCACTGGCCCAATCGTTTAATCTCTACATTCCGGATCTTCTCTTCTTCGGGAAATCGTTTACTACACGAACCGAACGGAGTGAAGAATTTCAGGCGAAATGCGTGGTGGAAGGGTTAAAGGTGTTAAAATTTATTTTTCTTTTGCATTATGATTTGCATAGAATACTATAGTATTTAGTTTCCTTTTAATTAATATCTATAAGAAAAATATTACATGTTTTATTTTATTTTATGCTTTTTAGTTCTTTATAAATAGTGATGTAGGCCTGTTTAGCCATGCAAATTGTAAAATTTGAAAAAAGCTGTTTATGTTTTTAAAGTGAAAAATGGTATTTGAAAATTGAAGGTGTGTTTGACTATGAATGCAAATTGGAGATGTGTTTGAATTATTGTGAGTAATTTAGAGTGAAAAAAGTGAAAGTAACTTTTTGGTGTTTTTCAATTCCGATTTTTTTTTTTTTTTCTAGTTGAATTCCTGAATTTTATGGTCAAAAGTGGTTTCCGAAATTCAACTCCAGAAAAAAGTAAATAATATTGATGGACAAATGGCAAGGTAGTCTTTCATTTTAATGCAAAAACAATGTAATAAATCAATGCAATGAATTTTTGTTCATTCTCTCTATGTTTTATCCCTAATTTTTTCGATTCCATAACAAAAGGGACTCGGAGTGAGAAAATGCTCGATGTTTGCGATTAGTTATGGAGGATTTGTTGGGTATCGAATGGCGGAGATGTATCCAGACATGGTGGAGAAAGTGGTGATACTGAGTAGTGGAGTTGGGTGTTCCAAGGAAGAGAAAGAGGAGCAATTGAAAAAAATAGGGAGAGATCCAGTTGAATTGTTAATACCAGCAAAACCAGAGGATCTGCATGTGCTGGTGAACTTGTCAATTTACAAGTATAATCCTTTCAAGTGGGCTCCTGATTACTTCCTCCAGGAATTCATCGATGTGAGTCCAAAAAATTTATGCACATTCAGTGTTTATATGAAAAAGTTTGTTTGATTTTAATGAGAAATGAATAGGTAAAGTTTTTAACTTACAGCTAGGATTTTAGTCCAGTGACAGTTTTCGTTACTTGAAATGTGGTGGTGGAAAAACTAATTTGCTACCACATTTCTGGTAATGAAACTGTAGTTCTGTCATTTTGTTGTTGCATGCAACAGAAGAAAAGTATTTTTTTGTACTAGGTGTTTGTACTAAATAATTTCAACTTAACATGGTTAGGTAATTAAGTAAGGTGAGATTATATGATAAAATTTATGTGCAGAAATACGCCATATCTGTTAATTTGACATAAACACAAGTAGTATGTGTACATTTTTACCTCCAGGAAATATTCGATACTTAGAAAGGACTGTTTTTTTTTTTTACATGCATGGAATTTTGTAAATGCTTTCTAGGAATTTTGAGGGTGTGTTTAGTACGTGCAAATGTTTTTCACAAAAAGTGTTTCCTGAAAAATAAGTGATATTCTTTTTTATTTTCTGGTCTATGGACTATGGAGTAATTCATAAGCAGAAAATATTGTGCAAGAGCACTTATATATAATTTAGGCAAATATTATGAAACTTATTTTTTGCTCTTTTGCTAGGGGAAGTCATTTTCTAGATTTTAAAGGAATTTATTATCTAGAAGTTATTTTTCAAAACATTTTGACCAACCACATCGTGAGCCAATAATGTACAAATTAAGATTACTGGAGATCTAGAAAGTAGCTCTATTGATGCTCTTCGTGTGTTGTTTGAAGATGATAAGTAGGAGTTACCTGAAGGAGAAACAAGAGCTAGTGAAACACTTGCTGGCAGACCATACAGATTGCATATGGCCCATCTTAACTCAGGTCAAACACCTCGTTATATTCTTTAAACAATCAACACATTAGTAGTGGTTGTTCAATCATTCTATTGACTATATAATCAGAGAAAAACTTAGTTTGTTGCTTAATTTGTGTCTATAGGAAACGCTGCTTATTTGGGGTGATAAGGACAGAGTTTTCCCTCTTATGTTCGGCCACCAATTGCAAAGGTACTTCTTTAATTCTACTTCTCTTCATGAACTAAAGTTTAAAGTGGACTGCTAGAATCTTAGTACTGAGTTTGTATTAACCTGCAGACATCTGGGGCCAAGAGCAAAGTTAGAAATAATCAAGAACACAGGACATGCAGCGAACATTGAATCTCCTGATTCTGTCAATGCTTTGATTAGAGCCTTTATCTTGCAGCAAAGCAAGGACTTAAATTGTAGCATCTGATTGACAATGGAATTAATCCTGTCAATCGCGATGCTACTAGGCTTAGCTGGGGGTTCTTGCTCGTTTATTTATGATGTCTCTATTATTGCCTCACTGTTTGTAAATAATGAACTACTAATGGGACCTTGAAGCATTAAGAATTCTTCCTAGATGTTATCAGACAAGTTAATGTACGTTTGATGAATGGCATCAACCTAAATGCAATCAGCTCAATTGGGATGTATTAAGGTTGGTGTTTGCTTGTAACTGTAAGTAATTGTAGAATTATAGGGGCAAAGCCAGAAATTGAAGTTGGAAGTTCAACACATGTGGCCGTGGGGTTAATCTTGTTTAACCCATTCTGTTTATCCACATATATTCTGTTTAGGCGCATGAGCATATACATATAATCAATAGCTACGAGACTGAGATAATTTTTTGACTTGTTGCCTCTACAAATACACTAATCAAAACATATCTAACATGGTAGGAAGACACCACGAGGAATTACATTTTTGATTACTTGACAGTTGATACACCCCTCAAAAACTAAAATCAAGTTACTCTAAATAGCTATATCTTCCATAATGAGCAGAATGAAATTGGCTGCCCTTTCCACCATAGATCCACACAGCCATCTCTCTCTTCCACTTTCATCACCCAGTTGTTGTCATACTTCCTCAACAACGCCCTAGCTCCATCTATGGCATCCTCTCCAAACACCTCCTTAACAAATCCAACGCTCCTCATTCTCTCACACCATTTCTCCTTCCTTTCATTCATTTCTCCCATATTCGTTAACGCCTTTGCTGCTTCTCCTTCCATCATCCTCCTTTCTTCGCTCTCACGCCCTTTGTAAGCCACACTCGTCGAGTCCAAAAACCTCCATAAGTACTCCACTCGTCGTGAGAACGTCGTAGCAAAATCCCCACAACTGTTGCAGCTACATTCCGTGTTGTTCTCGCTGAGAACTAATCCTTTCGGGTCCAAGCTCTTCAATATCCTCAACAACTCGGATCGTTCATCCGGGTTACCATGATGCAAATTGTGTAGTCTAAACTGAGCACAAATAACTAACGTTTCATCAGAAGATGAATTTATGACTTGTGAATTGAGACTCATAAGAGGAAAATTATCCAGTCTGTTGATCTGTAAATTGATGTTAATAGCCTTAGCAAAGGCTAGTAGTTGCGAGGAAAAATCGTAACCAGGTGGATCGATCACAAATGGAGTGCCTCTTAATTCTCCGTTCTCTATGGTTGGCGTAATAACTGTTACGCGAACCAACGGTGGTGGCCCACCTGATCGTAGAGTCAGCTCCTCGAGAAGTGTGGGCCACTGAACACCATGAGAGACTCCAATATCAAGGATGTGAAGGTTTTTTAACCGATCCTGTTTTCCAATAATTTGGAGAATAGAGGAATTCGCAATGTTATTGGGGATTCGGAACCAGGGACTAATATCATTGAAATTGATCAACGAGTCCCTGAAGAATTTATGATTGACAGAAGCGAAATTTGTAACTTCAAGAGTAGAAGAGGATGCTGATGACGTGCCAGGGGAAGAAGACAGATGATGTGTCAATGCGCGTAGTCCATGAGCAGCTAGCCTGTGGTTCGCATCACCTGTAAGTCATGACCGCCCATTTATTAGCTCAGATCATGTTAGCCCATTTAAAAATTGCGCGCGCTGGTATGTAGGTTGTGGCCTAAATCAATCCATTGAAATATAGTCAAAATATTCTTAAAAAGACATTTTTAAGAATAACATGTGAACGATGTTATACCTGTGAACGATGCTAGCTCATGCAGAACGTACAACAGATGTTGCACGCGGTTCATGTTACTGACAGAGATTGCAGCAGCACAAGGGTTGAGCAAATGCTCAGCCCATCTTCCTTCCTTGTTGTTACCGTTATTAGCTGTTGATTTTGTTGTTACTCTTTTTGGTGCTGTTGATCTTCTTACAACATGACCATCTTCCACCTCATTGATCTGACGGTTCTGATTCTTCCTTGGCCCCTTTGGATTATGATCAGGGCCTGTTGTTTTCCGTTTCTTAGACAGATCCAACGGTTGTGGATGATCTAAAATGATGGGCTCCGAAGGGATATTGCTAGTTGCTATGTTGACTGGGGAGTTGCTGTTGAAAGAGTTACATGTATTGTTGTGATTAACGATCTCTTCATTTGGAACCCACCATGAGTCGCCATAGAAATTTAAATCATCGGTGTAATCATAGGGCTCGTCGAGGAAGGATGGGACATCGGATAAAGTATTAGCTAGCCACTCTGAGATTGGATCGGAGTTGGAATTAGGCTCCAGTTCGTCGATGCCCATTATATTACAAAACCTGGAATAAGTGTGATCGGAGAGGATGTTTTGGTGTTTGAACATTGACTATTTATGATGTAAATTTGTTGTGGTCAAGTGTACTAAAAGAAATGGGAGAAATGTTTTTATCTTACTAAACGAGACAAAGAGGGGCATATTTAAAGGGTAAGTTTGCTGTTATTTTGAAAGTTATGTTGTTCTATTCAGATACTATTATTTTTTAATAAAGGTATGACGCTGGTAATCTTGTCTCTAATACGTGCTATTATTTGACTTATTTTCTGGCGTGTCACGATTGTTAAGAGTGCTATAAACAACACAATTGGAGAAACTAAATTATTTCTCTAAATTTCTTTGGATGGTGACAGGTTTTTTTGAGTTTGAAATTTCATGGGACGGCAAACTCTTCATTACCCTGATTAATTAATCTTGTTTTTGTTTGATATTGCCTTCTCCCAGGCTATTGGCTGATGCACTTTTGGCATTTTTCTCAAAAACTAAAATTGACCTCTAAACAACTCTTAGGGCCTCTTTGGAAAGCCACCTGGTAATGAGAATTGGTGTAATTGTTAGGGTAGTAATTACACAATCTAGTAATTACATTACTATTACAATAACTTATTTGTTTGTCATAACATAATTGCAGTGTAATTACAAGCGTGCTATTTGATTGCACAAGTGTAATTATACAGTTAGTTTAATTTAAAAATAAAATTTAATTATAAAAAAATTAAAATTAATATTTAAAAAATGTTTGCCTTTATAAATCATATTAAATTAGTTATTTAATATCACATTGTTTCTTGAAAATATATTAATTAATAATCATATTATTTGTAACTAATATTGTAAAAAATAATTGATATATATATTTTCAAATTAATAATATTTAATTTTAATTAATTATAAAACTTAAAAAGAAGATTTTTTTTGTGAGAACATCATGGATTGGGTGTTTGACAAAAAAATAATATTTATAAATATAATGCCATAACAAATGTTTGACACAAAAAATCCATCAAATGTAAGTGAAAAATAAACAACATGCAATGTGAAAGCAAATAACTTAAAATTGAAAATATAACCTAAATTCAAAATTCAAAATTCAAAAGAAAAGTTTAACATAATACTCTTATGTCAAATTTCAACATTACATAAATAAGTTCCAACGTAACTTAAGTAAATAATTCAAAAGAAAGGGAAAATATAAGTCTATAACCTCATTCACAACGAAATTCTACTTTAATAACGTCACTCGTTATATGCCAAGTTTGTTAATGACTCATTCTTTCCAATATTAAGAGGTATAGTTTCAAAAATTAGAATAATAACACGGTTATGCTAAATGAATAAAATAATTAAAAAATACGAGCAATTACATGGAACCACAAAAAATAAAGGTTGGGAATGAGAAGGAAATAAAAAATAAATAATATAAAAAGAAAAATATATTTTAAAAAATAAAAATAATTAAAAAGTAATCATAAAAAAGAAATTAAAATAATAGAAATAAAAATCAAAATAAATTAAAATAAACAAAAAAGAAACAAACTAAAAAGTAATCTTGTAATTACACCCAATTCTCAACACCCCCCCCCCCCCCCCCCCCCCCGAGAATTGAAGAGTGTAATTACACTCTCAATTACACCCAATTCCCACGTAACTGTATAATTACTTGATCAAACAAACAGGCCAAACTGTGTAATTACACTCAATTCCAATTACCTGGGTGGCTTTCCAAACAGGCCTTTAATACTACTAGTCTTTTTCAAGAAAATAAATGTTTTTGATCTACCAAAGATCCTATTATCAATACCATTTGTAATCTCTATTGCAAGTTCTTTACAAAATCAACAAAAGTTCTCTTTTGGACACCTTTTTCCAGTTTTAGATATGTAACTGCGTTAAGATGTTCTTGCTTTCCTAGTTCCCGTCGATATACTAGTGCTAAGTTGTTGGAATCTTCGTAGGTAGTACGAAGATGCTGAAACGCCGTGTGATTTGGGTCTAATTAGTCATTCTTAACGAATAGCAACAAGAGTGTTAGTTTGGTAAATATTTACTCGCACTTAGTGTTTATATCTAACCAAACAATTTAACTTTAACAGTTAAAAAGTAAAGAGAGAATATGTATCATTTATACTTTAAATGATAATGCGCGTATGAAATTAGATGTCCTACATTCATTGATCTTATGCAAACACCGTGTATTACATAAATCAAAAGGCAAAAAAGGAATAGTTTTTAATATGAAAAACATAGTGGCATGTATTTATTGAGGGTAAGTTTTTATCATCACAAAGAGCTTTCAGCTCTTGTCAATGTAATTGTAGTTTAACCCACATTGTTTCCCACCTATTTCTTCCCATTTATAGTTGGTCCATTTTGTTGTGGATCTTAATAATCAGGATCAATAGGTACATTTTTTACTTGATAAGATTTTGGCGATCTTCTAAGAGTTGAATAGGAAATTAAAAAAAGAATTATCTTGAAAGGAGAATTTACGGTGAAAACTTCCTTATACACCAGTATTTTTTAGTTGACTGAAAGAAAGTGCTATACTAAAGTCTACGTTGAGATAGGACTAATTGTTGTGTATTAGAAAAATCAGTAATGTAATTACCGCCTAAACCTTAATTACTCTTTCTCGAATCATTTTTATTAACCATATAAATTTAGGATCCAGCTCCACTCTATTTTCTGTTGTCTCTGTTCTCGAGTTCTTACTCTTTCTAACCGTCCTGGTTTGTAAACTCATTGTACTAGCTATGAGGTAACGAATTTTCAATCTGTGACTTTCACTTAGCTCATGTACCAGGTAATTTTCATTAGAGGCGAAGCCAAGTTTTAAAATTTATGGGTTTATAACTTGTCGCCAAATTCATAGCTTGTCTTAATTACTTGCTTTCTCAATAATGTATTTATACATATTTAATAAATTTTAATAAAAATATAGGAACTAAATAAAAGCAATTAACGAACCGTAAGTAACACTCTACTTCCGCCCCTGACTTTCATCATGGTAGGAAAAAAGGTTGTTTATTCCCAAACAACAGAACTTAAAGAAACAAAACAACCTTAGAAAAACACAGCACTTACAAAAAAAAATCATCAACAGAGAAGAAAAAACAGACAAGGAAAATACTCAAAAACAGAAAGGGGAAAGAAAAAAAATTAACAGCTAAACAAAATGGTAAATTCTTAGTTAGTGCCTCCAAGCACACCCTTGAGTTTCTTAATTGTTGCTTCATCAAGGAATGTGGTGGCCCCCACCAACTTAGTTGGCAAATCATTAGCAAATAATGCAAAATCAGTTATCTGAAGACCTGGATTAGAGCTGCTAAAAAATATAAAAGCCACAGAAGTGTATCCAGCATCACTCACTTGAAAATGCAATAATCCTTGTGGAAGTACCATTAAATCACCCTTTTTAAGTGTCTTTAAGTAAACAGTATTTGCTGAAGAAACAAATCCACAAGTAATTTGGCCTTGAGTCACGAGTAAAATTTCAGAAGCACCAGGGTGAGTGTGAAATGGAATTACACCACCTGGTGCTAAGTCCAAACGGCCCCCAGAAATCCCAAGCCCATTAAGGCCTGGAAATTGGGCTGCAAATGCTGGTGTAACTGCGGCCTTAATAATGCTTGCTGTGTTTCCAGCTTTACTAAGCCCAGAAAACACGAAATCGTCAACTGTGACATTTGTGACACTTTTGCAAGAATAACCAGCAGGTGATTCTGGACCTTTTAAGTCTGCTACACAGAAATCTTGAACAGAAGCATTGCTGCTCAAGATGAGGGCAGCTAAGAGAAAGAGAAGTTTAAACATTTTTGTAATTTTTTTTGGCTAGGGAAGAGTTAATTTGTTATATAGAGTTTGTGAGCAAGGTATGTTAGTTTGGTGTCTGTATATATAGGGAGAGATTGAGTGAGAATTTTGGAAATTAAAGAGCAAAAGGACTTGAATGTCGACAGGGAAATGCTAACCACAAATTGTGTGATAGGGCTATCTTGAATGTTGTTTGTGATCGGACCTTCGAACCAAGTTTTACCTTGTTCATCATGTCATGGACTTATATGTAAATTCACTGAGTGTCATCCGCATCGTCCTGAGTATTTATGGTCACCAAAATTTACAAGGTATTTTTTTCTTGTGTCCGTCTCAGAGCTAACTTGGCTAGGTAAAGGTGGTAAATTGAGTCCCACGCAATCACTCATCCGCCAAACAATAGGTTATGATATCAGTTGTTCGGTTAAGCCAACCAAAAATACTGGTAACAGTCTGTGATATAAGTCCATTTTGAGCCAAATCATCCTCAAAATGACGCCAACCAAAAATACTGCTAACATTCTGTGATATAAGTCCATTTTGAGCCAAATCATCCTCAAAATGACTTGCTCTGTTAAAAGTATCCTTATAGCTTATAGTTTTGTGTAACTTCTTTTCCTTGTTAATTACCATGTGACCCATGAAGAAATCGACAAAAAAGGTAAAAGAATAAAAACAAGGAGTATCTTTTTGGTGTTAATACACATTATTAGTTCATTAAGAGGTGATGTGATCGTGGGATATCTTGATTTCCCATTTGATAGGTCCGACTTAACAATCAAAATATCATTTCAAAGAGTATTGGTCTCTAGTGCATTGTTTTATCATGGCAACATGATGTTTCTCTTCTATATTTTCTATCACAGTGCAAATGTTATAGAAAGTTCAATGGGGCACTATATGGCCCCTTTTTAGTCCAATTTTCAAATTCTAAGTTAATTCAGTTGGGTTTAATTTCGCCTCCAAAAGTTGTTTGGGTAAATTTCTCCTTTTTGCAAATAAATTTAGGTCATTAGAAATTAGAATAACAGGGTACAGAATTTAAAGAGTGACATAAAAAAGATTACTTGTGCAAATGGCCATAAGGCGAGGGAGTTGAGTTAATGAAAGTGGTCCTAATTAAGGGCACATGATGGGAAAAAGGTAGGAAAAGGAGAAGTCTATATAAGAAGACACATCTGACAGCTCGAATCCAGAAAGGCATCAAAGTATACAATTGTATATCTTACTAAGTAGCTAGGAAAGGAATTATGTGGACAATAGCAATTGTGCTTCCACTAAAGGATTTCACAATTGAACTCGGTACACAAGAGGCCAAACTATGGAGGAAATTTAGCCTTGATTGGCGTCTGATATGGTGCAATGCTAGCTTGTAACAGAGACCGTTAGAATTTTGGGTTTAGGGGTTCTGAATTCTATAAAAGACATCTTATTGGGTTTTGAATAAATAATTCATATATGTATTTAGTGAATTTAAAGACAAATACAACATTTGGACAAAAACTATTGGATTATGCTGACCCGTATGCAGAAGTGTATCCGTCTCTGCAAACTTAGACAAGACATCTTCTCCTATTATTCGACCTATTTTTGTAGTCTGTAGCACATTGCTAGCTTGTAACAGAGACAAAGTTAGAATTTTGAGTTTAGGGGTTCTGAATTCTATAAAAGACATCTTATTGGGTTTTGAATAAATAATTCATATATATTTAGTGAATTTAAAGACAAATACAACATTTGGACAAAAACTATTGGATTATGCCTACCCGGAAGCAGAAGTGTATCCGTCTCTGCAAACTTAGACAAGACACCTTCTCCTATTATTCGACCTATTTAGTGTATACCCACTGTTAACACTTAAACAGATTCCGTGGAATAATAGCCTAACAAACATTATGTGGTATCTAATATTAACGTTAAATAAGTCTCCATTAGAAGCTGGAAAAACAATATTAACGTTAAATTTTTATAATAAATGATGCTCATTCTGGAAAGTCATAACAGATTTAGCATCTACATGAAGTTGAATCTTTGTTTTGTCCAAAATAACAATATGTTCAAATGTTGCTAGATAGATACTATTGCTTGAAATTTACTTAATATTCATGTGGCACCAGCTTAATGATAAATAACATTCAATTTTTATTTTTAACCAATAGAAACTTCTCTCTACATAACTAGAGTTGTTTCTTCTTCCCTAGAGGTATGACAGACCTATATAATGTAAATGAACCCACTGTAGTATACTCAAACTTCAGGTTTCCAAACAGTGGATTTATCTTTAACACGGAAACTCTATACAATTTCCTTTTATAATAATCCTTTATCCTAATGAAATTTTGGAACATGATGTGATAGCGCAGAGATTATTGTGTCCAGTATTTACAACTTGTGAAGCTGCGCTGGCCTTAGGCCTGAGTTGAGGAACTGGTTTGGGCTAATAACATAATACTCGACCAATGGTGATAAAAGCCTAAAAATAGCTTCTGGATTTTAGCTGTATACATAAGGCAAACTAAAAATAATAACTCAAGGCTCAAGCGCACAGATAGCCGATTTTAGGACCCGTATTTAAGGCATAACTTGAGTTTCAATTTTTCCTCGAGTTGTCGACACTGAAGCAATTCACCATGTGCTGGTGGTGGGAGAAATAGAATAATGGAGTTCCCACTGAGTACTTCATATCCGAGCAGTAATTCTCAGAGTCTCATGTGTGTGTGAGAGAGAAAAGAAGAAGGGCAGCTACACTTTCGTCTAAAATTTGTCAGCACTGGCTATAAGGTAAATCATTTCAAAAATCGGATATAACTTAAATAGCAGGGTGAAAACTGGCTATTGGATGGAATTCCTACATAAGTTAACGAAAGGCAATTGGGCTACCCATTAATAAGACTACCTGCCAAAAGAAATTGCCAACAAAAAAGCCCAAAACACAAGCTTTGTGAAACTTAGAATTACAAGTCAACCGAGATAAGTACGAACAGGGAATTTCCAGGTAAATTTAGAGAGTAAAAGCACTGCCACAACTTGATTTAGACTAAGCAGCAATCACCAGAATAAAGTAAATGCCACAAAATTAAACTCAAATATGCAACGATGATGATAAATAACACAGGCCACCATGCACAAAGGAAAAAAGGATTGACAATTCTTCACATTATTGCAAAAGCAACATATTTCAGACTAAAATAAAGACAACCTGTATTTAACGATGTTTATAACTTTTCAAGTCTGATAGTACATTCTATATAGATACCCAAGTAATTCTGCCTTCTTAGTATACAATATCAGAGACAATATTATAATTGTATTAACCCATAAATAAATGGTTTTCTTGAGGTGCAATCTCTATGGTACAAATCAGCATTACAGCTCAACAATGACAACTAATGCCTCTAACAAGTATCCTTGCCTCCCTTACAAGGTCCACTTCTTAACAGACAGAAAATAGGTAATCTTTAATGTCCTTCATAACAAATCCCGGCCAGTTGCTTAAAAATGATATAGGAGGCAAGATGTCATCTTAAAACTTTCCTTTATGACCTACAATATGAAAAATTAACAGTCAAGAATCGGCATTTCGTAGACACACACTACTACAATTAAAAATGAAAAACCAAGCCATAATTGCCTCTAAACATAATTTCATACCTCACTAAAAGTTTATCAAGAAATATTACTAACAAATGCAATTTAAGTTTCAGTTGTGCTAATGTCAAACTATGTTCTACTATGAATTACACACGAGTACTCGATTACACACCCCTCACTCTGGACCAAAGCAAGCCTCGTGTTCTCCTGAAGTTTAAAGAGGATTATTTCAATTCCAGACTCAACGACTTCATCCACTTTTTAATAACTGTGATGTCTGGGCCAACTTGCGCCCACCTCGACTAATTCCATGAGATACCGGCTACCTCCCACCAACAAAAGGTATCAGGTAACTTTGTAACTTTGTCCACCGAGACTTAGACGGATGGAAGAAAATCACCTGGTGTTTTTGTCTCCGTTGGATTTGAACCGGAGACCTCATGGTTCTCCTCCCACTTCATTGATCACCAAGCCACACCCGTGGGTGCTACTACTAGTAAATTCTAGTGAACACATCTTCTCCTGAACTTTATTTTTATTATTCGTCTTCTCGCATAGCTTTAATTAGTTAATTCTAGTAAACAGGTAAAGGCTTCGGCAATGATCCTTTTAATTCCAATACACTGGTATAGGTGGGCCTTCTATCATATAGACGTCTAAGAAAATCTTAAAAACTCAGGTTTCTGAAACAAATTCGACACCTATTTTTTCCCTTAAACAGTATTATTCTTGTTATATGGATACTTAAGTCATGCTATACAAAGATAAACAACAAGTAACCAAAATATGTTCCTGGCTGAGAACTTGAAAATGATTCTTCAGATATGAGCAATCAAGTATCAAAGAAGGGCAAATGGCAAATGGATTCCAGAAATCACAGTAGATTTTGTGAAAAAGCAGAACAAACCTCATGACAACATAGAAAAATATTCCACCCAAAAAAAAGCAATGATGCATAACATATGTAACTTTGCAACATTTCTCTTCATAAATTCAGATCACTGGTGGACTCAATCATTACTTTAGGCTCCACATTAAATAAAAAGTTCACCAAAAGCAATAAGCCAAGTACAAGGAGGTAACTTTCCAAAATACTGGCACAGCAGAGAAAACATCAATTAGTCCTAGTCATTCACATAGTCATAAAGGAAAAACCGTAATATTCACAACAAAATGTCATAAGGAAAATGAACAAAATCCCCCCAAAAAAAGGAAACTTGCTAATAATGCCAATCAAGAATTACCAATTTACAAGAGCAAAAACAGAAATGTGGATCGACACCAATCTTCTGCTGAATCCTTAATTTTTTGTAATCCATGGAGTGCCATATTCATCCGTTGTTCAAAGAATCTCAATCTGTATAACTCTTTAGCTATATAAAACATGCTCCCCGACGAGCTAACAATAATTAGGCAAACAAATAGAACCCATAACAGATTGAAATTGAAATTGTTGGCCTTCAAAATCTAGAATCTGCCTTCAACAATTGCCTTCTCTTGATTATCAAAAATGCCGCCACACAAACTTGCAATATCGCTGCAATACCCACAAACATTAACCCAAGTCTCTTCCCCCAATTTAGCTTCTTTCCCTTTGATGGTTGACTAGGTGGCCTTAATTTAAGATTATTCTGATTGTGGTGGTGTAAATGTTCCTTTTCCGCGTCTTTTTTCTTTGAAGCAGGTGGCGGTGGGGCCCCTTGGGTGGATGGTGGAGGTGGCGGTGGGGCCCCTTGGGTGGATGGTGGAGGTGGCGGTGGGGCCAACGGTGAAGGCGGAGGAGGTGGTGGCGGCGGCAATTTCTCAGGTGGTGGTGGTGGTGGTTGTAAATTAGGGGACTTTACATTTCCTTGTGAATTTACAGGAAGAGTAAATAAAATGAAGAAAATCCCAAATGTGAGGATTATCCAAGTTCGATCCATACATATGGGCAATCAAATCTTCAACAAAGATTAAGTCCTTCCATCCGGGTCGGACTCAAATCACCCAATATTTTCCCCAAATCGAAGCTTTAGGGTTTTCAACCGTTGCTAATCCAGGTAAATTTTTTCTTGATCTTGAAATAACAACCAAAATATTCCAAATGAATCCCCCCAAAATGTTGATAATTAAAGAAACGGGAGGTTGAAATCACCTAAATCGAATCTTCCACAAAGAACTAGGGTTAGAAAAATCGAATACCTAATTTTCCCCTGATCTTGCAGAAATAACCAATAATGTTTGAAAATAATGGCCTCAAAATGTTGAAAATTGAAGAACTAGACTTGGTGGGAGGTTGACTAGGCGAAGAAAAGGGTAGATTGGGAAGATATTTTTACCTCACAGATTCACAAATGTAGTGTGGCAAATATCTCCTTCTTTTTCTTGTTGATGTTGACAATTTTCCCCCAAATCCAAGCTCTCACAAATCTAATAAGTTAAAACCGTTGCTCCCAGCTAATTTTTTTTCCTGATCTTGAAGAAACAACCAAAATGTTTCAAATTAATATCCCAATAATGTTAATAATTGAAGAATCTGTTTAGGAACTTCGTGGAAGGTTCAACTATGCAAGAAAAAGTGTTGATTGGGATTTTTTTTTTTTTTTTTTTTTTTAACCTCAAAGATTCATAAACGTAATGTGGCAAATATCTTCTTGTTATTGTTGTTGATGTTGACAAATTTCTTCCCAAAAATGGACGTGATCCCCCCGTTAGAAATGGAGAAAATTAGAAAAGGGGGACAGCGAAGGGAAGAAAGAAAGAAAGAGAAATGGAAAGAGGGATTCAACGGTTGGTCTAATTTGGGAAATCGATCCACGATTTCATCGGCTGCTACTGTTGGTAATTCTTTAAACCCTTCATTATAGATTTGTATTCAGTGTAGATTTGTAATTCTACCTATCTTAATTGCCACACAAACACTACTAACCACTTAATAAAGAATATGTTCCTATATAATGATACAAAAATTACGGCCCAATACTTTTTGAAATAATCTAGCTTATAAAATAATCACAAAAAAAAATATATGTAGATATACATATACTATACATATAATATACATGTTGGAAATTTATATAGGAATATGTCTTCCAATTTATAATTAAAATATTTTTTATACAATTATAAATAGCGATGTTGTTAGCTAAATAGTTATTTTCACAACAATAGATATTGTAGAGATCATTCAGAGATTCGTAGAGCTTATCAGTAAAATACTTTCCATCAATACATATAATATACATATCAATTTATATATTTGAGCTACTGTCACCTGCCAGTGATTAAGTTTGACTAGCACTACATTTACATAAGTTTCCCAATGATTGAATATGAAAAACAATAGTTTGCGCATTTGGTTCTAGTAGACCTTTTATAATAAAAATTGCATATAAAATAATTTTAATAATTCATTGACCGAATTAACGAAATAAGTAATGCTTAATAATAAGCAAAATGAGAACAAAGTTGGTGGCAAAATATAAACTGAATTATGATAATGGAACGTGGAGTGGAGTTTACTAGATTCTTTATATTCAGCTCATATTATTATGGTTAGACGATGCATTTTAACGTGCTAAATGATTCAATAGAGGTAAAAAAGAATACATTAAAAGTAAATAACATAAAAACCATTCTTAGAAATCGTTTCATTTTTGTTATATGTAATAATCGCTTGATTTGTACATAAAACTCTGCATTAGTAGTAAAAAACGAACTAATATACTATAATTTGATCAAGACGGATATAACTTGTGTATATTTTTACGCAATAAAATATGTAATGTAGACGGCGTGTTATAGAACACCTCATCACATCATAATTTTCCAAACTTAATTAATCCTCTTTCCCTTGTTAGACTCATTTTATGCTTAAGCGCACTTCCTTACATATCAATTAAGATTTTTTTTTCACAAGGACATCCTCTTGTTGTTACTGAACATTATCTTAATAGAGACCAATCCTAGGTGTAATTTA
Source organism: Lycium barbarum (assembly GCF_019175385.1). NCBI lineage: Eukaryota > Viridiplantae > Streptophyta > Magnoliopsida > Solanales > Solanaceae > Lycium > Lycium barbarum. The sequence goes on from NC_083339.1 coordinate 148,157,176, forward strand.
TTGTGTTATTTAACTACCGTGACATCCATGGCTCTAATTAACTTAAAATGCTTTTATCGAAGAACCAAAATTTTCTTTCAACGAGGAAGCACGAGCTCGTCACTGACAGACTTTCATTCTCATACCTAAAAAGATCAAAATAAAATCTATGTAATCTTATTATCCTTTAGAAAAAGGATTTGGGCAATGTGAAGTGAACATGGCACGCAAATGGGGCTATAATATTCAATTCACCTTGTTTTGTCTACTAATACAAGCACACTAGACTAGGATCACCCTCCACAGAGGAGGCTTCTTTATACTTCTTGTAACGAAAAAAACATTCCATTTGGTAATTGGTAGTAAAGAGTATGAGTAAGAGTGCCTCCTTTTTCACGTTTTTAGGGTGACTGGGCAAGCGAAAACTCATTGAAAAGAAGGTATAAAAGGAAAAAAATTATGATGGAACCACCAAGAGATACTATGGAATGAATTCTTCAATTTTAATTAGAAATTTAAGGTTCGAGTCCTGATATAAAAGAAGTTTTGAATGAGTGTTACACAATGTAAATTTAGATTAGTTAGAATTCTATTATGAGTATCAGGGTGAGAAAACAGAAAACCTAATGAAATTTTAACTCAACACCTAAGTAATGCCAGATAAAAATTATGATACTATGAAATGTTTAAATGTTCCTCTTAAGATCAAGGAGGCCCGTATGGCCCTATGTTAGAAAACCATGTTCTATTGTTTGTGCATCTCACCAGATCTCTATTGAAATAAACAAAGTATAATTTGGTAAATCTGAATTGTGCAGTACCATAACGTCTGCCAGGGAATCCAATATTTCCAGCCCTACATGCTATAATTATTTCAGTCCTCATATTTTATTACATTTTTTATCTTAACCAACCTATTATTATTTGGTTGTTAGAAATCTTTCCATCTGTAGTTCCTTTTTCACCATTCACCATAATGATTTGAAACTGCGATCTAAATCAGAATCCAATTTAAAAAATAAAAAGGTAGCTGACTAAAGGTACACCAACATTGCAAGAATAATTGCACAGCCTCACACACACACTTAACATTCAATTATTTAGGATCCATTATTTTGAAAGTCTTATTTGGTGTACATAGCTTTATCTAGCAATCAGACAGCCTAAAATCTACTAGGATTATGTATTTTTTTGCAATAAAAAACTCTCACTAATAAATTGGTTAATCTATCCCTACCCACCAAAAGACTAAGCAAAAAAGACCTATTACAAAAAATTTATAATTTAATTCTCCATTTTCCTCCCATAAGTTTGTCAACTCCATGATAATCAGATCTATACTGGAAAACTGGAAAAAGTAACAGGATCATGGACCCTCAAAAGGTTAGTGTGTGCTGTTCGACAGCTATGAGGACAAGTCTTGGCTTGACAGGGAAAAAAGAAAATCTAACAGAAAAGTAAAAATAATTGTATAAAAAGTCCTGCCCGCAGAGGATGAAAAAGTTCCATTCATAATCCAATATGGCTTTATTGACTTAATTTGAAACATAATTCATGCAACCCTTCAAAGGCCCCTCGTTATTCATTACTCCATACCTCACATAATAAATGTCATATTAACCAAAAAAAATTATCTCATAATAAGTATCACATAGGAAACCAAGACATAAATTGGCTAGCTTTTTCAATTCTATCCTTAGACAAAAAATGACAAGTTAAAGTAACATCTAAATGATGATTTACAACTTGTGCATGCTCTAATCAAGAAGAAAAAATAATTTATTTTTATTATGTAGAGATAATTTAATAAACTTCACACTGCATTATTTATTTCTTAATATGCGTGTTTTTTTTTTACTAAGGTGACACTTATTGTGGGATGGAAAGAGTAAAAAATAGACTATACCATGATATTCGATAAAATGTTTATTCTCGTTTTGTGTGCTTGATATATAGAAATTGGAGCCGTGTGGGATTCACTAAAGGAAAATAAAGCTCCTTAATATCCACGACTCAAATTCGAAATTTCTAGCAAAAGAAAAGATCATATTCGAACCACCACACTACTTGATAGTAGTAGATTGTTCGATTCTAAGAGCATGTATTATTAGTTTATTACCCATCTATTCATATTTTGGTGGATTGCAATTTGTAAGCATTTTTTGGCACGGATTCCCTTCAAAGGCCTTGGTCTTTGATTTTTGTCCCCCCAAATTGCTAGTCTTTAATTTTTGTCCTTCACTTAAAAAAATGACCAAAAATATTCTGAGATTCTGGATTTGAACCCCCGCTTAGTAAAAAACAAGCAAAGTAAGGCTTCGCGAAAAGTCTGCCTTAACGCAAAAAGTTTTTTTTTTTCCTTTTTCCTTAACGCGAAAAGTTGATATTAGGTGAAGGCCAAAAATTAAAGACCACTAAATTGAGGGACAAAAATTAAAGACCAGTGCCTTAGAAGGCCAATCCGCAGAAAAAAATGATGTATTATATTGGGGTATGCTGGGCCCAAAACCGAACGGCTTGTAAGATTTAGCCCAAAATTGTTGATCTGATTGGGTATGATATTCTCTGGATCTAAGCCCTAAAACTAGTTGTGCTCATATGGTACTGTTTATCAATTAACTAACCCTCTTTTGGAAAAAAACCCATTAGCTAACTTTCAAATTTTAAGTATTCAATGGATTTCTTAAGATAAATACAGAGTTTAAAGTTATTGGATTCGACCGTAGTCATAAGCTATACTCTAACTCCACCACTGGTTGTTGGTAACTGGTGGGCTGGCCGGTTGGGAGCTTTTGCAACACAATAGCATATCCGGTGGCAAAGCTACGTGTTGTGGCAAGGAGTTCAATTGAATGTCTTTCGTCGAAAACGTATATTGTGCAAATAGGGGCAAAATTAATTTTCTTAGTCATATGTAAAATCTATTAATTTTCTTGACATAAGAAAATATAAAATTTTCTTGACATAAGAAAATATAAAAGTTGCTCTAAGTTACGAAATTTAAATTCTTGGTATCTAGTATTTTTGTAAATTTCCTTATATATAACCCCAGCTTCACCACCGAGCAAGCATACTAGTAATGTATTTTTCAGTTGATCCCATAAAAGAAACATGATGAGCATACAAAGAGATATGTTGGAATTGAAGAGACATGAGAACGTCTTTGTAGAAATTGTTAAGAGTATTAACTCGCCTCATAATTTAGGAGGTATGGGCCATGGATATGTAATGTGGGCCTATTTCTATGGGGCCCATTGGCATGTGGGCATACTGTTTGTATCTTCCAAAACCTACAATACACCAAAAAAAGCATTGGGAATTGTTGCTTCTTCTCCTCTCAGTCGTGGCTTCAAAGTGCACGACCCTGGCGATAGACAAAATGTATACAACTTGCCTTTTGATTAAAATCTGTTAGCATTCTTTTCAAAACAGATTAATAAGAAAATAATATATACAATATAAATGGAAATGAAGAGACTGATTTATATTGTTATGTGATGTTTGCTTTATTAGAATATGGATTTACAAACTTTTGTCAAATAGAGAGGGAAAAGCTAAAGGGAGACAGTAAAACTGTCCAGAAAAATCCAAAGCTCAAAGCCCCAAAATGTGAAAGGCTCTCAAACAGAAGAAAGAAAAAAAAATTGTGTTGGCGTCATGAAAGTCTGAATAAAAGTATAAAGATGGATGCATGGGGATGCTGCAGTACCAGATGGGAAGAAAAAGAGAAAAGTTTTAAGGATCGTTTGGTAGGAGGGACAAATTATTGCATGTAGATGAAATTGGGTGGGATAATTCCAATCCTTTGGAACTATAATCCAATCCCATCCCGTCCCTGCTACTAAATCACCCCTTGTTTGTGTAAATAACACTAGTCCGTGTTAAATCGGTGGATTGAGCTGACGGGTCCATCCAAAAGGGATATATGCATTATTTTTGTTTGTCCTCCTAAACCTTACTTACAACCTGTAATTAAATACACTATTATGAGCTGAAGCTCGAACGTATTTTTGTGGGAAACAAACAACTTAGGGTTAGTTATCCAAAAATATTCTTGCATCACTTGAGGATATCTACGCTGTGAAAATTAAGGAGTTCAGCCGTCTTGTGAGAATTCCCAACAGTCCGATCCATAAGAAAAAACCTCTAAATCTCTAAACTAATATTTCAAACTTGAACGAGTTAAGTAAATTATTTTCATAGGCTAATTTTCTGCTCCTACTATATTGATAAGCCTATAGAGGTAGACTCAGCTAGATTCTCCGCTTGCTTTTTCGTACAATCACGAAAGCAGTTTCAGTAATGCATTCAGAAACTGATCTGTAATCGAATCTATCTATGTATTCTCTCCTTTCTGTTCCTTAGCTATTTCCTTAATTCTTTCTTATTTTATTCTCCCCTTTACGCTAGTCTGTATTTGTAAGTATAAAGTATATATTGTACGTAAAACTTAAATCTAATTAGATAGTATTACCTTAAAACAATAACAATTGAAATTACTACTACTTTTTACAAGTTTACTTCAAATGCGCAAGTGAGCCTGATTTATTTAACATGCACGTAATTTGTACTGGTTACTGCTAATACTAACACGTCCAAGCTCACGAGATTGCTAAGGAAAAAGTTGGGTATATTGTTAATTTTAACTGAAACATGAGATGGTATCTCTTGTAACTTGTAAGTATTTTAGTATTTTATTTGATATTTTTCGTTTTTAGACTGAATGAAGAAAAGCAAAAGGAAAAGGGAAAGTCCTTTGGCAATGGTGTTTGTCGTTTAGTGATGGTCAAATTGTAGGCTAGATAGGCTGACGGTTGAAATAAATGGGAATAAAATCAGTATAGGAGAAAGTAGTATAAACTCTACGCAGTTGTCACAGGAAAAAGAGAACCACAGAGAGACTTGACATGAAGGCACGCATATTAAGGCAAAAACTTCTCTTGTTTCTTTTCCTAAAATATTTTCAAGAAACAAAGTAGTATCTGATATTAGTACTTGCAATACCAGATTAATTAAATATAATGCGAAATATAAATATTTATTTTTAAATTTAGTAATTAAAAGAGATAAGGGTAAAAAACAAACTCTATAAAAAACAAACCCTAACTATCACCTTTATTTGAGTTTCACACTTAAACTATCATAAGGTTAAGAAAACTACCTAAACTATCACTATCTAGTTTGCAAAACACACCTGAATTAAATGTGTGAACTCTCCAAAAGGCAAGTGAAGCTGAAATATTCTAAAATTTTTTATCCAAATGGCATAAGTAATGCTATGGTGGCACCTACATGAAAATTAAAAAATAACATTTTTTTATTAAAAAAAATGTAGTATAAAAAAACTGCATTATTTAAAAAAAAAAATCAGCATTTTAAAAAAAAAAAAAATATCTGGATTTTTAAAAAAATATGAAAAAAATAATATTTTTTGTCAAAAATATCAAAAAATTTAGAAAATCAGAAAAAAAAAAGATTTGAAAAATGGAAAAGTTGATTTTTTTTTCAAAATGTGAAAATTAGTTTTCTTATTTTTTTTTTTAAAAATAACTTTCCATTTTTTAAACTATTTTTTTTTTATTATTTTGCAAAAATTATTATTTTTCAGTTTGTTTTTTTGAAACAAATAATTTTTATTTTATTTTATAATTTCCATGTAGGTACCCTTGTGACATTATTTATCCACATGGACAACACTTGGCAACATTTTTATATAAAATGGAGAGTGTAGATCACATGCCATTCAAGAATAATTTGAGGTGTATTTTGCAAACTAGACAGTGATAGTTTAGATAGTTTTCTCAACCTTCTGATAGTTTAGGTATGAAACTAAAAAAAAAAAAAGTGATAGTTGGGGTGTGTTTTTGACCCTCCTCTGTAATTAAAACGATTGAATTTGATGATTACTCGGCTATCAAGCTCCACTCAATGTGTTATTGTCGAGAAGCGGATATTGCAGTTCAGGAATCAGACTATTGATTCACGCGGATATGAAATCTTGTTTATGCAACTGCATGCAACCTGCTACCAAATAAATTTGAGAAAGTAACTCAAACAGACACCCAATTATTCGTAATTATCTAACAAAGTAATTTTTTTTTTTTTTTTTAACAACGTCGCCCAATTTTTGTCTGTATCACTTTAGAAGTCTCTCTTAGAAATCATAAGTTTCAAATTGTATTTCTATATCTGCTCATTACTATAACATAATTACTGCGATCTATTAATTTATTTACATTTTAGATGTGGATACAATTGAAAAAAATCTAGGTAGAGAACAAAGAATTGATCATGTTATTCTTTGACGAGGGAGGGACACCTTGAACCGGACATCTAATTTGACCTTTCATGCAAAAGGTTACTCTGTTTGGATATAGAGAATTCATACAGGTCAAGGATTGGTAGTAGGGCCCCGCAGCACCGACGGAGTCCTCCTGCTTAAAACACTGCTCTTTCACATCAATATTTGACTTGTATAATCTCATTCCCTTAAACCATCACATCGACGGTCAATGATATTCTCAAGTTGATGATCCAAAATTTTAAAGTTTTATGAGTTTTTGATTCCCCCCAGTTAGTTAGAGATCAAGTAATTATGATACTCAGTAAGCAAAATGTGGTCGTTGCTGAGGAAATTGGTGGTGAATAGTTAAATGTCAATCATTTCAACATCTACATAAACAACTTATAGTTAGCATGTCTGTCCACAAAAAACTTTTTTAAGTCATTTTCAGTTTTCTCAGTATATCTTATTATACGCATAAATCAAAACAGAATAGGCGCTTTTTGACTTTGTTTTATAATGTGAGAAAATAAATAATGGCATGTTCTATCCAGCCTTAATAGGTAGTTCAATTCCTTCCCTTAGAACAGTCTTGATAATTTATTATCTCATATAACTTATCAATTAATTCTTTTGGTGTCCCATTTTGATCTATACCATATTTAATAAATCTAATGATTGGTGAATAACACAAAATTGGTCGTGACAGCTTCTGTGTTTAAGAGACCTTTACTTAAAGGTTGATATACTATGGTCTACAAGGCATACTAAAAAGAAAGAGAAAAATTAATGATTCTGATAAAGGATGGAATGATGCTACATAAACCTAAGATGTTTAATGATCACACAGACTGACTAAGAGCTCCATAGCTGAATGCATTCAATCTTTGTTTCATTGCCATCGAATTAATATATCCTAAACAGTCTAAACGTCTAAAAATCTTAATCTAAAGCATGGTAGAAATCAAGATTTTACTTTTTCTTTGGCCCAGGAAGGAAGGTTTAGACTAAGGGAGCTAGCAAGACTAATCTCTAGAACTGTATCATCATTCATCACCGAATGCAAACACTTAAAATAGTCTTGGTATTCAATTTTCATTGGTTCCATAATGCAAACATGGGAACTGGATGAACTAGGTCCATATTCCCAATTTGGCCTGAGCTCGATGAATTATCATCATTTCCCTTGTGTCCATCTTCAAACTTGTGTTCTTGAACTACGGATGAATAATAAGCCTGAGGATACTCTAATCCGACCCCAAAATCACAGCTCATTTCACCAGAGCCAGAGCATTTGGGACTTGGTGCACCAGAAGAGCTCCTGCTGCTTGATCCTGCAGCAGCCATCAATGGCATCATGTCCATGAATGAATCTATGGGCTGTTGCAATTGCTCCCCATTTGTTATGGCCAAAATGGGCTGAGGTGAAGTTGTGCATGACTTATAGTCTTCAAATGAAGACGGGCTGATGCCAGAATCTTTTGATGGGGAGCGCTTGGCTAGGTCTCCAGCAATTAAGGTTGAGCTTGAGCAAATCCGTTTGACATCGTACCTACTAATATCAAAATTGGTCACGGCACTTGTCCCCCTGAACTTAATCGCAGCAATATCATAGGCTTCCGCTGCTTCCTCTTGAGTACCTAAATAAGACGCATGACAAATTTTGAGCACCAGAAGGCTGGACTATTTCAAGTTTGTAATGAGTTGATTCCAACATTATATCATTTAAGTTTGAATTACAAATCCTAATTTTTTCTTAAAGTATACCCCATCAGATTCAAATACACCAATACTCCTATGAGTTCAAATACCCGATCGGATTCAAATTCTCTATAATTCTCCTTTGTTAAGTATTAGTTATATTATGGATCTCACGAATTAAACCCGCTTTCACCAATCTAATACAAATGAAAAACATATCACAATCCGAGTTCAAATTCTCATGCAAGTATTGGTGTAAATAAAGAGTTAATTTCAAAATGATCATCAAACATACAGTTTCTTCGACATGCGTGGCTAAATTAATTTTGACATTTTAAATTCGCTGGTACGTTACTCAAAATAATTGGCCAAAAGATCCATTAAATTTTACTAGAGGTCGGGTTAGCTAAAATGACTACACTGCTCTCTATTAGCAGTTCTGGCGAAGCATGATAGTAATACGGTAAATTCTCAAGCACATTGATGAGAATAAGAACAAAATGCCCGGCAAGAAAATTGAGGTAGACAGCGAACAGATGTTGAATGAGAAATTGAATAAACTAGAGTAAAACAATTAGACAAGAAAATTACTTACTAAAGGTACCAAGGTACAAGTCCTTGTTGCCTGCAACTCTCCCAATTCTGGCTTGCCACCTCCCATGCTGATGATGCCTGCCCAATTTCCTAAGTTTTAATCAATGGATATTGCTATACTACTAGATTTTCATAGGTATGGATTATTGGTTTTTGCATGATTGCACATGCATCTTAAAGTTTGCCTGCCTGTGCCCTATTATTGAACATGGATAATTGCATTCAAAGAAAGCTGCAAAGTTTGCAGCAATAAAATAGTGAATGTGAAAACAACTTTAATCGTAAAAAAAAGTTGCCTTTTGGTTTAATGCTACGAACAAACCTCGTTACTCCTCTGTACATTGATGCCCCTCTTGAGAACCCACTGCTTTTCCTGTTTTAACATAAAAATGGGATACCCCTACCAGGTCAATTTTAGCGATTGGAATGCAAGTATGTTCCATCTTTTTCAGTGTAACAGGCCATCAAACAGAAGAAAGTAAAGCAGGACTAGTGAAGAAAATGGAAGGGACATTACTCCCTATGTACCTTCTCAAGTGTGCTACAAATTCTTGTCTATTCATGTTTTTCATCTCCTCCAGTTCCTTTTCATAAGTGTTTAGCTGAGATTATACATGACAAGCAACTATTTAGTGAATGGAATATCGGTTAATGCAGATCCACAAATTTAAACTATGGGTTTAACCTTTAATGTTCTTAGGATTGAACTCATTGTATTCTTAGAATTATGTTTTAAGACATAGCATTTGTTGCAAATTCAATAATTTTTCTCACATAAATTTATGCTACGGTTCAGATGAATCAACTCTACATCCGCCCCTAGGTTAATATCATCAAAATTATCAGGAGTGGATGCTACATAAGCTCAATAGATCAACTTAAACAAATATTCTATGCACGTAACATAGATTTATACATGTGAAAAATTATCAAAACTTTAATAAATATCAAGTTATTTAGTGGTGAGAGCATAAAGGTTTAAACTCATCAAGGTTAAATTATGTATTTGTATATGAAAATGACAAGTACTTACGGGAAAATTAATATGCGTGTTTGGACCCCAGTATTTTAAAGCGGCTAAATCATATGCTCTAGCTGCCTTTTCCTCCGTGTCATAACCACCTAAAGTTAATTTAAATTCAAGAATTAAATTAATCACCCAGACAGTCCAAAATGTCACATACGTACACATTGTTTTCCCTTTGAAATGTCAAAATTATTTTAAGCCCAAAGTCAAAGTAGAAAAACAACCAAAAAACAACGTAGAAAAGAAAAAAGCAACAACTGGAGAATGTCAATTACCTAGATAGACTGATTGATCCGCATGTCAATGGAAGCAAGGGTTGGAGAGAAAATAAGAAAAAAGTTAATAGTTGAAGAGAGACATTTCGAGAATAAAATTAAATGATGAAACTCAATGCATGAAACAGTTGAGTACACACCTTGCCTGCCTTTCCTAGTTTGCCCTTCCTTTCTGCAACTGTTATCCCACAAATGAGCCTCGTATCTTCCAGTCCACCGATGTCTAATTTCGTCCATTTCATTAAATATAGACGAGTTTACTTTATATACACTATCAATCTATGTTGCGGAAGGTATTACGTTTTATTTTCAAGTTTAAAATCCCACATATTAAAAAGACTTACATGTAACCATTAACTTGATAGCGTAAAAAATTTAAAATTCAAAAAGTTTAAGCACAGATACCGTTAATATATGTTAAAAAGATGAGAAAATGGTAAAAACATATCATTTTTTCAACCATTACCATCACCATCTATGTATTAAGACATATCAGGTTGATAAGAAAGGGAACAACTAATAGCAGGCCTAATCAGCTTCGAGATATGTCTTAATATGTAGATAGTGATAGTTCATGTAGAAAAAAAGTAACAGTTGATAGTGAACTCGCGAAAAAGTAATACTCCAGTAGTAGTTTAGAAGTGTTTTGACCATTAACTGTAAAAAGAAGTTGCATAAGTACCTTGTGACACCGCGGTACTGAGAGGTTCGTTGTCCAAAAGTATCAATGGATTTACGCGGTGCCGGTTCTCTTGAACCACTAACATTTTTAACAGTTACCGGCCTTTTTTTCGGAGCAGTAGCAAGCGAAAGCGCTTGGCAACTGCTAGCACTAATTTCTTCAACTGATGGTGTAGCAGTAGCAGCTTGGCGTAACCACGATTTGAATCCAGAAACAGAAGTAGCTCCATCAAATGGCACATGATAAACACTACCAGTAGAATTTGTGGCGAGCTCATGAGAGCTGTGAAATTGATTATTTGGTAACATCATCTGTTGAGAAGGTATTAATTTCATGTTTGCTCCAATTCCTGTTGGAAAAAATAATTCATAGAGGTAAGAAACACAAATTGGTTAAGCTTTTATAGTCAAATTTATATAGGAATAGGCTTTTCTGTTTTAAGTTAAAGTAGTTATCGTACTGTTATAAATAGGGGTGGTGTTAGTTATTTTCTAGCTACTTTCGTATAGAAGAGAGATAGTGAAGATTGTAGAGAGTATTAAGAAATTTAATGAGTTGATGAAATAAAATATTTTCCTTGTAGCTGGTGTTGTTCGTGATCAGAGTGATGATTTAAGCTTGGCGGAATGTTAACGTTGATTTCACCAATTTGTTGTTCATCATGAGGTGGAGAATTTGAATAACAGCATCCTAAGAAATCTTCAAGCTTCGGGCCTTCTTCTTCCGGGTTAGTAGCAGTACTCATATCATGATTCTCATACCTCCAACAATCTATTTTTCAACAAAACAAAAAACAAAAAAAGGTTACATATCAACTTCATTTTGGCATATGAATTAGCACAAGAAAAACAAATTAATTGGAATACCTTCAATCATACGTAGAGACTCATCAGAGGGTAAAGGCATGACCGACAAAGGAGTTGATTCTAGTGAGTTAGAGTCAATATTTCCAGTAGCTTGATTTTGTGTATTTACTTCTTCTTCATCATCGATTCTGAAATCAGGAGTTAGAGAGAATCCCAACCAATTACTCATTATTATAACTATGAAGAGCAAAACGAAACTCAATTTTGTATGTTTCTCTGTCTCTCTCTCTCTAGAAATCCGTGAGCGTTTTTTGTCTAGCTTCTTCTGTGGAGTTTTGAGTTCATAGTTCGAAGATCCAGTGAAGGAGACTGGCGTGTTGTGTACATATATTTTATGTTATGTTACTCTTCCGGTGCCCATAAATGTCTTATTTTCTCTAGTCACTCAAGTGGAACATTATATAAGATGACAACAACATTTTTTTCTTCTATTCACATTCGCATGATGAGTATGCATACCAAAGTTGGAGACATTCCACATACTAATTTGGGCGAATATTTTAAAATATTATGATAAAGTCAAATTTATAGCGGTGTCTTTTCTAAGAATATTTTTTTTATTGTTATAGTAAAATGCTAGTATTATAGAGAACATAAAATATACCTAACATGAAAGTAGATTCCATATAAAACTTGACTATGATAGTGAAGTCTTGTTACAAAGAAATGATTATTATAGAGTATGGGTGTTTGGACATAATCTGATTGAAATTTAAAATGAATTAGTAGTATTTAAAGGTATTTTTTTTGTTTTCGACCAGGTATCTGTGCTGAAAGTCCTACATTGAGGAGTAAAGCGCTCCCTAAAAAAATCGACGGCGTACCCAGCAGGGCTCGAATTCGAGACCTCAGGTTAAGGATGAAGTACTACTTACTGCTCCACCATAACCTTTGATGGTTAGTAGTATTTAGAGTAGATGTCAAAAAAGGATATATAAAAGTTGAAATTATATCTTGACATGATAACGAAATTAAAGTTTGTGGGTGAAAATTTGAAAAACTCCTAAAATAATACTTACTCCATTACCCGTCAATATTGTTTACAATTTAAGATAGTATACCGTTACAGGCTTTTTCTATTTTCTGTTTCCGTATAAAGTACATTTCAAAAATTACTACATTTACTTCTGTTTTCCGTATAGAGACTTTTTCTCACTCCTTACAAATTTGTGTGTACCGGTGGTAGTATAATGTAGTTGGGATATTCATGACAAATACTAGTAGTAGTATACATAGCAGAATCTATAAATTTGATCGTATTATAAAAGAGTCTGAGAAATAGGCAGAGAGCAGAGAGAGTGTGTAGACTGTGGTTCTTTATAGAGGTGCCTCGGTTTTCGTTCCTCCCTCTCCTTTCATTTCATTTCACAGTTGTAGCAGTGCTGAAGACTAGCAGCAACGTCAGGTGTGGACATATGAGAGAGGAATGCCAAACAAATACACCATTCTTGTTTGTTTCTGCCCAAATGCACTGTATATGTTAAGCGATGGTATCTGTTTTGGACTCGACTAATTTAGACTTGTATTAAAAAGTCTTGCTTTGCGAAACGCTTTGTACTAAAGGCGTCTCGTTCCTATGGGTCGAACCCAAACCTCTAATTAAGAATGAAAATATATTTATCAGCTTACCGCAATCTGTACTGGTCTACCCTCCAAACTTTAATCAACCTCATTAACTCCTTCAAGTACCTTTATCAAATACTATGACAAACATTTTCTAACACATCTTCAATTCTGTAAGTTTTATATTCTAATTTTTTAATAGAAACTTTGTACGAAAACAACTTAGCCTCAATCTCAAATGAGTTGAAATCGGTCTGCTCCATTTGGACTTGTTTCATTTTACGACCATATATCAACTTCGACAAGTTGAATTGCATAATCTAAATGTAACATACAAGAGTCTAGTACTAGTTAGCATATGACCTCAACTATCTTCATGCAATTTCTCTGAAATGAGTACCGCGAAGGAAAGGGGCCTATTAAGGCTCTACATAAGCTTTAATTAAATTGGGCCTACTTACCCATTTTAGAAAGGGAAAATTTACTGGACATAACTACCTCTAAGACTTATTTATTAATAATAGCTATCTTTTATTTTATTTATTTTTAATAGCTTAAATTAATTTCAAAATTACAAGTTGTAACTGATCTACAAGCGTCTCTGTATTTCCCCTAAACTTACGGCCCATGTTCCCCAATAACTCCCAATCTCTTCTCTTTTCAAATTAATTTCTCTCCCATCTTCAATATTTTCAACCGTATTATACGCCCATTATCTATCATCATTATTAGCACAATTCCATCTTCCTTAATCGTTACCCACACATTGTAGGTAACGAATTTTGATAATTTATTAGAATTTTTTTACTTTCTTTGTTGTATTTCTCTATATTTATTCTTATATTTCATCGTTTTCTTTGTTTCTTTTCATTCTTTTTTTTTTTTTTTCTGTTTTCAGCCATTGTTAGAGTGTTTAAAACAAGATCTGATTCTCCATTTTAATGGCGGAAAGAGATACTCCAAGCAGGAATACTCGAGGTAGTCCTCATGTTTATGATGGTCCTAGTTTCTCTTTGGGATTTTCACAACAACAACTTCCAATTGCAGGAGAATCTGCTAAAATTGCTGCTGAGAGAAAAAGCAAGAAGATTCATGACCCATCAAGGATGCGTCAACTTCAACCAACTGAAGTTCCAAAACCGAGCAAGCCAAAAGATGATGTACCAGTCAAAAAAGGTTCTAAAGTTGCTCAACAAAATAAGAGAAAAGTAACCAAGCATTCTTCAGACGTTAAGGGCAAAAATGTTGTTAAAGATGTAGATCTGGAAGAGGATGAACAGGTATTGATGAAATTTTTCGATTTTGTTGTTTTGTATTTCACTATATTTCTGTATATTTCAACATAATTGGATATGCAATTCAATATATTTCTGTGTATTTAATAAAATGTATATGTGCATCAACTGTAGTTTATATCATATACAACATAACTGTGGTAGTTGTGTTTGTAGTTAACTGTATTTCATTATATTTCTATGTATTTTCACAAGTACATATGTTTACTATTCTGTACTTATTGATTTTAAAAGATGTGTTAGTTGTGTTATGCAATTTTTTTTTGTGTGTATATTTTACTTGGATATGCAATTCAGTATATTTCTTGTGTGTGTCTATGTTTTATACAATTGTTTCAGCCTTAACTTAGTGTTGCATTTTTATTTTAGGAAACTAAATTCTATGTTAAGAGTCATCCTGAAGAGGCTCCATCGATGCAACGGTACACTAATATCGAGGTGTTCAAAGATATCAAGAGTAAGCTAACTATTCCACAGTTAGAGATCTTTTCCAAGACAATATTTGGGAAATTCCTCGGAATGCAGCACCCGGAGGTTCAAGCACAAATTTTTAGGTGCTTCATGGTAAGAGAGCTCAAGGAGAGCACTTCTGATTGCTTTACAATTGATATAAATGGTACCGTATTGAGATTTACCATGAGAGAATTTTCCCTCATGAGCGGGCTAAATTGTGTAGCCGATGAAGGTCAATTTACATACGATGAGGAAAAACCGAATAGGATTATGGATGTATATTTTGGTGGAACTAGGAGTAAAGTAAAAAGATTGGAGTTCATTGATTGCTTTAAGAATAAGTGTTGGGGAGATAATGATGAGGACGCAGTTAAGTTTGCAATTCTGTTTTTTATAAATACACACATCTTTTGCGGTGAGCCTAGGAAAATGAATATACCAAGGGTTCATTTTGAAATGGTTGAGGATGGAAGGTATGTAGATTATCCATGGGGCAAAGAAGCTTTTAACGAGTTGATTAGAAGCATCAGCAAGAAGTATTCTGCCACAACACAGTATTATAGGATCCATGGGATGCCACTGGCTATGCAAGTTTGGCTTTATGAGTGTTGTTCAAGAGTTTCATCGTATCTCGCTATTAAATCCGGAAATTCCATTCCAAGAATGTTGAATTGGAGGTCCATCGACAGTCAGCCAAAATACAATATTTTGATGGAAGGCATTTTTAGAGACGGCAAACAGTCGGTAATATTCGAACACTCTAACTTATTTTTATGTTTTTTCATAGCATTTTATTTTGCAATTATGCCTTACTGATTTTATTTGTACTCCATTGTTCTACTGTCGTATTTAGGGCTGGGCATAAAATACCGAAAACCGAATTACCGAATCGAACCGGCTATTTCGGTATTTCGGTATTCGGTAATTCGGTAATTCGGTTCGGTATTCGGTACTGAAATATAAAATTTGGTATTTCGGTTTCGGTATTCGGTTTTTACAATTATATCGTTCGGTATTCGGTAAATACCGAATACCAAAATAAATACCAATATACAGGCCCATTGTATTAGATTACTAGTCCAGCCCAATAGGCCTACCCGTCATTCACTTCACACTTCACCCAGTAGACGCCAAAGCCCAAAGACCTAAAAGGCTAAAACCCTAATCGACTCCTCACACACACTCTCTCTGTTCTCATTTGACATTTCCAATTCCCTCTAACACACAAAAAATACAAATTTATGAGGTACACCCAATTTCTGAAAAAGCTAGTATTGTAGAGAAAGGTGTTGGTATTGATAATGTTGATCTTGCTGCTGCTACTGAACATGGATGTCTCGTTGTTAATGCACCTACGGCTAATACTGTTGCTGCTGCTGAACATGGAATCTCTTTGCTTACTGCTATGTCGAGGAATATTGTTCAAGCTGATGCTTCCGTTAAAGCTGGTTAGTAGTATATGTTAGCTTAATTTGGTTTCATTATCTATATAAATGACGGTGTATGGAGATATAATTTATGTAGTTTGAGTATGAGGTTGTTTTTACGAGAGTTTGATTAAAATATCATTGCTATGCAGCTATGGTGTTGTAGAGTAGATCGGATCTAAATAATCCACCATATTTTTAAACGAGTTGGAGACTATCTAATAAATATATAATTATGAGTACTTTCTCCCCTTTCTCATATATTATAATTAAAAATATTCTGTTATAGGTGAAGACATTGTAGTCTTCTTTAGGTAGGCCTTGGGAATGATACAATGCATGTCATGATTTATTTTAAAGTTGAGGGTACAATTGTTAGGGAACGATACAAAATGAGGGTAGTAGCATATGACTAGTATCTGAGGAAAAAAGAAATTGTTGATTACAGGCCTTCTAACCTAATGCAGAAAGCTGATTTAGAATGTAGAGACTTGAATTATGTGCTTGATTAGTCATCTGGTTCGATTAGTCCTTGCATAAGTGATAAGTCTGGTGCTTGAAAGCATTTTTGCATTTAGCTAGGTACAATGAAGTGCATTTTTACATCCACTGTTAGGGGTATTACCGTGGATTTCGACTTTAATGTGGTATTACCGAATACCGTACCGAACCGAAGTTTGATTTACCGATTACCGAATAACCGAACCGAAGTTTGAAAGTTCGGTATTTGGTATCTACTTTCGACTACCGATTACCGAATTATCGAACCCGAACTTTGAAAATACCGAACCGAATACCGAACGCCCACCCCTAGTCGTATTATTGCTTTTCTGGTGGTTTTTTTCCTGATTTTTTGTATTTCACTATATTTTGGTGTATTTCCTTTTGCATTTTCACTATACTTTTTTACATTTCACTATATTTCTGTGTATTTCTCTGTATTTTAGTGTTCAAAATGTAAGTGTGAATAGTTTTATAACACACTAATTAAATATTTCTTTCTTTCTTCTTCAGAGCTGTACATTTGCAAATACAATCCCCACTAGCAGTGAGTTGGAGAGCCTCCAATTGCCCGATGTTGTTGTCTGTCGAGATACAGTAGACAAAAATGTCTTAATTGATACCCATGAAGGTACCCAAGTCACAGATATGCCAGTGGATGACTTTGATGATTTCAGTACTACTCCCCCCCACCTTTCTAAGGGCAAACAGCAACAACGGACGAATCAGACAGATTCTCCACCTTCAAAGAGACGTAAACAACTTCCTGCAACAGCTTGCACATCTAAGAAACAACAAATCCACACCGAACCACAGACAACTGTGAAGAAGAGTCACAAGGATCAAAAGGTTGCTCAAAAGCCTATTTTACAGAAGTCTGATTCACCAAAGTTGAATGAACAAATGAATCGACCCCAAAACACCACAGTCCTACGTGATGTCCCTACTGTATCTATGAAAGAGGAAATGCAATTGCTAAGGAAAGATTTTCAAGTTTTCAAGGAATCAGTAAGTGATTTTAGTTACGAAACAAAAAAAAAATTGGTGTATTTAATTTACTGTTTCTAAACAAATTGAAATACTATTTTTTTTTAAATATTGGGTCGTTGGTGAGTTCACAAGTGAGTTGTCCAAGCTTCGAACTTTCATGGATGACAACTTCAAGAAGCTATTTGAAGCAATCAAGGGGAACAATTATGTGGACAAGGTAAATGTGTGAAATAGGAATTGAACTAACATTTTAGACTCTTATTGCGAAATACAATTTATATTAATTCATTTTTTTATGTGAAGGCTGCCGATAGTGAGGCGCCGGTGCATCAAACTGATGCTGGGCTACAGTTAATGTTACACCCCGGAAAAATTTCGCGTTACCAAAAACTGTAGACGGCTTAGTATGGTCCAAAGGGAGAGTAAAGTTACGTCAGGATTAAAGAGGTTAAGCTTCCGAGGCTTCGAAAGAAAGCTAGGCAAGGTTTAATACAAAAATTTTGGTTTAAATGGAAGAAATGATATGTTCTAGTATATTAAGAGTTTTGAAGTGAAACAAAAGTTTAAAGTGAAGTTCGAGAAGTCTAGTTTCCAACGCAACAAACCGCTCCTCAATCGGACATCGGGGTAAGGAGATATGGGTGTTACAAGTTGGGCTGGCAGACCAGGAAAATGGTCTGCGCGAACGCGCAGAAGGCCAAAGGGCCAATACAGCGCGAACGCTCCCCAACGTGGCACGAACGCGCTGAACAAAAATTTGAAAATCA
Organism: Lycium barbarum; assembly: GCF_019175385.1. Lineage (NCBI taxonomy): Eukaryota > Viridiplantae > Streptophyta > Magnoliopsida > Solanales > Solanaceae > Lycium > Lycium barbarum. The sequence goes on from NC_083339.1 coordinate 148,175,579, forward strand.
AGTACAGAATGAAGGTTGTGTTATAAGAAGGTAATAATAGCATATATATGACATCTGGAGACCATATGGTGTAAATTAGTTCATATGTTGATTGACGAAAAGCCCTTGTTGCTGCAAGCTAAGTGGGGCCCACATATCAAAATTTTATAAAGGACATATGAAGATACATACGGATAGCATATGGAAAGTTGAGCAAGTCCTAAGAAGGACCCATAAGCCAAAAATGGGCATAAGCCCTCCAAAAGGACGACTTAAGGAAACATTTTCGGATGATCTGACTTCTATGGGCAAAAACGGCATTATAAGTTTAGAATTTGTTAAAACTCTCAGAAATAGAAGTTGTAGATAATTGAATTAGCTTTCCAACCATAGGTCGTGGGCCCTAATACGACATCGGGATCAAAAGTTATAACCGTTTTACTGAACGAAGGTCCAGGCAGAAAAATAGGTCCAGCGCGAACGCGCCAAAAGGCAGCGCGAACGCGCTGAACACTTTTCCAGCTGCTTCTGGCAGCTTCCAAAACGATTATAAAGAGGGGGAGACCCCCTCATTTTCATCCAAAAACCACGAAAAACACCCCAAATATTCCAGAAAATTTCCCAACTTTCCACCACCCAATTTTTGCCCAAACCAGGTATAATTTCTCAATTTCAGTCCGGATAGCGTATAGTTTTCACTGCAGAATCGTATGGCGGTGCGTTGTGGCATAAAAGTAAGGTGAAAAAGGGAAGATACAACAATATTAAAAGGAGAAAGGTATGAATCTCTTCCTATTTGTGTTAATACTAGTTTATTTACGAAGAAGACGCGATTAAATAATTGTATATTGAGTTAATTAGTTGTGAAAAGTTGAAAAACAGCGTGTGGGCTGTTTTATGAGATATTTTGGAGTTGGAAACATTATAATTGATGTTGGTATTGTTGTTGTTGTTGTTGGCTGCTGAATTAAAAATTTGGGCTAGGCATATAAACAGGGGAGATGCTGCCCGATTTTCGGCAGAATATAAAATAGTATAATTTGAATTATGGTACAAGTGTACGATGAAAAGGCTAACATTAGTGTGAATTATCTTAAATGTAGACTTACAAGCTCGGACACATAACCATAGCTAATAGGACGTGGAACAGGTATGTTAAGGCTCGTCCCTTTTCTTTCAAAGGCATGATCCCGATATTGTGAATTTAAAATTGTCTCCATATCTTACTTGTTTTTAAAAGTTAGATGTCTATGATTCTAAGGTATGATTACTTTCCCGATAACCCGTCAACGTTTTTCAAAATGTTCGTATTTTTCCAAAACAAAGGTTTATGGTATTGTAAGCTTTTATGACAAAAATGATGGATATGTATTACAATGACAACGCTGACGTCAAATATGAGAAAATGTCTATGACAGATATGTTGACGATATGTTCCTACCATGAATATGACAATATGAAAATGTTAAGTTATTTCTTGATTTCTCAACACTATTATGGATATTCACTATTTTAAAGGCTCCAAGTATATGAAACGATGCCTTATGATCCTGTTCTATGTTTTTCTTATGATGACACTCTCCATTGATAGTCTCGCCTTATATTAATTGTCCCTTAAAGGTGAGACACGACGCCCACGGCTATTCCATAATATAATCGGAGGTTACCGACCTTACGTCACTCCGACGGATACATGACTTTCTTTGGGCTCTCATGCATGCTGCTATATGATATATGTATATGATATGTATTTGTACATGTGGGACATATGTGGGGAAGGGAGATATGTTGCGCTATAGACGCATTGCCACCTGGTCAGCTGGCGTAATTCATCCCGGACGCGGGATGCCCGGACGCGGGCCATATGTGAGGGAGCCGACGTATTTCGGCGCTATGATATGATATAATGATACGTTTATTCTTTATATATGGACATGAAATGTTTTTCGAAGGAAAGATAAGCGTGCATGGTATCGGGCCTAAATGGCTTTCATATGTACAGGTTACTCTCTTATCTCACTATATGTTATATGATTCCATGGAATTGTTATTCATTCTTTACGCTTCTTATTATGATGTATTTTATGCCTTACATACTCGGTACATTACTCGTACTGACGTCCCTTCTTGCGGACGCTGCGTTTCATGCCGCGCAGGTAATCAGGTAGATGGGCTCGACCCCTAGGAGCCTCATCAGCGGTACTTGAAGGCGCTCCAGTTGTTCCGGAGTCCCAGCTTATTGGTATTACTTTTGTGTACATGTTCGGGCACGACAGCACCCGACCCTCCTTGTTCTTATATGTATTTTGTTAGAGGCTCGTAGACAGATATGTACAGTCAGATGTTTCATAACCTTGGTTATCCCTGTCGATGTATATTAAATTAGTAAAGTTTATTAGTACATGTTTACAATAATGCTATTAATGTTAATACTAAGTAAAGAAATAACGGTATAATTCATACGGCCCACTTAGTAGTAAGAATACGATACGAGATAAGGGGTGCTCGGTACAAGTATCGGGTACCCGTCGCGGTCCCTAGTTGGGTCGTGACAGTTAACGCTTGAAGAAACCTTACGTCATGATTCTACCATTCAAACATCTTCGCCGAAACATGATGATGAGTCAATTAAGGTAAAATGAGTTTGTGACGTTAAATCCATCTTTTAAAGTTATGTTGTTGTGCATTGTATGCACAAAAAAGTATATGGTTGCCATGTTCCAGTCTATAATTTTAAAGTTATGTTTTCCTTGGTATTTTCTATTTTACAAACTTTTGTATTTTATGGCGTTTCGTTTGTATTTCACTGATATACTTTTTTTTTTGTATTTCTATGTATTTCCACCCCCACAGAATCAATCTAATCCTGGCCCTATTTCTGTGTATTTAGTAATTCTCCAACCTTATATTTTTATGTTATGATTTTGTTTTAAATTTTGATTTTTTCTTATTCAAAAGGGTGTTGGACCAATGTTACATGAGGAAGTTCCGGAAATTGTAGTGACCGTCGGAAATTTAAGAGAAGATACACGTAAAGCTTCATCTGAAGAGATTAATCGGGCGGACGAAGGATCTTTCAACTCAACAGAGGTAAATTTTACATTCAATCTTATAGATCTTTTCAAGATACTACTATACTTAACATTTATTAATTATTTTTTTTTGGGAATGGTCGCAAAGATGCTCATTGAGTTGCCTCTAGAAACTCGTGTACGAGAAGCAGGTGCGGGAATACAACCCGGGGACATCACTAATCATTCAATTTTAGATACTCCACACAGGTTCGATGAGAACATTACTAAGTCACAATGGTTGATCCCTGACGAAATGTTACCAAGCCAAATAGGTTCGTCAGGATTCTCTGTGTTTCATCAAACGGGTCACAAAGGATTTGTTATGCCAGTAATGTCTGCTGATAAAGGAATACAAGAGCCAGTGATTAATGCGGAAGTTGTAATTGCTCAACCAGATGTTATTCCAAGTAGGATAGTCAAACCTAGTAAATACTTCAGTTCACCTTACATGACCAATTACGGCTCTGCAGAAGCTTCTGTTCAAGACCCCACACCTTCCATTTTTAAAAAGAAGCATCCATTTGTTGAAGATCCAATTAATGGCCCGCAAAATACTTCGCTTATTCAACAATACCGGAATTGGCTTGAACAGGATCTACTTCTAAGGCATGATAAAAAGTAAGTTTGAACGTATTTACATTTTTAATTTATATATTCATTCTTTCAGCAAAGTAAACTGTTTACGTTGAAAATAACTGATTGTTGTTATTTAGAAAGGGTAAGGAAAGCCGTTACAAAAAGAATAAGCAAGCTTTGGATCCAGATGACATCAATTTTGGTGTGTTACATGTTGATGACAAAAACTGGTTCTATCTCTTATCGGTGAATGGCCAGTCTTGGAATGATGAGGTGCTATATTTCCCATTTCCTTTTTTTCCATATTTCTCTATATTTCCCATATTTCTCTATATTCCTTCTGTGTATTTCTCTATATTTCCTTCATTCAAACTGCATATTTCTCTGCAGAAGCTTATTTCATTTTTTTTTACCAGTATCCATTAAACTAATTTCATTTTTTTAACAGCATATTGATGTCATTTTTTACTACTTGCGGATGAAAGGCAAGTACGACAAGGATAACAGATTCAAATTCACAACTGTTGACTGTATGTTCTTCTCCAAAATTGATGAAATTCATCGTGCATATGCTAATCCGGAGGGGACCAGTAATGTTGCCAGTTCGGAGAACGAAATATGCGAGTACATTAACGGGCATAGGATGCTTGCTAATGTGCCATGGCATACAGTTGATTGTGTTCTCATCCCTGTCAACATCAAAGAGGAAAATCACTGGATCTTGATTGTAGTGCCATTCACTGACAGGTATTCCTACTCTTTTTTTTTAAATACATTAAATCTGCATATCTCCCTGTATGTTCCTCGTATTTCTATCACACAAGGTCCGTATAAATTTAATTTACCAACCTGTTAACCGAGCTGATGTAATATTCTTTTACGTGCAGGCGTCTGTACATCTACAACTCATACCGAGCTGCTGGTCATGATGCTGCTGTTAGAAGAGAAATACACAAGATAGCTACCCTATTGCCACATCATCTACATTTGTCTGGATTTTACGAGAAAAAAAGGCATCGATTGGATTAACCACCCATCATACAAAGGCAAACAACAGACTGATGACTTTCATGTCATGTATGTGAACGACTTGCCACAACAAGCCTCTGGCAGCATGTATGTCTTTCAACATCAGAGTTCCATTTTTTTTTTCAAAATTCTCAACCAATAATCATTTTTATTTTTTATTTTTTCAGGGATTGTGGTGTGTATGTTGCCGCATTTGCTGAATACTTTTGTTCTGGACGAGGCGTTCCATCTGAAATTGATGCAGAAACACAACGTAATAGATACGGGGCATTACTATAGGAATACGGATGTCAAAAGGCTGATTTGAATGCCTTCAGTGACAATGAAATGCCGCCAAGACCAGTTAGGCCTGCCATAGATTACAACGCGGTCGACACAGTAGTTGTTAATTAGTCCACTAGATTTTAAAGTTGAATCGTTTTTCACAGTACTGTTTTGCTGACCATTTTTGTACATTTTGTTGTGTTGTTTTGTTAAGAATTGACAAATGGCAGTGTTTTTTCATCAATGACTTAACTAATTTCTTTCACGTCTATTTTTTGTTTAAGTCTCCCATATTTATATTTATCGTTTAATGAAAACAGCCTCTGGTGTATTTCAATATATTCCAATGTTATATACCCACTCTTCAATTCGACAAATTATTCCAGGTGAACTGGAATACTCTTACATTTTGAACACTGAAATACAGAGAACTACACAGAAATATAGTGAAATGTAAAAAAAATATAGTGAAAATGCAAAAGGAAATACACCGAAATATAGTGAAATACAAAAAATCAGGGTTGTATTCCCGCACCTGCTTCTGGTTATTCCAGGCCTAATGCAACTTAATATTTCTTAAACATTTCACTTATTTTTCATTTTAACGTCCGTTAACACCGAATTGTATGCAATATTATTATGAAAATGAAGGACAAAAATTACAGAATACAACGATGAACCAAAAATTTCTTTATTTAATATTTTTGGGGATAAGGGTTTTTTTTTAAAAAAAAATAATTACAATCTAAACATCTACTTCTTACGTGGCTCATTAGAACAAGAACGTTTATTGTGACCAAGACGTCCACAAGTACTACAAGCATTCCCACGTTTACCAATCATCGTCTCCATTAATGGTTTATCTCGCTTTTTCTTTGGCCTTCACGGGGGTCTCTTGTATCTTGGTGGCAAAACAACTTCATCGCATATGTGTTTGGGAATATTCCACTCACTCTCGTCAGGCAGAGAATCCACAGGCACATCATACGTCTTAATCACTGTCTTTGGTTTGAATAGGTCTGAGCAATATTCATCAGGCATAAGACTTTTACTCTTCAATACAACCCATGCATGTGGACATGGTATCTCATCCATTTGGAACATCCGACAACTACATGTTTTCTTTTTAAGATCAATTATGAATCGCCTTGCCTCATCATTTACGGTATACACATATTCAGTTGATGGTTCAACCTAATCAAGAAGAAATGTGTCAGACCAGAATACATTGAATATTAACAACGATAAGTAATATGAAATACATGGAAATATACAATCCAAATAGAATTACTTAAGTACCTTCTAAAATATGCTGAAATATATTGAAATATATGTAGGCAGACTTCAACAAAATAAACAGTAACATACCGTCATGGAAATATACACTCCAAACAGAATTACTTAATATGAAATACATGGAAATATACAATCCAAACAGAATTACTTAAGTACCTTCTAAAATATGCTGAAATATATTGAAATATATGTAGGCAGACTTCAACAAAATAAACAGTAACATGCCGTCATACGTAGAGATTTACATTCGTTTATTGATAATAATTGCTGGAATGCTTTCCCAAGTGTTGTGAATGTGTATGTACCGTTCCTCCTATTAGTGCAATTCCATCTCCTAAACATCTTCCTCACTTCTTCAAGAAAATCGAAACAGCAACTCTCTTGCTGCTACCAATTTTCCATTAATACATTCGGCTATATTTGAGGTCATTGTCCATCCTCTGTTAACGGGTGAATACAGTCGAGCCCACTTTTCCCTTCCTGCATCCTCCAAGTACTCTTTTACCCGAAAATCAACCTTCTCAATCTTCTTAATCATCTTATCAAACTCAGCCCGTGTGTATGCTTTTGCAAGTGCATAGAATACAAGACTCAATACTTCACCATTCGACTTGTATTTCGTGATCACATTTTTCCATAAATGCCATATGCACGCCAAATGTGGCACAATTGGATACACTCTACTCACCGCCTTAATGATGCTCTCATGTCTGTCTGATACAACACACATGTTATCCCTATTCCCATAAGCTTGTTTGAACTGCTCAAAGAACCAGGTCCAAGACTTATCGTTCTCTGAATCTATCACACCATATGCCAATGGTAGAATATTACCTGCACATACATGTTTTGTGTATTATTACAGTGAAATATAGCATAAAGCATATTGGAAATACATTAGAAATAGAATGAAATACAACGAAATATACCAAAAGCAGAAAAAAATGTATTTAAACATTTTGGCATCTACCTGCACCATCCAACGTGCTGGCTGATACAAAAGTACTGTTATATGTAGTTTTAAGATGGGAATCATCTACTACAACTATTGGTCTACAACACTCGAAGCCTTTTATGAACGCTTTAAGTGCTATAAACAAATACAAGAACTCGTTTTGTTGTGATTTGTGCATTCTCACATGTGATCCAGGGTATGTTTTATCCAATATGTACACATATCCCGGTAACTTCTTGTATGATTCTGTTGGTTCCCCTCTTAATTCATTCATTGCCTTTTCTCTAGCCTTCCAGGCTGTCATATAAGAAACATCAACGCCATACTCATTTTTTACGCCGTCTACTATATCACCAGGTGTATATTTCCTCTTGTGATTTGCTATTTTTGGCTTAACAACTGACACACCAATCAACCAACTTGTTGCTTGCCTTTGGGAATACACTTTGTCCTTCAATGGACAAGTATGTTCGTCATGAAAAGATCTCACTCTGAACATTTCAGAGTTCGCAATACTTGAAGCTCTGAATTTCCAATGACAATCAGTTGAACAACATACCAGAGTGTAACTACATAAACCAATACAAAAAAAGAACAGTCAGATTGAAGTTTCAAACACATACAAGATCCTAAATACATTGTCTATATATACTGAAATGGTTACATAATGGAATTAAATAATTCAAACAGTGCGTATTTCACTGTATTTAATTAAATCCAACTGAAATGTAATGGCAATACAACAGTTTACGTCACTGTATTTCAATGCATTTCTTAGTATATTTCAATATATTTCATAGTATATTTCAATGTATTTCATATTTTTTTGTGACTAACATACCTTATGGCATTCGACCTCTCTGTCCTGAAATTGAATCTTTTGCGAATTGCATAATTCGCCATAACATTCTTCAGAGTGTCCTTATCTTTGTAGATTTGATCAACAAAAACATCCTTATGTTCCTTGTTCGAAATAATCAAGTCATCGTTGTTTTCAAATAAAACAACAGCCTTAGCACAATCCGACGCATCCAAATCATATGAATCAACTACGTCCGTAGCATACATATAATCATTAAATTCAAGTTGAAACATATCGTCTCCAACTGCAGATTCGCCGGACACAAAATTCTCAAGATCATTATCAGTTATGCTAACGCACAACGGATATGCTTCAAATCCCCTGTTTTCTCTCTTAAGCTCAACATACACCCTTACTCCCATATTGTTGCGTATTTCCATTGGCATATTGTCTCCTTCAACAGCATATTTTATTGATATCGGTTTCCTGCTAATATCAACACCTAACTGAATTGCTATAGTTTCAACCAAATCACCGTATGAACAATAATCTTTGAAGACAACTGCGTCTAGTTTGTAATTAACAAAGCAATTCTGTTCATTCCAAAAACCGGAGTGTCTGATCACTGTTGTTATGCTTGACATGTTTCGTTTTGATAATTCAACAAAACTAGAAGAACAGTGACTGCATTGGAAAAAAAAATCATCGTTCCAATCACAGAAAATTGAATCAAAAAACAATCACACAAATCATTGAAAATTTGAAACATACCTTTTGTCGAATCTGAAATACAAATCTGATCTTCACTAAAATTCCATATATACATTCGTTCGTATCTTATTGAGTGTATTTCAACTTGATTTTGAAGAATTCGAATGTAGAAAACAGAGCTCAAAGAGATTCTTCTGTAGTTGGATCTTTTTAGATCTTCAGTATTTTTTTGAATTCAAAAAGTTTTGATTGTGATAAAAGTGGAGAGAGATACGTAATCTGTTATGGAAGAACATTCATTACGCGTGATTAATGGGAAGATTTAAATTGAATCCCTGAATTTAAAAAAAAAAATCTTTTCCATAAATACGGCCTAATTTTACTCACCAGTGTCGGACGTTCCATGTATTTCACTATATTTCAAAAAAATGAAATACACGCGTTTCAACTAAAAAACCAGCTACACTTAGTAAATAACAATTTTATAGCTATTTCTTGTTACAAGCTACTAAAAGGTAGTTATTTATGTAAGTTTTACTTTAGAAAGACCGCCGGGAAGTTTGGTCATTTGCACTTTTGTGCCTATTTTGTGCTAGTCTTTAATTTTTGTCCTTCAAATGGGCTGGTCATTAATTTTTGCCCTTCAAAATCGAACTTATGACCCTGACATCATAATATTCACAAGTAATGTCAGCGCCCTTAAAGAACTTATGCTCCTATAGACATAAGTTCGATTTTGAAGAACAAAATTAAAGACCAACCCATTTGAGGGCCAAAAATTAATGAGCAGTCCAATTGAAGGACAAACCTGAACTGCATTTCTATTGGAGTTATGTTCCTGTGAGCGGTAAAAGAGAAGGTCCCAATTGGGGAGAAAGACACTTTTAGGGTTGCTGTTTAAAACATAGCCAACATTTATTCAAATTTTAGTCACATCGCCTCCTCTGCCTCCTAACTATCAATTACTTGTTGGTGCTGTGTTCTTCTGGGAAGTTCCAGAATCAATTGAAGAAAAGAATCAATTATTTCAATTAGTTTATGACTCTTCTAATTGGTTTATGTTGGATTCGATCATGTTGCTCAAGGAAATAAGAAACAATTTTCTTATATGCATAAGCTTGTTTGTTGAGAGGCAAATTGACATTAATGTTTACAAAGTATGTGACGAGAACAAGTATCAACCTGAAAAGTTGTCTTTCCAAGTATACAGTAAAAGTGACAGAAGGAGACACCCTATTGCACATGTAACAAAACTAAAACTGTCTGCCATGATGCACAGACAAATAACCAATCTAGGGAAGCAGATATTAGAGTAAGAAGATGGCCAACATAACTTAAAAGAACAGTTGAAACTACACAAGCCTGAAGTTCAAACTTCGAACTGCAAGAGTTGAAAATCTGAACAGTGCCCTGAAAACTGAATGTCCTGAATATCGAAGAAGCAAGTCTTTGTTGCTCTTTTTAAGTTGTGACTATGTTTGAAATACTTTGCAAACACTCGAATACATTTTAAACAGCAGGACCAAAAGTGGCTATTGGTGCACTTGGCACAAAAGAACGACCGAAGAATTATCTCCCTGTTTTAACCCAAGTTCGTGCTCTTAAATAAACCAGACAGTATGTACAAACCTTTTGCAGAGGGATAATGAAAATGGTATTCTAATTCAAATCCTCTCAGCAGTTGCAAAAGTTGAGTATAACATCCTTCAAGCGTTTAGAATACAAGTTACATTAAAATAAAGAAATTCCACTTGTTCTTAAGCTCTCTATGTTACAAAACAATCAGAAATATGCTAACTATACAGAGACAATGGTGGGAGCAGAAAGAATTCTCTGAACTTCCGATACTAATATGGAAAGCATCCAACTATACTCTTGACATGATGATGGTATAGCAATTCACATTCAGGATGGGTAATGTTAATCATAGTCTACGAAGAATAGAAAAATTGACAAGCATCAGTCACTTCAACAATTCACGTTTCCACATTGACTAAATTTATTATAGAACAAATAGAATTGTACTTGGATGATATGGAGTACTGTGGAAGTTATAAGCTTGCCAGTTAAAGGTGTTATGAACTAGAAAAGCAAAAAAACAGGACCACTCAGCCCTATGGCTATGGCGTGGAGCATAGTTAAACACTAACTTACCATCAAACCAAAGTTGTGTTAGAGAAAATAGAAATGCAATATATCAATCAACAATTTTGAACTAACTGCACATAGCTACTAAAAACTCAGTTTTAGGCACCTATGACCTGCTTAAATAAACAATCAATATACGACTCCACCAGTAGAGAAACAGTTGACCAATATGAAGCAATTTAAGGATGAATTTAGGTAAAATAAAACTATCAGAGAAAAAAGTGCGAAAAGGTTACTTGTGTATGACATTGAGCTGACTGCAGCAAGTTCGACTCCTACTAAACAAAGGCAAACACCATCATTTTTGTTGATATTTTTTTCAAGTCATACACCATTTGAGTGCATCCAAAATGAGAACAGATATTTTCCTTCATTTCACAGTGAATAAATTTCTTGGTTTCCCAGGATCTAGCATAAGTTATGTCCATTTAACTTGACACGGTAGCCCTCGTTCATGAACTACAACAAGAAAACCCTGCCGTGTAATCTAAACAGCAAAAGAATGAAACAATTCTAGGAAGTATATGAGCAACTAGGATGACTTTTTCATCAATGCGCAACCATGATTCTCACAAGAAAATAATGTTAAATGAGTGATAAATGTGTATACGCTTTTATCACCTCTCAAGCAATTTTCTCACCCTCTAAATGCTGATCATCAGAATTCCCTATTTTACTTTTATATCCTGAATGGAATAGACGAGGGAGGGGTCTGGGTGCCCTCTGCTTTCTGTCATATCCTCTCACACATGTATACCCTGCAAAAAGATCAAGTTAAAATACATAAGACAATTTTTTCCTTCAGCAAGGAAAATATTTCTCGTCATTTTCAACCATCATCAAATCCAACGCTAAAGGTGAACTGGGCTAATACGCCTATGAAAATGCCTTTTCACGGTCATTCGAGTAATAATATTTGGCCCCTAATTAGTTTATACCTAAAGACATGATATTGTACTTTGTTCCAACATTTCTCCATCACCTAGTTCATGTTAGGGTTTGCCCTGATTTTCTTACCTTATTTGGATTTTCTTTTGTCTGGAAGGAAGCGCAAATTTTTTACCATAATTGGTTAATCCTTTTCACGGAGGAAAGAGATTTGGACCTCCATAAATTGAGGATCTTTCCTTCTCATTTTACAACATCCACAATATAGTCCTTTAGATTTGGAGAGTCATGTTTAGGGGGAGAATTTATTCTTTTGATATTTTTGTAGTCTTTTATTTCAGTATATTGTTCATCTCTCTCATATGGATGTAGGTCAATTGACCAAACCACGTTACAACATTATGTTTTTTATATATTTCCTTTTGTTTCTGACTTATCGTCGTTCAAGGTTCCTTTACGAGCTTCCACATGACACCTGGTTATTCGATTCCAACAGTTTGTAGCAAGACATCCTAGTCATTTCATTACATACTTCAAAGATTTCCTTTATAGTTGAACCTTATATATTGTGCAACTGTTTTAGCCAAGACTGGCTTTTGATTTTTTCATCAGACTCCAGACCATTCTTAATAGTTCTATTTAGTATCAAGTTCAGAATATGAAGGTACAGACATACTCAAAAAAAAAAAACATGAAGGTATAAAACCTCATAAAATAGCAACATCTTTTTTTCAGTTTTGTATATATAGAAGAGACGTCCCATACCTCTCCAAAAGCAATACTGAATGTCCTCCGTTGACATGCCTGGTTTGATATAATAAGTAACATCAATATTTATAACGTCAAGTCTTGATAAAAAATGATCATATAAAAGTGAAAAATAACAAGCAACAATATATTTTCTACCTTTAGCAATGGCGTGAACTGTGGTTCCACAATATAAAGTCTTTCGTCTCAAATGCCATATTGACACCCGCGGAACACGAATTGGGCATTCGCTCGACTCATGATCAGCAAAAACCTGGTTTAAAAGAAAATTAAATTTGTGAGTTGACTGTAAAACAACGAACTAGTCACCATCCAACACCAAAAAGGAGTTTATGGGGAGACAGTCACATGATCTGATTACCTCGTTAACTTGAAAATATGTCCCATTAAGTGGAAAACTTCCCCTGTTTGCCGTCCGACATGGTATCTGTAAACCATGGTTGTATGTCTCATATCCAAATGAAGAATCTCTTGGGAAACAATACGAAAAGAAATGTTCATGATGTACTTACCAAAATAGTTCCATAAACTATCTGATCATTTTGGGAGTAACTTGTACTGCCCGAGCATATCTTTGCACCATAAAGTTCTAATTCCTTGGAGCTAGAATCTCTTCCAAATTTTTTCTGATTTTTTATTTCTTCCTCTAAAAGTTACAAATTATAGTCAGTTCGAACTACGTCTGCCGAGAAGCATTATTAGGAGAGGAATTTCATAGTAACATTCACACTAAGCGTCCACAAATAACAAATGTACTTCTTTACCTGTTTGGCAGATGGCAAGAAGGTAAGGGCAGGGGTCATCAGGCTCCCGTTTCTCAAACTGCAAAGTAATAAACATTATGAATGTAGTTGCATCAAAGAAAATTTGATAAATTAAGATGTATTTGATAAATTAAGATGTATAAGAAATTACCCCACTCAAAAGAGGATGATAATCTGGAAGCTCATACCTGCAATACAATGAGGAAGTGTTAGCTTTTATATAACTTAGCAATATGCTCTCTGCTGAGAAATTTGTTGTAAAAACATCAAACATGGCATCCTTATTAATCAGTCAAATGCTCTAAGCCAAAAACTTAACCATACACCAAAGCAAGTGTTCAATATACAAGCGGGACATACTATTTGCTCATGTTATAAGCATATAATTTAGTAACTTAAGATATTTTCTATACACAAAAAGATGGATTAAGTATTATTACTTACACTGTGTGCTCAGTCCTAGTTCGACTCTCACTTTTCAGTTTACGAGCATGACGTGAAGCAGATTCTGGATCCAAAAGAACCAAGGCTTTTGATACTTCTTCATCTCTATGCAATGTACTGATCTCATTAACAAAGTTCAACACATTTTCTTGAAACTCTTTAGCGTTGGACTTGTTGATCAAGTTCAAGATATTTTCTCGAAAATCGTTAGTGTTAAGTTGGATAGTAGGTATCTCCTGCTCATGCTCCACCCCACAAGGAAAGTCTTCAATGTCTCGTTCCAGTGATTCTATAGGTCTGTGCTCGGGAGATTCTGGCATTTCTATGATAGGCTCACATTCTTGAGTCTGGAACCTGGACTCCAAGAAGCTTTCACCAGAAAGGGACAAATTTGGTGACGGCACACACATGTTTGGGACTTCATCAACTCTAACAGGCTGCTTAACGGCGACCACTCCTTTCTGCTGTGGTCCTGGGAGGCGAAGCCTAGCACTGCATAATGCAAATTTGAAAATATTCTGATGCACAAGGATGTATTTGTCAAGGTTTCTTGGAATATGGAGTATTCGTTGTTGAAAAATTAAGTGTCTTACGGGAATTGTTAATATGTCAGATATTACATACAATATACAGATTATTGTAAGGCTTAGATATCAATTTCATGAAAAAAAAATTGTTTCAATTTTAAAGTTGAGCAGTAATCTGATGCAAACCTTGCAAATGCACTAGCAAAGTGCCTGCATTCGGCTCTCAGTGGGCACGCATTACAATTTGGATTTTTCTTTGTACAGAAAACCTGTGTGATATTGAAGAAAATTCTTGCTGTTAGTGCTGCTCTCTGAAGAAATAAATACAGCTGATCAATCTACGGAATCATTGACTGTTGAGTTACATCTGACCTTTCCAAATGTGATCATGTGATAATGCAATTCATATCTGCCACACATACCAACTAAATGAGTTGAAGTATTTCCGGAACAATTTTTCAGTTACTTAGTATTAAAGCTATGAAGCAAATCTATTGAACAAGAAAACTCTAAAGAAAGTGGAAATGCTTTACAGTATTAGCAGATCAAGGTTGCATAGACGTGGCCAAAGGTACTTTTGTATGGAACTCTCTAGGGGGTACCTAATTGAAAAGAAAATCAACTCTTAGTATATATTAGGTCAAACTTAGACACAATAAATAGAATTTATTCAATACATACTTCTCCAGAAGATGCATCAGGATCCCATCAGGTAATGGTTGCAAAGGAACCCATCCTAGACGTACTGATACCCGAGCAACATTTATGTCAACCTTTCAACCAAAAAAAAAAAATTAGAAAAAACCAGAATGTTGAGATTCCAAAGGCCAAACAGAAGTGGACAACCACTCCATGCTGAAAACTTACAGGAAAGGCACAATGCCGAAGTGTCAAAAGTCGAAGGCAATCCACGCTCTTCGGCCCAAGCCCAACGATACTCAACAAGTATTCTCTGAACAGCAGCAGAGTAATAAGAGAATGCTCCATGACATCTTAGCTTTAAATATCACAATGACCATAACTTTGACTAAATAATTTACGTTCTTACTTCGCTTTGTCTGTGGGGACATCTCTTAACCACTCAAGGTCAATGCTTCCATGATCTTCAACCAATCGATTAAGAAAATTCTGCAAAGTTCATATCACCACCCAATTGATTATGAGAGCACCAATGTAAATAGATCAATCAATCAGCTATGCCTTACTCCAATGTGGTACAGACACATTATAAATAAAATGAGAGAAAATGAAACCACTAACTTGTACCTTAATTTTTGCAGCAAGAACATTACCCTGTCCTCGAGATTTGATTGGCTCAACAATCTTTTCAACATCTGCATGTCTAATGGCTTCCCAGTCAACAGAATCCCTATTTCTTTCGGTAAGACCACTAGATCTACCAGTAGAATAGGTTTTCCTCAGCTCGTCCCAATCAATTTCTTTTTTTGGGAGTTCATCTTTCTCTCTCGATATCTTCTCGGGCAAATTGACTGCTTCATTTCCTAAATCGTCACTCTTAGCAGAGTTTATCACTTCTGAGCTACAAGAAGTGACTGTAGCCTGACTTCCACAAGTACTCTCAGCACTAAGATTTTCTTCCACTTGAGTTTCATGCAATCTCTCATTTTTGCAGTCCCCAACGTGATGTAAGTGGGTATAAGATGTAGGCAAACATTCTGACGTGTTTCTATCATTTACGGAAGATAATTCATCTATGCTTGATCTACATGTGGACATTTGACTACAAGAAAAACCAGCCAACTCAGGATCTTTCTCATCGGCAGACACTTCCCTTTCAAATGAATCTGGCATTCCCTCTGTAATCATTAAAGCTTGTCCTTGCGGAATAGTCATTTCTTGCTTATTTTGAGGTGGGAATGCTGAAGCAAGAAGCATGAAGGCATTGCTGCATAGGGGACGGGGAGTACAACAAGATTATTTACCCTCTACAAAATGAGAAAGAAATGGGCATGTAACACAATGAAGTTTACCTTGAAAGATTATCTGATACATTTTGTGTTAGGTAAACACCAACCACAGAGTCTACCACTGACCCTTTCCATTCGGAAAAACGCCTATCACCTGGAAGTATTCCTTGAGCATAAGAATTAAAGCATTGAACTACTTGTAAGACAAAAATGTTTGAGGTGTACCTAAGACAAGACGCATGCGGGCAATGAATGAGGCAGCCCTTCCTTGAAATATTTCTCTTTGCTCCTCCCACCATATTTCCTTCTCTTTATCCAGGTCTTCATCAATTTCACCTTCGTTTTCTATGAGTAGCTTCCACACTCGCAGTGACTCCATATCAAGATCAACCCTGGGCGGTTTTTGTGTCGAAGGTTTGTCCTTTCCCTTGTAAATATTTATTGGACCAAAAGGATTCCATGGGACAAGCCGGCCAACATTTTTACTGGTTCTTTTCTTACTGGTTGCTGCTTTCCTCTTATAGGTTTTCTTATCACAAATTCTTATATTTTCTAACCTCTGAATAAGTGATGCAACCAAGGATTCCAAGTCTGCTGAACCTGCAAAATTGTGTTCAAGGTTATACAGTACAATTATTATGATAAGTGCAAAAAGGAAAAATGTCGGTCTCAAGTAGATTACTCTCTGTTCTAGGCCATGGATCTTGTTGTTGTGGGCATTCTTGAATTTTATTGAAAGCTGATTTATCCGTTTGAGAACACATATCTTCATGTTGCGAGCACTCCAGAATTTCATTGCAAGCTAACTTATCTAAAAAAGATTCAATCTCATTGATTGGACTTATTTCTGACTTAAGGCAGAGGGAATCTAGAATAGCCGTTGATCTTTTGCTATTCTTGGATCTTTTTATTTTGGACGTGACTAGTGGAGACAAAGTCAAGGCAAGACTTAAAGGTTCTAGATCTGTGTTTTCTTCCCTGCAAGCAGACTTGGTCCTCTTAGGACGGATAGATCTCTTCCTCCGAGACTTCACTATAGGGGACAAACTAAACACACATTCAAAAAATTCTGGATTAGCCATTGCAACTGTAATTTGATTTTTATTAGGTAGAACTTCTCCAACAAAGAGTGATTTTAATTTTCCTTTCTGCCCCGAATTCATAGTTGAAAAACATGTCTTTTTAGCATCATTGGCAATTCCAAAATTTCTCCTTGTAACTCTCTTGGAAATTGTAAAACAATTATCTCTCTTGCCAATTTTAATACGTTTCTCTGTAGCTCTCTTTGCACCTCTTCTTCTGCCCATCTTATTTGCACTGGCAGTCACTTTGAAATTCATATGAGTTTTCAATGTACTCCAGCCTTTATCTGCATCAACATTCAAAAACTTTAAAAACACAAGTGCTTTTCTTCTTTTTGTCCTCCTTTTCTTGCATATTATTGTAGCTTCCGGTTTAAGATTTCTATTATTCCTCGAACAATCATCAGCTTCATTTCCTACAAAAGAGATGGTACAAATGTTATTTTTGTCCTCCTACGATAAACTTTTAGAAAATCAAGTTGAGAACCACCTTTGTCTCGGGATTTATGATCATTCAGGGAGATAGATAGCTTCATTACCTGCCAAAGACACGACACCAATGTTTCCTTTTGTCCTCCTTTTATAAACTTTCAAAAAACGATCCCGACAACCAGTTTGGCCGGTTGTTTCACGATCGTTTGGGTAGATATCAGCTTCATTTCCTGCCAAAGGCATCAACTCTGTTTTAGTTTTGTTCCTCCTTTTATAAACTTTCAGAAAATGATGCTGACAGGCACTCTGGTCATCCTGGTAGATACTAGCTCCATTTTCTGCTAGAGACATGGTACAAATGTTAATTTTATGAATAGTGGGATAAGTTCCAAAAAAATTCTTTGACAATTAAAAGATTTCCAACAAAAAAAAAAAAAGAGTCAAATGCAAATGAAATTTGGTTACCTTGGTTGGGCTGGAAAGTTGATTCTGCCTCTAAATTATCTTCTAAGCCAATGGATATATTTGTATCAACTGCCTGCTCATTAACACCATCCAATGGATTTGTCAAGAATTTGTTGTAACTATGTGTTACATGATCCCAGATCACTTCTGTAGCTCCCACGGAAATGACATCATTCTCATTTTCCAAGTTGAAATCTATAACTCGTCTACATGACTTCAAATCATGTCCAAGATTTGTAAGAATATCATGCTCAAGCTCCGGTGGACTTGTTGCGGGGATAGCATGCTCCAGAGTTTCTGGTTGAGGTGTTGAAACCTGTAGGACTAGAGATTCGGGAATAGTTCCTGGAATCTTACTATTAGGTGCTTGCATATCAGCATGTCCGGATAAATCATCTGAAACTTTCTCGCAGGCCTTTTCTAGTTTCTTCTTTGTCCTGGCACTTGCCTTGGAGTTACCTGGTTTTGGAGGCGAAGGCTTTACCTTAGGCTTTGGAGTCTTTTTGGGCTTACTTTCATCAAAGATTTTTGGTGTGTGTTTTCTCATTCTTGGTTTCTTATGTGGTCTGTCATTCAAGTCTAAGCTACCACTTTGTTTCTCCCTGGGGTTACCCTTCTTGATAGGAGTTGAAGGAGCCAGCCACGCAGATTTAGAATCACCATCTAAATTTCGACTTAGAAATTCACTCTTCCTTCCGACCAAAGCAGAAACCTCCTCATCCTTTTTTTGGCTGTTATCTGCAAAAATGTTTGTAAGCTGATAAGTGAATTTGAACTTATTGCAGATCTGGACATAGAAAATTGATAGTGGTTTAGTTGGTAACTAATTAAGTCAATTATTTTTAAGTACATCAGATATGGTTAGTTCGTCATTCCAATATCAGAAATACAGGGGAAATAGTAAATGATCAAGAAAGAAGGGACGAGTAGCATTATTTAATTAAGCATCAAATAAGTAAAATCGAGCAACCAAGTGCAGAAAAACCGTTAATTCTACCATTCTAATGCTACTCATCCAGTGGTTATTGTTGTGAATGGTAACA
The DNA here is from genome assembly GCF_019175385.1 of Lycium barbarum. Taxonomy (NCBI): domain Eukaryota; kingdom Viridiplantae; phylum Streptophyta; class Magnoliopsida; order Solanales; family Solanaceae; genus Lycium; species Lycium barbarum. The sequence continues at coordinate 148,194,754 of NC_083339.1, forward strand.
TGAGGTGCTGTAGTAGTATCTTTACAGAGTTCCCATCCTTACAGTTTAGTCCTACTTTTTATTGTTATTTTCAGTATCATCCCGTTAGATGGTTCACTATTAGGCTTTTACTTATTCTTTTAGACTGAGCATTGTAAGAGCGTGACTTGAATGAAAACCTATCTTAAAGGGCAGCCCGGTGCACTAAGCTCCCGCTATGCGCAGGGTCCGGGGAAGGGTCGGACCACAAGGGTCTATCGTACGCTTTCTCTACAATTTCCTTTCTCTCTTATTCTCACTGTTTTCCTTTCTTTCTCACTACTTAGGTTATTTTGGATTAGCTTAAAGCGTAGTAATTGCTACGGCCATATAGCCAGATTCAACTATGATCACTAAGTTCCATTAGATGCCACAGTCAACTTAAAACAGCATTAGATGGAAATTTTACAGAACTGCTCAACAAATTACACAAAAACTGTAATTTATGGAAGCAATCATCATGCAGAAACAAAATAGCAGGATCAATCTCTTAATAAAAACATGAAAAATCCCGCTACTGAAACTGTGATATTAAATTAAGTTATGCGCTGACAGTATAAAAGATTTACACAACTAGGTTACTCATAAAGGTGATTACAATTTATAGACCAGTTTCTACCATAGCCATTAATCGTAACCTTATAAAAACGGTAATTACAACTGTTATAACAGGTCAAAACTACAATGACCTTTGTAACATTATTTACACTGACCGTGTATATAACTTACCTGAACTACTTATGGACAGAAATTTGTTCAAGCCAGCATCAATAGAGTTAAATTCTGTTCTTGCTGGGCACTTGTCGGGTGTTATTGGCGCCCAAGAAAGTGTTTTCTGCAACTTTTCCTGCATGGCATTGCCTAGTTCCATCTCTACTTCTTCTCCTATTTCAGTTAAATGAAAACCCAAGAAAAAACATTAGGATTAAAACCAAAATACTGTTACGGAAATTGAACTAGTCTATGCTGTTACGGAAATTGAACTAGTCTATAAGGACCCGTTTGGTTGGGAAACAACTTATACCGGGATAACTAATCTCGGGATAAGTTATTCCGGGATTAGTTATTCCACCCTCAAGGTGGGATAAAATAAGGCTACAATCCCGGGATAACTAATCCCGGGATTAGTTATCCCGGATTTTTATTCCAACCAAACATGGGATAAGGAGGCACTAAAATTTTATCCCGGAACTATTTTTGCTTATCCTTCACACCAAACGACCCCTAAGAGATCAAAGTCAAAATTAACCCAAGAAAAAAAAAAAAACTTTCTGTCATATACTATTTTGGATTAGCTTCAAGTGTAGTAATTGCAACAGTCATATACTCATATTCAACTATGATCACTAAGTTCAATTAAATTTTCGGCTATCTGAAAAACTGCTTCCAAGTGTCGCTATACTCTGCTGCAGCAACTTAACCAAAATTAAATGGAAATTTGCTGAACTGCTTAACAATTTACTTCATTGCTAATTACCTTAAATCACCCAAAAGCGTCATTATATAATGTGATACTCATAAATAGAGAAGATTACACAAAAACTGCTGGATATTTGCAGAGAAGGAGCATATAGTTGGGAAAAAAATCTATAATATATGGAAGCGATCATTATGCATGCAGAAACAAAATAAGCAGGATCAATCTCTTAATAAAACATGAAAAAGATATTAAAATTCAGTTAAGCACCGACCAAATAATTAAATATTTACTCAACTAGGTTACTCAAGATTACAATTTACAGGTTATTTCTAGGATAACCATTAATTGATCACCTGATAAAAACGGTAACTACAACTATTATAACAGATTAACAGCCAGGCAAAGGAGGGGCCAGGATTAAAAGCTTATGGATTCAGGATTCTAGTCTGTTTAAGTTACTGGGTTCTAAATTAATACTCCCTCCGTCCCAATTTATGTGTCACCTTTCAGATTTAGAGATTCATATAAGTTTTTCTTTGACCACAATTTTTCATGTCTTTTAAATTTTTTGAATTGTCAATCATTGTGACTAATAGTACTCCTACTTTCATGTAGTTTCCAAGAAAGTGAATTTTATGTCAAAAGCTTAAAGATTCTTTCTCGGAACACACGGTCATAATTAACAGGTTTGACTCTCGAAATTCGAACTGTGCCACATAAATTGGGACAGAGGAAATAATTTGTACAGATTCAATGAATTTCGTAAGATAAATACAGGGTTTTGACCAAAGTAGTTACTGTGTCGGCCGAACCCATAACATATACACTAGCTCCGCCCCTGATAACTGGTCAAACTACATTGATCTTTGTAACAATATTTTGCACTGTCAGTGTATATAACTTAACTTACCTGAACTACTTGCCAACAAAACATTGCTAAATTCTGTCCTTGCTGGCACGCACTTGCCAGGTGTTATTGGTGTAAAAGAAACTACTTTCTCCAACTCCTCCTGCTCTGCATTGTCAATTTCCATCACTAATTCTTCTCCTATTTCAATTACATGAAAAAATAATCAAAATTAAACCCAAAAATACACATACTAGCCATAAAATAAGAGATCACAGTCAAAATTAACCCAAGATAAAAAAAAATCCGTCTCTGCAACTATTCAATTTGCATTGTTAACCAAGATGATCATCCAAAAGTTAAATTTGTTTCTATTCACAGGTAATTACAAACCAGTTGATGAAATTTTATCTAATTCCAGCTGGAAAATATCTAGAATTTAGAAGGAAGAGAAAACTATTATGCCGAATTAAAAAGAAAAATATACCTGATTTCCACACGAAGGTGTGTATGAGAGAGGTGGAGAATAGAGCAGTAACAGAAATAGGGTTAAAAAGAGCTTTACTTCTACCAGGAAAGTACAAGCTATGCCCAACGACTAATTAATTAAGTTAAGCTGTATATGCCTGAAATTAAGTTGACTTAACTAACTTCTTCATGACTTCCCCTTTTGACGAAGTTTTTTTTTTTTTTTTTTATTTCCTACCTGATGTCTGTTACCCTGCCGCAAGGCATTGGATTAGCTTTAATTTGCGTGGTTGGAAAATTTTGTGTAGGAAATAAAGCGCTCTCTTATAGAAACGATTATGTAAATTTTTAATTATTAAAATTAAGTTATTCAATATGATATAAACACTCATGTGAACAAGTACACCTACTTTTCCCAAATTTTCTTCTTTATTTTTATTTTCCATTCTACATTATTAAATTTTTTTCCTGTATAAGGAAATATGTCATTCCAAAATTAGTTAAATTAAGTACTTTTCATTATTATGGTTTGAAATTGTTTTATGTACATGCATTGTTTGGGTCACGGTTATATTCCGTTTTGTAGAGACCAAATTGACCTGACTTTTGGAATTAATTTAGGGCCCGTTTGGCCATAAAAAATTTCACTTTTTTTGGGAAAACGTTTTTTACTTTATTTGGAAATTAACGTTTGGTCATGAAAATTTCAAATACAATTTGAAGTTGTATTTGGAATTTAAAAAATACCAAAAAAAACAAATATTCTTTGCAAAAATTATAATTAAACAGAACTCCAACTTCAACTCCAACTCTAATTTCAAAATACCAAATAAAGTGAAAAATATTTGATCTTCATGGCCAAACGCCTACTTAGTTTTCTACTATAAAATTCCATATTTAAAAACACACTGTTGTTTAATTTACACATTTAAATATTCAGTAAAATATTTTTTGGATTCAAAAAAAAATACTTCAATATTGAAAAGTGTAATAATTATTCTATTTATCTAAAATATTGAGTGCTACTCGTCCAAATAGAGAACATCTCCAATGAGCATACATCCTTCACTTAAACATAAACATCTTTAGAGACAAATACGTGAAAATAACAATAGTGAAAATCTCAACTTCTTTGAGAGAATTTTTTTTTTCCTGTAAACAACTGCATTATTACTTCATAATATGTCTTACATGTTCATAAGATACCAATGTATCATTTACAATCAGCCGGTGAAATTAGAATTCCAACAAACTCTATGTAAAAGCAAAAGAGAATATTTAGCTATATTATGAGCTACCACATTCCATGCGCGAGGGATATGTATATAGTTGATCTCTTCAAAATAACTCATCAATCTCCATATATCCTCGCATATCAACTTCCCACGACACGGTCATCTTCTTTTGTAGCATTTGTACCCCATTGTTGGCATCTAATAGTATATGAACTTTTGACTAGCCTTTACGTAGTGTTGTTTTCAATGCCTGTTGAATTGCTAGTGCTTCGGCAGTGACGGCCTTCCCCACAAATTGAATAGGGGTGCCAAGGGCATGAAGCAAATGACCACAGCTCTCTACTTCTTCGAGGGGCATTCAAATGAGAAAATCGGTTAAATTCATTCAACTTAACCCAGTCTTCAATCATACCAGTCAAAGATCAACTTTGCCATGCCGGAAAAATGGTGCGGCATTCCTCTAAACGTTCCAATTTCTCAAATGGTCATCCAACTTAGGAATTTTTTTTTGCCTCTTAAATAAATTTCGTGCTAAGTCAATGGAGTATTATTTACTCGATATATATTTTCTTCATTAAATAATATCTTTTTCTATTTTTTCACAAGGTAAAGTATATGCCATTTACTCGATAAAAAATAAAATTAATAATATATAAGTGATAAATAAAAGATACATATCAATTTGAGGAACAAAGGCGCGGATAAATTGAAATAAAACTAAAGTAATTTCTTACCCAATACATAAATTTTTGGGGTTGGGGTGAGGTTTTTGTCTACATTGAAGAGTTTTAAAAGAACCCAAATCCTCAGTAACTATAATTCAACCCCATTTCACCTAAAAAGGTTTTAAGACTGTCACATAGGATATTATTCATTAAAAAGAAAAAGAGGGGGGTGCGGGGGGGGGGGGGGGTTACTTTCCGCTCCAGTAATTATCAGTATAATCTTAGATGACTGACAAGTATATTATTATAAATTTAAACTCATCTACTTTATTATCAGAAGTTTTATCTCTTTCCAAAATCTTTAAACTTATTTTGTTTGTAAGAAAGAACACATACACTTACATTGGAAGAAACTCGGCGTATTTATAAAAGTTATGCAAATATTACCAGAAAAAAAAGTAATTCATTGGTAGAAAACTTGGACAGGGGAGCATCAGCTTTTAATCTCATTATGATTATGACTTGGTTGTTTAGAAGAGCGATTAATTGGATTAGCGTATTGGAATGGAAGAAAGTTAACGATTCTTTCTTTTTCAATTGTCCCGCAAACACATCCAACCATACTAGCTCATAAACTCATCTTAACACACAATCACAACATAGATGCAGACTTGCATACGGTGTTACTTGCCTAATAACTGCCAAAAGCGAGAGAACAATTCATTTCTCTTTGTTTGAATCTTGAAAGGTTTCAAGGAAATGATCACACAGTAAAAAATTCAAAAGGTTAATTTTATATATGACGTCCGGAACCAAATTTAGTTGAGTCAAAACCTCTTTAATGTCCAACTTTGATCGAATTATATTATTCTTATCAGGGGTGGATCGGGTGGATCCACCCTTTAGGGTGGGGTGGTGTGGCACTCTCTAGATTGATAAATTTTTTATATATCTATGTTGCAATTTGCTTAAATTAGGTTAAATATTTGATCTTGGCACCCCCAATCGCAAATTAGACAAAGGTGTCAGGGCTGGTGGACGCAAGTTTGAATCTATCTTGAACATTTTTCAACTCCCGTTTTTCTTTGTGCTTTTTAGTTCCTTTGTACCAGTCATTTTCCTTTTCAGCTCTCTCAATTTTCTATTTATCTTTTTATTATTTATTTTGCCTTTCCTCTATTCTACTCCCTTCGTTCCATAATAAGTGGTTTTTAGCTTAATATGCACATCCCTTAAGAACATGTATGAGGAAGCCAAAACTAGAGTAAGGACAGTAGGAGGGGACTCAGAGCACTTCCCAGTAGTGATGGGGTTGCATTAAGGATCAGCTCTTAGTCCGTTTTTATTTGCCTTGGTGATGGATAGATTGACGCGACAAATTCAAGGTGAAGTGCCATGGTGTATGCTTTTCGCGGACGACATAGTCCTGATCGATGAGACTCGTAGCGGAGTTAACGCTAAGCTGGAGGATTGGAGACATACCTTGGAGTCTAAAGGATTTAAGCTGAGTAGGACCAAGACAGAGTACTTAGAGTGTAAGTTCAGTGAGACACCCCAGGAGGTTGGCGTGGAAGTTAGGCTTGGTGCTCAGGCCATCCAAAAGAAAAGTAGTTTCAAGTACCTTGGGTCTATCATGCAAGACAGCGGGGAGATTGACGATGATGTCATACATCGTATTGGGGTAGGGTGGATGAAATGGAGGCTAGCTTCAGGAGTGCTATGTGACAAGAAGGTGCCACCACAACTGAAGGGCAAGTTCTACAGAGTGGTGGTTAGACCAGCTATGTTGTATGGGGCGGAGTGTTGGCCAGTTAAGATCTCTCACGTTCAAAAGATGAAAGTTGCCGAGATGAGAATGTTGAGATGGATGTGTGGGCACACTAGAAATGAGGCTATTCGGGATAAGGTGGGAGTGGCCTCGGTGGAAGATAAGATGCGGGAAATGCGACTCAGATGGTTTGGGCATGTGAAGAGGAGAGACATAGATGCCCCAGTGCGGAGGTGTGAGAGGTTAGCCATGGATGGTTTCAGAAGAGGTAGGGGTAGGCCAAAGAAATATTGGGGAGAGGTGATTAGACAGGACATGACGCAGTTACAGCTTACCGAGGACATGACCTTAGATAGGAAGGTGTGGAGGACCCACATTAGGGTAGAAGGCTAGTATATAAGTCTCGTTATCTTTCCTTATTAGTAGGCGCATTAGCGCATTATAATTTCTTGTGCTCTGATTTATGTTATTATTCGCTACTTTCTGTACTTTGATTACTCTATTTTATCTGTGCCGCTTTCGTTATTTGCATTTCCATATCGCTTTGAATTCCTTGATTATCCTGTTTTACTGTGTCGCTTGCATTATTTCATTACAATATCGTTTTGAATCTTTTAACCTTATCTGACTCCCTTTTTTATGCTTCCATTGAGCCGAGGGTCTCTCGGAAACAGTCATCCTACCTTGGTAGGAGTAAGGTCTGCGTACATTCTACCCTCCCCAGACCCCAAGATGTGGGATTTCACCGGGTTGTTGTTGTTGTTGTTGTATGCACATCCCTTAAGAAAATTCTCACTCCTACAAAAACAAAAGCTTAATGATTCTTGAAAATGTAAATTAGGGTAATTTTGTAATAACAAGATCAATTTCTTCTTGAAATTTAAAGCACAACTTATTTTGAAACAAAAGGAAAAGCCTAAAAATCACTCATCATGAAACGGAGGGAGTATTATTTGATCTATGATCTCTAGTGAGAAACATAAATAGAAACTTCAAAATCATTTAAATTAAGCATTTCTCTGTGAGTATTTAAATCAAAAAACTTGGGTCTCAATGGGAATTTTGGATTGAGATCATCATTTTTTTTATATAATTTCTTTTGTTTATATTACTTAATCCGTCCATGTTTACTAGTCTATATTTGACTTGGGACACTTTTAATAAGCAATAAAATGAGAAATGAATTGGAGTACTCAATCATACAGGTAAAATAGGTATAAAATGGTAAATTATGTCTTGGTTTTTCAAACTATACAACTTCCAAGTAAAAGTGGACATCTATTTTTAGTATAGTAGACAAATAAATATGGACGGAGGGAGTGTACTATTAAAATTAATTTGTGCTATTCTATAATTGTTAAATTCAATTTAAATTACTTTAATACTTAAATTGTGATGGAAATTTCGTAAGCATTGCTTAGGAAAAACATGAAATTTATGATTTATTTTTGAGAACTTATAGTTTATCTAATTCTACATTTACTTATGGGTGTAATTACCTATTGAAGAGTTTTTCCATTATTTTTCTTATTTTAATTGGTGTAATTCCCTTATTGAAGATGTAATTTTACTTGTGCAAGTTCATTTTTTAATATATATAAAAGATGTAGGTTCCTTGGTGAAAATGTTGATTTTACCTCTGTTGTTAATGGAAGTGATTCCTTGTTTAAGATACTAATTATGTTCGTTTCTTGATTTTTGAGATGTAATTTTCATATTTGTAAATAAAAAAAGACATACTAAGTTAAGCCGAATAAATTCAAAAGAGATGGATCCGACTAAAATATATGTTCCTAACAAAATATACATTGAAGAAAATTGTGGCACCTGCCACCTTCAAATCGTAGATCCGCCTCTGATTCTTATTGTGTCATTCTTCCCTTTTATTATTTGTTTATGCTCTGGAAAATGAAGAAGATGTAAAGGGAAAATGAGGAGAAAGCTTAAAGGTTTTGGAAGGAAATAAAAGTTCTTGAATATTAAAATAGACGGGTTCATTCCCAGCTTCTAACTGTCAGATTTAGCTCATTTCTCTTTCCAATATTACCATTAATAGAACTATAGAAGTTTAACCAAAAAAAAAAATCAAAACCAAATCTTGGCCTTTCAAACTTATAAGAAAACATTTCTCGCTAATCTAAGATTATATTGATAATTCTTGAAGCAACCACAAAGTTATACTCTTTTAAATGTTGGTAAAAATTCGTGGCATACTTTTTTTTTTTTTTTTTTTTGGTTCCTTTCGAAATTTTCAGTACTGAAATTTCTAACATGTTTATAGTGGACTACTTTCAGACCACATACAAATTCTTGAGTTCTCTCCTCACTCTTTGATTCCGATACATGGAAAAACTAATATGTGGCCAAAACACAGATTATCTAGAAAACTAGAACTTGTACTCACTCATACGGCATCAACCGCAACAGCAGGACCAAAAGCAGAAGCCAGAGCAGCAGACCACCACACATTGTAACTTTGTAATCAACAACCCAATTGGTAACGTTCCTGAGGAGAGTTGGGATATGAGTAAATGTGGAGTAAAATTTTCTCCCCTGTTGGAGAATGAATTGCCAACTATTGAGAATATATGAAAACCCTATTCAGTACAATTCTAATTATGGTAAATAGAGGATTTATAGTCCTATTAAAATAAGAAAAACCTTACTTGTACATAAGATCAGAGGTTGACTCAGTAACTTAGTGAAAATTCTGATTCCGCCACAATATATTGGGCTAGTTTGACATAAACACTGGGAACTGTTTACATTCCCGACATTACATCAAGTGATCAGTGGAAATTACTTCTATAACTTATCGCTAACTGAGGAGTCAATGCTTTAGCTTTAAATTTTTAATGTTTCCAAGACCAATTTAAAACAGGCTTACAAAAGATGCTAAAAAAATCTACCACGTAAATTAACGTTTTCAATAACCACGCTTGGTTATTTGAGTATATATTTTTTTAATTTAGAATCACAATTTCCACGTTTAGACACTCTTAGAAAGGAGGACCGGCCAAAGCATGTCTTCAAGTTATAATAATTCCTCCTTAAATTATCTGTCATACTTATTAAAAATAGTTATTTTCAATTATTTATTTTTAGACATTTAAGATAATATTAATTTTTTTCTCATTTTACTCTTAAAAATTCTATTATTATTAATAATAATATAAATAGAGTAAACATTTAATTAAAAGGTAAAGTAAATTAGTCATAAGGGTATATCAAAAGAGCAGCAATAATTTGAGACGGAAGAAGTATAGGTTTTTAAAGAATCTGCGACTTAAGTAGCACAAAAAAAAGCACATTAATAGGTTTCACGCACGAAATTCGTGCGTAAAAGGACCAAACTGCAAAAATGCACTTTGAGCCTTTCACGCACGAATTTCGTGCGTGAAGCAGCAGAGTTTTTTTTTTTTTTTTTTTGGTGTTACCTTTCAAATCACATTTTTTTCCATACTTTGGGCAAAGATTAGTTATGTTTCAAAACCCCAAAATATCAATATTTTATATAAAACTTAATATCTTTTTTTGCGTACAATAATGTCGGCTCATTACATCAAGTCCACCTAAACGTTTGGATCGCCATTTTAGGGGTTCTAAAGTGCCCCGAAGTAAGTTTTGAAATTTGTCAAAGCCAAAACCAACAAGAACCAATGCACCACCACGTACCACCACCGATGGCTGAAAACCCAACTTCGGGCCACTTTAAAACCCCTAAAACGGCGATCCAAACGTTTAGGTGGACTTGATGTAATGAGCCGACATTATTGTACGCAAAAAAAAAGATATTAAGTTTTATATAAAATATTGATATTTTGGGGTTTTGAAACATAACTAATTTTTGCCCAAAGTATGGAAAAAAATGTGATTTGAAAGGTAACACCAAAAAAAAAAAAAAAACTCTGCTGCTTCACGCACGAAATTCGTGCGTGAAAGGCTCAAAGTGCATTTTTGCAGTTTGGTCCTTTCACCCACGAATTTCGTGCATGAAACCTATTAATGTGCTTTTTTTTTTATACTAGTTTGATTCAATTTTTTTTTTTTTGTGTGCTACTTAAGTCGCGGATTCGTTTTTGAAGTTTCACCCTTATTTTCAACGTATGACCCACTGACAAAAGTTAAAGTAAGAAGTACGGTAAAGGCTTAAAAACTACACAAACGTGGACCTTTCCATTATAGCACGTTCTACCATATCTTATTTTTATTAATATAATATAATAATATCCTTATCTTCACAATTGTTTTTGGGCCAACCCCTTGTCCCCACTTTTTCCAATTTAAACCCTTCACCTCTCCACTTATCTACCTTCATATCAAACACCCTTCAGTGCTTACTAGCTCAATATTCCTCAATTTCTTTCATTTTCGGCTTCTTTAGTCCTCAAATGGGTCAGAAATCAGTTGCTGTTGGGCTGAAAATCCTAATTAATCAAGGCAAGGCAGATCCTAACAGTGTTCTAATTATGTGTAGTTCAAGATTCACCAGAGTTAAACCCATCTTCCACACAAATCCTACTGAAATATCTAGCAGTGCTGAACATAATTCTTGCTTCCTCAAATGTTGTTTCCTTTGCAACAAGACTTTAAGGCTTGACAAAGAAGTTTATATGTTAAGGTACATAAACTCGTATAAAGCCAATCAACTAGCTTATAACATGTTTATTCAAATTTCCAAAATCTTATTATTTTGAAGTGTTTCTGGAAAAATATTTTTAGAGAGTAGTCTTTAATTTGTGTCTGACTAATCAATTTGACAAACACAACTGCCAGTACTAAACTATTTGTGCTTGGTCAAGCTTTGAGAAAATACTTCTAGGGAGAAATTACTATATTCAGTTACTGAAAATTAACTTACTTTTTTCATAAAATCTTAGGAACACATCAGTTCTCCGATGTGAGAATTTTCGAAAGAACGAAACACTTTTACTTCACAGAACCTTGGTTAAACATACTATGGTATTAATTTAATTGATTTTCTCTATTTGGCTAGTAGTATCATTTTTGAGAGACACATTAATTAACAATGTTTTTGTATTAATTAATGCAGGGGTGATCTGGGATTCTGCAGTTTGGAGTGTAGAAACAGGCAGATTTACATGGATGAAATTAAAGAAATTGAAACTCAAACTAAGAAAATTTTAGGATCTTTTCGCAGACGTGGAGAAAGTGGCCGGTGTAGTGAAACTTCGGCTCTATTGGAAGATTACCATCAACGGCGAAACCCTATAGCATATGCTAAAAATACACCTATATTCACATTCTCATAATTTATTTTCTTTTTTTGCTTTATTCTAAAGTTTAGGTGATTATGAGTATATATTCGGAAATGTATAGTTGAAGAAATAGTAGGGAATACAAAGTGACAATATGAGCTGTCGAAGATGTTGATGTGGGTGCATCCGTCCATGAAAGTTTCCTACGTGACAATAATTGATGACGAGGATGATTTTAACCCATTCTTCCCTTTATCCAATTTTGTATTTTCGAACTTTATGTAGATTTCCGGAATAAAGGTACCAAAATTATAGAAACCGAAGTATAATGAGAGAATTGCTGTTACTTTATATATTTCCGAATCGACCTCAGCTACAAACTTATATATGTAATGCATATGTGTTTTCACATACACTATTATCACTAAATTACATTTAATTGAAATATATTTATTCTCACATCAACTTGTCAGTACTTGATTTTAAAAATTAACATGACTTGACGGAAGCACCATATGTGGTGAACCTTTAGCTTCCTCTTGGATCAAACGTTGAGTACAAAGGAATTGAACCTTTTTATTTTTCACACAATCAACTAGTATGGAAATGTTATTATATTATACTATAGATTAACATAGTTGAAACTTCACATTATTTATTTAAGTGTGAAATATGGGGAATTATTCAATCAATAGTCTTAATACATATTTTCAATCTCACCCAATTTGCAATATCTTTTACGCACCTTTGCGGTCAACCTATTATACACTTAAATTTGCGATTTTCACAGCTGAGAGCTTGTTTGGCTAAGTTGCCAAAATCAAGTTCTTTTGATAAGTATTGCATCATTAATCTTGTATTTACGTCATTAGTTGACCACCAAAATTGTAGGTGGCAAGCTTATCTAGGTGGTAATTAAGCTTATCTTCTTCTTTCATATATAATAAATCTCACCTAATATTTGTTGATATGATCAGTGTTTTAAGGCGGGACGCGAGGCAAGAGATTTTACGCAGCACGGGGTGAGACGTAAGCCCCGAGATACGGGGCGTAAGTCCCATGGATCTACGAGACGTACGTCTCATGTATCTTCAATTTTATAATTTTATTACTAAAACAAGCAAATGTAAAATTTTCATTAAAATTCTGCAAATAAATTCAAATAAATAACCAATAATATAAAAATAATTATTATAATTATTATTGAGAAAGGTAACAACACAAAAAATGATAATAACCTAGATAATCTTTAAAATTAAAATATTCATTCACTTCATCATCAATCTCCAGATCTATTAGTCCTTACAACCCTCAACTAATATTTGCACTGACTTCTATTTATACATTCAAAGAAGGAGAAGGGAAAAAAGTGTAAGAGCAATGACAAAAAATGGATGAAGTTGCTTCAAGAACATAGTGCTATGAAATCTCTATCATACCAATTTAAGACATAATTGTCTAAAAACACTATTTATGACAGTGTTATTTTCCATGAGAGTTGCTTTATTTATTTACTCCCTCTGTTTCAATTTATGTAAACCTATTTCCTTTTTAATCCATGCCAAAATGAATGACCTCTTTCCTAATTTGGAAACAGATTCATTTTATGAAATGATTTATAGCCACACAAATATTCAGGATTTATTTTGAACCACAAATTTCAAAAGTCTTCACTCTTTCTTAAATGTCGTGCCTAGTCAAATGGGTTCACATAAATTCAAACAAAGGGAGTATATATTTTAAGAAAAATCACTACAACGTGAAAACGTGATAACGTCAAGTATAAATATCATTACACCACAATAAAAATCATAATCTATAACAAAAAATAATTTTAAAACAATAAAAACTAAATTTAACTCCCGGGGTGTACGCCTTTACGCCCAGGACTTACGTTCCAAATTTTAGGGCGTACGCCCTATGGATCTACACCTTTCATTTGCGTCCCGGGGCTCACCCCGAAAATACCTCTAAAAATATGATGATTGATGACTATGATAGTATTATGTATAGCTATAAGCACGTGTCGTCTCTAGTAACCTGTTTGGCCAAGCTTCTAAAATTAGCTTATTTTAAAAAGTATTTTTCAAAAAGTATTTTAGGCTGAAAGCAGTTTGTGTTTGGCCAATTAATTTAAAAAGTACTTTTAAGCAGCAATTAGTGTTTGGCCAAGCTTTTAAAAAGTGCTTCTAAGTGTATTTTTCTCAAAAGTACCTTTCAAAAAAGTGTTTTTGGGCAAAAGCTATTTTTTTTAGCTTCTGAAAAACTGCTTCCTCTACTCCCGAGAAGCACTAATTTTCTCTCAAAAGCTTGGCCAAACACCTTAGTTTTTAAAAATAAGCACTTATTGAAAAAATAATAGCCTGTTTGGCCAAGCTTCTAAAAACAACTTATTTTCAAAAGTATTTTTTTCAAAAGTACTTTTCAAAAAAGTACTTTTGGCTAAAAGCAGTTTGTGTTTGGCCATTTAATTTAAAAAGTACTTTTGAGCAGCAATTAGTGTTTGGCCAAACTTTTAAAAAGTGCTTCTATGTGTATTTTTCTCAAAAGTACTTTTCAAAAAAGTGCTTTTGGGCAAAAGTCATTTTTTTTAGTTTCTGAAAAACTGCTTCTGCTACTTCCCAAAAACACTTATTTTCTCCCAAAAGCTTGGCCAAACACCTCACTTTTTTTTAAAATAAGCACTTATTGAAAAAATAAGTACTTTTGGGGGAAAAATAAGCTTGGCCAAACAGGCTATAAATACTTTTAGGGAAAAAATAAGATGGGCCAAACAAGCTATAAGTGTCATAAATATTGCAAACGACCTTTACCAAAATATCTTTTATTTATTTCATATTGAAATTTCTATCTTGGTAGTTGAAAATATGTGTGGACATGTGGTTCCATCCAATTTTCTTAGTAAATAGAGATTATTAACTTAAGTACTAAAAATTTTAAGAGTAGATCATACAGAAATTTATAAAGAAGTAATGTATAAATCACAAATTGAGTAATATATGAATCAAATATAACTTTCATTTTTAATACACAGTTAAAAAAAAAATACCCACAACGGACTCGAATAAAGAGGAGATATATAAGCATACATGAATATTATCTCACTACTTAATTAGTTTAACTTTATTAGCTACCTCAACCTTATTAATTAGGTTAAATACAGAGACAGCAACCTAACTAATAAAGTTCGTTAGTTCTAACGTTGTGTTTGAAAAGATCAATATGTAGTATTAGTATATGCTGCAGTGATTAGGCATAACATATTAACATGTACCCCAAATTAAAACTGATTAGGCATAACGTGCTACACGCTTGTTGTTATTCCATCACATGAGCAGTGCTCTTGCACTGTGAGTGTGAGGTCACTTGTTGAAGATGATAAATAAAATATGAATAAGTCAAACATTTTCATCAGCACACGTTCGAGTTGTTGCATTATTTTATTATTTTTGAGTTACAAGCGCACGCCATTTCCACGTTCAGACATTTTCTGACGAAAAGGTAACCACAAACTATTTCTGCAGCTTATTATGAGTGTGACCCACTTGGAAAGTTGAATAAGGGTCCTAGTTTTTCTGTTTTACATAGTCAAACACGGTAAAGATTAAAAAATAAATTTTCAGAAACATGAAAACACCATCAAAAGCACGTTCTTGTTTTCTTGCCTACTAAACTTGTCCCCACTTCAGCTAATATATACTGATCATGCGGTAAAATTTACCTGCACTAAATCAAGAAATGTAAGATATCACTGTCATACACATATTTATCATTCAATTATGATTTTAAACTATTAGGTTAAATTGCTCAATTTGATAAAAATACAGGGTGCAAATAAGTTTTTAACCTGATCATAATCAAACTCCCTTAAGCTTAGACCTCATTTTCATTCTTTCTGCTTCTCCTATATTCTACCCCTCAAAAGGAACAACTCTACCAAGGAATTGAAAGCAATAAACAAGTTGCTCGCGTTATGTAAAATGAATCTGAATCAAAACATGCTGAAAAAAAACGAGAGAAGACCCATGATCATAGGCTTTTTATTTTTCAATATGACATGCATTTGTTTTAAGATTCCAAGTTAGTAATTTACATTTATCTTAAAATATACTCCTATTTGATATTAAAAAAGCCAGAAAATCATTAAGATTTAAGGGTGTGTTTCAGTGTTCGGTATGAAGAAAATGTTTTCTTATGAAGAAAATGATTTATTGGAAAACATTTCCTTGGAAAAATAGATGGTTTCAATTTCTTATTTTTCTTTATACATATACTTTAATCACATAATTATGTAATAACATATTTTCAATATATATATTAAAACATTGACAACAATAGTAAAGGTCGAGCTGATTTCGTGTAAAACATCTGTGTCGTACCGCTGTCATGTCCCTTGTAAACTTATGTCCATTTTATCAACACTTTCAAAAATCTACACATACGACCCCACTTTCATTTTAATGTCGCTATGATATAATTATGTTTAAATAGACTTTAATTCTCACACCTTTAAAGAGAATCCCAAAGTGTTTCATGTACATGCAAGCCTTTGCCCTTTAGTAGTATGGGGGTTGCGGTGTTGGGGTGGGGGGTTTGGGGGGTGGTTGTTAGGCGGTTAACTAAACAGCGAGGAGAACACTAGATTTATGACCAAGGGAAAATCTGTAACGGTAAAGGCTCAAATATGCTCATGAACTTATACGAAATTGCACATATTTGCCCGTCATTAAAAGGTTGGTGCAAAGATGCTTCTAACGTTTTTTTTTGCTATATATGCCCTTGAGTTAACGGAAAATATTGAAGGGCATATTTGTTCAGTTTCGCATAGTATAGGGGCATATTTGATCCATTGAAATTCGTGAATATTATGGTACAAAATATCATTGCATTCCAAAACATAAAAAAACATTTGTAATTACAATTCATCCACCATTGCATTACATCAAAATTATACAACTAAAAGAGCAGATGCAATTACAACCATCTTTTAAAGACTGTTTTCACAAACAAGAGCACCATTTTCCCGTTTCAAAATATTTTTTTTTACTAATGATAATACCATTTTTATTTTTCAATTTGTTGATGATTTGGATAGTTCTTTCTGGATATTTTTCGTCTTCTCAGTCCCAATATCTACACGATAATGGATGCAACAATTGCCGCAATAAAACATAAACATAAAATAGGAGATAACTTACATTAGTCTTATGACACATGAAAAAATGTCTCCCGCAGTGCTAAATTTTTTGATAATAATAATAGAAAGAGTATCACATTTTAAGCATTTATACGATATCTTACATAACATTCAATGTGGTTTGTCCCTTTCGCGAATTTCACGCATAATCGAAATTTAGTAGAATTATTTGAAGTCCATAAGTGAGATGGAGTGCAGTAACTTCACGTCCACAAACCCTTCCACAACTATTTAAAGAACTCGAAACTTCCGACATTTCATAAACAAGTGAAAGAATAAGAGAGAAAAGTGAGGGGTTGTACGATAAGTGTGGAGTTTCAAAATGCAGTTGCAATAAATCATTGGCTAGCATAAAGTGCACTACAAAAAAATCTGAGAACTATTTGTGTCATAATATTCACGAATTTCAATGGATCAAATATGCCCCTATACTATGCGAAATTGAACAAATATGCCCTCCAATATTTTCAGTTAACTCAAGAGCATATATAGCAAAAAACAAACGTTAGGGGTATCTTTGCACCAACCTTTTAACGACGGGTAAATATGTACAATTTCGTATAGTTCAGTGGCATATTTGAGCCTTCGCCGAATCTGGAAAGATCCCCAAAATAGTCCAGTTGATTGCAAGAACAAGGACAGAACCTTTAGGAAGCAAATATACTCTAAAAGGAATAAGAATATTCTCGAATAATTAAGAAGCAAATATACTCTAAAAGGAATAATAAGATTCTGACTTAATTGCAATATTTGAAGCGCTGAACCAATTGTAGACTTGTAGTCGAAAGCATAACATGCATGGAGGAACACTTCGACGAAAATATCCTTTTTAAATTCGCGGACAAATATGTTGAGAGTTGTGGTCCATTAATCCACAGCAAAAGCAAAAGCCATGCCCACATCTGCAAAAGATTAAAAAAAAAAAATCAATTTAAGCATTTATACCAAATCCTAAAAGAAGATAATTGATATTCACTAGATAGTCATACTGCAAGCTTTTTCATCATTTGTTACATTTTGTAAGGATCTAATGGACTGAACTATGGTGTTGATTCGCTTTTATTTTCATTCATTGCGCGAAAAGAACAGTGATAGTATTCAAATTTGAGTGGTAGTAATATTGCCGAATTGACATCCTGGCGATAACAAGTTATTAATCAATCTCCAGATTATCTTATCAAGCTTTGTTTTGAAAAATATACTTGTTATAGTAAGCGAAATTTTGTACAACATTATCCTCTTAGAATTATTATTAAAAATTGTCATTATTTGTTGACGGTCAACAAGTCCTTTATTAAACAAACCAAGAGAGAGATGAACCAATATGCCGATTTAGCAAAGAGCAAAAGCATGATCACCATTAGCAAACGACTTAATAATCTGAGAAATGTGCTAAAGGACATGGAGTTTCAGCTTCTCCTAACAGATTTAAGCAGTGTTGCTTTTGAAAGATTATAAGTTACTTTTTAGTTTTTCCTATGTACCAGAAAAATAACAATAAGATTAATGAAATTGAGAAAATTATAGGCAAGTTAGGTGCAAACAGCCATCACGCTTTTCAACATAGACCTTGCATTTGGGACATCTCCTCCATTTCTTGTTCTTGGCAATTCCCATCAGCATCACATCTTCTTTCCCTTTCTCGTTTCTGCCCAAACGCTGAAACTCCTTACACTCCAATCCGTCATGCCACGACACATTGCACTGAGCACAAAACAATCGACGGCAATTAGGACACTCAGTGTCTATCACAGCGTCACTCCCATCGACAACCAACATAGCTGAACAGTCCTTATAAGGACAGTACAATTTCAGCGAATTACCCAAAAGAAGAGTTTCAGGCAAAGTATTTTCCCATTTATCAAACACTTCCTTAGGAACAATTTCTCGACATAACTTAGGTTTAATTACGGCTTTACAAGAAATATCCGGACACTTGATAACGCTAACATTTTCTTGTACTATTTTGGTAGTAACATATTTGTTGATGCAGGCTACACAGAAAGAATGTGAGCAATTGTTGGTCACGAACATTTCATTTGCTGGCTTATTGTCCTTACAAATCACGCAGAATGTTCCAGAAAATTCTTCGAATTCCTTCTTGATCCTCGTATACTTATTGAATACTGAAATTGCCGCTGCGGACATTAAGGCCTCTTGCATATGCAATTCCTCAGCATATTTTTCATCTGAAATTGGGAACAATTGTTCGTCATCAAATAATGCTGAGAAATAAAATTTGTCCACAGAGTCTAAGGCCATCTGTTGATTCAGATTTCTGTGTTTCCCTTTGGTTGCCATTTGATAGTGTCCCTTCTCCTGCTTATTATAGTTAGATGATTACATTGGGAATCTGAAAAGGTTGATTCAGAACAATTTCCAATGCTAGTTTATTGAAAATCTGAAAAACCCTTGAAGTTCACTATGCAATCTAGTTTTGCTATTGCATTCAACGAATGTGAGGTTCTATGTGACTTTAATTAACGAGGACATTCAGATATGTTTATCAAAAGGAACTTCACTACTAAAAAACCGACGGATTCGTCTATTTTTCGACAATTTTTTTAAATCTTATTTTTTTTTTAAGAAAATCGACGGACTGCGTCGGTTATTTTTTGCGCAAAAATGCGTAAAAAATATAATTATTTTTTATATTATTTTCTAAAATAAACCGATGGAGTCCGTCGGTTTTTTATTTTTTCCGACGTAGTCCGTCGGTTTAGAGCGAAAAAACAGTATAAACTAAATCAATGTAAGTATTTTATCAAAGAATATGAGTGGTCTAATGGTGGAGCCCTTTAATGCCACGGGCATACCCAGGTTCGATTTCAAGTTGCTACATTGCATTAATTTATTTTCAAACGGATCGGTTTTTTTTTTTTACATAACCGACGGAGTCCGTCGGTTTTCGAAAAGCGACGTAACGTAAACCGACAGACCGTTTGCGTCGGTTTTTCCCAAAAAACTGAAGTAGTCCGTTTGGCCATCGATTTTTGCCTGTCTTTTAGTAGTGCTTCAATTATTAACTCACTTCTCAAATTATCTATCGTGGTTACTAAAAATAGTTGTCTCAAACTATTTGTCATTTTAGAAATTCAAGACACAAATAATAACTTTTTTCCATTTTACCCTTAGTAGAATTTTGTTATTAATGGAGATGACACATAAATAGAGTAAAACATTTTTAATGGAGAGATTATAACTTAAACATAAATAAAAAGTAAAATTAGTTAAATCCCTCTCCGAATTAATATTTTCTAAGGGACGTGTAAACCAAAAAATGACGGATAATTTGAGATAGAGGGAGTACTAACTAGACTAGATGCATATCATTTTGGAGGCATCATTCTCACTCATACGTGTTATCGATATGATGATATTGCTTCAAGTCTTAATTCATACATTAATTACATATTTGCAAAATTGCAAGCTATGTCGAGGAACGTACAATATCCAGCTCCTTAAAATTACACTACGGTGACTAGGCGGTTTCAGAATTTAAATTTCATGAATTTAACTTTCACAAACGTGTAATATTCAGCTCCTTAAAATTATAGGCTCAATATTCTTATTAAAAAAGTAGTAATTGTACGCACGCGGTCACATACACCTCGTGTCGAAAATTTTAGAACTAGTTGAATATTTACGATATGTTACGTCCTTCACCTGCTACTAATTTGAATATAGATATTAGGTTTACTTCTGTAAAAGTTTTATGACGACAAAAGAAGAATAGACATGGATATGTTAGAAAAATAAACCGTGCAAAAGACAAGGAGAGAAATACAAAGAAAAAAAAAGGATATTTTCAAAAATATATAGCTTTTGAAAATATTTACGCCACGTAGCACAATAAACAATTTATACGTCATTATACCTAGGAAAAATATTATACATAATGTATCAACCTTGTATAAAGTGTACTAATAGTACTGTATAAAAAATGTTTATATACAAATATGTGTTAAATAAAGTGTTTATGCACAAAATACAGGCTAAGTGGCGTAAATATTTTCAAAATAGACATAGAGCGTGATTTTCCCGAAAAAAAAAACTTGATTGATATGCAATACAAGATGGACATGAAAATTGAACTCTCAACCTCCCCTACGGAGGTTCAACAAATAATTACTATTGCACCATCAAACATTTCGAATTTAGATGCGCATATATATATATATATATATATATATATATATATATATATATATATATATATAGTTTTAAAAACATATATTATTCTGCATGATGTAAAGCGGGAAATCTAAGTTCAGGTGAATTCATACCTTGTACTTAGGCCCCGTTTGGACATGGTTTGAAACCATGTTTGGACATGCAATTTGGGTATTTTAAGGAGTATTTTCTCTTATAGACATAAAAACCCCACAAATTGTGAAAACTATCAAAACATTCTCAATTCTTATACAATCACTACTAAAAAACTGCCAAAATTCGACGGACAAAAAACAGACGGACTGCGTCGCTTTGAAAAACCGACGGGAAACCGACACAGTGCATCAATTTTGTGTATTTCTAATTTTTTTAATTAAAAAACCGACGGAAAACATCGATTTTTTTCGCAGAATTTTGAAATCACATTTCCGCAATTTTTTTTTTTACAAAAACCGACGTCCCCCGTCGGTTTTATTAAAAAAACTAATTAATTAAAAACCGACAGACAACGTCGGTTTTATTTTTAAAAATATATTAAATAATTTATAATTCATTTTGTTTTTTAAAATATTAATAAACGGTTTTTTTTTAAAGAAACCGACGGACTACGTCGGTTTTTAATTTGGTCAAAGGCTGGTCAACATTTTAAAAAAACCGACGGACTGCGTCGGTTTTTCCGTCGTTTTTTTTTTTAACAATATGATAGAAACGGGTTTGGCATATCATTTGCCATTTTCCCCCCAAAAAAAATACCCACTTCTCACTAAAATAAAAAAACCCTAACCCGCTGCCCACCTCCCTCTGCCCACGCTCGCCACCTGCTGCTAGCCGCCGCCCAACCCACCTACTCCAACCCAGTTTTTAACTTGTAATTTGAGGTAGTTTCTTTTAAATTTGGACTTTTAAAATTCTTTCAATCTTAGTTTTATTTGTAGATTTTAGGCCTAATGTTAGTCTATTTAGCTTTGTTAAACATCATTTGTAATGTTATTAATGTTGATTTTGTGAAAAAATGTAAACTTTATTTGACTAGTTTACTTTTCATTTTTTTGTTTTTGCTTGAGATTGTGCTATATTTTATGTTCATTGTCAATCTATTTGTGTTAGCTTAGTTATCATTGTTTGTAACATTATTGATGTTGAATTCGTGCAAAAATTTATACTTTATTTGACTAGTTTTTTTTTGGGGGGGGGGATTGTGCTATTTGTTAGAATCCATAAGTTAGTAGAATTTTTATTGAGCAGTCAAAATTAGAATTGGTTGAGATTGTGTTTTTCAAAGTTAGAATTTTTAAGTTACAGTATTTCTATAACTTCAAAACTAAAGTGTAGACATTATTTGACTAGATTTACTTTTCAATTTTTAGAATTGGTTGGGATTGTGCTTTTCAAAGTTATATTGAAGTTAAAATCCATAAGTTATTAAATTTAGAATTCATAAGTTATTAAAGTTAGAATTGTTTTTGAGAATTGAAAGTTAGAATTGGTTGGTATTGTGCTTTCTTAAATTATTGATGTTGAATTTGTGAAAAAATGTAAACTTTATTTGAATAGTTTACTTTTCATATATATATTTGCTTGAGATTGTGCTATTTTTTATGTTCATTGTCAATGTATTTGTATTAGCTTAGTTAGAATTGGTTGGGATTGTGTTTTTCCAAGTTATATTAAAGTTAGAATCCATAAATTATTAAAGTTAGAATTGTTATCGAGAATTCAAAGTTAGAATTGGTTGTGATTGTGCTTTTCAAAGTTAGAATTGTCAAGTCATAATATTTCTATAACCTCTAAACTAAAATGTAGACTTTATTTGACTAGATTTACCTTTTCAATTTTTAGAATTAAAGTTAGAATCCATAAGTTATTAAAGTTAGAATTGCTATTAAGATTTCAAAGTTAGAATTGGCTGGGATTGTGTTTTCTTAAGTTATATTTTAATTTAGAATTCTTAAGTTAAAATTTATTTCTATAACCTCAATAATTTGTGGGTATATTTTTGTAGACGGATCGTATGTGGATGTATAATATAAATAATAGTGATCGTGTGAGTGTACATGATGTATTTGTTGACAAGTTTAATTTATCACACATGCAATGTCACTTCACCCTTTTCAAAATGAAGGGATAATTAGGTGTGCTTGTTTTCGTTGCCGGTGTAAGAAGTATTTGAAACCGGAAGCAGTTAGGGTTCATTTATATAGTCGTAGGACTTATGTTTTAGTTTGGATTTCATAATGGACTTATGTTTTATGCTTTATGGACTTATGTTAAAACTATGTAGAAATAGTTAATGGTACTTTTGGTTGGACATTTAAATATTTTTGAACTTTGAAGGTCTATTTAGATCGTATTTGATGTGTTTAGATTGTGTTTGATTGCTACTTAGGGTGATTTTATATGTTGTAGCTCTTTTAGAATTGATTTGGAGCATTTTAGTGCTGGTTTTTGTATTGGTTTTGTGCAGGTGTGGCTCCAGAAAATGCAGCAATTGCACGCAGGAAATTTTCCAGAAAACCGACACAGTCCGTCGGTTTTCTGGAAATTAATTCTGTAAAACTTCCAGAAAACTGACGGACTGCATCGGTTTTTAATTTTTTTAAAAAATTAAATAAAAACCGACGCAGTTTATAAAATTTATATTATTTCTTTTTAAATTAAAAAAATTAAAGCGTCGGTTTTTTTAATTTTTTTTATTGGATAAAAAACAGACAGACCGCGTAAGCGACGCAGTCCTTCGGTTTTCAAAAAGTGACGCTATGAAAACCGACGAACTGTGATGGGTTAGTTTCAATGAAAAAACCGACGCGGGCCGACGATTTTTTCCGTCAGTTTTTGACAATTTTTTAGTAGTGAATCTTACCAAATGAGCAAGTCATAGTTCATGACAAAATTAATACGCTAATTCATAACAACCAGCTCAAAATTAATAGTACAAGACCTTTCTAAAAATACAACATCAATTGATCAAATTTTAGTTCAATAAATAAAATTGGTAGACATATATAAATTAAAAGGTTGGTAGACATAAATAAAATTTGGTGGAAGTTAATGAGATTGGTAAATGATTGATGGGGGTAATTTTTAAAAATATCTACCAACTTATGAGTCTTTTTTTATAAAATATAAACTTATGAGTTAAATTTTATATTTAAAAAAGTTGAAACCATGGTTTCAAACCCCAAATCATGCCTTTTTAAATTATTTGGAATTTCAAACCATGACTGAAAACGCATGTCCAAACGCTGGTCGATGGCCAAACGCCTACTTAGATACCCCTGATTTTCAAGATGAGAAATTAGAGTCGTCAAAAAGTTTGAAATTCTTTATCTAGCCAAATTAGATCAAACTCTTTTTCCTCATTTTTCGTGTTACATATATCCTTTTCCGTTTATCTCAATATATTGACCTATTGTAATTTTTGTTTTCATAACAAGGCATATGATATTCTGGCCATTTGTTTATGTAAGATGTTAGGTTTCTTGCAGAAGTCAACTAAGTAAACTAAATCAAAATTAAAAATAAAATACAAGAATAATTAGAAAGATACTTGGTCAGCAAGTAACATGAAAAAGGAAAAGCATGAAACTCAAAACCCCTAAAACATGGAAATAAGTCTAAAACACTATCAAAGAAACATGTATAACCCTATATATATATATATATATATTGTTACTAGTTATACACAAACTAGGAAAGAAATACATGAATCGCTTAAATACGCGCTGCCGCAGTGTATTGGGGTAAAATAAATTTATAAAAATCATTATTAAGTAAAAAGATTTAGGCCTCAAATTTTTGGGCATAAAAATCCGGTTTTACTGTCGTTCTCCTTCACGCTCTCCTGAAACCCATAAAACACTAAACCCAACCAAAGTCTAAAGCCCTAAACACTAAATTATTAACGGTTAACCACAAGAACGGGCAATAGCTATATATATTCAGTTATACACATACTCGGAAACAAATATAAGTATAGCAGGGTTTTGGGTTTCAACTCTGTCTCCGCCGCCCGAAGCCCTGCATCATGTCCCAGTTTTCGCACCTGAAGCGAAAGCTTGGAAACACTAATTGGTCCAAAAATTCCCGCAGCCGCCGGAGAAGACGTAAATTTCAGAAACCTGCGGGTGCCCGCAAAGAAAGTGATAGTCTCAAGGACGACAACAACAATAACAACAACATAGCCAGTGTAACGTACGACGAAGATGAAGATGATATTGACTTGCAACAAATTCTCTTCTACTCTGCACAGTTCCACTCAGGGAAAAAATTAGGACCATGTTCTGATAAAGCTGCAGGTAAGAAAGTTCTAGAGCCGCAATATTCTGTTATTTACGGTTCAATTAGTAAGGTGAATAGTATACATGAAAGGGGAGAATCTTCATGCACGTACTGTGAAATATGTGGCGATGCCAAACCACCAAACACGTTGATACAAGGCAGCAGTTGTCGGCATTATTATTGTAAAGAATGCATAAGGAATTATATAGCAGAAAAAATAGACGAAGATATTAATGAAGTTAAGTGCCCTGTTAAAAATTGCAAGAGAATTTTGGATGTCGAGTCATTGATGCCGAAAGATTTTCTCGTTCGTGTAGAAGATGCGATACGAGAAACGGAAGTTCTGGCTTCGCCATGTGTTATTGAATGTCCTTTTTTGGATTGTATCGGGGAATTGGTTGATGATAAAAAGGGATTTTTGATCAGGGCATGTCCTGAGTGCCGGAGAATTTTTTGCGTAAATTGTAGAGCTTCGCATTTGGGAATGACATGTGCTGCTTATAAGTTGATGATTAAGAAGCGATCGAATATTTTCAACTGCCGAATTCGAGGATATGATGACGATGATGATGATAGTGATGGTGATGATGATGATGAAGAAGAAGAAGAAGAAGAATATAAGGAAAGAGGCAATTCCATGTTCAAAATACTCCCATTACTGGGGGAAAAGGTCAATTTTTTTTCTTGAAGACAAACTTTTAATTAGTACATTACAATTTAGCAATTAGCATTCTTAATTACTTCATATGCAGAGTCTTTTGTGGGTGAATTATTTATTTTTCTGAGTCTTTTATCCGATTCCAACTGGTGGTTAAGTAGGTACTTAACTTTGATCTCCAATTTGATATCAAGTATTCAATTTTGAGAGATCATGTCTTGTGGGATACCCAAGTATGAGTTGTTGAGTTGGACTAGAAAGAGTTTGGGCTCCGGATGAAGGCCTATAGTCCAATCTCAATTTAGCCCACTTTCTATTCATAATAGTCCAGGTTCAAGTGGGCAATTTGCACGATTGTCCTTATTCGGTGGTGGTCTTTAATTTTTGTCCCTCAAATTGTTGATTTTGAATTTTTGTCCTTCGCCTAATATTCCGAGGTTCTGGGGTCGAACTCCGACTCAGTAAAAAAAAAATCACAAGGTAGAGTTTCGTAGCAAAATTAGGCCTTAAGACAAACCTCTGCCTTAAGGCCTAACTTTTGCCAGAATAGGCCTAATTTTGGGCAAATGTTAGGCCTCAAGGCAGAGATTTCGCGAAAACCCTTACCTTGCGATTTTTTATTTTTTTTTACTGAGCGGATGTTCGAACCCATATTTTCGGCCACTTCTTTAAGCAAAGACCAAAATTTAAAGACCAGCAATTTGAGGGCCAAAAATTAAAGACCAGTGTGTTTGAAGGACAATCTGCAGAAAAAAATGGGTTCAAATTACCAACATTCACTGTTATCAGTCCACTTCTTTTATTTCTAATCGCTTGCACAAATTATGTTTGCTGTATCACTTATTAGAACAAAGTGTTCAAGAAATCATCTCACAATTGTCTTGAATTGTATTAGCTTTAACAGTAAAAATGGTTTAATTTGCTTTTGAAAATCAGGCAGGTGGTGGAGATAATGTGTAGCTTTATTAGCTTGGATTTTATGAGAAAATTACATTGTATGTTAATTGGGATAACAATGCTACTAAAATTGACCCATTTTTTTAATTCTTATAAAAAATGATCCAAACTTTTCTCTCTCTCTACCTCCTCTCTCACTCAGCCTCCCAACATTAAGCATCTGCTTCTCATATATTTTCTTATTTCTCTTCCATATAACTGTTCTAATTTTTCAAAATACATTTCATACGACTTATCATCATACTTAATTCTAAACACCAAATATGGGAGAACTGAAGCATATTCTTTTACTTAGTACCCCACTGTTCATCTAAATCGATTGTAATTTTCTTATTCCAACTGCCATCTAAGCTACCCTTTGGTGTTGTTGGCTGTGGATCTTGTGATTGTTTTTTCATTTACTTTCCTAAACATAGACATGCATCAATTTTGAAAGAAGTATTACATTTGATTATTGTATCATGTCTATTCGTTTGACATGTAACCTTTAAGTCGATATTCTCTTCTGTGTGGTTGATTAAAAATTTAAAGAATAGAAGTACACCATTGAAATCCGTTTAAAGCTTCGATTTCGGAAATTGGATTTTTGGAGTTTGTTAGTTGTTTGCCTTGGATATTGTTCCAATTGATTGGAAACATCAATAGGAGTTAGAAATTTAAATTTGAAGTGATTTCAAATTGATTCGAGCTAGATTTGATTTAAATTTCAGAAGAATTGCAAGGAAGAAGACGGAGTCAGTTTTTGTATAATAGTATATATGTTGGTATTAAGAATCTGAATATGTCTTTTTTTTTTTTTTTGGCATAATTTTGTATATTGCTCTTTTGGGGTTACAGCACATCACAGTACTCTTTCAGTGAACAAAAATACCTTTTTGCAGTGTATATGATTGTTATACACTTTGATATTTGAAAGTGGTTGTTTTGTATAATTCTAATTGTATACGTTTGCCCTTTGATGTATATGTTTGCCCTTTGTGTGATGTCTTGTTTCTTTCTGCCCAACTGACAATTAAGATACGAAACTAAAAGCTTTGGTTATTTTATATCAGATATGGGCCTATTGTGTTTTTGGGCCAAAGTTTTATAACGTAAGTTTTGTGTTTTTTTTGTTTTTCTTTTTTGCAATGTAAGTGATCAAATTGTATATTTCTAAAAAATTTCCTTTAAGTTTTGCCCATGGCTTTCACTATCAGTTTAGCTTTAATTAGTTACCAATATTATAATAGGAATTCACCTCTAATTAATTTATAAGTAATCTAATTGTGTAAACGAATTTTAACACCGTCAAGGTTAAAAAGGTAAACTCTTTTAACCGATTTCGTATCACCATTGTTGTTGAGGGTGAGGACTACTCAAGATAATTTTGCCCATTTTATTATTATGGTAATCAAGTCGGTCTCAACCAATTCTTATTTCACCTAATATTATGCTCCAGTGTGCAGAGCGTTAGTAGTCCCACATTGATGAATGAGGATGACAATTTGTCTCTTTATATAACCGTGTGGAACCATCCACGTTGTATCTGCTTTGTTCAAAAGATGCCGAAAGATGAAAGAACCTTCTCCACAAAACCTGATTGAAACCTTGACTTTATTTCCATCATCAAGAAAATGGAAGTGCTTTAATTTTGATTTTTGATTGCAGAGATGATAATATTCGTTAAACAAAGGTTGACGGATAAGAACATACAAAATGAAAAAGTTACATGTTATTAAAATGACAATGAAATGATATAAAGTCCCCATTGTTGTTTGCTTGAAACTGGCCTAGCATTCTATATCAAGGGCGTAGTGATTATGATGTTTATCCTTAAAATTGCATTCAAAACTCTATGGGTCCCTAACTTTACTCTTCTTCTTCTTCTTTATTTCTTTTCGTTTTAAAGAACAATTTCATTGATGTCACGTTCCACAATTAAGATATGATGAGAATATATGATGTTTCGAACTACTTCTCCTTTTTTAAAATTAAAGCCTAGTCCATTTGGATCTCACTGTATTTAAAGACTTATACTTCACTTTCTGGCAAAACCATGGTCAAACTATGCTCTTCCATCGGGTCCATAAGACCATAACATCTCAATCTTAATATTCTTCTCTTGAAGCCCTTTATTTCTGACTTTATAAATTCTTTGTTAATGTCACTTTTAGTAAAATATTGTTCTAAACTATTGTCCCTCTAGAAATTAAGAAGACTTTGTTTTTTCAATTTCATCTTTACTACTCCAAGAATATACTTGATTATTGATTACTCATTTAAGGAAGAGAGAAAGGTAATTTAGTTAAATAATCATTATGATTGATGCTATCAGATATTTGTTAATAGATGCGTCAAAATCTTAAACGATTGATAAACAGAATTCAAGAGAGTCTTAGACAAGGAGTTGTCATGTTTTCAATTGTCTTAGAGATAATTTATAAGGAAGTATAAAATAAAAAATGCCAGTATATAGAGACAAAGACGCTGGAACAAGATCTCTGTTGGTATCTAAGTAAATCTATTTTAATGGGAATGAGACCTGGCCGACCATGTCCCCTTGTCACAGGTTACACAGTCCACGTGCTTTCGTTCATTTTCAGTTAAAAATGCCATTAATCCATGCATAGTTCATATAGCGCATAATATATGGATAAATATCAATTTATCATCGTTAAGAGATAAATTAATATAAGCATATGCATTAACTAGTTATTGGTACAAAATTGTTGAAAGACGCCACAGTATAATATAAACATCGGATGCATGTAACAACCGATTCAAAGAGGTCGGAGCTTACGATATGAATCTCTTATTTCTTAATTTCTTATGTGATAACTTAAAGAAAAATAATAAGTGAAATTATAACTTATAAGTAGTAAATATAAGTTACACGCTAATATTTATGAGTTTAAGAAGTTATTATATTGACGGGCAAGTCATGTAACCTCGTAAACTTAAGATTTTCAACTTCAAACGAGCTCTTTGCTTATTACTTCTCCGTCCCAATTTTAATGTCTTACTTTTCTTTTTGATTTGTTCCAAAAAAGTTTTTCTTTCTATATTTAATAAGTTGACAATTCAAACATCATAAATGACAAATTTAAAATCATAGGATTCATATGACATTTTAGTACATTACACACATCTTTAATTTATGACTACAAGATTCAAAAGTCTCTTTTTATTCTTTAAACTTTGTGTCTAGTCAAATTAAGACACTTAGTGCGAATGCTTTAATATTTTATTGGCTTAATGCATATGCAGCCCCCTAAACTTGCGGCTTTTTCATTTGACACCTTAACTAAGCGTTGTTCTTACTGAACCCCTGAACTCGTCCTCAAGTGTGTGTATCAAACACAATCTGACTTACATAGCAAACTTTGCAATAGGATAGAATTATTATTTGTATGCGCAAGCAGATATCCAGTTAGTTTCATTAGTGTCATTTTCTTACTTAATTACCAACTTTCAGTTCATGTGCCACGGTTTTTTGGTTGATCTTTGATTGAATTAATTTCTAATGGGTGTTACTGTTTTGTTGCATTTAGGTAGTCAAAATAATTGAAAATATTCTAAAGATTTTGTTGTGGGGTATCTAATTTAGTAATATAAATTAGATGGGGTTTACACTTTATATAAGGCAATCTTATTTGAAGTTTTGGAAATGAAGAAAAATATATGGAACTTGGGTTTAAGATAATCCATTGATCAGATGGCTAGTTTTGTAATAGTGTGCTTAGATAGTCAAAGAAATAGGTTCACGACTACTATTTGAAAAATGTTATTTAAGTCAGATTGTGTTTGATAGACACACTTGCGGACGAGTTCAGAAATTCAATAGAAACAACACTTAATTGAGATACCAAAATGGAAAAAAAATGTAAATTTAGGGGGCTCCATATGCATTAACCCTTAAACATAAAATAAAACTGATGTTATAAATTTCATATAAACAAAATATATAAATTGAAACATAAAGAACATTGGAGTAGTTTTATGTACAGAGCAACTGAGTAATGATCACATAATATGATTCGTATTAGTGGGATCACGGACCAGCACTCATCTCCTCTTTACGCTGCGCTTCGCTGAAAAAGACAAAAGTTTCCAACATATAACCCAAGAGCGCGTTTAACAAGAAAGGGTATAAACAAATTTTGCTGTCACTTCCCAACTTCTCCCCATTTTTTTTTCTCATCCGTTATCCCATATTCATATTAAAGCTCAATTAAATTTAAATTTACGCTGGATAGGGTCATTTTGAGAAAACGCGTCTTACTAAGGTTTTTCCTCATATCCAGAAGCTCAAACTCGACATTCTAATTAAGGGAAGAGTAAATCCATCCGCTTCCATTGCGCCACATCCTTTGATGTACTTCTTCCCACTTTTATTGCTCACTGCAGTAAACTCTAGCAAATGCATGACAAATATGACATATTTTAAAAGGGTGGAAATCATTCTCATCCCCAATTTTACTTTAAAAATTAAACTTCTCCTTAATTATGAACAATAGACATTCTTCCCCTTTATCCTAATTAACTTTTGTAAATTTCTATTTTACCCTTACAGTATCAACTTGTCTTTTTTTCTTTTATTTCTTTAAAATCGTGATATTTTTTATCTAGTTAACCTATGTAACAAAATTTCTTATAAGAAGAATTATTTTTGAGACGGAAAAAGAAAATTAAGAAATTCTAATTGAGTATATAACTTAGTATCGTTCTATAATGAAATAAATGAGAAGAATAAGATTTTATTTTATTAATAATAATCAAAACTCTAATATGTGTATTATACAAGTAAAAAAAAATAAGTAATAATAACTTTATAAATATATTTCAATGCAAGTAATACAAACTAATTAATATAAACAGTGGTATATTTTGTAACAAATTCCTAAAAGATTATCTATTTATATTTGTAAGTGAATTTTAAATTATGATTTAAATAATATTACATTAATGACAACGAAAACTCGTTTATATATTGACAATATAGAATAAGACGAGAAGTAAAACTTATATATATATATATATGCATGCAATATTAAAATATCAATCATAAAAAGTAACATTAGATTTTGTGATAAATTCATAAAAAAATTATTCTACTTATACTATGAACTTAAATAAAAATTTATAAATACCTAGGTTAAAGAATAAATTTTTGTAATATAAAAAGGAATTACATAAATGGAGGATTGAAAATGTCAAGCGTAAAATAGATATTGCATCGGATAAAGGGGGAAGAATGTCTATTGTTCATAGTTGAGGGGGCGGTTTGATTTTTGAAGCAAAGTTTGGGGGTCATTTTCACCCTATTTTAAAATTTCAATTTTGGACAATTAAGAAGTTCTTATAACTCTATATTAAAGCTCATGCTCACAAATAATTACAAAATAATTTAATTAATAAGTACTCCCTTTTAACTTTGCACGTCCCTTAAGAATTAATAAATGAAGTATATATTTTACTATAATATCAATATTAATTGATGTATAGTCTTATTGAACTTGGAGAATGATTTAGAAATGAGTAACTAATGTTAAGGGTAAAACAAAAAAAAAATTATCTTTTCTCGATATGCTAAAAGTAACAAGTAAATGTGAAAATATATTTTTAGAATACTGAATAAGTAAAAGTGAATTGAGAGAATTCTTGAAGCTTTGATATTTTCTATTGACATATAAACATATAACGTGTCTAAAAGACTCTTGAAAAATATAGGATCTAACGTAAATATAATAACATGATTTCATACTCCTATATATCGACATATTAAGAAGTCGAGGCAAAGATATGAAATAATCTTATCTCAAACAAAAATTTTCTTATTTTATCATGTGGTAATCACACCAAGTCATAAAAATTGAGACAGATCAATAAATTTCAAACATAGAATAGTGCTGGGGATGGACTGACTACTCTCGTTCTTTTGCAAAGGTGGGGGACGTTCGTTGTCCCTTTGAAGAGTACAAACGAGGCAAAAGATAATTGTGCCAATGGGTTCCACAAAATTGAAGATGGATTTAAAATTGTCAATTCGATTTTTCCTTATCAGAAAAAAAGAAAAAAGAAAAAAGAACAAAGTTAGTGCTAGTATCAACAGAAGAGAAAATGAAAGGCTGTTAAATTCCTAGCAGGACAGCAAATCCCCACCATTGCAAATCTCGAGAATTGACTCAGAAAATGAAATACAGCAGGTGCTACAAATGTTTAATCTTCCTCCTGCCAAGTGTATAATTAAGCTTTTGACATGAATTTGAAGACATTTGAAAAAAATAATGCTCCTATTTGAGTTTTAGTTATTTTTTCCGTACACTTTTACTTGTCACGTTTCACTTCTCAAAAATTAATTTAATTATATTTTAGAGTTAAATTAAATTAGATTAATTTAATATTTTCAAACAAAATGTAGATATTTAAAACTATACGAAAATGACTAATCCATATGTTTCAATTCTTCTCATATTAATATGATGAAAAAATACATCTTAAAATGTTAGTTAAAATCCATATATTTTGACTAAAGAAAGCAAAAAATAACACTAAAGAGTGAACGGAAGGAGTAAATTTTATATGAGTATGTATTTTATTTTAGATATATTAAAATTTTATGGGACAAAAAATTTCTACTTGAAAAAGTGCTAAGAATTAATTATCTTAAATTGAAAAACTTAACTTGTAGTAGAAAAATAGTCTATAATATACTATAACTAATCAATAATTTTTCAAAAAAGTTAGTCATAGAAAAAAAGTCAAAAAAATGGGCCCAAAGATTTTCAACATTTTAAAACATGAATTCGCTTAGGTCCAATTTCACCACTCATTATCTCCAGCTCAGCTCGTGTGTAGTAACACAGTTCCCTCTCTCACTGTATAACCACTTGCACTTTCTCTCTTCTTCTTCTTAATGAAACTTCACTCCACTGCCGCCTATTTTCTTCTCACTTAACAGTTCTTCCATGGCATTCTCTTTTCTCTTCCTTTTCCTTTCTTTTTTACTACTCACAGTTTCAGTTTCATCAACTTCAAATAAGCCAAAAACATTTATAATTCACGTCCAACAAGATGCTAAACCTTCTATATTCCCAACCCACGAGCACTGGTACGAGTCAACTCTCAGATCTATAGAAAATGGTGATACTTCTGAAAATCGTATTATTCACACTTACAGTAATGTATTTCATGGTTTTTCTGCTAAATTATCAACTTTAGATGCTCAAAAACTTGAAACTTCACCTGGGGTTCTTGCAATTATACCTGAACAAGTTCGTCACGTTCAAACAACAAGATC
The DNA here is from genome assembly GCF_019175385.1 of Lycium barbarum. Taxonomy (NCBI): domain Eukaryota; kingdom Viridiplantae; phylum Streptophyta; class Magnoliopsida; order Solanales; family Solanaceae; genus Lycium; species Lycium barbarum. The sequence continues at coordinate 148,228,936 of NC_083339.1, forward strand.
ACCTGAATTTCTTGGATTGAAAAGTACAGATAGTGCTGGGCTACTTAAAGAAAGTGATTATGGGTCAGACCTTGTTATTGGTGTAATTGATACTGGGATCTGGCCTGAGAGAAAAAGCTTTCATGATCGTGATCTTAAACCTGTTCCAGCAAAGTGGAAAGGTGAATGTATGGCTGGAAAAGACTTTTCGGTGAGTTCATGTAACCGGAAATTGATTGGTGCGAGATATTTTTCAAAGGGATATGAAGCTACAAATGGGAAAATGAATGAAACCAATGAGTTTCGATCTCCTAGAGACTCTGATGGACATGGGACCCACACAGCTTCAATTGCCGCCGGCAGGTATAGTTGAAAATTGATTATCAGTAATTTTTTTACTCCTCTGGCTCAATTTATGTGAACATTTTTTACATTCAAACTGCATGAATTTTGACCAACGCCATTTTTAAACTTTAATTTTAAAATATTGAGTTTCAATTTCGCTTTAAATTTAATCAAATTGACTTTTGAAAAGAAAAAATATCCCATAAATTGAGATGGGACGGGACGGAGGGAGTAGCATGATTAGGATGAGTTTACTTTTTTTGAGAGATTTTAGTTCTTTTAAAGTTTAGATATGCAGATTTTCTTTCGTAATGCTTAGTAAAATTATTGAGATCAATCATTTTTAATCTTCCGTTTACAAAAAACCAACAGATATGTATTTCCGGCGTCTAGTCTGGGTTATGCGCGTGGTGTTGCTGCTGGTATGGCTCCAAAAGCTCGTTTAGCTGCTTATAAAGTATGTTGGGCTTCTGGTTGCTACGACGCCGACATTCTAGCAGCATTTGACGCTGCCGTTGCTGATGGTGTCGACGTCATCTCCCTTAGTGTTGGTGGAGTTGTTGTTCCTTACAACCTCGACGCAATTGCTATTGCCGCATTTGCTGCAACTGATGCTGGAATATTCGTCTCTGCTTCCGCTGGAAATGGCGGTCCTGGAGGACTCACAGTAACCAATGTAGCACCTTGGGTTACCAATGTTGGTGCCGGGACAATTGATCGTGATTTTCCTGCGGATGTTCAGCTTGGAAATGCCAAAATTACCCCCGGAGTGAGCATTTATGGTGGCCCGGCGTTAGCTCCCCACCGACTCTACCCGCTAATTTATGCTGGAAACGAAGGTAGTGTTTCATATTTTAATTCATGTCTAGTTACAAATTATAGTCAAAATTATGTAGGAATAAGTTTTTCAGTTTAAAGTAAAAGTAGATAGTGTTGTGGAGAGCATTCAAAGATTTATGAGATTTTAATGAAATATTTTTCCTTCAGGTGGTGATGGGTATTCGTCTTCACTGTGTTTAGAAGGCTCATTAAACCCAAATTATGTCCAAGGCAAAATCGTATTGTGTGATAGAGGTGTTAATTCGAGAGCTGCAAAAGGCGAAGTGGTGAAGAAAGCAGGTGGAATAGGGATGATAATAGCAAACGGAGTTTTGGATGGGGAAGGGTTAGTGGCTGATTGCCACGTGTTACCTGCCACGGCAGTTGGGGCTTCTGCCGGTGACAAGATAAGGAAGTACATATCGGCTGCATCAAAGTCCAAGTCACCGCCAATGGCAACCATTTTGTTCAGGGGTACTCGTTTAAATGTCCGGCCCGCACCGGTAGTGGCTTCATTTTCAGCCCGTGGCCCAAACCCGGAAACACCCGAAATCCTGAAGCCCGACGTAATTGCACCTGGCTTAAATATTCTTGCAGCTTGGCCTGATGGTGTCGGGCCCAGTGGGCTTCTGTCCGATAAGCGTCGAACCGAGTTCAACATTTTATCAGGAACATCCATGGCTTGCCCACATGTATCTGGGCTCGGAGCATTGTTGAAAGCCGCCCATCCGGGATGGAGCCCAGCAGCTATAAGATCAGCATTGATGACAACTGCATATACGGTCGATAATCAGGGACAAATTATGATGGATGAATCTACTGGAAATTCGTCGACAGTGATGGATTTCGGGGCAGGACATGTGCACCCGCAAAAGGCAATGGACCCTGGTCTGATTTATGACTTAACATCCTTTGACTACGTTGATTTCCTCTGCAATTCCAATTACACAACCAAAAACATTCAAGTCGTTACAAGGAAGTATTCAGACTGTAGTGGGGCGAAAAGAGCAGGGCATGTTGGTAATTTGAACTACCCTTCGCTATCAGCAGCGTTCCAACAATATGGAAAGCACAAATTATCGACCCATTTTATTAGGTCGGTGACAAATGTCGGAGATCCTGACTCGGTGTACAACGTGATCGTCAAACCACCAAAGGGTATGGTTGTGACGGTGGAGCCGGAGAAGCTCGTGTTTAGGAGAGTGGGACAGAAGCTTAATTTTCTGGTGAGAGTACAAGCAGAGGCAATAAAGCTATCACCAGGGAGTTCCATTGTGAAAAGTGGTTCATTAGTTTGGTCAGATGGGAAGCATGAAGTGAGGAGTCCAATAGTTGTAACAATGCAAGAGCCTCTTTGATGAAAAAACACTCGGGAATTAAGTGTTTTTCGCGAGGATTATTATGGATAACCTGTGAAAAAAAAATATGTATAAGAGAGAGAGAGTGCTCTCTATTCTCCCATGTTTAAGTTTTTGATCATAAGCAACTTCAATGTTTAATATGTATGTTGACAAGGAAGTTTGAAAAGGTGAATTAAGAAGAGTTGGGAGTTGGTTGTTTGTCAAGGCCATGAAGATGGCTGAGTTCGCCTAGAGTTTTGAAGAAGCATATTATATGGTATTATGTTTGGTTTCTTTGTAGCATTATATTAGTAACATTGAAAAATGCTCTGTACAAATGTTGGATGTTGTATTATGTTGAGTTAAATTTGAAGATATAACCTTGGAAGTTCCAATATAAAATTGGGGGCTCTGTGGTTCTTGCTTCATTCCTACAGCTTGTTTACATTCACTGCAATTGAAACACTAACGAAAGACAACCGAGCGATGTTGCGGAAGGGTATAGGTTTCGGATACGAGCCTTATAATTGAAGAACTCTCATTTTGTTAAAGAGAGGGCACATAAGAGAGGGGAAACTAGTCCGAGGACATAAGTATTGGGTCTAATTGAAGAACTCTCATTTTGCTAAAGAGATGTCACATAAGAGAGGGGAAACTAGTCCGAGGACATAAGTATTTGGTCTACGAGGGCACACAGTTATTCTGTAATTATTTCTTTAACTACTTAATTGATGGCCCTTGAATTATAGCAAGAGTAACGTCAGTTGTCGCTCTTAGTGAGAAGCATTAAAACTCATATGAAATTAGTTAGGGAAGTGATTTCAAACAGGGGTAGAGGCAGCCTTAAAACTACGGGTTCTGCAGAATCAGTATTTACATTTAAAAATTCATTTAATGTGTATAAATAATCTTATTTTGAATCCAGTAAGCAAAAATGATTTTGATTTAGAACTCATTAGAAATTCTTATTCCACTTCTAGTTTCTTAAAATGATTAAAAGAATGGGAAGGAAAGAAAGTGGATCGGGTTGTCCATTTTGACTGGACTTTTTGGGTGCATAGTGTAGATTGGGAGTAAAAAAGCACATTCAAGAGATTTTGGTCAATGCAAAGTTGGGTTAGGTGATGTGTGGGTGCTTTCGCACGGTTGCAAAGAAATAAAAAACAACAAGATCAGCTTTTAGAAGGAAACAAAGATATTGGCATGGGCAGAATAGGACAATGGTTAGGACAAAAAGATAATCATGTGCTATGCGCAAGACTCTGCGTTGTGCAAACTAACTGTGCCCAAAAGCGACAAAACCATAGTCATTAGGGTGGTCTCTTTGATACTCTTCCACTAATAAGCTGTTAATTAATCCAGCCATAATAGTACCTTTCCAATTAGTTAGATGCTTCTTTTGGGACCAATACCACCCACCATTCATAATTCATAATCATCTATTTAGGTGAAATAGTATTCATAGTGTCTTAGGCCATATAATTACCTTGTATGTTGCAAAGTTGGATGGGAAATTGCTCTATTTATTTGTTATCTTTATATGCCGACAGGCCAGAAAGGAGAAACTTTAAATAAAGGAACTAATAAACGGTGGAATGATTTGGAGAATAAAAGCAATAATTTTACCATATTCAATAGCTTGTCTTGCAAGTTGTTATTAAGTAATTGTTGTTGTGATAGCAGATTTCACAAGCTCACAAGGTAGAATTCAAGAAAGAGTCCGGAACCAAAATGCCCCAAAAAAAATCATGTGGAACCAAAATACCCTAACAAAAAAAAAAAAGTGACAAAAATACTGCGCTAAAGCAGTTCACCGAGACGGAGCCGTTAACTGCTTTAGCGCAGTATTTTACTGCGTTATAGAAGCAGTTAAAAAAAAAAATTGGCCAACTTTATTTTTTGCAACACTTAGTGTTTTTTTCCATACTTTGACCAACGATTAGTCGTGTGTCAAAACTCTGAAACGTCAATATTTTATATAGAACCTGATATTTTTTTCTGCGTACAATAATGTAGGCTCAATACATCAAGGATACGTAAACGTTCGGATAGTCATTTTAGGGGTTGAAAAGGTTCCCGAAGTAAGTTTTATTTGTAAACATTAGGTTTAAGTGTTCTATATACATAAACGTCTATTTTTATTTGAAGACTTGTTGTCATTAGCTTAAGATTTTTTATTTTTAGGGTTTAGATTTATTGAAAATAAAGCTTTTGCCAAAAGGTTTTTAACTGCTTTAACGCAGTAAAAGATTTTTTTTTTTGTTTGTATAGCGCAGTAAAATATTGAGCACTAAAAAAAAAAATTGGCCAACTTTTTTTTTTTTGCAACACTTAGTGTGTTTTTGCATACTTTGACCAACGATTAGTCGTGTGTCAAGACTCCGAAACGTCAATATTTTATATAGAACATGATATTTTTTTCTGCGTACAATAATGTAGGCTCAATACATCAAGGATACGTATACGTTCGGATCGTCATTTTAGGGGTTGAAAAGGTGTCCAAAGTAAGTTTTGTTTGAAAAAATTTAGTGTTTGACTGTAAAGTTATTTTAGTCAACTTTATATGTCGAGAAAATTAGTCAGATTTATTTTCAAAAATAAAAACCGCAGAAGTGAAATTGACATTCACAGCTACATTACCCCGGGATTTTTACGTTGAAATCTATTGCGTATCATCATCTTATAAGTAAATAAAACTGAAAATTTCACGCCAATTTGGGGGAAAATTGAAATTTAATGGGATAAAAGGTGTTTTTTTTAAAATCGGCTCAGCCAAACCGCCTGTCCGCATAGATCTCAAAAAAATACGCAAGTTAAAAAAAAAGCGTAAAACGGACGTCCGAGCACAAAGTTATGACCATCTAAAGTTTGACCACTTTACAACTAGTTTTTCTCCCTATATTTTTTAGAATTATATTTATATTCAAAATAAAGTTATGTCGTGATTAAAAAATAACACACTTAAATCAAAACCTTAAAAAATAAAACACTTAAACCTTAAACAAAACTTACTTCGGGTACCTTTTCAACCCCTAAAACGACGATCCGAACGTTTACGTATCCTTGATGTATTGAGCCTACATTATAGTACACAGAAAAAAATATCAGGTTCTATATAAAATATTGACGTTTCGGAGTCTTGACACACGACTAATCGTTGGTCAAAGTATGAAAAAAACACTAAGTGCTGCAAAGAAAAGATTTATTAAAATAAGATGTTGCGATCTTTTTATGGAAAAAAACACTAAGTGTTCCTTTAGTGTGTTATTGTTTAATGCATAACTTTATTTCAAATATGTTACAAAAAAAAATCGCGCAAATCGGACGTCCGAGCGCAAAAGACCGCGTATATTTGAAATAAAGTTACGCTTTAAAAAATAACACACTTAAATCTAAACCCTAAAAATAAAAAATTTTAAGCTAATGACAACAAGTCTTCAAACAAAAATGGATGTCTATGTATATAGAACACTTAAACCTAAAGTTTACAAACAAAACTTATTTCGGGCACCTTTTCAACCCCTAAAATGACGATCCGAACGTTTACGTATCCTTGATGTATTGAGCCTACATTATTGTACGCAGAAAAAAATATCAGGTTCTATATAAAATATTGACGTTTCGGAGCCTTGACACAAGACTAATCATTGGTCAAAGTATGGAAAAACACACTAAGTGTTGCAAAAAATAAAGTTGGCCAATTTTTTTTTGTACTGTTTCTATAACGCAGTAAAATACTGCGCTAAAGCAGTTAACTGCTCCGTCTCCGTGAACTGCTTTAGCGCAGTAAATTACTGCGCTAAAGGTACTTTTGTCACTTTTTTTTTTTGGGGGTATTTTGGTTCCACATGATTTTTTTGAGACATTTTGGTTCCGGACTCTTCAAGAAACAAGCTGAACAAAGTAGAACATAAAGAGCAGTTCTGCAGTTGTATTACTCAAACTATTCAAAAATGTCACTGGATGCATATCTGTCGGATTATTGTAAAGTAGTACTATATTTTTAGAGGATCCGATAAGAATGCAATAGCATTTTTGGTGAGTATTAGCAATGTAGGTATTGATTGATAAGGTAAAGGTTCGGATGAGCTTATTTGTATTCAACCAGGCTTCATGATGGTTGCCAATATAAGCCACTCAAGTACACATAACTTTCTTGATTTTGGGTCATTGACCTAATCTTTTTGTTTGTGTAAAAGAGAGTTTTATGCAAGTATAAATAAATCCAATATGATAGTAAGACTCTTGTTGGAACTCATGCTATTGAAGTTTTTGCACGGATTGCCCTTCGTTTGGGTGGTCTTTAAATTTTGCCCCTCAAATTTGTGGTCTTTAAATTTTACCTTTCATATTTGTGGTCTTTAAATTTTGCCCTTTGCTTGGAAAGATGAGCGAATACATGAAGTTCTGGGTTCGAACCCCCGCTCAGGCATAAAATAAAAAAATAATTTCGCAAGGTAGGACTCGGGGAGTGTATGCCGGATCCAGCATACAATCTTTAAGAAAAAGTTAAAGTTATGCCGGATCCGGCATAACTAAAAGTCTGCCCCTCAAGGCAAAGTCTGCCCCCTCCGGCAGACTTTTAGTTAAACATAACTAAAAGTCTGCCGGAGGGGGCATACAAAATTTAAACTTTGCCTTATAAGACAAACTTTTTTTTTTTGGTTGAAAGTCTATTTTATTCCATCCAAAAAACTTGTACAGCACAAAGTTGAAGCTGACCTTCAACTGTACATGGTAAAATTCCTACTCACTAACTTGTATAAGTCAAACTAGGAGCAACTATTACATTAAAAAAACAACAGCCAGTTTCAATCAACTACACTTAGCTAGGGATAGCAATTCATAGCAGCAAGAGCTCTCTGCCATTTGAAGTTGTTCCTGCCTTGGATGTGAATATGTTGTGCAATCTCTCTGCAGAGTCTATCAGGAAGAAACTGAGTGTTTTGAAATCTGAGTAGGTTCCTTTCTCTCCAAACCAATGCCACTAGCATATCAAAAATGCAGCAAGTAATGGAGCAGTGACCTGATTTGTGTCTAGCAATGTGTGAGATCCATTTGATTGCATCTTGCCAGCCCCCTATTCTTCTAGTGTACCCCAGCCATACCAACAATCTGTACCACAGCCCTTTTGTGATGGAGCATTCAAAATAAAGATGGGAAAATGTTTCTTGGGTCTGCCCACAGAAGATGCAATCAGGTGGCACTTGAATGCCAAATTTGTGAAGTCTATCAACAGTTATTAATCTACCTTGTATTGCCAGCCAAAGTGTGAATTTGTATTTGGGATGGACATTTGGTTGCAGCATAATACTTTTCAATGTAACTTTGGTATATATGCTTGAAAAAATACATATATATGCTTCAAGGCAAAGTTTGCCCATAAGGCATAAGTATGCCCCCATCGGCATAAGTTTGGTAAATCCTTAACAAGTTTATGCCGATGGGGGCATGCTTTTAATGGGCAAACTTTTATGCCGGATCCGGCATAAACTTGTGAAGGAATTATCAAAGTTATGCCGGAACCGGCATACCTATGCCAAGTCTGTCATAAGGCATAAGTATGCCGATGGGGGCATGGTGAAATTTAAACTTTGCCTTGCGAATTTTTTTTAAAATTTTGACTGTGTGGGGGTTCGAACCTGAAACCCATGGAATTTAGCGAAGGGCAAAATTTAAAGATTTCAAATATGAAGAGTAAAATTTAAAGACCATCCCAAAAGAAGGGCAATTCTGCGAATTGCCGCATTGTATTCATGAAAGATAGAGAGTGGTTGTGCCCAATAGCATAGATAAGTAAGGGGAATTTGTATGCAGCAGGCCCAACTTTAGCCAATAAATGTGAAAGGCCATAAAAAGGTTCAATTTGCGTGGGCCATGAAATATCTCATGCCTCTTTTTGTACTTCTGTACTTGTCGGCCCACAAGAATAAAAGTTACCATTTTTTTGCGCAGATTGGCCTTCTTTTGGGGTGGTCTTTAATTTTTGGCCCTCAAATTGCTGGTCTTAATTTTTATCCTTCGCTTGAAAAGGTGCCGAAAATATCTGAGGTTCTGGGTTCTAACCCTCACTCAGTCAAAAAAAAAAAAAAAATCGCAAGGCAAAGCTTTGCAAAAAGTCTGCCTTATAAGGCAAAATTTGTCTTACGAGGCAAAGTCTACTGTCTCTTGCATAGGTTCTACGTAACTTCTTCCGAATAGGCATAGGTTCATAGAAACCCATGTCTTGCCAAATTATTATTATTATTATTTTCTATTCTGATTGGGTTTCAGACCCAGAATCTCGGTGTATTTTTCGCCACCTTTTTAAACAAAGGACAAAAATTAAAGACTAGCAAATTGAGGAACAAATAATAAAGACTAGTCCGGATGAAGGATAATCGTGCAAATTGCCCTAAAGTTACTCACGGGAAGCACGACTAAATCCGTTATGGGTCAAGCCCATAGAAGATCTGTACATCGGCTTATATTTGAACATTAGCGTCATTTTTTGGCCCGGATTGTCCTACTTTTGGGGTGGTCTTTTATTTTTGTCCGTCAAATTGGTAGTCTTTAATTTTTATCCTTCGCCTAATGTCCCGAGATTCTGAGTTAGAACCCCAGCTCAGTAAAAAAATAGAAGAAATTTCCCAAGGCAAAAATTTGAAATCACAAGGCAGAATTTTGCCTTCAAAACTTTGTCTGAATTGTAAGGCAGAGTTTTGCCATTCTAAGGCATAGTTTACCTGCAAAACTCTACCTTAAGACATAGTTTGCAGGCAAACTCTACCCCATCAGGCATAGTTTGCAGGCAAACTTTGCCCCATCATGCATAATTTGCCTGCAAACTCTGCCTTAAGGTAGTGTTTTGTATATAACCTCTGCCTAGCGATTTTTTTTTTTAATATTTTCGCCTGAGCAGGATTTCGAATCCGGAACCCTGAGTTTTTAGGCGAAAGACAAAAGTTAAATACTTTCATTTTGATGGGCAAAAATTAAAGACCACCCCATAACAAGGGCACTACTGCGAATTGCCCCATTAATTTTCCAAAACTAAGAACACCCCATGATAACGAGGTCATTACAGAAATTTTCTCAGCTATTCCTTTTTGTCACAAATGCTTAGTAAATGATCCTCGTTTATATTTTTTTCACAATTTATGGAACTTTTAGACCACAGTCTAAAGATCCTTTTAGACAAACTGAAAATTTTATGAGAAAATGTTAAATCACACTCTAAGATTTTGTAAGTTATTATAAAAATTAGATAACAACTTATATTTTTATTTGTAAGATTGAGAAATATATGAGCAAAATATTAACACTGGGTTTAACATTATCTGAAAGAGACTATAAACAAGATCTAAACAGAAATTTTAATAGGGGACATTTGAGTGACTCAGCCCGGTAATTGAGACATGAAAATAGACGAATCTCCATACATTTCATAGATGTGCAAATTTTGTGGGACAATATTTTACATTTCCGTATTATTCACAGTCCCACCTTAAACATTTTTTTTTCTTTCAAAAAAAAAGTAAATCCTTTATGACAAGTCAAAACTAAAATCAAACTTATCATGTTCATGTTCACGTGGACAAACAAATTATTATTGGAGCAGTAAGTGGTCCATGAAGTGTATAAAAGAACAATGAGATTCCCAGAGATTTTGATAGGAAAGTATACTCTCCAAATAGTAATAATAACATGGACGTCCACTTATTTCTTGCTAGCTGTGTTTTATGAAATCGAAATATTATATGTTACCACTAGGGCAACAAGTAGTACAACTTGATGTTTTTTTCTTCCTTTTTTTTTTTTCTTGGAAGGGAAGAAAGGAGCAAAGAATATAATGTGAAAGATACACCATACCACGAAATAAGTGACAATCGCTTTTGATGATAAGAACAAAACATAATCATGCTTTGATCAAAAACTGGAAATAAACATTGTATCTACACTGTATTAGATTCGTGCTGTATAGGATCGAACGTAAAGAAAATATGTGCCAGCTTTGTGCTATAGGGGATCGAAAGTGAATAAAATGTTAAATATATTCCATAAGACAGGTGGTAATTTAGAGAAATTGATTATCTATCCACCAAGAAAAGTTTTACTTGCCCAACTTGCACCATTAACAGCTAATTAATTATTAAATTCCACTTATTCAAAAGATTATGCACCTTAGGTCAAATTAACAGCGTTAGCTTAGTCGTCAATCAGAATTTGGATAAGCATGCATAGTGTTAGTTTTAATAATGTAATAGAGATAAATAGAAGTCAAATTTTATTAGTTCTTCCTAGTAAATCATATGAGTAAGGATATGACGCAAATTAGGGAGGTTGATAGAAACCACTTGCCCACTTGTCTTTTAAGCTTAGTTCAGTTGACCTTTTTAATTTTGTTTTTGACATGTATTATAGGTAGTTAGTTTGAAGGGTATTTTTGAGCCAAAAAAATAGATAGGGATACTTTTAGATCAAAAGGTGGATGAATGGTATTTATTAATCATTTTTAATAGTATATGTTAAAATATCTCACGTCGGTAGCTTAAGGGATGGGTGGTGTCCTAATATTGAATCAAGCAATCCTCCTCTCGCAAGTTAGATTTGAGATTGAGTTAGGCCCGTGATCCATTTCTTTACGGTTAGAAGTATTTTGGCCCATTGTCGTGTCCTATATGTCTAGGCCCGGGGTTACCCTCACTAGGTTTATGAAATGAATTTTAGTTATATATATTGGGATCGGAAAAAATTACTACATTGTTAGTAATCTAATCTGTTCAGTACGTTATAATTCTAATTTTTTTAGGTTATCATATTAAATTCATTATGAAGATACCTGTTATTATAGAAAACTTTATTACTATATGACGATTAAGAAACTGCCTATATGTATGCACAAAACTTAAAAACTCTTTTCATCATCATTCTTCATAAAGGCCAGCAAGTAGTATATGAAAAGTGTGACAATAATATCTTGAAACGATGTATGAGTGTTGAATAAGTGACGTAGCATAAATTCTTGACTAAGAAGAAATTTGAGACAGTATAAAAGTTTTATGTATGGTAAAGAAAAATAACCCTTGGCCACTTTTTTCTTTTAAGAAAATATATTAAAAAAAATATGTTTCATAATTTAAAATAAATTATCATTTTTTCAACACTAAATAAAAAGTTATTCCACTTTTCAAGTTATTCAACTCAGAAAAAAAATTGCGTACCTCCATGTCACACACACCTTAAAAGAGAAACTAACAGGCACTTAAAATACTGTATTGACATTAATATTAGTCTTGGTTATGGAAAAATCTTGTTCGGGAGCGTTTTCTTCTTAAATTGATCTTGTACGGCGCTAATTCGAGTAGTCAAGTGCCCAATACGGATACTAGACGCAGGATGAGAAACAAAAAAAGACATTAATTATATGATTGTTCCCTCAGAAATCAATACAAAAATACACCAGGGATCTGGTGAATAATGAATCAGTACTGATCAGTTCTTACAACATTTCAGAAATATGTTTACTACTCGTCGATGGTCCAATAGTCCTCTTTTAGTTTTTGTACACTTTATTACAGTATTATATTATTTCTCTCCAACAAAATATTGGGAAACAAATGTCATTGCTTGCGTATCTGCACTAAGCACAGCGCTTTGTGTTGGGTGTGCGAACAAAGTACCACATTGACAGCTGAAAAGAAAAAAGAGCTACTTATAAGGAGTTGAATACTCTTAATGATGTGAGGCCTTTTGGGGAAAACCGTGCGGGCTTGGCCCAAAGCGGACAATATCACATCATGTTAAGAGTATCTTTGGGCCGTTTTAGCCCAACAATTGGTATCAGAACCAACGGTTTGGCGAGACGAGTATGAAGATGGCGGAGTGTGACGTGGGGCCCGGCTTAGTGTCTTTGCCCGTCTATGGGCCGGTTTACGACCTTTACCCGTAACTTTGAAGACGCATTCACAGCCTTTGGGATTCGGTGACCGTAAATACTCTGACGATGTGGGTGACACACAAACATGTTGAATCTCTGACCCGTGGTATGATAATGAGCCATGTGGAACTTAGTTCGAGGGGGAGATTGTTGGCTGTGCGAACAAAGTACCACAGGACCCAATATAAAAATGGCAACTCGTAAATAAAATTTAGTATTTGGATGATAAAACTTGCTGTGCACAACTTGTTTGTTGGTGGTGACCCTTTCAGAGGCGATCAAAAGAATATCTGATGACTGCTACAACAAACTTGACCCCCAAAAAAATAAAAATAAAAAACGATTCCTTATCTTACGTGTGAAATAGTTTGAAAGAATTGATAAATACAGCGACAACTCGGTACATTGTTTATAACTATAAGAAACAATCATGTCTGGCAATATTAGGCCTAGATGCATTGAACAATTTATAAATAATTGGTCCCATATATAATTAACTAGACTTTTTATCACTGGCGCTTGTGTCCTTTTATATTGTTCAAACTTTAACATATAAATTTTCTTTGAATAATCTGTTCAATCTATTGCCACTGGCGGAGGTAGAGTTCCAGTTAAATGTTCAGCAACACCCAATATGTTTGTGTTAAAAAATCCGTTAATATAGTAAATATTTTTTCCTAGAACCCATAAACTCATAACTCTGGATCAACTTTGTGTATTGCCTCAGCTTCTTGTAAAGATATAATGTAGAGCTTTATTGCTTCAGATTTTAGATATCTTGCAAAATTCTCAGTTCTTTTTATTTTAATTCGTTCATGCGTTTCTATCATATACATATAAAATTATGAAAAATATAACAAAAATTAGCAACAAACTGTATGTTTTGCTTGTGATGATATGTACCGATATTTCATATGCTAGCAAGTAGCAAGTCTTGTTCATCATGTCCCGTCTAATTCATGCAGACATATTTTGTCGTATGAGTAAAATGTTTTTGTAAGAATCTTCTTCTATAGTTTCCCCCCCTTTTTTCCATTTTGTGTCGGTGAAAACTTTGACATGTCAGGTGATTTAAGATCTCAAATCTTGTATATACATCTTGACAAAATAACAGTAATACTAGACGATATAGGAGAGAAGAAAGATGGTAAAAAAATTATTTTCTGCTTCAAGATAACCGACGACGTAATTTGTGTAAGATTTCATTTTGTTTTACAAATTAATGAATTCAAACGTCACATTGTTTAGTCTACCGATTTTGGATTCACCAATTTATAAAATAAAAGGAAATCATGTAGGTTGCCTATCCTAGTTGTGTGTGATGGGGATCTTGTTCTGATCAAGCAACACAAGATAATACTAATAAGTTACATGTATGCTGATATGATTCATTAGTATTTAGTGTTGTTGGCCCCTTGATCCTCGAAATAGATAAGTCGACTCAGTTATTTTAATAAATGACACTGTATTATTAACTTATGGTACCCTTGAGCATTTAATATTCTCCATTGATTTAAGTATAAATTTAAAGGATATTTCTTTTTGTTTTTCCTTCATTGTAATTCTTTCTGGCTATACATATCAATTGAAATATTTCATAATACGTACTATTGTGTTATTTTTCTAAAACTATATATGCAGATTGTTCTTGCAAAATTAAGCTTGCTAATATTTTGGAATTTGATCTTTTACTTGATAAAATTATTGCATGAACTTATTGGCGGGGGAAATAGCTATGCATTAAATAGAAACATTTCACAATGGAAATGTTGATAACGTTATGTGAAGAAATACATTGAACCATTATCTAGTATTACGTTTGTTGAACAAATAAAGGTGCAAAGCCTGCAGAGTGGGAAGCAACGGTGGCGTCTTGTGAATGAAAGTAGTGTACAAACATACAATGCAAGACACACTCATCAGCAAGCGGCAATAAACCGAAAAATAGTAGAAAATGACAAAAGGGAAAATAGCTTTTTTAGTCTCTTGGATATTAAGTAAATTTTGATTTTGATTCTTGTAATATACGACTCAACATATTCGAAAATTTTGATTTTGATCCTTGTAATATATGACTCAATATATTTGATCTTCAATTAATTAAAATATATGCTTTTAGTCCCTTTATGTGTTGGGATCGAAATAATCAGGGCGTCATGCAGAAGCTATCAATTGCAAACCTTGAATAACGATAAAAAAAAATAGACTGAAAAACATAACATTCTAATAGGATTTGGTAACTTGACCTACATATGGAAAAATAATATAAAAAAGCATAAAACCTATTGAGAGAATTATCTCCCCTAAACAAGACTATTTAAGGACTACATTGTGGATGCTTTTCTGTGTTCTAGTTGTGGGAAGTCTTCAATTTATAGATGTACAAAATTTTGCGATTATGGTAATACTTTAACTTTCCTTCAAGAGAAATATAAAACTCAAATTTTATAAGAAAATCGGGATAAACCCCTAACATTATGTAAGTGGCATGTAATATTTTAAATACTTTAGAGCATTTGAATGTATCATAAATGAGGTTTCTAAATTCTCTGGTCAAACGCCTACTTGCAGTGCAATTTTACATGTTATAACGTGCTTTGCGTTTATTTACTGTAAATCTCATTTGGAAGGCGATTTACGTTGTCTGCTTTATTTTCAGTCAAACAGAAAAACCATATGTTATAAGCTGGCAATGGAGATTATAAAATATACTAGCAAATTATGCTCGCGATACACGGAGTTCAACATGATTAATTTAGTTAGTCTATATAATTTGTAGATTTTATAAAGGATACTATAATTTTTCTTAGTGAGTCTTCATATTTTTTTCTTTTCCTCTTATTTTTCACCTTAATTTCTCAATTATTGTTAAAATTTATCTTATTTTGGTTATATCAGCCTCTTTTTACATTTAGTAAGTTAATAAGTTAAATATCCTACATGTCATGTTTATAATCACAAGATTTAAAGAATATTTTATTATATTATGCATATTTTTAATTTAGAACCACAAAATTTGAAAGTCTATCTTTATTTCTTAAACTCCGTATCTAGTCAAATGCAGACACTTAAATTGAGACAGAGGGAGTATATGCAAAATGAAAGAAATGAAAGGACAATTGAGACACTACGAACCCATAGAGACTTAAAAAGTAAACATACAATAGGTAAAATTAATGTTCAACTTTTGAAATATACACACGTTAGTCTCTACTCAGAGTACAATTTTAATTGTTTTTTGTACAACTTATTGTTGTTGTGTTCGTTCATCTTGGACGTTTATATATAATAGAAATATAAAAAAATATGAGAAAAATATAGAATACAAAAATAAATATATATTTTTAGTAATGTTGTCAAGTAATATGAGACGAAAGGAGTACTTCAATTATTAATTCTTAAAAAACGTGTGTCACGACCCAACCCCGTAGGCCGCGACCAGTGCCCGAGCTGGGCACCTATACGTACCCGATACCCCAAATTAGCATATTAACAGAATAATAATATAATAATAATATTAGTGGTCGCTACAGAATTTAGCAGAAAAGCAGACTTGGCACACATAGGCCGATAAGGCCATCACAGAACAGAATATCCCAAACATATGTACAGAACCCATACAGATGTATCCACAGACCTCTACAGAACATATCATAATCATAAGACGGGACAGGGCCCCGTCATACCCTGAACAAAGTACATATCCAGATAGCAGTGACAGACTGTACCAAAAGATGGGCTTTGTAGAAGAGAGCGCCCCAAATAGCAGAAATAGGATCCTAAACGTGTGGATCAGCGAACCTGTCGTCAGTACCTGCGCGGCATGAAAACGCAGCCCCCGAAGTAAGGGGGTCAGTACGAAATATGTACTGAATATGTAAAGCGGAATCACAGAAGTCAAATCATAATGGTTACAGAAAATGAGTACAGAATCCAGAGTGTCAAATGCATATTTCCAAAACAGACAGAATGCGTACAGAAACATATGTCATATCATATCATATCCGGTCCCTGACACGGGACTCGGCAGACAGAATGTGGCCACCCTCCCGACGCTGGTGCCACTATACAGAGGAATCAGAAAAAGGGGCGTGGCCCCGTATCATATAATGTCATATCAAAATGGCCATACAGATCAGATCAGAATAGGCGGACATGGCACATCATACTCCACAGACCCATGTACGCGTATACCTGCCCCCTCACATCGGGACGCGGCGAACAATGCAGAGAATTACGCTTGACAACATATCCTGGCCCGGGCTCAGTGTGGGAAACATTGGGACATCCACGAATGGAGTAGTGAGAGACTAATGCAATTTAAAAATATAATAAATGTTTTCAAAGACTCGATGAAGCGTATCAAAGACAAACAAATCCAATGGGGTCGGACGGAATCATAATAAATGTATTTCGGTTATCATAATAAATTACAGAAGTATAACTTTCCCGAAGTCATTCCGAGTGTCAAAATAATTTATAATATTTAACAGAATATTTAAAATAATATTCGTTAAGCGATTAGTAGGGTAATTAAAACATTTCTTTCAAAAATCGCTTAAAAAGGAAGCTTTAACACATTAGGGGCAAAACCGTAAATAGCGGGCCCGCCTTGGGACAAACAAGGCGGCGGGCTCAAATTGTGCCCTCTAAGCATATAGTATCACCTAAAAAGGTTATACAAACATTCTATGACTTTCTGAATAATTTAGAGCAAAATTGCATAATTTCAGAAAAAGCGTATCAAAATGGTTCAATTCTACTGAAGGAAAAACTGAAATTTTGTCTTGCGGATTCCGAGGGCCAAGAGGTCCTTCGAGGCCCGGATCCGACCCTAACACACTAGGGGCATGCCAAGGGAAGAATTGGGGTTGCTTTACATACCTTTCGCGCTCC
The DNA here is from genome assembly GCF_019175385.1 of Lycium barbarum. NCBI lineage: Eukaryota > Viridiplantae > Streptophyta > Magnoliopsida > Solanales > Solanaceae > Lycium > Lycium barbarum. The sequence continues at coordinate 148,246,234 of NC_083339.1, forward strand.
TTAAGCCTTTCCAAACTCACTTCCCGTTTCGTCGAAAAACTGCAATTGGTCAAGTTTACCAATTGTGAATTATTAATGCCATTATTTCAACTTTAAGCATATTTGGCTACCGAAATTTCGGCAGCACTTCCCCTATACATATGACACCCCGAGAATTCAACTCGGCTATAAATCATCAACAACAACCCAAACGACAACAACAATATCAACAATGAACATTAAAAACACAAATATCCTTCAACTAGTCATTTTTCTCACAAGTTGACATAATCTTCAATTCAACCCAACTTTCAACTAAGATCAATAATTTCATATTCAACAACCATCATGATCATCACCATATAGTTCTAGAAACATTTCATATCGTTTTCCTTAAGATATACACTCGATATACAAGATATACAATCTTCCGCCAAAATCATAACTTTTGCAAAACATCAAATCTTTGGCATACAACTTCATAACAAGTTTCCAACTTCCAAATTCATCAATGGTCATCACAACTAACAACCAAACAACTTCATTTCCTTAATGTCGGAAAAACCATACTAAAACGACATAAGTTTCTACATTCCAATTCAATACAAACTTATATCATTCTAACTTCATTTACATATCAAGCATTACAACAACACTCCAATACTCTAAACAAACTTAATCCATTTCATTCCCAAGTCAAATATACCACACGGCCATATGCTATTTTTCTCCATTCAATCAAATTTATTCCACTTTCATTCTCAACATAAATTCCATCACATTCACAACTAGAATACAACATGAATTCTATACATTTTTGGCTATACAATATACAAATACACATGGCTACACATATATACCACATACCCACTTTGCAAACTTCCATTTCTCCATACAATCAACACATTTCTATATACTACAACCCAAACAAAACTCCATAACACAAGAATAAAGGATAAATTCTTACCTTTTCCTTTAGTCTTCTTTACTTGAATTTGTGATCACTTTGGTGAACCAAGGCCTCCTTTCTCCAAACCAACTACACCAAGTTGAAGAGGGAACTCAACTTAGTAAGGAAACCACAAAATACAAATTTTTAACACAAGATTTTTGGTGGTGAATTTTCCACACCAAACTCGAAATGCCTTCTTTTTTTTGCTCTTGTTTTGCTCTTCTTTCTCTTCTAAGTCTCTTGAACCTTCTAAGGGATAGTGATCCCTTTATAATTAATTAGCACATGGAAATATTCATTAAAGCCATGGGTTGGGCCTCACTTGGCCGGCCACCCCTTAAACATTGGGCCTAAATTTTTATTTTATTTTTTTGGGCCAACTCGGTTGGTCCCGAGTTGGGCCTAGCCCACTGACCTTTCGACCTTAAAACGTTCATAACTCCTTGTACCGACGTCACCTGGGAACCCACGACCTATGGATTGAAAGCTAATTCAATTATCTACAACTTCTATTTCAAGGTATTTTCGAAATTCCAAACTTACAATACAGTTTTTGCCCCCCAAAGTCAGGTCACCCGAAAATGTTTTCTTAAAAATATTCGTTTGGAGGGTTTCCACTTTGATTTGGTCCAAAGGTACTTCATGAGTTGTGTTTAACTTTACATATGTGATTCATATGACTTTTCAGATGTTCCAAAAAAAATCTCGGTATGTGGGCCCTACCCCAGCAGATGCTCCGAGGTTCAAAAATACGGGATATAACAACGTGAAAAGTCAATTATCGTAATGTGGCCAAGTAATATGGAACGAAGGGAGTACTTCATTTATTAATTTTTAAAGAACGTGAAAATTCAAGCAATGTGACCAAGTAATAGGGTACGGAGGGAGTACTTCATTTATTAATTCTTAAAGAACGTGAAAAGTAAAAAATGAATAAGTAAAAGTGCACGGCGAAAATAAATATGTGTCGGAGAATTAAAATTGAAGTGCATACATGTATACATGAGAAGAGAATAAATATGCAGCAAGAACATGAAAAATTAAAAGTGAACAAGTGAAAGTGCATATTTATGTTCGGAGAATTGAAATTGAAGTGCATACGTATATACATGAGAAGAGAATAAATATTTCGTACTATGACATGTGTCTACATGGGATTTATTAATTCTTAAAGAAAGTAAAAAGTCAAAAATGAACAAGTAAAAGTACACGGAGGAAATAAATTTGTGCAGGAGAATTAAAATTGAAGTGCATACGTCTATACATGAGAAGAGAATAAATATTCAGCAAGAACATGAAAAGTCAAAAGTGAATAAGTAAAAGTGTACGGAGAAAATAAATATGTCAGAATTAAAATTGAAATGCATACGTCTATACATGATAAGAGAATAAATATTAAGTACTATGACATATGTAAATACATTCAGCAAGAACATAAAAAGTCAAAAGTGAATAAATAAAAGTACACAAAAGAAATAAATGTGTGTCGGAGAATTAAAATTGAAGTGCATATGTGTAGACATGAGAATAGAATAAATATCCAATACTATAACATACGTTCATGTGGGATTTATTAATTCTTAAAGAATGTGAAACGTCAAAAGTGAACAAATAAAAGTGCACAGAGAAAATAAATATGTCGGAGAATTAAAATTAAAGTGCACACATCTATACATGAGAAGGGAACAAATATTAAGCATTGTGATTTGTGACATATGTTCACGCGAAATAAGAAAGCAATTAGTTAAAGTGTATAAGTTATAAAGCTTTTGATACAAATATTTATTATGTGTATAATTTGTAAAGTTTTGAGTATAAATAGATATTGTTGTGTTGGTCCTCCTTAGCCCCTTCTATATAATAGAAAAGAAAAGAAATATCTTGCATGTAGTTTTGTTACAAATCTTTTATTTAATTAGATTTTTCGTTTTTGCGTTTTATCATTTTTGTATGTATATCTACGTCCTCAGTTGCTTCAATGGTTGTAATTGTGCCACGTCAATTTCTAGGCATTACAGTTCACATACCAACATAACACACATTTTATGTTAATAACTAATAACTATATAGAAGAGTGAGTTTGAAATAAAATGTGTAATTTAATCTTATATAATTGTGTGATTGTAAATTATTCTATAAAATTAAATTATTTATAAATATAGAAAAGTAATATTTTTTTGAGACAAATTAAAAAAAATGACGCCACATAAATTCGGATTGATGGAGTATATACTTGAAGATTAAATATTGAAATTTTTATTTGTTGTAACTTCTTTTGAGACCTAATTATTAATAATAACTATTTTTTTAGTTATTTATATTTAGTAACAAATTTACTTTTCTAATTTACCATCCATAACTATATCAGTAATTATACACATAAATGGTTAAACAAATCCCTTAATATAGGCATTGACTATTATTAAAATTGGTTTCATAATTTTAGCTTCGCTTTCCTTCTTCAACCATGATTCTCCTTTTCTCTTCCCTTTCCTTCTTCTACCACGTTCCATTTCCTTCTTCCACTAAATCCTAAACCCTAACTTCTTCTCAACAGCGGCTATCATTATTATTGCAGATTCTGCTAAACATGCTAGATTTTTTTTTTTTGGCATCAAAATATAGCATTTATTAACATACCTTCTTGATGCCTCAATGGCTTTCAATGTTATTTAATTCGTTGATTTTCTACACTATTATTTTTATTTTTATTTTTATTAATTAATATGTATGTAATTTGTGTATTTGAACCAGTGATGCATATATTTGCATTTTTTTGTGTATTTGAACCAGTGATTAATTGTTTATCGAATACACATACATTCAATTTTGTATATGAATGTTTTATGTACTGGTGTATTTGAAACAGTGACGTGTTTCGTTGTCTGTATTTGTGTATTTGAAATAATGATCAACTGCGAATAAAATACACAGTCATTTAAATTCGTTTATGAATGTTTATATGTATTTTTGTATTTGAACTAGTGATGCATATGTTTGCATGTTTTTGTGTATCTGAACCAATGAGTTACCTCATTTGTTTGTATGTATTTGTGTATTTGAAATAGTGATGAACTGCGAATTAAATATACAGTCATTTAAATTCGTTTATAAATTTTGAATGTATTTGTACATTTGAATTTTTCAATAAAAACTTAAATATAATTATTTTTTAAGTGTTTTTAAGTTACAAATCATGTATTTTTCGAATTATCAGTTGAGTGATCGTAGTCTTTGTTTTTGTGTTTCATTCTATTATTAATGTTTTTGAATTTTGAATTTAGTTACAAAAAGAAGGGAAGAGAGAAGGAAAATTATGGTTGGAGAGAGAAATGGAAGCTAAAATTTTGAAATAAAATTTACCTTACCAAAAAAAGAGAAGAGAGAAAGATATTAAAAAAAGATATTATTTTGTTTATTAATAAACACCATTATTAATGCCTAAATTTAAGAGATCTAGTTATTATGTACAGATTAATTATGTATTTGAAGATCTTCAAATATATGCGTCCAAATATATAAATTAATGAAGTGGTAGCTATATATCGTAATATTGAAAAGAATAATTATTAATGGTGAGATCTTATAATAAGATAGTTATTTTTGTAAGTTTATTTTAAATATTCCTAAATAAAATAGTGAAGTGGGCCTAAATGCTTTGACAAGAAATTTATTGACATTGTTGGGATATGAACCCGGCCTGCAAGGATGCAGGTCCTCAACGGTTCAACCTCAGCCACCGCATAACTCGTGTTTCGGGTCATCAAGAAAAGGGTGCCCTTTCCTTTTTATCTTTTGTTGGTGTAGTACCTTCCATCTTTTTGTGGCATCTCAATTTAATTTCCCCATTATCAGCATAAAGAAATAGTACCATCAGTCTATCAGACGGTGCCGAAAAAATTTATTTGCGTCGCATATTTATATTAACTTAATAAATATAAAATATGTATTTTACACATTTTTCATGTTAAGTGATATCAAAAAATGTTAATATGATTTTAATTGTAATCTATAACTGCTGAAGTCTATTTTAATGATTTGGTATAAATATTCAATATGAGTTACAGTAGTATTTTTACCCTAAGCCACAGCCAAAAGATATAATCTCATTAGTCGACAATTATAATGTAAAAAATAAATTCATATATGTAAAATTTGATCCAGTTAATGTTAGGGAAGCTTTCATCTTAATACAATAATAAATATTATTACAATAAGAATAATAATAATTAATAATAATAATAATAAAGTGATTTAAAAAATGATTTACTTACTGAATTGTTCGTAACTGATGAAGTCAGTGATTTGAATATCGATAAGTAACCTGAAATAACAAAATAATATTGGATTAAATCATTCCAAAAATGTTTTTAATATAGTGACATTGTCTGTCTTAGAATTAAGCTCTCACGATTTTTTAAAAGTCTTTAGACCTCATATGTAATTTCCTCTTCTTTTCAGTTATTATCTAAAGTTTTATTCTCACATCCGACAATCTCTCACTCGAACTAAATTCATATGGGCATTATTAAGATTCATGTATTTTTTAAGCCAATTGAAAAATACTCTTCATTAGTACGATACTCTCTCTGGATAAAAAAAAGAGTCCACTTAGCCTTTTTTTTCTTGGATAAAAAAAGAGTCCACTTAGAAATCAAGAAAATATTAACCTTATTTTTTCATATTGCCCTTATTAAGTGTTATATGATCAAATCTCAATACCTATTTAATTAGGGGTAGTTTAGTCAAATTACCTATTTTTATCTAGCAGTTAGTATTTTCTTAAGGAGTGTGTAAATGACTAAGTGAACTCTTTTTTTAATTCGGAGGGAGTATTATTCAGTTAGGACAAAATGAAAACTATTTTTATCAAAATAACACTCATAATTAAAAGTATTTAAGAGGTTTTTGCATAACTTTCTCCACTTTTTAGCCTTCAATATGAAACCTTATAATGAAAACATACTAATAGGGCGAAATCTCAAACTTAAATGATTTCAATTTCAACTAAATACAGTGCAGTTTAAGCTAATAATTAGTAAATTACATAAGGTCTTTTCCGCGTTTACAGTAGACACGCGGGGTGCATTCTGCCTTTACCCTTTCTTTTTACAACTTAGACGCTGACTTCTTTGATATGCCAGTCAATACGACCCGTGTTTTCTACCCCAAGACGGCAAAATCCAAACCTGCTTGCACGTTCTTCCTTCCGATTAATATTACTCTCTCCGTCTCATATTATTTTATCATATTATTAAAAATATATGATTTTAATTTTTTTTTATAAAATTAAGATAAAATTAATTAAATATTTTTTATCTTATCCTTAATATTAAATGTTTTTGAAAATAATCAATATTTATTAGAATGTGTTTATTAAAAAGAGGTAAGATAGTAAAATATATATTTTATTTATATTCTTTTACGGAGCGTGCAAAAAAAAATGGCCAAGTAATTGGAACGGAGAGAGTAGTACTGCTCTCCACGTTTACTTCTTCACAAAAAAAAAAAAAAAAAAAAATTGCCGCTCACTCGGCTCCAATAATTCATATGAGGGAATCGGATAAAGAGGACAAATAGCCAGTAAAATATGTTTAGACTGACCCAGCAGCTACAAGTGAAATTTTAAGACTTAAAATGAATACGGTAACGACATAGATTAAGAATTATACTCCATTTACTTCATCTTATTTTCCTTTTTAATTTATTTTAAAAAAAAGAAATCCTTCTAATTTGACAACTCTTTAATTTTAAAATTTCACATGTTATATTTTTTTTTTTGATTAAGCACCGGGTGTCCGGGTCTCTTTGAGCCCCGACTAATCCCGGGGGTGCACAGGCCCTCGGCAAGGAGTTTCCCGCAAGTGCACCACGGTTAATTCAGGGTTTTACCCCAGTCCGATGGCCCTCAGAAATTGTTTGCACCCAGTGGGTTTCGAACTTGAGACCTTGAAGGGGAGCACCCCAAGGCTCAAGCCAATTTCACATGTTATATTTATGACCATAACATTAAAGAAAATTTTGATACATTACACAAATTTTTAGTTAACAAATAGAGAATTCAAGTCTTATTTTGCTTTCTCAAACTTCACGTCTAATAAGTTAAGACAAATAAATTAAAATCATCGAGTGTTTTTTGTGAGAATATCGAATTTGCCAATACTATACAAACTTTTACAAACCTCAACTTATGCTTGTAACTAGTCGTGGAAGTTTAGAGGTATTAATTTCACTTTAAACAGTATAGGAGGACGCTCACAAAGTTCTAGTGTGTAAAAAGTTGTTTTGAACAAGTTCATGGGTAAATATGTAGTTTACTATTTCATTGTTATTCAAATACAATCTTTTGCAGCGGTCATAATCCACGTCATGATCATGCATAACATAGGCACATTATTCAAGTCTTATTTTACTTTCTTAAATTTCGTGTCTAATCAAATTAAGACAAATAAATTAAAATGAAGAAACTATAATCATCGAGTGTTTTTCGTGAGAATATCAAATTTACCAATACAAACTTTTACAAACTTCAGCTTATGCTTGTGACTAGTCGTGAAAGTTTAGAGGTATTAATCTCACTTTAAATAGTACAGGAAGATACTCGCAAAGTTCTAGTATGTAAAAAGTGGGTAAATATGTAGTTTACTATTTTAAAAAATCTTTTTAATTATTATTCGAATACAATCTCTTGTAGTGATCATAATCCACGTCATGATCATGCATAACATAGGCACATTTTCGTAAATTGTACCGTACATTGGCCATTTTGCACTTGATAGCAATATTATGCATCTCAACACGTGCATCCTGGCATTAACAAGTAGGAATAATCAAAGTCCAAATCACATTTTACCCAAGTAAAACATACATCTTCATCTATTATCTGTTCACGCAACTACCCTAAATTGAGAGTGCGGTGGGCCTTGGCTTCACGAATTTCCACACGGCCACAAATTTAACAGACCATTATTAAAATCAAGCCGCCCATCCTTGAAATGGCAATCCATTTCAAATCCAATCACTATACTTAGAGCCCGTTTGTATTGACTTATAAGTTGTTTATAAGCTATTTTCAGCTTTTTTAATAATTGGCTGACTAGTTTAAAGTCATTTTATGTTTAAAATAAGCTCAAAAAAATAATTGAGCTCATTTGACTTAATTTATCTAAAGCAGCTTATAAGCTAAAAACAACTTATAAGTCAAAAAAAATAAGTTCAACTACCTTAACTTATTTTTTTTGCTTATAAGCTGTTTGCAGCTTATGCAAACAGCTTATAAGCATAAGCCCATCCAAACAGGCTCTTAGCTAGTCCAAAAGCCTATGTTTAGAAATGGCAAAGGCTTTGAATAAGTTTAGGCAAATTCATTCAAGAAAAGTAAATGTTCAGTCAAATTTGGTTATATTCTATGTATCTACTCCACAGGTTGGGGTTGGTAAAAAGAAAAAAAAGAAACTTCAAATTTTAACCTACCATGGTAGAAAAGTCGTAATCAAGTTGTGTGGCGAGCATGACCCCTGTCTCCATGGTTTGTTGAATGATTTGGCTTAGTCCAGAACATTCTATTTCTGATGTAACGACACTTTACCCTCAAGAAAATCACCACACAAACTTTAATGTTCTAGTTAAATTTGCTGTTTGTGCTAATTATGGATGAGAAGAAAGGTGAATAAGTGTGTGCTTTACGTTAATCCAGATTCCAATATTCAAAATAGAAAATCTTTTATAGAAAGCATTTTATTTTCCCAGTGAACCTGCCCAATGCAAATTCAAATTATTTTTTAAATCATTTTGTAGTGTTTGATTAAAATTAAAATTACTTTCTAAAATAATACTAGTCAACAATGACAACATATCCAGTGTGATCTCGCACAAGTGAGGCCTGAAAAGAATGAGGTATTCGCAGACCTTATGCCTACTTTTGTGGGGTATAGAGAGACTGTTTCTGAACAACTCTCAGCTTAAGAAAAAATATATTTCGAAATCAGTTTAGAAAGAAAAATATGCGAATAAAAATTATGATAAAAATGTCGACAAAAAGAGATGTATAAAAATTAAATATATATAGATAACCAAGGTAAACGAAGCATTAGTAGTGATAATATGAAGAATATGACACTGCTATAATAATAATAATATTGGAACCATGCACAATTAGAATTAGTGGCGGAGCCAGGATTTTCGTCGAGGGGGTTCAAAATATAAAAAAGTAAACATACGAAGAAGCCTAAGGGGGTTCAACCTCTACTATATATACATAAAAAATAATTTTAATCTTATAAAAACAGTGATTTTTTTTTCCGCCGAGGGGGTTCGGATGAACACCCTCGGCATAGTGTGGCTCCGCCACTGATTAGAACTATGCTAAACAAAGGCCATGCTCTTCCTTGGAAAAAGAGAAATCGCTCGACTGTCTAGTGACCGTCTATCTTAATTCTAGAAAATATTTATTTTTCTTTAAACACAAGATAAATATTTTATAATAAGAATTTAGTTTCAAATATATTTCCCATACGGGGAAAAAAAATAACACACACCTTAAAAAGAATAATAAGAGGCGTATTTTGTAATGACATTATTAACCCTCAGCATAAAAGGGCAATTTCGGTAAGTACCGCCCGTCCAAGGGGCATCAACGTAAAAACATTGCCGTCTTTCCGCATCCTTCTCGGGCCTTTATAAAATGGAGTTAGCATCTCTTGGAAACGCAGCCAAATATATCTTACAACTATACATTTCCCCTCAAATCATCAAAACCAAGAAAACGAATCTTTGCAAAATCTTTTTCCTACTTTCTACTGAGAGAAGATAAACATAAATCATGTGTGGTGGTGCTATAATTTCCGATTACATAGCCCCGAACCGGACTTGTCGGCGGCTCACTGCTGAGTTGTTATGGGGTCGAGCCGATCTGAGTAAGAAGAAGAAAAATCCGAGTAATTATCACTCCAAACACTGCCGATCTGAAGGAGTTGATGACTTCGAGGCTGATTTTCAGGACTTTAAGGAATTGTCCGATGATGACGATGTCAAGCCCTTTGCCTTCTCTGCGTCCAAACACTCTACTGGTAATCTTTTTTCTCTTTCCTCTGTGATTTTTTATTTTCCTTTGTTTTATCTTTTGTGAGTTTTGCGCTAAGAGAATACGCCATGTATATTTAATTACTCCATCCGTCACCGAGTTTAAGAAAAAAAAGACACTTTTTGAATCCTATGAGAAATCATTTCATTTGACTCTAAAATTGGAATTTTAGGGTTAAATTGCTGCTAAATATAGAGAAGTGTCATTTGGTTACCTATTAAAAAAAATTAATAGAAAAGTGTCATACATTTTTGGGACGGAAAAAGGAATGTGTGTCGTATAAATTGGGACCTCCTATTGGGATGGAGGAGGTACTTGATTTATATCGACTATTCTCGCTATAACTGGCCTGGATTGAGATTTTGTTTCTGCTAGTGAAGTTATTGTTATAGTACCGTTTGAATTTATTCAAGTGGACAAAAGGAGGTAACTTTTTGGTTATAAGGAAAATGTGCGAGGAGGCATAAAAGTTGCTATTTTTTTTCTTGATTAGCTAAAAAAAAGATGTGTGGCATGTAATTAAAAAGAGGAAGGATCCAAGATGGTATTTTAGCTAAAAGAATGATTAGTGCAAAAAAAAAAAAAATTGGTATCTGTATAGGCATTCATGTTTTGAGAAGCCTTGATTATACCTCTTAGTTTAGGGCTTGTTGACACCAGAACAGGAAATCAATCTTGATTGCCCTTTTAGCCTCACCTTTATTATTCAAGTCTTGTCACCTAGATGTATCGAATTAGACATAGTTGCATTGAGTTGGGAAACTTCGTGAATGGAATACTTTTTAAGCTAAATAGGAGGAGGTTATAAAAAAATCAAGCACAATTGTTGTTCTGTTGTCGGTTTGGATCAATATTTCCCATCTTGATCCAATTTGCTTGCTAAATGGTACAGAAAAATCTAAACGAAGATCACCTTTATGATGATTTTAGCTATAACTCGTAGATCTAGGGTTCTCAGTACCGTAGTTTTTAATCTGGGGAGGAGGAAAGCTTTAACATATGGGTCCAAACCCGGTAGTTATAGCCTAAACCCTGTGTATGTGTTAATAAATTCACTAAGTGTGTATAAAAATTAATTTAGAATCTAGCTACTAACACTTGATATAGCTGTCCTAAAATCCAGAACCTATAAAGTTCAAATCTTTGGATCCACCTTTGTTTGTAATCATGATACCAAGAGAGATTTTGGAAAGGCTTGATTTTGTGTAAGATCTAGCACCAGTGTTATCAGAGGCTTCTTACTTTTTATGATTATCTATATAGCTTACTATTTGATGGATTTATCGTTATTACTTTATGATGGAATTATGAATGACTGAAATATTTAAATTCATTTTGTTATCTGAAGGCTCCAAATCTGTGAAAACTGTTGATTCAGACAAGGATGCTGATATATCCTCTAAGAGAAAGAGGAAGAATCAGTATAGGGGGATCAGACAGAGACCTTGGGGTAAGTGGGCAGCTGAAATACGTGACCCAAGGAAAGGGGTTCGTGTCTGGTTGGGAACCTTCAATACTGCAGAAGAAGCTGCCAGAGCTTATGATATTGAGGCTAGGAGGATCAGAGGCAAGAAAGCTAAAGTGAACTTTCCTGATGAAGCTCCAGCGCCTGCATCAAGACACACTGTTAAGGTGAATCCTCAGAAGGTCCTTCCTAAGGAGAGCCTGGACTCTGTTCAGCCCGACACAACTATCATGAACAACGTTGAGGATGGTGGCTATTATGATTCTTTTGCATTTTTTGAAGAGAAACCCTCGACAAAGCAGTATGGATACGAGGATATGAGCAGTGGAGATTCAGGATTCGGCTCATTTGCCCCCTCAGCTGGTGCTGATATCTACTTCAGCTCTGATGTAGGAAGTAACTCTTTTGAGTGCTCTGATTTTGGTTGGGGAGAGCCATGCTCCAGGACCCCGGAGATATCATCTGTTCGGTCAGCTGCTGTTGAAACTAATGAAGCTCAATTTGTTGAAGATGCCAATCCCCAGAAAAAACTGAAATCTTCCACCAACAATCCTGTTGCTGATGATGGAAACACCGTGAACAACCTATCTGAAGAGCTTTCAGCGTTTGAATCCCAGATGAAATTCCTTCAACTCCCATATATGGAGGGAAACTGGGATGCATCAGTTGATACTTTCCTGAACACAAGTGCAACTCAGGATGCTGAAAATGCTATGGACTTATGGTCCTTTGATGATGTTCCTTCTTTAATGGGAGGCGTCTTTTAAGTAAACATGCCTTCCTTGCCTAGTTTTTGTAAATAAGGCTTCATGTGAGTGAACTTTGCTATTTTATTGCCTCCCAAGAAAGGCCCTTTATTGATATGTTAATTAAATCTCTGTTGTAACTTGGTTCTTTTAGGTGTGTGGTGGTGGATGAACGATGATCCACAGACAACGATGATTAAGCCATGGATTGTACGCTCAATATGTATTTGGTGATAGAGCGGTACATAGGTAATTAGGTTTTAATTAACTACTCAAGATGTTAAATCGAAGTTTTAAATTTGGAATTTTGGACTTGTATGAATGATGACAATTGATGAGACCTCGATGATTGCTATTACTTACTTTTGTTGGTGTTTACAAGTTGCTTCTTCACATGGACTATTCTTTCAATTCACTCATTTGCATATGCACTAAAAATAATACTGCAACGTGGCAGACCTGTTGGGGGACTTATGTGAGTGCATTGGTGAATCAGCCTTGGCATTTTCTATGGCCTTGTTGTTCGTGTAGAGGCGTCATAAGCGTCTGTTGGGACTCACTTTTCGACATATTACTAACTGTTTTGCGACCTATCATTTTTGTTCGAATAAATTGTATTTCCTTTCGCAAGGAAATGCATGGCGTCCGGCGTGTAGATCTTGTTCTGTTTAAGATTAATCCGTTATATTTTTTTTTTTTTTAAAAAAGAAGTTTTGCAGTTTGGGGAAAATGGATCCGGAGTACGTTAAGATCACATTTCGATTTGTAGAGTGTTCTAGTTCAGTTGAATGTACATGCTGGAATCTATGTGAATATCGCTATGACAGTCCCATCTCTAGTTCTTTTACCATTGTGTAAAAATTATGTCTTACTTTGGTGGCATTAGAAGAAAATTTTATTGAGAAATGAAGTGAGTTGCGTATATCATTTTTGTATAATACAAAATGTAGTCTGAAGGGGATGAACGCAAGTTAGGATCGAATAGAATAAAGGAGTAAATTCAGTCGGCAAGTAAATCAAAGTCTTCTTTAGCTTTTATTTTTGTGGTCCGAGCAGTCCTTGATCATGTTGTATAAGGTAAAAATCAGATATATGCTAAACCGGTGAGACCGAGGGAAGAAAGGAACAAGCACGAGCACGAAGGCTTTCTTTCGGGACTGGAGGAGTGCTTGAACCGAAGAAAGCGAAGAAAATCGATTGGTCCGGTTTCTCCATAGCCGATGTGTTCGCAGCCGTTGGGCCGGTTGATCGTGGCCGTTGGTCCGGGTTGTCGTGGCCGTTGGTCCGGGTGATCCGTTACACAAATGTCACGCGTCAAGACCGTTCTGCCACCTTGTACTGTCAATCGTACAGATGTCAGACCGTACGATCAACCTTATCCATTTTAGGGTTTTTCTTTATTCAAAAGGGCTTTATGTTGTATGAAGCCCATGAGGTAAAACTATAAATAGGGGTCATTATCCAATTTTTAGGGGTGGACTTCTTAAGTTCTAGAATATTTGTAACAGCAAAGAATATTTCTCTCCCTCTTAATATCTAATTTTGGTCCGAATTTATTGTGTTCTTCTTTGGATTTGCTCAATCAAACAATACTCATATATTACTAGATATATATATATCTATAGTAAATCATCGATTATTATTAGCTTCTTCATAGCATACCCTTATATATCTTTTTTCTACCAAATAAACTAAAGCTTAACCACATATCCTATACCTCATTTACAAATTCAATTGATTATCCAAATTCGGGGTAAACAAATGTATCTTCTGGAACATGCCCCTCCATTCTCATTGCGTAAAAATATTGAACGCTTCATCAATTGGTTACTACGCCAGCAAGGCAGAACATGCCACAAATATTGGTATAATTTCATAACAATCCAAGAATTATTCATTTTATTATTATAATTTTGTTTGCAAACCAAATGTCAATGGGTGCATTATTAAAGAACAGAAAGAAAAAGCCAAGTTGGCTATTCTCTCAGGAGGTTATGAAAACAAGGTAGGTTAGGTAGAGACATGACTGGTGTGGAGGAGAGCTATTGGTGGGTAGGTGACTGACGCGTTATTGAGGTGAAATCATAGGTAGCGTGGGTGAGGCTTAAATAAATCAATTTCCATTTCTTTACAATTATTTGGTATCAAAATTTACTGACTCAGATTAATGTGAATTCATATATCGCGTATGACTTATAAAAAAATAGAATATTTCCTACAAAGAAAATCTTCATTTTTTAAATTCAAACTCAAAATCCGATTAAAATAAAAGTGGAGAAAACCTATCTTCTTCGTGGTCATTGTTTTATGATTGTGAACGTGAAAGAGTTGTGTGATAGTGTCTACTGGTAGAAGTGGGGTCTAGTCTGCTCTGGATGTCACCAGATACTTTTGGAGATATGTGATTGCCCGTGATATATTACAGTACTATTAGGAGAAACATCTAAGCACGAGGGCCAGGATAGAGTTTGTTTTACGTTGTACCAACTTAAAGTTGGGAGTCGTACTAGTAAAATTAATTAAACCCAACCCCTACCCCCTCCATCTCTCAAAATAGTTAAAAAGGTAGGCAAAGGCACGTGTACTTGGCACAACAAGAACTGATCGTTAAGCTTGCTTTGTCGTGTCACCTCTGTACAAGGTAATGGAATCAAAATGATCGATCTTACTTCATCATAAGGCAAAAGAAAGAAAGAAAGTACTACATATTTAACCAACTTAAAATACCCTCTATTGTTTTTGTTGACATTTATTTGGAGCATATAAGCTAAATGACAACAAACTTGAGAATCCCAAACCTATGACATTTTACGAATTACATGTAGATTTGACCTTAATAAAACGTGTGATTTAAATGATGACAGGAATCAGGGTCAAGGGGACGTGCTATCTTGGTATATGCCTATTTAAGGCAGTGCCATATATTATTTGGGATAAGTCAATCTTATGGAGTCGCATATGTCTTTAAGAAGATAAAACGTGCTCCTTAGGTCCTTGTAACTAATGACACTGGCCGAAAATGCTTCAAAAAGTGAGAAAACGTTTCATCACCGTTAAAATTTTAAATTACAGTAATTTTTTAAGTTCGACAGGTGAAACTTCATTGAAATAACAATTTTTCAATTACACTGGCTGAAAAATTGATATTTTGTACACCTTATACCAAATTAAGCCCCCCACTAAACTAACGGGAAAAAATAATTAAATGGTGACCTCAAAGAAGACCATTTGTGCAAACGCCAACACTTTGCACATGAGAGCCCACCTAAGCCCAACTCAAGTGTTTCTGATCCTAGCCGAAGTGCCCAACCCGTACCTTAGCTATGAGCAAACGTGGCGGAGAAAGAACTAGTCATATGTAAAGTTTCACTTTGAGGAGAAAGTCCAGAATAAAGCAATCAGAGAAACAGAGAAGAAGAAAGCTGTCACGACCCGACTAGGGGGCCACGACGAGCACCCGGTGCTACCCCACCCGGGCACCCCCTTATCATGCATATCATAACATCTAGGTGAACCATAATTCATTTCATGCATTTTAAATCATTAATCAAGCTAGTCCCATTGGACGACCATCATCAATTAACATATCATGGGCATCTATGCCATGTCAAATATACAAGGCCGACGAGGCCAACAAAAGATATACAAAACATAGGCCGACATGGCCAAACATCTCTACCCACATACACATGACTACGAGCCTCTAAGAGTATGACATATCATGAGCGGGACAGGACCCCGCTATGCCCATAGTTATATACACAAAAGAATGAGTACCCAAAAGATATGGCTCCGAAGGAAATGGAGCTCTCTATGAAATCTTCAAATAGGCAGCTATGGGTCAAGTCTGTCTCCCTGTGCACCTGCGGGCATGACGCAGCGTCCACAAACAAAAGGACGTCAGTACGAAGAATGTACTGAGTATGTAAAGCATGATTAACATTGATATACAACATAATGAACAATATATGGAATAGCATAGGAGGGGAGACAATAATATCATCATCATCATGTCGCTTACTTACTCACATCGTCATCCGTGCCCCACAATAAAACTCGTACCATGCTTGTGCTCATATTAGTGTACATATCCTCATTCGTATTCTTATACATAGTCTCATCACATTCTTTTACATAATATATATACATACATAACCATTTCGTATACATGGCATTTACACAGCGTACCCGACCTCATTGGATCAGTATTTCATATACATACTTGGCCAACCAAGGCTCAATGTTACTCATACCTGGCCCTACCAAGGCTTCAGGGTTATCCGTACCATCTGCAGATGTGTGCGCGCGTTTCGTAATCGTATACATATTCTATACATATTCATACACATATATTCTACCCGGCGTTATAAGCTCGGGGTTTCATTATAGCCCTTCATAGGCACGTATGAGTATAACAGCCCATAGGCACCTTTAGCATCATTATTATCACCATCATCATTACTATCATTATCGTTATTGTTACTTCTATATCGTAGTCTTACTCGTCACCTGAGGTGCGTAGCGCATTCGTAGTACCAATCAAGGATAGTGAGCTTATGAGCTCGGAATGTGAAACATTTGTAGTCAACATACTCATATAGAGGGATTAGGAGTTTGGCCAAAGAACCATGCCTTATGAAAGAAGGGTTAGCCTTACATACCTCTTTGTCGAATTATTCTACACTTGCACGTACTCCTTCGATGCTCACGTTTCTACCTTCATTAAGGCCATACTATCATTAGTATCGATAACTAGTGCACATGGCTAGAACTAGAGAAAATTGGACAGCATCTCCTTTATCTATACAACATTTGTCCATATCATAATTCAACCCCAAACGTCAACAACACATTTATAATATCATTTCCATGGCCATTAATCATCTACATTATCCACATTCTCAATTCACTTCCATTTGTCCCTATTTATGGTCACAACACCCAACTTCGTTCATCCATATACAATGTTTATTTCATGATCTTAACGTCATTTATAACACACTCATATCACAATACAACAACAATCATGATTCAATTCAAACTATGTCTCAAAAACGTCACTATTCATCATTCATGTCCTAGTGGACCATGTTTTCTACAATCCATGCATTTTAATTCTCCAATACCGTAAACATCATATAAAAAAATCATGAATCTTACCTTAGAAGTTGTAGGGACAAGCTTTTGTTGATAATACTCCACTTTGAGTAAAACCCTAGTTTTTCTCCATTTGGGTTTCTTGACTTTAGATGATCCTTGATGGGTTTCTACCTTGGATTTACTTGTTTAATGTGGTTGATGGATTAATACCCTTGAAAACTTGTACAAAAGTTGTAGAGAGATGTTTTAGAGAGAGAGAGGAAATGTGGAAATGACTTTCATGAACTTGGTCTTTATTTATTAAATCATCACCGAACTGTCGGGTTCCATTATACGGTCCATTATACGGTCCGTATAATGGTTATACGGTCCGTATAATAGACCGTGAAATGGGTCTGCCCAGCACCCCTTCACTGTGACTACTTGACGGTCCGTTATACGGTCCGTAAAACAGTTTTACGGTCCGTATAACTGACCGTAAAACGTTACCAGTGAGCAACCTTTCACTGTGACCATTCGACGGTTCGTTATACGGTCCGTATAAATTTTATACGGTCCGTATAACTGACCGTAAAATTCCACCAGCAACCAACCTTCACTGTGATGGTTTTACGGTCCACTATACGGTCCGTATAACATTATACGGTCCGTATAATGAGCCGTAGAACTCATCAGTCACTGAACTTAGTTTCGCCACTTCGTTTGATCTCCGATCCTCATGGAACCTTCTTAACACTTGTTTAACACTTCAATACTAATCTAAGGGACGTTATAACTCTTTCCCAAAATGCCCTTAAGTCATCATTAACCCGATACTCGTATTTCGCTAGTTCATTCACTTGCGTACCAATGGAAGATTTTTTCGAGGTGTAACATTCTCCCCCCTTAAGAACATTCGTCCTCGAATGTCGAGAACACCCGGGATTTATAAAAATTTCGCCAGAGTTTCCCCTATAACATGGCACTAACAACCTGTCACAACAACCCATAATATCGATGCCACACAGGGCCACATCATAACGACATGAAAATTTTGGCCACATACGACCCAGAAGCATAAAAGGAAAACATCCATACCTTATGATTTTGACGTCTCATCTTGGACTTCTCCCAAGGGCTGAAATAAATGCGGGTACTTGGATTGCATATTTTCTTCCGCTTCCCATGTCATTTCCTCTCGATTATTATTTTTCCACAAAACTTTAACTGAGGCCACTTCTTTGTTTCTAAGCCTCCGTACTTGCCTATCTAATATGGCAATGGGTATTTCATCATAAGTTAACTTTTCTGTCACTTGAATATCATTCACTGGGACGACCCTCGTAGGATCTCCAACACACTTCCGAAGCATCGAGACATGGAAAACCGGGTGAACTGACTCCAAGTCTGGAGGTAAGTCTAATTCATAGGCCACTTTGCCTATCTTTCGCACAATTTCATAAGGCCCTATATACCGGGGACTAAGCTTCCCCTTTTTGCCAAATCTCATAACGCCCTTCATCGGCGACACTTTCAAAAACACCCAATCCTTAACTTGAAACTCTAAGTCCCTTCGACGGTTATCCGCATAAGACTTTTGGCGACTTTGAGCCGCCAACAACCGATCTTGTATGAGCTTGACTTTCTCTATGGCTTGTTGGACCAATTCGGGCCCCATTAACTTGGCCTCTCCCGTTTCAAACCACCCAATCGGGGATCTACACTTTCGCCCATATAAAGCTTCATATGGTGCCATTAGGATGCTGGAGTGATAACTATTATTGTAAGCAAACTCAATGAGTGGCAAATGGTCATCCCAATTTCCCCCAAAATCTATCATGCATGCCCGTAACATATCTTCAAGAGTCTAGATAGTGCGTTCAGCTTGCCCATCGGTCTGTGGGTGAAATGCCGTGCTAAGGCGCACTTGGGTCCCTAGACCCTCTTGAAAGGACTCCCAAAATTTGGCCGTAAACTGAGTTCATCTATCGGAGATAATAGACCTGGGACACCATGGAGTCTCACTATTTCTTTAACATAAAGCCTTGTATAATCTTCTGCCACATAGGTCGTCCTGACCGGTAAGAAATGAGCTGATTTAGTGAGTCTATCCACAATCACCCATATGGAATCATACTTGCGTCGAGAACGAGGTAGCCCTGTAATGAAATCCATATTAATCACTTCCCACTTCCAAGTTGGGATTTCTATAGCTTGCAATAAGCCACCCGGCTTTTGGTGTTCTATTTTTACTTGTTGGCAATTGGAACATTGGGCTACAAACTCCGCTACATCTTTCTTCATCCCATTCCACCAATATATAGACTTAAGATCATGATACATCTTCGTCGTTCCAGGGTGAACGGAGTAACGGGAATAATGAGCCTCTCTCAAAATCTGGTGGCGTAAGTCTGCCACATTGGGGACACATAGCTTGCCTCGGCATCGGAGGGCTCCGTCTCCCGAAATATCAAATGGTGACCCCTCTTTCTGAGCGAGCGTATCTCTGTACTGCATTAGCCTGGAATCCTCACCTTGCCGCTCTTTTACTTCCGCTACTAGCGACGGAACTGCCGAATTCTGAATAGTAGCTCTGCTGCTACCTGAGTCTACTACTCGGACCCCTAGGCTGGCTAGCTGCTGAAGCTCACGGGTCATTTCTCCCTTTTCTTGTCGCACATCGCATAAGCTTCCCATAGACCTGCGGCTAAGAGCATCGGCCACAACATTTGCCTTTCCGGGGTGGTACAGGATTTTGACGTCATAGTCTTTTAGCAACTCTAGCCATCGTCGTTGCCGCAAATTTAACTCTTTCTGCTTGAAGATGTACTGGAGACTCTTATGATCTGTATAAATATCCACGTGGACACCATATAAGTAATGTCTCCATATCTTTAAAGCATGGACCACCGCGGCCAATTCTAAGTCATGGGTAGGATAATTCTGTTCATGTTTCCGTAATTGTCTAGAAGCATACGCGATCACCTTACCATTTTGCATCAATACACAGCCTAGCCCGACACCTGAAGCATCACAATAAACAACATATCCTTCCACTCCCTCTGGAAGTGTCAAGACTGGGGCAGAAGTCAATCTGTCTTTCAACTTTTGGAAACTACGTTCACAAGCATCTGTCCATTGAAACTTAGCTGACTTCTGAGTCAACTTTGTGAGCGGTGCAGAAATAGAAGAGAAACCCTCAACAAATCTTCTGTAATACCCGGCTAAGCCCAAAAAGCTACGAACCTCTGTAGGGGTTGTGGGCCTTGGCCAAGTTTTCACTGCCTCGATCTTTTGACTATCCACTCGGATACCATCAGCTGCAACAATATGGCCCAGGAATGATACCGAGTTCAACCAAAACTCACATTTGGAGAATTTTGCAAACAACTCTCGAGCTCGAAGAACTCCAAGGACGGTTCGCAAATGCTCCGCATGCTCAGCCTCGGATCTAGAGTACACTAGGATATCGTCGATGAATACAATCACGAATAGATCCAGAAAAGGCCTGAATACATTGTTCATTAAGTCCATAAACACTGCCGGTGCATTAGTTAGCCCAAACGACATTACTCGGAACTCGAAATGGCCATATCTTGTTCGGAAAGCTGTCTTAGGGATATCTTTCTCCCTAACTCTTACTTGGTGATACCCGGACCTCAAATCAATCTTTGAAAACCATTTGGCACCATGCAATTGATCAAATAAATCATCAATCCTCGGGAGGGGATACTTGTTCTTAATTGTCACTTTATTCAATTGCCGATAATCAATGCACATTCTCAAGGAGCCATCCTTCTTCCGGACGAACAATACGGGTGCTCCCCACGGGGATGAACTAGGCCGAATGAAGCCTTTTTCAAGCAAGTCTTTCAATTGCTCCTTCAACTCTTTCAACTCTGCGGGTGCCATCCTATAGGGAGGAATAGATATGGGATTAGTGTCTGGCAACACATCAATCGCGAAATCTATCTCTCGCTCGGGAGGAAGGCCTGGAAGCTCTTCCGGGAACACATCCGGAAATTCATTCACTACCGGAACTGATTGAAGAGTCGGCGACTCAACTTCTACATCTCGAACTCGCACTAGGTGATAAATACACCCTTTAGTGATCATCTTCCTCGCTTTTAGATAGGAAATAAACCTACCCTTTGGTGACGCCGTATTCCCTTTCCATTCTAAGACTGGTTCGCCCGGGAACTGGAAACGAACCATCTTCGTTCTACAATCAACATTGGCGTAGCAAGAAGCCAACCAATCCATGCCCATAATAACATCAAAATCTACCATTTTTAGTTCATGCAAATCAGCTACTGTACGGCGGTCACATATCACCACTACGCAATCTCTATACACTCGGCTAGCTATCACCGATTCGCCAACGGGCGTAGACACCTCAAAAGGCTTAATAGACTCCGGCTCAATTATAAATCGACCCGCAATATATGGAGTAACATAAGACAATGTGGAGCCCGGATCAATCAAAGCATATACATCATGAGAGAATACCGATAATATACCTGTGACCACATCAGGAGAAGACTCAAGATCTTGGCGTCCAGCCAAAGCATAAATACGGTGCTGAGGACCGCTGGAACTGGGAGCTCTGCCTCTACCTCTACCATGGCCAACCTGCGCATGTGAACCTGGCCCCATAGGGCGTGCAGATGCTGAAGACCCGGCTATCGACCCTGATGGCTGGGCCCTACCTCTACCCTGTACTGAGGGGCAATCACGCATAATGTGGCCTGGTCGACCACAAGAATAGCAAGCATCTGAACCTGATCGGCACTGACCCCAATGCAACTTCCCACACTGGGAACATCGTTGCACGGGTGGTCTAGACTGGCCTGAATCATCTCTATACTGAGGCCCTGAATAACTCGGGCTCGGCCCTGAATGAGCAGATCTATCCAATCTCTGGCCTGAAAACCGTGGGAGCGCACTGGTCATAGAGTAGCCTGCATGCCTAGGGGGCTGCTGCCGGTGCCCACCTCTGGACTCACTCATCGGCCCCGAAGATCTAGCCCTCTTGCTATGTCCCCTATCCTGTTCACGTTCATTCCTCCGCTGCTGTAGGTGTTCCTCCAATTCCTGAGCATGCGCCTGAATACGCGCAATATCCATGCCATCCTGAAGAGATGCAGTCAAGCATTTATCCATCAAATGTGGCCCTAGGCCCTTCACAAACCGGTGCACCCGATCGCCCATATCCGCTACCATGGCCGAAGCATACCTAGCCAAGGAATTGAAGCGGAGACTATACTCTGTAGCACTCATGCTACCTTGCCTCAGATTCAAGAATTTATCGGCCCTAGCTCGCCGAACTTCTGGAGGCATGTAGTGACGGAGAAAAGCATCGACAAACTCTTGCCATACCGGCGGAGGTGCATTGGCTCCCCGCGAAGCCATCCAAACCGTGTACCACTGGATTGAGACATCCCTCAATCTGTATGACGCTAGCTCCACCGATTCGGTGTCTGAAGCATGTATCAATCGGAGCGTCCTTAGCATACCATCAACAAAATCCTGGGGATCCTCCTCCAGTTTCGACCCAAAGAATTCCGGGGGTTTCAAAGCAATGAAGTCACGGGCCCTTGCGCTAACAGTCCTGTCACCTTGCCCCGCGCTTGGCCTCTGAGTCTGGGCCGCAACCAACTGAGTCAACAAATTAATGGCCTCTCTTACGTCTTGGCCTGAAGCATTCGGCGGAGGAGCTGGAGCTGGGGCTGAGGCTCCCACGTGTTCCTCAGTAATAGGCACTGTCTGGGAGGACTGAGATTGAGCCGCACTCTGGGACTCATCTTCCTCTACTACTGGTGGCGGTGCTCTTTCAGCCCGCTTTTCTGCCACCGTCTTGCCCCTTTGGGCTGCTGTAACCTTTTTCTTTTTAGGCATCTCTGAAATACACAACACACGATTTAAGAACAAGAATTTCTTACATCATAGCTTTATCGCACGATTCTTATGAAGAAAGAAGGTCATATATTCCTAAGATGTCCGCAGCTTCTCGTTTATAAGTGTGGCGCGCAACACACCCATAACCAAGACTCTACTAGACACGACTCGTAGACACATCCTAGGACTCAACTGCTCTGATACCACTTTTGTCACGACCCGACTAGGGGGCCACGACGAGCACCCGATGCTACCCCACCCGGGCACCCCCTTATCATGCATATCATAACATCTAGGTGAACCATAATTCATTTCATGCATTTTAAATCATTAATCAAGCTAGTCCCATTGGACGACCATCATCAATTAACATATCATGGGCATCTATGCCATGTCAAATATACAAGGCCGACGAGGCCAACAAAAGATATACAAAACATAGGCCGACATGGCCAAACATCTCTACCCACATACACATGACTACGAGCCTCTAAGAGTATGGCATATCATGAGCGGGACAGGACCCCGCTATGCCCATAGTTATATACACAAAAGAATGAGTACCCAAAAGATATGGCTCCGAAGGAAATGGAGCTCTCTATGAAATCTTCAAATAGGCAGCTATGGGTCAAGTCTGTCTCCCTGTGCACCTGCGGGCATGACGCAGCGTCCACAAACAAAAGGACGTCAGTACGAAGAATGTACTGAGTATGTAAAGCATGATTAACATTGATATACAACATAATGAACAATATATGGAATAGCATAGGAGGGGAGACAATAATATCATCATCATCATGTCGCTTACTTACTCACATCGTCATCCGTGCCCCACAATAAAACTCGTACCATGCTTGTGCTCATATTAGTGTACATATCCTCATTCGTATTCTTATACATAGTCTCATCACATTCTTTTACATAATATATATACATACATAACCATTTCGTATACATGGCATTTACACAGCGTACCCGACCTCATTGGATCAGTATTTCATATACATACTTGGCCAACCAAGGCTCAATGTTACTCATACCTGGCCCTACCAAGGCTTCAGGGTTATCCGTACCATCTGCAGATGTGTGCGCGCGTTTCGTAATCGTATACATATTCTATACATATTCATACACATATATTCTACCCGGCGTTATAAGCTCGGGGTTTCATTATAGCCCTTCATAGGCACGTATGAGTATAACAGCCCATAGGCACCTTTAGCATCATTATTATCACCATCATCATTACTATCATTATCGTTATTGTTACTTCTATATCGTAGTCTTACTCGTCACCTGAGGTGCGTAGCGCATTCGTAGTACCAATCAAGGATAGTGAGCTTATGAGCTCGGAATGTGAAACATTTGTAGTCAACATACTCATATAGAGGGATTAGGAGTTTGGCCAAAGAACCATGCCTTATGAAAGAAGGGTTAGCCTTACATACCTCTTTGTCGAATTATTCTACACTTGCACGTACTCCTTCGATGCTCACGTTTCTACCTTCATTAAGGCCATACTATCATTAGTATCGATAACTAGTGCACATGGCTAGAACTAGAGAAAATTGGACAGCATCTCCTTTATCTATACAACATTTGTCCATATCATAATTCAACCCCAAACGTCAACAACACATTTATAATATCATTTCCATGGCCATTAATCATCTACATTATCCACATTCTCAATTCACTTCCATTTGTCCCTATTTATGGTCACAACACCCAACTTCGTTCATCCATATACAATGTTTATTTCATGATCTTAACGTCATTTATAACACACTCATATCACAATACAACAACAATCATGATTCAATTCAAACTATGTCTCAAAAACGTCACTATTCATCATTCATGTCCTAGTGGACCATGTTTTCTACAATCCATGCATTTTAATTCTCCAATACCGTAAACATCATATAAAAAAATCATGAATCTTACCTTAGAAGTTGTAGGGACAAGCTTTTGTTGATAATACTCCACTTTGAGTAAAACCCTAGTTTTTCTCCATTTGGGTTTCTTGACTTTAGATGATCCTTGATGGGTTTCTACCTTGGATTTACTTGTTTAATGTGGTTGATGGATTAATACCCTTGAAAACTTGTACAAAAGTTGTAGAGAGATGTTTTAGAGAGAGAGAGGAAATGTGGAAATGACTTTCATGAACTTGGTCTTTATTTATTAAATCATCACCGAACTGTCGGGTTCCATTATACGGTCCATTATACGGTCCGTATAATGGTTATACGGTCCGTATAATAGACCGTGAAATGGGTCTGCCCAGCACCCCTTCACTGTGACTACTTGACGGTCCGTTATACGGTCCGTAAAACAGTTTTACGGTCCGTATAACTGACCGTAAAACGTTACCAGTGAGCAACCTTTCACTGTGACCATTCGACGGTTCGTTATACGGTCCGTATAAATTTTATACGGTCCGTATAACTGACCGTAAAATTCCACCAGCAACCAACCTTCACTGTGATGGTTTTACGGTCCACTATACGGTCCGTATAACATTATACGGTCCGTATAATGAGCCGTAGAACTCATCAGTCACTGAACTTAGTTTCGCCACTTCGTTTGATCTCCGATCCTCATGGAACCTTCTTAACACTTGTTTAACACTTCAATACTAATCTAAGGGACGTTATAACTCTTTCCCAAAATGCCCTTAAGTCATCATTAACCCGATACTCGTATTTCGCTAGTTCATTCACTTGCGTACCAACGGAAGATTTTTCCGAGGTGTAACAAAAGCAAGTGCATAATTCTTTTTAAGTTCAAGAAAGGAATATAGGATCAGAAAGACACTGTTAGAAAGAAAAACATCACATTCCTCCTTCCAATTGAAGGCTTCACTAATATTATAAACTCAAATTACATAACCCCATTTAAGAGCTAGCAAACTAATTAAGCCATACCAAAGTTCCAAAAATGATTTGCTTCATTTCATGTCATGGATATTTCATATTACTTTCACTCATTTTCCTTCAAAAAATGTCTCTTCTTTCTTTTTAATAGAGGATACCTAGGGGTATTTATGTAATATGTAAATATTATTCCTATATATATATATATGAGGTCATGGCACCCATAGGGTGTGCGTAGTATTATTATTTCACATGGTATCAAGAGCCACGTTATTCTAGGGTTAAATTTTCTTTTCTTTTCTTCTTATTTCCGCAGCCCTAGCCACCTGCTTCCGCCCAATTTCATGGCTTCTTCTGGACCTTCTTCTTCCACGGTCTCCACCACTGCTGAGTCTGTCTTGTCCACGCCTCTTTCTTCACCTTTGTCGTCGGTGACGCTGCCTGCTCATGGCGCCACCATGTCGCTGCCCTTTACGATTGGCAGCCCTCGTGTCTCTTCGTTTCCTCTGCGACCAGGTAACAGAGAGCAATCCTCAACAAATTTTTCGTGGACTCCAACACGGTCTGTGGCTCCTTCTCCTCTCTTCCAGACCAGCCAGTTTGAGCGTGGTAATTCTTATGGGGGTTCGACGTTTGCTGCTCATCCAGGTTTCGTCTCCCAGCCACCCCCGTCTTCTTGCCTTGCCTCTCTCGCTGCTAGTCTCGAGCCATCTAAATTTAATGTCAAGAATTTTGTTACTACTATTCTCACTGTTGTTGAGGATTATTTACCATGGCGTACACAATTTGAATCGTTTCTTATTGCTCATGGTCTGCTTGGCATGATTGATGGTTCCATTCCGAAGCCTCCTATTTATATATTGGACGTTCATCATCGTGAGATTGGCAATACTGATTATCATCATTGGATACGCATTGATCAAATTGTTCGTGTGTATCTTTTTGCTACGTTGTCTAAAGAGACGTTAGTGGATGTACATGATCTTAAACATTCGCTAATGATTTGGGAGAGATTACAGTCTCGGTTTATGAATGCAAGTATGGCTCGGTCTATGGAGTTGAAACGTATGTTGTCTCATGTCAAGAAAGGAGAGACTCAGTCTATGGAGGCGTATCTTCGTCAGATTAAACTAATAGCTGATTCTCTTGCTGCTATCAATTCTCCTGTGTCGAATAAAGATTTGATTGAATACACCGTATTGGGTCTTGGTGAGGATTATGAATCCTTCATTACTGGAGTTACTCATTTTTCCGGGGCGACGTCTTTTGATGAGCTACGCTCAATGCTACTAGTTCAAGAACAACGAGTGAATTTCAAGAAGAACAGGGAACATGGGCTGGTGACTCATCAAGCGTTTTCTGCAAGTACTTTGTCTGCTCCTTCCAACACCACCTTCTCTACTTCTAACAACCATCAGCAACAAAAACAATACAATAAAACTAATGGTAAAGGACGAGGGGGTTGGCGTGGAGGCTGTGGAGGCCGCGGGCGTGGTCGCGGTCACAGTGGCCAGCAACACGGGCAGCAGCAAGGGGGTGTCTCGGGGTCACAGCAAAATGCACCAACTCAGAATACTCAAGGAGGTATGGCAGTTTATAATTCAGATTTAGCATCTAAGAGTATTTTGGCCCTTACTTCCTGTGGTACTAACCATATTTTTGCAGGTAATTCTAATGTTGAGGGGGTGTTTGGGACTAATACTCCTCATGTAGTTTGTCAAATATGTTATCATCCAGGTCACTCAGCAATTTCTTGTCCATCCCGTTATATGCTCAGACATCATCTACGTCAGCTTTTGCTGCACTTCCTACGGGCGAGAATGAGACCACTACTTGGTTTCCTGATTCCGGAGCATCTTCCCACATGACCCATGATCAAGGTATTTTAACGAATAAATCTCTTTACTCTGGCCAAGTTCAAATTCAGGTTGCAAATGGTACTAAAGTCCCTATTAAATATATTGGTGATGCCTCTTTAAACTTCAACAATAAATCTTTGAAGTTAAACTCTGTTTATCATGTTCCCCAACTTAAATTTAATTTAATGTCGGTTCAAAAATTGTGCAAAGATAATAATTGTACTGTGAGTTTTAACGAGCATTATGTTTTTGTTAAGGACAACCACTCGGGGGAGGTGCTACTCAAGGCTACTAGTCAGGGGAGTGTATACCCGATCACCATCACCAATCGTTCTACTCCGCAAATAGCTCTTTTGACAACCTCCATTCCTGGTCCAACCTGGCATCGTCGACTTGGTCACTGTGGAGATAGAGTTCTAGACACACTTAGGAAAAATAAGGCTATTGTTTGTGCAACTAGTTTTATTCATGACTGTGTTCCATGTCGGTTAGGAAAATCTCATCGTCTTCCGTTTAAAGATGTCATTCATTCGTGTGATAAACCTTTGCAAATTGTTCATTCTGATTTATGGCAATCTACTATTGCATCACATCTTGGATACAAATATTATGTTTGTTTTGTGGATGATTATTCTCGCTACTCTTGGATTTATCCTTTAAAACGAAAGTCCGATGTTTATCAAAATTTTGTTTTCTTTCAAAAGTTAGTTGAGAATTTATTTGATACAAAAATAAAACATTTTCAAAGTGATGGAGGGCGTGAGTTTGATAATGGTCTTTTAATTAACCATTTTTTACATAATGGTATTTCTTTTCAAAAATCATGCCCGGACACCCAGGCACAAAATGGAGTAGCCGAACGAAAGCATCGACATATCATTGAGTTGGCCCGAACAATGCTCATTGCAGCCTCACTACCTGCTCAATTATGGGTCGATGCTGCTTATACGGCCACTTATATAATAAATTGATTGCCCACTCCAGTTTTGCATGGTGTATCACCTTATGAGACATTATTTAAACGGGTTCCAGATTATAATTTCCTACGCGTCTTTGGCAGTCAGTGTTTTCCTAATTTTCCTGCTAAACCATCAAACAAGTTAGCTCCTCGGTCATTGTCATGTGTTTTCATTGGCTATGCTCCCGGTTATAAGGGTTATAGGTGTTTGGATCCAATTACGTGTCGGGTATATGTGAGCCGGGATGTTGGATTTCATGAGTCCGTCTATCCATATCGCACCTTAGTGTCGAGTCAACCATCCAGAGTCATTGGGACTAGTGATTCGGACCCTTCCCTTTTATCTTTCTCCCAATCCTCGACCAATGTGGCTCCCACCATTTCCTTCGGTGACCACTCTGTTTCAGATCACACCCGTCCGTCTAACCCATCCCCTAGTTCACCATCGTCGTCCAGCTCATCTTGTGGTCATCTTAGTCCACCACCAATTTCTACTCCACTGCAGCAGCCACCTCCTCAGTCTCCTCAGGCGTTGTCACATCCTAGTCCACCTGTGCAGCCCAGTCCACAAGTCCCACCTAGCCAATACCTTGCTGGGTCGTCTTCCCCGTTTGTGTCTTCTTCCGAGCCCCAAGTTCAGTAGCCCATTTCGGTTCCTTCTGATACCGTCGACCAACAGCCTGTCACCTCTCCTTTGGGTGGCATCTTTGTTCCACCATCTTCTACCAATGTTCATGTAATGCGGACCCGAGCTAAAGATGGAATTTTCAAACCAAATACTCTATTTAATCTTAACACTATTGAGTATGAAAAAGAACCGACTTGTTTCTCCCAAGCTAATAAGGTGCCAAAGTGGCGCCAAGCCATGGCCGAGGAGTTTAATGCAATGCTCACTAATCATACTTAGGACTTAGTACCATTTAATTCTAATAAAAACTTGGTTAGTACAAAATGGGTTTATACGCTAAAATGCGATGAGCATGGTAATGTGGTTCGGCCTAAGGCTCGTCTGGTTGCTCGTGGAATGCATCAACAACCTGGTGTAGATTACACTGAGACTTTGAGCCCTGCTGTGAAATCAACTACTGTTCGGTTGGTTTTAACTCTTGCTATTTCTTTTGGTTGGATTATTCGGCAATTGGATGTTAAGAATGCCTTCTTACATGGGACACTGTTAGAGGAAGTGTATATGGAACAACCTAAGGGGTTTGTTCACCCTGATTTTCCTGATCATGTTTGTCGTCTCCGAAAGTCTATCTATGGTCTTAAACAAGCTCCAAGAGCTTGGTATCACGGTTTAGTAGTTTCTTGTTGCAGCAGGGGTTCTTTTGTGCACAATCCGATAATTCTCTCTTCATTTTTCGTAAGGGCAAATTCATTGTTTATCTTCTTTTATATGTTGATGATATCATTCTTACGGGCAATTCTACTCCTTTAATTACCAAGTTCATTTCCGTTTTGGCCAAGGAGTTTGCTATGAAAGATTTGGGGAATTTGCATTTTTTTTTCTTGGGGTGCAAGCCGTGCGTAAGTCTCATGGCTTATTTTTATGTCAACACAAGTATGTTAAGGATCTTCTTCGTAAATTCAACCTTCATACGGCTAAGCCAGTACACACTCCTCTTCCTAGTCGTACTACTTTGTCTCTCACCGATGGTGAGTTATTGTCTGATCCTAGTGAGTACTGTAGTATGGTAGGGGCCTTGCAATACTTGACCATGACTAGACCTAATATTACATATGCTGTGCACTTGGTTTCTCAGTTTATGCATGCTCCTCGTACATCTCACTTGTTGGCTGTTAAGCGTGTCTACAGGTACTTGGTTGGTACAGCAGATTTTGGTTTGTGGTTACGTCCTTGCACGCAATCTTCAATTATGGTAGCTCACTCAGATACCGATTGGGCTGGCTGTCCCGATAGTTGCAGGTCTACCACGGGTTATGCTATCTTTTATGGGGACTGCCTCATTTCTTGGCCTGCAAAGAAACAACCCACGGTGTCCAAGTCGTCCACCGAGGCAGAGTACCGGGCAGTTGCCTACACGGTCCAAGACACTCTTTGGATCCGTTCTCTGTTAGCAGAGTTGGGTTTGATGATATGTTCTCCTGTTACACTTTATTGTGATAATGTTTCAGCGACGTATTTAGCAGTGAATCCAGTTCAACATGATCGTAGTAAGCATATTCGAATTGATTATCATTTTGTACGAGAGCGTGCTGCTCATGGTGATCTGGTAGTTCGCTATGTACCAACTCAGCACCAGTTGGCTGATATCTTCACGAAGAACTTATCCAGTCAACGCTTTGAATATTTACGGTCCAACCTGCGCGTGGTTTCCCCCGCACAGTTTGAGGGGGTGTAATAGAGGATACATAGGGGTATTTATGTAATATGTAAATATTATTCCTATATATATATATATGAGGTCATGGCACCCATAGGGTGTGCGTAGTATTATTATTTCACACTTTTCACCCTCATTTTCTTGATAGCCCTTGTGGTAGTGGCGATTCCTTCTATGCTCTTCTTAATCTTGAAGCCCCAAAAGCCTGTTTTCTCTCTTCAAATATTAAAGGTACAATCTTACAAGTTGAACCTCTCGAATTCGGGCTCTGACCCACTATTTTCATCTGTCGTCTGTCTGACATTGATTGCGCAAAATCCTAACAAGGTTGGCATAAGATATAGACCGACGCGGTTTCATGTATTTAATGGAGGAGTAGTGATCGGACTGATTCAAGTTCCTGCATTTTATCAACCTCCACATAGCAATAACTTAACCTTGGAGGCTCGTGCAATTTTTTACTGCGTGAATGTCACACAAATTTTGTCTAATATGTCATTGCAACAAAAAAGTTCCACGAAAAGTGTTATATTGGCAAGCATGTTGGGTGATGTTGCAGCTCAAGTAAAACTTCTCAATGTCAACTTGCCCAAGGTTAAGGTCTGTACTTTTTCCAGTACTATCATTTTATTTGTGGTACACATAGTTATCTTTTAGACGATTTGATAAAGTAAAAAAAACTAAAAAATTATGCTATAAGTTATGTACAGATTTTCTAGTTAGTATGTATAATTGTATTTCTTCTTTCGATTTTTTGAAGCTCGCGGTGGAGTGGGACATAAACATTGACCAAAACCATATTAAACTCAGTAACCAATTAGTCTACAGCTTGAAAGCAGCAAAATATAATACGGTATGGACGATTATCCTGAATATCATTTACCTGTTCATGATTCGAACTATTACAATATGTAATACTTTATATTGAAACGCACGTACTGTTTATAACGTTAATAACAAGTTTTTTTTTTCTATTTTATTCGTTCTGCCTCTGCAGATATCTCTTCCAATGAACATCAAGGGAACTTTCTCCAACAAGTGCTCTGCCTCTATTTACATCTAGAGCACAGAAGATATATATATATATACACACACTCTGAATGACATTGAACTGTAAATTCTACTTACATATTCACTCATGAATTCATTAATTATTTTGTAATACCTTAGTTCTGTGTAAATTAAATACAGTTTTGGATGAATAGTGTAATCTTATGTGTTACCAAGTAATAGATCTATTATCTATGCATAGACAGGTAGAATAGAATGTACAGGTTTGACAAAATTCAGTAGCTTTGGACCAAATTTTATATTTATCTTAAAAATTCATTTAATATGTGCAAATTAATAATTTTGAACCCAATAACTCAAGAGGGATAAAATCCAGAATCCATAAACTTCAAATCGTGGATACGCTTATGTATATCTACGACATAGTGGTATTGTTGGATTTGCTACTTGAAGAATTTTGAGCAATATAAGTATGATCATTGTACGTACCACATACTCCTATTTGCTATTTGGTGGTGATTGAGGAATTAGGAAAACGTGCCGTTTCTAACATGTGAGAGATGTTTGAATAAGTCTGAATTAGACAGTCAAAATGCTACAACTGCAAATGATTTTGTTTAAGTTCCATGTCGGAGCTTTTTATAGCCTTTTGAAACCAAACCAAAAAGCATAAAAAGTATTTACACATGAACTGCTTTTCTGTGTCGTCAACAAAAATGTCTACTGTCGACGTTAATTAGTCCTCATACTGGTCAATCTACGGGGCATCGACGACTGTTTCATGTTGTTAGAATTTAAACATTCTTAACCACTTTAATCTCTCAAAGGACAAGCAATTAGTAGTTGGATTTTACAACTTTTTTCACATCGTTGAAGTCCGAAAATAAAGTCAACAAGGCATGGATGATGAAGCAAGTGGTGTTTAAACAATTATCAACGTGAATGAATTAATCATCCTAAACAATGAAGGATCGGACCACCGACCCATATGCAACGTTATAACCATGCAATTGTTTCATTATTTTTTATTTAAATTTATGAATGACTAACCATTCTGTGTTATCGTCGGATGGATGAAGTCTCTTTATCCTTAATTAGATGTTTTGGGTTCGTGTCCTTATAAAGTATTAAACAAAAAAGAACTGTAGTCACTCCCCCTCCCCCCCTCTTCTTAAATGGGCCTCCTATATATGCCTTCTTCTTCTTTTTTTGTGTGTGTACAAAACTTAAATGTCAACACCAAATTGGAAACTTGGCTGCTGGTTTTAGTCAAACAGTGGCATGCGTAGGTAATCATACAAACTCAGAAAAATGCATGCAGTTCTTTATCCTTCTAGCTAACTAGTACCTAGCATAAATTAATAAAGAGGTCCTACTTGTTTCATGATCAAGGGTTTATTCTTCTGTCTCCATAAAACAAGTCAGGAGAAATTAAATTTGCTAAAAACAATATGGCAAATAATCCCATGGGTGCCATAAGCAGCTATTTCACCACAGTCATGGTGGTTCTATATCTGAGAATTGGCGCAGCCTACAGCCTCCATATCAGTGAATGCAAAAAGCCAGAAAAGGGAGCTGCTCTCTTCATCTTTGGTGACTCCTATTTTGATGTGGGAAACAACAATTACATCAACACATCCACCCTTGACCAAGCCAATTTCTGGCCCTATGGACAATCTTACTTCAGGTCCCCTACTGGAAGATTTTCTGACGGCCGTTTGATTTCAGATTTTATTGGTAATTTTTTATCCTAATTAGCCTGTTAAGTGTCTCAAATTGGTTAGAGAATGAATTAATTGTTGTCTTCTTATATGATCAAATTTTAAGGCTTGAGCTTTCTAGATGCACTTACCAATGCCAATGCCAACTTTTCCAGGTGGGGATAACGGGTCTCTGCATCCCCTAAAGTTCTACTCACATTATATATAGGGAATCGCGTACCTGATTCTTCTCGGACCAAAACACCACTTACCGCTACCTCGGAGACGGCAAGGTAGAGAAAAAGTTGCTCGTCCGCTTTCGGTGTGTGCAGTAGCGGCGGGCTGGACAAGTACCTTTTTCAATTCTTGCAAAGCTCTTTGACACTCCGGTGTCCAAACGAAGTCATTCTTCTTTCTTAGTAAGGAGAAAAAGCGGTGACTCTTATCCGAGGACCTCGATATGAAATGACTCAGCGTCGCTATTCTTCCGGTGAGCCTCTGCACTCCTTTGACGTTATTTACCACCTCAATATCCTCGATGGCTTTGATCTTATCCGGGTTGATTTCAATCCCCTGGTTTGACACTATGAAACCCAAAAATTTACTAGACCGGACACCGAAGGCACATTTTTCCGGGTTAAGCTTCATGTTGTACTTGCGGAGTACATCGAAGGTTTCCTGCAAATGCTTTAAATGGTCCTCTGTTTCCAGGAACTTGACCACCCTATCGTCAATATAAACTTCTATTATTTTCCCTATTTGTTCTTCAAACATTCCATTAACTAGGCGTTGGTAAGTTGCACCGGCATTTTTTAATCCGAAAGGCATGACATTGTAACCATAAGTCCCATACCGGGTAATAAAGGATGTTTTCTCTTGATCCTCCGGGTGCATCCGGATTTGGTTATACCCGGAGTAAGCATTGCGAAAACTTAACATCTCATGCCCGACTATTGCATCGATCATTCTATCGATGTGAGGCAACGGAAATGAATCCTTCGGGCATGCTTTGTTTAGATCCTTATAATCTACGCACATTCGAAATTTATTACCATTTTTCGGCACCACTACTACGTTAGCTAGCTAGTCCGGGTACTTTACCTCCCGGATAGAGCCTATTTTCAAAGCTTCGTTACCTCATCCTTTACGAAGGCGTGTTTTGCCTCTGCCATGGGCCTTCTCTTCTGCTTCACTGGGGGGAACCTCCCGTCTAGGGTGATCTTGTGAGTTGTTACTTCCGGTGGCACAACTGTCATATCTATATGGGACCATGCGAAGCAATCGACATTAGCTCGAAGAAATTTAATTGACTTGTTCCTGAGCTCCGAGGTTAACCCCGTGCCCAGGTATACCTTTCTGTCCTGGTAGATATTCGAACAAGATGATTTGCTCGAACTCTTCTACTGTTGACTTGTGACTTGGTTGCAACCGAGTCATCCGGCAAGATGAATGATCTGGGTACACCGAAATCATCCTCTTCATACCCCGGGTCCAACCACTTCTGCTCCGTTAGTGTCCTTGCCCCCGGTTGAATCATCTTTTTTATCTAATTTTTTGGGAAGAGGTGACGCTTCCTCGACCGCGAACATCTCCCTTGCAGTGGGCTGTTCACCTCGGATGGTTTTTATCCCCTCCGGGGTCTTGAATTTCAGCAGCTGATGTAATGTTGATGGCACGGCCCTCATGCTATGTATCCAAGGTCTACCCAGCAATGCATTATGCTTCATATCTCCTTCTAATACATAGAACATCGTTTGCTGGATAGTGCCATCAATGTTGACCGACAAAGAGATCTCCCCCTTTATGGTTTCGCTCGGCATGTTGAACCCGCTGAGCACTCGGGCTACCGGTACGATATGATCGAGTAGCCTTAGTTGTTTAACCACTCTCCACCGGATAATGTTGGCCGAACTACATGGGTCAATGATACCTTCTGCATCTTCGTTGTTGAAAGAGATGGAACCCTCGAGTAAGTAATCCCGGCTGCGCTTCTTACGCACAATAGAAACCTTCGTCCGTTTCATCACCGGCCCTCGAGGGGTATCGGTACCCCCGATTATCATGTTGATTATATGCTGAGGTTCTACTGGTTCGGCCCGTTTATGAGATTACCTTTCCTTGTAGTGACCTTTAGCTCGTTCACTTAGCAATTCTCGGAGGTGGCCATTTTTCAGTAACCGAGCCATTTCCTCTCTTAGCTGGCGACAGTCCTCAGTTCTGTGTCCATGGGTTCCATGATATTCACACATCACGCTCGGGTCCCGTTGGCCTGGGTCTGACCTTAGTGGTCTCGGCCATCTTGCTTCTGTGATACGACTTGTTGTACCCTATTTTAACCGGAGTCAAAATAGTTTACAACATCCTGGTAATTCCGGGGTTATTTAAAGTTAGGGAGTCGCCACCTAATTATTTATGGTGAATTAGGACACTTAAAGTTGATTAAAGTAATTTTCTAAAGTTAACTCCGTTTAAGGTCTACTAACTTAAGATTCTAGGTAAGGGTTCAATTAGTCTAAAGGGAAGGTATTAGGCATCCTTTAAGACCCATTAACAATGGTTAACCGACTGGACTTCTGTTAATTAATTAAAATATTAGTCATAACTAGGAGAGTAGTGATAAAATAGATATTTAATGGAGCAAGCGTATGATAGTTATGGGAAATAGTATAAAGGGATTCAAGGTTCTGGACTAAAGGGGGGATGGTTCTTATCTGTATTCAAATCGAAAAGAGGAGCTAAATATGTTTCCGAACCGACGACGAGCTAGACCCAAAATCATTTATAAGTGAGACTTGTATTTGTCTAACATTCATTGAGCTCAACTAAATATATCCTTTAACCGAAAATTTATCAAGGATTACGGTGATTTGGGAATTTTAAAACTTTGAAATCAAACCCTTTTGAAGAAATATTTCTGGAAAAAGATTATACCTTAACTCAAAAGTAAACTCCAGGGCTTATTGCTATCGTTCGTAGCTAAACTTGAAAATTCTGGCAAGATTCTAATTGATTTTTAAATCTTTTCTTGCTATCGAGAATATAAACTGTTATTGCTAACTCTCTAGGAAAAGGCCCTAAGCCATAATAATTCTCGGGTCAACAATAAACATATGATGAAAACAAATTGCTAGTCACACAATAGGTAATCAAAACGTATACACAAAGCGTGGAAAACAATTTGGATCCATATCCAGACCCCGAAGAAGATTTTATCTTCAGAGTTTGTGATATGGGCGATATAAGGAAGATGGACCAGAATACGTGGGCGTCGTTCAATGATGGTGTAGTCGAGTCTCAAAAATGAGACTCTTAGGCTCCAGAGTACATGCGAAAGAAAAGAAAAGAAAAGTAGGAATTAGCAAAGGGAAATTTAATTATCAACAAACTATGGAAAGTAAAACACACAACATTATGTGCTTGCAATAAACAATACATAGGAGACACGGAAGACTAGTGATGAATCTAAAAAGAATTATTGGTAACCACAAACTTGCACAAAAAGACGTTTAAAAGGATAAAACCAACCAAGCCATTACACCAGGTCCCCCACTCAGATAAGTATTACCATGCACACTTTGACAGCTTATAATTTCTTTCGAAGTAAAACTTGTACCCTCCACGTAGGTAAGTATTAGCAATTTTCAAGTTTCTTTACCATCTAAACTTAGTTCTATCACTACACTTAGCAAAATACACACACTTTATCCATTGTTTTACTTCTGTTCACTCTTCATAGGACAATGTTATTTTGAACATGTAAATGATTAGAAATAATCCAACAAACAGGATTCCACTTAGCAAGGTCAGCTAATCAAACACCTCTTTCCATCTCTATTTCGACTTTCAAATTGGAAGTCACTCTCATTATTGATAAGGACGACATTCACAGAATATTTTGCAATCTCGACAGTGCAAGAGGTTGTGCATATTTCTGAATGCCCAGTTAAATACAACAACAACATATGTAGGAAAGAAGGACAATACCAAACAGTTTAGGACAGGGGCGATATACCAAGCAAGTTCAGTTAATTGTACTAATAGAAAAGGCCAAAAGTAAACTCAACAGCAACATCTATTACCCTATCATATAAATCCTTACAGCTGATTAATAAATGTCGTTACAAAAGAAATCAAACTCAAGTGATCAAGTAAACTGGATTTTGATCCTTTTACAAATGATAATACAAGTCTTTGAAACAAGTATAGCCAACATGAATCCTATCAACTTAAACAAATTCTAAGAGAATGTAGAAAATACAAGTCTTTGAAACAAGTGTTGCAGCAATGACATGGTAAATTAACCCAAGTCTCAAACTAGCCATTTCGACATTAATCCTATCAACTTAAACAAACAGCCATGACCTTATAGACCGACATAAATCTTAAACTAATCAGCCAGCATCATATATCAATTCAAACAAGCAGCTTATGACTTTGTCAACTAAAAGAGACTTCAATTAACCAAACATCAACTATAATAACACCAACTACTAACACCTTGGTAGGGTTAAGCAGGAATTAAAACATGCATAAACAGGCCTAAACTAATAATTAAACAACTAATCTGACCGCATAGGAAGAGCAATTAATTCAAACATGCATACACCCGTAATTCGGCACACACAACCATCGAGTAGGAAAAACACCAAAATAAGCTAAAAGGAAAGAAAGTCACCTCTTTCGGGTGCAGTGAACGAGGGTATGAGTCTCGGATCTACGTTTGAACACGACGAACTCAAACTCGAAAATTCTTTCAAATCGAAAGACTCGATATCAACAGGAACAGTATACTGTTGTTCGAAAAAGAGAAATTCTGTTTGTCTCAAGAATTTCAAATGTAAGTAAGGGTTCAGACCAAATTTAAAGAAAAAGATGCTTTGTCACAAAATGCTCGTGTATTCCAATCCCCTTTTTTTTATGAATCGAACCAGATACTTAAAAAAAAAACAGAGAGTAGGGATTCGTTTTTTCTCCCTTTTTTTTCGACTGAGGACTTAAACCATATTTATAGTTGATAAAGGCTAGGGTTTTCTATTTGGGCGGGATTTGAAGTTGAAATCCTTTCAAATCCGAGCGTTAGAGCTTGTACAAGATTGTTTGTTTGTGATCCTTTTTTGTGACCTTCTGAAAAGCAAAAGATTTCATGGAAATGGAAAGGCACGGTCTGAGTTGGAGAGAAAAGCTTGGTTTTTCGCTTAAAATAGACGAAGAGAGCAGCGTTGCACGAGAATGGAGTGGTAAGGTCTGTTCATGGTGAAAGAGGGACTGACCTTTGCTAAAAATGGAGGAGAGAGGAGGAGGGAAGAGAGAAAGAAGGAGGGGGCGGCGTGAAGGTTGAAGGGGATAAACTAATACGTATACTTTAGGTTTTGGGTGAGTGTTGAAGATAAGCGGACCGGGTCGGGTGGAAGGCGGGTGTGGGCCGGGTAACGGACTAGTGGGTTGGAAAATATGGGCTGGTCATGTAGTTGGGCTGACAGGGTCCGAATTTGGCTGAAATGTTAGCCTTTTCTCCTTCATTTTAATTATTCTTGGGCTTTTAACTTAATATCTAGTACAATATATATTATGTGAAGACAAATAGTAATTAGTATGTGGAAAGTAAAGGATTTAATAAAGTAAAATTAATTTAACGAGTACAAATCCTAAAATGAAACGATGACGAACCATTTAAAATTTGCGATAAGGTAATACTAGTAATGTTGATAGTAAAATAGTGAAAATGAAAGTAATGATATTAATAGTAGTAGCAAATAAAAATAATAGTGAAAATAAAGTGTTTCACTCGTCAATAAATCAGAAGCTCCAGGAAATAAATTGAAATAAAGGAGGGACAAAATTGGGTGTCAACACGGCCAATAGCCGAGACGAGGTCCGAAGTGTTGACGTTGAAGTTGTACTCCGATATCCTCGGCAAGTCTTTGTTGCTGGCCAAGCTTCCGGCATCGCTCCTAAATGAGAGACCTTTCGACGGGCGCTCGGCCCGTTTATCACCCCGACCGGAGAATTGACTCGGGCCAACCCTTGATTTTTCCAACTTGAAGCTTGGCCTTTCCGAATGAGAGTATGGCCGATACCTTTTCCTCGATGGTATGGACTCCGGCTCGTAATGTTTTCGCGATCTCTCCGAGCTTTTATTGATATTCACGGGCCCCGGGGGAAGCTCGAGTTGGTCATCCTCTACCCAAATCTTTGATTCGTATATGTTATGGACATCCGCCCAGGTCACAGCCTCGTATTCCAGCAAGTTTTCCTTAAGTTTGAACGAGGCCGTCGAGCTCCGAGGATTGATCCCTTTGGTGAAAGCTTGTGCAGCCTATTCCTCCAGAACCGGAGGGAGCTACATTTATTCCCTTTGGAATCGGTTGACAAATTCACGCAATAACTCGTCATCCCTTTGGGCTATACGGAAAATATCCGCCTTACGGGCCTGCACCTTTTTGGCACCGGCATGAGCTTTTATGAACGCATCGGCGAGCATTTCGAAAGAAGTGATTGAATGGTCGGGCAGATGGTCGTACAAATTCAATGCTCCCTTCGACAGAGTTTCTCCAAACTTTTTCAACAACACAGATTCAATTTCATCCTCTTCAACATCATTGCCTTTTATGGCACAGGTGTATGAAGTCACGTGTTCCTGAGGGTCCGTTGTGCCATCATATTTCTGGATATCCGGCATTTTAAACCTCTTTGGGACCAATTTCGGAGCCGCACTCAGAGGAAAAGGCCTCTGAATGTACCTCTTCGAATCCGGTCCTTTCAGAATAGGCGGAGCCCCTGGGATCTGGTCGACCCGAGATTTAAAGGATCGGTGGCCGGCGGGGCGGCTTTCTCCTGATTCACGGTGTTTTGTTGGTTGAGGCCCTCCCTCGAATTAACGGGGTTTGGGTCGACGGGATTTGTTGGTATTCCCCGTGGTCCACCATTTTCATTTTCGACCACAATCTCGTTATTGTTGACGTGACCAGATTGTCCACTGTTTGCCGTTTGGTCCGTTTTCACAGAGACGAACAAAAGATTTTTTAGATCCTAACGGGTAAGAGATAGAAACCAAGATCACAGATCACTATTATCCTAGCCCCACGGTGGGCGCCAAACTGTTTACCCCAAATTTAGGTAATCAATTGAATTTGTAAGTGAGGTATAGGATATGTGGGTGAACTTTAATCTATTTGGTTGGTAAGAAATGTATAGAGATTCGTTGCAATTGATATGTGTCTATATGTGTGATTGCTGTGAGCAAATGGATCGATATTGACGATTTATATTGAATATATATGTATTAAGTAGTATATAAATATTGGATGAGTAAATAAAGCTAAAGAAGAACACACAAATCCGGACCAATATCAGAGAGAGAGAGAGAGAGAGAGAGAGAGAGATTTTATATATTTTGCTGTTACAATGTTCTTGATATTGAAAGGCTAACCTTTGAAAGTAGGGAAATGCCTCATATTTATAGTTTTGCCTTATGGGCCTTCTATACAACATAAAGCCCTTTTGAATAAAGAAAACCCTAAAAGGATATGGTTGGGCCGTACGGTCTGACATCCGTACGATTAGCAGTACAATGTGGCAGAACGGTTTTGACGCGTGGCATATTGTGTAACTGATCACCCAGACTAACGGCCACGATCAACCGGACTAACGGCCACAATCAACTCGGACTAACGACCACGATCAACTCGGACTAACAGTCACGATCAACTCGGCTATGGAGAAACCGGACCAAACGATTTCCTTCGCTTTCTTCTGATCCACTTCTAGTGCGATACCTT
Source organism: Lycium barbarum (assembly GCF_019175385.1). Classification (NCBI taxonomy): domain Eukaryota; kingdom Viridiplantae; phylum Streptophyta; class Magnoliopsida; order Solanales; family Solanaceae; genus Lycium; species Lycium barbarum. Next base: position 148,287,965 of record NC_083339.1, read on the forward strand.
CGGTCCGGGAGAAAGTCTTCATGCTCGTGCTTGTTTCTTTCTTCCCTCAATTCCCAGTCTCACCGGTCTAACATAAATCCGATTTTTACCGTATACAAACAATTTTTCAATTACACTGGCTGAAAAGTCGATATTTTGTACATCTTATCCCAAATTAAGTCCCCCACTAAACTAACGGGAAAAAATAATTAAATAGTGACCTCAAAGAAGACCATTTGTGCAAACGCCAATACTTTGCACATGAGAGCCCACCTAAGCCCAACTCAAGCGTTTCTGATCCTAGCCCAAGTGCCCAACCCGTACCTTAGCTATGAGTAAAGGTGGCGGAGAAAGAACTAGTCATATGTGAAGTTTCACTTTGAGGAGAAAGTCCAGAATAAAGCAATCAGAGAAACAAAGAGAAGAAGAAAGCAAGTGCATAATTCTTTTTAAGTTCAAGAAAGGAATATAGGATCAGAAAGACACTGTTAGAAAGAAAAACATCACATTCCTCCTTCCAATTGAAGGCTTCACTAATATTATAAACTCAAATTACATAACCCCATTTAAGAGCTAGCAAACTAATTAAGCCATACCAAAGTTCCAAAAATGATTTGCTTCATTTCATGTCATGGATATTTCATATTATTTTCACTCATTTTCCTTCAAAAAATGTCTCTTCTTTCTTTTCACCCTCATTTTCTTGATAGCCCTTGTGGTAGTGGCGATTCCTTCTATGCTCTTCTTAATCTTGAAGCCCCAAAAGCCTGTTTTCTCTCTTCAAACATTAAAGGTACAATCTTACAAGTTGAACCTTTCGAATTCGGGCTCTGACCCACTATTTTCATCTGTCGTTTGTCTGACCCTGATTGCGCAAAATCCTAACAAGGTTGGCATAAGGTATAGACCGACGCGGTTTCACGTATTTAATGGAGGAGTAGTGATCGGAATGATTCAAGTTCCTGCATTTTATCAACCTCCACATAGCAATAACTTAACCTTGGAGGCTCGAGCAATTTTTTACTGCGTGAATGTTACACAAATTTTGTCTAATATATCATTGCAACAAAAAGGTTCCACGAAAAGTATTATATTGGCAAGCATGTTGGGTGATGTTGCAGCTCAAGTAAAACTTCTCAATGTCAACTTGCCCAAGGTTAAGGTCTGTACTTTTTCCAGTACTATCATTTTATTTGTGGACGTACGGTTACACGTAGTTATCTTTTAGACGATTTGATAAAGTAAAAAAAATAAAAAAAATTATGCTATAAGTTATGTATAGATTTTCTAGTTAGTATGTATAATTGTATTTCTTCTTTCGATTTTTTGAAGCTCGCGGTGGAGTGCGACATAAACATTGACCAAAACCATATTGAACTCAGTAACCAATTCGTCTACAGCTTGAAAGCAGCAAAATATAATACGGTATGGACGATTATCCTGAATATCATTTACCTGTTCATGATTCTAACTATTACAATATGTAATACTTTATATTGAAACGCACATACTGTTTATAACGTTAATAACAAGTTTTTTTCTTCTACTTTATTCGTTCTGCCTCTGCAGATATCTCTTCCAATGAACATCAAGGGAACTTTCTCCAACAAGTGCTCTGCCTCTATTTACATCTAGAGCACTGAAGATATATATACACACACTCTGAATGACATTGAACTGTAAATTCTACTTACATATTCACTCATGAATTCATTAATTATTTTGTAATACCTTAGTTCTGTGTAAATTAAATACAGTTTTGGATGAATAGTGTAATCTTATGTGTTACCAAGTAATAGATCTATTATCTATGCATAGACAGGTAGAATAGAATGTACAGGTTTGACAAAATTCAGTAGCTTTGGACCAAATTTTATATTTATCTTAAAAATTCATTTATAACTCAAGAGGGATAAAATCCAGAATTCATAAACTTTAAATTGTGGATACGCTTATGTATATCTACGACATAGTGGTATTGTTGGATTTGCTACTTGAAGAATTTTGAGCAATATAAGTATGATCATTGTACGTACCACATACTCCTATTTGCTATTTGGTGGTGATTGAGGAATTAGGAAAACGTGCCGTTTCTAACATGTGAGAGATGTTTGAATAAGTCTGAATTAGACAGTCAAAATGCTACAACTGCAAATGATTTTGTTTAAGTTCCATGTCGGAGCTTTTTATAGCCTTTTGAAACCAAACCAAAAAGCATAAAAAGTATTTACACATGAACTGCTTTTCTGTGTCGTCAACAAAAATGTCTACTGTCGACGTTAATTAGTCCTCATACTGGTCAATCTACGCGGCATCGACGACTGTTTCATGTTGTTAGAATTTAAACATTCTTAACCACTTTAATCTCTCAAAGGACAAGCAATTAGTAGTTGGATTTTACAACTTTTTTCACATCGTTGAAGTCCGAAAATAAAGTCAACAAGGCTTGGATGATGAAGCAAGTGGTGTTTAAACAATTATCAACGTGAATGAATTAATCATCCTAAACAATGAAGGATCGGACCACCGACCCATATGTAACGTTATAACCATGCAATTGTTTCATTATTTTTTATTTAAATTTATGAATGACTGACTAACCACTGTGTTATCATCGGATGGATTTTATCATCGGAGGGATGAAGTCTCTTTACCCTTAATTAGATATTTTGGGTTTGTGTCCATTGTACTCACTCCCCCCTCCCCCCCCCCCCCCCTTCTTAAATGGGCCCCCTATATATGCCTTCTTCTTCTTCTTTTGTGTGTGTACAAAACTTAAATGTCAACACCAAATTGGAAACTTGGCTGCTGGCTTTAGTCAAACAGTGGCATGCGTAGGTAATCATACAAACTCAGAAAAATGTATGCAGTTCTTTATCCTTCTAGCTAACTAGTACCTAGCATAAATTAATCAAGAGGTCCTACTTGTTTCATGATCAAGGGTTTATCTTCTGTCTCCATAAAACAAGTCAGGAGAAATCAAATTTGCTAAAAACAATATGGCAAATAATCCCATGGGTGCCATAAGCAGCTATTTCACCACAGTCATGGTGGTTCTATATCTGAGAATTGGTGCAGCCTACAGCCTCCATATCAGTGAATGCAAAAAGCCAGAAAAGGGAGCTGCTCTCTTCATCTTTGGTGACTCCTATTTTGATGTGGGAAACAACAATTACATCAACACATCCACTCTTGACCAAGCCCATTTCTGGCCCTATGGACAATCTTACTTCAAGTCCCCTACTGGAAGATTTTCTGACGGCCGTTTGATTTCAGATTTTATTGGTAATTTTTTATCCTAATTAGTCTGTTAAGTGTCTCAAATTGGTTAGAGAATGAATTAGTTGTTGTCTTCTTATATGATCAAATTTTCACCTTTTTATTTTAGTTAGTCCCAAGGTCTACTTTTCTGAATATATTGTTGAGATAATTACGGTCTAATGCCTTTTGGTGATCTAATTTATTTATTACTACAAAATAGCCAAGAAATTATAACTTTTGTATGTTTATAAGTATCAAATATACATATAATATACATCAAATGTTGAATCATAAACGTATGTGTTAACTGTCCACATTGAGTGGGGATATATATCTGTTATGTGCTTATATAATTTGAGGTTGGTTAAACTCAAAAGTCCATTTTGTAGTTCTTTTTTGGTTACTTTGTTTTATTGATCTAATTGAATTGACAAATATGACTGCGTGTGTTCTTGGTTCCATTCATTGACAGCTGAATATGCAAACGTTCCAGTGCCACCACCGTTTCTACAGCCAGGGAATGAAGAGGACAACTACGTAGGTGGAGCAAACTTTGCATCAGCTGGAGCTGGTTCTCTTGTCCAGACTTTCGAGGGTGCAGTACGTTTTTTTCACTTCTTGGGTCTCTACTAAAATTATTCTAAGTACATTGATAGTGTAATATCTTTATATTACTCTGTTACAGCAGGTTAGGTAGTTAGGACCATGTAAAATAAATGTCGTCTAATAGCGATAGATATCAAACAAGAACTCACAAGATTGTACTTTTTCTAACCATTAAAGTAAAAGACCTTTCAACTTTGGAGAAAATAGTTAACTTGCCGCTAATTGCGTTGATATTCTATTTGCTTGTAGTTAGTCTCGCCGCATATGATTCTAGAAACTTCATGTTATTGAATTATCACTCATCATCTGCCTTATTCAATAAGCAACTGTCAATAATGAATAAAAAACTAGTCCCACTCTTCATATATTGCATGTAATTTGAGGTTACCACTTCACCTGATTAAAAGTCTTCTGTAATAAATAGTTAGCATAAATGATAAATTTCCTAGCTTAGTGCAAATTCAATTACTGCAGTGATCGTATTCTTCTATTTGTCCCTTCCGTTCTAGTGTTTGCTTTGCTTAATATAAACTCTAGTCTAATGTTTGCTTATATGTTTCTAAAATATTAGAGAAAAAATAATAGGTAGTAGTCTAACATTTGTATAACTTACAAAATTTTAGATCGAAGTCTAATATTTTCTCATACGATTTTCAGTTTGTTCAAAGAAATCTTTAGACGGTGGTCTAAAAGATCTATAAATCTTTTAAAAAAAAATCATTTACTAAGCAACTGTACAAAAAAGAACAACCGATCAAAATTTCTCGGTCTACTGTCTAAAGTGCTTAAAAGCTATTTTGACTTAAAAAACACCTAAAATAAGTCAATCCAAACAGGCTACTAGTCTATCAATCAGGCCACAGGCCATTTGAATGCAAATGTCCATTTTTGTGCTTTTATTTAAATTGTGTACCTCAATCCACAAAGTTAAATTTATCTGGAAAAAAAAAATTACTTTTAAAGGTGAAAGTTAATTCGGGTCATTCGTAGAAATGCCCCTATTTCGGGGTGATCCTTAACTTTTGCCCTTTAGTATTTTTCGTGCAGCATAAGTTCAGATTTCGTTTGGCATATGTATCATAATATCCCACAAGTTATGCCGTACGCAGCAAAACTTTCAACATTCAATATAATCTGAAAAAGCTACACAACTTATGCCGCATAACTTAATTCCTACAGAACTTGTGTCAAGCGAGGCAAAAGTTCAGTTTCTGAAGATAAATATTATGTAGAACTTATGCCGAGCGAAGCCCGTCTAAATATTTTTATTAACTGAGCAGCAGGGACAAAAATTAAAGACAACATATATGAGGGAGGGAGAAAGAATGAAGGCCAGTGCCTTTGACGGGCACTCTGAGCAAAAACTTCATATATAATTCATTGGACTAATATGGACTAAATTTTAGTGACCTAATAAAAGCTCGCAAAGTGCAAATAAATCCTTGGGCCACGGACCAGGCCCAAAAACGAAAACCCTGCTATCTTGGACTTTCGACACGTCCACACTGATGTTGGACCAAACAAAAATTTATGGGCTCCCACCCACCTAGAATGCTTACAAGTAAAATTTTGTTTTTTAGTGTGTCAGCCTTTTTCATAAGAACGTGTATTATGCAGAACTTCTTTGTTTTTACTCTCAAGTTCTTCAGGTGATTGATTTGAAGACACAGGTGAACAACTACAAGAAGGTGAAAATTTTGCTGAGAAACAAGTTGGGCTCTTCAAAATCGGACAAGATATTCAGAAGTGGTGTTTACTTGATTAGCATTGGGACCAATGACTACTTAAGTCCATTTTTGACCAATTCAACAGTCCTAACTTCCTATTCTCGTACCCAATACGTACAAATGGTCATTGGCAACTTGACCACTGTTATTGAAGTAAGTAAAATTCAAGAGTTCGTCTCTTGAATTATATCCAAAAAGCTATTTTTCCTTTATTTTGTATGAGAATGACCACTCTATTTTTGTCATTTCAAAAAAAAGACTCATTACACTCGGGTGGTATATTCGACCACTTAACTGACATGACAATATTTTACCATTACCAAAATACAAAACATTAAGCAACAAACATTATAACCAGGATAAAGATATTCAATCCCCTGACCCTATCCAATTACCGCTCAAACGAGTCAAGTCAGTGGTAATTGGATCGGGTCAGCGGATCGGATATCCTCGTTATATAGGTTATGATGGATATTCTTTAATGTTATATGAATTTGGCAACAGTAAACAGTATTGTCACGTAAGTAAGTAGCCGAAAATATCACTTAATTGCAATAAGTGACTTTGTGTATGTAATTACAAAAATAAAGTGACTTTTCTATATGTATATGTATTTCTTACAAAACGAAGAAACGGGACTTCCTTCTACAATTTTGTTACTTGAATGACATTATGAGTAATCAACTCAAAATCTATTGTTATTTCTGAATACAATTAACTCAAAAAAAAAAATGAAATTTACGCAGGAGATATACAAGAATGGAGGCAGGAAGTTTGGGTTTCTCAATTTGGGTGACTTGGGATGTTTACCAGGCCTAAGAATGCTTAACCCTCCTACCAAAAATGGGTGTTTGGAAGAAGCTTCAAAATTGGCAAAATTACATAATCTTGAGCTTCACATTCTTCTCCTAAGACTGCAAAAAAAGTTCAAAGGGTTCACGTACTCACTTTATGACTACAACCGTAGTTTGAGACAAAGGATGAACCATCCCTCTAGACATGGTATGCACTAATTTAGCTTATAAGATATGCTTTTTTTTTGGCTTATCCTTATATTTCGATAAATATTAAAAGTACTTATGAGTTAAAATTTGTCAAAATTATAATTTGGTTACCCTAAATTTAAGATTTTCGGCTTATAATTATTTTTGGTTTAGCGAAAACTTTTAATATTTGATCCTTAATATTTTTTGTCATCACTGAAATACTCTTCTTTAAATAAAACTCCTAAGTCATTCGCCTTTTTTTTTTTATGGAATGATACTTCCAAAGTTTATATTTGTTAAACAGATCGAGGAAAATTGCAGTCATTTAACTTAAAAAGCTATGTTGCTCAGACCCTCTAAAATGATGTTGCACTTGTATTTGATTCTCCAAAAATGTATAGCTTTTGGAGGATCGAATACACGCCAGACAGTATATTTTAAAGAGTCCGAGCAACATAACTAAAAGGTGCTTATCAAACACATGACTATCTATTACTCCTACAATATTCAATAATTTTATCCAGAATTGTTCTGCAATATGAGCTCTTAAACAATTAAATGAGCTGTTTCAATTGAGAACCAAACATGTTCTTGTAGGTTTAAAGGAAGGGAAAAGAGCCTGTTGTGGAACAGGAAGATTTAGAGGAATATGCAGTTGTGGAGGAAAGAGGCCAGTGAAGCAATTTGAGGTTTGTAAAAGCCCAAATAAGCATGTCTTTTGGGACTCCTATCACCTAACTCAAACTATTTACCAACAAATGGCAGCTGAAATGTGGAATGGTCCCTTGATAGGAGGGCCATCTACTCTCAAGACTCTCTTTCAATGCCTCTAACATCATTGTTATGTACAGAAGCATAGAGTACAGAATACAGATATTCATTAACTTCTATGAGCATAGCACTGCGTCACAATAGTAACTTCCTGAATTCTTCTATTCTAGGAAATGATCCATAATTTGAGTTGAAAGACAATTGCTCCCACAGTTCCATTTTATATGATAGTATTATTTTTTAGTTTGTTTAAAAAAAAAAAACATGACACTTATATGTATTTAGAAATTCTTTAACTTTAAGGGCTCGTTTGGTACAAGGTATAAGGGATAAATAGTCTCAGAATCAAATTTGAGATGAGTTTATCTCACATTTGGTTGGGATAAAATCGCGGTATAACTAATCACAGGATTAGTTATCTCGGGATTGTAGTGTTATTTATATCCATGTGAGAGGGTGCAATAACTAATCCCGGAATACGTAATCATGAGATAACTTGTTTCCCAACCAAACGAGATAAGTGTTTGTTTGGATAGAGATTAGGGGGTTATCCCAATATATAATTTGTAATTAGATTTGTTCAGTGTTTGATTGTGGTATTAGCTAAAATCATGAAATTATCTCTCCAATATAGAAGGTGGGATTATCTGTCAATAGTTATAATCCTAACATTAATTTGAACCAAAAGCATGGATTATTAAGGGCAAAAAGAGAATTTTAAAAATTAAAGAATTGCATTTATAGAAATATCGTGACAAATGTTTAAGATCACAAGTTTTAAGGGTAATACAAAGACGTGCACAAAGTCTACTTTGGCCAAATATATTGCTTATGGATATGACAAGGGAAATCAAACGATAATTTTTTTATATCATCAGATCACTTAAGAGACAATTTCATTTTGCCATCCATAATATGTGAGTAATATGAAAAATAAGATAAGGAAGTTGTTACTATGCAACTTCATCCAAAAAAGAATTTTTAAAAACAAAAGGTAAGAGCTCTAAGTAGGTGTTTGGACATGTGATTTGAAATAATGAGATGAAATCAGCGTTTGGACATGTATTTCATCTCATGGTTTGAAATCTCAAATCATCCAAAAAGGCATGATTTGGGTTTCAAAAATTTTAAATATAAAACGTGACCCATAGGTTTATATTTTGTAAAAAAAAAACTCATAAGTTGGTAGATATTTTTAACAATTACTCCCACCAACCTTTATTTATGTCTACCATGTGGGAGGATTATATTAAAGAGTAGTTATATTACTATTCATGTTAAATTTTATTATTTATTGAACAAAAGTTTGATCAATTGATATTGTATTTTTTAGAAAGGTTTTCTAGTAGCGTATTAATTTTGTTATGAGCTATGACTTGCTCATTTGGTAAGATTGTATAAGAATTGAGAATATTTTAATAGTTTCACAACTTGTGAGGTTTTTATGTCTATAAGAAAAAATACAACTTAAAAAATTCAAATTGCATGTCCAAACATGATTTCAAATCATGATTTCATTCATGGTTTCAAACCATGTCGAAACGCCGACTAAGACAAATCATTAATTGGGTTTTGCTGGAAATTGCTTTGGACCTTATATTTCAGTAAAGATGGAATGGGAACATGGAGACTTCATTCCTTGCTCTTATCCAAAACACTTCATTTCTTACTCTTATCCAAAACAAGGACAGAATTTTCATTGCAAGAATCAATGTAACAAGCATGATGGGGGCCAGTTCTTGAAAATAGACCCGACAAGAAGAGGATGCTGACAACCTTAACCCAGAAAATTGAGTCTAAAATTAGCATGTTATGACTGTTGCTAAGCTCCAACAAGTTGCAGTCTTGATGCTAACATTTGCATTCTCATTTTTTATGTGCTCTATTATTTATTATTCACAATCCCACCTGTCTGTTACAACTTACAATGAATAAATCAGACAACGTGTTATTCCGCAGTTTTTGCTAACAATTTATTCACAATTGTCGAAGATAAAAGAAGAAAGAAGAAATATACACATATCTACATTCTTAATTTATTGTTTCTGTATTATCTGATAGGAACTGATAGGAGTACCAAGCTAGCGTTTGGTCATACATTCTCAAAAAAAAAAATGAAAAACATGATTTGGGTAAAGTTTCTTTAAGTTTTGAAAATGTGTTTGGCCATAATTTTTCAAAACATATTTCACTTTATGTTTTAGAAAACATGAAACATTGCCAAGAGAGGTTATGTGGAGATGCTTGGAGGCTAAAGGTATATCTGTGGCGTACATTAGAGCGATCAAAGACATGTATTATGGAGCCAAGACCATGGTAAGAACTATAGGACGAGACTCGGAGCACTTTCCTGTTCTAATGGGTTTGCATCAGGGATCAGCTCTTAGCCCATTTTTATTTGTCTTGGTAATGGATGGATTGACGCGACAAATTCAAGGTGAGGTGCCATGGTGTATGTTATTCGCAGATGACATAGTCTTGATTGACGAGATCGTAGCAAACTTAACTCTAAGCTAGAGGATTGGAGACAGACGTTAGAGTCTAAATGATTCAAGTTGAGTAATACCAAGACAGAGTACTTGGAGTGTAGGTTCAACGGCATACCTCAGGAGGCTGACGTAGAAGTGAAGCTTGGTACCCAGGTCATTCAAAAGAAAGGAAGTTTCAAGTATCTTGGGTCTATTTTACAAGGAAATGGGGATATTGACGATGATGTCACATATCGTATTGGTGCAGGATGGTTGAAATGGAGGCTCGCTTCTGGAGTGTTGTGTGACAAGAAAGTGCCACCAAAACTTAAGGGCAAGTTCTACAAAGTGGTGGTTAGACCGACTCTGTTGTATGGGGTAGAGTGTTGGCCAGTCAAAAATTCTCACGTCCAGAAGATGAAAGTCGTGGAAATGAGAATGCTGCGGTGGATGTGTGGGCACACTAGGAGAGATAGGATCAGGAATGAGGGCATCCGGGATAAGGTGGAAGTGGCATCGGTGGAGGACAAGATGCGAGAAGCGAGGTTAAAATGGTTTGGGCATGTGAAGAGGAGAGACATAGATTCCCCAGTGCGGAGGTATGCGAGATTGGCTATGGACGGTTTTAGGAGAGCTAGAGGAAGGCCAAAATAATATTGGGGAGAGGTGATTAGGCAGGACATGACGCAGTTTCAGATTACTGAGGATATGACCTTAGATAGGAGGTTGTGGAGGGCTCATATTTGGATAGAAGGCTAGTAGGTAGTCTCGCTTTTCCGTCGCACTAGTAGGCGTAGTTTTGCTCTACTTTTTATTGCCCTTTGATTCCTGCTTTTATGTGTTGGGTCTTGTCTTTCCATGCTATTTTATCATGACTTTTTTGCTCTTGTTATTTCTCATTTTCGCATTGCTTTGATTTGCTTGTCGGTACTTGACTTTCTTCCCTTATTTTCTTTTGAGCCGAGGGTCTTTCGGAAACAGCCTCCCTACCTTCCAAGGTGGGGGTAAGGTCTGCGTACACTTAACCCTCCCCAGACTCCACATTGTGGGATTCAACTGGGTATGTTGTTGTTGTTGTTGTCGAAACATTACTTATACCCATGAGTTGTAAACACTATCAAGAATACCCAATCATACAACATACATACTTGCAAACCCAAATTATGCAGAACATGATATTTTGATAATAACGGCTAATAACACACTTACTAGTTACTGTAATTCAAATTACAATACAAAGATCCACTAACGGATTTTCACAGTTGGCAGAGCAATTTTTCCTAGGATTTCTTCTTGTAATGTTTGGGCACAGCTTCGCTCGTTCACTTTATAGAAGAGGCCGGTTTAATTGTGAAACATGGTATATACGAATTTAATGGAGTAACATGGTAAATAGAATTAGTTGGGTCATAAATAGATGGACCTTTTTTATAAATACAAAAGTTAGGGGTAGTCTTTTAGTAAAAAATTTGAAAATGCCAAAACATAGATCTTAGTCCAAAAACAGGTTTGAATCAGAATTTGGGATTTGAAGATTTATTTTCAAAACTTATCAAAATTTTATGACCAAACAAAAACAATATATGCTCTCAAAATCAATGGCCAAACAGGAGCTAAATTATTGTTCAAGTGGTTAGGATTCAGTATTATACTAGTGAGTTTTGAAATGCGTATAGTTCGAAGAATTTATAAACATATCACTGCTTCTTGCCAAGAAGAAACAAGAAAAACGGAACAAACTAAAACATGAAAGCTTGTTTTTTTTTTCTGTTTCTATTAATTCTCCAATTTACAGAAAGAAACTCACTTTCTTCCACTTTCCCTTTTTCTATTTCCGTTTTCCTTTCCCTTCATCGAATTTGTTCTCTCTCATTTCACATGGCGTCTTAATGAGAAATGTCGTTCTCTACAACTTCCCCAAATCTTTTAATGAGTTCAACTATTTTACAAATGGTAAACAAAATATCAGAGAGAGTTATTTTGTAAACTTTTACAAAAGATAATTTAATTATATGTTTATTTTTTACGATTCTACTTGTGAGATTACATTGAGTATGTTGTTATTGCTGTTGTTTATTTTTCACACGAGATCAGTGAAAAATAATACATCAAATTTACAAGAATACTAAAATAAATAGCATCATTTTCTTCTTATCAAATTATAAGTAGACATAAATATGGTAAAAACTTACCACACGGACGTTTACACCAAATCAATGGATGTATAACATGTATTTGAATATATGTAACATCACTTAACCATAATTATAAAATAACTTAACCATGATAAATTGTGTTGATTTAATTTTTTTTTTTTTTTTAAATGGTTAGAGGCAACGCCACGACAAGGTCCAGTTCGGCCAGTGGCAAAATTACAATGTTAGATGCGGATTCAATCTAGCACACTAACTATTGCTTAAATTTTGCATCATTAAATATAAATATTTATTTAATTAAATTAAAAATCAAAATAAGTTATGACGTCAATTATAAGTTCAAAACTCATAAATTTCATATCCCAACTTCGTTTCTTACCATTGGGCGGACCCGGCGAAACCCGCCGCTACCACTTTGTGGCATTTTCTTTGTCAATAATTGCTTGTGTCGACGAACCACTTGTTTCAAGGCACGTGCTTATCCTTTGTCGGCTCAAACTAATATTCCCAATCACACATTTTCCACGTCACTATTGCCACCTTATTAGCATCTCTTGCACCCTCTTTTTTCTTGCTTGTAATTTGTTGTAAAAATGGCGTGGACGAAAGAGCTTTGTAACTGGTTAAATTAGAAAAAAGAGTTATGTCCTTTCCACTATATTCTACTTTTGTGGAAAAAAGAAGAAATTTACTTCTCATTTTCTTTTTGAGTCGATTATATAATTAGGTTTTTTATCGAATTGTGAGCATTTGAAATTGGGTAATGACTTAACTTTAGTAAACTTTTAATATTTCTTTATTAATATTACTCATATAAGATAAACATAAAATAAAAATATAATCAATTAATGATGATTCATATAATTGATTCTAACTTATAATTGAAGCTAGAATAAAATACACTTAAATCAGGCCTACCCACTAAAAACCATCACATAGCTAAATGGAAAAATAAACAAATAAACGAAATATCCATAGCACAAGCAACTGTTACGTTTAAAAGTTGGAATCTTTAGTTTTTGTTTTGATACTTCTCCCAAGGAAAGGCAATAATATTAACAATAATAATAATAATACCAAACAGTAAATAAGATTTATATGTCTACAAGAAAATAATATGTTATAAACTTACTGATATGACTTTTTTCCATCGGACGAAATAGTACTATGAAATCAAACAAAAAATAGCATGCAATAAAGGAGTTTGAAATTGAATCTTCGCCAAAATTAGGCGAATAAATCCGTGGTGAGGCTTAATTTGTTGTCGAAAATGAAGAGACATTAAAGGAGTGTGACAGGGGTTTCAATTGTTCAAAATGAGTGAATGTAAGTATAAATTTAGCAAACGCATTGCTTAAATCGCATTACGTGACTTATAAATCTACCTTATCAATTAAGAAGAAAGGTTTTCAGCCTGATGATTGAGGTCGATAGCTAAATTTAGTCTTCGAAATCTCATAACATAAAAAAGTCATTGATCACACAAGCAGATGCGGATCTAGAATTTGATGGTGGCGGGTGTCACTATTTTCTTCAATGTACATCTTATTAGAAACGTATATTTGGGTCGGGTTCATCTCTTTTTAATTTATTCGGGTCAAATTAAAATTACAAATATGAAAATTACATCTCAAAAATCAAGAAACGAACATAGTTAGCATCTTAAACAAGGAATCACACTCATTAACACCCATTAACAACAAAATTAAAATCAACATTTTCACCAGGGACTTGCATCTCTTATGTATATTAAAAAAAATGAATTTGCACAAGTAAAATAACATCTTCAATAAGAGAATTACACCAATCAAAATAAGAAAAATAATAGAAAAACTCTTCAATAGGTAAATACACCCCATAAGTAAATGTAGAATTAGATAAACTATAAGTTCTCAAAAATAAATCATAAATTTCATGTGTTTTCTAAGCAGTGATTACGAAATTTCCATCACAATTTAAGTAGTAAAAGTGATTTAAATTGAAATTATACGTACTCTAATTCATTTCTCATGTTATTTATTGCTTATTAAGAGTGTCCCAAGTCAAATCTAGACAAGTAAATATGAACGGAGGGAGTAATAAACAAAAGAAATTATAAAAAAAAAAGTATTTTAATCTCAATCCAAAATTCTCATTGAGACCCAAGTTTTTCGATTTAAATACTCACATATTTGAGATTAAGAGAAATACTTAATTTAAGGAATTTTGAAGTTTCTATTTGTGTGTTCTCGCTAGAGATCACAGATAAAATAATACTCCCTCCGTTTCAATTTATATGAACCCATTTGACTGGGCACGACATTTAAGAAAGAGGGAAGACTTTTGAAACTTGTGATTCAAAATAAGCCTTGAAAATTTGTGTGGCTGTAAATCATTCATAAAGTGAATTTATTTCCAAATTAGGAAAGAAGTCATTCATTTTGGCACGGACTAAAAAGGAAATAGGTTCAAACAAATTGAAATAGAGGGAATAGAAAAGAGGAAAGACAATATAAATAATAAGATAAATAGAAAATTAGGAGGGCTGAAAAGGGAATTACTGGTACAAAGGAAGTAAAAAGCGCAAAGAAAAATAGGAGTCGAAAAATGTTTAAGATAGATTCAAACTTGTGTCAGCCAGCCGTGACACCTTTGTCTAATTTACGATTGGGGGTGGCAGGATCAAATATTTAACCTAATTTAAGTAAATTATAACATAAGTATATAAAAATTTTATTAATCAGGAGGGTGGCATGCCACCGGATCCGCCTCTGCACACAAATCTCTTTAGAGAAAGGGCAACTTTTTTAGGCATGCCGCTTTTTGAAATAATCTATGTACACAAGTGCACGACTCCCCTATGCTTGGATGAAGTAGGAGAGAGATTCTTGGGCCAGAGATTGTATAGGAAACCTTTTCCTTCGATCCAGTTAGTACACACTTCTATTGTTTATATTGCGCGGATCTATTTTATGTGAAAAAATCCTAAATTTCTCAGAGTTGACTAGCGAAAAAAAGGGAAAACCCAAATCCTGATGTTTGGCGGCTAAACAGTGAATAAGATCAATAATTGGATGGCATATGTATAGGTATATTCTCATTGACAATTTGGCATTATTTTCCGACTTCTGGAGGGACCATATTTTATGCATACCATTTCCAAGTTGTTATATATATATATATTCCAAAGACTTTCTCCACACAGTAGAATCAATGCTAATTAAAGGAATCAGTCCCATTTTCAAATGTCTTACGATCATGTTGTCCACAATCATTTTGTGAGCATGCCTACGTTACTTGTCTCCTCGGCTCTGTTTACCACAGTTAGTTATACCAACCTTAGTATTTTTTAGCAAATTATAAAAGTTGTTGTTACATACAGCATTGAAAGTTACATTTCCGATTAAATATATATGCTTGATATGAATTTAACCTTGCAAGTTGCAATATAACTATTGCCAACTCCCAAGTGCGGTGTTTAGATTTTAAAAAAGCTCCATTTTCTCTTAAATTATGATATAATTCTTATAATATTGACTTAATTTGAAGAAAATGTAACTTGAAAACTTACATTTAAGTGGAAAAAATCGATTTTCATACAAGCAAAATAGTTATAAAAATAAAGCATATAGTCCGCATGTTCAGTTTATATAATAATTTTTGTATTTTTAGTAACTTGAAAACTTACATGGAAGTGGAAAAATTCGATTTTCATACAAGCAAAATAATTATAAAAATATAGCATTTAGTCTGCATGTTCAGTTTATATAATACTTTTTGTCTTTTTAGTATATTCCTAAATTAATGACATATTATTTCTATTTATACTTTTTTAGCATTAATTTTTTTACACCTTTAATGTTATGTCACATTTAGACAAAATCATTAGAATAATTTTAACACATGCTATTTTTTTTTTTCTAATTTCGTGTCCTCACAGACCACCATATATATTACTCAAATTGCTGACCAAGTAAAGTAAAAAGAAAACAGGGAAGACAACTAAGGAATTAAAGACAATGTGATGGAAGGCTTTTATACACTACGATTTTTTTTTTGAAATTTCGTTATACCTTAGCTGTACAAATCAAATAAATTGAAAAAATATACATAAGTAATATTTGCGTTTTTTTTTTTTTTTTTTGTGGACGTAGACGCCGGAGCTCTAGTCTTTGCTTACCTCTTCCGATCTGAAATATCCCAAATTATTTTGCATCTTTTTTTTCTCTATCTCTTTAGAGTCTCTCTTTGTGTTGACTTCTCTTTTGCTCCATTTTTTCCCTTTTTTTTCTGCTTTACTTGTTGTTCACATCTGATTCCTTTTTCATTTTCACTACACAGTTTAGTTTTTCCAAGTATTTCACTTGTGATTTTAGAATATTATTAGTGTCTTTGTGTTATATTTGGAGAAGTAACTTAGCAGGTAAAATTTGTGCAAGTGAGTTGACCTGTTTTATGCTCAACTGAGACAAATTTGCCGATCCTGAGGCTCGGGATCGGAAAAATGGGTTGGGAAAACAATCAACAGGCTGAAAACAATGAGCAACACGATTCCAGACCTTTATTTCTACAGAAGTTTCGGCTCTATGAGACTAGCTCGGTATATATTTGACTATTTGATTTACTTCCTCTATTTTGTTTTTGTTACCAAATATGAGGATTCTGCTCTATGTTTCATTTCCAGTTTTAGATTGAAGGAATTTTTTTAGCTTTAAATCATGTAGTTAGTAATTTCTAGCATATGAAGATGTTAATTTCACTGGTCTGGAATTGGTCATCTGTTATGTTGTACCTACAAATTTGTTGTCCAACTTGTTGGTTGGGCAAGATTTATGTACTTGGTTTAAGATTTCGATTCAAATTGGCTTTTCCAATTTAGAACAATATCTCCAAAGCAAATGATTAAAAACAAAAGGAGAGCATATGTACATTTGCTCAAGTAAGCATCTTGAACTAAAATTGCTCTCTGCCCTCACTCAAGTCGTGCGTGTTGTAATCTTATTCCATTTTTATTTTGTGCATTCGATCTATGAGATTCCTAGACAACAAATTAAGTACGTGCGTGCATGTACCTGTGTAGTCGCATATTCTTAGTTATTCCTTTTTTCCTTCTACCGCGATACTTGATATTGAATATGAATGATGATTATGAAGTTATTATAGCAAGTTTAAGTAAGAGAGTTAACTTGCTTATATAGAGAGTTAACTTGCTTATATATGCTTGTCAAAAGAGTTAACCTACACATGTCGCAGAACTTCTATATGGTTGGAAGGGATAAGAGTAGAACTTCTTGGAAAGTTCTGAAGATCGACAGATTAGAGCCTTCAGAGCTAATCATGTATGAAGATTCTGCCACATACTCAGAACTTGAATGTAGTGACCTTCTTAAAAGAATACATGAAGGGAACATATCAAGTGGAGGGCTTAAATTCGTTTCAACATGTTACGGAATTGTTGGTATGTTATACCACTAAAAGTTCCATTCTCTTTCGAGATTGATTTTTTATTTTGATATGTAATGCAACTAATATTTCTTTTTTGATTTTAGGTTTTGTAAAGTTTTTGGGACCTTATCACATGTTGCTTATTACGAAAAGAAGGAAGATTGGAATGATATGTGGTCATGCAGTTTATGCTATTACAAAGAGCGAGATGTTTCCAATTCCCAATTCTACTGTGCTATCCAATATGCCTTATTCTAAGAATGAGAACAGGTCTTTTGTCAATTCTGCATGTAAATGTAAAATGTCCATAGTACTTTTGAGAAGACGTTATAATGGAAATAGAAATGCTTCTGGCTTCCTTGTATCTTTATGAGCATTATACTAGATGTGGTTGTTTTATTTTAATTTTATTTTCTTCTATTTGGACGGCTCTGAATTTTGTAATCTTTAAACTTGTCTCACTTTTGAGGTACCCTCTATACTATCTTGTCAATACCCCTGCAGTGTTGTAGCTGTGTGGACACTCTAGACTATAGTGAGAACGTTATAGATGAACATTTTGTGGCTTTAATATTGTAGAGCCCGTTGCAGTTTATTTCCTACTACTTTACAGGAAAACTACAGTGGTGTGTTGATGTTATTTTTACATGTTGAGTGAGACGAGGTATCATCAGGATTTCAGTGGCACGTGTTTGCTTTTTTTGTTCATTCATATTTTTCCTATGTTAGCATTTCTTTATTTTCTTATTTTCCTCTTTTAGGTACTAAATTTGATTTAGTAACTCATTTTTGGAGTTTTATTCTTTTTCTTTCTCCCATTATTTTGGAATAGATATAAGAAGCTCCTGCGCACAGTGGATCTCACAAGGGACTTCTTTTTTAGCTACTCCTATCACATTATGCTTAGTCTTCAAAAGAACCTGAGCAACTGTGAGACTGGACTCACGCTTTACGACACAATGTTTGTATGGAATGAGTTCTTGACACGAGAAATTCGTCATCAGCTCAAAAATACTCTTTGGACTGTCGCTCTAGTATATGGATTCTTTAAACAGGTATTTTCAATTTTAAATTGTTCAGGTATATTGAAACCAAAGAAAATCTAAATTTGACCTCACCGTAGTGGGGAAAATGCTACTTTTGGATATGATACCAAGTTATTTGTTGTATAAGTTGATGATTTATTCAGACTTTAGTATTATGATGTTTCATGATGGCTTTACCAACTAAATGATCTGGATATTTAGCCATTGCTAGGATAATACTTTTAAACATGTTATGATAGAGCTGTTGTTTTTTGTAGGTTACGCTTTCTCTTTCTGGTAGGAGTTTCATGTTGACCCTAATTGCTAGACGATCTCGTCATTATGCTGGTACCAGGTTTGTCTAATTGACTTAAATATTGTATCCATTTTTATTTGATGGTGACTTATCTCATCGAGTTCTAGTAGATGAAGTAACTCTGGCAATAGTGTGCCATTTGAGTAATCTTGGCATTAACTATAATTAACTTGAATGGATAGATGAAGAAAATTCAAAAGAGTGTTATCAGTTACTTTCATCTGAATGGTCTTTGTATGATCATATAAGTAGCTTTAAATTGAATATTTCAGTTACTGATCCTGGTTCATCTCCTGGTTGTTGAGTTATTTTTCCTTTTATGTTATGTAGATATTTAAAAAGAGGTGTAAATGAGAAGGGTCGTGTAGCAAATGATGTCGAAACGGAACAGATTGTGCTTGATAATGTGGCTGATGGGTGCCCAGTACAAATAAGTGCTGTTGTGCAGAACCGGGGTTCAATACCTCTTTTCTGGTCGCAAGAAACTTCACGTTTGAATATTAAGCCTGCCATCATACGTATGAACTAAATACCTATTTTATTTTTGAGTCATCCAATTTACTCAATTTTCATGACCGTTTCTTTTTATAGTCTCTAGGAATGACTTGAAATTTGAAGCCACTAAACGTCACTTTGAGAATCTTGTGAAGAGATATGGAAATCCAATTATAATATTGAATTTGATTAAGGTAAACTTTATCAGAGATTTTGTATCCAATTTATGTCACCCTTCTATTTTTTGTTGTCTAGCCTTCTCTTGCTCATCTTTCCCCTTCTGCTAAACAGACTCGTGAGAAGAGGCCTAGAGAAACAATTCTTCGTGCAGCATTTGCCAATGCTATTGAGTTTATAAATAAAGATCTGTCTGAGGAGAACCACTTGAGATTTCTTCACTGGGACCTAAATAAACACTCTAAAAGGTTTGCCTGTTGCGTCTTTTTGCTTGCAAATGGTTGTACTTGCTATTTTTTCCTTTTCTTGTATGTCAGTCTGATGAGATGCTGACAATTTGACCTCTTTTCCAGCAAAGCTACAAATGTCTTGACACTCCTGGGCAAGGTGGCTGCTAATGCGTTGGAGTTAACAGGCTTCCTTCACTGTCAACTTATCCCTGCCTCAAAGACTGGGAAATTGCTAAAATTCTCGTCCATTGAGTAAGTTTGGCAATCAAAGTCCTCCCTGAGAGATTTGATTTTCTCAGTTCATGAGAGTTGATAGTTCTCAAATTAGCTTTATTAATCCGCAGAGTACCTCCAACACTTAACTTTGGCTTAAAAGCTCAAATGTTCTATTGTGGTTTGTTGACGTTTTCTCCTTTGAAATGTGTTTGTAACTTGAGCTTTAAGCAATTTGAACCTCAGGCAGCTGGACATACTAATTCTTTTGTGTTTGGTTGAAATTTTATTTTTTATTTGATGCCTAAACAATTGAATTCTCCTATGTGAGATAACCACATCTGAATTCTTCTTCTTTTTCGCATTGATTTGTTCGTCTCTCCGTAGCAATACTGAGGATCAAGCTGGACAAGACATTTGTGAAGTGAGAGCTGAAGCAAACTCCACTAGTGACAATTACCATGTCAACCTTTCAACACTACAGAGAGGGGTGTTACGAACTAATTGCATAGACTGTTTGGATCGCACAAATGTTGCACAATTTGCCTATGGGCTGGTTGCCCTAGGCCATCAGCTGCATGCCTTAGGCTTTATAGACGTGGAGAACATTGATTTAGATTCCCCTTTAGCAGATAATCTAATGAAACTTTACGAAGAAATGGGCGATACACTTGCACTACAATATGGAGGGTCTGCTGCACATAACAAGGTAATGTTATCTTGCTTGTTCACTTAAAATTCTGCAATTTATTTTTGTAGTGTGCTGATGGATATTCTAGTAAAAGGTTGGTGGTGTGCAAAGATCTTTAAGTTACTTCAAATCTGTGATTAGTTTGCCGGTGAAATAAATCCTTTTCTTTTCTAAAGTAGGAAATATTGGCTTCATTCATTTTCACTATGATTGAAATATTTATCTATGAAAGCCTTGTTGAAATCAGCATATTACTTTCTACCAGTTAGCGTACGTGTTGAAAAGTACAAAAAGTCTAGCGGTTCCATATACTATACTGATGGATATGATCTAACAGATATTTTCAGAGAGACGAGGCCAGTGGAGAGCAGCAACTCAGTCTCAAGAGCTCTTTAGAACGATTCAGCGCTATTACAGTAATGCCTACATGGACGCCGAGAAACAAGATGCCATTAATGTGTACGTGAATTAATTTCTTCGTAATAAGTTTCTTGTATCTGTTCTTTCAACAAACGAAGGCAAATTTTGAAATAAATAAAAGTAATGTGGTCCTAATTCCAGATTCTTGGGACATTTCCGGCCTCAAGAAGGTAAGCCAGCTCTCTGGGAATTGGATTCAGACCAACACTATAATGTTGGGGGGCATGCATCAAGTTTAGCCATGGAGAGTTCTAGGTATAGCTGATCTTTAATTAACACATCCCTTGTCTACTCCTTAGTGTCAATACTTGTATTAGTACACATTTTTTGAATATCGAGTATTTTGTTATTGAAGTGTTAAAATTCCAAGAAACACTGATTTGATTAATATTGTAGCCACAACATCATTTCTGATGGTTGTAATTTGAAATTTGCAATCCAAATCAAATGGAATACTATATTATGTTGAGAGCATTTAAGTCTTAAGACAGTTGAGTACTTGAGTTGTGATGTTGTAAAAGTGAGCATCAAGTGACCTCACAGCTTCTATATATGTGATACATTCTGAAGGCTAAAAATCTGTACTATACTGCAACCATTGTGTATGTATCTCTCACCTAATCCATAATCAAGTTACCTTAAAATTTGGCCTTTTTATCTCTGCTACTAAGATGGATATTAAAGTCAATAAGTGACGTACACAGAGAATTTACTTATGAAAAGCTGATTATGGTTTTTCAACTTCTAGTCACAACCCAAAAGAGAAAAATACTTTAATTAAGCCAGACCAGTGTATCAAAATCCTCCAAAGCTATTACTGAGGCCGTTTTTTCATGTGCAGGTCGTTTATTAAAAGGTCCCTATCAGAAGGGAATTTATCTACTGTCAAAGAGACTGACACAGAGCAGACCGATGACTCTGACCAACCTTTGCCTGAGAGTGCAAAAGGTGGTAGTAAGGGTCTTTCCGAGTCCACCCCAGAAATCTCAACTTGTGAAACTGATATTTCGTTTGCCAGGTAGCTTACTTCAAATTTTCTTTGCTGCATAGATTTACTTTGGAGCAGCAGAATCCATAAGTTGATTCAAAATTCCTTTGATTGAGTGGATACTAAGTGCTAACCATTGTGAGAGTTGTATGTCTTTCTGGTTCCTTCATACTTCCATCGACAAAAACATTGCAACTTTTGAATGTTATATGTATCTTTTCAATGAAAACAGTGTAACAATTTCTTAGTAGAAACAAGCTAATAACAGGTTTGTGGCTATTATATTCATGTCTAAAATACACGTACTAAACAATTCTTCGCTCTTAAGGACTGTCTTATTATCTAGTGTCACATCTAATGCTTTTGAAAAATAAAGTTAATAGCAGGTTAGTGGCTATAATAGTCACAAACAAATGTGTGCTACCCAAATGCTGTCACTTTTAAGATTCTAATTGGCTCTTTTCAATTTTTCTGTTGGTTCCTCTCTTTGTTTTTCCTATTGGTGGGGATGTATACTATTTCATTCTCGCCTTGTTTCTTGTTTTGTCTCTTAGTAAATTGGTGCTTGTCTCACTTTTTATAGGTACACACCCTCAATGTCTGGTAGACAGCTTTTCCTGGATATGCAATTAGGACAGTGTCTCAGCAGTGAAAATGTTAGATTGCGTGACCGTGTTGATTCAATTGATTTTTCAAATTTCCTAGATATTGAGTGCCTCTCTTCATCTGGAAATTCATGTGAAGAAGAAACATTCGAGAGGTATCTTCTTTCATTATTATCAATGCTTTGATAGAAGTTGAATCCACATACTTGGTTTACCACTAATATCTGCTTGATTGATTCTCTCACCAATATTACCACAAAACTTTGGCTAGGACCAAAATTTAAGATTTATGAACTTATTGCATTGAAATATCCCACATTAAAATAATTTTGAGGATACTCTATAAAGAATTAGCTAGAGTTCAGCCTTGACTTTCGAATTATCTGGCTAAGTTAGTGAGATGATGATGCAAAATGAAGTAGGAAGCTGGTGGTTGTGTTGAACCCAGGATAGACTTCTTGCAGTAGTTTAATTGTTCAGATACTACTTGGGAAAAACCGTCAACTCTTGGTGAAATAGAAAATGTAAAGTGTGCATTTGGATACTCTTTTACTCGGGCTTATTAATACCTAGTACAGGCAAAAGGGAAAATTAAACAAACTATTTATAAAAGGAATGAAAAATTCGTTTCTCTGAAGTCTGAACGTCTATCTTCACAGGACGATTAGAAAAGAGAAGAGTATTTAATTCCTTTACAGCATTCTTTTCATTATTCTGATCAAATAAGTTGCTCTTATGAATGGCCAAGTCAAACTGAGATTAAAATCTGATGCTTCCTTGGCCATATGACTTGTTCCATGGGTTTTTTTCTTATTTTTCTGTTATTTATTACTCTCTTTATTTCATTCACCGATTTCTGTATTTCATTTTTCTTGGCCGTCATCATTTAGTTGAACTTATACTGCCTTTTTGCCATTTTTTAGTTGGTCGGAAGTATGACTGGCGTTTTAGTAATTCTATCCTTGTAGATTAGTTATTTGATTCTTATGGAAACATCCTAGAAGGCCAGCATTTTCTGCCTCGGGTCTTTGAATTTGACACTTAGCTCTATTCATGCAGGTCTACAATCATATGTTCACCATGTGGTCCCTTCTCTTCAGATGGTTTAACAGTTGAATCTAAAGCTGAAACAAGCTCTTCAGCAATTGAATCTGCATCAAGCTTGAAGGTCAGTCCACACAAAGCCGATAGTTTACTACTCCCTCCGTCCCAATTTATGTGAAGATATTTGTTTGGGCATGGAGTTTAAGAATGAAAGGAAGGCTTTTGAAACTTGTGGTCTAAAATAAGTTATAGATACTTGTGAGGCTATAAATCATCTCATTAAGGATAAAAATTGGAAGTTTGAAGTTAAATTGCTACCCCCCCCCCCCCCCCCCCCCCGCCCGGTTCCCAATTCGTGAGAGGTATTTGACTAGGCATGGAGTTTAAGAAAGGAAGGAAGACTTTTGAAATTTGTGGTCTATAATAAGCCATAGATATTTGTGTAGATAAAACATCTCATTAAGGGTAAATGGGAAGTTTGAAGTTAAATTATTATTAAATATAGAAAGGTATCATTCTTTTTTGGACTGACTGAAAAGGAAAAAGTGTCACATAAATTGGGATGGGATGGAGGGAGCACTAAATATAAAACGGTGTCATTCTTTTTGGGACCGACTTAAGAGGAAAGATTGACACATAATTGGGACAAAGAAATCTTGCTTTTAGCTGGAAGCTCTAGTTAGTTAAGAATAGGAAGAATCTGGAATATACCTTTTTATTTTCTGCCTCTTACTTCTTATTAGCTTCTTTCTGCATCTCTAATAAGAAATACTGATGCACATGAGTAATTCCTTTTACCTTTTCAATCTTGTTATTTTAGCGCGAGGATCATACTAGTGGAGATTTCAGTTTCGATGCCAAAGGAAGTAGTAAAGAAACTGTTGAATTCTCTGAGAAGTTTGTGCATTGGGTTATCAACGGAGATATGCTTTTCCCTTGAGATCATTTCCGGTCTCTTCGAAGCTGTATTCTTTCAGGCAATTACTTTCAATGATTCAATCAAACCATCCGAAGGATGTGGATTACTTACGGAATAAATGACAGGTGATGAAGATTAGGTAAGAGGGGAAGAATGATTTTTGTTATAGACTAAACAAAGCTGTTGAGATTGAAAATTGAAGCACGTTAGAAAACGATATAGAAAGTACAGAGTAAATAGAAGCAGATGATTCTTTCAGTTGTTTTTCACTTCTTCATTTTCTACCTAACTGTTTTTGTAGGTTCAAGTTCTGTAAATATCTGTTACATTTTTATACGTTGGAGCTCCATTATTCTTTTCTTCTGTATACAAGCTGATCTTTATCGTATCACATGGTTTGAATTGTTATAGTTGTTGAATGTAGCTGAGAAGAAACTTAGATTCCTATATACGATGAGGTTTCAATTGCAATAGGGATTGATGTAAGGTAGAATATGAGATTAAGTACTATAGCAAATTCATCATCCTTGTTATGCCAAAGGTTGCGTTCAGTAAAATTGATATAGTCGGGACTCAGTTTGTGGTCAATCGTTCAACAGATTCGTGGATCTACCAGATTGTTCCCCGAGCCTAAGGTACCTGAGTAATGCTACATATTCTATTCATTTCTGCTCTGTTTTTTCAGCTCCTCGTTTTTGTTGGATCAGTTCTTTAACACCAACGGCCTGAAGAAAGTGACTGAAGGTGAAGTAATATTTTAGCATCTTTTTCTGGTGCATTGGAGTTCATTGTTACAGTTCTGTTAGTTCCCTTCTTCTCTGTGCCATGATGATGAAGATGATATGTGTGTGACAAAGTACAATATTTTTTGTCAAACATTCTTCTACTCTCCAATCGGCAGTTCATTTTAACTGCAAGTCTGCTTAATAAGTCGCAGGCAAGGTGATTTGAGGTGCGGGTTGTATGAAAGGCTAGAGTCAAGAGTCTGGGCCATTTTACTGTGTTTTCTAATCTCCCTTTGCATAATTCATGTTGAAGTACTCAATTCATTTTTTTACCCCTCAAGTGCTCCCCTTTTTGCTCCCTCGGTAATTCGAACCTACAACCTTCGGGTTGGCGGTAGAGGGTGCTTACGACCCCTCATTCATTAGTCAAAGAAGATTACTGAGTCTCATATAAATTCACCATCAAGTCTTAGTCCAATAGTGTTCGTCGTATTAGCTGTAAACAAATAAAACATGCATTCTGTAAGTAATTGCTGACCAAGGGCAATGTTAATGATACGTTAAAACCTCCTTTGTTTTAGTTGGATGGATCCTTCACAATATTATCGGTTGCCACCCCCAGCTATCATCATAAACAATTATCAGCAATCACTACGCCAGACATCATTACCATTTCCCACTAGTTAGTATACACAACCATCGCCATCAGCCAAAACAATCCCTAATCAGCACGCACGGCAATCACCGTTGATATAGTATAGATTTATTTAAATATTTTATTTAAATTTTATATTTATAAAATTTTAAATAAAGATAAGTTTATATATTCAAATGTTCAAAAATAAATAGTCTTAATTATTTATTTATTTATTACTTAGATACTAAAGCATCTTAAAGCCCCGTTTGGCCATAGATACCAAAAAAAAAATCACTTTTTTTTATTTTGGAATTTGGGAGTTAGAGTTGTGTTTGGCCATAGTTGTTGAAATTGTAGTTTTTGGTGAAATGTAGTTGTAAAAAAGCGAAAAAAGTAATTTTTTTTTTTTGAAAAACAAGTTTTTTGAGTTTTTGGTATTCGGAATTTTCATGGCCAAACGCTGATTTCGGAAAAAAGTGAAAAAAAAATCCGGAATAAAGTGAATAATTCTTATGGCCAAACGGGGGCTTAGTGTTTAGATTCATATATCGAAATTTGAATGCACTTCTTAATGTTCAAATTCATGCATCTTAATCTTAATAAAGAAGGACAAAGACTTGCAAGGTCGCGATCGCGAAAGTTATGCTGTGGGTTTCATTTGTTTGCTTTTAAATTTTAAATCTTAATCATTAAGATTCCGCTCATTGCGCTTGATTTTTAAATCTGAATCTGAAATCTCTATCATTAAGTGTTTTTTGTTTGTTCAACCACTTAATGAGTTCGAATAAATCTGAATGATTAAAATTATAATAAAGTCTTAATATTATATTATAGCGGTACTTAGTATAATTAACCCTAAATAAATTTGCTATATATTTTACAAATTAAAGGTCGGTCAAAGTACAGTTGTTCAAAAATGTAATCTGACCAATGATCCAAACGTTAACTAGATTTATTGGTTTACTGGTATTGGATTATCAGATTAACAATAAGGAAACAATTTGGAATTTTGTAGTTAACGGTTTATCGGCACGGGGTGCTCAATTTTCTTATTGGTTTAACCATTAGTCCATTGAGAATTATTGGATTTACATTTCCACCCTTATTAATATAAATATTTTTATTTATTTATTTTTGAACAAGGGAAAGATTTATATTGATTAAAAAGATAATGATGCTAGAATATTAGCCAATAAGGCCGTAGGTCTTAGCTTTTCTTCTTCGGAAAAGGTTCATAAATGCCCGCGTACTATGCGAAATTATACGGATTTGCCCGTCGTTTAAAGGTCAGTCCGCTCATGCCCCTAACGTTACAATATGGGCTATACATGCCCTTACACTAACAGAACCCCCTAAAAGTCCGACCCCTCTTTTTTTCCACCCAAACCCGTGACCCGCCCCAAAAGAACCCGACCCCTCCCCCCCCCCCCCCCCCCCACCAAATATAATCCATCCGCCTCTTTCTTTTCCCCCTCATTTCCTTCTCTCTCTTCTTCACCTCTTACATTTATCTTCAATGGTGATTTTCCTATTCTAGAATTAGAGTTGTAAATTCCCCTTAGATTGAGTGACATTTTAAGTAGATTAGGTCTGTTGTTTGATTTTGCTCTATTACTGCTAATGAAATGTCGCAAAATTCGAGCTCTTCAAATAGCCATGGTAGGGTTTGTGGATGTGGAGTTGCTGCACTCCATTTAACTTCGTGGACTCCAAATAATCCCGGTAGACGTTTTTTCAGGTGTAATAAGCCCGATGTAAGTTATTTCTTCTCTTTTTCATCATGTAATTTTTTTTGTGATAGATTTCTTTTTGTCTTTATTTTTATGTTTGGTTGCATCCATTATCTTTTGGGTATTGGTTCTGGGAAGATCAAAAAATTTCAGCAAGAGCTATCCAAGTGATCAACAAATTAAAATCTAAAAAGGATGCTCTCATTAGTGAAAACAATATTTTGGGGAGGCAAAATGATGCTCTTATTAATGAAAACAAGCTTTTGAAAGATAAAGTTGACTCTCTTCAACTTGAAGTTTTGAAGGAAATTGTTGATGAACTTGAGGCCAACTCTTCAACAATTCATAATGAGTATTTTAAGGAAATTGTAGATGAACTTAAGGCTAACTCTTCAACTATCGATAATGAGACTTTTAAGGACGTAATGGATGAGCTTGAGGCTTCCTCTACTATTCCTAATGAAGATTTTAAAGAAGTGGTGGATGTGGTTGATGCTTCTTCTAGTGATGGAAGTGTTTGGAATTTGTGGGAAAAAATTATCTTGTATTATTGGGTTGCTTTGTTTGGTTTGTGTTTTGTTACGTGTTGTGAGGGAAGATTTGAAAAATTGATGTAATGTAAGGTAAGGTAAGGTAATGTAATGGTTGGAACATTTGGTTTGTGGCTTTTGTAGTTATGTTATTTAGATGCAATGTAATGTAATGGTTTAGTTGCAAATGTTTTGATGTTTGGAATGGAATGAAAGTTTGATCCTTAATGTTTTTGAGCCTTCATATTCTTGTTCCATTATGCCATATTGTAATGTAATGGTTTAGTTGCAAATGTTTTGATGTTCTTGTTTTTGTGTCTTAAGTTTGATCCTTTTGTAGTTTTGTTTTTTGGTGTCGTATTGTTACTTAACTTCTGAAACAATGCCTTCAAGACCAATGCCCAAAAAACAGAGAAACATGATCTGCAGCCCAAAAAATTTGCAGTCGATTTTGTTTTTACGGAATCAGCTATGCCCTTACACTATGCGTGTCTGAACAAATCTGCCCTTAACTATGTGAAACTTCACAACAGCAGCAGCCCAAACATAAAAATCCACACATCTACTAAAACAGAGCACTAGAGTTTATACAAATTCACATCAGATTTCATAATCAAAATATTCACACAAAAACTTGCAAAGACTGATTTTTATACACATACTAAACCAAGGAGATCATAGTGATAAAGGAGATCTAGTCTATCACTATGATCTCCTCCAAAGAAGGCTATGTACTTGTCAGCGTCATAAGCGTGAAAACACAATACAGTTCCTTTTCTAAGTCCATTAGCATCGATAAATTCCTCCAACCTTGACAGAGTCTCTTATACGCACCAACTTTATATGTCATATGGTATGCAAGCCCTTCATAAAGAACAACTACTCCACGGTCATCATTTGGAATGAATTCGGAAATATTACTAGGAAATATGAAATCATCTTTGTCGACATATGATTTTGTCAATTTCTTCTCAAAACTCACTAGAAGGCTGCCCATGCTTGTTTGAGTGGCTGCCTAGAAATGGAAAGTAGTAGATTCTGAGTGTTGTGTGTTAGTGAACTGCCCATCCCTATTTATAATGACTTGTGAGTCAAAGTCATTTAGTGACCACCATAAATAAGTAGCTAATACCCCCAACTACCTCATAAATATTTGACCACATAAATTTTCTAAACTATCCGGTCAAATGCTTGACCACAATTCAATACAATTCAACATATTCACACTTATAGAAACTGTCATTCAACAAACATTAGTTAACTGCCAAAACTGGACAGAAACATCAACTACCAAGAAACTCTGAAGAATAAACCATTGCATTCAAAGGATGATACCAATAGTTTTGTACAAAAGGTGATGCTTAACAATGCAACACTTCCACCTAAAATTCATATTCACATTCACATGTCAACAGTCGACATGTCAAATGTGACAGTGAATTCACAAAAAAGCAATTGTTTTCCATATCCATCATCCACAAATACTAAGTTAAACTAAGTTAAACTAAGATAAACTAAGTTGTCCATCAACCATCATTACACATTTGTCCAAAAATCTACCTAATTCTTATAGTTTGGTACACAACATCCATCACAAAAAGTAGCAACACATCTTGTTAGACATCAGATTCTGGTATAGCGGCTTCTTTCCCTTTTGATCCAATCTTCTTCCTCTTTCTTCTTGCTTGAGCTTCAAGCTGCTTGGGTGTAAGTGCTGCATTGCCTCCCCAAGTTGTTTAAGTTGGTGAATAAGGCAAGTCTCTAGGCATTGACACTCCATCTGCACCTTCAGTAAATTGAATTCTTCTTGTACCAGTTGGTGGCCTCACTTGTAGCTTTCTTGCCTTCAATCTTGTCTGTGACTCAGAGACAATTGAGGGTCCGAGCACTGGATGTTCCTCATGACCAATATGTGGACCATAGGCTTGTGATTTTTGTGTGGAGG
Source organism: Lycium barbarum (assembly GCF_019175385.1). Taxonomy (NCBI): domain Eukaryota; kingdom Viridiplantae; phylum Streptophyta; class Magnoliopsida; order Solanales; family Solanaceae; genus Lycium; species Lycium barbarum. The sequence goes on from NC_083339.1 coordinate 148,318,033, forward strand.
CTTGAGAGGAGGCTTGTGTCATTGGTTCAGTTGCAGCATCATGGTTAAAGAATTCTTCCAACCAGGCATCAAAGTCTTGTGGTGGTTATGTGAAGGATGATGCAATGTTTGAGGCACCCTTTTGCTTTCCTTTACTTGAACCCTCTTCACCAACTTTCTGTTATTATCAAAGGATAAATAGGTAAGAATTTGTCAAGAATAAATTCTGAATAGAGAAATTAAAAGACTGTTTTACCTTGAAACAACCTCTAGCATTGTGGTTCACATCACCACAGTTGTTGCATGTCATAACAATACCTCTCCTTGATAGACTCCACTCCCCCTTCCTTTTCCTTGCTTCATCATCTACTCTATCTCTTTTGACTTTAAGCCTGCCCACATTCTTGGCAATGTCAGGTGGATCGATGGTTTGAGCTTCAGTAATTTTCCAGAATTGTTGTCCTCTAACATGTTGCAACTTGTTCTTGTAAGTCAAGGAATATGCCTCCTTGCTATAGAACCAATGTATATCATCATCAGCTTCACCCTTCAAAACCAATAAATACCACTAATTAGTTAACTTAATACAACTTCAAAACCAAAAAACTATACACCTTGAAATAGACTAATTTGATACCTTGTCATACAATATAGATTTGATAGCATAGGGGCAAGGGATTCTTGATAGTTGCCAAACTCTACATGTGCATCTTTTCTGAGAAAGATCAACAATATGCCTATCATCACGTTCATATATTTCATAGCCAAAGTCACCACTAAACTCAACCTTGCAATAATGAGCAATTGCCCTATAGTCATTATACAACTTTACAGCTTGTGGACTAAAGTCATCCCTCCATTTCCTGTTAAAAACAGTCAAATAATAGATTAAGGTAAACAGAAAATCAAACAGAAATGAAGTTTTAACTGAACAGTGAAGAATTCACCTGAATTCATCTTCATTTTTAACTAACAAATTCATAACCTTTATCCTAATTTCCTCCAGCATCTTGATGATTGGCATGATTCTAACTTGAAGAATCTATGAATTAAACGAATCAGTGAAATTATTGTCAACCATCATATTTTTACACCGAGTGTCTAAATATGCTCTACACCAAGCTTGAGGAGGAAAGTGTAAGAGATCCTTGGCAGCAAAATGATTATCCTCTTTAGATAATTCACCCAACTTTCTTAGTTGGTCTTTGAACTCTTCTTCATAAGTGCCTCCAAGTACACCACCACATCAACTTCTTCATTTGTCCACTTCTTCACTTTTTCTGCCAATTGGCCTCTATGTGTCTCACACAAAACCTATGGTTAGTTTCAGGAAATGTATTCTTCACAGCATCAATCAATCCCTATCACAACATAAATACGTTAATACCAATCAAAAAATTAAAAACTGCACAGTAAAGAAAATATTGAAACTATTACCTTTTGCATATATGAGATGAAAGTCACCCCTAGTCCATATTTTAGTTCCAAAGAAAGCTTCAAACACTGAAAAAAACTAATTTCAAGTCATGCAAGTTTCTTTGTCTACCACGGCCTAAGCAAGTGGATAAAATTGGTTCATGGAGTCTTAAGCAAGGGCCACTAACATCTGACCCTTATATCTACCCTTTAGAAATGTATCATCAACACCAATCAATGGTCTCAGCCCACTTTTCCAACCCAACTTTAATGCATTGAAGCATATGTACATCCTTAGAAATTTTCTTTTACCTTTTTCAAGAGCACCTCTTGATATATTAATCACAATATCAGCGCCAGGGTTAGAGTGTCTAAGTTCTTGCCCATAAGCCAAGTTTATTTAATCATAGAAAAAAACTGCCCTCTAACTTCAATGGACCAACCCCTTGGCCTTTTTGAGCTTAGCCTGTGTGTGACACATTTAATTCAAAAAGATTCTCCAACTCCCCTTTCATGTCTTTCACCTTGAACTTAGGATTGTATTGAACCTTTTTTTTAAGCAATTGAGCCAAAAAATTCTGATCAACCCTAGGATTCTTGAAAGATGGTTGACATGTGTGTTCATCAATAAACGTCTTGATTTTCAAGGAACTGCTGTTATGTTTGTTATCTGTTGGGATATACAATCTAAAGGGGCAACCATCTTGACAGTGGTAACTAACCCTAGTTCTATTTGTTTTTTTTTAATCTCAACCCTCTCTTATTGACCATTGCATAAAAGCTCACTATAGTTCTAGCTTCATCCACATCCTTGAAAGTCATACCTAGCTTTAATTCCTTAAATTGTTCCAACTTATCAGTTACAACCCTCTTTCTTTCTTTCCAAATCCCTTCAAGTTCTGCAGAATCAGATTCAAAATCATCTGATTTTTCTTGATCACTACCCCCAAGACTATGCTCACACCCAGAGGCTACATCAAGGTCTATGGAAAATGTTTCTGTGTGACGAGTAATATTTTAGGCAAAGACCTTTAGTTCAGATGCATCAACAGCAAAGAAGTTAATAGCCTTGAATTCTTTAGAGAATAAACATTGTAGAGTCCTTATACCATCATCATCCCTTTAGTTCAGATGCATCAACAGCAAAAAAGTTAATAGCCTTGAATTCTTTAGAGAATAAGCATTGTAGAGTCTTTATACTATCATCATCAACAACCAAGTAATATCTCCCCGAGGGGCCAGTCACTAGAAGTTGTTTTACAACACTAAACTCACAATGTTTTGTAAATTCTTCACACACAGATTTATAAGTAATCATACAAGCTTCACAACCAGACAAAGTGTGAATCAACTTTTTATTATAGACTATGCAATGTGAACAAACCCAATTACCCCTATAGTGGAAGACCAAGTCCACTTTCTCAATAATATTCACGGACAACACATGAAAATAATAGAAAAAGACACAAATGTGGGACCACATCAGTAAATACAGTCGTAAACAAATATCTATCCCAACTACCGAAACATCATCAACTTTAAAGGACCACAACAACAAAAAAAACTCACCTTTACTGACCAAATATGTGCTCTTTAGTATATAAAGGTACATAAACAACTATAAAGAAGAATACTTTACATGATTCTAGCATAGAATATACATCATCAACTTTAAAGGACCACAACAACTAAAAAAACTCACCTTTACTGACCAAATATGTGTTCTTTAGTATATAAAGGTACGTAAACAACTATAAAGAAGAATCCTTTACTTGATTCTAGCATAGAATATAAACCCTAACCTAACCCACACACAAACAGTTCAAAAAGAAACCTTAACTAGCATACAAAAGAGAGATAGATATATAAAAACTCATACGTTAACTAATACCACCGGAAAGAACAACAAAACCCGTTCTTCAATTAGAAAAATCTGAAACGGCGACAAAACCCTAGTAAGAGGTGAAGAAGAGAGAGAGGGAAATAAGGGGGAAAAGAAAGAGGAGGATGGGTTATATTTGGTGGGGGGGTCGGGTTTTTTTGGGGCGGGTCACGGGTTTAGGTGGAAAAAAAGAGGGATCCGACTTTTAGTGGGTTCTGTTAGTGTTAAGGGCATGTATAGCCCATATTGTAACGTTAGGGGCATGGGCGGACTGACCTTTAAACGACGGGCAAATCCGTGTAATTTCGCATAGTATGCGGGCACATATAGACCTTTTCTGTTTCTTCTTCGGTATGGGTTCCGATCTTGGATTAAAAATTTAGAATATACCACTATTTAATTTAAACCCAAAATGTGATTTGGAATAATATCCGGTCCAAAATAAACAACCAAAGGAGAAAAGGATGTTGAAAATTGAATGTAGTTTACTATTTAAGAAGGTGCCGCGACAATTGAAGATTATTTTAATTGGGTAAGATATAGATTTATATACTTTGTTCATTTAACAGATAATCATTAAGCTGATGAACAATCAATTTTTTTTTGCCAGGGCATTTAGAATTTAGTACATCTAAAATTCGGTAACTGATGAGCTGAATCATTAAGCACATCTCCGACTGAATTGCCTCGTAACCACCCCTAGATCCAAGTCCACTTTCCGCAGGCGGACGAAACCTAAACCCTAAACCCAAACTTTGATCATTTTCTCTCTTAAAATCGTCTCAAACCCTCGCATATGTTCATCGTCTTTTTTTCGTAATTTCTGTAATGTCAAATGTTACTTTGTCTTTCTGGAAAACAGTTTAGTAGTATTGAAGAAGTTAAATGGGTAGCTACAACAAGGTTTTAATTGAAATCTAAAGATTTTGATCTCCTATATGACACCAAAATAAAAAAAATTCCCATTACACATGTAGATTACCGATATCCTAACAGTTATATTGTCCTCATTATTGATTATCGCTTCCCGATCAACGTCATCGATTACCGTTTCCTCATATGCAATATAGTCGAAGTTGATAAGCGATGACGAAGGTTCTTCTCCGTCATCGTCCCACATTATTTCAACTGGATTATCATCGGAAAATACGTTGCTAGATACAATTGTAGTTTGAACTTGAGTTTCCAGTTGTGGAAGCTCATATTGAGACTCGCCGACGCCATAGCTAGACTCAAGTTTACCCGTTGCAGCACCAGTAAATGCGTTAATCTACTCATATAGAGAGTTGTGGGAACCAGAGTTAAATTCAACTACTTTGCTGGTCGACGACGTGAATTCATCAGAATTGTTATTGGATGAATCACTGCCATTGGAGATGACACTAACAAGTGTGCCCTCAATTAATGTTTCTCTCCCCACAGACTTACCCTCAGTTACAATTTATTTCCACTCAGATATTGCATTTTTTTTAATGCCAAATGAAAAATTGTATAAGAGAATATCGTCGATCATTACGTTTCCCAATAATCTTAGTAAGAGCCCGTTTGACTTATCTTTTTTGAGTGTTTGGATGGTCAACTTATGAGCCATTTTATGCTTAAAATAAGCCCCCCAAAAAAAAAGTTAGCCCGTTTGGCTTGGCTTAAAAAAAACAGCTTATAAGCTGCTTTTTTAAGCCCATCCAAACAGGCTCTAAGTAATTAAATAATGTTTTTTATACGTTAGAACTTAAAATCCTTACAACAATCGCTCCATTATTTCTTTGTAATGTCAAAGATAACATGGTGTAATTGTATATATCTTAAGATTTAAGAGTGTAATTTTCCCATTTATGTTTAATTTATTTCGTTAGATTGATCTTTTATAGAACTCAATGTATAACTATGCATATTTGTCATATATTTTAGGGCAAAGGTGAAAATATACCTCTCAACTTTGCGATTTAGAATAAATATATCCTCGTTAACAAATTGGTGTATATATACCCTTGCCGTTACAAAATGACGCAAATATACTCCTACCCTTACACAAATAGTGCAAATATACCCTTTTCCAGGGGTGGATTTACCTTGGCCCGAGGGATATCACGTGACACTACTTCGTCGATTTTTTTTTACTAGATATACATATATAAATTAATAAATAAAAATAGAAGTTAAAAAATACAAGGACACTGCTTGTAAACAAAGCTACACATTGGCCTGGTGGTTAGGCACTCCAACTTTGAGTGAGAGGTTGCGGGTTCAAACATGGTCAAGCCCTTTTTTTTTTCCCTCTTACACTTCATTTAAATCCTAAAGAACCGTGCACTTAGTGGCAGTGGGTAGGGGTGTCAATGGTATTGTTCAGGCGGTTATTTTATAAAATTTATACCATGCCAATTTTTTGGTTATTTTATTTTGCATAACCAAAATTAGACTTTTTGCAACCGTCCGATCATCTCAATTTTTCTTCGGTATCAATATGGTTCAGTTAATTTTTCGATATTTTATATAGAAAACGTCATATAAAGTCACAAGTAGAAGTTGTACACGACACCATGCATACTTGTATAAGACTTCGCTAAAAACTCCATAGACATTTTATTATTTAAAAGGTGAAGAATCAAGAAAACATGAATCACAACAAGAATAGAGATCCATCCCACTATTTTGTAGTAGTGTAAGATAATACTCCCTCTGTTTCAATTTATGTGAACCTATTTCCTTTTTAATCTGTGCCAAAATGAATGACCTCTTTTCTAATTTTAAAAAACAAATTCACTTTGTGAAATGATTTACAGCCACACAAATATTCAAGACTTATTTTGAATGACAAGTTTCAAAAGTCTTCACTCTTTCTTAAATGTCGTGCCCAGTCAAATGAGTTCACATAAATTGAAATGGAGGGAGTATTAAATAAAGACAAAAATTTAGATCATACGAGCGGAAAGTAATCAATCAACACGAGACACAAGAACTGAGTCTAATAAGATTTTGTATCCAATAAAAGAATTTAAATCACACGTGACTGATGATTATCTTGTAGCTTGCTATTTAAGATCGTTGAAATAACTTGTAACTTAGTGATTAATACTTGAGATTTAGTTTCAATGGGAGTAACATAACATGTTTTGAAGTTGGAATTTTAGTGTTAATTACTTCTTGCCGACTTGTAGTCATTTCCATCACCCCAGGTACAAGTCGAAAAATTCAATGTTTTATTAATTTTAAACTTAATATATAAAATATATTTTCCACATATAAGTATTTTCGGTACAGTTCGGTATTTTTTTGGTTTATTTTTATAAAATATATAACCTACCCGTTTTTTCGGTACGGTTAGAATTTATTTAAAATCGTCGGTCTTATTAAAAAATTCTAATAATCGTTTGGTACGGTTCCATTCGATCGGTTAAGTCGGTTTTACAAAACCACTGACACCCCTAGCAGTGGGCACAATTTGGTAGAAAGCTTTTGACTCATAGCCTTAAAGCCCTTAAGTAGTTTATTCATTTGCAACCCTTATAGTAGTTTATTCATTTGCTCACTTCTTTAAATGGTGAAACTGCTTATAAAAAATCATGTGTAAGCCCTTGCCCTTTTCGCTAACGAGATTTCTTTTAAAAACTATTTAGCTTATTTTTAATTAAAAAATGCCATGTGGCTTTTAAAAAGTCTACCAATTTTTTTTTTTTTTGAGTAGACAGATTTTTCTAACGCCACATGGTAATTTTTTTCTGATGGATCGGGTCTAGTTCGTTTTAAAAAAATATTTCCATGGATTAAAAAAAAATCTACTCATTTTTTTAAACAAACCAGACCCGATCTACCAATAAAAAAATTATTATGTGACTTTAGAAAAATATATCTACTAAAAAAATGAATAAATTTTTTAATTAAAAAATAAACTAAATAATTTTAAAAAAAAAAAAATCCGTCAGCAAACAAGATATATTTACAAATAAAAAGTTGACCCAGTTCCAATTTCTGTGGGCCGGGCGAAAACTAAAGCCCAAAATGTAATCACTTTCTGTTTCTCAAACTAGTCTTAAACCCTTGTAAAATCCTGACCTCTCTTGTTGTTCCTCTCCATTGCTAATAATGGAGGATATTGAAGCCATCAAATCCGACGTTGCATCTTTTGCTTCTTCCCTCGGCCTTGCTACTTCATCTGGTTTCGACGACTCTGATTTCCGCAAAAAAGGTCGCATCAAAAAGGATACTAAAGATGGAAACCAAAACAACAAAAATCGAACCAACAACGATAAATTTGCCAAAAACAGCGATAAATTTGTCAAAAAACCGAAGGTGGAACCTCAAGTCGACAATAATAATAATTTATGGAATACGAAATACAAAAACATGCCGAAGCTTCCACTTGTGAAAGCAAGTGCATTGGCGATATGGTATGTTGATGCTGAAGAATTGGAGGAAAAGGTTATTGGAAGTGAGAAGAAGAGTACAGTTGTCGAGTTCAAGAATGTTGATGAATGGAAAAAGAAAGTGGAGAAGAAGAAGGAATTAGGGGAAAGGTTATTGGCGCAGTATGCTCAGGATTATGAGTCGTCGCGAGGGCAAAGTGGAGATATAAAGATGTTGCTTACTACGTTAAGGTCCGGTACTGCTGCTGATAAGATATCGGCTTTTTCGGTTATGATTGGGGATAATCCAACTGCTAATTTGAGATCGCTTGATGCTCTTTTAGGTAATTATTTTTGTCTCACTTTGTGTTCGTTATAGCTAATTGATGGAGGACCCTTAAGATTTTCACTAATTGAGTCGTTTGGTAGGCTGTATTTTAGAGAAAATAATACATCTATTAGCTTAATCCCTTGTTTGGTACTATTACATGGTTAAAGACAGGAATGCCCTTAATACACCAAACCAAACAGTGGATAAGAACTAATCCCAGCATTACTAATACACTCAATTCAATACTATTCTTATACACTCTACCAAACGACCCCTTAAGAGGATTCAAAATATGAAAAAGTAAACAATTGAAGAAGCCGAGGGATTCAATATCTATTATATATGCATGAAAATAATTAGTTTAACCTTGAATACACAGTGTAATTTTTCGCAGAATGAACCCCTTGCTCCCACTTGGCTCCGCTGCTGCTTATGTCAAACTTTTTCTAAGTCATTATATTGTAGCTCTCATATTTGGACCAGTAGCTTGTTATCATCTTGTATAAGGTCTTTTTTTTTTTCCATTTGTTCTAGTCATGCTGTAGTTAACTTATTGATATCCGTCAGCTAGTATATGTCTTATTACTATCACGTATGGTATAAATCATAAATGAACAGTCAAACATGTATTTCAACAAGAAAATACATCTCATGGAAGCTAATCCCATGTAATGTAAGAATCCTTTATTTTGTTAGAGTTCTGTATCTAGGAAGATATGGTTATTTCAATCAAGGATGTTACTTCTAGGTGTAGTGATATGCAAAAGGCAAAGGTCTAGACTTTGCGGATCAGTTAAAATTTCTTCTTTTTCATTGACCTGTCCCTAAGGAAATTACTGAAAACTTTCCATACTTAGTTGTAGCTTGTTGAAATCCTCCTATTCTTATGTACCCGTTCTTTGCTTTTCTATCCTTGTTGCTATACATATTCTCAATTGGGATATTTTTTTGTAACTTTCCAGTATTATTACTTCATAATCCTAATTGATTTTACATCAGGTTTGCATCTTCAATTATTAATTTTTTAATCTTTCCTTTCTCTTCTCTTAGAAGGCTGCAATATTGAGATTCTTTCTGGTGAGATTGTTTGTCATGAGTGCTTGTATCTAATCAAGATAAATAATGACATGTAGGGATGGTGACAGCTAAAGTTGGAAAGCGCCATGCTTTGTCAGGTTTGGAAGCATTGAAAGAACTTTTTGTTTCTAGGTGAGCTAAATTTTGTTTTTCCTTCCTTATTGCTCATTCTTATATGCTTAGTTGCCTCATTGTTTGACTACTTAGAATTCCTTCTATCCAGTTTGCTGCCTGATCGCAAGCTGAAGACACTCTTTCAGCGGCCGATAGATCATATTCCGGACACAAAAGATGGTTACTCGCTTCTACTCTTTTGGTATTGGGAGGAATGCTTGAAGCAAAGGTACACTTAAGCCAAATTTCAGCAAATGTTTCATGGTAACAATATTTGAGCTCCAACTATATGTGAAGCATTCTTTTAAAACTTGAGCCAACTTTGAGGAGTGGTCCAAGTACACCATGATCCACCAGAAGTTTTAGGTTGATATGTCTCATGGGCTTGTACTTCCATGATACTCCGTCAATGTGGAGAATAGACATTTTGCACTTGGTTATATTTGATATTACTCTAATCGAGTTCCTGAAGTGAGGATTGGTCTAAACTTCAGAGACTATGTTGGAATCTTATTCCAATAATTCACTTTATTATACGCTTGTTTATTTTGCTGCCATGTTGATCTTCAGCTAAATAGGGTTTTCTGTTTCAGGTATGAGCGGTATATCGCTGCTCTTGAGGAAGCATCAAGAGATGTCTTAGATATACTCAAAGACAAGGCGTTAAAGGTTGTTATCGACAATTTTATTGCACATTTGTACAGTTGCCTATGTTTCTCCTCAAAGCAAATTCTTCTTCAATGTTTTTAAGCTAATCGTCTCTTAGAAAAGGAGAAAATCATGACTTGCGAAAAACCTTTTATTGCTTCTTCTTGCTGTTTACGCTATCGGGACCTACAAAATGAATGAAATTCTCCAACTGCTAACCTAAAGTTTGTATTTTCTGAGTGTCCAGTGAAAGACTTAGATGTCTTCGTAGGGTATAAGATGTATCTGAATCTCAATATAATCTCGTTTAGTTTATGTGGTCCAGAAAAGTGGGGAAATACTTATATGTGTATTTATATTTTGTAGACAGTTTATGTTTTGCTAAAGTGCAAACCAGAACAAGAGCGCCGATTGCTTGCTGCCCTTGTAAACAAGGTATGCCGGTTTACCTTATTGCTTTTGATGCCATTTACTTTGTTCTCGAGAGTTCTTGGGACCGTGGAGCTCCAGCTAATATCTTTTGGCTTTGTTGCAGCTAGGAGATCCTAAAAACAAGGTTGCATCTAATGCTGATTATCACCTATCAAAGCTTTTGGCTGACCATCCAAATATGAAGGTAAAACAAAGTATTTGGTTGAACGTGCTTAGACATACAAGAATTGATAGAAAATGGTGCTTAGACATACAAGTAATTTTTTTCTAGAACTGATAAATGTTTGCTTGTTTGTTAGCTTTGACATTCATATATTGATTCCATCTTTAGCCTGTACATCCCTCATGTTGTGACATTCATGATAATAAAGCAAACATCTTAGTTCTTCAAAAGGAAAAAAAATGGTGCAAACAGCTTTGGGACGATGTTAACTCTAAATTTCCAAGTTGGCTTCAAGAAGTGACACTAAAAGGGAAAAAGCTACTTTTAAGAGTGCTCTTTGAAAGCCCATCTGAAGGATGTTGTTCACGCATAAATCTATTCCATGTAGAATGGAGAAATGAGGCATAGTTGTAATTTCATCAAATTGTTAGAAGTTGGTGCGTATACAAATCTAACTTAGCTGTGATATCTGAATAAGACCAAGCAGGATAATGTGCTCTTTGAAAATGGTTCTGTTATTAGAATATTGTGCTTTGAAATGCCTATTAGAAATAAGGATTTTATTTCCCAAGCACGCGCGATGTTTTGGTGGTTTGTACTAGTTCATCGAAGTCTCTGAGTAGCTGGACTATACACAAGCTGTTGGGAAGCACCCATCTTAGCATTATTGGAGTGCACTTATGATTTCTGTTGTTATAGTTTGTCGTTTAATGTGTTATTTTTGTCGTGCAGGCTGTGGTGATTGAAGAAGTAGATAATTTTCTTTTCCGGCCTCGTCTGGTATTGCGAGCCAAGTATCATGCTGTATGTCGAAACTTTATTGCTATCTTTTGTGCATGTTGCACTTGATACTTCTTGGTTGTATTTGCTATTGCTTATACCTTTCGTCCCCTTCAAGCTCTATTTGTTTGTGATATGATAATTCTTGTTCGACAGAGTATGTCTATCCAAATTCTTCCTGTCATTGAGAAGTATAAAGTTTTTTAAAAAGTAAGACCAGCTGTAATTGTCGTTTATGATTCTTGACCAGGTCTGTTTAGTTTGGATCACGAGAGCTGGTACATTGATGTGATCCTTGTCCTTTTCGTGATCTACTGTTTTTGAAACTTACTTTTGCTTCATCTCTTGACTTGCTCATTCAATGCGAATATGTTTATGTTTCCTGTATATCAGCATACATCAATAAGAACTCAGGTGGCAAGTCTTGTTGAACTTATTTGTTGTTCCAATTTCCTGCGACATCTCTAAATATGCTGATGCAGACATGTAGTTCTAAAGTCGTCTAGATATTGCTGATGCTGAATATTAGTCCTAACGTCCTACGTATCTGTAATTGTGACAGGTTAATTTTTTAAGCCAAATTCGCTTAAGTCACAGGGGAGATGGCCCAAAGGTGGCAAAGCGTTTGATAGATGTATATTTTGCTCTATTTAAGGTATGATCTAGAGCTGCCATAGTTCAATAAGTTCCTTCTGTCCATTTTTGCTCTTTCTTCTTATTAGAAGTGAGAGCTTCAAATTTTATGATTGAAGCTCATCAAATGTTTCTGGTCTCACTCCATGGAATATTTTTCTTTACCTCCTTTTATCCCGAATCAACATTTCAGGTATTAATATCTGAAGCAGGGGAAGGACGGATGGTGAATAAGAAGAGCGAGGGACACAAAGAGGTTTCTGGCACTTCGAAAGATAAGAAAGAAAAAGATTCATCAGAAACTCATGTGGAAATGGATTCACGCTTACTATCAGCACTTCTTACGGTTTGTGTTGACTAGTCTAGTTTTTGTTCTATTTCTTTTTTGTTAATTCTTCTGGATCTGCACACAGAGTAACTTCATTTTTCAAAGGAGCATTTGCATTTGTGGACTTGGTTTCCACTTTCCACATACAATCACGTTTGCCCCTTTTACATTCCATGTCCAACAACTTCACTTTATGATTCTTCACTAGTCTCAACCCGAGCTTGCTCAATCATGGCAGCTTTTTGCATTAGTACTCAGTATGTTTCACTATTTCTGCTGGTTTGGAAAAAAATAGTGATCTGCTCCATTTGCACAACTTTCTCCTTTGCAGGGTGTGAATAGAGCATTCCCTTATGTTTCAAGTGATGAAGCTGATGATGTAATTCAGGCCCATACACCTGTGTTGTTTCAGCTAGTAAGCTCTAATTTATGATAGTGGTCATAAAGTTCTTGTGGATGTCTACTCGCTCGATTGTTGGATAAGTATCTGGTTTTTTTTAATTTGATTTATCATTCTAATATTTGCTTGGGATGTGCAGGTTCATTCAACGAACTTTAATGTTGGAGTTCAAGCTCTCATGCTCCTAGATAAGATCTCAGCAAAAAATCACATTGTTAGTGATCGGTTTTATCGTGCCTTGTATGCAAAGCTCCTGCTACCAGCTGCAATGAATTCTTCCAAAGTACGTGGAAACCTTCATAATTCTATTCTTGTGCTTTCTGGTTCAATTTAAGCTTTGATAGGGCAAACATACACTTTAAGAATTCCCTTCCCCTCAGCTTCTTGGTGTGGTTTATCAATACATTTACCAATTCTCAAAAAAGGAATTCCCTTCCCCTCTCAAACTAAAAAAAAGAATGCCACCTTTCTATGATTAAAAACAACTTAATTTTGAAATTCCCCTTTTACACTTAGTGAAATGATTAACAACCACACAAATGTCTAAGGTTTGTTTTAGACCACAAATTTCAACTTTGTGCTAAGTCAAACGGTGCCGCATAAATTGGGACGGAGGGAGTACTTTTCAATTTTTGGAAGTGTGTGTAACAAGCGCAAGGTGATAGAAGTTTGAACAATCTTGAATTAACACTTCGGTCCTTTACAGTTGTTTAGGGGGGGGGGGGGGTTGTGGACTGCTAGATTAACCTTTGTGTTGGCAACTTGGCATTGCTGAGGTCAAGATCAATACGACACTACACTTGTTTCTAGTACCTTTGTTTTGTTTTCAATTGCTTCTGGTCTGGTCTATTTTGTAAGCTTTAGATGCAGACTTGATTTGCGATCTTATGACAGCAAAGGCCTATAGGGTACTTAGAGATTTGACGTGATTAAAGATTATAATTAGGGTTATGGGATTTGTTTTTCAAGGCTGACTTCTAGGTTTGGCAAATTTGAAGATTCCGATTGTGCTTAACTTGGTGGTATTCTTTTTTCCCATGCTCAACTTAGTAGAAAGCCAAATGACAAATGTCTGTTACATCCAAGGAAGGCTTAGGTTACCTTATCAAGATAGTAATAACAATATTGGGCTCGACAGTGTGGTAATTGGTGTGAGTATGATCTAAATAGGATCATTGGAGGGAAAGTGTATCACAATGTATCACTTCTTTGCAATGCTGGTTATGACATGTATTCATTCAATTGATGACGTCTTGTGCTTCAGTTAGGACCTAACCGTTGCATTTCTTGCGGCCTTAGTCTTTTCCTGATTATTGTCTGATGCATGTTCTGGTTTTATCTGCAGGAGGAATTGTTTATTGGACTACTACTTAGGGCTATGAAAAATGATGTAAATGTGAAGCGAATTGCTGCATTCTCGAAGCGTTTGTTACAGGTTTGTGCATGGTGTAAATTTGTTCTTATGTAAAACCTTACTTAGTTAGCAATACAGAAAGAGCACAGCACACTTAGGTGTATTGAGGCAATTCTTTTGTCATGTATTCTCCATAATTTGTATAGTAGGCTGTTAAATAGCTTTGCCCAAGACACTGAAGAACTACACTAATCCAAACATAGTTTAGGGAAAATTGCTACTCGAAGCTGTATATTGCATTCATTCTTACTTTACTTCATCAAGGAGCTTACTCTTTTCGACCTATGCTTGATTTTCCATTGAATTTGATTTCAAAATCCCACGTACTGTTGTTGCCTCTTGAGAATTTGTTTTTGTTAATATTGAGTGTGTGGTATTAACAGGTTGCAATTCAGCAGCCGCCTCAATACGCATGTGGGTGTCTGTTTCTCCTGTCTGAGGTCCTTAAATCAAAACCAACTCTCTGGTAGGTTTGCTAGGAATAGTATGCATTGACGAAGTTTACGGCATGGCTAAAATATCTTGCTTGCAATGTAAAATGTCTCAACTTTCTTATGCAGGAATATGATGCTTCAGAGTGAGTCTGTTGATGATGATCTTGAGCATTTTGAAGATATTATAGAAGAAGATGAAAATCAACCCAGTCCACCAAATAGAACGGATAATGCAAGTGAAGTTGAAGCTAATCACTTGGAAAATGGCAATCACTCCCTGCAAGATGAAGGTGGTTCTTCTGAGCCTGATGATGATGATTCACTCCAAGCTAATGAGTCGCCTGCTAGAGGGGGTTTAGATGAGCCAAAGGAATCTAGATTGCTGTCGGGATTTAGCAAACTTCTACCTGAGGGTTCAAATGAAAAGCTCTTATTGCCCGGAGGATATGATACACGGCACAGAGAACCTTCATTCTGGTACTGTTATTTTCCTCCTTCTGGCCTTAAATGTTAATTAAAGATCAAAGACTACCTTGCTTATCTTGCTGCCTTCAGTTTAACTGGCTATGATTCCTTTTTGGCTTGAGCTCTACACTTTGTTACTTCCTCTTTTTCCTTTTACACGACGGGGTTTGATTGGACACTGAAATTTAAGAAAGAAATGGAACATTTGATACCTAAGTGACAGCTATATAGCATACCAGAAACATCCTTAGAGTTGTTTGGTCTACAACCTGCCATTTCACTTCTATAAGATCGTCTCATTTAGGGTCGTAAGCTGGCCAAGACACCACTGTTATCCAGAAAAACAGAATGTCTCATCTAGGGTAAAAGGATAATATTAAAATTAAAAAGGTGTCCAAAGGTAGAAAGGTGATGGGGACGGATCAATAACGAAAGAGAGTCATAAAGTAGAACGGTGGGAGATATGCCAATTAATTGTTGCATTGTTGTTGCCGGCATGCAAACCACTCTTAGTGCCAGTAATAGATTTTTTTTTATCAATTTCTTCTGAGTATACAGAGAATATATAATTTTCCTTCTCTGTCTTTTATGAATTGACAGCAATGCAGACCGTGTTAGCTGGTGGGAGCTGATGGTACTTGCATCGCATGCGCATCCATCAGTTGCAACCATGGCTAGAACCCTTCTTTCAGGAGCTAACATTGTGTACAATGGTAATCCCCTGAATGATCTTTCGCTGACTGCTTTTCTCGACAAGTTCATGGAAAAGAAACCGAAACATAACACTTGGCATGGTGGCTCCCAAATTGAACCTGCTAAGAAGGTTAGTTTTGTTAGATAACAAAAGATGTCCTATTAGTATACCACTTTGATTGGGGCTTTGTTTTGATTTACTTATAAGGTGTTTCACTAAGCTTATAAGCTAGTCAAACTGGCTTGTAGATATTTTTTTAGCTTATCTACGCTTTTGGTAAACACGAAAGTGCCTACAAGCCAAAATCAATCAAAAGCCATACGCCGGTTATCCCAACTTATGACTGTTTATAAGTACTTTTGATTTGACCAAGATTTTACTCTTTAATCCTTAATATTTTTCAAAATTTTCAAATATCTTCCCCAAAACAAAAGTTCCAACTTCCTCTCTACTACTGTCTCTCTCGTTCCTCCTTTTCTTCACGGATACTTTTAATTTATAATTTCCTGCAAGATTATTTTGTCATTCCAACGAAAGAACAACTTATCAACTTCTTTTTACCAAACACTACTACTTCTTATTAACAGTTTCAACACTTTGCACGCCACCGTTTTTCAATACTTGAACCTTATCTGCTATGTGGAAACATTTTTAAAATGAACCTCATCAGCTATTTACGATCAACTAATCCAAAAGGGCTCTGAATCATCTTGTTTCATTACATCTCTCTCATTTTTGTTGCAGCTTGACATGCAAGGGCAGCTGATTGGGTCAGAAATTCTTTCCTTGGCTGAAACAGATGTACCCCCTGAGGATCTTGTCTTCCACAAATTCTACGTGAATAAGATGAAGTCCTCGAAGAAACCAAAGAAGAAAAAGAAGAAGACACCGGAGGATGATGCTGCTGAGGAGTTTTTGGTTGCTGACGGTAGCGATGTCGAAGATGAGATTGATGAAGACGCTGCTGACGACAGTGAAAATGAGGAGATTGACAGCATGTTAGAATCCGGTGGACTTCCCTTGGAAGCTAATGGTGAATACGATTACAGTGATTTGGACGACGTTGTTAATGAAGACGATGATGAATTGATTGGTGATGCCAGCGATGAGGATATGGATGCCCTTTTGGAAAACGATGGAGCTAACATTAATTCCGGCAGTGATGACGACAATGATGCAGAAAAGGCAAATGACGATGACGAAGAGGATGATGTACATCAAAGAAAAAAGAAAAGAAGGAAAGACAAGCGTGTGGGAAAATCCCCATTTGCTAGCCTTGACGACTATGAACATTTGCTTAACGAGGACAACAGTACAAAAGAGAGCCCCAAAAAGCACATTAAATCAAGAACGAAGAGAAAGAGTAACGAGGAGATTCCAAAAGAGAGCACAGAAAAGCCCGCTAAATCAAGAAAGCAGAGGAAGAGTTCAAAATAGGTTTGTCCTTTATTTACATGGTAGAGTTACTAATTTTGATAACCTATCCTGGCAGATTCTCCTGAGATAGGTAAAGGAGCTCTTTTGATACCAATAGTTGACTCAATCATGTCAGCTCTCGTGTATTGTGTTATAATTTTAGCTGATAATGCAGCGTCATTCGTAGGTTCTTTTTCCTCCTTGTGTAACGATAGCTTTGCTAAAGTCATATTTGCATCGTCACAGTCCGTCTTATGATAACTTTGCAAGTGTCCTATTCACATCATTTGTGACAACGATTATTACAGGAAGTGCAAAGCCGCGGGTATAAATCCGTTCCATCTTATTGCTCGTACTACTACCGAGTAGCTGACAGTCATTCTTTATCATCACATGAATCAGACTTTGTAACATTTAATCAATCCTAATTCCAATTTTTGCGCGGATTGCCCTTCTTTTGGGGGGTGGTCTTTAAATTTTGCTCTTCATATTTATTGATCTTTAAATTATGCCCCTCATATTGTTGGTCTTTAATTTTTGCCCTTCGCATTGCAACTCTGAGCGTTTACGCAAAAATTATGAGGTTCTAAGTTCGAACCTTCGTTTAAGCATAAATTAAAAAAAAATTGTAAAGCAAAATTTGAGTCGCGTGTATGTCGGATTTGGTATACGCTTGTTAAGAAATTATCAAATTTATATCGGACCTGATATATTCATGTCTTATAGGCAGATTTGACATAAGTATGTCGAGTTCGGCATAACTTTAATAATTTCTTAAAAAATTTATATTGGTAAAAGCATATTTATGAGCAAACTTTTATATTGAATCCGATATAAACTTGACATAAGTATGCCAAATTTGACATAACTTTAATAATTCCTTAAAAAATTTATACCGATGAAGCATATTTATGGGCAAACTTTTATATCGAATCCGACATAAATTTGTTAAGAAATTATCAAAATTATACTGAATCCAACATACTTATGTCAAGTTTACTCATAAGACATAAATATGTCAAATCCGACATAATTTTAATAATTTCTTCACAAGTATATATCAATAGAAGCATAACAAAATTTAAATTCTGCTTTACGAATTTTTTTTAAATTTTAACTGTATAAGAGTTCAAATCTGAAACCATAGATTTTAATGGAAAGACAAAATTTTAAAATTTTAAATATAAGGGGCAAAATTTAAAGACCACCCAAAACAGGGCAATCCGCACCTAATTTCTGTCTCTGGAGAATTGAACAAAGAATTCTCGAATAATTGGAGACTACTGTTCAATTGTATTTTAACATCAATCGAAAATGAGGAAAACAGACAATGCAACCTTGGCAATCACTTTCATTTTCTAGAATAGCAGGACGACAGTTCAGAATGAACTTTACATCAGAATTTTGAGACAAGGCACCCAAGCCTAGTTGAACAAAATGCAACTCCATTAAAAGGTCTCCATCCACAAGAACTACAGAGATACATCTGATGCAGATGAATTAAGACACACAAATGTGCATTGATGATAACTTAATTCATGAAATTGCAACCTCAACAGTCTTAGACTTAGGGGGTGGAGGCAGCTTCTCAACTGTGACAGTCAAAACCCCATTTTCACATTTAGCAGTAATTGCAGAAACATTGCAGTCATCAGGCAGCCTGAATTTCCTCATGAGTTTGAGAGGTGGCCTCCTCTCCATCCTCACGTACTTGCATCCTTCTTCTTCGCTCTCCTCGCGCTTCCTCTTCCCGTTGCTTCGTATCACCAGCGTGTTCTCATCTTCCACCGTCACCTGTCACACATTTCAATAAGTAACAATCAGATACGTAAAGAGTCTACTGCAAAGGTCACCAATAACTAATTCTCTTGAATATCAGTGAAATTTACAAGCACAAGCGTCAAAACCAACCCCTTCCTTTAGAGGAGACATGGAGTTTGAAATTTATGAGCTTCTGCAACGACCTCAAGTTATACAGTAATAACTAAACTCGCAATCAAGTATTTATAATTACATGTACAGATTCTGAACAAATGCGACAAAATTCACGTAAGCCCATTAGGCTACCAGCTAAATTTGCCTACCATTCGCATCTAGTAACACTTATCCAACCCGTCCCGGGTTTAAATGGGTTAACTTATGACCCATTTGAACTAGAAAAGGACGCTATTGGATGAAAAATGTAATGGGTCTAGTAAAATATAATACTTCACGAAAAATTATACTCCCTTCGTCCGAAGAAAATTGTCTTAATTTGATAGACATAATTTAAGAAATAAAAGAAAACCTTTTAAAATGTGTGAAACTTTTAAAATGTGTGGTTCAAAACAAACCTATGATCGTACCTCATAAAATTAAATTATTTTTTATTTTAAATATAAAAATGTGCTAATCTTTTTTGTAACAAATTAAAAATAAAAGGAAGATAATCAAACGGAGGGAGTAAGAATTAGCTTTCACTTTTGTGAATTTAAAAAAAAAAAAAAAAAAGAGAGAGAGAGAGAGAGGGGGAGAGAGGGGATAGATTATCAGGTCGAAATTAGGTCAAGTTAGGAAATTAAGTTCCATTTCAGTTTGGACGAGTTAGATTGTCACTTTAATATTGATTTAACTTATTTTAACCCGCTCATTTGCCAACTCACATGAAGATGAGTAAAATTGCAAGCTAGAAGAAAGGATCTGAGACATAATTGAAGATGGTGTTGTGATACAAACCTGAATGTCAGACTTGGATAAACCAGGAACATCCATATAGAAAATGTAGTCTTTTTGGGTATCAAGAATGTCCACTGGAATGCTACTTCTGTCTTCACTGCTCTCATTTGGCCTTGACGGAAAAACAAGCCTCTCAATTGATTCAGGGAAGTGGAGAAGTTGGCTCACCGCATCCACAACTGTGCTCATTTTCACACAAAAAATCTACACATTACACATTAACCATTAAATTACTTTTAGGTTAACCCCATAAAGAAAGGACATAATTACTCCAAAACTGATTATTATTCATAGATAAATAAAATGATGTGAAACCTGAAAAAGAAACCACCCGCACCCTCCCAATAATAGCATAATTTTGGAAAATTGTCTTACCAGTGCGAACTATTCGCTTCGATATTTAAGACTGTTGTATGTCTCTGGGAAAATACGAGGTTGTTCTTGAAAGAGATTATCTGACTGATGATAGGGAAAAAGGACGCAGCGAGTTCCTATTTAAAAAGGGGGGTATTGCTAAGTATCTACCTGGTGAAAGATACTTCTAGTAGGTTCTTGCTCTTTCTTTTTTTTTTTTTTCGATAATACGAAGTATCTAGAAGATTAGGAACTTGCCAGATATAGGGACACCTGTTATGTTTGGCGCATAGCCGTGATCTTCTCATACTTCTAGTATTTGTTAACGTGCAGATTTTGATTAATTTCCATGTATTAGGTTGGCACTTGACAGCAACTTAAAATAGGTACGAGATAGCTTCTACATATTTTACTTAATCCTAAAATGACAAAAATACTCATAATCTTTGTTTTAGCCAAGATCATGTATTCAGTGGCGGTCGAAGACGCTTCAAATCTAGAGGTGTTATCTCACAAAGGGTCCGTTTGGCTTAGCTTAAAAAAAATAGCTTATAAGCTAAAAAAAAAAATTAGAATAGAGAATTTATTTTAAGCATAAAATGACTTATAAATTAGCTAGCTAAACACTAAAAAAAAAATTGAAACTAAGCCAAACGGGCTCAAAGTTTTCCCTAAATTCAAATTCAATATTATTAAAAAACAATATCTATAAAATTAACGCCGATTTAAGAATTGTGCAAGCTACGTTGTGACAATAAGTTACTACGACTTCTATGAATTCTCCATCCGACACACATAAAATGTGTCTAAATTCCATGGGTGCCAATTGTACACCTACGTCTAAGCGCCTTGTCAAGCTCTTATTTCTCGAGTTAATAGATTATATCTTTAAACATCTTGGGGGAAATAAATAGAAAGACCTATATATACACACTCTCTTTCAATTTATGTAATATTTTTCACTTTTCGAAAGTTAATTTAATTAAACTTTAAAACTAAATTGAATAAGATTAATTCAATATTTTAAAATTAATATTATATATTTGAAAACAATATGAGTATACTATAAATTACAATTTTTTCTCATATTAATTTCACAAAAAATATATATTAAAATTCATACCGTTTGAATTTAAAAAAACAAAAAGTATCGTTAAATAGGGACAGAGGGAGTATGATTTATCTTTGGTCGTTTGTCTCATTTCTTCTTTTGTGTGGGACTTTGGATGGACTTGTCAATGACATTTTTAATAGGGTGACATCATGAAAAGCTAATATTTCAACAGGCCAGAAGGACCATCCTTTTGACAAAGTTACACCAAGTTACAGTAGTATCAGCTAATTAAATTGTGGGGAAATTATTGGAGGGAAGAAATATCTTTCTATTTTGGCTCAATTATGACCGACCGCTTTATATAATACTAGATCGCGTATGCCCGTGCGCATTATGAATTATAGTGTATCTATATAATGTAATTATGTTTGGATAGTGATAACATATATATATTATATTGCTAATAAACATACATAAATTTGCACTGTTTTTATGCATATATATATATATATACTATGTTCAAAACACGATTAATATAACATTGTTTTTAAGAAAACGTCAATTAGAATTATAATTTGACTAATTTATCTTATTCAATATTTGATCTCCATTTAATATTATTTTTTCTTTTACGACATTAATCTCTTTTCGCATTTATTAAAGTAAGGAAAAAATAAAAAAATAATTAAATTCTAGAATAAAAATGAAAAAGTAATTAAATTCTATATTATTTTAAAATATAAATATTTTAAGTATATTTATTTAGTAAACATAACAAATAAATGACATGACGGAATAACAAATACAACAATTAAATATCTAGATTAGATCTCAGACTAATATAAAAAAAGAAAGGAAATTGTATGATTTGACTACTTAACCTTTCGAAGAAAAGCAACAATATAAAATTCATATTTTTTGCTATATAATAATTTAATTTGCTCCCACTAACGGGTTGATAGACATGTGACAATAAATCCACCATTATTGACATAATAGAAATACTTTGGGAATTACATAAATATTGTTTGATTTTTAATATGGGATGCACGTTTTTTTTTTACATTAATTATTTTTTAATATGGGATCCATTTTTTTTAAAAAATAAAAATAAATTATATTGCTTAATTTTTTTAATATGAGATCCATTTTTTTTACATGAGTTGGAGGTGGACGACGAAACCACCCCCAACTCATGCTTCTAATATAGTACTAGACGGCTTATGCCCGTGCTGCGCACGGGCCAAACACTTTGGATTATAATGCATCTATCTGTATGTAGTTATTTTTGAATAGTGATAATATATATAAAGTATATATTAATATTTTTAATAGGGGGTGCACTTTTTTTTGACATTATTAATTTGCACTATTTTTATGCATATATATATATATATATATATACACACACACACACACATATACTATGTTCAAAACACGATTAATATAACATTGTAGTTTATACTCCGTATCTAAAACTTTATTATATTAGTGTTTGTTACGAATAGAAAGTCTGCACTTTTTTTTTAACATTATATTTTTTTTAATATGGGGTTCACTTTTTTTTTATATTGCTTGATTTTGATAATATGGGGTCCACTTTTTTTTTCCCATGAGTTTGGAGATGGTGAGTTCCATTTTTTTCTTCCCTTTTTTTATTGCTCGGTGTTATTTAGTATGGGGCCCACCCCCGTTTGTTTTTTAAGGGACAACGGACGACGAAGCATGGGTCTAAACCCATGCTTTATATAGTTTTTTTTTGTTTTTTTATATTGCTTGGTGTTGTTTAGTATGTGGCCCACCCTTTTGGATATTATTAGTTTGCACTATTTTTATGCATATAATATATATAGACACACACACACTATGTTCAAAACACGATTAATATAACATTATAGTTTGTGTTGTGTATCTAAAACTTTATTATATTAGTGTTTGCTATTAATACAAAGTCTGCACCTTTTTTTTGACATTGTTTGTTTTTTTTATTATGGGATTCAATTTTTATTTTTATTTTTTATATTGCTTGATTTTGTCAATATGGGATACTATGTTCAAAACACGATTAATATAACATTGTAGTTTGTGCTCCGTATCTAAAACTTTATCATATTAGTGTTTGCTACGAATAGAAAGTCTGCACTCTTTTTTTTTGACATTGTTTGTTTTTTAATATGGGATTCATTTTTTTTTATATTGCTTGATTTTGTTAATACGGAATCCACCTTTTTTTTCACGTGAGTTTGGAGATGGTGGGTTCCACTTTTTTTTTTTTTTTTTTAATATTAGTTGGTGTTTTTTTTTTTAATATTGGTTGGTGTTTAATATGGGGACCACACTTTTTAAAAAAAAAATGCTTAATTGGTTGGTGTTTTTTTTGAATTTTTTAATATTAGTTGGTGTTTAATATGGGGACCTTAATATTAGTTGGTGTTTAATATGGGGACCTTAATATTAGTTGGTGTTTAATATGGAGACCATAATTTTTTTTTTAAATGCTTAACGGACGACGAAGCGTGGAAACATTTTACTTGTCATGTTATTTTTTACACGATTTTTTAAGAAATCGTCAATTAGAATTATAATTTCACTAATTTACCTTATTAATTATTTGATCTCCATTTAATATTATTTTTCCTTTTATGGCATTAATCTCTTTTCATATTTATTAAAGTAAGGAAAAAATGAAAAAGTAATTAAATTTTATCTTATTTTAATATATAAGTATTTTAAGTATATGACTGTACAATAATTGCATTTGCTCCCACTAATGGGTTGATACGCATGTGGCAATAAATCCATCATTATTGATTAAATTGTTTGATTTTTTAAGCACTTTTGTATTTTTAGTATGTTGCTGTATAATAATTTCATTTGCTCCTTCTGATGAGTTGATACGCATGTGGCAATGAATCCATCATTATTGATTT
This sequence comes from Lycium barbarum, assembly GCF_019175385.1. Lineage (NCBI taxonomy): Eukaryota > Viridiplantae > Streptophyta > Magnoliopsida > Solanales > Solanaceae > Lycium > Lycium barbarum. Next base: position 148,342,035 of record NC_083339.1, read on the forward strand.
AATTGTTTGATTTTCTAAGAACTTTTTTTTAACATTGTTTGTTTTTTTAATATGGAATTTATGTTTTTTTTAAATATTGCTTGATTTTGTTAATATGAGATTCACTTCTTTTTTTTCCGTGAGTTTGGATATGGTGGGTTCCACTTTTTTTTCTTTTTTTATTACTGATTGGTATTTAATATGAGGCTCACTAAATTTTGTCAAATGAAAAAGGAAGACTGTGTAGCCCTTGCATAAAGTAAATTAACAGTTAAAAGAGGAAGCACCACAATGATATAAAACAAAACAAAGTAGTAATTTATTTGAACTCTAATTCATATATTTGAGTTCTCAGCTTTAGAAAATAGCTAAAATTGTCAATTGTAATTGCAAAGTAGAGTGGAGCCCACATGACCAAAAAGCATTTGTCAAATGGTAGTAAAAAAATTAAGTGGGCCTAGACTTTTAAAAGAAATAGTACCTAAGCGCGTGAAGCGAAAAAATCAAATGAGACCATACTTTTAAAAGAAATAGTACCTTATCCGTACTTTTGAACCTATTTACGTAAATGCCACAACGGACGGCGAAAAGGGATCAACTGGTGCTTCTAATATAGTAGTAAAACGCACGGGCACATGCCCGACTTGTTTGTTGCACGGGCATATGCCCGACTTGTTTTTGTTAATCAATCCTTTCAAAAGGTTCTTCAACATAATATGTGAGACTGATTGTAGCCTTCCATAAATAATTAAAAAAAGCTATCAATGTAAAGTCGAAAGAATCTTTTATCTCCTTAGTGAGAGCAAAGACTCTAGGATTCTTAAAAATATACAGTAGGTACATTTCAAGCTCTTGAACATATGTGCTATCCGCTAAAAATGAACAAATCTCAAATGAGATGCCAAAGCAGGCATAACATCCACACAGAAAGACGAAAAGTCACTATATTCTTTAGCTGGAGGTATACTCTCATATGACACAACGTGAAACAGGCATTACTCTCAACCTTTTTGTCATTGTTACCCGTCATGTTGGTATTACAGAACAAGCAAACAAAGAACTTGCAATTAGATTAACATTTTCAATAAAGTGACAGTAGCTCTCAACATCGATTTTTGATAATCAACCAAGCAATAGCTTTCCATTTGCTCCTCACTGATCTTCTTGTCATCAGAAACTCCAGTAGAAGAACACCTGGAGAATAAATATGCCACTATAACCAGTCAATTTCGTATAAATTTGGTGAAGCACGATCAAGAATGATGCCTTCAAAAATCTAATTAGAAATGTAGTTTAGAAACAATCCTTTTTTTGGTTTGATAGGTAGTTTATAGATGCACAAATTATAATCAATAATATCTGAAGGTAAAAATACAATTATGTCCATTTAGCAAACAATCGTGAAAATTGATGGTTATATACTTCACTGACCTATGAGCTTATGCATCATTAGTAGTTGAATATCAAGATATTTTGTTTTACCTTCCCAAAAGAATAAGGTAACTACGCCCTCTGTTTTTTGGATCAAATCCGGTGATAATTATCCACCCATGTCCTTCCAAAGCTGGGTAGGTGATCTACAAGGGCATCTCCGACCCTTTACTCTTTTACTTCACATAGCTTTTCGTCTCCTTGATAGCTGAAAGTTTTCAAAAAATGGATTATCAAAAGATCGAATCACTAACTTCGAAAGTATCTGCTTCAGCTTCAGCCACTCAAATTTTCGATATTCCTTTTTATTTCTCATCAACATTATGCACTCAAAGAAGAGGCTACGTACCTTCTCTAAAGAATTCTTGACTAAATGCCTTAAGAGACATAATCAAATTTGGCATACACTAAGAATAGAATTTGATTGCCAGATTGACTTGCTCAATCCAACATCTGCAGAATTAAATAACAAAAGATAAAGAATGAAGACGCGTGCAATTAACAATACACTATATATAAGCAAATAAATAAGCAATCCAGATATTATAATTGTTGATCTTGTCCCTTGGAGGTCCGAAAGTTAGAAGTCCTCACTGACTTAATCAATTTGAGCGACAATCATCTTTGTATTTATTCAGTATGTACCTTGTTATTGATTCCTTTAGTTGATTTGAGTGAATACTTTCACATCAGACTTAGCTAAATCACGTAATCTGCACATGAAAGCAATTCTTTATGAAACACCAGTGAACTCGAAAAACACCTGGCATAGGCAAAAAGCAAAAACAAAGATACCAGACAATATTATAATTCATTCAAGTTTTGTAGTCTACAATATATAAAGATGATAACCAGAGGACGAACTGCTTTAGCATCCAACTTCCCAACTTGAATGAACACTGGAAAAGGCAAATACCAAAGTCAAAAGATGGACCTGGAAGCAATTATTTGAGACAGTAATTATCCTTTTCTAATTTTCTATGAACCCGCAATTTGATAGGCTTTCCTCGTACCTATGAAAAGTAGCACTATTAAAATTTCTGTTGTACATAAATGTGATTATGAAGATGTACATAGTTTCGTTGATATGAGAAATATAAGAAACTTAAGAGTGAGAAACACATTAGATGACTCTTTAACTTCTAACAATATTGATTTAGTGTACAAACTGTGAATACTCACATCTAAATAAATTCGGCTAATTTGACACTAAAGGGAGGAAAAGTATTACTAAAAAATGTCAAAGCAAAAGACTTGTACGAAATATTCGATAGGCGACATGCCAAACTACTGGCCATAACATTCGACTAATACTCCTTTAGTGATATTCACATTACTTAATGTATACATGGCATATAAAATAGTTTTGTTAAAATTGTATGCTAATATCGTCACACCTTTTACTTTTTTATGTATCATTTAAATATGTAAAAAAAAATCAAAATTTTTAAGGTTCTATGTCCAAATTCACACCAAAAATTAGATACTTTGACCCTCGTGCTCCGAATCGTCTCACATACAGTGGGACCGAGGGAGTATAACTTTATCATCTTCTTTCCCCTTATCATCTTGTGGCTCCTTATTAGGTTCAAGCACAAACAATTCAAGAGAATTTCTAGAGACAAATATAACCTTACATATTCATTAAAATGACAACTTCAAAACGCTCATAATATCCAAAGATTGAGTAATAAAGCCAAAATCATTCCAGATAGAACCTATCAATGGGAAGTAAGGAGAACAATCAGCAATTAATTTCCACCATGTAAAGAGAAACAATTTATCGAGGTAAATTATAATGAAGGCAATGTAGCAGGGAAGAACATTAAATGTACAAATGTGAACAAAGAGATCCATCTACCTAAATTCAGCTCGTTGCAGAAGTTAGTTGTGTGTATTACTCAAGTAACAAAATTCTCTGAAATTTTACCCTGCACATTAGTACTTCAATATAAGAAGATATTAACTTGAAAAAGAGGCAACTAATACTGTTCCTAATAGAATATTTTAAGCAAATCTTGATTTTATAATTACTCATGGCTCCCTACTATACAGCTAATGCTTTGTACCTAATGTTGAATCTGTTTGTGAGAAGCAGAGAGAACTTCTCTTGATATAAAAATTGGCAGAATCATAGGACGAAGCATTAAATGATTAAACGTTAATTGAACTATCCAAAGACGCCACGTTTCAAATTCGACTCTGCTTGCCCGTTATCATGTTAAAAGTGTGTCCTTTTTTGTCAGGTGCTCCAGTCTATATGATTCACATCTCGTAGCCCTTTTGTCAGCCTGTATTTTTTCAAGAGTTTGATCATTTTTATGATTCGTATTCGACAGTTCTACAGCTATTCTCCGATTATTTATTTAAGGAATAAGGCCTGGAAAAGACTAAAGTAAAATTTGAGTTTCATGTTTTATGTTAAGCATTACTAATTACATGTTTAGCATTGACGAATATGAATACATATTTACATGTTAACATTGGTCAATATGCATATTTACATGTTGACATTGGTCAATATGCATATATAGCACGTAAGTTGAGTTCTACCGGCGGAGATCAGAAACAAAAACAGCTCAGGCAAGCGTACAATATGTATACCTAAATAAACCAGGTAAGGGTAACTTACCAGTTACCACTTACCGCACTTGATGCTGCACAAGCACGCGAACACATAATGGTCATAACTGAGAGGAAAAACTGTAAAAGAATCTTTCTCCTCTGTAAATTTTTTTTTCCAATTTTCAACTAAAAGTTTCAATCTTTCCCTCGACATTGGTAAAATTCAGAAAGAAGTTGGAGTTTGACGAAAATTATAAACTAAAAGTTTCATCTTTCCTTCAACAACCGCGAAATTTAGCTAAGAAAATGGAAATTTTGAAGAAATTTTGAAAAGGGAAAGAAAGTTCAGAAGATGATGGAAAAAAAGAAACTGAAGATTAGGCAAAGACTAAAGAGAGGAATACCTGAACTTGTAACAACCAATTGAGAAGATGAAGAGAAGTGAAAGAGTATTTTCTGGAAGTCTGAAGAATTTGAGTAGACGGATTTGTCTAGGTTGAATGAATATTTCCAGATACTATGATTTTGTGCGGTGCAATAAAACCCACTTGGAGTGGTTTCTAGCTGACACCTAATAAAAAGTATACGGTTGGAATAAGTGCAATTACAATAGCTCATTGTACAACTCTTACAGCAGTGGTCCTCCAAGAGACATGTGCACACTTACGGTAATACTCCTGGGGTGGACGACGAAATTAATGAAGGCCAACAAACGGACGACCAAAAAGTGTCCAACTCGTGCTTCTAAATAGTAGTAATAATAGTAAAGTAAAGTAAAGTAACTCCCTAGTTAACGGTCCCAACGAACAGTTCAATGATTTGAAAAGAAAATTATTCAATGTTAGATCATAATTCGCATCTAATATTTTGTTTGTACCTTTAGCTAGTAATCATCATAGCTTGCTTTTGATAAAAGGAGAAGCAATTCAGTTTCAAGTAATATCGTGTAATAAGAGCAGGGTTTAGGCTGTTGCTGATTATATAATTGATTTTCACACTCCGCAATTAAGTGCTCCAAGTGATAAAATTCTTACCTCAAATGATAACGTTTAGAGCAGTATTCAGAAAATGCATTTGCATGAAAATAGATATTTTTTTTTCCTGATAACTCATGTGTTGGAGTCGGAATTTGAACCTGAAACTTTATAATTCCCGTGCTAAAAAACATTACTTCCTCCGTTTCATATTACTTGGTTACTTTTTCTTTTGCATGCCTCTTAAGAAATCATAAATAAAAGGTGTATTTTACTACCTTACTCCAATAAATACATTCTAATCAATATTGACTATTTTCAAGAACAGTTGATATTAAGGGTAAGATGAGAAAGATTTAATTAATTTTATCTTGATTTTGTAAATGAACAACTAATTTGAGATATATATATTTATTAGTAATACAGCCAAGTAATATGGGACGGAGGGAATATGTGCTTTGATTTCTTGTTTCTTTTTGCAGGATTTTGAAAAATTATCCATGCATAACAAACATAGCCATCTAAATATTCAAATATTACACCAACATGTAAATATAGACTACAATCCATCTCAAGAGGGAATACATACCCCGTCAAAGAACGAAATTACAATATACAAAGTTCTTCTCCAAGGCATATATAGCTGAATACAGAGGATTGAATCATTTGCTCTAAAATTCTAAGATTCTCACCATACAACATAATGACCGTTATTCTGGTGCTCTGATTTTTGGACTAATCCGCTTGCTTCCACCAGTACAAGCACCGACATTAAACATACGTTCCTCAAAAGCTTTAGTCTCATAAGGAATTCTCAAAATACCTTGGTTGCAGAATCCATATTCCTCAGCTGATCGAGACAACAACTCCAAAAATTCTGCATCGTACAGTGCCGTTGTATGTACCATAAACCTCTTCGATTCATTAAGGTTTACTCCAACAGCAACAGGAACATAACCTCTTGGTGTCATAATTTCAGCCCCTCCTGATGATTTTAGCCGTTTTCCGACCATTCCGATTCCGATCAGCTTGCTCAATTTGCTCGCCTTAACGCCCATCTGATATTAGGAATTCACTTACCTGACTAATTCAGATTTGTACTGAACAAACAGGACAGACTGAAGAAACAATTCTTTCTTGTGTTAGTTTCAAGGTATTTCGTACAAGGCCGTGCAAAGGTCAGTACCTTGTGGTGTTCATTATATTAGGTAAAGGATTAATGACGTTTTAGCTGTAGGGATAACGACACTAATTGATTACATTATTTTATTAGTATTAAGAAATTTCGGGTAAATTAAATTATCACATTAGTTTAATAGCAATTAGATACAATCATGGGTCAAATGGAATGCCGTAAAAACAAAGATGATGTATTAGTCCAAAGCCTTGTATAGAACCAGTAGGCAATTACAAAACGTTTACTTTGACAGTTTGACACCGTCCATATAGACTCCTAAGTCAGCATTTTCCAAATGCGTCTCACTTAGGGCCTGTTTGGAAAGCTACCTGGTAATTGGAATTGGTGTAATTACTAGTAATTACACAGTCTAATAATTATAATGATCTGTTTGTTTATCATAACGTAATTACACAGTTAGTTTAATTTAAAAATAAAATTTAATTATAAAAAATTTAAATTAATATTTGAAAAATATTTGCCTTTATAAATGATATTAAATTAAGTATTTAATAACACATTGTTTCTTGAAAATATATTACTTAATAAACATATATTTGTAACTAATATTGTAAAGAATAATTGATATATATTTTTCAAATTAATAATATTTAATTTTAATTAATTATAAAACTTAAAAGAAGATTTTTTTTTTGTGAGAACGTCACGAATTGGATGTTTGACAAAAAAATAATATTTATAAATATAATGCCATAATATTATTCAAATGTTTGACACAAAAAATCCATCAAATGTAAGTGAAAAATAAACAACATGCAATGTGAAAGCAAATAACTTAAAATTGAAAATATAACCTAAATTTAAAATCCAAAAGAAAAAGTTTAACATAATACTCTTATGTCAAATTCCAACATTACATAAGTAAGTTCCAACGTAACTTACGTAAATAATTCAAAAGAAAGGGAAATTATAAGTCTATAACCTCATTCACAACAAATTCTACTTTAATAACGTCACTCGTTATATATCAAGTTTGTTAAAGACTCATTCTTTCCAATATTAAGAGATGTAGTTTCAAAAATTAGAATAATAACACGGTTATGCTAAATGAATAAAATAAAAAAAATAAAAATATGACCAATTACATGGAACCACAAGAAGTAAAGGTTGGGAATGAGAAGAAAGAAAATGGAAAATAAATAATATAAAAAGAAAAATACATCTTAAAAAATAAAAAAGATATTAAAATAATAGGAATAAAAAAGAAAATTAAAAATCAAAATAAATTAAAATAATAGAAATAAAAAATAAATTAAAAAAGAAATGAAATTAAAATAAAACAAAAAAGAAAGAAATTAAAATGTAATCCTGTAATTACAGGGTGTAATTATACTCAATTCTCAGCACCCCCTTGAGAATTGAAGAGTGTAATTACAACCTCTCAATTACACCAAATTCTCACCTAACTGTGTAATTACTTGGTCAAACAAACAGGTCAAACTGTGTAATTACACCCAATTCCAATTACCTGGGTGGCTTTCCAAACAGGCCCTTAGTAAATGTAACTTGTAAATTTTATTTTTAAAATGTAATTTGAGCTAACAACATATGCCCGTTACCTCAATTAACTTAGGATGCATGCATATCTCATTTCTTGCCTATGTAATTTATATATTTTTGAAATTTCACAAAAGTTACACATTTCTGAAATCTTGCAGCCAAAAGTGACTTTTTGGCCAAAATTCTTATTTTTATTACTACTACCTTCTAGCACTTCACGTTTAATTATCTTCTTTGATCTGAAAAAGACATATCAACATCTTCATATTATTTATTTTTCTTTATATTCCTGGATATAGCAAGTGTCATTGACTGGCCGGCGAGCCGATCGAGCTCCACATAATGCTGGATGAAGAAGAAATGGATTATTTAAATGCTTCATTATTGCTGATATAAGTATGTGATGCCATTAGCAAAGCCCTTTATTCATTTGTTTAGCTTTTCCCATTTTTGTACTTATAATCAAAGCTAAAATCAAGTTAGTTAATTAGTATCTACATGTTTATACTTAAATGTTGTTTTGACACCTTGCTATCTAAGAATTAGTTCCTGTATTTATGGATGATACGTTTGGGATCAAATTAGATATATAGGGGACCATAGCGTAATTTAAAAAGAACATATGAGCTAGTTTTGCATTAATAAAATTTAGGTTAATTAAGTTTGACATGTAGCTAAGTGCCTATTGCGTTGATGTTTACGGCTTATGAGTTCCTATAAACGACGTTTGGCGACTTCAATTCAACATATTTTATTCAAATAAATATATAAAAAGTATTTATCACATAGTAGCCAAATTGATCATTTTCCTATAATTTCATACCGGTTGGTACAGAGTGAGAATTATGTAACATTATATATCGTCAACTTGGATAGTGCAACCTCTAACTCATGATTGCCACGCCGTCTAATCAATGACCCGTGACCCGTGATGCTCAAATGTGGTGGGCCATGATATTACATTAGCATATAAACTGAAAGAATTGTCAATACTTCATACCATGTGTAAGTGACAGGTATATGTTTTAGTGAATCGTTGGATCAATATGAGATTATAATTTACTTTTCAATAAATATTTGATATTGTCTCATATTTATTATTTAGTAGTAGGGAAGAAGGCCTATGATTAATTATGGGCTATTATCAGAGGGTCTGAACAAGGCCCACAAATAAAATTGGGGGGCAATTTGCAGGATTGTCCTTCGCTGAGGGTGATCTTTAATTTTTACCCCTCAAAATGGTGATCTTTAAATTTTACCTTTCAGGCAGAAATTCTGCCTTAAGGCAAAATTTGCATGCGCACATGCAGAATTTCTACCCATGCAAATTTCGCCATTCTACCTTAGACAGAAATTCTACCTTAAGGCCCAAGCATGGATAGATTTGCAAAAATTCTGCTTCAATTCTGCAAATTCTGTCTTGCGTTTTTTTTAATTTTTTTCTATTGAGCTGGGGTTTGAACCCACAGCTTTGGAGTATAAGGTGAAGGAAAAAACTTAAAGACCACCAATTTGAAGGGCAAAAATTAAAGACCACCCCAAATGAAAGCCAATCCGTGCCAAAAAAAAAAGGTTTGAAATCACATTGAACATTTGCCAATAGCCTTTAAGAGCAACTTTTTTTTGTGCAGATTGCCCTTCATTTGGAGTGGTCTTTAAATTTTGCCCTTCGCCTAATACCCTGAGATTGTGGGTTCAAATCCCCGCCCAGTAAAAATAAAAAATAAAAATTGCAAGGCAGAATTTGCAAATTTCTATCCTAAGAGCAAAAATTAAAGACCACAATTTTGAGAGGCAAAAATTCAAGACCATTCCCAGCGAAGAACCATCCTGCAAATTGCCCTTCATTTGGGATGCTTTTACTTTTTGACATTTAAATTGGTGGTCTTTAAGCTTTACCCTTCGCCTAATATCCCAAGGTCGTGGGTTCGAACCTCAGCTCAGTAAAAAAAAAGTGCAAGGCAGAATTTTGCAAAATTTGCATGAGTAGATTTGCAAAATTCTGCCTTAAGGCCCAAAATCTGCTTTGCATGGACATAATTCTGTCTTTGCAAATTCTGTCCATGTGCAAATTCTGTCTTTAAGGCTCAAATTTTACCTGAAGGATAAAAGTTAAAGACCACCATTTTAAGGGACAAAAATTAAAGACCACCCCAGCGAAAGGGAATCCTGGAAATTGCCCGATTTATTTTGCATTTTTCTCTTCTTTCAGTCACTATATTGAATATCCCACGCCTCCTTCCTCTTAAAAGTAACTGGACGTGTCTTTATTTTTTCCTCAACATGGATGACCTATTCTTTTCGGTTATGACTTTAATTTATTTATCCATGAGTTACGAAAATTTTAAAGACTCTTTTTACTTAACTGCTGAATTAGAAGGGATTTTGCACAATTATACCCTGAACATCACTAATATATAAATATATATTTATTTTTAAAGGAGTGATGTGGCACCTCTAGTTGGCCAGCTTTTGTATTTATCTTTTTTTGTCAATTTTTTTGCTTTTTTCCACTTTAAAATGATGAATAAAAATGTATTTTTATTACATTTAAGCAAATATTAAAGGGTCACTTCTTCTCTTATATTAAATCAGTAACCGACGTTATCTTAATTCCTCTTTATTAGGGATGTTTAGGTTTCTCATTAGTACTGATGCTATTTATTCATTCCAAAATTCATTTGGAAGCTTGTAAAGATCATGTTTGTTTGACATTTTAGTGTGTTGTTGGCGAGTAAATTTTTTTTTTTTTTTAATCTTGTTGTTTTTTGTTAAAATCAATTTGATAGTGTGTTAAACTCTTTTTGTTAAATCTTTTTACTCATGCTTATGGATTGTAATTTTTTACAGTATATAATCTTCACACCCTCTATCAACTTTCTAGAGTTCTACTTCTTCTCCGTCATATTCAATTTCAGGTACGTACGTGATAGAGCAGAACATTCAATAGTTTATTTTCCCTTGTTTATTGATTTTGGTTGCTATACTAACATTTTTCATATGTGGTATTATATTTTTCTTTTTATGCTTTGCAGTTTTTTCAAGAAATTATTTGTGTGCCTTTTCTATCCTGGTAAACGCTCTTTGATTAGTTTTTTTTTCTTTCCTTTAATGTGTTCTCGAAGACCATTTCGTAGAATTATAGCAGTCGACGTCGCACGAACTTCAGTCTAATTTTACTAAATAGTTGGACATATGATAGACAATGTTTGCCCAAAAAGTTCTCTCTATATATGTGTGTGTGTGTTCGTGTGTGAGAAGTGAATAGACATACATTGAAGCATGCAATCAGAACAAGCAACTGAAAGATTTCAAAGGAATGATTGTATTTCACTAGCATGACACGATGTAATTGTGCATCATGAAGGATTCATGGAATATTAAGACAGATGAATAGAAGTAACTACACATTGAAGAGTCGTGAATAATCATTATTGTACATACATAAAACTATCAACATTTAAGCAGCGATAGTGGCAACAATAATACTTATTTAGTGAAGATTTTAATTTTCTTAATTATATTTTTGCTGACATTTATAAAAAGGCGGAAGTTGACGATAAGTGAAGAAGAAAAAGGAGACGTAATTGAAATCATACTATTGAATAATTTATGAGAGAATTTCCTAATGCGGTTATGACGTTTGTTCAAATATTGCATACAAGTCGAGTTTATGAAAAGCCATCGTGAATAGGAGAAAATAATATTGTTTTTACTCCATTATTAATTATTGATTTATATTCAACTTGTATATCAGTACTTTAAGCTTTAATAGTCATGGTTGAAATACAACAGTAAGGATTATGATTCCGCCATGATAGTACATATTTAAGTCCTTTTTTTTTTTGGAAAATCTTTTCCATTAATTAGTGCCGCTTAAAATAAAAGCTTAAATTTGATCATTTTTCACTCAAGTTAAAAGAATGGCAATGTCTCTATTCTAATTTTTTATATCCGAAAAGAATTTGTGGTGAGAATAAATGAAAAAAAGAGTAGCTAACGTGTGACAATAGAAAAATCCCTTAGAAAGTACTCCTATGTTTTTTAATTATATAAATTTAAAGAGTATTATGTTATTGAAATACCTAAGAATAGAATTAATAAAAATACTAAGAAAATCAGTAGAGGGTCAAAAAATATGATGGACTAAAAGCTAGGGTGGTACCTTCCATAGAATAACAAATTTATTTATGTTTTACTAAATTTTTGTTCTACTTTTTTTTCCACGCTTACTTTATTTTAAAGATTTTCCCAAAATACAGTTACTAATTGTTGTATTATTTGTATTATGGTGAAACGAAATTAACTAAGAATACTAAAAGCCTGAAATTATGATAACATTTACTTCTACTTACCGTCACTAATAAGTACTACCATAATTTTCAATAACTAATCGACATTTAGATAGGAAGGGACGTACAAAAAAATTTCCATCCAATTAAAAGAACTATTCATTAACGTTTTATTTTTTCTTAATGTATTTTTATCTTTAGATATTTGATTTATAATTTTTGTTTGTATTTTCTCTCGATTTATTACAAGACACTGGTATCGATATATTATTTATATTTTATACATTTTTTTGTTTTGTTAATATTATAAATTTTTTAACTAAATTTATAAATGAAATAACTCATCGCGCAAAGCGCGGGTTTGTTAATTAGTTCATTCAATATATGTTGAGGACCTGAGGCGACCCATAGAAAATTAGAGAAAAGGAGTGCATTATATTGTAGTACTTGTTATGAATGATATTTATGATTCATTTTAAAGCGTTTTCGTATTGAGAGTTTCAACGACTTACATTGTGGCTGAAATTGAAAGGCACGTCAATTTTCTCAGAGAAAAGCATTTGGACCACAACGATAGAAACAAATTTTGTAATGTCATGCTGTCATAGCATCATAGTAATGTAAAGGTAGAAACCAACAATTCATTCCTTTATATGGACCACATCTAGAAACAATTGTTATGACATCATGCATCCTAATAATGTAAAGGTAGAAATGAATTTTTTTTATGGTGGGAGAGGCTCAACCAACAAAAGTTATGTGAGGCTTCATCCGTTACTTGACAAGTGGAATTGTGGGTCACCGGGCCTTGGTAGACATACACCTGCTTTGGTTAAGGTTTAGCCCATTTAGATAATTAGAATCAAGCAATGGTCACGTAAAAATCCTATTAGCCTGAAATATCCGTAGTCTTATTCATTGAATATATGTTGAGGACCTGAGGGTGAACCTTAGAAAATTGGAGAAAAGGAGTGCATTATATTGTAGTACTTGTTATGAATGATATTTATGATTCATTTTAAAGCGTTTTCATATTGAAAGTTCTAGCGATTTATATTGTGGTTGAAATTGAAATGCAAGTTGATTTTCTCAGAGAAAAGCATTTGGACCACAACGATAGAAACAAATTTTGTAATGTCATACTGTCATAGCATCATAGTAATGTAAAGGTAGAAACCAACAATTCATTCCTTTATTTGGCTAAGTTAGATGCTATTTTCGCAGAGTTACAATATTATTCACGAAGAGACGTCCCACGCACAACAGAGAGATGAGGGTGACACATGCTATGCTAATCCTAAACTGATCACGAAGAAGAAGAGAGAACAGCACTTATTTCCAAAGTAAAGAGTATATATGGTCAAAGGAGTGCTTTCTATATTGCGGGATTCATTACACCCCATCTAAATATCTAATTAATACTCTCGATGATGTTTGATTACATTCAAAATTTTAAAAAATAAGAATATTTATGTAAGCGAAATATTCGAGATTTGATGTTGCGATTCATGACGAATATATCTTAGTAATAAGACATATCTTATAAAAGATTAGTCGAAAATAGCACATGAAATCGGTAACTAAAAAATTATAAGCGGTCGTAGGAAATTAATTTCTTGCCAAATACTATATAAAATATCAAAATTATCTTTTCAAATGAGTTATAGTGAAAATTTGACATATCTTTTCATAGTTCAAATAGATGACTTAACACTTGCCACCTGACAGAACATATTAATAATCACACTCATTATATTTACTTACAAACGAATGTATTTTTAATTAAGTGTGTTCCAACAAATTATGCCCTTATTAATGATAAGATAAGAATATTAATATTAACTAATTTTCAAAAAATAATAGTTATCATTTTAATAGAAACATTTTTTTAAAAAAAGTCAAATAAAACTAGTTGAGAAGGGAAATTGAACGTGAGTCAATGTCAGGGGACTGGATATTAAAAATTGTATTACATATGCAAGCTGGTGGGTAAGGAATTTATGTTGGGGAGAATTGTGAATTAATTAGGAGAGTGCAATGAATCCCAGCTTGCAATCCAAAACAGTACTAGTTTCTAGCGTTCTCCGCAGCTTCTGTTGTCTTTCAGTTATGTGGTCTCACTTTCAACACCACAATTTTACAGGACAAAAATCAAACTTTTAAAGTTTCTAAAAGTAATTACAAAGTCCACCACTTGAATGTGGTGAGATAGATATAGTTTTTATTTTTTAATTAGAAATTTTGAGTTCGCATCTTGAAAAGAAATTCTTGATAGGAAATACTCATTCCGCTTTTATAAATTTTTATGTAATATAAATCAGAATTAGCTGAACCCTAATTTTTGGAATAGCTAATGATTAAACAAATCAATCAGTGGCATATGGATCTTTTGTTCTAAAGTGGTCGTTTGGTTTGAGGTCAAAATAGTCCCGGGATTACAATCCCGAGACTAATTTATACCATCTGTTGGTATTATTTTATACCATCTGAAAGATGGTATAAAATAATACCAGTATAAGTGGGTTAAGAAGGTATAAGTTGAGTTATTCCAGCACTAATTTTTATACCACGTTTGGTACAAGGTATAAAATAATCCCGGGATAAATCTATACCTTATACCAAACGTGGTATAAAAATTAGTACCGGTATAATCCATGTTATACCTTAAACCAAACGATTTTCAACACCACAATTTTACAGGACAAAAATCAAACTTTTAAAGTTTCTAAAAGTAATTACAAAGTCCACCACTTGAATGTGGTGAGATAGATATAGTTTTTATTTTTTAATTAGAAATTTTGAGTTCGCATCTTGAAAAGAAATTCTTGATAGGAAATACTCATTCCGCTTTTATAAATTTTTATGTAATATAAATCAGAATTAGCTGAACCCTAATTTTTGGAATAGCTAATGATTAAACAAATCAATCAGTGGCATATGGATCTTTTGTTCTAAAGAGTATTACAAAGCCATGGAAAAGTGCCAAGTCAGTAAAAATTTATTTAGTCAATTTGCCTTTAAATTTGAAAATTAATTTACCTTTTCTCATGTAATTTTATCTTAAGCTTGACTATTAAGAGATGATTGCATTTTTATAAATCAAAGAAAAATTATTTTCAACAAAAATATTATATTTATCTTTTAGATTATTTTATATGGACTTGAACTGTTCCAGAATTTCTAGTTGCAACTTTATGGCCAAAAGATAAATGCAACTAGCAAGGGCTATATAGTAATAGTAAAGTAAATATTTAGAACGCCGTTTCCTTACCTTTTTGGTGTTGAACCTAATAAAAGGTAGGTCCCACCTTACATTCAACCCACAACATAAATACTTACACATAAACGTTTTCTCATCCTTAAAAACAGTTTAATACAAAAGGTAAGGAACAGAAGATCACAGAACCTTCTGGATACAATACTAGCAAAATATCTAACTTTACCATTAAATCCAAGCCGTGGATTCCCGAATTAAACTTCATCTAAACCACACATTTTTCTTAAGTATAATAATAATTCATAGGAAAGCCCAAAAGCTTATTAATGGAAAGCCCGTTTCTGGAGAGTTCTTTTTCTTCTCTCTCCGTACGCCAATAATGCTATGGTTCCGTATCCAAGCGGAACGGCATTCTTCATTTTTTTGAAGAAACATATGTTTTAATTCTATTTTATTTTACTTTTGTATTAAAGGGGTTTGTTTAGATTGGATTTGTTGGTACTTGGTACAATTTAATTCGTTGACAAGACAAGAAATATTGTGGGGTTAAGTTTTTGCTGATTGGTTATTGAAGAAAATCAAGAATGGCTGGCGAAGAAGAGAAAAACAGTGATTTTTATGAAGTTTTGGGGTTGAACAAGGAATGCACTGAAACAGAGCTTAGGAATGCTTACAAGAAGCTTGCACTGGTCAGAATTTCAAAAAACAAAAAAATAATAAAAATCACTTGTTTTGTGTTGGTTCTTAATCCTTTTTTCTATTCCAATCAGTTCAGTATGTCTCTGGACTCTCACCTCTTTTTTTTTTTTTCTTGGGTAAAAAAATAGAATCTTGATCATGAAACAGATTCATCCATATTAGAATGGCATGATTTTAGCTTCTTGCATGTTATAATTATTCGTCCTGCAACGTGTTATATGTTGTATTATTAAGTTTGTATTTTTATTTTTTATAGAAATGGCATCCAGATCGCTGTTCAGCATCGGGGAACGCAAAGTTTGTGGACGAGGCAAAGAAGAAATTTCAGTCCATTCAAGAAGCATATTCTGGTACTACTTGCTTTTTGATGTTTTTTACATTACTTAATTAATTTTGCCGTACATTTTGTTCATCAAAATGTTTTGTCCTACTAGTGCTGGCTAACACGTAATTTAAGTAAATGTGCTTTGAGAATTGGACTTACGAAGGACATACTAAAATTCAAATTATTTGCAGTGCTGTCGGATGCCAACAAAAGGTTTCTGTACGATGTAGGAGTTTATGACTCTGGTGATGATGATGACGAAAATGTAACAACTCTTTCTTTTATTCCCTCGTGTTGAAAGTTCTAGTCATGTCGCCTATTACTTTTTATCTCATACTTTGAGGTTCTTCCATTTGTTTTTACTTCTTGAGAGGGCTTATGATGTTCATCTTAATTTTTAGAAATGGGCTCTCATAAGATTATTTCTATAAGTATTAGCACTAGTGTTAATCAAGTCAGGACTCTTGAAACAAAGAAGGAGAAAGAATTCTTTTTTAGCCTTTATGTAAGTCATAGATAGCCATGATGTCAAGGGGGTCGGATATGATTCAACTTTGAGGGCTGAACATGGAAATTTTGGTTTCTTTTCATATGTGCCAGTGATTTATGTTGTTCAGACTCTTCGAAAATGGGGATGGGTGCATGTCAGGTCCTCTAAAAGTAGTGCACGAGGGTGACAACATTTTTGCAAAGTCAGCAACATAGCGTGTGATCCAATTGAGGATAGATCCCGACTCTTATCCCAAAATATTTGGTTAACTTGTATGATTTTGCATCAAGCAAATTCTTGTCACAAATTTTGAAGTGGATATTCTTGTCCTACAGGGAATGGGTGATTTCCTGAATGAAATGGCAGCTATGATGAGCCAAAATAAGTCCAATGTGAGTTCTCTTTTACCCTTCATCTTCTTAATTTACGATGAAAAAACCCCACAAAAGAAAAAGGAATTTATGCTTCTATATATACTGGGTGCTAATTTAATAATCGAGCCTATGCATAAGATGTTTGTTGAACAAATTGACATCATTTTCATTTCTTGGCGCTGTTAAACTTAATTCCGGACCTAACACAGATTTGTTTATATTCACTGTTAGTATAATACTAGTAGTACTTTATTTATAACATAGATGTAGCTAAGAGGTGGCTTGGTGTTAAGATTATGTTGTATGAATTGACAGGAAAATCAGGGAGAAACATTTGAGGAATTGCAGGGTCTGTTTGACGAAATGTTCCAAAGTGATATTGGGATGTTTTCTTCTTCTTCTTCTTCTTCTTGTCGGACTGGAACTCCTTCAATGTGTTCTACTTCATCGTCTACATCTTTCAGCGACACCTTTTTAACCTTCTCCAACAAGAGAAGTTCAGCTGAAATGAACTCGGGCAGTACTGTAAAAGACGATTCTTGCCAATTCCAAGGATTTTGTCTAGGGGTTAGTTCCCTTTTCCTTCTGCTTAAAAACATTGCTATCCTTCTTTTACTTATTTATCGTCATTTGGGTTGTTATTAATTCAGTTAAGTATTTGCTATCAATACTTGAAGACAGGTGGAACGTCGGGAAAATGCAACGGAAGAGAAAGGAGTTGGACCAAAAACTCCAAGAATGGACGGAAGCAATAGGAGGGACGCTAAAAGGCAAAAGGTTCTATCATGATTCGATGATTATAGAGAAAAATTTATTCACTTGCAGCCAGCTTAGTCCTGGATTGTAATCCAAGTCTTTTTGTGGCTGTTTTGGTTAATTTAGGAGAAGATTTGGTTGGCAAAGTTCTTTTCACAGATAATAGGATCTGAACCAAGTATAATAGGTTCCACTAAAGAGATTTATGTTATTACAAGAACTACTTGTACTGATATCATGCTGCTCATTGGTGAATGCGTTTACGGCAACAGAAATATCCAATCAAATAAGCAATCAAACTCTGAAAACATATTCTTTCTTTAATATTTAAAACATATTCTATCACTTAATAGACAAATCGTAAATTGATCAAAGGACCCTACTATTACAACCCCTTGCTTCCACCCAAACAACTTGCAGCAAGAGTTATTGAGTCTTCCTTGGCCGGAGCAGTGCTTCAGTTGGGAAAAGTAGTCATCTTAACAAAGACGAGTCAGAATTTGAAGTTTGTGGGTTTAGAATTTTAATTTGGAGTTAAAATTTGAAGCTTGTGAGTTGAGGATTTTAATTGTTTAAGCTGTTGAGTTTTAAAGTAATAATTTATACATATTCAATAAATTTATACATATTTAATGAATTTTTAGAATAAATATAAGATTTTAATCAAAGTTATTGGGTTTTACTGAACCCGCAAGTTGTATAGTGACTCCTCCCCTGGCCATGTACCTTTTTAACTTAAATAACAATCTGGTGTTTATAATGCATTAGTTATATTTAGATTTGCACCAAAAGCGCTCCTCATTCCCCAAGCGTTGAACATGAGACTTTAATTAAAGTGACGTGATTTTATTCATTCTATTATATCCTTTAGTAGTGATGTGTTGTGCTAGGAGCATTTTTGTATACATATGATACAATTTTTACTTTATAGTATGACAAGAAAAAAGAAAGAGCTTCACTCTATTAGCATTCTTTTCATTTATGAAAAATAACACCAAATGAAGAAGAGCTTCCCTCGATTAGCATTCTTATCATTTGTGGAAAATAAAACAATCATGCAACTTGCATTTCTTTTCTTAGAATAAATTCCCTATTGTTGAAGACATCCAACAACCAAATATGATTTTCATTTGGCGGCAACAAGAATCAATTACCAAGAATATTTTGATCCATAATGATTTAGGGGATGTACAATAGTGTTGCTTCTCTTCTTGCAACAACTAGTGAAACCATGTTTCTCTCTGTTTCACACTTTTTACATAATAGAGTATGTATAATTATTCTTTTCTTCAAAGTAGAATATGTTAGTATTCACTTACAAAAATTTGAGAGAAAACCAATATTTGAAAAACATATTTTATATCACACTTCTACCACATGAGAAGTCATTGATAGTTGAGAAAAAATTCTCTGAAGTTTAACTAGTCACATTTAGCTCTTGTTGTTTAATCCAACCAATCTAAACAATGGGCCAAAAATAAGATGTGTAAATTACCATCTCTAAACGGGCAATTCGCAGAATTGCTCTTCTCTTGGGGTGTTCTTTAAATTTTGTCCCTCATATTTGAAATCTCTAAATTTTGCTCTTCGGCTAAAACCTATGGGATCTAGGTTCGAACCTCCACTCAGTTAAAAAAATTTAAAAAAATTGCAAGACAAAGTTTAAATTTCGCTATGCCCCCACCGGCATACACTTGTTAAGGAATTACCAAAGTTATACCGGATCTGACATACTTATGCCTTATGAGCAGACTTGACATAAGTATGCTAGGTCCGACATACTTATGGGCAAACTTTTAATGGACAAACTTTTATTTAAGCCTTAACTAAAAGTCTTTTCCTAGTTATGCTTTATGGGACAGACTTTTAGTTAAGGCATAACTTTTCCTTAAGACATAGACTTTGTCTTATAAGGCAAATTTTTAGTTATGCCTTAAGGAAAAGTTCTGCCTTATGGGGCATACTTTTAGTTGTGCCTTAACTAAAAGTCTGCCCCATAAGGCATAACTAGGAAAAAACTTTTAGTTAAGGCTTAACTAAAAGTTTGCCCATAAGTATGTCGGACCTGGCATACTTATGCCAAGTCTGCCCATAAGGCATGAGTATGCCGGGTCCGGCATAACTTTGGTAATTCCTTAACAAGTGTATGCCAGGTCCGACATACATGCGACCCAAACCTTGCCTTGCAATTTTTTTTTAATTTATGCTTGAGTGGGGGTTCGAAACCCAGAACCTCATGATTTCTGCGTGAACGCTCAGGATTGCAACGCGAAGGGCAAAAATTAAAGACCCAGCAATATGAGGGGCATAATTTAAAGACCATAAATATGAGGGATAAAATTTAAAGACCACCCAAAAGAAGGGCAATCCGCGCAAAAAAAAATGTCTCTAAACGTGCACGCTCACATACATGTACTTATGTATAGGCTTAAAACTCCTTAAACGTCTCTCCTCTTCTTCTTTCATTTTCTATATTTACATATTCATCCCATACTAAAATGCTTTTTATATTAAAAAAGGGCCAACTAGTGGCCACCCAAATCAACTTGGGTTTTGATTAGTTAAAGGTGAGAGTTGAAAAGAAAAAGGCCGTCTCCTAAAAGCCATCCAAATCAACTTGTCAAAAAGTTGAATGAATTTTATTCTGTCCCACGACACGCCCATAATCAGCAACTTGTGTAACTTATTCCAATAAGTGACATGTGCTTCGGTTACCAATTATTAAAATTACGATCGAGTGATAAGTATTCTCTATTTTTAATTAAAAATTTTAAGTTTGTACTTTAGAAATAAAGTTACTTTTGATATAGAGCGTTTTATCCTTCAAAGGAAAATTTCCAGCATGAATTCGAATTAGTTGGTAGCAAAATGGCTATCGAATACAAGGTGAGAAACCAAAAAAATAATTGTGCTTCTGCTCAGCTTGCACTAATTACAGAGGTGTGCTTCTGCTCAACTTGCACTAATTACAGAGGAGTATTAAGGTCTAATAGTAGCTTTATTTCCTAAATCAACTTTGTCCTTTTGTGAGCCCAATACTTTTTTCAATTGACGAACTATTAAGTTTGGGTTAATGTATATGCGGTCTCCGAAATTTGTCCCTTTTTTCTTTATTTTGACATCTCAATTAAGTGTTGTTCCTATTGAACTCCTGAACTCGTCCTCAAGTGTGTCCATCAAACACAATCCGACTTACAAAGTATTCCATCTTCAATTTAGCAACATATAATATATTTTTTAATTTAATTATGTCATCTTTTAGCTAAGATTAGCAGTAATTGAGAGGGAAAAAAAGAGTAACTCTTAATTAAGCTGGCAGTGGAAGAGTAGAACCTGCAAAAATCGACATATTCATGACATAAAGAGTAGCTTACCACATGTCTAAAATATTTGCTCCACCTTCATTTTCCTAATTTAATTTTTTCTTCTAATAAGAATCAAATTTAAGAAATTTGATAGACACACTTAAAAATGAAATGAGGAGTTCAATAAAAATAACATTTAGCAGAGCTGTTAAAATGAAAAGAGAAAAAAGGGCAAGTTTAGGACCGCATATGCATTAAGCGGTTAAGTTGCCAGCCTTTTTATATTAGATGGATGCTATTATGAAATTTAACATTCAACTTGCAAATGATGGATCCCACTTAGACGCTCATTTATTTTCATATACTTGTAATAATTAATCCAAGTTGCTTTTGTTTACTTTAATGAGTCATTGATTTTTCAGTTGACTGGTTGGCTTGCAACTTGTAATTTGTAAATATCATTTTCCTTCGTCAACGATTCGACAACGCTCACCGAAATTGAGGAAAGAAACAGCTAACTCAGGTAACATGTCGTGTATAGTATGTTATAGTAGGCTAATTACATTTTTTTTTTAAAAAAGTAACGATACTTATTTCTAAACCTGAGTTTCTATATAGTTTCGTGTCAGTCACTCAATTTAAACAAAAAAAAAAAACTAAGGTGGGCCTACTCTTCCATAATAGGAGAAGAAAAAATAAAAAAAAAATTAAGGTGCGGCCCAATCTTCTATAATAATAGAAATAAAAAAAATATATTAAGGTGGGGTCCACTCTTCTATAATAATAGAGTTTAAAAAAAATTAAGGTGGGTATGCATGAAGAATTAGGAGACAATTGCAAAAATAAAATAAAAAAATAAGGTGGGTCTACATGAAGAAGTAGGAGACAATTGCTAAGAAAAAAATTAAGGCGGGATCCACGTGAAAAAAAAGGAGACAATTGCAACAAAAAAAAAAAGATATTTAAATAATGATAATAAAATTCAGAAAATGGTAAATGTATGCTTAGAGAAAATGTAAAGAAGAGAAATTCGGGAAAAAAGAAATAACGATTTAAATTGAACACAAAAATTGCTAAAGAAGTCATAAAACCAAAAGATTTAAAACTTATACCTTTGGGTATAAGTTTAGACACAGACGTCTCACACCAATAATGAGGAATAACATCAAGAAGACGAAATATAAACGGTCTTCTATAATAGTAAATTAAAAATTAAAAAAATAAGGTGGGGCCCACTCTTCTATAATAGTAGAAAAATTTAAAGAAAAAAAATAAGTTGGGGCCCGCTTTTCTATAATAGTATAAATAAATTAAAAAAAATTAAGGTGGGGTCTACTCTTTCATTACAGTATAGATAAAAAAAATTAAAGTGGGGTCCACGTGAAGAATTAGGAGATAATTGCAAAAAAATAAAATAAAATAAAAAATAAGGTGGGGTCCACGTGAAGAAGAAAAAAAATAGGTTGTTTAAATAATGATAATAAATTCAGAAAATGGTAAAGGTATGCTTAGAGAAAATTTAAAGAAGAGAAATTCAGGGAAAAAGAAATAACGATTTGAATTGAACACAAAAACCGCTAAAGAAGTCATAAAACCAAAAGATTTAAAACTTATACCTTTTAGGTATAAGTTTAGACACATACGTCTCACACAAAGGCATAAGTTTAGACACATACGTCTCACACAAATAATGAGAAATAACATTGAGAAGACAAAATATAAACGGTCAAGAAACGTATACACATATTTTCTTAAAATGATGAAGTTGGTCTATACTTAAAAATTCAAGACTACAGTAGATGCTGACACATGAAAGCGTTTTTCAGTGTTGTTGAGTAGAAAGAGATGATGGCATGAAACTTGGTAGGGGAAGGTGTATTTCAAATCTTTCAATTGGAGAACCAATTCGGGAAAGTCATATATGGGAGAAGCGGAGTAAGTAAACTAATTTATTGATATTTTCAATTAACTGAATTATAATACTTTCTGTAATAAAAATTCCATAATTATATTACTAAAAGGTACTCTCTCTGTCCTAATTTATGTGACATAATTTGACTAGGCACGAAGTTAAAAAAAAAAAAAGATCTTTGAAACTTGTGATCTAAAACAAATCATAGATATTTGTGTGAATTTAAATCATTTCATTAAAGGTAAAAGAGAAAGTTTCCAGTTAAATGATTTCTAAACATAAAAATATATCATTTTCTAGACAGTCTTAAAAACATGTGGTACTATTTAAAAACATAAAAATGCTTTCATCGTCTAGTATTATATAAACAAAACCTTACTGGTTCATATTACATCTCATAGTGTCATTTAGGAGTTAGGACACTTAGGGGTCGTTTGGTAAATAGTTAAAATTATTCCGGGATTATAATTCCGGGACTAATTTATCTCATCTATTGGGATTATTTTATACCATCTTTTAGATGGTATAAAATAATCCCAGTATAAGTGGGATAAGAAGGTATAAGCTGGGATATCCCAGCACTATTTTTTGTACCATATTTGGTACAAGGTATAAATTTATCCTAATTTATCCCAGGATAAATTTATACCTTCTACCAAAGATGATATAAAAATTAGTGCTGCAATATCCCAGCTTATACCTTCTACCAAACGACACCTTAGATTACCCATACTAGCTAAGAGATTAACAACATTCTCCTTGATAGATTTTGTTGTAAATTGTTGTACAAAACACGGAAATAATAAGAAATTCTTTAAAGCTTGAGGCGTTGTAACACCCCGTACTTTTAACCTAAGCTTTGACCATGATCCTAGACTTAGAAAACCAGATAAAGAATGTGGGAATTGAAAATTTCCTCTTCATCTGTAAGATGGTGGTTTACGCCCATGAACAGTGACCGTATTTCAGTTTACGGGGCGTAAATCAAATCGTAAACTGGTAGTTGAATGTCCTATGGTTAAATACGGACCGTATTTCACAATACGGACCGTATTTCACAATACGGCCCGTATTTCAAATCGTAAACTGAAACCAATGATTTCTGAGCATTCTGGAATTTGGCAATTTGATGTCAAATGGTTAAATACGGACCGTATTTCAAAATACGGCCCGTATTTCAAAATGTATTTGTAATTTGGGAAAACTTCCTTCATGAAAGTTGTAGAGATTTGAAATACCTTTCCAACGGTATATTATGAAGGTCAAACGGACATCTGTGCAAAGAGTTATGACCATTTTACTAAAGAGACGCAGTGTAGTCCATATGTCAAAATACGGACCGTATTACAAAATACGGCCCGCATTTCAAAATACGGCCAGTATTTAACTGGGCCGAAAATCTATTTTTTTCCAGAACAATATATATTCATTCATATCAGTTCAAATCATTATTTTTCATTCCTTCAAGCCCTAGAACGACTTCCTACCCTCTTCCATCATCAAGAACACCAAGGTAAGCCTACTCTAATTATTCCAAATCAATTCTAATACCTATCCTTGTAATCTAAACAAGAAATCATCATTCCAAGACTAGGGTTTTCAAGAAAACCTATCTCAAGGTTCAAGAATTCAAGATTTTGGAAATCTTCCTCAAAGCTCAAGTCTTTAATTCAAGTTTTGGAGCAATTAAGGTATGTAGAACTTCCATCCACATGTGGAATCTCTACGTTCTTCCCCATGCTCCGTTTCTTGATATCCATGAAGTTCAAACCCTAGGGCATTAAACCCAACATATTGGTAGCCCGTATTTATGTATTTATGTACATGAATTTTGTATCTATATTCGTTATTGTATTCCTAATCTTCCATTACGGTTATTAGGAACCCTAGCTTAATCCATGAATCATGAATTCTTCCTCATGTATTCTCATTATGTTTATATGAAACTTTATGATTTTATGTAGCAAGTTACAAGCATGTTTTCAAGTCAATTATATATATATATATATATATATATATATATATATATATATATATATATATATATATATAATTATGAACTATTGTTATTACTAATGAATCAAGAACATGTTTGCAAGACTATGACAAGTTATCTCATGAAACCATATTACAAGATATTTCATGAAATCACGTTTACAAGTTATTTCGTGAAATCATGATTACAAGTTATTTACAAGTTATTTCACGAAAATCATGGGCTTCTTAGCCAACTATATTATGTTCATGTTTTGGGAATTGCTTAGTTAACCGAGAAGGCTCAGATAGCCTGAAACTACGTAGCCACCGTAGGATAAGGGTTGTCAGCAAGGAGGCAACACCTTCATTATGCAGTTTGGATCCTTACATGCTTATTATTACTTAAATCTCCTATCCCTGGCAAGGTTGTGAGTGTTCTGCTGGTAGGACGCAAGTACCAGACCATGTTGTCGGTTATACTATAGCATTCCCCACGTTACAAGTAGTTTTACATACAAGTATTTCTATTGATTTACTATTTTAAGATTTTACTCACGTTTCATGCTCATGTTCAAGTTACATTTAGTTTCAGTTCATGTCCTATATCTACGTTGTTCCATGTTCTTCGTTTCAGCAGGTTTTACATACTAGTACTATTCACCATGTACTAACGTCCCTTTGCCCGGGGCCTGCACTTCACGGTGCAGATACCGGTTTTCAGGAGCATACACCTGCGCAGTAGGATCACTTCAGTTATCAGCTTATTGGTGAGCCCCACTCCTCTCGGGGTTCAACATGGAGTCTGCATTAGTATTCAGTTTATGGTAGTCCAGGGCCATGTCCTGGTAGTTAGTATTCAGACATGTTTTAGAGGTTTCATAGACAGATATTAGTTCATAGAGTCAGTGGTGTTTTTCCTGTTTGCAGACTATTATGTTTTCATGATATTTTATGCTATGAGATAAATTCAAGACTTTATTCCGCAAATTTACATTTTCATGATTTATTTAAATTGCATCATATAGATTATATTGTTTTGATGCCCATGTTGACAAGCAAGCCATGAGGTTCGCTCGGACACATGCAAGCAAGGCCCGAGTGCCGTGTTACGCCCAGGCCATGGTTCGGGGCGTGACAGGCGTGTCCAAGACACTGTCCTTAAGGATAATTCACCCGGTATAGGTGTATCCCCCAGGATTCAACAAGATATTCTAGTATAAAACTAGGAGCCATAATCTAACAAAGATTTCACAAAGTAATAACCCAACAAAAGAAATAATAATAAGAAGAACTATTTGCTCTTTGTCTTTTTCTCTGCCATATATGATGACACCAGATCATATATATATACTCCAAGAAAGAGATGATTTCTCATTGTCTCTGTCATCTGCCAACGTTCCAAATATTTAATATGAAGTAAAAGCCATAAAGCAACAAATTGAATTGCAAGATACGTTGGCAGTAAATACATTTGACCAAAAAGGATGTGATCATCAAATAATGTGACCGTTTGGTAACAGTCATATTTATCAAATGAATGATGCCATGTAAGGCTAATAAAATACTAATAAAACTTTGTCAATTACCGTTGGTATTATTTTGAGATACTAAAGAAAAATAATATTTTTTTTTTCTAACAATCCCCCATATATATCAAAATAATAATAATAATAAATAAAATAAAAAGTTTTGCTGGGTTTTCATATATAAATATAATGCGTCGAATCTGGTGTCGCGTAGACTATGAACCAGACCTAGACAAAATAAGAATATGCTTACAGAATAATTGGTGAAGTTTTGAACTTCTATGAACCAAGAATTCTTTTGTAAGCCCATGGTCTTATTCTATCACATTTGTTACACCTCGGAAAATTTTCCGTTCATGCACAGTGAATTGATTGACGAAAGGCATGATGCATATGATGTTTTGATAAGTAAGAAATAATATTTAATGATTCTAAATGAGATTTCAAAGACATTGGAGGTAGGAGACGAAAGTTGTTAAGGAAAGCAAGGTATATGTTGTTTATCGGGAAAGAATTTCGAGTATCGAATTAATGATGGCTTAATGGCATTTTGGAGAAGAGTTATAATGTCCCTTATATTGGTAATGAAGTGTTAAGTAGGTTTCAAGAAGGACCCATAAGCCAAATATGGGCATAAGCCATCCAAAAGGGCGAGTTAAGGAAAACATTTTCGGATGATCTGGTTTGGAGGGGCCAAAACGCTATTATAAAGTTGGAATTTGGGAAAAACACCACAGGATTAAAGTTGTAGATAATTGAAATAGCTTAAAAACCATAGGTCGTGGGCCCTCACAGCATATCGGGATCAAAAGTTATGGCCATTCTACGACGGACTATCTGAGCAGAAGAGTTCTACGGACCATTTGACGGTCCGTAGAAATTTTTGACGAACCGTAAAACATTTTTACGGTCCGTAAAATGGACCCAGACCAGCGTAAAACGGTCACAGAAACTCATATTTTGCTGGGAAATTTTACGGTCCATTTTGACGGTCCGTAAAAATGGGCGTAGAGTTGCCCGAAGGATCAGATTTCAAGCCATTAAAAAGAGGACCCAAGTTCATAAATTCATTTCATTTTCCACACCACTTCTCTCTAAGAACCCTCTAGAACCCACTCCAATATTCATCCACAATAAAAATCAAAGGTAAATCAAGATCAACAACACAAAATTCATGGAACAAGGTGTATAAAACTTGATTGAAAGTTCATCTCTTTCAAGAAATCCCAAGGAAGGTGAAGAAGGGTTTTGGTGCAAAAGGAGGAATTCTACTCCAAGCTTGTTCCACTATCATTTGAGGTAAATTTCATGACTTTCCCATATTATTTAAGGTATTGGAAAGCTAGTATACTTGAATTGTAGAAAAGCATGGGAAGTGGGTCTTGAATGGATGAGATTATATGAAAATCATGAAAATGGATATGTTGAGATTACAAACACGTTATAAATGATATTTAAACCACGAAATAAGAATTAGATATGCGAAAACGCGATGATGAACCCTAAACCATAAATGTGAGTTAATTGGAAGAAAATGGTGGATTTTGCTAAATGTACATAAATGACGATTGTGGATTGTGATATTGTGAGTAATATTGTGAGTGTTGGGAGTTGAAATATGACATGGGAAAAATAGTAGAAACGAAGGAAATGCTGCCCAAATTTTCCTAGAAATAGTAAGCACGTTTAAGTAATCGATTGACTAATGTTAATGCGACTTCTCTTGAAGGTAGAAACGTGAGCATCAAAGGAGAACAAGCAAGCGATAGAATAGTTAAACGTAAAAGGTATGTGAGGCTATTCCTTTCTTTCTATAGCATGAATCCGATGGTATGATTCTCCTTTCTCTACGTGAATTCTCTATATATATCCCGGAAAGTCAAGAGTCTATGATTATGAATAGCTATATGAGATAAGAGATATGTTATGAGTCCAATGATGATAAGCTTGAGTCTAAAGACTCTAGAGTTCATGTTATGGCATTCCTATAACGCTAATGATGTCGTATGTTGTATATACTCACCTCATACATTGTTCCCTCCGAGGTGAGGCAGAATACTATTAAGTTAAGTATGTCTTGTATTGTATACACTCACCTTATGTATTGTCCCTTCAAGGTGAGGTAGAACATTATTAAGTTACAGATGTCTGTTATGGCATACACTCACCTTATACACTACTTCCTTCATGGTGAGGCAGAATACTTGTAGATGTCCATAATAAAGTCGGGGGATCACGACCCTACGTCACCCTGACAAAGTATAGTTGTCCTTGAGTTCTTATGCATGTATTATGGTGAGTATATAATGATGAGCATATTATGATGATGATATTACACCGCTCCTATATGGACGGGCAGACATACACACCACTATAGTGGGCAGCTTATACCCCGGACGCGGGAGGCCTGGACGCAGGCTATGATTATCACACCGCTCCTACATGGACGGGCAGCTTATACATTATCACACCGTACCTATATGGACGGGCAGCTTATACATTATTGCATACATGAGATGATGATGATTATGAGTAAGTCAGCATGTGCTATTTCTTCTATAAGTTACAGTCATATACAATTGCGTCCTTATTGATGCTTCATTCATCTCATTGACGTATTTTCATTGTTATGCCTCTCATACTCAGTACAATGTTCGTACTGACGTCCGTTTCTTTGGACGCTGTGTTCATGCCCACAGGTAGACAGGAAGGTGAGCTTGATCCAGACTCATAGAAGCTAGCAGCTGATTTGAGAGCACTCCATTGTTCGGAGGTGCTTATGATTATCTTTTTGTATATATGTATTTTGGGCATGACGGGGTCTTGTCCCGTCCTTATGTTTAGCACTCCAGTAGAGGCTCGTAGATACGCAGTGTGGGTTAGATGGTCTCACGAAATGCTATTTAGTATAAATGTTATTTTGATGGCCAAGAGGCATATGTATATATATATATATATAAGTATATATGTTTTATATGGAACATGACTTTCTTACGATTTGAGTATAAAAGTGATAAAAGAGTATTAAATGAGTATGATGAGACATAGAACGATTGGTGCTGGGTGGTTAGCCCCGGGTACCTGTCGCGACCCCTAGTTGGGTCGTGACAACATTATACTCGCACAATCTTTGTTGTTATCGCGGTTTTGCGCTAAGAGGCCATGCGCGTGTCCTGATATTCATGAGTGCTCTAGAAATCCGTCACAATT
Organism: Lycium barbarum; assembly: GCF_019175385.1. NCBI lineage: Eukaryota > Viridiplantae > Streptophyta > Magnoliopsida > Solanales > Solanaceae > Lycium > Lycium barbarum. The sequence goes on from NC_083339.1 coordinate 148,371,765, forward strand.
TCATAGAAGCGGCACCACTTCACACTCATATAGGTCCACCCATCAAGTGTATTTTGCAGAGCAATACACCACCTATAAAGGATATGGTAATGGATTAAGAGTTTATAGCTCAACCTCACTTTGTCTTGCAGCATATTGCACTATAGTCGCACACCATAGGAAGGGACATCATTTAATAGTGCACCTTCGATCAACTAATGACTTGTTATTACCCATATGAACCTAATTCATGGGATCTCCAATCACATAGGTTGAGTTACTATCATTGTTGATCTTCTCAAGTTGACATAGTAAGTCCCATTCCCCTCGATGTTTCAGTTATCAATTTCCTTTGCAAAGGTTTAGTCAGAGGATCTGCCAAATTCATTTCTGACTTTACATAATCTATGGAAATAATTCCATCTCTTAGCATACGCTTTATCACATTATGTCTCAAATGTATGTGTCTATTTTTCCCATTGAAAGATTTATTTTTCGCTACAGCTATCGCTGCTTGACAATCACAATGCATAGACACAGAAGGTGTTGGTTTTATTCCTATTGGAATACTTGCTAAGAAGTTTCTCAACCACTCAGCCTCATTAACAACCAACTCCAAAGCAACAAATTCAGATTCCATAGTGGATCTGGCAATTATGGTTTGTTTGGCTGATTTCCATGTTATGGCACACCCCACCAAGGGTAAACACATAGCCACTAGTAGATTTTGTCTCATCTGAATCTGAGATCCAGTTAGCATCACTGTATCCTTCTACTACAGCGGGAAATCCACTATATTTAATACCGTAGTTCATAGTACCTCTCAAATATTTCAAGAGCCTTCTTAATGCATTCCAATGATCATTGTTAGGATTATGAGTATATCTACTCAATCTACACACTGCATAAGATATATCGGGTCTAGTAAAATTCATCAAATGCATTAAACTACCAATAATTTGAGCATAATAATTTTGAGAAATTGCTTCTCCGTGATTCTTTTTCAATTGACTATTAGAATCAAAATGAGTGCTCACAGGTACCACATCAAAATTTTCAAACTTTTTAAGAATTTTTTCCACATAATGTCCTTGAGTCAAAATCAAACCATCATTTTCTCTAATTATTTTCATGCCCAGAATAACACTTGCTTCTCCCATATCTTTCATGTCAAAATTTGAAGACAAAAACTTTTTGGTCTCATTTACTATATCAAGATTAGAACCAAAGATAAGCATATCATCCACATAAAGACATATAATAACACAATGACTATCAACAAGTTTTGTATAAACACATTTGTCTACTTCAACAGAGGTAAAATAATTACTTAACAAAACTTGATCAAATTGTTCATGCCATTGTTTCGGAGCTTGTTTTAATCCATATAAAGATTTTATTAATTTACAAACTTTATTTTCTTGACCAGCCACTACACAACCTTCGGGACGCAGTTTTGACATCCATTTGGTGAATAAATAATTTGTGAATAGATGCCAATGCAAATAAAATACGAATAGAGGAAATTCTATTCACAGGAGCATAAGTATCAAAATAATCAATATTTTATTTTTGAGTAAAGCCTTTAACAACAAGTCTAGCTTTATATTTATCAATAGAACCATCAGGATTATATTTCCTTCTGAAAATCCACTTACAACCAATGGGTTTAGATCCCGGGGGTAAATCAACTAATTCCCAGGTATTATTTTGTAAAATGGAGTTTATCTCAGATTTGATGGCTTCTTTCCAATGAGATGCATGAGGAGAAGAAAACAGAAAAAGTTAAAGGATCATTATCAACAATATAAGTGAAAAAATCATTACCAAAAGTTTTTTCTATCCTTGTCCTTTTACTTCTCCTCAAATCCTCATTTTCAAAATCATTTTGGAGAACAGGAATACTAGAAGCACTTTCTTTTTGAAAAATAGGAACATGAGAAATATTATCACGCTTTAAAGGAAAAATATTCTCAAAAAACTCAGCATTTTTTGTTTCTACTATGGTGTTGCGTTCAATCACATCACTATTGATTACAAGAAATCTATATGCAGCACTATTATTAGCATAACCAACAAACATACAGTCAGAAGTCTTGGACCCTATTTTTCTTTTCTTAGGGTCTGCTAACATAACCTTGACAAGACACCCCCATACTTTCAAATATTTCAATTTAGGAGAATAACCTTTCCACAAATCATAAGGAGTTTTCCCGGATTTCTTGTAAGGAATTCTATTTTGTAAATGACAAGCAGATAAAATAGCTTCACCCCAAAGATTGTCCGGTGCACATGAACTAACAAGCATACAATTCATCATTTCTTTTAAAGTCCTATTTTTCCGTTCAGCTACTCCATTCGATTCGGGTGAATATGGAGGAGTAACTTCATGAATAATTCCTTCCTTTTCACAAAAATCATTAAACAAAATATATTCTCCACCTCTATCAGATCTTACTCTTTTGATCTTCTTATTCAATTGATTTTCAACTTCAGATTTATACAACAAAAACATTTCAAAAGCTTCATCTTTATTTTTCAACAAATATACCTTTGTATATCTAGAAAAGTCATCTATAAATGTGACGTAATAACTTTTACCTCCCCTAGTCATAGTTTGTTTCAAGTCTCCCAAATTAGTGTGCACTAAGTCCAATAAATCAGATTCTCTAAACACAGAAGCATGCAATTTCTTAAATTGTTTAGCCTCAGCACAAATTTCACACTTATCAATACTTGAAAAATTAACATTCGAAATAAGTCCTTCAGAATGCATTTTCTTAATATAAGATGAACTAACATGTCCAAGTCTAGCATGCCATAAATCAAAAGAATCAATCAAATAAGCAGAAGTACTATTTTTTGCATTCATAACACGAGAAACATTAAGTGCAAATAAATCATGGTTACAATATCCTTTGCCCACTAAAACATTATTTTTTATTAAAGAAACCATATTGTATTCAAATAAAACCTTCACCCCAGCTTTTCCTAATAATCCCACAGAGACCAAATTGACTTGGATGTTAGGAACATGCAATACTTCAGTTAAAGCCAAAGTTTTCCCAGATGTGAGTTTAAGAAGAACTTTTCCTTTTCCAAGAACTTTAGTGGTTCTTGAATTACCAAGATATATAAATTCTTCTCCTCTATTGACTTGGGTGTAAGACATAAAATTAATTTTATTGGCACAAATATGCCTAGTAGCACCAGAGTCTATTACCCAGTCACTCACATTGATTTCAATGTTTCTCTCGGGAAATGACCGCAAAAATAATATCATCTACTTTATCCAAATTAATTTTTGATTCAACAGGATTGTCAATTTTCCCAAAAATTTTCTTGAAAGTTCTATTAATAATTTTGGCTCGTAACCATGTTTATTTTCATTAAAAAGAGTAGAGATATACTTACCTACTTTAGTAGCATAATTCCAAAAGTTGAGTAGTTTAGCAAAGACAATTATAGTTGAAAGTATAACAAGAGTAGAACCTCTAACACCAACAGTTTTACCCGCCATCCATGATTTGTAATCACAACAACAAGTAAATGTCCACCCGATCACATCACTAATCTTGTATACTTTACTCTTGGATACACCATAAAGTATCAAAATTATCAAGAGCATAAACCAGACTTCCTTTAACAAACCAAGGGTAGACTTTTCGTGCTTCATGACAACAAGAATTATCCTTAAGATTGTTGTAAATTGTTGTACAAAACACGGAAATAATAAGAAATTCTTTAAAGCTTGAGGCGTGTCCAAGACACTGTCCTTAAGGATAATTCAATAGGTGTATCCCCCAGGATTCAACAAGCTCTTCTAGCACAAAACTAGGAGCCAGAATCTAACAAAGATTTCACAAAGTAATAACCCAGCAAAAGAAATAATAATAAGAAGAACTATTTACTCTTTGTCTTTTTCTCTGCCATATATGATGACACCAGATCATATATATATATACTCCAAGAAAGAGATGATTTCTCATTGTCTCTGTCATCTGCCAACGTTCCAAATATTTAATATGAAGTAAAAGCCATAAAGCAACAAATTGAATTGTAAGATACATTGACAGTAAATACATTTGACTAAAAAGGATGTAATCATCAAATGATGTGACAGCCATATTTATCAAATGAATGATGCCATGTAAGGCTAATAAAATACTAATAAAACTTTGTCAATTACCGCTGATATTATTTTGAGATACTAAAGAATAATAATATATTATTTTTTTTCTAACAGATTTGACACCTAGAATACTTCTGGATTTATCTAGAGCTAGATAGTCTACTACAAACACTGGTGGACTTGGATACACATAGGGTCTGGTGGTATTGGACTTTTTGGAAGCTTCCTTTGCCATGCGATGTGCGATTTGATTTCCTTGCCAAAAGTTATGTCGGAGCGACACTTGATCCCCCTTCATCATTAGCCATCTGCAAGAATAGACGATGTTAGAATATGTTTCATTCCCTGTTAGAATTGCCGAAATAGCTTTGGTACTGTCAAGCTCTATCTCCAATGGAAAGAGTTTTTGACTGGTCGCTCGTTGTAATCCTTGTTCAACTGCAAGTAATTCTACATGAAGTGAAGAGTTAGAATAACATTTTTGTTGAAAACCCAGAATCCAATGTCCTTTATGATCGCGGAAGACTCCTGCAATGGCACCTTTGTGTGAAAGAGTTGAAAAAAGAACCGTCAGTGTTTAATTTAAACCATGCGTGAGGTTGGTTTATGCCAGCTGATGGAGATAATCTTTGTAGGGTTGTAAACTGGCTCTTTTTTTGCTAGATGGAAAAATTCTATGGCGAAGTTAAGAATGGTTTTTGGGTCTGGAGAGTGAAGTCGTATTGTTTTGGTTATTTTTATTCCTATTAATCCATATACCCCATATGATAAAAGGAAAAAGGTTGTCCCAACCAATAGAGGTGTTTGGAGGGGTTGGGTTGCCATTTCTTACTGTATCAATCCAATGATCAGTAAAAGTAGTAATAAAAGCAAAATTAAAAGAGTTCCATAGCAGAGTATTTGGTGGGCATTGGGTGAAAACATGATCAATAGTTTCCGAAGCATTGCTCATTGATATTGATACCCAAGTGTTGGAGATAGGAGCGCACCAGCACCACGAACGCCCTAACGGGCATAACACGGGATTTGTCCAACAAATATACATCGAAATCCATATTTAGAGCCCTGTAGCTCAAATGGTAGAGCGCTCGCTTTGCATGCGAGAGGCACGGGGTTCGATCCCCCGCATCTCCATTGAATATTTTTTCAATGTCTTTCTGATATGGTCAGTTCAGCATGGAAGAAAAAGTGAAAGATATGGGAATTTGCATGAAGAACGATCTATAACTTTCTGCATTTGTGTATATACCCCCCTTTTGGCAATGGACTGAGCTTCTTAAGGTTTTGTTTCTAAGAATCATGGACTCCTTTTGTAAGTAGATAATTAATAGACTTGAAATTACATTCCTCTCTCTAGTTACTATTCTTCTCTCGCAATATATGCTTGTGTAGGACATTGGCCAATGATGCATCAGACATTTCATGGAATTCATAAGTCAGAGGATGCGTCCTCGCTACCTCTCACCAAAAATTGGACGTATGGGAAAAGATCATCTAAAATTTGCACTTTCACTGAAATTTGAACTTGAAACTTCATAGTTCTTAACTCACTTCGTAGATCAATAAACCACCCTTGGGTGCATCTGCCTATTATTATTTTTTCATCAATTTGATTTACTCTCATCAGTATGCAAGTAAATTCAGAAAAAGTTTCAATGCTGCTAGAGTTCCCCAACTTCTTTGACCATCTAAATTCAGGGTCTTATTCTCATATACTAGCTTGTAAGAGAGAATAAGTGACATTCTCAATTCGTTAAAGTGACATTCTCAATTCGTTAACATAAAAGATCATACCCACAGTAGTGACGTTTCATTGATGACCAAACAACTCCCACGCTCCGTTTTTCTGCACACTACTAGGGATTAAGTGAAAAAATGAAACAAGGTTGATTTTTCATTCTCACTGTATCTTCTATTACTGACAATACACCAACGTTTTGTCCACTGTATACCACAAAGACAAAAAGAAACATCCCCATATGGATGTCACATAAATCATCAAAATACTGCAAAATTCACGATAATAATACATGTAACACTTGGAACATCTAGCACATAATTAGACTTCATTTGCACTATAAATACTATTGGACGTAAAGCTGGCACCATATCTTCTTAATCCAGTGGATAGAGACGCGCAAACTGTGCAGAGAAATTTGAAAATCATGCGGTAGACTGCATTCACTATCTTATTTGGAGTAGTTTTTACAAAAAGCTACACCAAGAAGGTGGAAGCATTTTAATTTTTCTATCGTGTATGCGGTAAAAGAGTTCAATCAATCATCAAAAATAAACATAGCTATAATTTTCCTAGCCTGCCATGTGTAGTTGAGAGAGCTTCTACAATAGTGTAATGAACAGAGGTGGCAGTTGTCACTGTGATTTATAGTAGTCGTTAGCGAGAGCTGCCATCAGCCCGTCACTATGGGAAACATCCTTAATTCCTTAATTTATTTCATAGGCCGGAATTCATCATTGATAATATAATTATTTGAAATCCAAAAACAGGGTAATGGAGATATTTAACTTTTCTATAATAACAGTCTATTACATTTTTTCATGCCCCTTCGGTATCTTATTAGTAAAACGCTAGTCCCTTTAGAGTAAGAAAGCCGCCCTTTCCTTAGTGGGCTTGGGATTAAAAGAATGTTTGAGACAACAAACATTTATTTGGCTCGTGCTTTGAATATCCATTTAACCATCAAGGCTATTGAAGTGACTAATTGTAGCGAACCAAATTCTCAATATGTCTTATAACTTGTATTATTCCAAATACAATAGCAATACAATAGGAACTCTAGAAATAATAATAGGAATCTGACTGAAATACAAAAAATAAAAAGAAGGAGATGAGAATCAGAGACAATGAAAATGGTGATGATGAGAAAACAGAAAGTTTAGACTCAACAATAGTTGCATAATCTCTTCAATGGGTAATTACTCCTTTTACCGTGTAACTTTGCTTAAACCGGATCCCAGAAGAAATCCACTCTATTGTTGGGTTGTTTAGTTCTCTTGCTTAGCCTCAACTTTACCTCAGGCCCAAGTCTATCATTGATTGTGTTATTGCTTGTTTGGTCTTCTAAGCCTAACGGGGTTCATAACACTAATTCTTAAAAATAAAAAGAAACATAACTATTCTCGTGATAGAAGTGATAGAAATAAGGCAGTTGCATTAAGGAAGAGAATTAGAAATTTGATAAAGGTAATAATATATGGTTTTAATGCGATTTATAATATATAAGTTGCACTATGCAATTTATAATTGCATTTACTGAATTCAACACATCTTTGCCAATACAATATCCCACCATTTTTGGTAATATTTTCCCTTTCTTTTTCATTCAGAAATCCTTTCTTCGCCCCCTCCATGTATTTTACCATTTTCGACGGTGAACGAAGCTTCATCCTATGATTTAATTGTGATTATAAATAAGTATTTTAAACATATAATTATATCGTATTGGTTACCTAAATAAGACCCATTCTATTTCTTAAAAGGTCTTATGAAAGCTAGCTAATGCTATTTTCCTTAAGGGGTTAAAGGAATTTGGGTCACTGAGAGATTGATAAACTTCTGACATGGTTGGTGGTGTGGTCACATACCACTCATTGAAAAAAAAATATTGATGTTAAGTTGTTAACTAGCTTAACATATTTGTCATATGTATTTGGAGAATGAGATATATTATTTGTAACTTATTTTCTTTACCCATTTGAAAAAAGTAGTAATATTTTATATCTCTTATTTATGACAATACTGTCTCTACAAATAAAATTACTAGGATTGAAAAAAATTAGTATCAAATCAGCATATGAAATTGTCTGTGATGATAATATAACTCGAAATAGCAAGAGATGAACTCAAGGACGTATGCATAACTTTTCGTAAGCGATGTTGAAATAAATACTAACATTAATTTTAATCCTATGCTACTAATTGGCGAGATTTTTTTTCCTCAGAAATTTCACCATAAATAATCTATGTTGTTAATCGCCAGTAATGTTTCATACGCTACCACTTCAAAATTGTATAACAATAATATCATCACCATACTTCCAAAAAAGATGACGACAAAAGTAATTTTTGTAATCATTTTCTTTTATTAAAAATGTAAGTGGACATAAAAAATAATTTCCTCGATAAATTAACACCACCGCAACTATTTACAATAAGTCATCAGTATTATAGGTTGCATGTCGCTGTACAGCTAAGCACGAATGCACGAGTTACTTGTGTGATGAGTAAACCTTATAAACAAGCAAAGTGATAAGCGGTTAACACAAATTGGTGCATGGAAAGGGGACACATTATTGGCAATCCCTAATTTGAATGGCATACTACTGTATTTGAAAAAAAAATAATATTATTATAAATAAATGTTTTATTGGTCCTAATTTATGCTATACACTTTTTTTAATCTATCCCAAAGAGAGGGGAGCCGGAGCTTTAGCTATGGTTTCAAACAAACCGAATAGCTTTTGCATAAACCCTTCATTTGTATTAGAAAATTTATGAAATATGTGTAAATATATAATTGCAAACTCAATAATTAAGGCGAGTTATGGATTCGTGACAAGTTCAGAATTCATAAACTTCAAATTTTAATTTCGCTTGTGATTCCAAAAAGAATGATATTTTATCGTTAATGAGATGATGATGATTCATAACCACACAATTATGAAATATATAACTTATAAATTTCAAAAATATTTTCTTAGAAACTCTATATCTAATTAGGGTACGTGACATAAATTGAGACAAAGAAGCAAATAAGGGAACCTCACGCAAGTAAAATGATAATACAAGTAGTCGTAGAATTGTGCTGCTGACATTAGTTTTACTTCTACCAAAGTAGGCAACTAATTAACTAAACTACAGACTAGTACCTATTTGGTTTAATTTCTCTTTTCTCCATAAAATAAAGTCAATGTTCAATCAGTTTGATATATACAACATCACATTCTAAGTGCACTTTCAATTTTACTTTTTGAAAAAAGTCATTTTATTTCCTTTTCATTGTATAAAAAAGTCAGTTTATCAACCACCAAAATTTTAGCAACATCGAGTCGAGTTGTAAATTTTTTGTCCATCAATTATCTCCGATCTCACAACTCAGTACGCGTAAGTCCTAAACGATACTTCTAGATAGACAAAAAGGTAAAACGGTTGAGGAAGATTCTTCAGTAAAGTTTGACTTTTTTTTGGCCAGAGATTATTTTCTTATCGTTTCTTTTCCGAAAAAGATTACTCCAGTTACTAGGAAAGAGTCAAAAAAGTGTTTAAAAAAACTATAAAAAGAAAAAAAAAAAAAAGATAATTACACTATTTTAATTCATGTGATACATTTTATTTTTAGTTTGTCCCGAAAAGAATATGAAATCTTTTTATAAGAAATAACATAATTTTAAAATTCACATTTTACCTTAATAAAATAATTTATAACCACATAAATATTTAAAATCATTTATGATTACAAATTTTAAAATTTTCGTACCTTTTTTAAACTTATATGATGCCATATAAATTAAGACGGGCGCGGAGTATGGAAGATTCTTTAGTAAAGTTTGACTTTTTTCTAGCCAAAGATTATTTTCTATCCTCCCTTTTTCGAAAAAGATTACTCCATTTTCTAGAAAAAAGCCAAGCCAAAAAGGAAAAAAAAAAGAAAAAGAAATAAAAAGATGATTTGACTGAGGTAATATGTCTAATCATTATTTTATGATTGACAAGTTGGATAACAGTTTTATGCGCGCGTCACACACAATCCCCAATTTGCATAGACCACATAGCACGCAGTGAAATTGCTCTATGATTTTTGTCTTCATCTGCTTATCTGTTTTCGCTAATTGATTGATTGGCGTTAAAAGAGGTAACTCATAGCGGCTCTATTATCCAGTTAACTCAATTCTGTAACTTTTTATTTATTTATTTACATAACGTGAGCTATTTATTGAGATGTACATTGTTGGCTAAGCATAAATATTTTATTCAATTGTTTAATTGCAGAGAGACAAAGATGAGGGTTTTTATTGATTGGCAATTTTATGGATACCGTGTTGGAGTGATTTAACGACAGTTGGGTTTTATCGAGATAAAGCGTGTTGTTGTCTTCATCCTAGTGTCTGCGCTATAAAAAGGTTTTGATTGCTTATCTAAATTCTTTCCTTATTTGGATTTGACTTTCGATTCCAATTGTGGATTTTTTTTTTGCGGAGACTCATTTTCAGGATTTATTAATAGTGTTGGATAACTCCTGATTTAGGGCTTTTGTTGCATGATGAGTGCTTGATCAACCTGTGAACTGTAGATTTGTGTGTTCGTTTTGAGAATTCTGATCTGTGGGCCCCATGTTAATGGGTTATTGAAGTATTTTCAGTTGCAGAATTTGGTATAATCAGTGAAGAATTTGTGTGGTCAACTTGTTAAAGGGGTTTATTATACTCTTTTTTTTTTTTTCTTGGATCAGACACATTTCATTAGGGGATATGAGATTATAGCAATGAGAGGCACAGAAGGTGTGATTTGTCGATGGATAGGACATCCCTTGATCTGTTAGGGTTGCTGAAATCTTGGATGCCACTCCCTCGAGGGGAGTCTTCTGCTAACGAGTCGAGGGATTTTTGGATGCCCGATCAGAGTTGTAGGGTGTGTTATGAATGTGATTCTTTATTCACATTGTTTAATCGTAGGCATCATTGTCGACTTTGTGGACGTGTTTTCTGTGCTAAGTGCACATCTAACTCTGTTCCTGCACCACCTCGCGAGCCAAGGTCATTACAAGAGGAGTGTGAAAAGGTCAGGGTTTGTCATTTCTGTTTCAAGCAATGGCAGCAAGCTTTTAATCATGCTTTTGAGGTCTCTAATCTGGATTCCAATACTTTCCTTTCTGCGGCTAGTTTTATCAGCATCAAGTCTAGTGAAACCGGTGACAGTAGTAGCATTTCCATTACTTCAGTGCCACACCCTTCTGTACTTAGTCCGCCACGCCAATCAGCAGTAATGGAATCTTCTTTGGTCAGGCAAGATAGTGTTATTACAATAAGAGGGAGCACTGATCCTGCTGATACAGGGGTCGGGAATCCGTCGACAAACCAATTTTCATTTAGCACAACGAGGTACTTCTCTTCACATCTTTACTGGTTTGTCACCTTTGTCATTTGTCATTTCTTTGATTTCAAATGTAAATAGGTGTATTGCCCTTAGGGGTCGTTTGGTAGCTGGTTAGGATTATGCAGGTATTAGTAATGCAGGTATTAGTAATGCAGGTATTAGTTATGCATAAATTATTTCTTTGGATGTTGCTTTATTATATTATAAGTTAATAAATTTTATATACTTCTTAAAATAAAAATATTTGTTTACAATTAAAATAAAAATATTATTTATTTTAAAAATATTAAAATATTATATTAAAAATTATATAAAAATATGGTTTAGAAAAGGAAAGTATTTAAGTGGAATGATAAGGGTAATGTCATTTCAACTTTTTATTCATGTATTAGTTATCTATGTATTAGTTATTCCATCTTCTACCCCGCATAAAATAATATATAGATTCCCTCATAACTTATACATGTATTTGTTATGCGGGTTTCTAAATTGCAAACCAAACGTCGTACTAATTTTATACATGAATAACTTACTTCCTAACTAGCTACCAAACGCAGTATAAGTATGCATAAATTAACATATGAATAAGGTGTCTCTTTACTAGATATCAAACATGGTATAAGTTAATGCAAAAATTAATACATGAATAACTTGTCTCTTATCCAGCTACCAAACGACCCCTTATGGTTTAGGCATCTTTTTTACTACATAACAGGTATATTGACCGTATTTGAGATATTTGTGATCACCCTCAGGCTTTGCCCTCTCTATCAGGTTTGATTCTACAATTTTCCTTCATGCCAGAAATGGCATTAATTGAACTTCTTAAGTATTAAAAAAGAAAAGTAGAAATATTATGCACTTTTGATGGAGATTCTTGACAACTAATGTCAGAAGCAAGTTTATTAACGCCACATGCTGAGGTTTGCTGCCTGGTCAAGGCCCTTATGGTGGCACATATATTGTCACTGCAAGACTTGGTTACCCAAGGCTAGCTATGTCCAGGCAGCGACCAGTCTGAAGAAATCTGATGCTATTCTTACATGCAACTTGCAAGATAATTATCTAGCGATAGTACCTGACCAATCTCCAATTACCCTAATAAAGAATAAGCTGAACAGAGAAAGGAGAACTAATCTGTATTCACTTCCATAGTTATTTCTTTCCTTCCTCAAATTGTCTGAGCTCATGAGTCCAGGCATGAAAATAGGAAACCTAACTCCACTTTTCTAGTGATTTGACTAAAGGTTTTATTGAGAATAATGCCTTTTCCTCATTGCTTTTCTAAAATCATTTCCAGCTCCACTTTTCTAGTTGAGATTGTTTTAATTTTTGAAGTATGATTTGCTCTATTTGACTGCCCTTCTTGCTACTTGTGGGTCGCACAAGTATTTCACTTCAGTTAACTGTTTCTTGTTATATTCTGGAATCAGGAGTTATGATGAAGATGATGAGTATGGTATTTACCAGTTAGATTCCCAAGGAAAACATTATTCTCAGACTAATGGCTACTTCAGTTATGACTATGATGACATGGATAAGGACTATGGATCACGTAAAGTTCATCCTAATGGGGAAGCTGTTAATGAAAAAAGTATGAGCAGCTTGTCCTCGCAGAATAATTTTGATCCCCAAGCTTCTGAAGAAGGGCAGCAGATTGTAAAGCAGGATATTACTGATGAATTTGAAGCTTCATCATCCTTATATGCTGCGCAAGATGTTAACCTGGAACCTGTGGATTTTGAAAGCAATGGAATTCTGTGGCTCCCACCTGAACCAGAAGATGAAGAAGATGAACGGGAAGGACTGCTGTTTGATGATGATGATGATGGAGATACTGTAGGAGAGTGGGGATATTTACAAACGTCAAGCAGTTTTGGAAGTGGTGAGTATAGAGGTAGGGACAGGTCAAATGAGGAGCAAAAGAAGGTAGTCACGAATGTTGTTGATGGCCACTTCAGGGCTTTAGTATCTCAGCTTATGCAGGTTGAAAAACTTGTCATTGGTGAGGAAGGTGACAAAGAGAGTTGGTTGGAGATAGTTACGTCCCTGTCGTGGGAAGCTGCCACACTTTTGAAGCCAGACACAAGCAAAGGTGGGGGAATGGACCCTGGGGGATATGTAAAGGTGAAGTGCATTGCCTCTGGGCGCCGTACTGACAGGTGAACAAAAGAAATGTTTTTCATTTTGGTCCAATATGTTGCTCAGCTCTTTTTGTTCGATTCTCGCCTCTTATATTACATGGAGTTAGGATGAGTAGCAACACGACTTTTGAAATTGGAGAATTATTGTGGGTCATGTATCTGCATGCACAGTCTCACTATCTGTCTGTCTCCCCCCCTCCCTCCCTCTCTGCGGTGAGTCATTTGTGTCTGGTGCGATACTTAGCTTTTCCCCTTTAAAAATTTCAATTGTTTGTCCTCGACTAATATTTGGTAAAGTGGTTGTAGCATTCCAATGAGTAAAGAGGTTGTCATAATTGGGTTTGCTTTTTTCGTATGATTAACTTGTCCTATTTGCTAGCTATCAACAGGGTAGGGCATAATTGTCTTTGGCAGCTTTTTCTTTGCTTGTGATTATATTCCTGCTTTTTCTTGCGTTCTATCTTCCCTTCCCTCCTTTTGTTATTGCATGCATTTTTATCTCTCATATGAACACGTTTCCCTTAAATAGTGCTGTAGTGAAAGGAGTTGTCTGCAAGAAAAATGTGGCTCATCGGCGAATGACATCAAAAATAGAGAAGGCCCGCATATTAATCCTCGAAGGTGCTCTCGAGTACCAGCGCGTCTCTAACCACTTATCAAGTTTCGCTACATTGTTGCAGCAGGTTTTGATAATTTTACCTTTTCTTCCAGGACTTATAAAAGATAATATTAGGCCCTTGTGCTTATAATATTTATTGCTATTCAGGAAATGGATCATCTGAAGATGGCTGTTGCCAAAATTGATGCACACAGTCCAGATGTGCTTCTGGTGGAAAAATCTGTTTCTCGCTATGCGCAGGAGTACCTCTTGGAAAAAGACATATCACTTGTCTTAAATATCAAAAAGCCAGTTTTGGAGCGTATAGCTCGCTGCACTGGTGGTCAAATAGTTCCTTCAATAGATCATCTCTCATCTGAAACAGTGGGATACTGTGACATGTTTCATGTTGAGAAGTTTCTGGAAGAACATGGTACAGCTGGACAGAATGGAAAGAAGCTGGTAAAGACACTGATGTACTTTGAGGACTGTCCAATGCCACTGGGATGCACCGTAAGTTTATTACAAATACCAGAAGAATAAGAACATAAGTAGATAAATATCTATTGAGTTGCTATGATGTAAATAGTAATCTGAAAGCCCATATTTGGAAAAGATCAAGTTCCTTTAACATAAACATTTTGCAGTATTCCCCTGGATATTGAAAATATTTAATTGGTTCTCTTTGCGTTGGTTGTCTCAGATATTACTCCGTGGTGCAAATGGAGATGAGTTAAAGAAAGTGAAGCGTGTGGTTCAATATTCTATTTTTGCGGCTTATCATTTGGCTTTAGAAACATCCTTTCTTGCTGATGAAGGAGCCTCTCTTCCTGAACTTCCTTTGAATTCTCCGATTACTGTTACACTTCCAGATAAAACATCAACAATCGACAGATCCATCTCAACTATACCCGGTTTTACAATTCGTGGCGGTGAAAAAACACAAGGGCTGATATCTGGTAGTGAGCAGCAAAGGTCAAATAGTGCTCCGCCAACCGACCTGGTCAAGGCTGCCAGCATTTGTGCTCAGAAGATAGGTGTGTCAGAATTTCCTGACTTATGTACTGCTCAAAGCACACTGTCTTCCTTCTGTAAGCCCTCTCTTGATCATGAGTCTGACAGAGGTATTTTGGATATGGTGGAGTATTCTGGGGCAAAGGCATCAGTATCTAACGATGTCCAAGATGCCCAAGGATACAAGTTCCTTTCTACTTGTTCTGGTCCTTCACAGGAAGTTGATCAAGGTATGCTCTCACAGAATGTTCAAAATGATTGCAATGCTATGGATGTGAACCGAAGTCATTTGCAACTAGATGGGAAAAACGTTCTTGATGAATCGGCGTCTTTGAAGGAAGAGTGTCTTCCATCTCCATCTGACAATCAAAGCATTTTGGTTTCCTTGTCGTCCCGATGTGTTTGGAAAGGAACTGTCTGTGAAAGATCTCATCTCTTTCGGATTAAATACTATGGGAACTTTGATAAGCCATTGGGCCGTTTTCTACGAAACCATTTGTTTGATCAAGTAAACTCTCCCCTCCCTTTCCTTATGCTAGAAACATTACCGATACGGTTAAGGTGACTAAAAGGATCTTCATTTTTTTTCTTTCAATCTGTATTCTCAGAGTTACAGGTGCCGTTCATGTGATATGCCTTCAGAAGCTCATGTTCAGTGTTATACTCACCGACAGGGTACTCTAACTATTTCTGTTAAGAAGCTGCTGGAAATTCTTTTGCCTGGTGAAAAGGAAGGAAAAATATGGATGTGGCACAGGTGCCTTAGATGTCCACGCGATAATAAGGGCTTTCCTCCAGCAACTCAAAGAGTAGTGATGTCTGATGCTGCTTGGGGCTTGTCCTTTGGGAAGTTTCTGGAACTTAGTTTTTCAAACCATGCAGCTGCAAGTAGGGTGGCAAGCTGTGGTCATTCGTTACATAGAGACTGTCTTCGGTTTTACGGGTATGATCTTACTCTCTTTGGTAGTGTGGAACGCTTTACATCTAGGAGCATTGCAAGTGTTTGCTCTCCTTCTTGGTCATACATGATATTCGATATGTTGGCATGATTTTCTAGTGTTAATGTGTCAAATAATGTCTGGCCAAGCTATGATGTTATCTGACTGGAAAACATTGACGCTTTTAGTTGAGTATATTTTGCAGCACTCAATTTGGAACTTTTGCAGCTTCGGGATGATGGTTGCTTGCTTTCGCTATGCATCGATTGATGTTCACTCAGTACGGCTTCCTCCCTCAAAACTGGATTTCAACTATGTGAATCAGGAATGGATACAACATGAAGTGAATGAGGTGCGAAGAATGTGACTTTGGATTTTGAGTAGCTGGCATCTGATCTCTCCCTGTACTGATTTAATGTTGTAATATAAGCAGGTCATTTTCCGAGCTGAACTTTTGTTCGCTGAGGTTCTTAATGCAATTCGGCTTTTGGTGGAGAAGAGATCTGGGAGACAGCTTAGCATTAATGTACCTGAAGCAAGACGCCAGATTTCTGATTTGGAAGGGATGTTGCAGAAGGAGAAAGCAGAATTTGAGGTATGAGTCCGTGAATTTGGACTTGTAAGTAGGGTTCAATGATCACTAGTTGACCAATGTTTATCCTACATGGTCTTAATTATTCTCTCCCTACCTCTTGCCTCTCTGTTTGTTGGATGTTGACTACTAGTAATTACACTTTAGTGCTCCACTTGTTTTATCTTCGGTTGGGCGATCAGTAACCTCTCCGACAAATAGGTCTCTATATGATTCCATTGTCGGTTTGATTGCGGGTTTATAACCTTGTCATGCTTGTGGAAGACAAACTGTGGTGAAATTGTCTTCTCTGCTTGTATTGCTTGCTTTCGTTGTTAGCCATTTGCATGACTGTTGAACTTAATATGTGTATCATGATCTTAATGTCCTGTAAATTAACAGCAAAATCGAAATGCTCAAGGGGTTTAATGCCATCTTCATTCTGAAAGATATTTTTAATGTGGTTTTGACATTAACAGGAATCCCTCCAGAGAATTCTCATGAAGGAAGTGAAAAAGGGGCAGTCTGTTGATATTTTGGAGATCAATCGATTGAGAAGACAGCTGCTTTTTCAATCTTATGTTTGGGACCACCGTCTAGTATATGCAGATAGTTTGGATGACAAGAGTCATTGGATTAATAGAGATGTTACCTCTTTGGAACCTGAGAAACCGTTGGTTTGTAGTGATAAGTCCACTGATCTAGATAATCGGGCTGATCCCAGCAAATGGCCGAATAGCTCCAAATCTGTTTCTGCAATTTTAAAGGCTGGTGAAAATGGGGATGAAGGAAAAAGAGTTAGCCAAAACAGTCATGTGGTTGCTGTTCATCAAGAATCTGTAATTGGTTGTGATGCTGATTGTGGAATCGAAAAACCACCTGGTCTTCCTGTTGCAACAAAAAGTTTTTGCGTATCACATGCAGACGAATCCATATTACAGGGGCGTAGAGCACTATCCAAGGGGCAGTTCCCAAACATGGAGAGTTTGTCAGATACTCTTGAGGCAGCTTGGACTGGTGAAACAACTTCCGTTGTTGGAGTGCTGAAGGGTGGTACCTGCAAATCTTCTGAACCACTTCTGGTGGATACTTTGACAACTGGATCGGCAGAAAAAGTGTATATTGAAGACCATGGGGCGGAGGAACAGAGTGGGACTAAGGTGTCTCAGTCTCCTCCTCTATTATCCTCCAAAGGCTCCGAAAACATGGAAGACGTTGGGAGCTGGTTAGGTATGCCTTTTATTAGCTTCTACCGGACGCTGAACAAAAACTTTTTACCAAGTGCTCAGAAATTGGATCCACTTGGGGGATATAATCCAGTATACATTTCATCATTTCGAGAGACAGATGCCCAAACTGGAGCAAGATTACTCCTACCTGTTGGGGTTAATGATACTGTTATACCAGTGTATGATGATGAGCCCACTAGTATTATATCTTATGCACTAGTGTCTCATGATTATCATGCCCAAGTATCTGATGAGCTTGAGAAATCTAAGGATGCTACTTTGGACTCTAACTCTGCTATCCAGTCACAGGATTACGGTAATCTGCACTCCTCTCAATCAGTTGATGAAATGGTTTTAGAATCCTACAGAAGTCTTGGATCTATGGATGAGAGTATCTTGTCCTTGTCTGTTTCTCGCAGCTCTTTTGATTTGGATCCAGCATCATACACAAAGACACTGCATGCCAGAGTTTCTTTTGCAGATGATGGATCGCTAGGGAAAGTGAAGTACTCAGTGACTTGTTATTATGCAAAGCGCTTTGATGCCTTGAGGAGGATGTGTTGTCCATCAGAGATAGATTTCATAAGATCTCTTAGCCGCTGTAAGAAGTGGGGAGCCCAAGGAGGCAAGAGCAACGTTTTCTTTGCTAAAACCTTGGATGACCGATTTATTATCAAGCAAGTGACAAAGACAGAGCTGGAATCATTTATGAAATTTGCTCCTGCATATTTCAAATATATTTCTGAATCATTAAGCACGGGGAGTCCAACTTGCTTGGCAAAAATTCTGGGGATCTATCAGGTATTTATATTAAGTTGACTACTTCAGCAGCTCAAATTTGTGATTACAACAACAACAACATACCCAGTGCAAATTTGTGATTAAGATTTATAAAACTCTCTGTCCGCAAATAATGACCTGATTGCTGTGAATTGTGACGCAAAGATGAGTTCTGCTCTGGGGAAACAGGGCTGATATTATACTTATAAAAAAAAAAAAAAGAGGGTTGATATTATGGATTCTTAATTAATGGGTTGTGAGATTAGTATTTACTTTCTTTATGGTCTTTTAACTCTTAAGGCAGATGATATTATAGACTTTAAGACGATACTGATTAAAAACATGGCCTTATAGGTGAATGGACCACAAAGCATGGGGTGCATATTTGTTGCTGCAGTATTTGCAAATAGTTACTAAGATCACAAGTGCTTCATTATTTCCTCTCTGCAAATTTTGGCTAGTCATAGCATGCACATTGTTGAATATGATTTAATTATCAGGCCGTGTAGATATTTATTTCTATTTTTGTGTGAAGGTGTCGTCAAAGCATCTTAAAGGAGGGAAGGAATCTAAAATGGATGTGCTAGTTATGGAGAACCTTCTATTTGGGAGGAACCTGACGAGGCTTTATGACCTGAAAGGTTCTGCGAGGTCTCGTTACAATCCTGACACCAGTGGAAGCAACAAAGTCTTGCTGGATCAGAACTTGATTGAAGCGATGCCAACTTCACCTATTTTTGTTGGAAACAAAGCAAAAAGACTTTTGGAGCGAGCTGTATGGAATGACACTGCTTTTCTCGCTGTAAGTTTATGTTGTTGTGTGCTTACATATAATGAATTTACTGTCAACTTCTGTGCACCTATTGTGGTTGGATCATGTAACAGTTTCCTGTCTGTGATGGTCCATCAAAGCTTGGTAAGTTGGTATTGCAGTTGATTGAAGCACTTCCAACCAGTGAGATCCTCATATCAATTCAGAACAAGTTAGTCTGTTTTGGTACTTGGGTTGGGTGTGGAAGAGGGAGGGGAAAAAAGCACCTTTGTTAACCATTAGGAGTTGTTCAAGTGATGATGGTCCAGTAGAATCTGGGGAGTGTTTTGAGACTGAACGAACCTTATCATTCCCTTCCCCTTATCCCCACACCCAAAACTAAATAAGTAAATAAATTAGATTATGCCGGTAATAAAGAAGAGATTTGGGGTTTAGTCCCTCCAAATTCTTCCATTTTACAGAAAGATTAAGCTGGGGTTGGCCACTTTAACCTTCGCTTCCCCTCCAAATATGGATTCAGATGCTTGCCTTTCCCCAAGCCCTTCATCTTCGTCCTACCTAAGCCACAGTATGGGTGCCAAGAGAGGAAAGGAAAGGAAAGCTAGAATATTAGAACTGTCCACCGTTTTTTTTTTTGTATTTTGTTAGTTGGAAAGGGGTGAGAAAAAGTGGTTAAAATCTTTTCCACTAAAAAATATATATTCTCCAAAGCAAGTCAGTCCTGCAAAAAAGTGCAGATCTTGAAGGAAGGTGCTATTTCTCCTTTCGTTTCCAATAAAGACATACAAGACTGTTTGTTCCTTTCCTGTTTATTTTGTCAAGGACATTAACTTTTTTGACACCCAACTGAAGACCATTATGCTGTTATATATGTTACATGTTCTTATAATTGGCATACAAGTGTACTTTCTTACAAATTCTGTCTGTGTTCTGGGTAAGTGAGGTTTTGAACTAACTGAGTAAATCATCCTTGCAGTTAGTTGATGTGATGGATTACTCACTATTGGTTGGGATTGATGAAGAGAAGAATGAACTTGTTCTTGGGATTATTGACTTCATGAGACAATATACGTGGGATAAGCACCTGGAGACTTGGGTTAAGGCCTCTGGGATCCTTGGTGGACCCAAAAATGCATCACCGACTATAATCTCACCTAAGCAGTACAAAAAGAGGTTCCGGAAGGCCATGACCACCTATTTTCTGATGGTCCCTGATCAGTGGTCACCACCATCTGGTGCTCCCAGTAAATCACAGACTGATTTATGCAACGAAAACATGCAAGGTGGCTGATCTGCGGAGTGATTTTGTAAATCTGTTTGCCTGTATATTGAGCACATAATTGGGTTTCTTGCATTGGTTATCCCAGGTTCATACATGTCCCATATTTTCGATTCCCATTCTTTTGGCACGGAGTTCCAGTTGCAATTCTCCCTAAATGGGAGAACACTTGATTTCTTGTCAGAAAAGTGTGAGGCTTGTATTTCGTTGAAAGTCTCTGCTGCCTAGAATTCAGGTCCCCCTCTGTGGAAATATTTTGTACATCTCTTTCGTTTCATTAAGTTTTTTTTTCTTTTTCTTTTTTGGTGTAAAATCCAAGGTATACATGAGCCCCAAAGGATCAATGTCAATTTTATACAATGCATGATTTGGAGCAGTTTAGCTGGTGTAGTTTCAAGTGTATCAAGCTACTCTTTCCTCGTATTTTTTGTTATTGTGATTTGGACTCTTTCCGTCAATTTTTTTCCATGTCCTCTGTATAATCTTTGACGGAAAACAGAGCTAATAGAATTACGTTGTCAGAGACTGGACCTCTGGTCGAAATGGTTGAAGAAGTAATTGTTGCACATCTATTGTAGTAAAGTAACTAGTGAGGGGCAAAAATCAAAGAGAGGAAATGTAATTAAGCAAAAACAATGGGTTGAAATGGGAAAACTAATTGGCATACTTAAAAGTCGGACTTGTTTACATAATTACATTTGGACCATGAAAAGGAAGGTCCATTCTCCTTGTAAAGCATACTACTAGAACAACTGAACAAGTTGAACACTGAAACGAGCTCTGTGTTTTATTGTGTTATTATTGTCAGTAGTATGAAAGTGCTGATAAGCATGATAATGAGTTTAGGATTCTAATTGAACTCTGCAGAATCAGCTACATGAAGCAAGCATCTTTGGAGTAGCTCTATGATTTCTTCATCTCTGCAAATTTACACAAGCACGACCAGATAATAAATAAGCCACTTGTCCATTGTTCTATAAAAAAATGAAATGGTACACAATTCTTATAGTTACGTACCTTGACTTAGAAGAAAATCTTGGGAATTCATGGCAGTAACGAGGACCTTCATCATATCCTTCACAAGTGATCTCTCCATTCTCGTCTCTATAACAAACTATGCCGGTTGACCCATCTTCAAATACCTATATTAAAGTGTAAACATATTAGTAAACTATTGTTAACTCCATGGAGTGGTATACTTCCAGCCACTGGCAAAGCCAGGAATACAAACAAGGGAATTAAAAAAATTCCAAACTCGTAAATACACTTGACTACCAAGGCGATTCACCAATTTATAGACATAGTGTTACTTTTGGACTAAGGGGATTCAATTGAACAACTAGATGAGAAGAAAACCTTAAGTTTTTGGCTTGAAGTTGATCTGATCTGAAGAGAAGTACGGTTACCCGTAGCTTTGATTGAAATATTTTGATCACTTGCACACACCAACAGTACTCTTTTTGCAGGCCTTTCCTTTTTGGTGGAAGATGATTTCCAAATTAGAGTGGCAGCAAAAGGAGAGTGTCTCACAGCCATTAGTCTAAAAAATAATGGGAGGAAGAAGGAAGAGAAGATAAATTATAAATGGAATGCTGTTCTATACAGTTTTCAGTAAACGAAATTAAGGCCTTGTATTAATACTAAAGTATTCAAATGATTTGATGTTAATCCTTGGTTTTTTTGTAAGGTAAAGAGGATGATTTATAATATGGGAAACTAATATTGGGTGTCTTGTCACGATGCATCATCTAATTATAGGTTTCAAGGGGAGTGGGTCCATTCAGCACTATCTTCAAACTGTTAATTTTGGTATATAAGGCTAAGTCTTTGGACGGTTCGATTACATTTTCTTTTTCCTATTTGACAATTTGATTGATTTGTTGGAGGGTCTCTCATCCTCTCAATGTGATAAGGTATACGTTTGTCTCAATTTCCATGAAAACTAAAATAAGAAAGAAGATTACTTGTACCTTTTTCTACAACAATGTCTTTGTTAATAATGGAGCTTAAGTCAGAGTAATTTGAGAAATTGGATCCGAGCATTCAGTGTAGAACTTCTTGGTAAGGAGCGCTTTATTTTTTGGTGAGTCAAATGGATTCTAATTATTGAGATTTCACTCAATGACTAGTTTTTGCAGATTATTCCCAATGAAAAGAGATTAGAATTTAGTTTCTCAGTAATATGTTTTATGTTTCAATTTTGTATGATTTATTAGACTTTTTTTTGATAAACGATTTATTAAACTAAAGAGTGAGGTTTCCCTATATAGTTGTTATCTCCAATTTGATAGTCCCCCACTTAATATACTTGTTTATCATATATTTTTTTTTTTTTTATAAAAAATAGTCAAATGCAAAAATCCAGTATGAACTAATGCACTAATTAACTCTATTAGCACTATTACAATTTTATTTAAGCATTTTATTATTCTCTTGTGGCTTCTCATGCTTTCAGAAGCCATTACAGTCCTTTGCGTTATTTCACAATTTTTTTTTTTAAATTGTTTTTATTACATAGGGAGGAGGGGAAGAGGAAATGGAAGAGGGAATTACAATGTGGGGATTCGAACCCTCACCAACAAGGTGAAAGTTCAGGTAGCCAACCAACAGAGCTACTAAGTCCCTACCGTTATTTCACAACTATTTTCCGTTGAAAGAGGAAACGTGTTGGCTTCTCAACCTATTTTATCTCTTCAACTCATTCTGTTTAAAAATTGAGCTAATATGTAACCCAAATTAATCAATAAGAAATTTCGTCAAAATATGTTCTAAAATATATTTTATTTGGTATGCTATATATAATTAATATAACAAAAATTATTGGATACTTAAACAATTCATAAGAAATAAAAATTTAGTAAGAGTTGGGCAGGTCGAGTTATAACTTATACTGTAACTCATTATTTTTCTCATTTCAGTCCAAATAACATTTGAATGGCTTAACGCTCGCCTATTTATTATCCCACGCTTAAATTTAGCTCAATCCGCATATTTGACACACCTATTATTATTTTGTTGGTACAAGTCGAAACCTAGAAAGAGAGTACCAGCTCATCCTCTAAATAGGGTTTGCATGATAAACTGGTACGTGGTGACAAAAAACAATGAGGGCCCCCGACATTCTTTTCAACTTTTGGTTTACTAAAACAGTACTCTTTCATCAGTTTTTGTAGTAATTCGGTGAAGTGAGTTAGCATCATCACTTGGATCAATTAATCTTAACATTAACACCCAATAAGACAGACAAAAAGTGTTGCTTGGCATTAGGGTAACAAAGCATTCATTATTTTAACCTTTAATTATTTAGTCTTAGGAGCATGAGCCCACCCTATAACGGAGTTTAGGGCTTTACTAACATTATCAATAACCTTAAAAGAAGGTTCCCATCTTGTTGCATTATTACATGGTAATAAAATATCCATGAGTTTGTTCTTGTAATCCGCAAGTGGTAGCTCAAGATTAGCCTTTATTGATAATTCAACTTTTTTATGAATAGTTACTCATTATTTTTGATAAAATTTCTTTTAGGTGATATATATAATAATACAAAAGTACTTTTATATAATTGGTATATAAAAGTTAATCACTTTAAAAGAATGGCAGTAAGACACGTAATAGAACTCTATGCAATGATATTGAAAAAATTATTACACAATCAGGTCATTCTTGTAAGGCATTAACATGTAAATATAGAGAATTAAGTAATTTGGTAAAAATGATACTCTTTTCAACTCAATTTATGTGATGATGTTTGATTGAACACGAATTAAGAAAAAAAAAATTTGTTATAAAAAACAAATAATAAATAATGGCTATTAATCATCTAATTAAGAATAAAACATAAAATAATTAGTTAAAATATTTTTAAATAAAAAAGTACGACATTCTCTTTTTTAGTTGAGACATAAGGACTAACTTACTTGTTAGTACATTACATTAATAGCATAATATACTATAATTTTGGATCATTGTGATCAAAATAGTGTAGAAAAAAAATCTTATTGCTTAGAAAATAAACCATGATTTGATAATCCATCCATTTTACAACTTTGACGAACTTTTCGCGTCTCCCAAAGCGTCACACACCTCCATGACCCTAACGCTTCTTTATTTAAGTACAATTTTGTTTGTTTTCTTCCTTGTCCTCACTTGAAAACTAGTACTATAACACTGTTATTTCATTTCAGCTCTTCATCTTAAGGGCCGAAACTCATCATATATTTGTATATGGTCTTTGTCCTGTGACCTGCCAGTCCAATGCATGTTATACCAATACTCGTCAATTACATTGAACAGTCCTTCTGAACCTTCTGTCTCCTTTAACATTGGCAAGTGTTATTACTGTTCCCTTCTTCAGCCAAAAAAAAAACAAAACCCCTCTTTTTACCAATATTTATTCATCTTTGCAAGAGCATGTAAAAATTCCTCCAAAAATCTTATTGCATTTATGGATCTTGCAAGTGCAAATTACTGTGAAGCTCCACCTCTGTTTCCATCTCAAGGGGTAAATATAATGCTAGCCCATTAATTTTCAAGTTTGTTCTTTTATGTTCTTGAATATTTTTACCTACATGGGGTCCTTTTTTTTTTTTTTTTTGTTATTGATAGGAAGCAGCATTAGAAGTGAAAAATAATGCTAGCCCTTTAATTTTCAAGATTGTTCTTTTATGTGCTTGAATATTTTTACCTACGTGGGGTCCTCTTTTTTTTGTTATTGATTGGAAGCAGCATTAGAAGTGAAAAATAAGGCTAGCGCATTAATTTTCAAGATTGTTCTTTTACGTTCTTGAATAATTTTATCTACATTTTTTTTCTTTTGTTTTTTTGGTTGCTGATTCTTGTTATTTTATTTTTATTGATAGGAAGCAACATTAGAAGGGAAAAATGGGAACCCATTTTTGGATAGTTTTCCTGACCCGCTTTGCAAACTCAATCTCAAGGAGACATCTGATTTTGTGAAGTCATTACCAACAGCAAGCATTAATGGAGGTGAAAGCAGAGTTTTTTTAAGGAAGGAAGGAGTAAGTTCAGTGACAAGGAGGAATAATATGGATGCTCCATCAACACCGGGTCGACCTATTTTCAGCTTCAGTATTGGGGGGAATTTTTCAAGAAAACATTTCCCTTCAAAATGGGATGATGCAGAGAAATGGCTTGTTAATGGAAGTTCTTTTCAAGATTCCCCTGCTTCTCATCATAATAATAATTGTTTCAAGCCACCATTAGAAACATCAAAATTGTTAAAGCAGTATAATGGGTTCAAGCTAAAAGAAGCTGAAAATGTCTTTGCAGAAAAAAATAGAGTTACAGATGAAAAGGTCTCTAAGGTTGCTTCAGATTTTCAGGTGGCTTTACCTTTAAACCATCACCATATTTCTGCTGGGGCTTCCTATGCTGTTTCTCCTGCAACAGATGTTTTTCTAAAAGGTAAAAAGTAGCCTGCTTTTACCCTTAGCTTTACTAATTACTACCCACTACATTTTTATGTTTCTCCTATTGTTTTTGAGATAGTTTCAACCTGTAAGGACATTAGCACTGAACAAATTGTACTTGTGACCAACAATGGCTGTGGTGGATAGATAGGGCCCCTCCACTCGAGTATGGAAGAAATGCTGTTAGGGAGCTTGAATGGGCCTTACGCGGCGTGAATCTTAGTCGGGCTCCAAGTACGGAAACCGGATGGGAACTCAAAAAAAAAAAGTTGTACTTGTGAAATTATGGATTCAGAATTCAATACTTGCTGAAATTTTAGTGAATTTTCACATATATATCTATGTAACATTTTTAACCAGAGGTCTCGGGTTCAAGTCCTAGATATGTAGTCGCTTTGTTAGGGAGTGTTTTAGTCTCAAATGTGGGGCTTTCCGTCACGAATTTAGATCAAGTCAGGCCCAATGTGGTTACCAGACACCGGAGTGGAAAGCCCCCAAAAAATAAAAATATGCTCTATCTGCCCCTGCATGCTACACATCAATGTGCATTATATCTTTTAGGTTCTAGATTTCACTTTGGTAAAATTCAAAAATGATAAAAGGCAACAACTTTATGAATGTTATAGTGGATGTTGAAGGAACTCTAGTTTTATTGTTAACTGCAGATAAGTTCACAGATGAAGTGGAATCTCCCAAATTTAGATGCATAGAACCTACAAAAGAAGGATTTTTATTTGGAAATGGAGCAGGAAAATCGATGAAAGACGCAACAACAGAGGTAATTCATGAGGTTAAACACAGAGATATTGGAACAGAAATGACCCCAATTGGCAGCTCTACTACTTCAAGATGCCATACTCCATTCAAGAGCCCATCACCGGCTCGACATAATACACCTGCGGACAGATCTGGACCGTTAGCCTTACCAAGTTCAGGTTCCGATAACACGATTGATATTATGCAATTGCAAGAATGCCATTTAGCAAAATTGCAGTTCGGGACAGAGTTCGATTCTGTTACAACCAATTGGAGTTCGAGGGAGGAAGAAGAGGAGGATATATCGAAGAGTTTGAGACATTTTGAGATAAATAATGAGTGTAGAAAGAGTGTCTCAGAGTCCAAAACACGTTCGTGGGAAGAAGAGGAGAAGAATAAATGTTGCCTCAGGTGAGTGCTTTTTGCAATGCTAGTTTCTATTTCATATGTACTTAAGGTGTATTAGTTTTAACTTTTATTTTGAGTTGCAGGTACCAAAGAGAAGAAGCAAAAATTCAGGCTTGGATAAACCTCCAAAATGCAAAAGCAGAAGCTCAATCAAAAAAACTTGAGGTATTAATTTATATCTCACTCTTATTTTGACTTTTGGGCTGTAGAATTTCAATGCTAGAGCTGCTTTCATTACCTTTCCTTTGCTCCAATATAAACATTGTTTAGATACATGAAGTTGTTATAGCCATGCAAGAGAAACTAGAGGTGGAATATGTAAAATTGAGCTGGTTTGATTGATTATTTCTCATCAGTAAATGTTTCCTATCCTAATAATTGTCTACAGCCCATAAATCCATGGTACGCACTGGCCGTTTTGGCTTAACAAGCCTCACAAATTTGTTACTTGGTTACGCCAAGTGTACCACGGAAATTTTTCTCTGCCTTTTTTATGTGAGATTTGCCTAAAGTGTTACATGCAACTCTTCTTTAGAAGCTAGTGTATAAGTCTGCAAAACTAAGTCTCCAAAGAGTAGTTGTGCAATGTTGACTAGCTGAGAAGAATTTATCAGTCTTCTGCTTCATATATATCGAGCCACTCACTCTTTCGTCGTGGTCCAACATATATCGTATCTTGTGTTTTCTCCTCTTTGCCCTATGCACTGTGCTTATAATTTAAATCTTTTCACATGCGAGAAGGAAGAAAATGCAGATTAGTCAACATTAATGCATTATTATATCTTGACAAACTGGTTCTGGAAGTTGCAAAACCATGTGAAGAATAATAAAATATGTATTGCTACTAGTGCTAATTTTTCATTCTTTCTTAATTCCCTAGAAGATTCCTCATTTAGACGATAGCTTGGACCCCATTTTATTCGTATTTCGCTGGTTCTAATTTCAGGTGAAAATCCAGAAGATGAGATCAAATTTGGAAGAGAAATTAATGAAAAGGACGGCAATAGTTCACAGAAAAGCTGAAGAATGGAGAACTACAGCTCAACTTCAACACAAGGAACAAATAGAAAAAGTGGTTGACCAAGGACGGAAGATGATGTTGACAAGGCAAAACTCACATTTATCTGCCCAAACTTCCTGTGGTTGTTTGCCATGTCGTAACCATCATATTTAACTCAAACTGAGCAGCAATTATTCACTCTGTATTCCTCTGAGTTATTAAAAATCTAGATGAGAAAGCTGTTTTACGGACAAGCACATAATACTGTGAACTTACTCGTAGACGGGTCACTTAAAATGCTGTTGTCCTACTGATAAAAGAAACGATGACATTATTAGAGTTTCCACGACTTGCACAAAAATGATGAAATTTTTTTTACTATATATCCTAGAATGTGGCTTCACTCCTATGTGAGAATCCGAGGAACTTTTTACAAATTTGAATTTATATTAAACTAACCTGTTCTCCATCCTTTATGGAACGTTTACAAACTTGAAGCCATCTAGTGTTCTCCACTCTTTAAACTTGATTATCAATGTACCTACTCATCAAAGTTGGGTTGCAACAAGAACCAATATGTTTGCTTAATATTGCAAAATCTGAAAGTCCTTTGTCTTGAATGGGACCACAATTTTCCGACCACTATAATGAGCTGACAAACTGTGTCGTTAATTTAAGGCTCCAGCTATCACACTGTTGAAATCTGTTCAAACTACCAGTTTCTATGTTGATTTTTTGAGTAATTTGGATTTTAACTTTTATACATTGACAATGTAAATGAATTATTTGACATAAATATAATTAACTGCCTATAAAAAGTGAAGTGAGTAACCTGAAAACTACAATAGCCTTTATGCTGTCAGCTATACAAGTTAACTTCATTAATTTATCGTATTCATAAGTTTGATTTATTGATTTGATTTGAAATGTCTTGGAACCATCAACTGCTACGGAGATTCTGGCAATTTCCGCAAAGCTTCTCATTATAAGCTCCCAACTTTGGTGCAATAATTGTACCTTCAATGATCAATGAAAGCAGCACTAATTAGATTGTAGAAAAAACTGAAATAAGCACTAATTAAATCATAGAAAAAATGGAACTAAGATTTAGATTGTTAGTTTCTCTTATTATGGTAAATACTTAAATTTTCAAAGAGAGTTGCACCAATTAAAAATTGACGTTATTAAGCACTGACCACTAAAATTATAAACAAATGATTACCTAAGAATTTTCAAATATTTTTATGCTCTGATGTATAATTAGTACCAAAATGCCCTAGCTGTGACAAGGGCTTGTTTGGCCATGGTTTGAAACCTGGTTTGGACATACAATTTGGATATTTTAAGTTGAATTTTCTCTTATAGACATAAAAACCTCACAAATTGTGAAAACTATCAAAACATTCTCAATTCTTATACAATCTTACCAAATGAGCAAATCATAGTTTATAACAAAATAAGTGCACTACTAGAAGACTTTTCTAAAAAATGCAACATCAATTAATCAAACTTTACTTCAAAAAAATTGAAAATTTAACATGAATAGTAATGTAACTACTATTTAATATAATCTTCCCACATATATTTAAGGTTGGTAGACATAAATAAAAGTTGGTGGAAGTTAATGAGATCGGTAAATAATTGATGAGGGTAATTGTTAAAAATATTTACCAACTTATGGGTCTATTTTTTTACAAAATATTAATTTATGGGTTAAATTTTGTATTTAAAAAAGTTGAAATCATG
Organism: Lycium barbarum; assembly: GCF_019175385.1. Taxonomy (NCBI): domain Eukaryota; kingdom Viridiplantae; phylum Streptophyta; class Magnoliopsida; order Solanales; family Solanaceae; genus Lycium; species Lycium barbarum. Next base: position 148,401,657 of record NC_083339.1, read on the forward strand.
GTTTCAAACCCCAAACCATGCTTTTTGAATGATTTGGGTTCAAACCATGATTTCAAACCAGGTTTCAAACCATGACTGAAAATTGATGACTAAACGCTGATTTGAAATCATGGTTTGAATATGAATGGCCAAACGCCTACTAAGATTCTTGGTCTGCATGGTTTCCAAATTAGACTTGAAGACAACAACATCCATCTAAGGTCTATCTGACAAGCTTTACACTAAGGAAAAAGAGAGGCCCTCAAACAAGAAAACTGAAAAAGAGAAGGGGGTATAGGTAATAATTTTGATAGATTTCTTTTGGATACATGACAGTACCATCACAGTTTTTTTTTTAAATTTTATTCACTAGGTAAAAGGTCAATTTTTCTTACGTGCAAATGAATCTTATTTAATACTAGTTCGATTTATTTCACTTTTTCAATTGCCTTTTTAAAGCTGCTGGCATACAGGTACAAGCAGACACTAACCTCTAGGGTAACAAAATAATTCGAGCCTCCTAATGGCCTTTTTTTTTCTTTTTTGCCCAAAACCAAATAGCCATTGCTATAAGGAATCTTAGCCTAATAATAAGACAACGATAAAAGACACTGCCTTTATGTTTATGATACTCTTTATTTCTTTTCGCACACACATAAAATGTACTTTACTCTTAATTTTTTAATTTTTTTGGCACACACACAAAATGTACTTTAAGTATTTTTTTAACTTCTTTTTCAAAGTTAGCACGCCTCTATCTGATGTTGATTGACGTTTCAGAATAAGATACCATAAACAGAAAATTATTATTAAGCTTTATTTGAAATTTAACATTATACTCCTATTACTTACCAATTTAAGTGTCCATTTCGTCTAGAAATATCTATTAAAGCAAGTTAAGTTTTTATTGATGGAAGTCGGTTCTAAGGCGTTGATATATTAATGTTGAACAATTATTTGTTTTTTTTTGTAGAAAAAGTTCAAAGGAATCGTACATATTCACATTAGGACCGTTTAAAACCGAACCGCCACCGATAACCCAACAGTAAAATTAGCTTATTGGCTTATTGGTAGTGGGCTATTGGATTAGCGGTTGGGGAATGGATTAAAATTTTGTAGTTAACGGCTTATCGGTGCGGGGGCGGATTACACAATTTTTTTATTGGGCAAACCGTTAACCCGTTAAGAATTTATCATATTTATATTTTTACCCCTAAACATATAAAATATATATTGTAAACCTAAAACACTAAAATTTAAAGCTAAAGCACTAAAGTGAAAAGTCTGAACCATCAGTAATTATTTTCGGTAAACTCTTCCATTAACCATAAATTATTATTATTATTATTATTATTATTATTATTATTATTATTATTATTATTATGTGTTGGAAGTTACTATTGCAATAATTGTGGTTCCAGAGAAAGGTGGTGAAGTGATCACCATCGGAAGGGTTGAGATTAAACTTGTGAATTCTTAACTGTTAAGTCTTGCCCTGTGGCTATGGGGCTTAATTGACTTCCTAGTTGTTAAATTATGAATAAAACGTTTATCTTTCAAGGCAAAAAAAAAAATAGTAGTTACGTAATTTAACCGATACACCGCCCGATAATTGCTAACCCGATACCGAACCAACTGATATCTTATCGGTTGGCTAGCAGATTAGTATTTTTAAAAGCCGATAACCGTTAAGCGTAGTTATCCGCCCGATAAACAGCCCTAATTCACATGTAGGATTTAGATACGGAAAAGGGCTAAATATACCCCTATACTATGAGAAAAAGTTTAAATATACCCCTCGTTATACTTTGGAACTAAATATACCCCTGCTGTTATACTATTGAATCAAATATACCCCTCCTCTGTTAACGTTGTCCAAGGTGGATATCCTATCCTATGTGGCATTAACATTTGATGAGGTGGATGCCCACGTGGCATGCCACCTCAACGCCCCTAACCCATTTTATCCCTCTTCTCTATTGAGGCCTATGTTTTGCTTCAAGCTTTGATGAGTTTTTGCAGATGTAAATGCTGGATTTGTTGAATTTGAGAAGATGGAGGACAGTGGCTGCAGCGCCATTACTTAGTGTGCCCTAGAAAAATACCACAACCAAAATACGGAGCATGTATTTAGAAAAATCGATATTCTATTGATCAAGATCCTTGAGCTACTTCTTGGGCTTGAACACAAATTCCTTTATTACTCTTTTACAGTTGTATTAATTGATTTCTTTTAATCTTTACATTTTGCTTTGCGGGGTAGTTATAAATGCGGAAGTTCCATTTATTAAAATGGTCAGTGACCAGTTTGAGGGAGGTGGCCTTCCATTGCTCGACGAGTAGAAGTTGGTTCATACCTACTTTCGTCTCCAATTTTAGTGGCGGTAATGATGGTTGAGGGGAAAAAAAATTTAGGGATAGAAAAACAAATGGGGGGTAAAATGGGTTAGGGGCGTTGAGGTGGCATGCCACGTGGTCATCCATCTTATCAAATGTCAATGCCACGTAGGATAGAATGTCCACCTTAGACAACTTTAATGGAGGAGGGGTATATTTGATCCAATAGTATAACGGCAGGGGTATAGTTGAACCTAAAGTATAATGAAGGGTATATTTGAACGTTTTCTCATAGTACAGGGGTATATTTGGCCCTTTTCCGATTTAGATATGCAGCATATTCAAGGAGGGATTTCTTATTATTGAGGTAGATTAGAGATTTTAGATACAAAACAATCTCACGTTGATCATCTAAAACGAGAAAAAGATAGATATCCGGTCATACAAATAAGATTAAAAGATAACACCCCTTAATATGTAGCGTCAAACAATCCTCACTGACGTCCGACGTATCTGGTGAAGATGTAAAATAAAACAAGCATACCAGATGTGCTTATTCAAAATTGTCTTTAATAGAATGTATCCCCAGATACCTTAGCCGCGAAATTCATCCATGAACTGCTTATGGAATTGTGTGAGACGAGATACGATAGCTGGGATCTTCTCTTCTTGCGGTAATATTGTGCATCTAAAATGCCACGTTCCAGGACGCTTCACAGAAGCAACAAACAAATAAAAATTTAGTGAAAATGAGCATTTCTAAATAAACATTAGTGTCACAAAATTCCCCATTAGTTCTCAGACAATCAACAGTTTTTTCTTCTCTACTTGTAAGGTGTGCTTTTGCACCAAAAATCATCCTCCTCTCATTATTTAGAAGACACTATGTGGTACTGCATTCTTGATTCTTCCTTTCATTTGCCCAATTTTCTTTTCCAAAATTATTAGACACTTCTGAAGGTAAAGATATTCAAAGTGTTCTGGGCCATGCTACTTAAGTTCAATGAGAATTTGTTATAAATGATGATGACAGTTACAAACCATATTCACAAAGAAATAGAGGCAATGCATTGAATATCAGTAACAACAAATTAGTGGAATGAGGAATCAAGAGTACTAGGAATAGCACGAAGCAAGTGGTCAAAAATATAGCAATCGCCTGGCCAAATCCAGAGCCTGGGACAACAAGAATTCCAGTGGCATTAAGGAGACGCCGAGCATAAAAGGCATCTGGTGCAGTTTTAGCTTCTTCTGCTGCTTTTATTGCTTTCCGGGGTAGGTTAATACGTGGAAATGAATACAATGCGCCCTCTGCTTTACTGCAGCTTACTCCCTCCATACTATTGAATGCATCTTCTAGTATCTGTTGATGAAATTAGTCGAAATATATTGGCAAACACAGAAGAAAAATAGACGCCGTTTTTGGAAAGCTGAAACGAAACTTTAGCAATAGAGATTTAGGACAACTTTTTTGGGGAAATCTTAGACACTGTCTTTGGTTGCTATGTTTAAGCACCTCGTCTATTCAAAGCCAAGGTTCATGATCAGAAAACAACTTCAACCACTTCAGCAAAACAAACTAGTCGTTTATTTTGTCAACCCTAGTCATATATGCCAATCCTACTGACCTTTGCACGTCTCGCCAAGGATGAGAGTACTGCCTCTTTCTCAGCAGAAAAAGACTCGTACGATTCATCGCCCACCTGAATAAGTCAACAGAGCAGTGCTGATAGTCAGGCACCTATGACATGAATTCCTCTCATCAAGCTTCAACGTTTACAAACAGAACTGAGTTCATGCCACTGTAGTGATATCTAATTTATCTTATGTGATACCTACAAAAATTGAAAATATGTTCCAGCAATCGTAACTCATTGAAGCAATTACTTTATCAACCAATTCAAACTATCCAGGATAAGGGAGCAAAAATTCCCCTCCGGGGACTTAAGCAAATGGGAGGATTATTATTCAGGATAAGGGGGCAACAATTCCTCTGAGGGCTTGCCCTTCTCTCATTTTATCCTTTCCCTTTTTTTTTCCTAGAAAGCCTAGGAAAAAACAGTTACCCAAGTGATTTTAGGTCAATCCCATCTTCTTTTAACACATTCAATCATTATGGTTACATAATTCCGGACCGATGCAGCTGGAGGTCAATATAGGACATGACCAATCCATATCATGCAGTATCGTCCTCATACCAATTCTATCTGAAAGACTCAGATTCTACTTGACCAACAAGCCAGAATATCGTTGAGCTAACATGCTAAAATGGCTATAACTGCCAATTCACAAATATTGAATTGACAGTGGAGACCCCACCCTTCTTAACAAATCTGCCCAAAAAACGTACTTATTGGGGTCTGCTATATAAATCCTCAAAAATATCCATTTCACTCCTTTAAGAACGTGGCATTACCAACCTTTGGAGCGCTCATGATGAGGCTTGTAAGAATCTGACCAGGAATGTTGGAACACAGATTGACGGATGCCACTTTGTATATCTTCTCCCTTATATCAGGATTCAGGACTAAATCCAGTGAACTCCATGTAGCCTCCTCGCTTTCCACACTCGCCATAGTATCCTAAAGCCAGTTAATAAAAGTTAGCAGCAGCAATAAAAAATTCAGACGCATTTGTAAAAATGAATACCTCTACCTTAAAACCTTCTTCCCCACAACTTCCTATTTCCAGACAAACAGAAGAGGAAGACAGCCAACCAGAGAGGGAAGGATGGATGCAGTAGTATCTACCTTTTGAGGCAGAGTGAAAAGAAACTACAGAGATGTCCTTTTCTCCAAATCCCATAGAGCGGGATATTTTCTTAAATGAGTGGAACTGCTTTTCAGGTGCATAAACATTTTCCTGATACACCTGCACGGGTTCCACAAAATATGAGATGGCTTACAATGTTGAATATTAATCACAGAACATTCAGAAATGAAAAAGATTGATAACCGGCAGAATCACTGGTAATCAAATTAACCAAAGAAGCAAAAGAATTCATCAGATCAAGCAAAGAAAGATGAAGAGGGGAATTGACTCACCTCATCCGCCAGAAGAACAAGGCCTTCTTTCCTGCAGAATTCCACAATTTCCCGTTGGTTGGCCTCATCAAGAACCTAAGGCATACATAGAAACTAATCATGACACATGTAAAGATTCTTAAATATTTGTGGGGAAGGGAGGACCACATTTTCCACCACAGTATGCTCTCGTTAAATGATGTAAATCACATTCTCCATAAAAAAAAAAAGATAACTATGAGCTTCCAAAGTCTTATAAAGTACTACCCGCCCAGTTGGGTTGCCTGGATTGATCACAACCAAAGACCTCAAGTCAACACCTCGGGATCTTGCAGTTTTCAGCTGATTCTCAAGCTCTGAGATCTCAAGTGCCCAACCTGTTTCTTCATCGAGATAGTAAGGAACCTAACACCAGATAAAAGCATACATAAGAGGCTTCTGCATGGATTACCTTCAATTGAAGAGTAAATCTAATCAGGTCAGATATCTCTTTAACAATTGTTTGCAACAATCCTCTTCCAAGAGCCTGGTATTTAAGTGAAAGAGGGTAGAGGGCGGGCTCATTATCCACCGAGTTTCAATATATGTGCCACTGACCCTTAGGGATTTACCAATAATCCAATGAAAAAAATAATCTCTTCCAAAAGTAACTACGTTAAACTAAGTTTTTATAAAAGAATCTAACTCATAGCCAACTACCGACTAGCATTAATTAACTTTAAATAGAAGCAACCAACACGTACATGAGTGCCACCATGGAGGGCAACTGAAGCAGAATAAAGAGGATACTGGGGGATGGGACAGAGAACTCCATCATTCTCTGACCCGATGAGCAACTGCATCATCATGTGTACCTGAATTGAAGGAACAAAAATTGTCAACATCTTGCTATTTCTTTCAGTTACTTCTGCCAAAGCTATATAAATAACTTGGAGATCTGTAGAATTTACTGCAGGGCTTGCACCAGCAGTCAAAAAAATATCATTTGGATCAGCAGGGAAGCCATCACGAGCTTCGATACCAGAAGCAATTGTATCACGTAATCCTTTGATACCCTAGTTTCAGCAAGACGCAACAATAAGTTCTATGATTATACTGGTCTGCAAAACTATGATAATAGAATAGAAGAAACAATCACCTGACTCTGGCTGTATGCACCTGTTGCTCTACCAGGAATTTGGTCGAGGATCTGGAAAGTTCGTTCTATAGAACCCAAACTACAAAGCAAGAGAAAACGCCACTTAGACCAAAAGATCCTGCAGAATATGGCTGAAGTTGATGAGAATTATTCACCGCACTCTTTTATAGTTGTGACCAATGCTTCAAAAAGCAAGTGTTTCTGTTTCTCTTCGGGTGTAACCACAGTCCACAAAGGATACAATAACATCTATATAAAGAACTCAAAGAAAAAACCTATCAAATAAAACTTGCCAAAATTTGAAAACAAAAGGTGAATTACTATATTTAATATGGAAAAACTACTATGAATTATGTCAATAACAACAAGGGATGGATTGGTAACTCAATAAAGAAGCACACTGTAGCATAACAAAAGTTACAACTCTGTGTTTCAATGATTTCAATGAATGACGAAAAAAATCAGTCAATGACAATGAGGAATGGATGGATTGATAAATCAATGGTGAAGCACATCTAGCATGACAAGACTGCATTGCACTGATTTCAAAGACTAAGAAAAGTGACAGCCACTTGCATTTACTTTAAAACACCAAAAAAGTATGTATACATTTTGAGGCTAAAAAACAGTAAAACAGATACTCCATATGAATAAATAGACATCAATCATCTAAAAAAGTTCACAATTAATATACTCCCTCCATTCCATAATAAGTGACTCTTTTAGATCACGCACACCCTTTAAGAAATTGCTTATTCCTAGAAAATTATGAGTATTTTTACTAACTTACCCCTAATTAATGCTTAAAAAAAGAAAAGTTATTTAATGATTCTTGATTATAAATAAGGGTAAGTTTGGAAGAATAGGATTAATTTATTTTTGAAACCCTAAAGTGTCACTTATTTTGAAACAAAATAAAAAGCCTAAAAGGTCACTTAATATGGAATGGAGGGAGTACTTGGAGCTTCCCAATCATCACAACCTTGCACCTCCTATTTGTTTTCTAGCTAATTAAAGTCATTTTTTTCATTTTTTTTTTCAAGCTTCTAGAACATTATATGTATAGTTGACATGAAAAAACTTGAGAAGTCTAGTACATGTGAAATGACAGCAAGGGATTTGTGATCATATTGGGGCTATGCCCATTACCCCAAGAGTGCATACTGCCCACGCGGGACTTGCACTTTCTACATGTGCCCTGGGAATTCTATGGATAATGGAACAATGGGGAACTTCCAATTTGTATGAAGAAGCATTAGTAGCAATCTGATATCGAGAGCAGATTGCAACTTTGTCACTAAGACCTTCCTTACAAGCTAAAAAAGGTGGTTAGAATTTTGAGAGGCAAAAAGAAAACTCATCTCTTTTGTAAAGGTTGCGTTATCTTCATCCGGTATAAATGAAAGACATTTGATTCATACAAAAGAAAAAAGTTAAAAACTTTGCGACAAGCTTTTCCTTTTGCTTTCTCAATTGAATAGCTACAAACATTTCATCCCATGCTGATGGCTCGCTTTCACCCTCATAGTTCACTTTCCCTCACTTGCAAAGATTTCAGTAACCATCTCTGGGTTAGTTGGGTTTATAAGTTGGACATTTAACAAAGATTTTTAAAAAGAATACATTCGTTAAGCTTCACATTTCTCCTGCAAATTATTCACGATAGGATAGCTAGTATAAAAGATTCCATCAGTGGGAGGAGATCTAAACATACCATGCTAGAAATTAAAGGGAAAACATTTGTTTCATGGAACTAGTCATGTCAATTCCAGATAGACATTAGACACCAATCGAAACTGAGGTACATTTTTCATTGATCTACAAGGTGCAGCAAGATTGATAGACAAACTTCATACCTGAAAAGAGCTTTTGTTTCACTTCTGTCCAAAATAAGTGGATGGTCACATAATGCAAGGACCTAATAAAGGAAACCTCCTTAGAAATCACTCTATGAGATTAAAAAAACAGAAACTAGGATCAAACAGTTTATTCCCACCTCTCTAAAGAAAGTAATAGGTTGCTGACGCAGGGACTGAGGATTTGCAATATTGCAGTACAAGATGTGCATGAATTAGAGAACATTACAGAGAAATAATTCATTAAGATATGCATTATTAGTACTTCAATAGAGACGAAAAAACAAAGTCTACAAGAGTTAGTACCTCCTTAAAGGGATGAGAGCCTGGATTCTCCTTGAGGTCTTGCTGTAATATCTGCATGATAAAGGCATTATACAGGACACCATCAATACATTGTAGACGTGTTTCCTTTTTCTTGGATAAATAAGGTCAAATGCGGATCCAGAGTTCAGGATTTTAGTCCTTATGAGTTATGAGTTACGAGGTTGTAAATTTCTTTACACATACTAAATGAATTTCTCAAGACAAAATACAAGATTGAACTAAAACTACTGGATTCTACCGAATAAGGTACCATTTGTTTAAAAAATCGGTGGACTCTTTTTTCCCCAAAAAGCTGAGAAAACGAATTTCAACTGAAATTAGAGTGACAATGCCAGCTAGTGTGTAAAATCTGAGTTTGGGAACTACCTGGGCATGGGTGATAATTTCTCCGCGGATAGCATATTCACATTTCAAAACCTGAAACAAATAAACAACTATCTGACCTTAGCTTTCGTTTGTCCATTCAAATTTTTCACTTCTTTTTCAGAAAAGTAGAATCGTAACAGTGTCTTATTATACATTGGACTGATTTTTCGAAGATGAGTTTCGAAATTGAAAAATTAGTTTTGACCTGTTTTTTTTTTCAAACTAAATACATGTTCAAACACAAGTCAATTTCCAAATATCCTTTTCTAACTATTTTATTCCAAATATAACATGTTTTATGCCTGCTAAGAATGGAAGGCAAAAGAAGAAAGAGGAAAGAATTACCTTAGGATTAAGTTTGTTAAGAGTGATAGGAGTGGATGAGGAATAGATCATGCATGGTGAAGAGTGAAGAATAAGAGGACAAAGGATGATGAAGAGGTGGCGCTGTTGCTGCAACACGTAAGTAATATAGGACAACAACAGATGAAATTTCTTCGGGTTTTGACAGCTATGAAAACTTCTCCCATTATGAAATTTGTTTGAACTAATTTTTATTCTCTCTACACCTTACTAACTGAATTTGTTGAATTAGGACTAAATTGGAAAAGAAATTAAAATGTCAAGGACTAAACTGTCAACTTATAACCTCTTTGGACTAATGTGAACTAAATAAAACTTTAGTTTCCCTCCTACCTTCAACTGACCAACGGCCAACAACAGCTATGTACCACCCTTTAAGCATCTGGAACAACCTCCATGCTTACATTGCCCGCAAGTGAGAAACATAGTATATTATCGACTCTAAGGTTAATTGTTTAGTTAAGTTTAAACTTTGGGCATGGGTAAGTATTTACCCTTGACTTGATGTCACATTTCCTTTATAATTGATGTTAGCTATTAAGATTATACCTTTTTTAACACTTAACCATGGTGAAGTGATATGCATTTAACTTTGAATTATCGAATCTAAGTGATATGCATTTTACTTATACCCCTTAGATTTGATGTCACATTTCCTTTATAATTTATGTTAGCTATTAAGATTAACTATGCGTTCAATAGTCCAGCGGAGTGCATAAAAGAATTTCAGCTGCCATGTGATTTCAATTGAAAAAAGAAAACTACACATGATGTGCGACTTAGGTGCATATCGTGTGTTCGAATCCTACTGCAGATAAAAGCTCTATATCTAAGTGGGAAAGAGTAAAAAGGTTATCCATCATATACCAAGTTTTGAATCATGCACCATTTGTCCTCAAAAATTTTCTCAGCTATCAAAACAAAGGAAACCCAGTCTTCTCTAAACTAACTGCTTTAGTGCTCTAATGGCTAAAAGCACATGCAACCATAACCATATACACTTACACAGTGATGGTATAAAACTGGACTTGGTCGGCTTGAGTATACTAATTGAAGTGACAAACACTGCCGGTGTTATAAGCTACAATTGCAAAAAGACCAACACGTTTAAATTTGATTAACCATGTCAACTTCGGCTAAAGCTTAACTTAACCTGTTTGGCATATAAAACAATCTTCACATTGATCATCTAGGAGGAGAGAAGATCAATGTCGAGTCAAATACAAATAAGACTAGAATAAACAAACCCCAACTTGTAGTGCCAAACGATCCTATCAGCTTTCCCTACTGCATTGTTTTTGGTGAGGATAGAAACAAAACATACAAAGATGGCTTATTCAAAATTCTCTATAATCAGGCTCCAATAGAATGTACTCCCAGATTCCTTAGCCGCGGAATTCATCCATGAACTGCTTATGGAATTCTGTAAGACGAGATACAATAGCTGGTATCTTCTCTTCTTGCGGTAATATTGTGCACCTAAAATGCCACGTTCCAGGACGCTACACAGAAACCACAGGCAAAATAAAGATTTAGTGAAAACCAACATTTCTCAATAAATGGCAGTATAACAAAATATCCTTAGTGCTCAAACAATAAACAGTTTCTTCTCTATTAGTAAGGTGTTTCTTTTCTGATAAGTAGTTTCTTCAATTGGTGAGGTGATTCTTTTGCACCAAAAGTCATCCCCATCTCATTATTTAGAAGATACCGTGTGGTACTGCATTCTTTTCTTCCTGATGTCGGCATCTAGCATCTCAACTTACAACAGAATGAAATTTTAACGTCTACCAGGTACGCAGACTAATCAGTGTCTTGACAAAAGGAACATTACTCGAATAAGACAAACCTTGATTGCAGAAACAGTTGTCTTTTTTTCCTAATCCTCCAAATTTGTCTGCCCAATTTCTTTTCGCGATTCATTTTTCATTAAACCTATCTGAAGGTAAAGAAAGTTTTTTTCCTTCTGAAGGTAAAGATATTCAAACTGTTTAGGAAATGCTTATTAAGTTTTGTCTGTTGATGTTTAATCATCCAGGTGAAAGCCATCTGCGTTTTTCTGAAATTAATGGTGACAGTTACCAACCATATTAATGCTACGACTATCATGATGCAAGTGGTCAAAAAATATAACAATCACCTGGCCAAATCCAGAGCCTGGGACAACAACAATTCCAGTGGCATTAAGGAGACACTTAGCATAAAAGGCATCTGGTGCAGTTTTAGCTTCTTCTGCTGCTTTTATTGCTTTGTCAGGTAAGTTAATACGTGGAAACAGATACATTGCGCCCTCTGCTTTATTGCATGTTATTCCCTCCAAACTGTTGAATGCATCTTCTAGTGTCTGTTGACAAATTAGTCAAAAAATTTGCCACACAGAAGAAAAACAGAAAATGTACCAGTTAAGACACAGAAAATTCACTAAAAGGAGGCAAAAATTTTAGATGCCATTTTTGAAAAGCTGAAATGGAACTCTAGAGGAAATTATTTTGGGACAACTTTTTTTGAGAAAACTTCACATATCCTTTTTTCTTCCTACTTTAACCAGCCCTTCTTTTCAGATGCAAGGTTCATGATCCAGAAAACAACTCCACTACTTCACCAAAACAAACTAGTTTATTATTTAGTCACCACCAGTTAGATATGCCGATTCTGCTGACCTTTGCACGCCTTGCCAAGGATGAGAGTATCCCTTCTTTCTCAGCAGCAAAAGACACGTATGATTCATCACCCACCTGCAGAAATCAATAGAGCAGTGCTGATAATCAAGCATCTATAACACAGATAGAACGAACCTCCCAACAAGCTTCTAAGTTAATAGAAAAAAGCTGAGTGCATATGACTCTAGTGACACCTAATGTTTAGCTCATCACATAAAAGAGTATGATACACCTACACATTAAAAAATGTTCCAGCAGTCCAGACCAAAAAGGGTTTATTCAATCTGACAGAAAGTAATTACTTCATCAAACAAAGTTGATTTTGCCATGAGGTCACCAAATTCGGTATGAATCTACAACACCCAATTGGGGACTTTTAGGCCATCGGAGGATTATAATCCATGATAAGGGGGCAACAATTACTCACAGAGGACACCCTTCTCTCTTTTTCTCCTTTCCTTTTCCTTCTTTTCCCTCTTCTTCCTCCATAAAGGCCTAGGCACAACCAGCTACCACGTGCCACCTATGCAGACACCATCACTTAGCTTGTTGCTTCCTCCTCCAACACTCCGAAGACATTCATAAGCCACTAGCCTGCTAAGCCCCAATCTTCTTTTCCTCATCTCCGAAGCCGAAGGGAACAATCTCCCTCCTCCCACTTTCCACGCCCTGAAGACATACCTAAAGCCTCGATGTCCTTTTCCCTATCTCCAAAGCCACAATCTCCGACCTTTCCACAACACCAATTTATCTATGTCCATCCCTCCCTCCCCTACTTCCACTTGAACATGTCTTTTCTTTCTGCAGTTTTCAAGTCAGTTTTTGTAGATTTTGTCACTTCAGATAATTTTTCCTGATCCATATAATCTCTTGCTCTGGTTTATATTTTTTTTACCATGATCTGAAAAAGATTGTTATCTATGAAAATTTTAATCCTGCTACTATCATACCAACATGATAAAAAAACTCCTTATCGTACATCTAATTCCCTCATGCAATTATCCTTGTACCAAAATTCATATTTGAACTGTAGCAAGAGACTCAGAAACAACTTCGACATAATTAGCGAGAAAGTCATTGAGCTACTCATTCTGGGTATAGATTCTATAACTACCACTTCCAAAATATTCTATTGATGAAGGTGGAGACCCCACTCCTTTTAACAACTGCACCTCAATCCCAAGCTAGTTGGGGTCAGTCCCAATATCAATTTCACTCCTCTTTCTGAATGCAATGCCCATGTATTACACAAACATAGGATTACCAACCTTTGGGGGGCTCATGACGAGGCTTGCAAGAATTTGACCAGAAATGTTGGAACACAGATTGACAGATGCCACTTTGTATATCTGTTCCCTTATCTCAGGGCTAAATCCAGTAACCTCCATGTAACCTCCTCGCTTCCCACACTCACCATAAAATCCTAAACTCAGTAAAGAAAGAAAGTTAGCAACAGCAAAGGATTAAAAGATTAAAAATATCAGATGCATTTGTGAAAATGAAAACCCGCCCCTTTCTCCCTTCTCCTCCATTACTTTGTGACATGCAGACAAACGAAAGAGAAAGACAGCCAACAAGAGACGGAAGGTTGAGGCAGTAATATCTACCTTTCGACACAGACTGAAAAGAAACTAAAGAGATGTCCTTTTCTCCAAATCCCATTGAGCGCGCAATTTTCTTAAATGAGTGGAACTGCTTCTCAGGCACATAAACATTTTCCTGATACACCTGCATGAGTTCCACAAGATACAAGAAGACTTATAATTTAAATATTAATTGCACAATACTCAGGAATGAAAAAGATTGTGAACCCGCCCAAATAAGTGGAGAATCACTGGTAAATTCCCATGGAAGAAAAAGAATTTGTCAGAATCAAGAAAGAAGCATCTAGAGGGGAATAAACTCACTTCGTCCGCTAGAAGAACGAGGCCTTCTTTCTTGCAGAATTCCACAATTTCTCGTTGGTTGGCCTCTGCAAGAACCTAAGGTATACATAGAAAACTATTCATGCCATTCTGAAATATTATTGGGAAAAGGAAGACCAGCATTTTCCATCACAGTAGGTTCTCATTGAACAACATAAATCACATCATCCATAAAAAAGGTACGATGAGATTCCAAAATCTATAAAACCGTTACCTGCCCAGTTGGGTTGCCTGGATTGATCACAACCAAAGCCCTAACGTTAATACCCTTGGATTTTGCAGTTTTCAGCTGATTCTCAAGCTCTGAGACCTCAAGTCCCCATCCTGTTTCCTCATCAAGATAATAAGGAACCTAAAATAATAAATAAAAGCATACATAAGAGGATCCTGCGTGGATTACCTTCAACTGAAGAGTCAGTCAATAGGGTCATTCTCATTACTAATAAGTTACAATAATCTCTTCCGTAAGTAAGCAGGTCAACCTAGCCTATTAATATCATTTATTTATTTTTTACAAAGATCTAATAGTTGCATTCAAAGCCAATTATACAACTAGCAGTGGTCAACCATAAGTTGCAGCAAATGCACTTACGAGAGTGCCACCATGGAGGGTAATTGAAGCGGAATAAAGAGGATATTGGGGGAGGGGACAGAAAATTCCGTCATTCGCTGACCCAATGAGCAACTGCATCATCATGTGAACCTGAATAGAAGATGAAAAATCAACATTATAAACATCTTGCTATTCTTTTAGTTAATTCTCTCAAAGCTGTACGCATTACTTTATGAGATCAATATAGCTTACCGCTGGACTTGCACCATCAGTCAAGAAAATATCATTTGGATCAGCAGGGAATCCATCACGAGCTTCAATACCAGATGCAATTGTATCGCGTAATCCTTTGATGCCCTAGATTTAGCAAACAGAAGAATAAGTTCTATGATTATACTGGTTGCAAATCTAGGACAATACAGTAGAAGATATAGTCACCTGACTGTGGCTGTATGCACCTGTTGCTCTACCAGGAATTTGATCGAGGATCTGGAAAGCTCGTTCTATTGAATCCGCACTACAAAGCAAAGAGATAATGAGAGACCTCAAATAACAATTTCTCACAGTTTCTGACTGGTTGTAGAGGCCCGACAAAAGTGACAGTACGTGATTGTGATCATAAACCAGCACCCAGGCTATGCCCATTGCCCCAAGTTGCATGCTCCCTTGGGAACTTCCCATTTGTGTGAAGAAGGAATGCAGCATTTAATACCAAACTGATATGGAGACTGGAGAGAAATTTCCAACATTATCACCACAACCTTCTTTACAAGCTAAAATAAGTGCTTAACTTTATGAGGAAAAAGAAAAGGTTTTGCATTGTGTCTCTTTTGTAAGGATTGAGTTATCCTCGTGTGACATAAAGGAAGATATTTCTTTATCAAACTATAAAGGAAAGATATTTGATTAATCAAAAAGAGAAAAATGAAAAATCACCAACAAGCTTTTCCTTTTGCTTTCTCTAAGGAATAGCCATGAACATTTCATCATATATGAATGGCTCACTTCACCCTCATAGTTCACTTTTGCACACTTGCAGATATTGTAATAAAAATCACTAGGTTTTATAAGTTTGACATTTAACTTAAAAGAATTAAAAAGAATACAATCATTAAAATTTGATTCTTACTCCTACTGCAAATTATTTACTATAAAAAGCATGGACGAAAGGTTCCATCAGTGGCAGGACATTTAATTGTACCATGTTTGAAAAATACAGGGGGAAAATATTTTTCCTATGGAAATTAGTCATGTCAGTTCCACTTCTTCAGACATCTATAGAAACTAAGGCACGTGAATTGTTTCATTGAGCTACAAGGTACACCAAGGTTGATAGACAAACTTCATACCTGAACAAACCTTGTGTTTCACTTTTGTCCAAAATAAGTGGATGGTCACACAATGCAAGGACCTAATAACGGAAGCCTCCTTAGATGTTTATCTATGAAACAAATAAACATAACGTAGAGTCAAACAGCTAGTTCTCACCTCCCTAAAGAAAGTAACAGGCTGCTGACCCAGGGACTGAGGATTTCCAATATTGCAGTATAAGATCTGCATGAAATAGAGGAATGAGTACAGAAAAGATCTAGGCAACAATAAAGCTCCATGAAACCTATATTAAGCTTTGTTAAAAGGGAAAGAACAAAAATTCAGTAAGATATGCCATATTATAACTTAAATGGAAACAAAAAACCAAGTCCACAAGAGTTGGTACCTCATCAAAGGGATGAGAGTCTGGATTCTCCTTGAGGTCTTGCTGTAATTTCTGCATGACGATACATTGCAGAGGACACCATCAATATATATTATTTTATTTGCAAGATTAAGCATGCCCAAAAAATAATGGTGCTAGTGCAACTAACAAGATTCTGAAATTCAGATTGATAATTCTAGCTAGTGTGTAAGAAATTCGAATTTTGAAACTACCTGAGCAAGGTTGACTATTTCTCCACGGACAGCATACTCACATTTCAAAACCTGAAACCAACAATAAGTTAGTGCTACATCAAGTGATTGAACTGTAGAGGACTCAGTAAAATCCTACGTTAGGACAGGGCAAACTTATAGCATTCACGTCGATGATCAAGGGTCAAATCAGACGCTGAGCGCAACAAAACATCAAGATTCCCAAACAACCCAATTGAAACAAATAAAACATGAAGACGTCACAACTCTTTAGTCTAATAATTTCTAGACATCACTTGGCATCAGGTTAATTAAAGTATGTTAAAGAATAAATGCATGAAAAGATCCTACTTTCGAGAAGAGATTAAAGTGGTCTACAACTAGTTATTTTAACCTTTTTTTTATTAATAACCGTGATGTCCTGGCAGCTTGGGCGTACCTCAACTAATTCCACTGGTACCTGCTAACTCCCACCAGATACCAGATAACTCTATCCACCAAGTCTTTTAACTCATTCCACCGAGGCTTGGACAGGTAGAAAAGTGAGCTAATGCTTTTTGTTTCCGCTGAGATTCGAACCTGACACCTTATAATTCTCAATAATCCAATTCATTGACCACTAGACCAGTAACCATTTAAAAAAATACTAATGAACACAGCGCGAAACCAGAATTAAAAGAAGAGAAAGATGTTGATACTTGGACAAAACTAGATGAATTTGTAAAGCCGGAACCATTGCTCAACCACTAAATTACTCCAATTAAATGTAATCATAAAGAAATCAATTATAAAACACTTGAAAAATCCTTAAAATCTGGTCAAACTAAAGGGAAAATTCAAAATTAACAGCACAAACTGGAAGGGAAAAGAAGAAACAGGAATACCTTTGGATTAACGTTATTAAGAGTAAGCGGAGTAGATGAATAATCTGAACCCATTGAATCAGTCGACAAAAAACGAACAACAGATTGAGAAGAAGAGGGTGATGTGGAAGCTGTGCCTCGCTGTAACACTTTTGTAGTGGTACTAGGAGAAGAACAGGTGGTCCTGGTCTTATTAATGAGATGTTTGGCTTTATCAGCTACGAATCTTCGCATTGTGGGACTCTAATTCGCAGGCTGATTTAAAGAACAGTGGGCGGAGAGTAAAGGAGCGGTTAACGTTTCAAGATTCCCGAATTTTTTTTACCACTTTTTACGCAGATATATCGAGTGTGCTTTTGACTTACTGCCCACGTTTCCACAAGGCTATTTTGTTTGGCATAGAATTGGATAATACTCTTTTCCGACAAGTTTGTTCTGATTGGTGAGGGTTGTAATGTATGTAGCGTTACAAGAGGTACTTTCATATGCTCATGTGTATTCTGTAGATGGCGACTAATTCCAGCTTCCGCCCCTTGTATACCATAGTATACTAGTCAACAACAGTTTAAAAATTAATCACGAGATTGGTGTGCCAAAATCTTTAATTTTCGGTATTAATTTAGATATTACAGTAATTTTAGGTTTCTTTAAATAAAATTAATGAAAGTAGAAGCTAAATAATAGGTATGATAGATTATATTTTTTATATATACAATTCTTGTGATAAAACATTATTTAATTTCCTAAATAATAAATACTAACACTAGTATTTTCTGACCTCCAAGCAAAATATTAGTAATTCGGCCTCTTCACTTCTCTTAGGTATTTGTTTATGGCTTTTTTAAACCATTTTTTTTTTATTATATAGGCGTGATCAAAGCCATCTTCCTGATCAATGAATTACTTTAATGTCATTGTATTGGACTAAATTCGAATAACACAGCTGGACCAATGCCATTACGACACGTGACAAAAGGGATAAGTCAAGAATGAGTCGGCACACACCTTCACCGAAGGTGGCTTCATTATATTGGAGATACCACTAGACCGTTGGAGTAGCTCCGGAGAAGAGCTCAACAGACTGCCGTTACAAAATGAACTTAACGCTATCCGTGTGGTGTTATTAGGCTTAATGGTCCTCTTTATTGCTTGACTTTATTACGTAGTTAATGCTCATTATTGGCAGGGGCGCAATGGAATATGTACCCCTAGCCCTTAGTATAAATAGGGATTATCATTCCCATTGTAACACACGAAATTCAGGTGCAACACACAACATACATCATACAATTGCTCCATTTTGAGTTCTTCTTTGATTTATTACGTCTTCGATTACAAGCCTGACCGGAGGAATTAACACCGGGTTCTAACTCGGCTCGGACTATTTCTTAACTTTACTTTGTTTACATTTCGTTCATATCAATTATATTTGCATATTACGTTGTTTGCTGATCACTTTGATCCACGTGTCCTTGACCACGAACACAAATTCAATTGAACCATTTTCTGGGTAAACAGTCATTGTGTTGACAAATAATATGTAAGAAAAACTCTGAAAATGATTATCCTTCTTTCAATCCTAATTATACAATTGGCTAAATAAATTTTAAGGGATCACATGAAAAACTAACCAACCCCGTCCAAGGGGGGAGCATGGATTTAGGACGTTTTGACTACGCCTTGATCCAAATACCAACACTACAAGTGAGAGAATTTATAGCTCCCCGTTAACCATCGAGTCTTGAGGGCAAGTTGTGTCCAAAGTCATTAGGTCGGGGGCATGTCTATTTGGATAGCACGTCACATGTCGCGTATCCAAAAATAACAAAATGAAAAGAAAAAAAGTACTTAAGAAATATTATCTGCTTTTAACCAAGGTTACTCAATTTTCTTTCAAAAGACTTCACATCACTGAAGTATCGCTACAACTATGTAGCTTCTTTTTCTTTTTCTTTTTTTCTCATCGACCAATGTAGGACTTAGTGGCACAAACTATGGAGCTTTTCTTTGCTGACTTATCTTAACGTTCGTCAATTTTCTTCGCAAGGCTTTTATAAAATTACAAACATTTGTCAATTTTGTTGCAAGGCTTTTATAGAACATACTCCTACATACGGGTTAAAAGAATGTTATTACCAGAAAAAGAATACACATAGTATTACATAGCGAAATAACTGATCTTTTTCTCTTAAATGAAAAAGAAACTGATAATTTACTTCCTAGAGAAGCAAACCTGTCTTACTTTAGTCCATATTTATGTCTATAAGGTGGAATCAAACACCACAGCCGTTGCTGGTAACCAAGTATCGCCTTGAATCAGAGCCGGTACGGTATACTGGGCCGCCTGAGCTGGTGTAATGCTGGACTTATACCCGGCCCATTTAACCCTTTGGACCACAGATGCACCTGGCCCAGTGTTCGCGTACTCGGCATAGAAAATTGTACTGGCTGGCTCTACACCTTTTACCCATTCAATCCAACCAACAGGATGCAAAAAAGCAGCAATATTGGACTGCATAATGACTGTAGTGGAGTATTCCTTCCAGGGCCTGCCCAAGTATGTTGGAGCTGTGAGATCATCCAATGGTGACAGATCACATTTTTGAATAGACATGGCTGAATTCTGATTTGGGTCTTTTTTTCCTTGGGCCGTAATTGTGACAAACTGATTACGTAGTGGCTGTCTAGGCTGGATTTTACAACTTTGGAAAACAACCGCGGCGTTACCAAAGATGAAATCAATTGTGCCTGTAATGTCACATTCGCGGTAAAACTGACGATTGGAGTGAGCATATAGGGTGTCCTGGAAGCCATCGAAGGAGCATCGATAAAATACAGATTGATCAGACCCTGATCGCATGGCTACGGCCTGGTGCTTTGCTGCTCCAGCTGTGTTCTTGAATGCTATGTCTCTGGCAATGAAGCCCCTACCAGCAACAGCTGATACAAGTACAAACTTGAACCAATCATTTAACCAGTAGTATTAAACTAAACTATTTTAGCAGGTAAAATTGTAACATTAATGTGTTTTCACCTATTATTCCAATCATTTTCACTATTAAAGCAATTTAACTGTATCCATACAAATAGCAGAAGTGACACAGTAAGCTAAATCCAGAAGGAGAGGCAAATGACAAATCAACATTGATGCCATTTTAATGCTTCAGCTAACTACTCCACCAGTCAGCAACTGATTCGATGTGGCTGAGCCAATTGAGGCATCAATTCACATGGTTACAAACAAAACCATGTGCATTGTGATGACACTGAATCATTTGATAAGGCCATCACCCCACATGCTAGGGGCTAACATACCTTATCGTGAATCCACGTGTTCACTATCCCATGTACTATTAAGCAACTCCAGTTTCACACTATTCCCTTTGAAAATACAAACTAATGTAATACAGGAGTAATATCTTAGAGACAAATCTTAGAGATAATATCTTAGACTTCATTTTTTCTTAACCAAAAAAGTTGAGCCTTCCTTTAACCTTGTGTTGTACATTTATAATCAGCTAGTACTAGTCTTTAGAACTAGAGGAAAGATCTAACTAATTACCCTAAAAACATAATTCATTTGTCTAATTTAATACTTAACCATATGTAAGTTCAACAACAATCCAAGTAACCTTGAATTTTTATAACTAACAAATGGCAGTGTTGCTAGTAATAAAAGTTCAATTGCATTTGTTTTTGGTATGAAATTACTATAAATAAAACATGAAAATATTAGAGGTTGATGAAAACTTACCAAATGTGGCCGTCTCAAAAGTCGGAGTTCCATCAATGAAATTCAAGCTGCCGGAAATAATAGTCTTAGTTTTACC
The DNA here is from genome assembly GCF_019175385.1 of Lycium barbarum. Classification (NCBI taxonomy): domain Eukaryota; kingdom Viridiplantae; phylum Streptophyta; class Magnoliopsida; order Solanales; family Solanaceae; genus Lycium; species Lycium barbarum. Next base: position 148,422,785 of record NC_083339.1, read on the forward strand.
ATCTCCATACATCATAACATTCCAAAGAGACTTATCCATTCTTACAGTCTCAACATATACACCTTCCTTTACATGTATCACAAATCTTGTTTTATTCTTTTTAGGCACTCTTTTCACTGCCTCTCCAATAGTCATAACATCTCCTGATCCATCACTCGCCACTGTCACATCCGGTTTCGGGTTAACCTCTTGCATAAGTCTCCTGTCACCCGACCCCACCCATTCCGGGAACCCATTGCTCAGCAATTTCCGGTGAATTGGAATGTTGTATTTACCTGGAATTCCCAAAATGTTAGCTACTCTAGTAAACGTAAAGGACTATAAAAAAATAAAAAAAAAATTGAAGTAAAACACAATTATGTTAGAATCCAAATAAGGTAAGAAATTCAGAGCAATCTCTAAGAGCTCGTTCGGTACGAGGGATAAGGGATAATAAATCCCTAGATTAAATTTGATATCCCACTTTTGGTTAGAATAAAATCATGGAATAACTAATCTCTTGCAGTGTTATTTCTATCCTCGAGAGGGTGAAATAACAATCCCGGATAACTTGTTCCCCAACCAAACGACCGGCAATAGTATTTACCTAGAACTCCCAAAATGTTAGAGACAATAGCTAAACTATTGTAAAGAGCTATTAAAAAAAGAAAAACTTTTCGAATTAAACACAATTATGAGGTAGAATCCAAATAAAGAAGGAAATTGGCGAAGCAAATCTTAACAGTATTTACCTAGAATTCCCAAAATGTTAGCTACAATAGCCAAACTGTTGCTGGTATATTCAGTCGAATTCTTCATTAAAAGCTTGACATCATTCATAAATGTGGCATTCATTTCTTCGAGTGCATCCAAGCATGTTTCTTGATCTGTAAGTGATGAGCTCAACCAAGTTTTCAGGTCATCAATTTTTGGTCCTGAAAGAAGTTTTTGCGCTTCATTCAGTTTCACTGATGAAACAGATTCGTTAAGCTTATCCATTGCATCCTCAAATACAGTCTCGCATACTTTCAATGCGCTTTGTACTTTGGGATCCTTAGTCAATTTGGACCAATTTTTTGGTACTGAAGATAGATTTGTGACGGAATCCATTGCGATTTTAAAGAAAACACGAATAGTGCTTCTGGATCAGTGATATTTGAGGATGATAAGCTTGACAAGCACGAATCTTTGTATTCAGTTATGCTACAGATAGTTTCGATGGATTGGGCTGTTGAAGGGATTTGCTTGGAATTGTCATTGTTTTTGTGAACAACAGTACCAATAACTATGCCTATTACTGCAGTGAGGAGTAGAATGGCAGAGACAATGAGGATAATAAAACGTTTACGGGTTTTTTTCCTGAATGCTTGTTCTTCAACCTCGTCTACTTTTCCATAGCCTTTGAAAGACTTGATTGTATCCATTGTGGAAGAAAATGAATGAAAGTGTTAAGGGTTGTTTTACAGATTTTGTAACTTGTAAATGGGAATGTGAGTTTTTGGAATTTGGAAAAGCTTGTATATTGAAATATCTTTTGTGTCTGGTTCTGTATTCTGATAGACGGATATGAGTTTTATGCAAAGCTTAGGCGACAAATGGGCCTTTCACTTTTTCCTAGATGTTTCTGTCGTTAAGATCTCACAGCTGCAATAATTTAGTGACAACTTATCACTTAATTTTTTATTATACCCACGTAAACATGATGCTGTCTTCTTAGCTCTTTAGGGAAGCAGACTGAGCGACAGGAACTAAGTAAGTATAGAGTTTAAGTAATATTCTATAGTGTAACAATTTTTTTATATTATTAGATCACTCAAAAAATATTTATAGATAAGTTTTATTAAAATGTGAAATTTATAATTTTGAATGTACCTCTTAGTGTAGGTCAATTTTAACTATTAGTGTAAATCTTGTTTGTTTGTGAAATTGAATACAAAATGTGAGCCTAAAAAAAAGGTCTAGCATAATATTCAAACCAAATTTCACTACAACGACAATTAATAAATGGCTAACTAGCTAGAATTAGGTCAATAAATCATGTAATCTGCATCAAGTGAAATGTACTCCCTCCATCTCAAAATAACTAGTGTTTTTATCTTTTTTATTTTGTTTCAAAATAAATGGTGTTTGACATAATCAAGAAGGTATTAATTTTATTTTTTCAATTGTACCCTTATTTAAATAAAGGAAGTTTTACACAACCAAAAAATTACCTAAGAGCTACATCTTTTTCAAGGTTATATTAAGAGTGAGCAAGTAAAAATACATCTCATGAGTAACTTTCTTAAGGAGTGTGTCCAAATTAAAAACATCACTTATTTTGAAATGAAAGGAGTAGATTACTAGTTACTAGTAATAAAAGTAGCGCAGGTCAAATTACACATGTAATTCCAACTTTGAAAAATGAGATCTCCTTGTATGCATTTAATTTGCAAAGCAGAAGTAATGATATTAATTGGGCTGTCTATTTCTCTATATTTTGGGGCAAAAATTAATGGAAGTTTTCAAAAGGAAAATATCTTTGTTCACTGGCCTCTCATCAATAGCGTAATGGAGAGCCAGCAAAAAACCATGCACAGAATAGTAGTTGAACTTTGATTGATCGAAAGCAAAGATATACAAAAATATAACTTTCACAAAATGCATATTAAGTTTCGTAAAGAAATGAATCCTGACCTAATTTAACCCCAAAAGCTAGCTTTTGAGAGGAGAATTGTTCAAGTCTATATAAGGAGTCCACCCATCTCTTATACCACCGATGTGGGATATTTTAACACCTCACCTCATGCTCAGGGTTGGACATCTGGTGCGTGGACAATTTAATACAGGGCTCACTATCGGGAAACAATAATTGGGATGGATCTTGCTCTGATACTATGTAAAAAAATAAATCTTGGGTCTAACTCAAAAGGTAGCATGAGAGAGAGGATTGCTCAAGTCAATATAAGGAGTTTACTCATTCCTTAAACCACCGATGTTTAACAAGTTCAAATACTCAATTGTGGAGGCAAAGGCGTATCTAGCATACAACATGTGAGTTTAGGTAAATCCATTGATTTTTTTTTCTCGAACCGTGTATATATATATATATATTAAAAAAATCTATTAATTATTTGTAAATATTTGATTATAAAAACAATTATTATTGTATATTAACTTAAAATTATTGTAGAATCCGTAAATTTCAAATCTCATATATGTCTCTATACGATGGTATAAAAGGTGAAAAAAATATCTTATAATATCCACTTATTTTTAAAATTCGTCTTTAAATAAATTACTAAGTGATGGATTGAATTTGCAGCTGTAACATGCATATACGCAGCCGGCAAGTCCAAATGTGAGAGATTGAATGGGGGAACGAAATGTAAGGAGGTCAATGCAAATGGAAGGATGGGGCCGCGTATACATGCCGTGTGCCTTATAATTTAAGCAACGGGCGGAAATGTTATTTAATCCAACACAATGATAAATAATAGAGAAGTAGTAGTACTAATAAATTGTGGGTGGAGAGTGATCATTTTGAGTGTATCCACATGGAAACACCAAAGCGTTAAGAAGGAGCATGTGTGGATCCCATTTGACAATTGCACATTCTTGTTTGTCTCCATGCTCCGCTGATTGCGGCTTATAATGTTCTTTCTCTAATCAACTCCCCTATCTAAGCTTGGTGAGTTTGTTTCTGGTATAATGAGGTGTTCAGTATTTGCTTTGAAACTTCGATTAATCCAGACTCGCGTCACATAAGGCCTATTAAACGAGCAAGCACTTTCTATTTCTATTTGTTTCTATTCACACGGCTCAAATTTAACACCTTTAATTAAGAGTGGAGAGATCATTTTCATCCCACCATAAATTTTGTTGGTTAAGGTTGGTTAGTATAGAGGCTTTCCAATTATATAGCTAAATATTAAACTAGTACTCCACTTAAATCAAAATGGAGAATACTGCTCAAGCAAGAGATGGGCCATGTTAATTGGATCAGATATCCTCTCTCACCTATGGGCTTGATTACTTCAACCCGTGCAATTGGACATGGTGCCAAGATCCTACTTACTAGAAAGGTGAAAGAGACGCCCAGGCACAAGCCCACAACTTATTTGATAACCACTGGCCCGCTAGTCAGATATGCAGCAAATTTCAACTTGTCCATTTTTTGTGGACAAATGTGGGTGTAAAAGGTCACAAGGTGATTCTCTCATTCGTTTAAGAAAATCCTTTGTTAAAATATAATTAATTTATTACTGAAGATTTAAGGGAAGAATAATGGAAAAGCAAACAACAACAAACAGGTAAGATAGAGGGAAGTATAAGCATAAAATATGGAACTTTGAAAATCCTGTTCTTTTTATTTCCACATTCTTTTGGCTTTTCACTTAATTAAGATAATATTACACACAATAGGTAATACTGAATCACTGAAATTCCTCAGCACGAATAAATGTTCGTAAAACATATTTCCAACATCCATTTGTGGATGAATCTTATTATTTTGCCATCAGCCAAATACACTTCCCCTGCACACCCCAGTCTCCACATGAGCTCAAACTAACCATTCCTAAAAAGAAAAACTTCACGAAGAGAGATACCAACAAATACTAATTGAAACAAAATAATACTCTCGCGGTTTCATTTTATGTGACTAAGATTTTATAAACCAAGAGAAAAAGGGAAGCCAGTGGAGCCCAACCAACTACCTCCAGCAATGAAGCTTCCAGGAGTATAAGCTTGTGCTTCCGTAGCACTTGTAATAACCTTATACCCTGTCCATTTAACTCTTCCTGATGTCCCTGCACCTGCCCCAGTATTTGCATACTCCCCATAAAACAAAGTACTCAGTGCAAAATTTCCATCCCATTCAAACCACCCGGCAGGCTGAATTACGTCAGTGATCGACGATTGCATGATCACAGTCCTAGAATATGCTTTCCACGGCCTTCCTAGATATGTAGGGAAACTCGTCTGAACCGGTCTCAAATCAGACGTTGCACCAATTCTACATTTATGGATAACAATTCCTGTGTTCTGGTTTGGGTCAGTTCTTCCTTGGGCTGTGACCATGTTCTTCTGGCCCGAACCAGGACGCCTCGCGTGAATATCACAGTCTTGTAAAACAGCAGCCCCATTGCCGAAAATAAAATCAACGGTCCCAGCAATTAAACACCCTACAAAGAACTGACGATTGGAGTGGACGTAAAGGGTGTCTTGATAGGCTAATATGTCACATCTATAAAATGCGGACAAATCAGAACCCACGCGAAGTGCCACGGCTTGGTGCTTCGCGGCCCCTGCTGTGTTTTGGAATGTTATGTCGCGGGCTAAGAATCTCTCCCCCACCGCGGCTGTAGCACATGGATGAAAATTGGTTAGTATGTCATTTTCTATTTTGAGACAACTCATCAATAATTCCATCCAACAACATGCATAAAACGAGCAATAAATATGTAAAACATGTTAGATTTTGAATTTTCAACGGCACGATAGTGTTCATTCATTTCAAAATGGAATAAATATCCCAGCGACTATAGTACAAAACGGGAGGGCGTCACTGTTATTGCCAGCTAAGAATGTACCCGTGAGTTATTCTCATCGGGACCGTAATTAAAGGAAGCGATTAATACAGACTGTTGCAATGAAGAAAATGACATTTGGTACCAATAGAAAATTAATTAAGGGAAATGTCAGTTTCCTACTATCATCAGAGCCATGTATTAATTAGTAAAGTATAATAAAAAGGGGAAAATAGATGATCTTTTTTATGTGAAATGTCAAAAGTGATGAAATATTTCAAAAGGAAAGAAGCCACCCCAGCTGGAAAGCAGCAACGAGTGAATGGTGACGACCTTTTGATCATAACTATTCACTAGATACACTACTAGCCAAAATGGTGGACAAATCTAAATCGTGCTGTCCCTTCGATATGCCTTTTTCCACCTTTACAGACGTGAGATTCGTTATTACCAGATTGAGTATAAGCCCGCTAGAATAAACTAGACACTTATTTATGTTCTACTACCACCTACCAAGCAAAAAGTTATTAATACTATAGTAATCTTTAATCGAATATCGGAGTAATATTTAATTCTTCTTCTTTCTTTGTAATGGTAAATTAGAAAATACTTCTGTTTTCAAGCGAGCATAAATCCATCTAATTTTCTAAATTTAAACAAAAGTTCTATGTAACGTATTAAGGAGCCGTTTGAATATAATTTGAAATCATGATGATTTGAAGTTGAAGTTTTGTTTGGACATGAAATTTGAATTTCTTAAGTTATATTTTTTCTTATAGACATAAAAACCCCACAAGTTATGAAAATCATCAACATTTTCTCAATTCTTATACGATCTTACCAAAATCATAGTTCATAACAAAATTAATATGCTACTAGAAGGCATTTCTAAAAAATATAACATCAATTGATCAAACTTTAGTTCAATAAAATGAAAAATTGACGTGAATTGTAATGTAATTACTCTTTAATATTATTCTACCACATGGTTGGTTAGGATAATTTTGTTATAAATATACTATCAACTTATAGATCATTTAATATTTGATATAAATGGTTGATAAACATGATTGATAAATATATATACCAACTTATAGATCTATTTTTACAAAATATATACTTGTGGGTAAACTTTTACATTTAAAAATTTTTAAATCATGATTTAAAATCTCAAATCATCCAAAAAAAATATGATTTGAAATTTCATCTCGTGATGAAATAGCATGTCCAAACGCCTACTTAAATTGGCAAACTTGAGGGTGAAGTAGGGACTGATAATGCTGCTAGACAGTAGCTTCCCACAGATATCCCTGCTTCCTTTTAACATGATACTATTTTTTTTTCAAACTTTTTTTTAAAAAAAAAAAATTATTACATAGGGGTAGGGGAAAGGAAATTATTACAATGTGCAGATTTGAATTCTCACAAAGTTGTAGTCAATCAACTGAACTACTAGATCCCTCCATTTTAACATGATACTATTTTTATTCGTGTGTGGAATTATTAGCACATTTAGCAGTACCTCAGATCTGAATAATGAACCGTGTGTTTATTTGCTTTTCACTTTACTTGTTCCTACCTTATCCATAAAGGATTTAAGTACAACAATTATATTATCAGTAACTTTTAACATGTGCTACCAAATTATTTACTCCTAAATTTACCAAAATTAACTCCAGAAGAAAATAAAAGGTAGTAGAAGTTATATACTTCAAATTACAACTTACCAACTGTAGCAGAATGGAAGGTAGTGCTACCATCTTTCACATTCCTACTTGCGGTAATAATTGTATTGGTTCTGCCATCTCCCATAAACATAATATTTGTCTTCTTCTTTGGTATCTCCACATTTTCCCTGTAAACACCAGCCTTTATCCTAATCACATACCTCTTACTACTTTTCTCCGGCGCTCTCGCTACCGCCTCCGACACCGTTTTGAAATTTCCACTTCCATCCACCGCCACAACCACGTCAGGCGTCACCGTCGACGACTGCAACAACCTGTTGGAAATATATAGCAAGAACACACAAATTATATGAAAAAGAAACAACGACGAAGGTCTGAAAATATGAACAATGAAATCAGAATTGAAGACTTAAAACACATGTAAAACGTTTTCCTAAAAATCATATTAGCGTACGCAAGTAATTTTAGTCAATATGACAATCCTGTGAATTTATTCACTAAGCAAATAATGACCAAATTTCATTGGAAAGCAAAAAGTATGAAATTAAACTTGATCTTTAAAAAATAGGAAATTGGAGAAGAAAGAGTATTTTGGCTGAAGTTCAGAGATAGAAAATTATTTACTCTACAAAGTAAACTCAATTTGATTTTATAGAGGAAATATTTAATAACCAATACACCCTTTTAATAAAAGACACATTCTTTCATTTAACTTGTAAATTTAAAATATTAAGAGTAATAATTTACGTTTAAACAAGGAAAAATGAGCAAATATATCCTTCATTTAGAGCTGATATATCCGTCGTTAAAAAAGTGGTGCATATACACCCTTGTCATTACACACATAATGCAAATATATCATTTTCGCTAACTGAATTTTTTTAAAATTATTTAATTTATGTTTTAATTAAAATAATGTCAAGTGACTTTAAAAAGATAAATCTACCTTCTGTCGCCGGCGGACAACCACTCCGGCCACTCGCCGTTATCCTCAACTAACTTCCTGTTACTGGTAGTGCCCTTTAATTTCATCTCATTTGCAATGTCTGTGTTGGTCATGTTACAGATCATAGCTAAAGCATTACTGCACATTTTTTCAACGTGTTTTTGACCTTTAAGCAAAACCTTGCGGACCTTTTTATCTGCTTTCGCGTGAGAGAAACCGTCAAGGCAAGTCTCTTGGTTTGTAATTGCGGAACTTATTAGAGTTTTGAGGTCATCTGCGTGTGCTTTTAGAGACTTCTTGTTGGGATATAGTTCGAGATCATCTACGGCAGTGTGGAGCTCGTCGAGTGTCTCGTCAATTGTCTCCAGGCAGTCGTGCAATGCAACCTTTTCTCGTGGGGTTAAACCTGTTTAACAATAATTAAAAATAGCGGTTACATCCAAGTGTGTAATTATCTCAACTAAAAATTTAAATGGATAGAAAAATACACTTTCAATTATTTACTAGTCTCGACACGGCCTTCACATGTAGCTTGAATTTTTTGTCATTGAGCAAGCACGTAATTTTTTTTATTTTATTTTTTTGCTTTTTGGCTCCTAATGAGAATTGAACGAAGGATCCTTTGTATGCTCTGATATCATAATTAAAAAATGAACATTTGACCTAACTTCACCTCAAAAAGTAAATCAAAATATGAGAATTGACCAAGATTATATAAAGAGATAAATTGTCATCCCACCCATCGAAGTGAGACTACTAACATCCTCTGATACATGAGTTGCAGCATCAATGTGTGAGGCTAGGTATAGCAATTAGAGATGCACAAGATTATATGCGGGCTCAGCAATGGGCGAAACAAAAATTGAGTATGTCAGACTCTGATATCATGACAAACAGGTGAAGGGTATGACAATACCTAAAAGTATAAGCTATTAGAGATATCACCCGTTTAGTTAGTTATATTACTCTCTATGTTTTCACAACATTTCAACATAGTACGTCCTCTATTTCAGTTTGTTTGTCTTACTTTTCTTTTTAATTCGTTTTAAAAAAATATCTCTTTCATCTTCTGACAACTCTTTAATTTCAATTTCAGATGACATGTTTAAGGCAACAACATAAAAAGACATTTTGGTACTTTTACATATCATTAATTTAAGGCCATAAAATTCAAAAATCTTATTTACTTTCTTAAATTTCATGTCAAATCAAAATCAGACAGATAAATTAAAACGGAGATGGTTATATTTAAAGAGATATACATCAAAGGTACGTTAAGACATAATATAATTAACTAATTAAAAGTGTACTTTGTAAAATAATTTAAATGAGATGGTTACGCAGTGTAATAGTAATACCTTTTCTAGTTTTGATGAGTTCCTTGACTGCATAGAAGTTGTGTCGAACAGCCTTGACAGTGATGTTCAAGGACAATTCAATCACATCTTTTTGGCTAGTTACTTTTTTTGAGAAGCCAGTAGCATTCACAATTGTAGAGTAACAAAATTCAGGGTGTAGAGTGTTGCTACACGCAGATTTTACAATGGAATGAGCTGCAGATGAAATGGCTTGTATTTCTGCATGGTCATCGGAGTTATTTGAACGGAATTTTACTCCGGCAACTACTCCGATAACTGCAGCAACTAGTAGCACTGAGGCAACAATGGCTAAGTAGAGTTTCTTCTTCCTTTTGGAAAAATCAATGTTCTTGCCGGAATCCAAAATTCCGGCGAAGAATTCTTTGACACGTGTCATTATGGATGAAGAAGTTTATGGATGAGTTGTGGAGAACTTGCGTTGGATTGGTGGGGTTTTATATTAGCGACATTGGTCCTAATTTCAACATTCTATTTTTGTTTTGAATTTTAAGTTATATATATAGCATTATTTTGAATAATTTTTTGCAATATCAAGTTATCCAAAGGACATTTAAACTTAAGTTTCTTTAAATTATGAGATATAAATTTTGAGAAATAAAAGATACGTTACCTGCTATATCAATTAAAGTTGATATGATAGTGTAAAAATTGTTTCCACTAATGGTGTATATTAATTACTCTTTCTATACCAATTTATGAGTGTTTGACTGAACAGAGAGTTTAAGAATAAAAGAAAGATTTCGGAAACTTATGATCTAAAATAAGCGATAGATATTTGTGTGGCTAAAAAATTATTTTATTAAGAAGTAAAATAAGAAGTTCAAAGTAAATTGTTACTCCTTCGTCCCAACTTGTGTGATATTTTTTGTTTTTTCGAGAGTCAATTTAAATAAATTTTGAAGCTAAATTGTATTATATTATTTTAAGATTAAAACTCATCTATTTGAAAATTATATGAAAAGTACTACTATAAGTTATAACTTTTCTCATATTAATTTATACATCTTAAAATGTTGATCAAAATTCATATAGTATGAATCTCGGGAGAGCGAAAAATACCACATAAATTGAGATAAAGAGAATACTAAATATGAAAAAAAAATATTCTTTTTCGAACCGACAAAAGAAATTGTGATATAAATTGAGTCGGAATTGACTAGAGAGTATTCTTTTTTGTTTTAGTACGAATTTGCATGTAATAATAGATGCCACGTGAATGGTGGGAAAGGTATTTATACTTATCTTTCCTTTGATTTCTTTCATTTTTCTTTTCTCGTTGTTGTGTGCCCTCCATTTGACTCGTGCCTTTACAACCTTTAATCAATTATTATCGCTCCATCATTGATATTTACATAGCGACATGATTAGTTAAAAATTAAATTGTGTTAACAGAATACAAGTGGGCGAAGCAACAAGCTTTTGCCGTGCGCCAGGATGTTGGACATTGTAAAATGACAAACCGAATTAAACTTCTATATTAATCTATTTTTCGAGTAGTTTGCTTGTTTAGCATGACATTTCCTAGCCAATCTTCATTCACTAGCTTGTTGTTTGGTCAAATTAAGTGTTTTATTTAAGTTTTAAACTGCTAATTATGGATCGGAGGCAGTTAGTGCCCTAGAACAATAACCCAAATGGATTACTCCTATTGTGGCATTATTTCTCTTTTAATCTGTCTAAAGAAAATATTACTTTTCTTTAATTGATCATCATCTTTTAATTTTAGCTTTTTCATTTATCTTGATATATATGCGCTCATACATAACCACAAAAATATCATGATACTTTTTAACTAGTGATGCCTAAAGGGTGAAAACTTAAAAGCCGCCAATGAAGACTCCTTGTCCACGTTTTGAATCCTTTGATCCAAAAATGCAATGCCAACAATATATGCAGACTGACGCTTTAGCCATTGCAATCCACATTATTTTGTACCACTTCCAAGAGAATGGGACCCAATTAGATATTGCATATATTCTTTAAAAATATCCAACAGTAAAAGGATCCAATGGACCTATGAAATTGACTGGACAGAGAGAATCACCTTTGAAAGACAAAAGTATTGTAGTTAAAAATAATACTATAGTAATACTAAATGCCACGACTGTATTAGTAATTAATCACTGCTTTTGAGTGATTACAGAGAAGCCGCCGCTTTAGCTTGTTTACCTCAAATTTGGATAATTAATTAAATTTGTAAGTAAGTATAGGATATATGGTTAAGCCTCAATTTATTTGGTGGAAAAAGATATGTATGGATATTATATGAAGAAAGTAATAATGATCAGAGATTCGTTATAGATTTGAGTGTCTATTAATATATGAGTACTACTTAATTGAACAAACTTAAGGGATGAACACAATGAATCCAGACCAAAGTCCGATATTGAGAGAGAGATTTGTATATATTTTCTAGTACAAAATGTTCTTGATATGAGGAAGCCAACCCCCTAAAAGTGGAGCAATGACCCCTATTTATAGTATTGCCCCATGGGCTTCATACAACATGAGACTCCTAAAAAATAAAGAAAAAACTCTGAAATGGATTAGGTTGGCCGTACGGTCTGACACCCGTACGATTGGCAGTTGAACATGGCAGGACGGTACCGACACGTGGCAATCGCGCAACGGATCTCCCGGACCAACGGCCACGATCAAACGGACTGACGGCCATGATCAAACGAACCAACGGCCACGATCAACTCGGCTATGGGGAAACCGGACCGAATAATGTTCTTCTCTCTCTTCCTTCGGTCTCTGGTCTTACCGGTTTAACATTCATCCGGTTTTTACCATATACAGATAGTCCCCACACTTTCCGGATCGTAGTTTATCGGAGTAACGGGAAGTGGATGCATCAAGAAACCGGTGGCTCGATTATCCGTTGTTATCTATTCATTTTGGCAGGAACAGTTGTGTCATGTCCGTCTGTCATCGGCCACGTGTTCTTATCCCGGATGGTCAACTCTGACAACCGCCGTAACGCACGTCGTTTCAAGTCATTCCTCATTAATTATGGGACACGTGGCACTCCCCGGTTGGTTGGGAACTGTAACCGCCTGGATCCCACGTCTATATAACATCTTCCAACACTTCATTTTTCAATTTTACGATCCCTTCAATCTCTATCTCCAATCCTTCACTTCTTATACCTTCAATTCTCCACTTCATTTCTTACTGCTTCAGTTCTTCATTTCTTCTTCATTTCACTTTTCATTCCATATTTCTCGTTGATTCATTACTTACATTACGCGAACGGAAATAGCTTTGCCACCTCCTTCATCTAACCATTTTTTGTTGAGTGTGTTGTTGCTTCTTCCCCTTGTTCTTGACCATTTTTGAATTCTGACTGTTCCCCTCACTTCTGTTCTTAACTCCCTTTTCGAATTCACCCAATCTCTCTTTTCCATATTTTCAAATGTCTGCCAACACCGAAACCACTTCCCATGATGTTCCCTCGGTTTCTTCTCAAGGAACCGAGCCAACTTCGCCGCCTAAGGCAAAAACTGCCTTCGAGCCTACTGCTTCGGACATTCTACCGGCCAAACCTAATTTCAACAAAGATTTTGAGGTTGAAAAACCTTCTCCGGTATCCGATAGAGGATTTGATGTGAGACGATATCCCTCATCCATTACCGAGGATAAACTCGACTTAGTCCGGGCTGATTGTGGATGGGATAACCCCTCAGTCCAAGTTTCTGCCCCCGGGCTAGACGAATCAGTCACCGACCATCGGGAGGGCTTCCTATATGTTTATACTTATCCTTTCACCCTCAAGCTCGACCCCCCGGTCGATCCGGTCATCTTACACATGTGCCGGACTTACAACGTAACCTTGGCACAGATTGGTCCGATTGTTTGGAGGGCCGTAGCCTGCTGTCACGCCCCGAACCATGGCCTGGGCGAAACAAGACACTTGGTGCCTTACTGCATGTGACCGAGTGAACCACATGGCTTGCTGAATCATCATGAGGCATAACATGAGCGGAATATAACGTGAATGCATGATGAGCCTCTATAAAACGTAGTAAGTCATAATACTTAATAAAAATACTTGTTTAAACATGAGTGCGGAAATAACATGAATGAGCCAAAATGGCTATACGACTACGAATGTCTGACATAACCTAACTGACTTGTCTAGTCCATGAAACCTCTATTTTGAGTCTGACTGGAAAACATACTTACTGGGACAAGGCCCCCAGCATACCTTAGATGCATAACTAATCATAAAACAAAAGTTGACTAAACCCCGAATGAGATGGGGCTCACCAATAAGCTGATACAAATGTTGTCCTATTGAGCAGATGTGTCGTCCTGTATATCAGTACCTGCATCGTGAAATGCAGGCCCCTGGGCAATAAAAGGGGACGTCAGCAAATTGAATGTACTGGTATGTAAAGCAACTGAAAGAAATAACACGGGACATGGAATAACATGATAAGAACTAAAACTAAAAACCTGGACATGAGCATGAGCATGAGCATGAGCATGGGTACATATATATATATATAACATAAGTAAAACATGATAAGTAGGGAGAGCATTTCATAAACCGACACATGATATCACCACGTGGATACGTGGAGTCTGGTACCTCGCCGGACTAGCAGAGCCCCTATACCTTGTCAGGGTATAAGGTGGTAACCTGCCTGATGGATCCATTCAGTGTAAAATTAAGGTATCGTCCTAACTGGGCGGAGCGATCCTTGTCCTATGGTGGCTACATAGTTTCAGGCTATCTGAGCCTTCTCGATAATTCATGCAACTCCCAAAAACATGAACATAATATAGTTGGCTAAGAAGCCCATGATTTTCATGAATTAACTTGTACTTGTCTTGTAATCATGATTTCACGAAATAACTTGTAAACATGGTCTCATGAAATAATTTGTAAACATGGTGTCATGAAATAACTTGTAAACATGGTGTCATGAAATAACTTGTATTTAGCATGTATGTATCTTGTATTATAGCATGAAAGTAATTATATAATATAGTTGCATAAAAACATGTAGACATGTAGGATATTCATGAAATAATCATTTTTATTTAAAAACATGCATGCAAGAACCCATGGAATACAAGATATGGGTTTTCATGGATTACGGACGGATTCTCAATAATCATAAAGAAATATTAAGAACTCAATGGTGGAATTATAACAATTCATACATAATATAATCATGGACATGGATCTAGGGTTATCATGAGAATGGTATAGGAACCCTAGTTTTAGTAGAGAATCACAATTTTATGTATTATGAGGCGTGGGGAAGACCAAGGATGTTCCCACACGTAGATCGTAACTCTACATACCTTAGTCGCTCCAAAACTTGAATTAAAGACTTGAGCTTTGAAGAAGGTTTCCAAAATCTTGGATTCTTGAACCTTGAGATGGGTTTTCTTGAAAACCCTAGTTTAGGAATGATAATTTCTTGTTTAGCTTACAAGGATAGGTGTTATAATTGATTTGGAATAATTAGAGTAGACTTACCTTGGTGTTCTTGATGATGGAGGGGGGTAGGAGGTCGTTCTAGGGCTTGAAGGAATGAAAAATAATGATTTGAACTAATACGGACGAATATATACTGTTCTGAAAAATTAAAATTTCGGCCCAGTTAAATACTGGCCGTATTTTGAAATACTGGCCGTATTTTGAAATATGGACTGCACAGCGTCTCTTCAGTAAAATGGCCATAACTCTTTGCACAGATGTCCGTTTGACCCCCATAATATACCGTTGGAAATGTATTTCAAAGCTCTACAACTTTCATCAAGGAAGTTTTCCCAAATTCCAAATACGTTTTGAAATACGGGCCATATTTTAAAATACGGTCCGTATTTAACCATATGACATCCAACTACCAAATTCCAGAATGCTCAGAAATCTTTGGTAACAGTTTACGACTTGAATTACGGGCCGTATACTGAAATACGGTCACTGTTTATGGGCGTAAACCACCATCTTATAACTAAACAGGGAATTTCCAATTTCTACATTCTTTATCTGATTTTCTAAGTCTAGGATCATGGTCAAAGTTTAGGTTAAAGGTACGGGGTGTTACAATATCTCCCCCTTGGGATCATTCGTCCTCAAATGATGGGTCATGGTTAAGAATATGGATGGACTGGACATGGCTTGAATACGTGAACATGAAAGAAACACGACGTAAAACATAAGAGCTTGAGATGGTTACATGGGAACATGGTCATGGATCATGGGAACTGAATACGTTATTACATGGAAACATATAAATAGGCAATATGAAACTGAGTAGCACCTACATGAATGAGAATCATGAAACATTTTTCCTCGATTTATGACTAGTGGTTAAGAATCGCTGCTAACTCTGGAATCTACAAAATTTATGACAGGACTTCCTTCATAATTCGGACCCCTCACGATATTTCTCAAACGCCTGCCAACTAACTAAAGTACCAACACAGAACTCACAGGGTATCTTAATAGGCATGATGTGACATAATGTGATTAGTAAATCTTGAATGTAGCTAACATAAATACTGAGCTGGCTTGAACACACGGACATTGGCTGAATGATTACATGATTACTATACACGTGGTTTGGAAGAAAATCCGTAGGCATGAATGACATGAGTACTGGAAATAGGCACGAACATGACATAATTACCTGGGCGTGAGACGCATGACGTGGGACATAAATACATGAAGATTCGATGACATGAATACATGAGTGCTAAATTGTCATGAGATACGAATACGTGTAAACATGGATATTGTAACGTGGGATCTGAATGTCGAAAACATGATTGTTACAATATGAGGGTTGAATACTAAGCGCGCGTAGGATTGGATACTTAGAGACTTAATTATAGACGTTCGTATGTCACCATGGTAATATGAGATGGGAGTATGACTTAGGCTTTGAATGTAAGCGCAACTCGATGCGAATGCAACAGACTTGAATCGTATAACAAGAATATGATCCTAACATAGGTATTCATAAATCTCTAGCATAGGCATGACATGAATACGTCGAATCTGAGTAGAATACTCTTGAGATAAGTACCACGGGTTCTATGAAAAGTTATCTATTTGAATATAGGAATGCATCTTACTTCTGCTTCTCTTGTTAGTTGTTAATCATGATTATGAATTCCTTAGCTCATCTTGCTCATTCTCGTGAGCGAATTATAGAGAACTGAGAGAAAAAGAATTATTGGTACTATTCACATAAGATACTTTGCTCTAGAGAACAAATATGACATGGTGCATTGTACATGCAGGACGTAACATGGAACATGCGTACATGGGAACGTGATTCATATGGCGTGAAACGTGAATAGGATGACATGGGGCATGGGACCATGAAAAATATGGCGTTTATATGAGTACCTACATACCATGGCGTATGGACTTGAGTTCATGAGTATTGAAGTAAAACTAAGGCCTTAGTCTGACTTGCATAGAGCACAAGTTGCAGGCTGACTCTTGGGTACTCAGAAACGTAAGGCATGGATAAAACATTACCTTTAGAATTTAGATATACCGAATGAATAGGACATGGTTCAACATAGCTTAATCTTATCACCGCGAGTAAATGCCCTTGTTATAAATAAGGCTCATGAAAGAATGGATTATAGGCATGTATAACTCGTTCCTCGAGCATCTAAGACACGGGTAGAAAGTCACCTTGAACATAACGAGGCCTAGATACTTAGCGAAAGGAAAAAGGAATCATGTCATCATGATCGTAAAACATTAGCTAAAGGAACATAAGCACGAATTACATAGAATCATGGGTAGGACATCCATCTTGGCTCACCTTCATTATTATCTCACAAAATCAATATTACGATACCGCTATAAGTGGAATACATAGCGAAATGAATTAGGGCACGAGTATGTGATAACATGGATAACATAACCATAGGGGTCAAGATCATCATCAGATTTGAAAAGCACTTAGATGCTAGAACATAGACATGAGTATAAAAGCATGATAGATACGTGAGACCTGAATGCAGCTTTTAACTTTAGACATGAGCACAGCTGATGTGCGAAACATGAAAGGACATTCCTTTACATACCTTACTATCGTATGAAGTCTTAATTCTTATATCTTAAACGCGGAGTATCAATCTCTAACATGGGCATGATATGGGTAGAAAGGCACGAGTAGAGTACATCTGGGCATTAGTACCACATAGTACATGAATTACTCTGGAATTGAAACCGTTATACCCTTAAAACCCGTTATTCGCTCTAGAACTTTATCTTATAACGTAATTACCTAGTACTTGATCTCAACAGAATGACAAAAAATCACATTTTACACATCTTATCTTGGCTTCATGAAATTGTGATCCTCTAACATAATCTCCTTAACACCTATCAACTTACGAAACACATAATCTATATCGGCACCTTATCGCACGATCTCCCCCTTAGTTCAAAAGCTGACATTTAAAGCCTATGGATCTCTCGAGTTAGCGATAAGTGGTCATCTAGTTGCTCTGCTAATTTCCTCTAAAATGCTGACGACTCATTTCTTCCGCTTACTTCAAGCAAGCCTTACTTACTGAGAAAATTGGATTACTTAAATGAACAGGTTTCTAATGTACATAACTGGCATACTAGCTTTGTCAGTCTTGAGGAAAACTCTTTTCTGATAACACTTAAAGGCTTTTCTTCTGTAGCTTGCTCTCTTACTGCTTAGATGGTTTTCTTCTTTCACCAATTTATATACCTCAAATTTAACTTAAACCCTTTGGGTTCTAACACGCCTTCGGTGTGTTCAGACAGTTACCTTAGTAGTTCTAACTTGACAAAGTAACTCAAATCGTACTTCTACAAACTCTGCTGAAAATTTCTAATTCACTGTGTCTATTCAAACTTACTCACTATGCTTCTGTTAACCACTTGCTAGCATCATATCCTCTAATTCTTCTCTGAGTACTAACGTGAAGCATAAGGTTATTTCTAACTTTTCCTCCTTATCTGACTCTATTCTGGGGTTGTATACTATCTTTCTGAACTATAGACATGAATCACACTTAGGAAAATTTCATCTGTCTCAAACAAGGAATTGGAACAACTAACCCCAAACTCCATATAAACTTTCAAAATTTATATCATACTATACACATCAGGGATAAATATCTATTCACATAACCTAAGAGGGAATTGTCATATCTTTTATCTCATAGTAATAACTGCTTCTTTTAGTAGCTTGCTAATGTCATACTCTCTAGGTCTGATCTGAAATAATTTAAAACTAACCCTAGAAAAAATTCAATATCGTCTGCTCGTGGTTTTCTTATCGCATCAGTCCCTTCCTAGTCATGTGCATAGATCATATGACAAAATATATATATCCTTGAAAAAGTCGAGACTTTCTAGTATTACAAGTGATTGGCTCTTAGGCTATTTCCTGCTCAAAACTACCGTGGAAGTTTATGCCTGCTGCGGTTAACTTCATAACATGTTACCTCGTGAAATCTTAAATCTGAACCATCATCTTTATATCATACCTCTATGGTCAAAGAGTCCAAATAAATTTATTCTATAGGGTATATAACCTACGTGTACTACCATATCGAAACTTGTCTTTCAAATGGTACTATCACCTGATAAACACACCATGCACTATTTAGCTAGTCTTGAACCTCAAATTTTCTTCTTGCCGCTTACACATTTGATACGTTCAGAATTCGATGGAAAAAGAATATTACTTACTGCGCTAAGCTTCATGGCACGAGTTAGAATAATTCATGATGACCCCATCTGAAAAAAACACATCGATAATGATTAGATTTACATATCTTTATTCATTGAGATGAGGTGTATTCGGTAGAACGGGAAACAACACACGAGTCCGAGTGATTTCGGAGAACATAACTCTATTGCACGATCTAGAGTTGAAAGAAGTGAGACAATCTTAAATGTCTTGGTGGTCACCTGTTTATATGTGTGGGCGCCACACACATATAAAAGTGACCCCACTAGACACGGTTTCATATACTCCCTAAGACACTTGAACCTAGGGCTCTGATACCAAGCTTTGTCACGCCCCGAACCACGGCCTGGGCGAAACAAGGCACTCGGTGCCTTACTGCATGTGACCGAGCGAACCACATGGCTTGCTGAATCATCATGAGGCATAACATGAGCGTAATATAATGTGAATGCATGATGAGCCTTTATAAAACGTAGTAAGTCATAATACTTAATAAAAATACTTGTTTAAACATGAGTGCGGAAATAACATGAATGAGCCAAAATGGCTATACGACTCCGAATGTCTGACATAACCTAACTAACTTGTCTAGTCTATGAAACCTCTATCATGAGTCTGACTGGAAAACATACTTACTGGGACAAGGCCTCTAGCATACCTTAGATGCATAACTAATCATAAAACAAAAGTTGACTAAACCCCGAATGAGATGGGGCTGACCAATAAGCTGATACGAATGCGGTCCTATTGAGCAGATGTGTTGTCATGTATATCAGTACCTGCATCGTGAAATGCAGGCCCCCGGGAAATAAAAGGGGACGTCAGCACATTAAATGTATTGGTATGTAAAGCAACTGAAAGAAATAACATGGGACATGGAATAACATGATAAGAACTGAAACTGAAAACCTGGACATGAGCATGAGCATGGGTACATATATATATATATATATATATATATATATATATATATAACATAAGTAAAACATGATAAGTAGGGAGAGCATTTCATAAATTGACACATGATATCACCACGTGGAGTCTGGTACCTCGCCGGACCAGCAGAGCCCCTATACCTTGCCAGGGTATAAGGTGGTAACCTGCCTGATGGATCCATTCAGTGTAAAATTAAGGTATCGTCCTGACTGGGCGGAGCGATCCTTGTCCTATGGTGGCTACATAGTTTCAGGCTATCTGAGCATTCTCGGTAATTCGTGCAACTCCTAAAAATATGAACATAATATAGTTGGCTAAGAAGCCCATGATTTTCGTGAATTAACTTGTACTTGTCTTGTAATCATGATTTCACGAAATAACTTGTAAACATGGTCTCATGAAATAACTTGTAAACATGGTGTCGTGAAATAACTTGTAAACATGGTGTCATGAAATAACTTGTATTTAGCATGTATGTATCTTGTATCATAGCATGAAAGTAATTATATAATATAGTTGCATGAAAACTTGTAGACATGTAGGATATTCATGAAATAATCATTTTTATTTAAAAACATGCATGCAAGAACCCATGGAATACAAGATATGGGTTTTCATGGATTACGGACGGATTCTCAATAATCATAAAGAAATATTAAGAACTCAATGATGGAATTATAACAATTCATACATAATATAATCATGGACATGGACCTAGGGTTACATGAGCATGGTATAGGAACCCTAGTTTTAGTAGAGAATCATAATTTTATGGATTATGAGGCGTGGGGAAGAACAAGGATGTTCCCACACGTAGATCGTAACTCTACATACCTTAGTCGCTCCAAAACTTGAATTAAAGATTTGAGCTTTGAAGAAGGTTTCCAAAATCATGGATTCTTGAACCTTGAGATAGGTTTTCTTGAAAACCCTAGTTTAGGAATGATAATTTCTTGTTTAGCTTACAAGGATAGGTATTAGAATTGATTTGAAATAATTAAATTAGGCTTACCTTGGTGTTCTTGATGATGGAGGGGGGTAGGAGGTCGTTCTAGGGCTTCAAAAAATGAAAAATAATGATTTGAACTGATACGGACGGATATATACTGTTCTGGAAAATTAAAATTTCGGCCCAGTTAAATACTGGCCGTATTTTAAAATATGGACTGCACAGCGTCTCTTCAGTAAAATGGTCATAACTCTTTGCATAGATGTCCGTTTGACCCCCATAATATACCGTTGGAAAGGTATTTCAAAGCTCTACAACTTTCATCAAGGAAGTTTTCCCAAATTCCAAATACATTTTGAAATACGGGCCGTATTTTAAAATACGGTCCGTATTTAACCATATGACATCCAACTGCCAAATTCCAGAATGCTAAAAAATCCTTGGTAACAGTTTACGACTTGAATTACGGGCCGTATACTGAAATACGGTCACTATTTATGGGCGTAAACCACCATCTTACAACTGAACAGGAAATTTCTAATTTCTACATTCTTTATCTGATTTTCTAAGTCTAGGATCATGGTCAAAGCTTAGGTTAAAGGTACGGGGTGTTACACCTGCCTCCGGCTGTTGGCCAATAATGCAGGAAAGGAATTCACGCTGGCCCACTTAATACAGTTATACTCCCCGAGGTTGTTCCGGGGTGGTGTAATAAAACTCGCAAAGCGTAGCCGGAATCCAATTTTCTCGAAAATGGACGAAGACAGAGAACGGGGCTGGTTGGAGTGATATGTCTGGGTTCGGACCTCGGGCATTATTCCGGACAACTACATGCCTTTTCCAAAAAGGTGGAATAATAATCGTAAGTCTGAACTCTTTTAATAATTGTTTTTGTATATTTTGTCGAACTTCAGTTCTTCCACCTTCTCACTACTTTTCTTATTTATGTTAGCCGTGGGTTGGATTCCTCCGGTCATCCGGGATCTCAATGAATGGGTTACTGCTCTCCTCAGCCAACATGCCCACGACGATCGGACGTGGAGACACCTGTCACGTGGCCGATGGGTTGCCCAGAACCACAGTAATACTTTGCTTCTATCCGTATTCATTGCATCTCCTACCCTTCTGTAACATCTTCGATTTTCAGGCTTACCCAAAGGCTCGGTGGATCCAAGGCCGGAGTCAGCAGTTGAACCCGCAACGGCGGCACCCGAGTTTGATTCAGCGGGAGCATCTCGTATCCTGGCTGCAGCCGCCAAGAGATAAAGGCCCTCGGACAAAGGGCAGAAATCGAAGAAAAGGACGAGGAGCGTCGTTAGAACTTTAACGAATGAAGCAGAGCCCGAGCTCCTCGTTCGGAGGATCAGTGTGGCCCCTTCCGTGGGTCCCATTCCGGAGGAGGGTATCATCGTCCCACCATCTTCTTCAGCCGGGGAAGGACTTTCAGCTCCGGCCTTACACACAGGTGGGGAAGGAATTCATTACCCGATTCCTCTAAGGTCGATTGAATTCGTTGATATTTCAGGTGACGATTCTTTCGAAGAAACCCCCCTGCAGCGGACAAGAAGACCCGGGAAGGCAACTGCTGCCGAAGCTGGTCAAAGAACTGAGCCGGTCCCCTAGACCGAAGTCCCCACAAATGTTGGTCCGACGCCCCACTATGAGATTTCTGCAACTTCGGACGTACCTGCCTTTGCCGAAGCTGCTGAAGTCTCTCCGAGTTCTCCAACTCCTCCTGCTACCGGCGAAGCTGCTGGTTTCGGACATCTCCCGATCCCTCGAGCCATGAGGGCGGCTAGATGTACCACCGAGTCCGGTGCCAGAGATAGCTTGGTGCGCACCTTTCCGGCCCCAAGTGTGGAACCGAGGAGGACGATATCGGCTGTGATCACCGTTCCCGAGGATTGCAGTTTCTTTCTCGCCCGGTGGGTGTGGCAAGCTACCTGAGGCCCCTTGTCTCGGACTCGGACAAACGAAAGATGAACGGAGTCCCTTGGCAATCGAGTAAGTATATCAGCCATCTTCGCATAATTTCATTGAGAATTTTAATCATGTTTATTCAAGTTTTTGACTTCATTTGCAGAGTGTGGTGCTTGTCAACGAAGCCTTTGTCCGTGTTCAGCAAGAGGTGGACGATCTTAAGGGACAACTGGATGCCCAAGGCCGAGATACGGAGAAATTTCAGCACCTTCTACGGGTGAAGGAGGATGAGCTGAACCGAGCAGTTACTATTTCCAACCTCCAACCCGAGCTCAATGCAACAAAGGCTGAAAACCATCGATTAAAGGGTGAGCTGGCCTAGATGGTTGAATATAACCGGAGTCTCGAAGCGGACAAGATCGGCCTTAGCCGAGATAACACTCGTCTTTCTTCAAATCTTGGTGAGCTCGAAACCACTATCTCTCAACTCCGGGAGAAGCTGGACTCTGTCAAGTCCGAAGCTACGGGCATGGCCGAGAGGCATCGGCTGCTCGAATCTGAAAGTGCCCGGTATAAAGACCATATGAGGGTGCTTGAGGAGAAAGCGGAGAAGAGGGCTCAGATATATGATGATCTAAAAACCGAGCTCGCGGAGACGGTTGATGCTAATGATACTTTCAAGGCCGAGCTCGAGTCGGCCACTCAAATGCAAAGTGTCCTCGAAGAGGCTCGGGATGTTCTGGTGGCAAAGCTGGCCCAAGCCGAGGCCGATTTGGAAGAACCTCTAAAGAGCGTGGAGGCCGCCGAGGCTTATGCCACTATTGCTGCTAAGTATGAAAAGTGGAAGTCTCGGAGGATCACCCTTGAGCAAGCCGAGCATAGCTTTGCGGATCTTCCGGCCCTAATATTCGAGGCTAAAAGAGTCGAGGAAGAGGCTAAGGCTGCCCTCGGGGCTGACTCCGATGACTCCGAGCGGACAGTGTCCGAACACTCCGGATCCAGCCATACCGGATAGATTAGGGCCTGTACTTAGCCTTTTATTTTTTGCCTTTGTAGGAGTCTCCGATGTAACATCTTTTGTATAAATATAACATGCATTTTTCTTTACTTTGTTTGAATGTTCGTTATGACTTCTGCCCGAATTATCGGTCCGTTTTAAGGAGTCATTATTTCTGGCTGTGCCTGAATATCGACTTTTCTCTTCATCCGGTACATTTTGTCTGGGAATTTTATGGAGTTTTTGCTCGTGGGAATTATCTTATGCTTTTGTGAATTCGGACGTCTCCGAATCACGACGGGCATTTTTAGGGCCGGTATTTTTCGGACACCTGAATCTCAGCCTTAGCTAAATTTTGATGTAAGAGTCCCCGTTTGTGGGATTAATAATTTTGGCTGGGTTCACTATGACCTCGTTGCCTTTGTCGAATTTCGACCGTAGTGCCCGGAATAGGGTATATGAATGAAGTAATGCCGAAATACGGCGATAATCATCGGGGCAAAGTGTTTTAACGGGAAGACATCCGAGATATCGTTATCCAATCTTTCGATAATTTTTGCATTGCAAGTATTTATGTACATGAGAATGAATTTTTTCCTTCTGCCTTTGCCGTAGCAAATACTAAATGGACATGATTCATTTTGATCGTTTGGTCCTTACATCGGAACCTAATACAGAAGGTTCAGTTCTTGGTTTTGCCGTAGCAAATATTGCGTGGACACGATTCATTCTAATCGTTTGGTCCTTACATCGAAACCTAATGTTATAGGTCCGGTTTTGTTTTGTTGATCTCCTCCGATTTCCGCTAACCGGGGTAAACTTCGAAGTGGGTATAATAGTCCCCCAGCGCTTATTCGAGCTGCAAGATCGGGTAAGCGTTATTAAGTCCCCATTTGTAGGGTGCGGCCCCGAGTTTCCGGGCGTTTACCCTTGTCTTCGTCGAGTAACACGTTGTACTTGTTGCCTCCTTAAAAATCTTGTCGGAAAACCCATTTTGGGACAAAACCGTACTAAGGAAAAGAGTGCAACACATGTTTTCAGACCTAGATTCTAACTTTATCCGGTACCTGACCTCCTGCAAAAGAGAAAGGTTAAAAGAGAAACACGGGGAGTCCATACCTTAGCAGTAGTATCTTTTCAGATGAGCCACATTCCAGTTATTGCGCAACCGTTTCCCATCCATGGATTCCAACTGGTACGATCCTTTTCCCGTTATCTCGGTTATCTTGTACGGTCCTTACCAGTTCGGAACCAGTTTTCCTTCGTTGGAATTCTTGGTGTTCAAGGTAACTTTCCGAAGCACCAAGTCCCCAACTTGGAAATGCCGAAAATTGGCTCTCCGATTGTAGTACCTTTCCATTCTCTGTTTCGGGGCTGCAATACGGACCAACGCGTTTTCGCGGAGTTCATCCGTGAGGTCAAGTTTTACGGCCATGGCCTCCTCGTTTGACTCCTCAGTGGTATAGCTGAACCGGAGACTCGGATCACCAACTTCTACGGGAATAAGGGCTTCGGCCCCGTAGACCAACGAGAAAGGAGTTTCCCCCGTGCTAGATTTCGATATTGTTCTGTAAGCCCACAATACCTCCGTTAATATTTCCCTCCAGTGATGCTTTGATTCTTCGAGTCTTTTCCTCAGATTTTGGATTATTGTTTTGTTCGTGGATTCCGCCTGTCCGTTCGCACACGGGTGATATGGAGTTGATACAATTTTCTTGATCTTCAACCCTTCGAGGAAATCGTTGACTTTGCCGCCCACGAACTGGGGACCGTTATCACAAGTTATCTCGGCAGGGGTGCCGAAACGACAGATGATGTGGTCCCATATGAAATCAATGACCTCCTTTTCTCTAATTTTTTCGAAGGTCTGTGCTTCAACCCATTTGGAGAAATAGTCAGTCATAAACAAAATAAATCGGGATTTACCTGGTGCCCATGGCAATGGACCAACAATGTCCATTCCCCACTTCATGAAAGGCCACGGTGACACCACCGACTGCAGCAACTCCCCGGGCTGATGAATCATCGGTGCATGTCTCTGAAACCCGTCACATTTCCAGACAAAATTCTTTGAGACTTCCTCCATCCGGTTCCAATAATAACCGGCCCTGATAATCTTCCGGACCAAAGCTTCAGCACCGGAGTGGTTGCCGCAGGTTCCTTCGTGCACCTCTCTCATCACATATTCCGTTTCTCCGGGACCCAAACACTTGGCCAGGGGTCCGAAGAAAGACCGTCGATACAATTGGACGTGTACCAAGCAGAAACGCACAACTTTCGTCCTTAATGACCGTGATTCTTTTGGGTCGTTCGGGAGCTTTCTCTCACGCAAGTAATCGATGTACTTGTTGCGTCAATCCCAAGTTAAACCCATTGTGTTTATTTCGGCATGTCCGTTTTCTATCGCCGTATTCATCAAGTGTACCGTAGTCCCAGGGTTGATTTCCTCCCCTTTGATCGAAGATCCCAAATTGGCCAATGTATCGGCTTCACTGTTCTGCTCCCTCGGTACATGTTGTATGGTCCATTCTTTAAATCGGTGTAGTATCACTTGGATTTTTTCCAGATACCTCTGCATCCGTTCGTCCTTGACCTCGAAAACGTCGTTCTCCTGGTTTACGACCAAGAGCGAATCGCACTTCGCCTCAATTATCTCGGCCCCCATACTCCGGGCTAATTCCAAACCTGTAATCATAGCTTCATGCTCGGCTTCATTGTTAGTCAATTTAATAGTTCTAATGGATTGTCGAACGGCATCCCCGGTCGGGGTTCTAAGGACGATTCCTAGCCTGGAACCTTTGAGGTTCAAGGTTCCGTCCATATGTAGCGACCAAATACCCGAGGCTTTCCCCGAGGTTAGCAGAAGTTCTTTCTCAACCTCGGGGACCATAGCCGGGGTGAAATCCGCCTCAAAATCGCCCAAGATCTGGGACTTGATAGCCGTTCGAGGTTTGTATTTGATATCATATCCGCTAATTTCTACGGCCTATTTAGTTAGTCTACCCGATAATTCCGGTTTATGCATGATGTTTTTTAGGGCGTAAGTAGTCATTACACATATCAGATGGCATTGAAAGTAGGGCTTGAGTTTTCTAGAAGCACTTACCAATGCCAATGCCAATTTTTCCAAGTGGGGATAACGGGTCTCCGCATCCCCCAAAGTTCTACTTACATAATAAATTGGGAATTGCGTACTTGATTCTTCTCGGACCAAAACGCCACTTACCGCTACCTCGGAGACGGCAAGGTAGAGAAAAAACTGCTCGTCCGCTTTTGGTGTGTGCAACAACGGTGGGTTGGACAAGTATCGCTTTAATTCTTGTAAAGCTCTTTGATACTCCGGTGTCCAACCGAAATCGTTCTTCTTCCTCAGTAAGGAGAAGAAACAATGACTCTTATCCGAGGACCTCGATATGAAGCGACTCAACGCCTCTGCACTCCTTTGACGTTATTCACTACCTCGATGTCCTCGATGGCCTTGATCTTGTTCGGGTTGATTTCAATCCCCCGGTTTGACACCATGAAACCCAAGAATTTGCTAGACCGGACACCGAAGCCCCCTTTTTTCAGGTTGAGCTTCATGTTATACTTGCGGAGTACATCGAAGGTTTCCTGCAAATGTTTTAAATGATCCTCTATTTCCAGGGACTTGACCACCATGTCGTCAATATAAACTTCTATTGTTTTCTCTATTTGTTCTTCGAACATCGCATTAACTAGGCGTTGGTAAGTTGCACCGGCATTTTTTAGTCCAAAAGGCATGATATTATAACAGTAAGTCTCATATCGGGTAATAAAGGATGTTTTCTTTTGATCCTCTGGGTGCATCCGAATTTATTTATACCCAGAGTAGGCATCGCGAAAACTGAACATCTCATGCCCGGTCGTCGCATCGATCATTCTATCGATGTGAGACAACGGAAATGAATCATTCGGGCACGCTTTGTTTAGATCCTTATAATCAACACACATTCAAAATTTATTAGCTTTCTTCGGCACCACTACTGCGTTAGCTATCCAGTCCACGTACTTTACCTCCCGGATAGAGCCTATGTTCAAAAGCTTTGTTACCTCGTCTTTTACGAAGGCGTGTTTTGCTTCTGCCATGGGCCTTCTCCTCTGCTTTACCGGGGGAAACATCCCGTCCAAACTGAGTTTGTGAGTTGTTACTTCCGGTGGTATACCTGTCATATCTATGTGGGACCATGCAAAGCAATCGGCATTAGCTCGAAGAAATTCAATTAACTTGTTCCTGAGCTCCGAGGTTAACCCCGTGCCCAAGTATACCTTTCTGTCCAGTAAATATTCGAACAAGATGATCTGTTCCAGCTCCTCTACTGTTGACTTGGTTGCATCCGAGTCATCTGGCATGACGAATGATCTGGGTACACCAAAATCATCCTCTTCATACCCCGGATCTGACCCCGACTGCTTTGATTGTTATTTGGTGCCCTTTTTCCCAGTTGAATCTTCTTCCTTTTGATTCGATTTTTTGGGCTGAGGTGTCGCTTCCTTGACCGCAAACATCTCCCTTGCAGCTGGTTGTTCACCTCAGATGGTTTTTACACCCTCCGGAGTCGGGAATTTTAAGAGCTGATGCAACGTCGACGGCACGGCCCTCATGCTATGTATCCAGGGTCTACCCAGTAATGCATTATACTTCATATTTCCTTCGATTACATGGAATACCGTTTGTTGGATAGTGCCATCGTCATTTACCGACAATGAGATCTCCCCCTTTGTGGTTTCGCTTGCCATGTTGAACCCGCTGAGTACCCGGGCTACCGGTACAATCTGATCGAGTAGCCTTAGCTGGTCGACCACTCTCCACCGGATGATGTTGGCCGAGCTACCTGGGTCAATCAAAATACGTTTAATTTGAGTTTTAAAGATAAGAATAGAGATTACCAATGCATCATTGTGCGGTTGAATGATGCCTTCTGCGTCCTCGTTGCTGAAAGAGATGGAACCCTCGGGTATGTAATCCCGGCCGCACTTTTCACGGACAGCAGAGACCTTGGTTCGTTTCATCACCGGCCCTCGTGGGGTATCGGTGCCCCCAATTATCATGTTGATTATATGCTGGGGTTCCACTGGCTCGACCCTTTTATGGGTCTCCCTTTCCTTGTAGTGACCTTTGGCTCTTTCACTCAGCAATTCTCGGAGATGGCCATTCTTCAGTAACCGGGCTACCTCCTCTTTTAACTGGCGACAATCCTCAGTTCTGTGTCCATGGGTTCCATGATATTCACACATCATGTTCGGGTCCCGCTGGCCCGGATCCGACCTTAGAGGTCTTGGCCATCTTACATCCGGAATACGGCCAATGGCCGATACGAGGTCCGAGATGCTGACGTTGAAGTTGTACTCCGATACCCTCGGTGAATCTTTGTTGCCCGCAGAGCTTCCGGCATCACTCCTGAATAAGAGACCTCGACTGTTCGACGGGCGCTCGACCCATTTATCACCCATATCGGAGAAATGGCTCGGGCCAACCCTGGATTTCTCTGACCTGAAGCTTGGTTTCTCCGAATGGGAATATGGCCAATACCTTTCCCTCGATGACCTCGCCTCCGGTTCGTAATTTTTCCTTGGTCTCTCAAAACTTTTGTTCGTGTTTACTGGCCCCGGGGGAAGCTCGAGTTGGTCATCCTCCACCCGAATCTTCGACTCGTATCGATTATGGACATCTGCCCATGTCACGGCCTCGTATTCCAGCAAGCTTTCCTTTAATTTGAACGAAGCTGTTGAACTCCGAACATTGAGCCCCTTTGTGAAAGCTTGTGCAGCCCCTTCCTCCGGAACCGGGGGGAGCTCCATTCGTTCCCTTTGGAACCGGTTGACAAATTCACGCAGTAACTCATCGTCTCTTTGGGCTATACGGAAAATATCCGCCTTCCGAGCCTGCACCTTTTTGGCTCCGGCGTGCGTTTTTAAGAACGCATCAGCGAGCATTTCGAAAGAAGTGATTGAATGCTCGGGCAGATGGTCGTACCAAGTCAATGCTCCTTTTGACAGAGTTTCCCTGAACTTTTTCAGCAACACGTATTCGATTTCATCTTCCTCCATATCATTGCCTTTTATAGCGCAGGCGTATGAGGTCACGTGTTCGTGAGGGTCCGTTGTGCCGTCATATTTTTGGATATCCGGCATTTTGAACCTCTTCGGGATCAATTTCGGAGCCGTACTCGGAGGAAAAGGCCTTTGGATGTACCTCTTTGAATTCGGCCCTTTCAAAATTGGCGGAGCCCCCGGGATTTGATCCACCCGAGAGTTATGTGTTTCCACCCTTTTTTCGGTCGGGTCTACCCGCTTCGCCAACGTTTCGAGCATTCTCAGAACCTCGGTGGTCGAACCAACTCCAGACCCATTGCTTTCAACCATCCGTGCCTCATCTCTTCTGGGTTCAGCAACACCCTTCGCCTTCTCGAGGTCGTTTGATCTCTTCCGTTTTGCAACTGGGCTATTGCGATTCCCTGTTCGGCAATCGCCGCTCTCTGTTCCTGCAACATTTCAAAAATTAAACGTAAGTCAATATTACCATTCAGGGTATCCGGCTCTTTCCGTCCCTGTGTCCGGAACAAAGTAATTGAATTGTGAGTATTTAAAGGGTCAATGGCCGGCTGGGCGGCATTCTCCTGGTCCACGGTGTTTTGTCGGTTGAGACCCTCCCTCGAATTAACGGGGTTAGGGTCAACGGGGTTTGGTAATCCTCGTGGCCCGCTGCCTTCATTTTCGGCCACGATCTTGTTGTTGTTGACGTGACCAGATTGCCCACTGTTAGCCACTTGGTCCGTTTTTTCAGAGACGAACAGACGATGTTTTTGATTTTGATGGGTAAGATAGAGATCAAGATCAAAGACCACTATTATCCTAGTCCCACGGTGGGCGCAAAACTGTTTACCCCAAATTTGGATAATCAATTAAATTTGTGAGTAGGTATAGGATATATGGTTAAGCCTCAATCTATTTGGTGGAAAAAGATATGTATAGATATTATATGAAGAAAGTAATAATGATCAGAGATTCGTTATAGATTTGAGTGTCTATTAATATATGAGTACTACTTAATTGAACAAACTTAAGGGATGAACACAATGAATCCAGACCAAAGTCCGATATTGAGAGAGAGATTTGTATATATTTTCTAGTACAAAATGTTCTTGATACGAGGAAGCCAACCCCCTAAAAGTGGGGCAATGACCCCTATTTATAGTATTGCCCCATGGGCTTCATACAACATGAGGCCCCTAAAAAATAAAGAAAAAACTCTTAAATGGATTAGGTTGGATCAGGTTGGCCGTACGGTCTGACACCCGTACGATTGGCAGTTGAACATGGCAGGACGGTACCGACACGCGACAATCGCGCAACGGATCTCCCGGACCAACGGCCACGATCAAACTGACTGACGGCCACGATCAAACGGACCAACGGCCACGATCAACTCGGCTATGGGAAAACCGAACCAAATAATGTTCTTCCCTCTCTTCCTTCGGTCTCTGGTCTTACCGGTTTAACATTCATCCGGTTTTTACCGTATACATAGCTTTATTAGGAGCCATGCCAGCTACCCAGCATGCCCCATGTGTGATATATTAATTATAAGGTTCCAATATGCTATTCTGTGAACATTATTATTGTATACGAAAACAATGTATATTACTTTTGATATCCGCTCTGTTAATACTCTTAACAATATGTTGGTTTTGTCGGCGATACATGTAGCTCCCTCAATTTTCGCCAAAATATCAGAGACGACATCCAAGATATCTTAAATTCAATGGTGAAAACCCCACAAAAGATTAAAAAGAAGAGAGGACGATCACAGGTGCATTATATGTTAAAATTTAGGAAATGACTTTCCTGGGGATAATTTTTCTGCATACTTACCAAATTTAGATAATAAAAAAGTAAGAAAAACACTTACTTCCAACAAAAAAATGACTCGTAGAAGAGATTTCCTTTTGTGCCAAACACATCCTGAATTTTCCATGATGTTCCCGTTACCAATAATTAAGTGACACGACTGATGAGATCTTTCCTGTTCAATTAGTGCTAAATTGTGTGACACATTTTATTTAGTCGATTACACCCTCTGTCTCAATTTGTTTGACACATTTCGTTTTTTAAGAGTAAAACTTCTTAATTTCTATCGTGTGTTTGAACAAGAATCTTTAAAAATTTTGAAATAAAAATTACATATTTGGAAACTACGTAAAAAGTACTATAATTCATCATAGTTTATAATCTAAAATATTTAAAGACATATGAAAAAATTACTGTAAAAAAATGATTAATTTGACTTTCGAAAAGCTAAAAGTGTTGAACAAATTAAGACGGAGAGAGTATATTTTTAATGGGCCCTTCATGTGCGTGCTTGATTATATTCTGTACGAATACAGTTTTTTTCATGGGCGAAGTGCATGATGTTTTTTTTTTTGTATGACTCGAACTCATGTCCTGCTATAATATCATACTATTAAATTTTGTTGCCATATCAAAAACTTTAAAGTTATAGATAGACCATATATTAATTTACAAAATAACGATTGATGTAACAAGTCAGTAATAAATCATTAATATCGACTGTCAATTTGAAATTTCAAAAGCGTATAGAAGAAAGGTCGCAGCTGGTCGTCGAAGTAACGTTGGCTAGGGGCAGCCGCAGGGGCGGAGGGAGGAAGGGCCAAGGGGGTTCCAAACTCCCTTTGGCGAAAAATTATACTGTTTATACATGGTTAAATTATTTTTTAGAACAAATAGCACTGTTGGTCCTTGAATTATTATCTTATTCCATTTTTAGTCCTTGTGTTATTTGACTAAACACATCTAACATGAGTCCGGAACCAAAATAACCCCAAAAAAAAGGGTATGAACCAAAATACCCCAGGAAAAAAAAAGAAGTACAAAAATACCTTTAACACATGATTTTCATGCGTTATTGGATTGTCTTATTTTTTTTATTATTTCTTTATTTCTTTCTTTTCTTTCTTTCTTTCTTTCTTTCTTTCTTTCTTCCTGTCTTTCACACTTTTTTACATACTTTAGCCATAGATTAATCATGCTTCGAGACTCCAAAACTTGAATATTTTATACAGAACTCTATTTATTTTTGTGCGATTAATAAGGTAGGCTCAACACATCAAGGATACACAAAACTTCGGATTGTCATTTTAGTGGTTGAAAAGTGCTCGAAGTCCATTTTTGTTTGAAGACTTATTGTCATTAGCTTTAAGTTATTTATGTTTTAGGGTTTCGTGTTATTTTTATATTAGTGCGTAACTTTATTTTGACAATTTCACTAATAAATAAATTAACAATAAATAAAAAATTTAACAAATTAATAATCCATAATCAATTAACAAATATTAATTCACAATCAATTATTTCTGTGTATTTTTTTTTATTTTTTTTGCGTTATACCCTTCAACACCCAACTAATTGGAGTCTGCAACTTAAATAACTTCAAAAGTGGGTTTGGGTACCAAAATAATCCATTAACGAATAACGAATAATAAACTAAATCCCGAATAACGAACGATAAACTAAATCCTGAATAACAAACGATAAGCTAAATCCTTAGTTTTGGATTGAACATCATTAATAGAATTTCCGAAAAGGATTAGTTAGTTAACATAATTTTTTGACGAAGGATTAGTTAGTTAATATAAAATTTTGTTCGTTATTACTTTAACTACATGAGTTAAGTAAATTATAATCAACAATACAATATCATGGATTATTCAAAATAACTAATTAAATCCTCCATAACTTATCCTAGTTAAGTAAGTTCTAATTAGAGAAATTTTTTTAGTTAATTTCAAGAATAATGAATAATTTAGTATTTACAAATACGACACCTCCATGGATCTCCGTTAATTATTTGTTAATTATGGCATTGTTAATATTTGTTAATTATGTCATTGTTAATATATTTATTTCTGAAATTATTTTTCCCATGTTAATTACTTGTTTATCCCATGTTAATTGTTAAATAAATTAGTTCATTTTTTTACTAATAATATCTTCTCAATGTTCCCGCTGAGGTTTGATCCTTGGTGGATGAGATTAAAAAAAGTCAAAAGTCAAAAGCCGAAGGCTTTACCACCATGCCAAGTTGGTTAAAGTAACAATATAGACACTTTTTATTATTTTGTATGTTCACTAATGTTATCTAACTTGTTTTCTTAAATTGAATTTGGAACCTTGAAATTGACATTGAAAACATCATTATCACGGGATTATGGAATTGAAATATATTTTTCGCCATTAGATTTTAAAAAAAAAAAAAATGAAAATTGCACACGAATTTGGGGGAAAATTGAAATTGAATGGGATAACTAACGTTTTTTGAAAATTCGGGGCGGGCGAACAGCCTTGCGGTAGTTCAGACGCATAGATCTCGAAAAAATACCCACAATAAAAAAAATAGCATCAAATGGACATCCGAGCGCAAATTTATGACCATTTAAAATTTCACCAACTTACAAATAAATTAGTGCGCAAAAAGTTTTTTAATGGGTTATTTTGGTACCCAAATCCACTTTTTGGGTTATTTAAGTTGCAGACTCCAATTAATTGGGGGTTGAAGGGTATAACGCAAAAAAAAAAAAAAATTACACATAAATAATTGATCATGAATTGATATTTTGTTAATTGATTATAAAAATAAAGTTATAATCACTAAAAATAAAGTTACGCATTAATATAAAAATAACGTGTAACCCTAAAACATAAATAACTTAAAGCTAATGACAACAAGTCTTCAAACAAAAATGGACTTCGAGCACTTTTCAACCACTAAAATGACAATCCGAAGTTTTGTGTATCCTTGATGTGTTGAGCCTACCTTATTAATCGCACAAAAATAAATAGGGTTCTATATAAAATATTCAAGTTTTGGAGTCTCGAAGCATGATTAATCTATGGCTAAAGTATGTAAAAAAGTGTGAAAGAAAGAAAGAAAGAAAGAAAGAAAGAAAAGAAAGAAAAGAAAGAAAGAAAGAAATAAAAAAAAAACAATCCAATAACGCATGAAAATCATACGTTAAAAGACTTAACAGGTCCGTCTCCGTTAAGTCCTTTAACGCGTGATTTTCATGCGTTAAAGGTACTTTTGTACCTCTTTTTTTCTTGGGGTATTTTGGTTCATACCCTTTTTTGGGGGTTATTTTGGTTCCGGACCCCATCTAACATTCGATTAAACAATTTGTGCAGTTTTAATCCCTAAACTAACGGAAGCTGACGGCATTTGGAAAACTTAACGGATTCTTTATTTAATTCTAATGAAATTATGTAAAGAAAAATAAAAGGAAGGGAAATTGAATCAAGGCCACTGTTAGCTTCAATTGCCGGCGGACTGCTATAGCATACAGAACCTCCCCATGTGATGCTACAACTATAAGTGTACGAATCATTTGGGACAAGCAAAGAGGAGAACGGTTTGGAGAAGTGGAAGTGCCAAAAATCAATTCAGATATAAGAAAAACTAACTAGATAAATAATGTTCTAACGGATTATTTTCATTTTACCTTGCCACTGACGGAGAGGATGTATGTTGGAGCAGTTAGGATGAAGAAGGTGGAGATGATCAACAATTCTGCTCATCCTCTTTTTCCTTGTATATTTTCATTATTAAAATAAAGAATCTGTTGAGTTTTCCAAATGCCGTTAGCTTCCGTTAGTTCAGGGATTAAAACTGCACAAGTTGTTTAATTGAAGGTTCGATATGTTCAGTCAAATAACACAAGGACTAAAAATGGAATAACACAATAACTCAAGGACCAAAAGTGCTATTTGCCCTATTTTTTTTTATGTATATAGTAGACGTTGAATCCCCTTTGATTGCTTCGTGTATTTATTTTTTCATATTTTGAACTCCCTTAAAGAAAATTCTGGTCCGCCACTGCGGAGAGGGGCCATAAACTTAGAATTTAGATAGATGTTAATGGATTATTGGTGCTGGTAGCTATATGTCATAGTGTCGTAATAAATTAAAGTCAATATGGGCGTCCCATTGTTTTGTTTTGTTCTCTTGACCCCCCTTAATTCACATGGCAAGTTGTGTTTTAGGTTGGTTTGTATTCATTGTTCCACAGTTGACAGTATTGATGTTGCTATTCCGTTTAATTTTCTAACAAAACAATTCTCCTTTTCTTTAATTTTATTTGTCCAGTCTTATTTTTATTATTAAGTAACCGTTTTTCTAACTTCTTGGAATACTAGTAATCAATTTTTTATTTAGATTTAGAAAGCACAGTAAATATGGATAAATCAATAAAAGAAAGACTTAGTTAATACTTCACTTATTTACTGAGCGTGTAAAATACATATTGGTCAAGTAAAAGGAAACAGATGAATTGGAGTATGTCCCAATCCATCTAACATTATAGATGCGCATTACTTACCATAGTTACATCATTTGCTCATTTAGATGAATTCAAAATTTTAAGACAGTGGAACGCGGACATCATAACTGGACTGTAATGAGTTGAGTAATGCTTTATATTTACTAAAACATATTTTTTACATGCATACACAACCCAACTTGCCCAAGAAAAGATGGCACAACCCCACATGTTGGTTTAGCTTCTTTCTTTTTCATGTTTCTTTCTCCATTTAGCTACACATATGCAACTTTTCCTTTTCTTTTGGGTTAGAATCCGCGACTTTTGTAGCAAAAAAAAAAAAGTTGAACCAAACTGGCATAAAAAATAAAAAAAAACATTACTAGGTTTCACGCACTAAATTAGTGCGTGAAAGGACCAAACTGCAAAAATGCAAGTTGGGCCTTTCACGCACGAATTTCGTGCGTGAAGGAGGCAACAAAAAGTCGCCCCCTCATTCCCCACCACAGAACCCTCCATTAACGCCCCATTTCAGTGGTTCCCAACCCCCCAAAACGCTATTTTCGTGTTGTTTTTCAATCCAAAACTTAATATTCTTGGTATATTGAAGTGTAGGAACAAGTTTCTAAGGTTAGATTTTGGAATAAAGCGGCGCGGAGCTCATTTTGAAAACTCAAAAACACCTTCATTCTAGGTATTTTACTACGAATTTTTTATTACATTGCTAAATATATTATTACTTTAGGTATGGTGGGAGGGATGTGTGGTGGATTGCACATTTTTTTTGTGCGTTTTTGGGCAGTCCGCACCCACCACTGCGACTGCCCCTTTAGTTTTTTTTTTTTTCATTTTTAATTTGTTTATTTATTGTTAATTAGTTAATTATTTATTGCTTGTTTATTTAGTATTTGTTAATTGTTCGATTAGCGACTGAAGTATTTATTAATTGTTAGACTAGTTATTTCAATTGTTAGACTGGCTAATTATTTATTTAGTTTTTGTTAAGCCAATTGTTTATTTGTTAATAATTTCTTAATTGCTTCATTAGTTAATTAATTGTTTATTTGTTAAATACACGATAATAATTTATTAATTTTTTGATTAGTTACTTAATTGTTTATTTATTAAATATATGATAATAACTTGTTAATTATTTGATTAGTTAGTTAATTGTTTATTTATTAATTATTTATACTAATTGTATGCTAACTAATTGTTAATTATTTGACTTATTAATTTTTAATCTTTATATTTTAGAATTGAAAACCCTTAGTTTAGGATTCATAACCCGTAGCTTAGGATTGAAAACCCTTAATATAATTTTCGATAAAAGATTACATAACTAATATTACTTGTTAATGATTTATTTAAAATACGTAAAACAGATGGGTCACCACAATCCTTAATAAAATTTTCGATAAAAGATTACATAACTAATATTACTTGTTAATGATTGATTTAAAATACGTAAAACAGATGGGTCACCACAATCCTTAATAAAAAATTTGATAAAAGATTACATAACTAATACTACTTGTTAATGATTGATTTAAAATGCGTAAAACAGATGGATCACCACCCTCTTGATCAGGGGCCCTTCGACCGAAAGTTATTGTATCTTCAGCCCGAGCATAGGTCGCAACATATATGGACATCCGACCTGCAGCCTGAGTCTCAGGTCCGTACCCGGTTAGGGGACTCAGCATGGGAGATCTTAGATGCTCGCCCCCCACATCCTCGTGTCCTGGATATACTACGTCGGAGCGGTATCTACCGGTGCGTCAAAGTTGGTCGGGTACATCACGATAGGTCGCTAGTGACGGCATTGATTGAGAGGTGGCGACCGGAGACGCACACATTTCATCTCCGCACCAGTGAGGCTACCATTACCCTTCAGGATGTGGAGGTCATTTATAGGCTATAGGTTGATGGACGCCCATTGTATATTGGGGAGCCTCCTGTGCTGCCGCCTTACCGGGATGAGTTGACTAGGCTCACCGGTTTCGCGGCTCTGGATGGTCATATTTCCGGCCAGAGGTGGCTTTTATTGTCGGCCCTTTACGCTCACTTGCGCCTCACAGACATGCAACATCCGATTGGAGAGGACACGCCTCAGGCTGATGTTGACCGACGTGCGCGTCTATACCTACTCATCATATTCGGGGCCATCCTATTCCCGAACACTTCGGGTTCGCATATGAGCTTGAGGTATCTTATAATTTAGATACAAACATGATTGCTCAAGTGTTACTTAAAGACATTACCGAAACGCCAAGGTAACTTATCCTACTTAGTACATTATATGTCTTATATCAATTGAAATATCATTACTAAATGTTGTTTGTTTAAACTTGTGCAGGTTCCCCATCAAAGATTGTATTCGAAACGTTCAAACCGTATATAGTAAAACTATAAGCAACAGAAAGGGATTTCCCAGGCGTAGACGCGTTTTTGAGACGGTCTTTTGAAATTGGCATACTTCTTTTCAATCGCTGCCAAGGTATATGGCAGCTCTACAACATTTTAATCATGGTACTGTTGTAGAGTAGCGGCTTATAGAGGGTAAAATCTTCAACTTCGTATTTTGGACATTCAAACCATGCATTGATGGTTTTGCTCACTGCCGACCAGCGATATCCATAGATGGTACGCATGTATATGGTGCCTACGACATCAAGCTCCTAATTTAGTGCGTGAAACCTAGTAATGCTTTTTTTTTTACTAGTTTGATTCAACTTTTTTTTTTTTTTTGCGCTACAAAAGTCGCGGTTTCGTATTTATCTAGTCACACTCAGTGTTAATCTCAATAGAAAGAATGGTTGCTTAGCTTCGGATTCGATTATTTACATTGGCGTGCGTGGAGTCTTCTTTCCTCCTGTTTCTTCTTTTCTTTTTGCTCTTTACCTATTCGATTCCTTTTTAATGGTGGAAACTTTATACTACCAAGTTGGCCATTTGTTTACCATAAAAAGGAATTTTACTGGCGGCTATTGGGTTGTGTAGGTGAATTTTGATTGAAATTGGTTGGCTTTAATGTTTTAATTTTTTTGGCTTAAAAAATTAAATGTCACTTCATTGAAAAGTAAAGTGCCCTGAGTCTTTTGAGTGAAATACAAAAATAAATGAGTTTTCTGATATAAATTTAAAAAAAAAAAGTTATTTTTTTCTTGTCCAAATATCCTCCCTATCGTACTAATAAAGTGTCTTGTTCACTTAATTTTAAAAATTCAGTGACCATTTAAACAACAAACTCGGAGTAGTTGTGATAGCTCCATGGTCAAGAATGGCGCTATAGAAGCCCTAAGAAGATCGTCGTCAAGGTCACAAGCTAAGGAGATGCAAGCCAAGGTTGTTGGGCTTCAATTGGAAATCAAA
This sequence comes from Lycium barbarum, assembly GCF_019175385.1. Lineage (NCBI taxonomy): Eukaryota > Viridiplantae > Streptophyta > Magnoliopsida > Solanales > Solanaceae > Lycium > Lycium barbarum. The sequence goes on from NC_083339.1 coordinate 148,462,536, forward strand.
AGGATGCTTATCATGGAAGAAAAGCTCAAGAACGAGTCCAATAATTATGCAAAAGAATGGGCTAAATACTATACATATTTCATGATCCAAGTCCAAGCTCAAGAGGAGGAAGATTGGGCCCCACATGGGGTTGAAGTTTCTGCCCAAGAAAGGAATTAAATCCCACCCAAATTGGGTTGGAGAAAGTCACACGTACAAAAGTGACTTTTTGGGGCAACCTTCTCCTTATTCTATTAGGAAGAAGTTTGTCAATTATTTTACATGCTTTCCTAGTTTAATCCTAGTTAGGTTTTAGTATTTAATTATTTCCATAAAAGTAGATTCTAATCCATTCTATTTGGGATAAGTTTCCCCTATATATAGGGGTGGATTTTGTTATTTTCAAGACACAAAAATATTATTATTATTGAGAGTTTCTCTATTTTACACCTTTGTGTGGCTACTTTGGATTTATCTTGCAACCTTATAAGAACGATTCTTTTTAAGAGGTAAGATTAATTCGTACTTGATATCTTTGGTTCTTATTCGTCAATTAAAGAAGGTAATTAGTCTTATACTAATTATTGTCTCTAATTTCTTCGAAATAGGGGTCTAGATTGTCACACCCCGTTTTAACCGGGTCGATTTAAGGAGTATGACGTATTGGTGATTCCCGTTTATTTTGTTTTAAGGAGTCGCCACCTAATTAATTTAACGGTGAATTAGGACACCTAGAGTTTAACTAAGGCAAAGTTAAAACTAAACCTCAATTAATAGTCTGCTTAACCAGTGTGATTCTAAGTAAGGGCTCTATATTATCCTAAAGGAAAGGGGTTAGGCATCCTTTAGAATCCGTTAACTTACGGTTATCCGACCAACTTAGGTTAATTAATTAAATTAAATGTAGGATAAAAAATTTTAGAAAATGACCTTAGAATATTGCTAAAGTTTTAAGAAGAAAATCATGTTAACTAAAGTAATATTTACAGAAAAGAGATAATAATTTGTATAAAGAAAACTTTAGATGCCATTTTAGAATAAAACTCATAAAGGTTATTAAGGCTTTAAATCAAATGCTATTTAGAAATAAAACTTATAAAAGATAGTTTGCATAAAGGAAGACTTTAGATGCTATTTAAATAAAGCTTAAAATGTGGCGGAGAATTTATATGAAATATAGTAAAATGCTATTTAAGATTATACTTGTAGGGAATATAATGATTTTGCCCATAAATAATAGCTTTTAAGAAAAGATTTAAACGATTTTAAACTATGTTACAGGAATATGACGATGTAGAAGAATCTAGACTTATAAATAGGATTCAGCAAGAAATGGGTTTCTTTTATCCTTTTATTACTTCTTATTAAGAGTATGCTAAATTGATTCAAACCTGAGGAATTATTTACAAATTAGACTAGAGTTTGTATTTGCGTATTTGCAATATTTTTTAAATATAATATTTTTTAAATATGATATTTTAAAGTAGCAGAACATGATTTCTTTTACTCCAAGTATGTTATTGAAAATCAACTATCTTAACAAAATAAATATTATAGATACTTTAAATTGACCACCCGTTATATTAAATTAACTCAACGACTCTACTAAGGTTTATCTAAGTTAAGAATATAAAACAAAATAAAGAGTTAATCATGCAATACAAAACTAAGTACGCGAAAAGAAAAAAACAAGATAGAAGAAGAAATGAGCTAAATGGGCTCAACCCATTTTAAGGATTGTTGATGCTGTTTTCTTTTTTTATTTGGGCCTTAACCCAAAACTCCATCTTTATTCCCCTTGGCTGCGAGCAGAACTGGATACGGAGGAGATGTCGTTGGGCTTTTAGCCCAACATAAAATGTAGGAGAAGAACGAGTCTCTCGGACTCGTATGCGATGATCATGCATAAAACGAAAGGAAAAAGAGATGATTAGTATATAATCAATAATAAGACTAAACGTAAAGTAAACTCGAAACAAATCAATAGATTGTGTATATTATATGTATATCTCGTGTATACGCATATATATCTCATAAACAGAACAGTACACGGCGTGCACGTATACATTATCGGGCATTGATAACATTTATTCAATCAGCAAATAACTGAAATATGGGATTTATTATACCACGATGCAGGATCTGCCAAACCAAGTGCAGAGTTGCAAACTTAAAATTGCAACAGCGATTTGCATCAACTGTATCGAAACATCCATATACAAGACATTGCAGTAAATAGACGCAGCTGCTCACTAAAACTTGTAATGTGGATCAAATGTAGTATTGTTCTTTTCAGTAGAATATTTGTTCCTTTCAATAAATCAAGTATAGAAATTCATTCTTTTAAAAAGCGAGGCCTCAAGTTAAACAACTCTTCATCGGCCCAAGCATAGTATCATGTTCGAATCAATGATCTTTGACCAAGTACAGGATGTGTTCATTTTTTAAAGTATAGTGATCTATTCATTTTTAGCAAAAAATAGCACCAGCAAGCAGAACCAAGTAGCAGCCTTAGGTAGCAGCAGCAGCTATGGTGCTAAAACTTTGGAAAGGCAGCCACTATTTCCATCAATAGGAGGCCATGGAGTGAGCCAAAATTCCACAGAGATGGGCGTAGGTAACAGCAAGGTAGCAACAATGCAAAAGCTATGTGAGTGACAATCTTATCCCAACTGAGTGTCAACAATAGAGGACTTGCCCAGGATTTCATTCTCAGACCTATCCTTTTTCCATACCGAATTACTACCTTGATAATGTTCAAACAAAAAAAACAGAGAACCAGTTCATCAGCCCAGGACAGTAACCATTTTCGTAATACCTTATCAGGCTGAAAACAGGTCTATAAGAGGTTTTAAAATCCAACTTCTACATGAAATGGTCTTAAGGCAAGGTTAACAATTAGCATACTTGCATAAAGAGTGACTCATATAGGCACAGATTGATTGGGACTGTAATTTTAAACTTCGAACCATAGCATGAAGCAAAGACTTCAATTCTTAAAAAAAAAAACTATCAATCAGACAAATTCCAGCCCAAAAATGATAATGTAGAGCTAGAATTAATGTGAAGACCATACAATCAATAAAAAAATCAATTGCCACATAACTTTAAATTTCTATTCAATATTTTTGAGGAGAAAGTGAAAAATGCCTCACTGTTAGGCAGACCAATCATGTCTTCCAAGGGTGAAGACAATGCTAAACTCATTGTTATTAGCAAAATCCTGAAATTATCTTTGAGAACAGAAGGCTTTGACTAATAAAAGGAGAAGTCCTGATTTCTATTCTATGGTCCAGTATTTCATTTAATTAGTTTATCTAAGCAACATACTTTATTATAGAAAAGGCCAATATGTCTCAAAGGTATATCATCCAAAGATAGCACTCGGACAGAAAACTAGGAACAAGCCTACACAAGTGAGAGGCAATTTAAAAGATTTAAGAAGTTTTTTTAAAGAATCTGAATTAACTTAAACCAACTAGACTAAAGAATTGGTGAGGAACTTTCTAAATTTTTATATTGATAAGTGAAATGAGACAGAAATGGATTTTCCTTATATAAATGATCCTTGCATATTCTTACTGCATACAAGTACCATAACCATACAAAATGAAGTCCCAAAGTAGATGTAGCAACCAAAACTGAGAAAAAAAAAGTGAAAGAGAGGAAAGGGGAGGAGCTCTTTTAACTGAACACTTCACTTGAGCCCATTTTGGTCAGATTTACTCATACGGGGGATAAATTGGATAAGCAGCTATTTGGCTAACCGAATTGAACTAACATTTAAGTACACCTAAGCAAGCTAGCTATCACGCTTGGCTGGTTTAATTTGACATGAACAAGCTCACAAAGACAACCATATAAGTACCTTGAACTAAAAGAGAACCAAACAGACTGAACAATGCATAGTTAACGGCTTGAGCTTTCATGTTTAAAATAGACAGATTAAACCAACACAAGCGTGCTGCATCAGCTAAGCTAAACTAGCATAGAAACTTTAATAGCTGGAATTGACCATCATGCTCAAGCTAACATAAATATGCTTGTCCGGACCAAACTAATGCATATTAAACTGAACCAAAATAAGCAAGCCACTACCAGAAAAGAGACTGAACAAACAGGGGACTAATCTCCAATACAACTTGATCACCTTTTGAGGCGGGACAAAATTGGGAGGTCAACATAGATCACCTTTTGATATAAGTTCTTGAATTGACTCTATTAGTATCTTAATTAGTCTTAATCCGCTAATTTTGAATACTAAGACCAATTAGGGTTCTTATCACTTAATCTTGAAATTTGGGGATTTTATTCTTGAATTTCGCCTATCTTTATATTCTCGTCTTTAATCTTCATATTTTCGCTTCCGCATTATAATCTTGTTTTGTTCAAGTAACCCGATTCTTATCAAGTTGTATATATGATTTTGTCTTAAGGCATGTTGACGCGCATGGATGACGTTAATGTAGCCAGGATTCTCCATCAAAATTAATATTTTTGCTTCATCATTTTATTTTTATCATTTTCTGAATTATCTATAATCTTAATCCAGATGCTTACTTGCGAATAATTGGTGTACATAACGAAGAAAAATAGAGATGGAATGTAAGTGGGATTATTCTCAATCAATCATAAATCTGCTGGTTGTTGTAAATTTAAATAGAGACGTTATATGATTGATTGGCTAAAAAAAAAAAAAAGGAGAGAATACACGTGGACCAAATTCGTGCGACTTGTCGAATTTTGATCAAAGAAATATCAAATTAAAGAAAGATGGACATCTGTTTTAATGAAATAAGAGTCAATGTACTTTCTTAATACTGCAATTTGACTTTAGAATCTGATTAAATACAGATGGACATCAAATTCTAATGCAGCATTAAATCAACGTGAAAACACAGCTACTCTTTAGAATGTATTTGTAGGTAAGCGTGTATGAGTAACGGAATGTCTTTTCAACCTTTGGTAGAATATACAACTATAGTTTATCTTCTTGTTGACAAATGATTGAATACAAATCAAATGGTTTTAATATTTCTTTCTTTCCAGCAAATTCCGGTTAATTTGCGTGACCTATGCAGAAACTAACATGAATACTTTGACTTAATATTTGGAATTCAAGCTAGTAATGGGCTTAATTAAATGAAGAATAGAAAGAGAGTGTGAAATGTCGGCGGATAATCGAGAAAATGTCTATATATATTAAGTTTGTGTAAAATTAGACTCATTAATGTATTAGGTTAAAATTTCTAATTTTAAGAGTTTAATATATGGAAAATTTACTGGACATAACTATCTCTAAGACTTATTTATTAATAATAGTTACCTTTTATTTTATTTATTTTTAGTAGTTTAAATTAATTTCAAAATTACCAGTTGTAACTGATCTACAAGGCGTCTGTATTTCCCCTAAACTTACGGCCCATGTTCCCCAATAACTCTCAATCTCTTCTCTTTTCAAATTAATTTCTCTCCCATTCAATATTTTCAACCGTATTATACGCCCATTATCTATCATCATTATTAGCACGATTCCATCTTCCTTAATCGTTACCCACACAGTGTAGGTAACGAATTTTGCTAATTTATTAGAATTTTTTTACTTTCTTTGTTGTATTTCTCTATATTTATTCTTATATTTCATCGTTTTCTTTGTTTCTTTTCATTCCTTTTTTTTTCTGTTTTCAGTCATTGTTAGAGTGTTTAAAACAAGATCTAATTCTCCATTTTAATGGCGGAAAGAGATACTCCAAGCAGGAATACTCGAGGTAGTCCTGATGTTTATGGTGGTCCTAGTTTCTCTTTGAGATTTTCACAACAACAACTTGCAATTGCAGGAGAATCTGCTAAAATTGTTGCTGAGAGAAGAAGCAAGAAGATTCATGACCCATCAAGGATGCGTCAACTTCAACCAACTGAAGTTCCAAAACCGAGCAAGCGAAAAGATGATGTACCAGTCAAAAAAGGTTCTAAAGTTGCTCAACAAAATAAGAGAAAAGTAACCAAGCCTTTTTCCGACGTTAAGGGTAAAAAGGTTGTTAAAGATGTAGATCTGGAAGAGGATGAACAGGTATTGATGAATTTTTTCGATTTTGTTGTTTTGTATTTCACTATATTTCTATATATTTCAACATAATTGGATATGCAATTCAATATATTTCTGTGTATTTAATAAAATGTATATGTGCATCAACTGTAGTTTATATCATATACAACATAACTGTGGTAGTTGTGTTCGTAGTTAACTGTATTTCATTATATTTCTATGTATTTTCACAAGTACGTATGTTTACTATTCTGTACTTATTTATTTTAAAAGTTGTGTTAGTTGTGTTATGCAATTTTTTTTTGTGTATATTTTTGTTGTATATATATGTGTTAATTTTGTTGTCTGTGTCTATGTTTTATACAATTGTTTCCGTCTTAACTTAGTGTTCCATTTTTTATTTTAGGAAACTAAATTCTATGTTAAGAGTCATCCTGAAGAGGCTCCATCGATGCAACGGTACACGAATATCGAGGTGTTCAAAGATCTCAAGAGTAAGCTAACTGTTCCACAGTTAGAGATCATTTCCAAGACAATATTTGGGAAATTCCTCGGAATGCAGCACCTGGAGGTTCAAGCACAGATTTTTAGGTGCTTCATGGTAAGAGAGCTCAAGGAGAGCACTTCTGATTGCTTTACAATTGATATAAATGGTACCGTATTGCGATTTACCATGAGAGAATTTGCCCTTATGAGCGGGCTAAATTGTGTAGCCGATGAAGGTCAATTTACATACGATGAGGAAAAGCCGAATAGGATTATGGATGATTATTTTGGTGGAACTAGGAGTAAAGTAAAAATGTTGGAGTTGATTGATTGCTTTAAGAATAAGTGTTGGGGAGATAATGATGAGGACGCTGTTAAGTTTGCAATTATGTTTTTTATAAATACATACATCTTTTGCGGCGAGCCTAGGAAAACGAATATACCAAGGGTTCATTTTGAAGTGGTTGAGGATGGAAGGTATGTAGATTATCCATGGGGCAAAGAAGCTTTTACCGAGTTGATTAGAAGCATCAGCAAGAAGTATTCTGCCACAACACAGTATTATAGGATCCATGGGATGCCACTGGCTATGCAAGTTTGGCTTTATGAGTGTTGTTCAAGAGTTCCATCGTATCTCGCTCTTAAATCCGGAAATTCCATTCCAAGAATGTTGAATTGGAGGTCCATTGACAGTCAGCCAAAATACAATATTTTGATGGAAGACATTTTTAGAGACGACAAATAGTCGGTAATATTCGAACACTCTAACTTATTTTTATGTTTTTCATAACATTTTATTTTGCAATTATGCCTTACTGATTTTATTTGTACTCCACTGATCTACTTGTCGTATTTTTGCTTTCTGGTGGTTTTTTTCCTGATTTTTTGCATTTCACTATATTTCTGTGTATTTCCTTTATCATAATGTAACTATTTTGGGTTGTACATTTCATAATATTTCCCTATATTTCATTATTCATAATGTAAGTGTGACTAGTTTTATAACACACTAATTAAATATTTATTTGTTTCTTCTTCAGAGCTGTACATTTGTAAATACAATCCCCACTAGCAGTGAGTTGGAGAGCCTCCAATTGCCCGATGTTGTTGTCTGTCGAGATACAGTAGACAAAAATGTCTTAGTTGATGCCCATGAAGGTACCCCAAGTCACAGATATGCCAGTGGATGAGTATGATGATTTCAGTACTACTCCCCCCACCTTTCTAAGGGCAAACAGCAATAACAGACGAATCAAACAGATTCTCCGCCTTCAAAGAGACGCAGACAACTTCCTGCAACAGCTTCCACATCAAAGAAATAACAAATCCACACCAAACCACAGACAACTTTGAAGAAGAGTCACAAGGATCAAAAGGTTACTCAAAAGCCTATTTTACAGAAGTCTGCTTCACCAGAGTTGAATGAACAAATGAATCGACCCCAAAACACCCCAGTCCTACGTGATGTCCCTACTGCATCTATGAAAGATGAAATGCAATTGCTAAGGAAATATTTTCAAGTTTTCAAGGAATCAGTAAGTGATTTTAGTTACGAAACAAAAATCTTTTTGATGTATTTAATTTACTGTTTGTTAACAAATTGAAATACTGTTTTTGTTTAAATATTAGGTCGTTGGTGAGTTCACAAGTATTGGCACTGAGTTGTCCAATCTTCGAACTTTCATGCATGACAACTTCAAGAAGCTATTTGAAGCAATCAAAGGGAACAATTCTGTGGACAAGGTAAATGTGTGAAATAGGAATTGAACTAACATTTTAGACCCTTATTGCGAAATACAATTTATATTAATTCATTTTTTTCATGTGAAGGCGGCCAATAGTAAGGCGCCGGTACATCAAACTGATGCTGGGCTACAGTTAACGCCTGAAGAAAACTTACGTCATGATTCTACCATTCAAACATCTCCGGCGAAACATGATGATGAGTCAAATAAGGTAAAATGAGTTTCTGACGTGAAATCCATCTTTTAAAGTTATGTTGTTGTGCATTGTATGCACAAAAAAGTATATGGTTGCCATGTTCCAGTCTATAATTTTAAAGTTATGTTTTCCTCGGTATTTTCTATTTTACAAACTTTTATATTTTATGGCGTTTCGTTTGTATTTCACTGATAAACTTCTCTGTTTTTTTTGTATGTCACTGTATTTCTACCCCCACAAAATCAGTCTAATCCTGACTCTATTTCTGTGTATTTAGTAATTTTCCAACCTTATATTTTTATGTTATGATTTTGTTTTAAATTTTGATTTTTTCTTATTCCAAAGGGTGTTGCACCAATGTTACATGAGGAAGTTCCGGATATTGTAGTGACCGGCGGAAATTTAAGAGCAGATACACGTAAAGCTTCATCTGAAGAGATTAATCGGGCGGATGAAGGATCTTTCAACTCAACAGAGGTAAATTTTACATTCAATCTTATAGATCTTTTCAAGATACTGCTATATTTAACATTTATTAAATCTTTTTTTTTTTTAGGGAATGGTCGCAGAGATGCTCATTGAGTTGCCTCTAGAAACTCGTGTACCAGAAGCAAGTGCGGGAATACAACCCGGGGACATCAATGATCATTCAATTTTACAAACCCCACCCAGGTTCGATGACAACATTACTAAGTCACAATGGTTGATCCGTGATGAAATGTTACCAAGCCAAATAGGTTTGTCAGGATTCTCTGTGTTTCATCAAACGAGTCACAAAGGATTTGTTATGCCAGTAATGTCTGCTGACAAAGGAATACAAGAGGCAGTGATTAATGAGGAAGTTGTAATTGCTCAACCAAATGTTATTCCAACTAGGATAGTCAAACCTAGTAAATACTTCAGTTCACCTTACATGACCAATTACGGCTCTGCAGAAGCTTCTGTTCAAGACCCCACACCTTCCATTTTTAAAAAGAAGCATCCATTTGTTGAAGATCCAATTAATGGCCCGTGAAATACTTCGCTTATTCAACAATGCCGGAATTGGCTTGAACAGGATCTGCTTCTAAGGCATGATAAAAAGTAAGTTTGAACGTATTTACCTTTTAAATTTATATATTCATTCAGCAAAGTAAACTGTTTACGTTGAAAATAACTGAGTGTTGATATTTAGAAAGGGTAAGGAAAGCCGTTACAAAAAGAATAAGCAAGCTTTGTATCCAGATGACATCAATTTTGGCTTTAATTTTGGCGTGTTACATGTTGATGACAAAAACTGATTCTATCTCTTATCGATGAATGGCCAGTCTTGGAATGATGAGGTGCTATATTTCCCATTTCCTTTTTATTCCTTAATTCTACAGTTGTCTATCTATCTGTTTTTTAAAGCATATTTCTCTATATTTCTTCTATGTATTTCTCTGTATTTCCCCGTATTTCTATGTATTTTCTTGATTCAAACTGCATATTTCTCTGTAATAGTTTTTAGTTTTTCTATCACACAAGGTCCGTATGAAATTTAATTTATCAATATGCATTAAACTTATTTCATTTTTTTTACCAGCATATTGATGTCATTTTTTACTACTTGCGGAAGAAAGGCAAGTACGACAAGGATAACAGTTTCAAATTCACAACCGTTGACTGTATGTTCTTCTCCAAAATTGATGAAATTCATCGTGCATATGTTCATCCGGAGGGGACCAGTAGTGTTGCCAGTTCGGAGAACGAAATATGCGAGTACATTAACGGGCATGGGATGCTGGCTAATGTGCCATGGCATACAGTTGATTGTGTACTCATCCCTATCAACATCAAAGAGGAAAATCACTGGATCTTAATTGTAGTGCCATTCACTGACAGGTATTCCTACTTTTTTTTTTAAATTCATTAAAACTGCATATCTCTCTGTATTTTCTCCGTATTTCTATGTATTTCTTCATTCAAACTGCAAATTTTGCTGTAACAGTTTTTAGTTTTTCTATCACACAAGGTCCGTATGAAATTTAATTTACCAACATGTTAACCGACCTGATGTACTATTCTTTTACGTGCAGGCGTCTGTACATCTACAACTCATACCGAGCTGCTGGTCATGATGCTGTTGTTAGAAGAGAAATACACAAGATAGCTACCCTATTTCCACATCATCTACATTTGTCTGGATTTTACGAGAAAAAAAAAGGCATCGATTGGATTAATAACCACCCATCATATAAGGGCAAACAACAGACTGATGACTTTGATGTCATGTATGTGAACGACTTGCCACAACAAGCCTCTGGCAGCATGTATGTATTTCAACATCATAGTTCCAATTTTTTTTTCAAAATTCTCAACCAATAATCTTTTTTTTTTTTCTTCATTTTTCAGGGATTGTGGTGTGTATGTTGCCGCATTTGCTGAATACTTTTGTTCTGGACGAGGTGTTCCATCTGAAATTGATGCAGAATCACTACGTAATAGATACGGGGCATTACTATGGGAATACAGATGGCAAAAGGCTGATTTGAATGCCTTCAGTGACAATGAACTGCCGCTAAGACCAGTTAGGCCTGCCATAGATTACAACACGGTCGACACAGTAGTTGTTAATTAGTCCACTAGGTTTTAATGTTGAATCATTTTTCACAGTATTGTTTTGCTGACCATTTTTGTACATTTTGTTGTGTTGTTTTTTTAAGAATTGACAAATTGCAGTGTTTTTTCATCAATGACTTAACTAATTTCTTTCACGACTATTTTTTGTTTAAGTCTCCCATATTTATATTTATCGTTTAATGAAAACAGCTTCTGGTGTATCTCAATATATTCCAATGTTATATACCCACTCTTCAATTCGACAAATTATTCCAAGTGAACTTGAATACTTCTGGTGTATTTCAATGTATTCCAGTTGACAAATTGCAGTGTTTTTTCATCAATGACTTAGCTAATTTCTATCACGACTATTTTTTGATTCAGCCTCTCATATTTATATTTATTGTTTTAATGAAAACAACTTTGTGGTGTTTTTCAATGTATTCCAATGTATATACCCACTCTGCATTTTTTATGAAACAGTTTCTGATATATTTCATTGTATTCTTGTGTATATAGGCCTAATGCAACTTAATATTTCTTAAACATTTCACTCATATTTCATTGTATTATTCTAAGTTAATATGTATTTATTCATTTGAACGTCCGTTAACACCGAATTGTATACAATATTATTATGAAAATGAAGGACAAAAAATGCAGAATACAACGATGAACCAAAAATTTCTTTATTTAATATTTTTGGGGATAAGTGTTTTTTTTTTTTTAAAAAAAATACAATTACAATCTAAACATCTACTTCTTACGTGGCTCATTAGAACAAGAACGTCTATTGTGACCAAGACGTCCACAAGTACTACAAGCATTCTTACGTTTACCAATCATCGTCTCCATTAATGGTTTATCTCGCTTCTTCTTTGGCCTTCCCGGGGGTCTCTTGTATCTTGGTGGCAAAACAACTTCATCGCATATGTGTTTGGGAATATTCCACTCACTCTCGTCAGGCAGAGGATCCACAGGCACATCATACGTCTTAATCACTGTCTTTGGTTTGAATCGGTCTGAGCAATATTCATCAGGCATACGACTTTTACTCTTCAATACAGCCCATGCATGTGGACATGGTATCTCATCCATTTGGAACATCCGACAACTGCATGTTTTCTTTTTAAGATCAATTATGAAACGCCTTGCCTCATCATTTACGGTATACACATATTCAGTTGATGGTTCAACCTAATCAAGAAGAAATGTGTCAGACCAGAATACATTGAATATTAACAACGATAAGTAATATGAAATACATGGAAATATACAATCCAAACAGAATTACTTAAGTACCTTCTAAAATATACAGAAATATATTGAAATATATGTAGGCAGACTTCAACAAAATAAACAGTAACATACCGTCATGGAAATATACAATCCAAACAGAATTACTTAATATGAAATACATGGAAATATACAATCCAAACAGGATTACTTAAGTACCTTCTAAAATATACTGAAATATATTGAAATATATGTAGGCAGACTTCAACAAAATAAACAGTAACATACCGTCATACGCAGAGATTTACATTCGTTTATTGATAATAATTGCTGGAATGTTTTTCCAAGTGTTGTGAATGTGTATGTACCGTTCCTCATATTAGTGCAATTCCATCTCCCAAACATCTTCCTCACTTCTTCAAGAAAATCGAAAACAGGCAACTCTCTTGCTGCTACCAATTTTCCATTAATACATTCAACTATATTTGAGGTCATTGTCCATCCTCTGTTAACGGGTGAATACAGTTGAGCCCACTTTTCCCTTCCAGCATCCTCCAAGTACTCTTTTACTCGAAAATCAACCTTCTCAATCTTCTCCATCAGCTTATCAAACTTAGCCTGTGTGTATGCTTTTGCAAGTGCATAGAATACAGGACTCAATACTTCACCATTCGACTTGTATTTCGTGATCACATTTTTCCATAAATCCCGTATGCACGCCAAATGTGGCACAGTTGGATATACTCTAGACACCGCCTTAATGATGCTCTCATGTCTGTCTGATACAACACACATGTTATCCCTATTCCCATAAGCTTGTTTGAACTGCTCAAAGAACCAGGTCCAAGACTTATCGTTCTCTGAATCTATCACACCATATGCCAATGGTAGAATATTACCTGCACAAACATGTTTTGTGTATTTTTACAGTGAAATATACCATAAATCATATTGGAAATACACTGGAACTAGAATGAAATACTAGTTTATAAAGTATAAACTAGTTTATACTTTATAAACTAGTTTTATTAGTTTTATGAAAAACTAGTTTATAAGTATTTTTTGACTTATTTATGCGTTTGATAAATATAAAAAATGTGTATAATGTTTATAAGTCAAAAGGCATAACTTTTCTTTATAACACTTTAATTTTGACCAAGGTTTTTACTATTTTATCATTTGTTTTTTTCAAATTCTCAAAATATCTTTTTTTCAAGACAAAACCACTAACTTCATCTTCAATTAGTATCCATCATTCCTCATTTTCATCGCAAAGATATTTTTAAATTTATTATTTTATAAAAGAAATTTAAGATATAAATTTAAGAGTATCTAGTCATTTTAACAAAAAAAAAAAAAACAGCTTATCAATTTATTTATTTATTATGAAACACATCAAATTTTTATTATCAGTTTAAGTAATTCCATCTAAATGCGTAAGTACTTATTTTTAATATCAGTTTCAATACTTAAAACCTATCATATATTTATAATAAGCTAAGTTAGACGGGCTCTTACTTGATTCATGTGATTACGTTCTATGAGTTTACTCTATCCAACTTTTAGTTTTACTAACTAATTGTACTTAAACTTATGCGTAGAGAATATATTAAGTAAAACTTACATAAATAGCTACCTTTTAGTAACTTGTAACAAGAAATAGCTATAAAATTGTTATTTACTAAGCGTAGCTGGTTTTTCACATAAAACGCGTGTATTTCATTTTTTTGAAATATAGTGAAATACAGGAAACACACGACACTAGTGAGTAAAATTAGGCCGTATTTATGGAAAAGATTTTTTTTTTTAAATTCAGGGATTCAGTTTAAATCTTCCCATTAATCACGCGTAACGAATGTTCTTCCATAACAGCTTACGTATCTCTCTCCAATTTTATCACAATCAAAACTTTTTGAATTAAAAAAATACTAAAGATCTAAAAACTTCCAACTACAGAAGAATCTCTTTGAGCACTGTTTTATACATTCGAATTCTTCAAAAGCAAGTTGAAATACACTCAATAAGATATGAACGAGTGTATATATGGAATTTTAGTGAAGATCAGATTTGTATTTCAGATTCTACAAAAGGTATGTTTCAAATTTTCAATGATTTGTGTGAGATTGTTTTTTGATTCAATTTTCTGTGATTGGAACAATGTTTGTTTTTTCCAATGCAGTCACTGTTCTTCTAGTTTTGTTGAATTATCAAAACGAAACATGTCAAGCATAACAACAGTGATCAGACACTCCATTTTTTGGAATGAACAGAATTGCTTTGTTAATTACAAACTAGACGCAGTTGTCTTCAAAGATTATTGTTCATACGGTGATTTGGTTGAAATTATAGCAATTCAGTTAGGTGTTTGATATTAGCAGGAAAACGATATCAATAAAATATGCTGTTGAAAGAGACAATATGCCAATGGAAATACGCAACAATATGGGAGTAAGGGTGTATGTTGAGCTTAAGAGAGAAAACAGGGATTTGAAGCATATCCGTTGTGCGTTAGCATAACTGATAATGATCTTGAGAATTTTGTGTCCGGCGAATCTGCAGTTGGAGACGATATGTTTCAACTTGAATTTAATGATTATATGCATGCTATGGACGTAGTTGATTCAAATGATTTGGATGCGTCGGATTGTGCTAAGGCTGTTGTTTTATTTGAAAACAACGATAACTTGATAATTTCGAACAAGGAACATAAGGATGTTTTTGTTGATCAAATCTACAAAGATAAGGACACTCTGAAGAATGTTATGGCGAATTATGCAATTCGCAAAAGATTCAATTTCAGGACAGAGAGGTCGAATGCCATAAGGTATGTTAGTCCGAAAAACTATGAAATACATTGAAATATACTATGAAATACACTGAAACACTGTGACATAAACTATTGTAGTGACATTATATTTCAGTTGGATTTAATTAAATACATTAAAATACGCGCTATTTGTATTATTTAATTCCATTATGTAACCATTTCAGTATATAAAGGCAATGTATTTAGGATCGTGTATGTGTTTGAAACTTCAATCTGACTGTTTTTTTTTTTATTGGTTTATGTAGTTACACTCTGGTATGCTGTTCAACTGATTGTCATTGAAAATTCAGAACTTCAAGTATTGCGAACTCTAAAATGTTCAGAGTGAGATATTTTCATGACGAACATACGTGTCTATTAAAGGACAAAGTGTATTCCCAAAGGCAAGCAACAAGTTGGTTGATTGGGGCGTCAGTTGTTAAGCCAAAAATAGCAAATCACAAGAGGAAATATACACCTGGTGATATAGTAAACGACGTAAAAAATGAGTATGGCGTTAATGTTTCTTATACGACGGCCTAGAGGGCTAGAGAAAAGGCAATGAATGAATTAAAAGGGTTTGCATCATAATATCTGACAAGTTATGCCCGAGCCCTTAAAGAACTTATGCCCCGCTAGGCATAAGTTCAATTTTAAAGAACAAAAAATAAAAGATCAGCCCATTTGAAGAACAAATCTTGCAATTTCTTCTAATCCAGAAGGAGAACATGGATTCCATATAATTGCACGTTTTGTCTTTCAAATGGGCTGGTCTTTAATTTTTGGCCTTCAAATGAGTTGGTCCTTAATTTTCAGCCATCAAAATCGAACTTATGCTTAGCGGGACATAAAATATTTAGGGAAGCTAACATAACTTGTGAATATTATGATGCGTAACTTATAGTCCTCTAGGTACAAGTTTGATTTTGAAGGATCAAGACCATCACAAAAAAGGGCCAAAAGTGCAAATGATCCCATAGATTCTGCCTTCACACGGGGCCTTGGAGGCCCAGACCAAACGAACGACGTCTGGTCATCTTCCTAACTCATCACTTGCTGCCCTCTTTGCAGAAAGAAAGCTTCTTTTCACAAATATTTCAGTTGCTGCTGTCCCTGTCAGAAATTCACTGTAAGAATTTGATAACCTAATGCTATTTCTTGCCTTTCTACACATTTTTTTTTTTGATTTATCTGCGTATTCTTAACGTACCTTGTGCTACCTATATGTAAGTTTCTGCGAGACAGTTTCTTTATAAGCTTTCTGCTATATTCAATATAATATTTATGAACCTTCATTGCTTTAGTGTTTTTTTTACATGTGAATATCTGGGACTTTGCGAATAAACTGAACCTTCATTGAATAGTGTAGGATTTCTTGTTCTAAAGTCTGTATATTTTAAACGAGGGTGTTTTTTTTTAACTGGATAGTCCTTGAATACATAGATTCAGTGTTATCTTTTGCCGATTATAACCTCTAGTTTTCAATAGATTATGGTTTTCTTTAGTGTTGAAGTGAAAAAACATTTTAAAAGTATCTCCTTCTCCCCCTTTTCTGAAATACTAAAATTTGGTTCTTTGACAGTACAAGGAACCTTTTTTTTGGGTTAAAGATAATTCTTAAGCATTTGTTTGAGTGTGCTATTGAATCTTAGTTTAATACGGGCAAGCATTGCAGTGTAAAAACCCATGGTTTCTGTAGGTCGACATGCTTTAGTTTTGAGAAAACATAAAGGCTGTGATTTGAGGGACCAACCTACTGCTCGGGAGAATCAAACGAATAATCAGGGAGTAAGGAAAAGAACTATGGGTCGAAAGTCGTCGAAAAAGCATGCTGGAGTTAATGTTGACCATAATGTTGAAAGTGCATCTGGAGGGAATGCCGATGACAATATTAGACCCCGCAAGGACAAAACGACAACCCCTGTTCCACAGACATCATTTCTCAGGTTCTAACTGCTTCAGATACTTGGTTCGTCATTACCAATTTTATTAAATTAACTTTTTCGAACATTGCAATGTGAAACATTCATACCTTGTTATAACTCTTATGTAGACAGCAGATTGATCCCGAGACTGCAAAATACTTTGCGGAGATTGCTAACGTCATAGAAGGTACAGAAATTGACCCAGAGGAGCGGTCTGTCATCTGTGGAAATGCATTGGAAGAAACCAGAGGGAAAGAAGCAGAACTCGCGACTGATTATATAATAAGCCATACTTTGCAAACTCTACTTGAAGGCTGTTCTTTGGATCACCTTTGTAGTTTCCTTCAGAGCTGTGCAAAGAATTTCTCTCATATTGCAGCTGATAGATCAGGTTCTCATGTGGTTGAAACAGCTTTAAAATCTCTATCGTTTCACCTTCAGGATAATGAGAACCATTCTCTGATTGAACAGGCTTTGACTAAAATCTGTAAGGTACGAAATACTGTCGTCTTCATTGTTTGTAATGTAATGTTGTCCTATTTCATAGTTTGCATTAGAACATGTTAGTTGTTTGCATAACCCTTTTCGCTCTTGTGGTTCTATGTGAAAGCCCTTCTATAAATCTGCTACAAGATTTAATGTAGGGAACTGTCACAGTGGATCAGAATAAAAAGTGAATATAATTTGTTGGTCATTACATGATCCAGGTTCTTAACTTGATTGTTCATTGGCTCTTTTATATTTGTGTGTCAGGCAATTGTTGTCAATCCCGTTGATATAATGTGCAACTGCCATGGATCTCACGTGCTTCGGAGTCTTCTTTGCCTATTTAAAGGGGTGCCTTTAGAAGATTTCCATTCCACAAAGTCATCAGTTGGCTTGGCTGAACGCTTGAATCTCAAGGCGCCTCATGCAAAAGACCATGGCCCACCGAAGTCTCAGCAAATATTTCCTAATTTGCTTAAAATTTTTGTGTCAGAGTTGTTAAATGCTGCCAGCAAAGACATTTCGACACTTCAAGTTAATCAATTCAGCAGTTTAGTTCTGCAGGTATATAATTTATGATCCCAGGCTCCATTCTTACATCAGTCTTTTGCTGACAGTATGTAAACGTGCAAAAGATGATAAAGACGACTATGTCAACACTTCTAATAAATGTTTGTATGCCAACTAATGATTCATATCTTGTTTAAGGCCACTAGTTTAAACCACAACTGTCGAATTACATATCAACGAGCAATAACTAATTTACGCTCTTATTTGCAGACTGCTTTGAAAGTATTGGCTGGAAATGAACAGGAATTGTTGTACTTAATTCGAGTTCTTCTTGGGATCAGCACTGAAAGCGCCAATGCTGGAAACTTGTTAGAAGGAAAAACCATAAGAAACATTTTAAGGCTAGTGGAAGAAACTGCATACAGTCACTTAATGGAGGTAAAATATTGTTGATGTCTGTTTATGTTTCCTCTCTGTATATGCTTTTCCAACAGAAGGGGAGCCTTGGTGTAACCGGTAAAGTTGCTGCCATGTGACCTGGAGGTCACGGGTTCGAGCCGTGGAAGCAGCCTCTTGCAGAAATGCAGGGTAAGGCTGCGTACAAAAGACCCTTGTGGTCCGGCCCTTCCCCGGACGCCGCGTGTAGCAGGAGCTTAGTGCACCGGGCTTCCCCCTTCTATATGCTTTTCCAACAGTGGTTGTTGTATATTTAACTGGTTTAAGAGCTCCTTGTAATGGAATCAATCTGTATGCTGCACATGGTCGTATTCCACTTTTGTTAATGGTATTATCAAGATAGGCATAATTCAATCTAATTTGAATGGAACAATTGGATATTTTGTGGTAGGACTTTAGTACAATTCTCCTGTTAAAAAAGGACTATAGTACAATTCAGCATCTACTTTAGATGCTTGAACAACAGTTTCCCACTATGCTGCCCCACAGTGATTGTCGTGACCTGTAGATTGCAGAAACACTCAGTTGTTATGAGCCCACAGTCATGCAGTTTTAAACAATTCCAGCTGAATTAGTTGCCTACTCATATATTTAGCATATCAGCATTCTATTTCTGCAATCTAGTATATATAGAGGATGGTTGGACGTGTTACACAATCCAACCATCTGAAAGAAAAGCTTAGAGAAAATGTTAATCCTTAGAAGAGGGCTTTGTGCTAATATATATCAGCATAAGTTGTTTGTGGTTTGTCAACATTAATCCTCCTTTTTTCTGTAAAATCAGCTGAAGCCTAGGTCCATAGAGACGTTGTAAGGTTTCTGACATGATGATTTACTCTGCTTCTTTTAGCTGCAATGCTTTCTATCTTGTATGCTTTTCTCCTTGCTAGAACTTGTTTAACGTTTTAATGCACAATATTGCAGGCCATCCTGGAATTTGCTCCTGAAACATTGTACAATGAATTGTTAATGGAAGTTTTCAGGAAGTCATTGTTTCGGATGTCAACTCATCACTGTGCCAACTTCGTCGTGCAGGCTTTAGCATCTCACGCCAAAAGTCCGGATCATGTAAGGACTTTCAAACTTCAACATTAGGAATATTGCTTTCATATAAGATAAACGTAAGGACCAGTAAAATTGAGTCTAACAACCTTGAGAAGTTCATTTAGATCCAAATGTTGGTAGATATGAAAATCAGTATGCAGTGCGCCAACCTATCAAAAAAAAAAAAAAGAAAGTATGCAGTGCGTCAGATGACCTTTAAGGCGTGTCTTCTATTTTCATTGCACAATTATACTGATAGTTTGAAATAGGTTTTGTCAACTGATTCTCATGTTTAATCATATGTTGGTTTATAGCATCACTCACGCACTTATGTTGTTACAAGATGGGCTTGATCTGGGAGGAGCTTGGGACAAAGTTTCACGATCTTTTTGAAATGGGAAAGACTGGAGTTGTTGCTTCTGTCCTTGCTGCAACTCAAAGACTCCACAGCCATGAACATGAGGTTTGTTGTGAATATTCAAGGTCACACTTTATATTTCCCTATGTTGTGTTCAAACATTCTAGATATTCATTTTGGATGATATGAGGAAATAGGGGAGGAATTCTGCTAAGCTGTTTTTTACTTCTCATGGTACCATCTTGGTGCTGATTTGAATAAAATTTATTTTATCTGATCAAAAGAAATATTCATTTACCCAGTGTTCAGTTCGTTTATGGATAAATATTTCTTTTTGGTCTTTTTTTTTTGAGAATGAAATATTTCTTTTTGTCTTCATTTCCTTCATATATTGAAAAATATTTATATTTACTATAAGGAATGAAGGATCAGCTGAATGTATTGCTTTCCTTGTGTCTTCTCGGTTTCAGTGTTGTCAGGCTATTGCTGCCGCTGTATGCACAGGAGATGAGTTTCCCAAGTGTATCGTCCCCCGAATATTATTTCTTGAAAATTTCTTTTGCTCAAGAGACAAATCTAACTGGAATTGGCCACATGGAACAAAGATCCATGTAGTTGGATCTTTGATTCTGCAGTCGATATTTAGACTTCCCAGTGTATGTGTCCTTTTCTCATTCTTCTTTTGAATTTGATTCTATGTATATGCATGTCTATGCCACATATTCACCTCTTCCAACACCCCCTGCCTCTTCATTACTATGTTGATAGTCTTTAGCTTAGGTCTGACATCTGAAGTCTTCTACCTAGCTTGTTTGCTTCTACTCTTACTTATATCTTCTATTATTTCAAAACCAGTGCTTAGTTATCGTGTATCTTATATTTAACCTATATTGTATTGCCATTATAGTAACTAGTCAAGTGTTACTGTCAGCATGATTAATCTTTTTTGATATGCTACAGGAACTCATACAGATCTATGTTACTAGTATCACATCTTTGGAAGAGCATCAAGTTCTTGAGGCATCGAAAGATTCTAGTGGTTCACGGGTCATTGAATCTTTTCTCAACTCAAATATATCGGCAAAGCAAAAGAGGAAGTTAGTTGCCAAGTATGTATGACAACAGACTTTTGTTACTCCATTTAAAGTTGGAAATGATATTGTTGAGTTGCTAATAATGATGATCTGTCACTTGAAGGCTTCGAGGACATTTTGGTGAGCTCTCAGTGCACCCATTTGGTTCATTTACAGTTGAAAAGTGCTTCACTGCTAGTAACTTGAATCTGAGAGAGACAATAGTGTCGGAAATGTTACCTCTCCAAGCAGAGCTATCCAAGACTAAGCAGGGACCTTATCTACTGAGGAAACTCGATATTGATGGGTAAGCTATAGGCTTTCGTTTCCATTTTCACTGCTTCCCCCCCCCCCCCCCCCCCCCCGTTTCCACTATCTAATGTAGCTCAAGGGCAGAATTTATGGTGCCCTGTTGCTGAGAACACATTTTCTCCTGATCCAGGATATGTTGTGTCATAACTCCTATCTTTTATGCATTTTAATCTTGTTTGTGTCACAAAGTTAAAGGGCTAGATACATTGAGATTATTGTTTCTTGTCATCCAAGCATGCCTGTTTCTTATTCTTTATAATTTAGTTACTTCATGTTGTTTAGCATTAACATTAGCATCTGAATGGACGCCTACAGAGATGGGCGAATTATGTTTTGTGGCAGTTTGAGCTGCCGCTATTAGCAACGTTTTTGGTTATAAAAAGACATTAGCATTTCTAAACTTTGAGATTACATGCTGTAATTAAACACTCATCTTTATTGGAAAAGTGCAAATTAACAGTGGGAAGACCTTAGGAAACTATTCTGACGGACTCATTTAAAGTTGTGTTGAACTTTCCTGGTTTCTCTGGTACTTATTTGGCTTCCTTTTCTGTCATGATAGATTTGCAAGGCAACCTGAGCAGTGGAAGTCAAGACAAGCTTCACAACAATCTGCTCTCAAAGAATTTTATGCTACATTTGGACCAACGGAAACCAAATCAAATGAGTCTGTCAGAAAGCCATTTAAAAAGGAGAGCTTTCTTGCTGATACTGTTTCCAAATCAAAGCCAGGAAAGTTAAAAGACATTAGAAAAGAGATTGAGACGACTTTGGCTTCTGCCAAAACTTCCAATACCCCCTTTTTGGCTCATCAGGGTTCAAAAAAAATGAAAAGATCGAAAGACGAGAAGAAAAGGCATAGGAAAGATGGAGATTCAGAATCTCAAAGAAAGAAGATGAAAGTTTAACTGTAATGTTTATAGGTTCTTTATTCAATTTTTCATTACTCTGAATGATCAGTTTTGGGCACTTTGTGTTTTTTGATCAGAAAGGCATGGAATTTTTATTGGATGCCGAATATACTTGATTTAGTTGTTCATGCAATTTTTGTTCTTTCATTGGTAAGTTTAAATGGTTGGTTCATAAATGCACAGATATGAAAAAGTTAATAGTATTCACATCTATAAAACTTTGGGAAATACATCTAACAACAAATTTCATAGCTACCAATGAACAAATTTGGATCCTGTATTTGTGCTGCAAGTGACTATCCTAACTGGATAGTGAAAACTAACTTTGTACTATCAAACTACATTGATATTGAATGAAGGAATTGCTTTGAAGGCGCTGTTCTTTGCTGAGTTTTAGTCATCCTACGGAGGCTTGAACCTGATACAAGAATGTGATATCTGAGAAATCTGCTTATGGAGGTAAGTCATGAACACTTTGGGATTCAGAAATTACTTGTTTTGTATAGGATTCCATCTGCTTGGAGGTATTCTTCTAAAGCTTGAATCAACTTTCTTGTATGGTTTCTTCTGATTTGCATGCAGACCGTTGAGTGTTTGTGATGTTGAAGTTTTAGCAGTGGGATACTCTTTACTGATGAGGAAGCGAGCTGCATGTGCGGCATTGGACTCTGAGCTAAGAATCAAGAGAAGTGCTAGAACAAAAGCAGCTAGTATTCTTGAATGGCTCTTCATACTCATGCTGTAAATTAAGTTGAAGGATGTTAATGGTGTACTTTCTGCTGCAGGGTGAGTGAAATATGAGGTGATCAAGATAGTAAGTAATAGGTTATGGTGATTTGTTAGCTTTGAAGCTGAGGTGATGAGATTTATATATGATGTTTGAATGTGTTGTGAAGGATCCAATGCTAGTGGGATCATGTGATGTTCCTTTGACTGTTCTGTGTTGGAACTCTGATTTCCAGATAAGTTGTTAGAAAGTTTCAGAGTGATCATGTGACCTGGCACGTGATAATATTTATTTACTGTGGAAGCCTGAGGAGGTGGTTATTATAATAGTCTTTTAACTTTTGATATTGGAAGATTTGATTTCATCCCTTAAGAATTGCTTTGATCTTATTCTAATCCTCTTGAAGCTGTTTTAAATGGGTTGGTGCTAGTTGGCCTTCCCTTTAACTACTTTTTGTGGTGCCATTTTGTTGGGTTTCAAATACGAACCTTAAAGCTGTTGCTTCACGGGCGAGCTACTCAATCAATAACATTTGATTATAACAATCATGTTTCTTAAACCGATCTTTCAGTTATGTAATAGTGTATGTTCTTTATAACAAAATTCCGCTATAGCAGCTGAAAAAATTGGAACAAATGATGCTGTTATAGGGAGGTTTGATCGTATTGGTGGTTTCACAAAGAACAGTTCACAATATTTATATTGGTTGCGGTCTTAGATGAGCTTAAATGTACTAGTATGGCAAGTGAGCATTTTCTTTACAATTGATAACAATGCAATACGGTTATTGAGAATTCATAAAGTTGATAACAACTTGTTTGAAATTGAAAAGTAGTTGTTGTTATGGTATCATTTTTGTAAATTTCCACTGGGATGGCACCGGGCGATTGGTGTAATTTCATTTTTTATTCCTCTTAGTTGTCTTAATTAATACGTGTAGCTTACAAGGCATGTGTAAAAAGGTTCAGAGTATTTGCAAGTCAAAAAGATGCTCTAATATTTTATAGTCTGCCTTCTGCGGATGCAGCCTTGGAAAATGTTTATGGAAGGAGGAGGCAGAGTCTTCACTTTTTATTTGGCGTTATTGCTAATTTGCTATTATTAAAGAAATAAAAGCGTTCTGAAATCGGTGTGCTTAAAAGCGCAGATCCCCATCCCTTTGAAGACCATCGTCATATGATCAATTAGCACTTTTCATGAACCCAAACCAACCCCCCCCCCCCCCCTCCTCTCCCTCCCCCAAACACACGCACACACAGAGTAGTGCTGGAGCAATAAATTTTTATTAAGTGATTTAAAATTTAAAAAAGTAAAACACACAAAGAAGTTAACGAGATTGAGCATTTACTATATATACATAAAGAACAATTATTGATAATGATTTTTTATCAATCATATACATTTTCTGTTCAAATTCTTCATAATCTGTATTAAGAAGAAAGTACTAATTTTATTTAGTCTAACTTTACGAATTCTATTTATTCTGACTTTCTCTTTCAAAATTTTTAGTGTTAAGAAGATATGAAAATGCGTTTATCTCTATAAGAAGAGTGCATTTCTAGGTGTGAAGTAGAAGGGAAGAGATGTCGCAATCGAATATTGAATAAAACGACTTTTTTTTTATTATCGCTTTGATTATATATATGATAAATTACTTCCCCCTACTTATAAGTAAAGGAAGGTAAAGAGAGCATTCTCTACTAATAGTTTCTTCCGTGGCTCGAACCCAATCTGATTAAGAACAGAATACTCATTCATCACATCGGTGGTGGGTTGACACTACCACTTTAATAATCTTTACACGTCTAAAATGAAAGAAAATGAATACCACCTTTTAACTTTTTTCTTTCCTTCTGGAAATTCGTGTGGAATGTTGAAGTTCGAAAAGAATCATAGTTGAAAAACACGGCCAAGAAAACTTCAAAGTTGCATCTACGACTACCAAAGCTATTTCGTTGATCAATTGTCTACATTAGACACAACTAAGCCGTTCCCTTTCCAACTAATAATTTCCTAATCATATGACCATCTTTGCCTAGTTTAGGAATATTAGCCTTTTTTTTTTCTTTCTTTCTTTCTTTTATCCTTGTTAAGGGAGGTGGCTAGCTGTGCATGATATCTAAATATATTTTAATTTACAGGTTTAATAATAAATAAATATCTACTTATAAAGTTTATAGCAAAGCATTAAATAAATTTGTCATCGGTGTGCCTTAGAATACAAAATACATTACATATATAGAGCATTTCTTTGTAATTAGTTGCGCAAAGGGACTCATCTTGGGTTTAAATCTCATCAGCCTACGTACTAAATAATGGGTTCGAGTATCTAGCACGATATGTCGATATCACCATTTCTTTAAAGTTTTAAAGCAAAGAGGACGACTATAGTAGTATAGTTGTCACATTGGCAAGTTTTGTGCATTTCAAAAAGCTAAAACAAACAACATTTCGTATTTTTTAAAAAGTACTTCTAATTGTTTGAGCTCTTCTTTTATTGCATTATTTTGCTGCTAGTTTAAAGTTGAAGCTTTTTTCAAAGAACGCGTTTACTTTGGGAGTAAGGTGAACACTTTTGAAGACATGTGCATTTAAGATAGATGAAGAAATATGCAACAAAAGAACTTGAAAGACATATTCAAGAAAGCAAGTGATCATTTTCATATCGATTCCATGATTACTATTGAATACACTATTGGCCGAGAGTTATCGTGAAAGAGTTGAGGAATGTATTTGTTCTACTTGGCTAACGATAAGGATACTTTTGTACAAAAACAAACAAAGGGTATAATTGCTCTATTTTCTTTATAGTCCGGGAGTATATCTGTTTCATTTAGCTAACAGTATAGATACTTTTGTGCCAAAAGACAAGCGAAAAATTTAATTACTATAACCAATAATTCAAAAATATTTTTGACCGTTCTCCCTCGAAGAAAATGTAATCTCAAATTTCTGGTTGGAGTTAATGTAAAATTTAACCAATTGCTTGCATGTAGACAGAGTACGGAGAGATGAACTAAATCTGTCATCCGAATAAAATAATGTTGTTGTAGACTTTTTTGGTTAGCCGACATGAAAAATGAAAATAGAAACAGTTGAGCCACTCGCCTCGATTTTCTATTTTTGACTTATTCCTACTTAGGTAATTTTTTATTAACTTTCATTTTTATAAAATGACGGATTTTGGACTATAAGAGTTGAGACATCTAGTTAAATTTAATTAAGACATAAATTATTTTTAACTTCTTGAATAGAAACTACATAATAGATATATAATGTTCTTATACAATATAGTAAGGATTATAATCGAATAGTTAGATCCTCTATCCAAAATCAGAAATTTTGGATTCCAGTCTTAGGTATAATCTTCTTTTTAATCTAAAAATGTTTTTTATTTTTGATGAACTTTAAACATTGTGCGAATTCATATTAACCAGGTTCCAATGCAAATAGTAAATATCAAGTGAGAAATTACTCAAAAAGAGTAATACTACTAATATTAGAGAAAATGACAATTATGGTCCCTTATGTTTGAGGGTAGGCTTAAAATAGTCCCTTAAGTTGCACTGAACAATTTTGATCCTTTAAGTTTGCTAAAAGCTAAAGACTTTTAGTCACAAATATTTACCGAACTCTATATGTTAGATTTGACAGAACTATTAAAAAATAGAAAAATTAGCGGGAACTCACATTTAGAGTTACAATTTTTGTAGTTTCTGCTATTTTTTGTTTATTTCTAGAATTTGATACAACTTTTCGAGGTATAATTTCTGCTATTTTATATATTGTTCAGTTTTTCACGTAACACATTTCAGGATTTGATGAGACTTTTTTGATGTTTATGGTTAAATCTTCTCATTTTCATGTAGTGCAGTTTATTGGTCTAGTGCAGTTTTTCATGTAACACATTTTAGGATTTGAATTTTGATGAGACTTTCTTGGTGCTTATGGTTAGATGTTTTATTTTCTACTGTTCCTGTCAAATCTAATGAACATAAATTGTTAATTTTTGGCAAATTTAAAGGACCAAAAATATCAATGCATACTTAAGGGACTATTTTGAACCTACACTCAAACATAAGGGACCATTTTTGTCACGTTCTTACTAATGTTCCATCCTTTTCTAAAGCCGCGGGAGGAAAGGTGTACACGTCTGACGCCACAGTGCCACACGGACAAAGACAAGTCCACGAAATTTCGTGATAGGGGTAAATTCGTCCATCAAATAATAGGATTATAAACACATAAGAGGTCAATTTTGTCTTTATATCAAATTTTATCGAAGTGCATCATCGGACTCAGCTACGTCTCGGGTCAGTATCCATCATCTCCAAGCCCAAAAACGAAGAAAATCTTCTCTTCAATTTGAACTAGATCTCAATTTCTTCCAATTAATTTCAAATTTCTGTACGATTTTCGGTAATATATTTACCTTCTTTTTAGGTATGTACATGTTCATGCTTTCGTTTTTTTTTTTTTTTTTTCAACAATCTATTTCGATCTACTTACCTGGATTATTATGCGGATTTTTTTTTGTTTGTATGATTCGTATGTCTCTCGGCTGTTTGGTTTATGGCGTTTATAATTAAGAGATAGTGGTAAAAAACACACATGAAGTATCACTTTTTTTGCGAGTTTTCTAGCTGAATTATCATGAGTTTTCGTTTCCAACCTGAGTTTTCTACCTGAATTATCATGAGTTTTCGTTTCCAACCTGAGTTTTCTACCTGAATTATCATGAGTTTGCGTTTTCCTTTAATTATCTGCGTGGAGTGCCATTTGACACCAATTTTTAAACAAAAAAAGAGTGTATACCACGCACCATTTGATACTAGTCGAGATGTTTTTGATAAATAGTTAGTGATAGTTCAGGTCGGAAACGCAAACACTTGATAGTTCAGGTAGGAAACTCGAAAAAAAAAATGATACTTCAGGTGTGTTTTTGACCATTATCTCTCTAATAATTAATAGTGTTTCAATTCGATAATATGTGCTTTCCGTTCGATAGTAATGTACTTAAATACTGTAGTTTCCGGTTATTTGGAACAATTATTTGCTGAATTCCGTGCTTTGGCTATGAACTGTTTCCTGCTATCTAGTCGTAGCATTTCCATCACTTAGTTTCCTTTGAATAATTGATTGTATTTGCTTTTCAAGTCTTGTTTTCTCTTGAGCCGAGGGTCTTTTGGAAACAGTCTCCCTATCTTTCGAGATGGGGGTAAGGTCTGCGTATACTTTACTCTCCCCAGACTCCATATTGTGGGATATCACTGGGTATGTTGTTATTATATTTTCTTTTCAAGTCTTATTGTTTATAATTGCCCTCTTTGGTAACTTCGGAAAAAGAAAAAAAAGGAAAGAATTGCTTATAGATGTCAGTATATATGGTTTTTATTCTTGTTCTAGAGACTCAATTAAACAAAACCTATTCCTAAACAAATACGAACCAGTTAGAATTTAGCATATTACAGTTTAATTGCAGAGACTCATGGATGGTTAAGTTAATTTTGGTAGATTGGAATATCGAAATATGGGGAGCAATTGTTTACCTTTTTTGTAGGTGCAGCTGCTTTCACCTTTTTCTTTAAGAAAACATCAAATCATTAGGTTGTCTATATAGTACTAGAAATATCTAAACAACCAGATGAATAGAGTATAGCTCTCAAAATATCTTGACAGACTTAGCTTCATCAAACTGCCATTTGAGAATTGAGATAGAAGGCAATGCTTTATATGGCGTTGAACTTTTTTTCATGCAACAGCCATATGAGTAGAAAAGGATAGCATAAAACCTTCTAACAAGGAAGATATTCCATGCTTGACGTTATCCTTGTCTTGTTATTATCTTCTGGATGTATCCTACAACTTTCCTGATTATTTTATCGCTAAGACCAGGGTAAGGACGGTAAGAGGAGACTCGGAGCACTTCCCTGTTATGATGGGGTTGCATCAGGGATCAGCTCTTAGCCCGTTTCTATTCGCCCTGGTGATGGATGAATTGACGCGATAAATACAAGGTGAGGTGCCTTGGTGTATGTTGTTTGCGGATGACATAGTCCTGATTGACGAGACTCGCAACGGAGTTAACGATAAGCTGGAGAGCTGGAGACAGATGTTGGAGTCTAAAGGATTTAAATTGATTAGGACCAAGACAAAATACTTGGAGTGCAGGTTCAGTGGCCTACCGCGTGAGGCTGACGGGGAAGTGAGGCTTGGTACCCAGGCCATTCAAAAGAAAGGAAGTTTCAAATGGGGATATCGACGACGATGTTTCACATCGTATTGGTGCAGGGTGGATGAAATGGAGGCTCGCCTCCGGAGTGCTGTGTGATAAGAAAGTGCCACCAAAACTTAAAGACAAGTTCTACAAAGTGGTGGTTAGACCGACTTTATTGTACGGGGCGGAGTGTTGGTCAGTCAAGAAATTTCACGTTCAGAAGATGAAAGTCGCGGAAATGCGAATGCTGCGGTGGATGTGTGGGCACACTAGGAGGGATAGAATTAGGAATGAAGATATCCGAGACAAGGTGGGAGTGGCATCGGTGGAGGACAAGATGCGGGAAGCGAGACTGTGATGGTTTGGGCATGTGAAGAGGAGAGACACAGATGCTCCAGTGCGGAGGTGTGAGAGGTTGGATATGGACGGTTTCAGGAGAGGCAAAGGGAGGCCGAAGAAGTATTGGGGAGAGGTGATTAGACAAGATATGACACAGTTTCAGCTCACTGAGGACATGACCTTAGATAGGAGATTGTGGAGGACTCAGATTAGGATAGAAGGCTAGGTGGCTTATTCTTTCACCTTAGTAGTTGTAGTTTTGCTCATTTGTTTATTACCATTTGATTTCTGCATTTGATTGCTGCTTATATTTGTTGGGCCGTTGTACTTTGGTTATCGTATTTATCTATAATAGTTAATGCTCCTTTCTTTCCGGACTGTTCTACCATGACTTTCTCGCTTTTGTTATTCCTTGTTTTCATATTGTTTTCGATATGCTTGGGCCTATCTGACCTTTTTGTCTTGTTTTCCTCTCTTGTTCTCCTCTCTTGAGCCGAGGGTCTTTCGGAAACAGTCGCCCTACCTTTCAAGGTGGGGGTTAGGTCTGCGTACACTCTACCCTCCCCAGACCCCACATGGTGGGATTATATTGGGCTTGTTGTTGTTGTTGTTGTTGTTGTTGTTCAATCTTCATCCATGATAGCCTCGAATACTCTATGAAGTAAGCACAAATTCTTCACTTCTTTCTTCCACCATGTTCGAGTATGTGAATCTTTATAGGTGGTTGAACCTTGTGTACTAAAGAGTAAGGACTTGAATGGTGTTGGTCCCTTTGATGAAGAGCATATTCTAGGCTTTTCAGCTGAAGATTAGCTTCCTTAACAACAGCCTATTATTCTAGCTTACTGTGTTCCTCATCAAGAGCTTCTTTCACTTGTGGAAAAATCTTTTTTGGTTTATTCCATTTCTTTTTGCCCTCGTTACTTTGGGTGACCTGTCTTATCCTTGGTCAAGCACTGCCAATTTTTTAGTTGTAATTGAAATTGACTTGTGGGAAACTTTTGTTCACTTAATGAAACATCTTCACTTTACAAATTTGAAGGGGAGCCTTGACGTAATTGGTAAAGTTGTTGCCATGTGACCAGGAGGTCATGGGTTCGATCCGTGGAAACAACCTCTTGTAGAAATGCAGGGTAAGGCTGCGTACAATAGACCCTTGTGGTCCGGCCTTTCCCCAGACACAGCGGGAGCTTAGTGCACCGAGCTGCCCTTTTTTTTCCTTCACTTTACAAATTTCAAAGGCCAAGAAAATTCCAATCTGTTCCTGAAGGGGATCGAAAAAAGAGGTCATGTCTCAAAAGAAGAGCTTGGTGAAGCAAAGCGAATTCTGGGCTTAGTCTGAAGAAAGTGCGCCTTTTAGCTGGATAGAATGTTTACTCAGTCACTGTTCATCAGACCCTATTTTTCCAATCTTTTTGCTGCCCTGATCTTATAATTTGGGCTTATTTTAGTCTGTACAAAATATGATAGTTGGCCCTCTAAATTCAAAGGGAACAATATGTAAGCTCATTGTAAATGACCTGGTAATTCTGAACAAGATTTTCTCTTGATTCTTCTTTTTGATGGTAAACCCCCTCATCAGGGGCCAACAATGTTTCTCTACGCTTTTCCCACTTACAACAGGAACAACAACAATATACCCAGTGTAAAACAAAAAAATTGAAAAAATAAAAAAGGAAAAAAGAAAAAAAAAGAAAGATGCTCAAGTGGGGTCTGGAGAGGGTAGAGTGTACACAGACCTTACCCCTACCTGGACAGGTAGAGAGGTTGTTTCTGATAGACCCTCAGCTCAAGTAATGCAGAAACAACACAAGGATAGCACGAGACTAAAGCAGAAGAGACAACAAGTAGTAATAGAAACTAAGAATAAGTAATATGTGAATACTATAATAAATTTACACTCTTCTCCCGCTTAGTGACTCGTATTCCCATTGGTTGGAAGTGGAGGGCTCTTTCCACTTGAGCAACCTCTCCTATCAATATTTACTGTTGGTTGATTGATTTTAATGATAGCCATCCACCTAAGCCTTGGTGGACTGAGTTACTGTGGATCTGTACTTATTGGAGGTAGCAGCCGGTGCCGGATGGATTAGTCGAGATGCGTATAAGTTGACCTGGACACCACTATTATTAAAAATTGTTCTGAAATTATAGGTTTGTTTACATTTGAAAATATGGAAGAAACCTTTTAAAAATATTTTGATGCTCCCTATTTATTGTTTTATCTGAAAATTCATGTGGCTCCATTCCCTGTGTAAGTTCCCTCCCTCCTTCCATTCCTGACTCCACCACTGTTGCCAAGCCTCTGCCTAATGGGAACAGATTACTAGACTTTGCTGGCGGGGATAAAAAGTTAGAATTTGAGTTCACTTAACTAACAGCTTTGCCTGCTCTTTGTTTCTGCATTATTTTCCCGTGGACTTATAATTTTTCTTGGGCACTTCCTACCTGGATTTGTAATGCCCTACTTGTTCTATGTATCATCATTTTGGAATTCGTGGGTTTATTGAGCATATCATACATTTACAGGTTGTAGCGTTTCTTTGGTGGTCAAGCGGATAAGGGAAGCTTCACAGCATTATCTCTTAGTTTCAATATATTTTGAAGCTAAGACATGGCAGAAAAAGCATGTGTAAAGCGCCTTCAGAAGGAATATAGAGCACTTTGTAAAGTACGTAGCCTTTTAGGTGCTTGTAATTGTTCTACATTTGAAGCATTACCAGATACTTATTTCAGTCTAAAGTTATTTGCAACTTCCCCTAGTTTCCTATTATTGCAGGAAAAAAGTCCTCCTAAAGTGTGAAACTACCGCAAATCACCAGGAATGTTTGAAATAATATTTTGTCTACCCTTGTGCACAGTACCACATTGAATTCCGGTTGCCATAATATTTGTTAATTATGGGATGGTGGGTTCTTGCTTTTATCCACACCATTGCTAGGTCTGAAAATATGGCTGTTGTGTGCTTGAATTCCTGTCAAATCTTGGAGAATGTTTTACTTCATGGACCTACTGATACTGGATGTCATACTCCTATGCCTTTTGTGGGCTAGTCTATTCTACACTTGCAAAATTGATTGTGTTCTACAGTGCTCTAAGGTTGTGTTGCATGCTCCATTGCAGGAACCCGTCTCCCATGTTGTGGCCCGCCCTTCTCCGAATGATATCCTTGAGTGGCGTGAGTCCTTCTGCTCATATTCTTGCAGTCAATTATGGAGTAAAATTATGTCTTAACAATTGAAGATTTTTTCCTTTTTCCTTTATAAGTAAAGTAAGTCTTTAAAACGAAACGTTATTTCTAATTAATGTAACTGGCTAGATTTATTTACAGGGAGTAGCCCTCCTTTCGTTTTTTTTTTTTTTTTTTCCTTTGGGGTCTCTTCATCAATTAACTTATCTTTGTTTGCTTGGATATTACTTATGTTCCTACTTCTACCTAAACTGTGGCTCCAGATTATGTTTTGGAGGGGAGTGAAGGAACACCATTTGCAGGTCTCTACTTTTTTCTGAATTCAGTATTTATATTATTTGATTAGCTAATAATGTTGGGTGATGGCACTCTTGTTCCTCCAACCCATCTTGTTGGACTTGTTTGTGTCATTATCGAGTATTTGTCATTTTTTGGAATTTATTTATGCTCCTTTTTTTTGCTATTGTTGTGGTGGTTGTTCCTGATATGATACCAATTCCTATCATTAGGTGGATATTATTATGGGAAGATCAAGTTTCCTCCAGAATATCCGTTTAAACCTCCAGGGATAAGGTAGTCTAATCTCAGATGAGTTTGAAATTCCCTGCTTGTCTCAACTCTATAAGCTAGGTTGTTTCCATGCTTTTGAGGGTTTTGTTCCTGCCGATTTTACAGCGCTATTTCTTTTTCTGTAGTATGACTACTCCAAACGGAAGATTCATGACACAAAAGAAAATCTGCTTATCTATGAGTGACTGTAAGTGCTATTAGAATTGCAAGGTAGTTACAGTTTTCTGTTGCTTTGAGATGATGTTTGTCTGTTCTTAACTTTGGTTGTCCTATTTTTTCACAGTCCATCCAGAGAGTTGGAATCCGATGTGGTCTGTGTCAAGGTAATGAGCTGCGAACAGACATTGCTACTTTTTTTTTTTTTTATGACAACAGACATTACTGCTTATTTGTCAGGCAAGACTTTCTTTAGTGCCTGTTTGGTAACTAGAAACTTGTCGGTTTTTGTTTCTGTAATGACAAGGAAGAACAATTCATTCTTGCAACTTTTTAAAAAGAGACTTTCTGTTCTGGTTTCTGCAATGACAAGGAAAAACAATCATTCTTGGAGCTTTCAAAAGAAAAAATGATTTCTTGACTAAAAGGTTAAATGTGTTTTTCACTTACGAAACATTTTGTTTTCAGGACCACTCCTCATTCTCTCCCTGCCACCTTTGCCCCACCTCACTGCACTCCAGGCCCACCGTAAACAGACTCCCTATCCCGAGGCAGCCAGGCCCCCTCTTTTGCTCCATCTTAGCTTAAACCTTTGCCCTATCTCTCCCCGTACTTTTAATTCCATTCACTCATTCCATGTAAATAATGCTTGAAATAATGCCTTTGTCCACCAAATTTGTTCTCTCTTTCAATGACAAAAGCAACTACTCTCAATTCCAAGCTAGTTGGAGTCGATGATATGAAATCTCAAACTCCATTGAGAGTTGCACTCCATTTGGTCCCAGTTCATGCCAATACTCAATAGTTTGTCTTTTAGGACAGATTAGGGGTTCTCAGCACTAGATATTCTTGACATTTTCTACTGACATATAAATGCCTTAACAAATTAAAAGACTTGTAACAGACAAGGGAACTAATCTAACCCTACCACGACTATTTCTTAATGCCAACTAGTTGTCTTGCTTATATACGTCTTTTGCTACCATTTTATTTTGTTTTTCACTAAGTCAACGAAGTTGCCGAGAGAATTCGTGATAACTTCCCTCCATGTGTGTCTACTTTCTTATAAATATTTTTAAAATTAGTATTTGATATTTAACATGTTTCTGATTTCTTTTTGAGAAAAACAGTAAAAACATGTCTATATATCTTTTTACAGCTAAAAAATGAGAAGTTTTATTATCAAATGGGCTAAATACTTTTCGTCTTTGCTTGGGCTAATTTTTCCCTGTTTTGCATGCAGCATACTCACAGGACTTCTCTCATTTATGGTAAAGTTCATTGCAACTGATGCAGCTTATAATGACTCCCAGTGTTCCTATGCCATCTGCTTATGTATTTTCTGAGTCGTGCTTGGTTTACTTTGTGTTTTGTCTTTTATCAAATATTTATTTCTTTTATATGTATCTGGCCAATTGAGTTCTCTCTGACTGTGTGCATGGAATCCGTATAAATGAAATAGATTCTTCATTTTGAGACCACTGGTAAAGGTTGAGACAATCTGAAGTCATCCCGCTACATTAGGATCAATTTGAGCGAGCATAAAAGCTACGTCTGAGTGATATAGTGCAAAAGGAGAGAGCTTTGATAATTGGTGATGTTGCTTCAAACTTTCCCCTTGTGGCTCTATGTCTGCTTTCCAAAAGGAGCATTCTAAACTTCCCTGTTCTATCACCTCTGTGAGATCCCTTTGCCAGCTATATGTTCTTTACCTCTAATTATCTAATATCTCCATCTATCCTCACTGTCCAAAATATGCACAAAGGGACTGTTTACCAAACTTTTCTATGCTTCTTGTCTATCTTTTGACCCTTCCATATGATGATAGTTTCACTCAGACCACCTGGCATGACCCAGTGACACCAAAAATATTCAGAAACATGAACCAATTCTCCTATTTCTATCTGCAGTTTATGAATATGCGGTTGACTGATTCAATTGATGGCTTGCTTAGACAGCATCTTCTTCATTTGCTGAACCATTTCCTTTTGCAAATCATATTGGGGTTTAAACATGCATTGTGTAATGCAGCTGCTATTTTCATGTTCTAACTATGTATACTTGCAGATGGACAATAGTCCTACCACAGGCAGTGTATCGACAACAGTTGCTGAGAAAGAGAAGCTCGCGAAGGCTTCTCTGGCTTTTAATTGTAAAAAGTGAGTTGACTGTGGGTTCATTGCTGTTGTGTTGTATTTCTCTCAGATAATTGAGTTTTGTAGTTTCATGGTTCAAGATCTGCTGCACGAAAGATGGATATGCTATTTTACCGTGTGTATTTTGTTTAATTACGTCTTTATTTGGTCGGGTAACTTACTCTCTATTTTTTTGTAATGATAGCCCAACCTTTAGGAAATTATTTCCAGAGTATGTCGAGAAGTATGAACAGCAGCAGCTCCCAACGCAGCCTGTTCCAGAGCAGGTACCATCCGTGACAGCTCGAGCAGAACAGTCTAGACCCTTGTTAGAAGAGCATGACAATTCCACAAAGGATGAAGTGAATAGAGTGAAGCCTCTAAAAGACGCCAATAACCAACAGAGGAAATCTTTCCCAACTTGGTTGTTGCTGTTGCTAGTTTCAATTTTTGGTGTTGTAATGGCCCTGCCTCTGCTTCAGCTTTGATGACTGCAATCTTGTGTTATTCGCTACAATGAAGTACAGAGCACCCTAAATCGCAGTAATATGTTAGTCATCCCTGCTCTGGTTTCCTGATATTTACCTAATTTTGTAGGTTCTCATTTACCTATGGGGAATGTATAGGCATGACTCTAAGTGGAGATCTAACTGATCTCTCAATCTATAGCTAAAATGGCTTTTAATTTCGTATTGTGCATGTCAATGGGAAGATGACACAATGTGGTTTCTCTATGAAGGGCTAGAGTTGCAGGAGGTAATTGTTTGCTTTTTCCGTTTAGTTTGCGAATTTAGGCCTTTTTATTTTCCGGGTGGGGAGGGGGGGTAGGGGATGTATGCTCTTGCGAGGTATATATAAACTTATCGTAATCGTATGCTCGACATTTTGAGCAAGTGAAGTCAGTGGCCAAGCCACAGTAATGGTGGCATAATTATCACATCTGTTTAATATGAAAATAGTGGCATAAAAATGCAAATTGTCATTACTAATGCTTTTCCTGGTGCTGCTCTTCACGTGTTTTTTTTGTTAACCTGCTGATCACGTGTTCGATCAGCTATTTCGTGTAGTAGCTTTTGTCTGACTAAACCACTTATTTCCGAGGATCTTACTCGTCATAAGGCTTGCTTCATTAAAATCTGAGCTTTTCTTTATCGAAAAAACGGATTATATCACTCAATAAACTACGTGTCTGAGCGCTGATTAGCAAGTTTGATGCCCTAGTAAATATGAATGGTAGATCAATAAGGATAACAAATTAATTACCATTGACATATGGTAAATATGTAAAAGCAGAGATGAAAATCCAAGACAAATGCTTCAATAATTAGCAAGATCCATGCTTGAAACCCATGATTCCTGGCATGATAATGCCAAATTGATCCTCTTTTCACGTGACTTGTCGCCCACTGGGGAATTATAAATACCTTTCGCCGTAAACACCGAAAATTGCGCCGTAAAATTGCCCATCTTAATACACCTCCATTTTATAGAAATTTAGAAATAAATAAGAGTACTCTACAGTTCATACAGTGGAGACAAGAATTCCTACGTTAGCAAAAAGGACGCCTTTATTCCCTACTTTTGTTATTTAATTAATTATGAGATATGATTCATGTCTCTCCCTCTTGGTTATTTTTTACCAACTCCATAACACTAACTTCTTTATGAATTCACGTTCTCAATCCAGAAAAGCTCAAGAATCAAGAGCTACAAAGGAGAGTTTTTTTAAGAAACTCTTTCCCTAGGTATGCCCTTTATGAAATTGGAAAAAAAGACATCCCTTCACTTTTTTTCTTTATAATTTCTATTTTTGAGATTTGTAATTTAGCCTATTTAGTCATTTATATCTCTGTACTGGTAGTGACAGTGTTGACTCATTTCAGTATTAAAAACAGTTGCTTATGCTGATCCGTTTCTTTCACTGTTAAGCTTTGGTAATCCAACCACCATTTTTTGCCATCTTTACTTATACACTCTAATGGGATATAGAAAAGCCTTAGCTGGCCTTTCCCTCTTTATAACGTACCTTTTCTCTTTTGGAATATACTAACATTAGGGAAACCATTGGAACAAAATGTATCTCTATAGGCATGATTTTTAATCTAAAAAATTTCGCTTCACAGAGCTCTAACTGAATTGAAAGTCCCAGAGCAAAGCATGAACAAGTTTCCCATATACCCAAAATATGAAGCTGGGGATTATTGTGGCTATGAGTTTGATCCTCAGACAGACTTTATGGATGTAAGTCATTGTTTTTTGCATTTTATCTTTAACTCGTATACAGTTGATATCTTTTACTCCCTTTGTCTCAATTTATGTCACCTTTTTTGCTTATAAATAATCAATTTGACTAGTCTTTGAAGTTAAAGTCGATTAGATCAACTCAATATTTTTAAATTTAAATTATAATACGAAAAAAAATACTATAAGATGCAATTTTTCTCATATTCGAAAAACTACATTTTAAAATGTTGTATGTACCAATTTCAATAAGGGGAAATCAGGGTGAAGCTAGAGATGCAAGGGGTTCATCCGAACTCTTTTTGCGTGGAAATTATACTATACTTATCAGTTTATTTTTTTTATGTATATATTATAGATATTGAATTTTTTTTTACTTTTTCACGTGTTTATTTCTTTAAATTTTGAATCCCTTTAGTGAAAAAATCCTAGCTTTGCCACTGAATGAAAGTTCAACAAGTACTACAAGTCGAACCCATAATTTCAAAAGATTCAGTGATAAGAAACTTATTAAAACTTGAAACCATCGAATTCAAATTCTGAATCTGCCTCTCAATTCCAGCCATATTACATTTGAAGATTTACGAGTTGCACATGTTACAGTTCTTGTCAGAAGCAAGAAATCATGCATCTGAATGGCAATGCAGTGCTACACCTCCACGTTCAGTAGAATTGGGAAAGAACAATTCTGAAAAGGAAGTGAAGAAAACTAACAAAAAGTCATGGAAAAGCTCTTTGTTTTCATGGCTGAAGAGTGATAATAATAAGAAGAATCAGCAGAGCAGAGAACCTCCAAAAGGCTCAACCATTAACAAGCCAAAGCGTGGATTTGTATCGGGTCCAATGCCAGGGATTAGTGGGCCGGGTTTTATAGCTGGAAGGCCCAATAAGCCTTTGTCTGGGCCCCTCACAAGTTTGTTCAGTCCAATGAACAAAGTGGATAATGAGATACCATATTTGTGTCTTCAGAAGGTTAAGGATAGTAACCCTGGTGTTCAATCTTATGGACCTGTTTATCTGGTAACTTAGCAACTTTGGTTTGGCTGAGGTTGGGTTTCTTGTTCTAGATTATCTTTTATGTTGCTAAGGGTAAGTTTAATTTAGCAGAGACTAAAGGTAACTGTGAATTTATGGGTTTTAATTTCTGAGAGGTG
This sequence comes from Lycium barbarum, assembly GCF_019175385.1. Taxonomy (NCBI): domain Eukaryota; kingdom Viridiplantae; phylum Streptophyta; class Magnoliopsida; order Solanales; family Solanaceae; genus Lycium; species Lycium barbarum. Next base: position 148,501,414 of record NC_083339.1, read on the forward strand.
ATGAATGCTAACAAATTTCATTTGCATAAAGAATTTGCGATTTGTTGAAAAGAATAGAACTTTGTTTATCATTTCATGCAAATTTAGAGAGATTTTCGGGATTCAAGTGAACTCATTATTTTCAGCTTGAATTAGGATGCCTATTGTAAATCTAGAAAGATTTTCTGAATTCGCACATCAGCATGGCATTGGAGTATTAAAAAACATTATGATCACCATTGAAATCATTATTATATTCTGTACAAAGAATACACGAAATCATTCAACATCCTTTTGAGTGTTTGACTTCACTTGCAAATGTTGAAGTCATCATCTGCAAGTTGAAGTATTTTAAATATTGGTGAAGTATTGGAAATTTTGTTTGAAGAGTACTCTTCAAGTGAATAACTAGTTCTCATTCAAAAAAATATACTAACTTCTTTTCCTAGAAGAAATTCATGTCCAAACGCTACTTGTCAACTTCCAAGTACTGTTTTTAGCTTTAACTTTGCACACTTTTATCTTTTAATTCAACCAAATATTGTCCAAACGCCTGCATAATGTTTCGAGTAAGCTGTAAAATAGATTTACAACGAATTTTAGAAGCCATACAACATATGAATACTCGCATTAATAACTAAAAAAATTCCTAATACTCTCCCGTAAGAGAAGATAGATTCTCCCCAATTCTCAAACAGAGAAGCCCCTTGGCCCTTGCAATTTGTTTTACACATATACAATCTAGCATTACATATACATAATTATCTAAAGATTCCAGACAAATTCTCATCTGCATCAAGAATCAATCAATCAATTAACTATAACCTAAGTAATAAATTATACTTCTGGAAATTCCAGAAATCACCAATATTTAGCTTTGGCCCCTGCTTCCTTGTTCTATATCTACATTTCTAGGACTACAAGGATTCACCCTGCTTAAAAGCCTCGTCAAAGATCTCAATCTTGTCAGTGTTGGTGTTTTCTGGTCTTCTTCACCTTCAGTACTAGCCAGTCTCGGAATTTCAATAACCAAACTCCCATCCGGCCTATTACTTGTTGATGCTGTTGATGTAGTAGTACTAGTCGTACTCTCATCTCCCCAAAAAAAAACATTAGTTGGTACATTTCGCATCTCTGTCGAAGCTGAACCTTCTTCTACTGGTGCACTAATGGCCTCAGAATTCGACTCTACAGTGTTTCGGCATAAAGGACACGTGGAATGTGATTGAAACCACATGTCAATACAATCAACATGAAATCCATGATTGCATTTAGGCAGAAGTCTTGTTTTTTCACCTTCAGAAACTTCACTAAGACAAACAGAACATTCCAATCCATCTTTAAAATCCTTAGTATTAAATGGAATTATAGGAATAGTTTTAAGGATAGAAGGGTCAAGGCCTCTGCGTCTGGCATTCATTTCTTGATAACCACCAGCAAAGTCTAACCGGCGACGGCGGCGTCGCCTTGTGCCGTCGTCTTCTTGCCGGTGACGCCCGAAAAATTTCTCGTATAAGTGAAGGAAGAATACTAAGAGTACTACAAGGAAGAGAAACATGATGACAGCCATCATGATCTTAGCGATAAGCGCAATCATACCTGAGTCACCTAATTTGCCACTTCCCATTTTTAAACAACTTTTTATTAAGAATCTGAAACAAAAAGACTGATTTTTGAGTTTGCAGATTCTGAAAATCCTATCAAATTCGACAGGCGTGACAGAGATAGATGCTTCCGTAAGTTTACTTTTTTTTTTTTTTTTTTTTCAGGAAAGCTAAATGCTTTTAGTTTTCCAGAGGATCGAATCTTGACTAACTGACTTATTGTAATATCAACCAGGGAGGTTTGTATGACGCTTCTCAATCAAAGACCAGAGCGAATTCTTGAAAATTTTTGGGGGAGCAAATTTTTGACCAAGATTGAAATTTTAGAGTGAAACCCAATAACATGTAAAGGATTCAGCTAAAACCCAGTAAGGAACTATTGAGTATACTCTGAAAAGTTGCAAGCTTTGTAAAGAGGGTTTAGAGGTGAAGAGAGAAATGCAATTTTAGTTGAAAAAATACGAAACTTGGGTCTTATTAGAAGGTGAATAGGGAGTTTAAAAGTTGTAAAGAAAATGGGAAGAAGCTGAGAATGGAGTCTAAGGTTGATTGTGACAGTGGAAGGTAAATGAAAAGTAGAGTCACCAAAAGACTCCCAAGATGGGCGGCTTATGAGACTATGGAGAAGTTCAAAAGAAGCTAAGCTAAGACTCTGGCCGCCTTGTCGCAATTAAACTTGTGGACTTCAATGGCGTGGACCAAAGACCATTAGTTATGAGTTTGAACATTCAATGGAAAAAGAATGGGTCTTGATCTCCATCAGAGTTACGGAGATGAATTCAAGATTTAAAGTTCATATTTGAAATTTATGAATTGTTTAATGAACTTTAAATTTTTTAATACATATTTAAGATATGAGTAAAAACTACGTAAATCTATAGATAAAGCTTCGGATCTATCATTGTGCGTGACTCTCTGAACATTCAAATCCCCCCTACTTGTCATATTTCGGCATGAGTTTAATAAGTTATATGACCGTCAAATTAAAAAAATAAAAATTGTATCACTAATTATTTCATATGAGTAATGTTATAATTTTTTGTATGGAGTATATAGTAATTTACACTATCGTGTTATCGTTATTTATTGTAATAATTTGGAGTAGTTTCAAAATTACATATCTTACTTTTATAAAAAGTTTCTCTAAATATCAGTGTTTTAAAAGGCGTTTTCGGGGCGAGCCCCGGGGCGAGCCTCGATGCGAGGCGTACCTAAATTGCCCCGAGGCTATGGTGGGAGGCGAAAGTATCGAAAGGCGTACGCCCAGCAATTCGGGGCGTACGCCTGGGCGTTTGGGGCGTACGCCCGGGCGTTTGGGGCGTACGCCCGGGCGTTTAGGGCGTAAGCCCAGAATTTTTTTTCAAACTAAAACGAAATTTGTTAAATAAGTCCTTAGTATAATGCCCAAATTCTCAAAAGTCAACATGTAATTACTCAAATGTTTTAAAAAGGAACTGAAATATTAAATTTAAAAGTCAAGACTTTTTTTTATTGCTAGAATGCCTAATATATGTTCTTTTCCAACTATTTATCTTGTCTTCTACTATCTCAAAAAAGTAACGAGCAGTCACTTGTACTTGTAAGTAGCGTATAATAGATTGTTCTAATTAGTTTTTTTTGTGGGGGTAGAGCATATATATATATATATATATATATATATATATAGACGTATAATATATTGTTCTAATTTTTTTTTTTTTTGTGGTGGAGCATATATATATATCTCTTGAGTTCAGCCGGTGCTCTTTGGGCCCCATCGTCACGTGAACTTTTATATATATATATATCACTTATTTATAGTTTTCTTCATTTTTTACGCTATTTCACCTATTTAAAAGTATTGATTATAATTATATTATTTTATAAAATATTAAAAATTAAAACCCCATGGGGCTTACGCCCCGTGCCTCGGGGCTTACGCCTCACTGAGGCAGACGTAAAACGCCCCGCCTTACGCCTTCGCCTTTTAAAACACTGCTAAATATATTTTGAATGATGTGATAGTTTAAAGGTATTTTACTATAGTATAGACATATGTATATAACACTAAATATATTTTGATGAGACCAATTAACTTAACAGTAGTGTTTTATACTCTTACTAATGTAGTTAGTTACGTCCTACATTAGATCTCATCTATTTCTAGTAGTGTATTATGAAGTTCTAAATTTTTATGGTGTATGTTCTTCGCTATGATGTTGTGCCAATAGATGAAACTAGTGAAGATGTTGATCAAAAACTTGAAGAAGCACTTTTGAAAATCAAGATAATAGGATAAGTAGAAGTAAGTTAAAATATTGTGTTGCAAGTTTAAATCATTACTAGTATTCGTATCCGCGCGATGCGCGGACAATATTAAAAAAAAAATTATTTGTAATCATTTCAAATTGAGATATCATATCACAATTTGATATGTTTTGTTTGCGTATAATGAATCATATTGCCTTAAAAAGTTCAACAATTTCCAACACCCCCCCCCCCCCAACCTCCCACCCCCGCGGGAACCAAACCTACATGAGAATGAAGACAACGAATTATATAATTATCAGATAACTTTTATGTTTCATATTTTACTTTATTACATTGTTCTTATTTAAATTATTAATATGAATTTGTATTAGCTTATCATTTGGCTAAATTTACTTATCGAGTGTTACCCTTATTAATATAATTTTTCTTACTCATGAATTTTAGTTTTTGAATTTGTATTCTATTGTTTACAACTATTTAATTTTTAAATTTATGAATAATATTTTGTGTATTGTTTAATTATTGTATTGTATTCTGAAAATTAATTTAAAAGATAAATAAACTCATCTGTCTCTACCCCCACCCCTCCACTTCCACTCTCGTTGTACATTCTTTTCTATTTTATTTTAATTAATTTTCTCTATTTAACATCTTTACCTAGAATCCATAAGTAGTGCCGTGTTTTTTGTATTACTGTTTTTAAGAAAATCACTCATTCATTACTGTAATCGATATAATGGTTTGAATAGGTATATAAATCTATACTTGCGCATATAAATGAAAAATAAAATTTAAACAAATAAGCAGATTATGAGAACTATTGTTTGATATAAAAGTTAAGAAATAGAAGCTACCTTGCAACTAATTTAGAGAGAAAATAGGTCAAATATTAAGTGAAATATGAAAACAAATTATTCCTGTAGAGTTTTTATAAGTCACGTCACTCCCCCCGCACCCCCCCCCTCTTAAATTCATGTAATTTTTGTGCTCTTTTGTAGTGTTGACACCCAATTTTGTCCCGTCTCTCTGCCGAAATACCTATTTTGCGCTTCTAATAGTTTTTTGGAAAAAATAAAAATATATATATATATATTATGTGTTTACTATAATTATTAGCCTCTTATCAATACCGCTATTGCATTATTCTATTAATTACTCTTATTACTGTTACCGCATTTTATTATTATTATTATTATTATTATTATTATTATTATTATTATTATTATTATCATTATTATATATTACTATTATTATAATTCATAATTTTTTATCATTTCGGCATTTTACCAGCTTACGCACACGCATCGCATTTATCTTTGCATAATTAAATAATAGTATTTATTTTACTGTGGATTTTTCGCAATATTATTGCACTGCTATTACAACGCCATTTTTTATCTAAGCATTAATGACGACATATTCCATATTGAGCAATATTTTAACAGAAGTTATTTAAACAAGTCTTTTATTTAAATTTAGAAGCTAAACTATTTCTTGCTCTCAGTCCGCATTTTGACTTACCGGACTCCAAATTAAAGCCCGATTGACTCTTGGTAATTTTAGGACTAGTCCGTATCCCTTGTCTCAATTTTTTTAGAATAATCCATGTTTAATTTACTAGTCCGTTCTTTTAATACCCAGTCTAAAATTTGACCCGGTCCACAAATGGACCGGGTCCAATTCATTTTTTCAGCTGAATAAGGAAACCCTTTTAGGTTTCCCCATCACTTTCCTCCATACCACCGCCGCAACTCCCTCGTCTCCCTCCCCATTTTCATCGTCATCTCCACCATCGCACCTCCCTCCGCCTCCCATCTCCGCCGTCTCCATCTATCTCTCCGTCGCCACCCACCTCGTCATCACCCACCTCCATCGCCATCGCCCTAACTCCACCCACCTTCCACCATCTCCACCGCACCTGTACCCCCCACGTGATTTCCACTTCCTCTGACTTCGCCCATACCTCTGCCATCCATCTGTTCCACTCAACTTCATCACTGACACCATCACGCCCCCCATACCCCCACGTTACTTCCATCATACCACCGACACCCCACGCGTCTGACACCCCCACACCCGCTTGTCGCCACGTTACTTCTCCCTCTGTTCCTTTCGTCATTTTGGTCTTGAACCCAAAACCCTATAAAATGGGGTTGATTCATCGAAACAGGGAGGGGTTTTTGGATGGAGAAAAAACTCCCTAAGATCCGAGTTTCTCGAGTCGCAAAAAATATCGTCCTAAGAAAACATAAGTCTCCTAGGATTCCCTAAACATCAGTCCTTTAGGGGTCATTTCTACCAAGTCAAAAATATTAAATCAATTTTATTTCGTTTACCCTCGATATCAGTTCGAATCCGCACATATGCGAGCTGAATTTGATAAGTGTTCGGAGGTAGATTGAAGATTTAGAATCCCGTTCGCTGCACGACAAAAAGGTAAACCTTAATACATCTCTTGTTTTTGGTCTTTAGCATTTGCTTTAGTTAGTTAAATGTGTAGTTTGTCCCTATCGTCGTTTGTTTGTTGATATTTAGATGCTGTTAGAACAAGGTGTTTTGATTACTAAGATGAGTTGTGAAAGATGAACATTGTAATTTTGGGGTTTTAGACTGAATTCTCGAGAGTTAGAATCTGTTCAAAGATAAATATATATAGAATATACAGTGGATATCAAGGCAAAAAGGGAAGTATGTGTTCGATATACATCTAATATACATAGCACTGTGTGTATAACTTAGGTATATTGGCATGTGAATAAAACAGTTCAGTGTTGCCTCTCTCTCACTCTGTTTATTCGAGTAATATACTCTGACATGAACGAAATCTGTTTGTTTTAAATATGATAGAATGATTATACGTCAATGTTGGTCGCTGATTCGATTTGGTTTCTAATCTGACACAATCAGGTTTGTTTGAGCCTGTTTAGAATAGCTCATTCATTTGCCGAAGATGATTTTGACATTTCAAAGTCAGCGTATTGTTCAATCCAAACTTATGTTTACACAACTCCTGATGTAGGTTAAGTCTGTTGTAGGTTAAGTCTGTATGTTCAATCAAAATTTGATTGCTTAAGTCTGTGGTAGTTTAACATAGTCCTGCAGATTCAGTGGTACTTGTTTATGCTCAATATTAATTGGTTTCAGTCATCTATGATTTGTTGAAAGATGAAATCAGTATGATTAAATATGTTGTAGTATAGTTTGTAGATTTTGTTTGACATGGAAGTAACCTGGGATGCTGTGTTGGGTTCTGTTAACTGAATCAGGATTCTATGGAATTGTTGATTCATAATTTATGAAAAACATGGTCAGTTTAAACTTTAATAATGTGGGGGACTTTGCCTAATCCAGTTCAGTTTGCACATGTCATTCTAAACTGGTCCTTGTGTCCTCATTCATATGTAGAATCACCATCAATCTAGTGGTATATCTAATTTAGACCTCCTGCTTAATACTTGAGACTCTAGTTGTTTTTATTCTTATCATGTACACTTTCCCCTTCTTCCCTGATATTTCCCTCTGTTTATAAGTAGTTAGTTCATGCCTCCGATAAGTGTGAATCCAATGTGCAAATCTGTTTGTTCATCTGCTGTGTGTTGTCTCTTTTGAGTGCTTGTTGCAATATCTGTTATGTTTGTTATGTCTGAGAGAACTATATTTTTTTAAAAAATATCTTGATTTGGATCGTATTGCTTGCATATTGATAATCCGAAATACTTTTGTATCCTGTTCGTTTGTCTTTGCAAGTGATTAAACTGGTAATTAGTTCAACGCCTCGAGTCTGTTATTGATTGAAACATGGGACGTATCTCACATATACCCGGAATATACACAACTTACTGATCCTTTTTTTTCGATGTATATTTTTATGTTTGGCTTATCCATTGGTTAGATACTAATTCTTTTCCTTTCATTCTTGTGCATGACCATCGTGTACGAGTCCAAGAGACTCGTCATTCCTGCATTCGCTGTTGGGCTAAAAGCCCAACTCAGCTCCCGAGTCAACCCACTTGCAAAAGAAGAAGAAATTGGGTCGAGGCCCAATAACAGCTGCAGATCGCAAACAACCCCAAAAATGGGCTGAATCCATTCTCGATTGTAGCAGTCCTAAATGGGCTGAGCCCGTTTAAATTATATCTACTTTTTTTTTATGCATTTAATTTGTATTGTGTGACTAACACCTGTTAATTTAGATGAACTTTAGTGAAGTTACTTAATAACGGGTAGTAAACCAATAATTAATAGGTTTCATTCTTGTTTTATTTTACGTTAAAATTATTTATAATACTTATAATGTTTATTTTTCACCGGAATAATTGAACTACAAAATGGCATGACTATATATTTTAAGTAAAAAGGGAATCATATTTTTATCCTAAACATTTCAAAACGTCATTAATGTGCCAATATAAATTTCAGTATATTTTAAATTCTTCAAGTCGAATTAACCACACATATTTGGCTAAGTATTTAATAAGGAACAATAAAAGGGATAAAGTAAATTCATTAGCGGTTTTGTATTTCATTTATCTTTCTAAAATGCAAAGTCAATTCATACCTCATCGTTTGGTTTGTTTCAAATATATATTAAAACATTGCCCCGCATCTTCTTCTATTTTATATGCAAATTATCATATTTCGTAAAACTAATTTTGAATAGCATTATTCCACTTCCATTTAAACCATTAGTACCACTCATAACTTTATAGCATTTTAGAATATCCTTTTATACAAATCGTTAGTCTCGTTTTGAGTAATGTCATTATTTGAAACCTTTTACAAGTCCTATTATAAATAGCATTTGAAACCCCTCTTTACGCAAAACATTATACTTCGTAAGTCTTATTTTCAGATAACATTACTATTTTCATTCAAAGTTTCAACAGTATTTATAAGTCTCATTTTAAAAAGAAACATTCCCGTTATGCAAGTTATTATATCTTCCTACAAGTTAGTTCAAATGGCACTACTATATTTTACAAGTTATTTCTTAAAATTCAAACACTATATTTAAAACTTAATTAATTAACCTAAGTTAGTCGGATAACCGTAAGTTAACGGATTCTAAAGGATGCCTAACCCCTTCCCTTTAGGATAATATAGAGCCCTTACCTAGAATCACACTGGTTAAGCAGACTATTAATTGAGGTTTAGTTTTAACTTTGCCTTAGTTAATCTCTAGGTGTCCTAATTCACCGTTAAACTAATTAGGTGGCGACTCCTTAAAACGAACAAACAGGAATCACCAATACGTCATACTCCCTAAATCAACCCGGTTAAAATGGGGTGTGACAGCTTGGCGACTCTGCTGGGGACTTTAGGCTCTTAACCATAACAACTTAGGTTAATAAATCATTTGTTGGATGCTTTGTTTATTTTGCTTTATTTTGTCTATATTGTTGCTTATATGCTTTTAAGTATTTTTATTCCTTATATGTATTTTCTGTGTAATATGTTATTACTGCTTTCCTTAAACTGGCATTCCGTTCATATTTCCTCCACTTTTGGAAAATTCACACTATCACACGTACACGCGAGGTGTGCTTAGCGCACCCGCAAATTTCTTCATAGAATCCAAATTTTAAGGGAGTTGGCGCATGCGCGGGGGTGCCCGAATAACGGGGACCGCGTAGCCTTCTCACTCGAGCAGTCCGCTTGGGAACTTTGCGTCTAGTAAACCCATTCTTAGTCTACTTAGGGTAGAGCGAAGCCAAAACCTTGTAAGGACATGCATCATTCTAAACCTAGGAGGCTTAATACCCTTGGTGTATTAAGTTCATTAGTCAACCTTACCAAATGTCCAAAAGAGTCTATGACTCTAAGTGACACTACTCACTATCTATGTGCATTATTTGAAGGACAAATATGTGGAATATGTAGACCTAGTACTCTATAGATAAGTATTTCAAGAAAAACTGACCTTTTGTTGCAGGTTGACGTGGAGCATCTAAATTAATGCTGGAGGTTGAAGACAACCAAAAGAAATTAGTGGAGTTGAAGTATTAGATATCTTAGTTTAACTTTGAGATGTATTATTTATTGGCATGTAATAAATTTTATTTTATTGTAAATTAGTTGTAAGAAGAGTTATGGAATGATACATAAAAGACATGTTTGTCCTTCAATGTTCGTTAGGCCTACCTCTGGCATAAAGAGGTCCCTTGCATTATAAAACGCGATGTATTATGTGCAATATGCAATAATATTATCCTTACCGTATACTGACTCATTTTCCTTTTCTTTTTCTTGTTTTTATCTTTTTTCTTTTTAAACCTATTTTCAAAACAAAGAAGGTTGACTTGTGCTAAAAGGGAACTGGCGGAGCATCCATATTTCACACGGTCTAAAGCCAAGAAATCAGATTCTGACTCATCACTAATCACCTGGTTAACTAAAAGGACTCGTTCTAAAATGGAGCAAAGTTTGATCAATGCAACCACTTCATCTGAGCCATCTCTTAGTTTACCAATCACGAGTGATCCCACATCCTCTAATGAACCAGAAACACATTTGGAGACCATTGCTCGTCTGGAGCGACGAGTTGCCGAACTAAGTCATATGGTACTTCATAACCGGTCATTTTCTCAAACACCGCCACATATGACTCCGTCCCAGGGAGTTCGTCAAACTTTGCCTGTGCCACATCCATTCCCAAATTTGGACGAATTTAACCAAGCAAATTATTTCACCACTTCTCAGCCAGTTCGTTCCGAACACCTCACTCAAAATGCTCCCTTTTTATTTACAACCATCTCTTCAAAAGCTCAATTCATACCGCCAGCACATGACACACATCAAGTTCCGCCGGTGTATACTTATACCACAGCTCCACCCATGACACAGATTCAAGGACAATGTCGCACAGATGTTGATCATTATGTCGAAGTTGAAAATGAGGCACGGTCAGTTAATGATGAAATGATAAATAGAAAGCTCAAAAGTTTGGAAGATGCCATGAGAAGTTTGCGTGGACTTGGTAGTAACCAAAGCGTGAGATATGAAGAATTATGTGCATTTCCCGAGGTAGAATTGCCACCAGGTTACAAGATTCCAAAATTTGAGAAGTTTGATGGGTCAGGAAATCCTTTCTTTCATTTGAAAGTCTATTGTGAAAAGTTGATTGGCGTAGGAAAGAATGAAGGGATAAGAGTCAAACTATTCAATCAAAGTTTGAGTGGGAAAGCCTTGGAGTGGTATTCCAAGCAAGATACAACCAAATGGCGTACTTGGGATGATTTGGCAAATGCTTTTGTGGATCACTACAAGTTTCATGTCGAGATCGCTCCTGACAGAATCTCAATTACAAAGTTGAAGAAGAAGTTCACCGAATCATTTCGAGAATATACTATACGGTGGAGAGAAGAAGCATCTAGGGTACACCCACCCATGGAGGAGACAGAAATGGTTACTTTCTTCATTCAAGCACTAGAACCGGAATACTATGAACGTTTGGTGACAATGAGTGGAAAAACTTTTGCAGAAGTGATCAAAGCTGGGGACATGATCGAAGATGGCATTAAGACAGGGAGAATAACAAGTCTAGCAGCTTTGCAGTCTACCAGTAGGGCTATACAAACTGGTACTCTCGGAAATGGAAAGAAAAAAGAGAAAGAAGCAGCATCGGTGATGGCCTTGGGAAACACATCATACCGCCATCAACGACCACCGCGATACCAGCCTAACGCTCACCACTCACAATATTTCCAATATTCTCCATATCCATACGACCAAACTTTGTCATCTTACCAACCTCAATCACCACAAATATCCTACCCTGTTTACAACACACAACCAGCATATCGAGCTCCACGACCACCAACATATCCAGCTCCACCATCACAAACTCATCATCCAAACAATGCATCCGCACCTCGCCCAAATAAACCGTTCCGCAATTTCACACCATTGGGAGAACCACTGAGCGTTGTTTTCGAAAGACTGCAAGCTTCAGGCTTAGTATATCCCGTGGAAGGTAGAATTCCAGATCCATTACCCAGAAGCTTTGATCCCACTAAAACATGTGCATATCATTCGGGGGTAAAAGACCATTCCACTGATCGTTGTTACGCATTGAAGCATAAGGTTGAGGATCTTATTGAAGCAAAACAGATCACGGTCAAACCACCAACACCAAATGTGGTTAACAATCCACTCTCGACCCATGATGGGGCCACGATAAATATGATTGGAATAGATGAAAATGTTGACGACCCAGCCGAATTTATAGTGCCTGTGGATCGTGTGGAGGATCATGATTTTGTAGCCGTTGTTTCTCCGGCTGTAGTGATAAGGGGTTGTGTGCCTGTCGAGATATTAGGAGCTTCATCAACGCCTGTGGAAGTAGTTCAAGCACCAAATCAGTTACCAGTGCTCGATACAAAAGCCGTACCATGGAATTATCAACAAACTGTGATGGAATGTCGAGGAAAGGACACGATCACTGACAAGGTTAAGACATCAGGAATGACAAGGTCTGGAAGATGCTATTCTCCAGAAGAGCTAGTTAGATTGGGGCAAGTTAAGGAAGCCAATGTACCTCCCAAAAGGGTCGTGACTGAAACCGAAGCAGAAGAATTTTTGAGGAAGATCAAGGCTAGTGAGTACTCAGTTGTGGATCAGTTGAAAAAGACCAATGCTCAAATTCCTATTCTCTCTTTGCTTTTGAATTCAGATATGCACAGGAATGCATTGTTGAAGATCTTGAATGAAGCGTATGTTCCAAGCGAAACAACTAGTGAGGCGTTAGCTGGGATGATTGAGCGCGTACTTGACAGCCATCGAATCAGCTTCGATAATGAAGAACTGCCGCCAGAAGGATGTATGCATAACAAAGCACTCTATATAACTGTCAAGTGTCGTAACATGTTTGTGGCTAAAGTATTGATTGATGGGGGTTCTGGACTCAACATCTGTCCATTAGCAAGTCTGAAGAAGATCGGATATAATGTTAGTGAGCTCAAGACCAGTGATATGAATATTCGAGCATTTGATGGGGCTCAAAGGCGCCCTATTGGGGAAATAGAGTTGAAAGTGTTGATTGGCCCTGTTGAATTCATTATGGATTTTCAAGTACTTGATATTTCCACGACATACAACATGCTGTTAGGTAGACCGTGGATCCATTTGGCTGGGGCCGTACCATCTACTTTGCACCAAACTGTCAAATTCGAGTGGGATCAGCAACAAATATGTATACATGGAGAAGGAGACACGTCTTTCTATCTAGAGCAATCCACCCCATTCGTCGAGGCAGAAGGAGGGTTCGACGGAGCAGCTTACCACGCTTGGGAGGTTGTGAATGTCACTAAGGAGAGTGAAGTATGTCAAACTCAAGAGTTCAAAAGATCATGTGCCGCAATTATGGTTGCAAAAGAAATGGTGAGAAATGGGTACCAACCTGGATTTGGGCTAGGGAAAACACTAAATGGGCGGGTTGAGCCAGTCGTTCTCCCTACGCAACAATTTACATTCGGTTTGGGATATGAGCCAACTGAGGAAGAAGTGAAGAAAGCACGAAAGAATAAAAGGAAGGAGATTGCGTTGCCAAAACCTATTCCTACCATTGATCAAACTTTCTCAAAACCTTCAGATCTGATTGTTGAAGTTGCCTATGATGATATCGTGGAGGGAGTCAAGAACCTGTTCGTGGAAGATGAAAATGATCATGCTGCGATAATCAAAGACTTTGCTGAAATATTGACTTTATAGGCTGCTGAGCCAGGACCTGAGTTGCAAAATTGAACTTCTATCTTAGCCCCGGTTCGTCGGGAGTTTCAGTATTTTCAGTTTAAATTTCCTTTTGTAGTAGGCCGGAGGCATCAACTAGAACATTTAGTTCCTTTTGTCATGTTGCCTCTATGTTTGGTTACGGCCTTTTTAAATTAAGATTCTGTCATTTTGTTTGAACGAACTACGTTTGGCCTGACTTCCTGTTGGATACGTAGGCAGCCCACATCGGGTTCGGCCACTCTTTTCAAATTATTTCAACGTCTTTGTTTTGTGGTTGGAACTACGTTTGGCCTGACTTCCTGTTGGATACGTAGGCAGCCCACATCGGGTTCGGCCACTTTTTCAAAATATTTCAGTGTTTTGTTGTATGAGTGGAACTACGTATGGCCTGATTTCCTTTTGGATACGTAGGCAACCCACATAGGGTTCGGCCCCTTTTAAAAAAAAAAAAACTCAAAAGTCTTTATTTGTATCACGAACTACGTCTGGCCTGATTCCTTTGGGATACGTAGGCAACCCGAGGCGGGTTCGGCCCTTCTATTTTGAAATTTTTATCTTCGGTTTGGCCAAACATTTTTGGTTCGTATAAAATACATAAGGATTTTTAACAAGATTTTGGTCTTCCCACCATTTAAATTCATGTGTCTTAGTATCTTGAAACTGGGACAAAGTTTTGAAGTCGGTCAAATCACTTTCGAAAACTTTCATTATAAGTTCTTATTTTTCAATTGTCCAGAATCAAGCATCTCTAAGACTGCAACTGGGACAAATTTTTAGAAGTAGCATAAAAGTGGTCTTAAACGAAAGTCCATCCATATTTCTAAAATGTGAATAAATTCAAAAATCGAGTCTTCTTAGTCATGTTACATATTAGAGCCACTAAGTATTTCCTTTCAAAGTCATCTAAATCTCATTACTTTTATTTTCAAAATACATTTTTTTTATAACTGAAACTCCCCGGCGAAGCAAGATATGTGGTGAGACATCGAAGAACGTGGACGCGACCGAGACAAAAGTCAATTCAAGGGCCAAGTTCCCCGACATGCACAAGTCAACCAATTTTCTTTTAAACTCACAATTTTTCTTTGTTGAGACAGGTCCAATTAACATGAACACGGTGCATGTATTAAATTATGGGCGTGATCAAAAAGTTAACTTTCTTCAAAATGCAAATACTCTTCAGCGTGGATGCAAAGGTAGCTTATGCCGAACGGTGGGCGTCGTTCCACTCATCACGAAATTTCAATTGCAACAGTGGACACAAGTTCATCTTCTCAACCAAGGGCTGTAAGTATAATTCTTTTAGACCCAGCTATTGATTCTTATCACTAACAATTGTTTTAGCTCGTGACATTCATCGATGGATCGAATACATATAATCAGGGACACTGACCTTGATCACCTGTTATCGGTTAGAATTCCTCAATTTCGTCATCACTTCATACATGTTCAAATCATTATCAAATTCTTTTAGAATGAAGTATGTTAATAAGATAACAAGATCGAAATATTGCATCGTATATCAAATTGTGGGGGTTAATTATATATTTAACTTCCGTCACAACGGGACATGGATTAAGATGTGGATATCTTTTTACAATACTATTTCTAAAGTGGACGTGGATTTACATTTACATTGTGGATGCGAGCATGGAAGTGGAAATAGAATTATATTACAAAAAATATACATATAATTGTAGAAAGTGGATACAGATTTATGTTTTTGAAAGTAAAAGTGAATTTATTTTTGCGCCGTATAATGCAGACGTGAAAGTAGATGTAAATTTACTGTTGTACCGTATAATACGGACGTCAAAGTCGACGTGGATTTATATTTTGTACCGTGAAATGCGGACGTAGATTTATATTTTGAACTGTGAAAGTGAACTTGGATTTATTTTTCTGCACCCTGAAAGTGGATGTGGATTTACATTTTTTGCACCATGGGAAGTGGACATGATATAGGCACCCACCTTAAAATGCGGGTATTTCAAAGTTCAAATTAGGCACCCACCTTAGAATGCGGGTATTTCAATGTTCAAATTAGGCACCCACCTTAGAATGCGGGTATTTCAAAATTTAATTCAGGCACCCACCTTAGAATGCGGGTATGTCAATTTCCAATTCAGGCACCCACCTTAGAATGCGGGTATTTCAATGTTCAAATCAGGCACCCACCTTAGAATGCGGGTATGTCAATTTCCAATTCAGGCACCCACCTTAGAATGCGGGTATTTCAATGTTCAAATCAGGCACCCACCTTAGAATGCGGGTATTTCAATGTTCAATTCAGGCACCCACCTTAGAATGCGGGTATTTCAATGTTCAATTCAGGCACCCACCTTAGAATGCGGGTATGTCAATTTCAATCCAGGCACCCACCTTAGAATGCGGGTATTTCAATGTTCAATTCAGGCACCCACCTTAGAATGCGGGTATTTCAATGTTCAATTCAGGCACCCACCTTAGAATGCGGGTATTTCAAAATTTAATTTAGGCACCCACCTTAGAATGCGGGTATGTCAATTTCAATCCAGGCACCCACCTTAGAATGCGGGTATTTCAATGTTCAATTCAGGCACCCACCTTAGAATGCGGGTATTTCAATGTTCAAATTAGGCACCCACCTCCGAATGCGGGTATGTCAATTTTCAATTTAGGCACCCACCTTAGAATGCGGGTATTTCAATGTTCAGTTCAGGCACCCACCTCCGAATGCGGGTATCTTATATTTCAAGTTCAGGCACCCACCTCCGAATGCGGGTATCTTATATTTCAGTTCAGGCACCCACCTCCGAATGCGGGTATCTTATATTTCAAGTTCAGGCGCCCACCTCCGAATGCGGGTATCTTATATTTCAAGTTCATGCACCCACCTCCGAATGCGGGTATCTTATATTTCAGTTCAAGCATCCACCTCCGAATGTGGATTCAACTTTTGAAACAGGGGTTGCAAGTGTAACTTCTCCAACCCTGGCTTATTTACATATATTTCTTTATTGCTAACAATTGTTTTTAGCTGATGGCTTTTGACAATATCAAAGTTGGCATCACACATCAAATCGTGGAACTTTTTCTTCGGCAGCGAACTGGGGCAATTCGTCGGGAAAGACAATCAGACTTCCCGACACGGGTCAAAGATCTACCTCGAACACTCGTCTCTAATCACAAGTATTCTTTTACAATTCAATTTTCAGAATTCTCAAGTTTCTATCATAATACCCAGTGTTATCATAATTCAGCACTGGGACAATATTTTGCAAGATTCGCGCTAATCGGGTTCAGGTGTCGTAATTGTTCCAGAACTACACTTGACCTGATTCTCGTGCAGCCCGAGATATGTAGGCAACTCAGAGACCGGAGTTCGGTCATAATCCTCTCAGATTTCCTTTAGCCGGGACAAAATAGGCTACTAAGTCAACGTCTTTGCCCGACAACTCTTTTCATCATTACCGGGCAAAGAGGGACAAGTTGTTGACACCCAATTTTGTCCCGTCTCTCTGCCGAAATACCTATTTTGCGCTTCTAATATTTTTTTGGAAAAAATAAAAATATATATATATATATTATGTGTTTACTATAATTATTAGCCTCTTATCAATACCGCTATTGCATTATTCTATTAATTACTCTTATTACTGTTACCGCATTTTATTATTATTATTATTATTATTATTATTATTATTATTATTATTATTATTATTATCATTATTATATATTACTATTATTATAATTCATAATTTTTTATCATTTCGGCATTTTACCAGCTTACGCACACGCATCGCATTTATCTTTGCATAATTAAATAATAGTATTTATTTTACTGTGGATTTTTCGCAATATTATTGCACTGCTATTACAACGCCATTTTTTATCTAAGCATTAATGACGACATATTCCATATTAAGCAATATTTTAACAGAAGTTATTTAAACAAGTCTTTTATTTAAATTTAGAAGCTAAACTATTTCTTGCTCTCAGTCCGCATTTTGACTTACCGGACTCCAAATTAAAGCCCGATTGACTCTTGGTAATTTTAGGACTAGTCCGTATCCCTTGTCTCAATTTTTTTAGAATAATCTATGTTTAATTTACTAGTCCGTTCTTTTAATACCCAGTCTAAAATTTGACCCGGTCCACAAATGGACCGAGTCCAATTCATTTTTTCAGCTGAATAAGGAAACCCTTTTAGGTTTCCCCATCACTTTCCTCCATACCACCGCCGCAACTCCCTCGTCTCCCTCCCCATTTTCATCGTCATCTCCACCATCGCACCTCCCTCCGCCTCCCATCTCCGCCGTCTCCATCTATCTCTCCGTCGCCACCCACCTCGTCATCACCCACCTCCATCGCCATCGCCCTAACTCCACCCACCTTCCACCATCTCCACCGCACCTGTACCCCCCACGTGATTTCCACTTCCTCTGACTTCGCCCATACCTCTGCCATCCATCTGTTCCACTCAACTTCATCACTGACACCATCACGCCCCCCATACCCCCACGTTACTTCCATCATACCACCGACACCCCACGCGTCTGACACCCCCACACCCGCTTGTCGCCACGTTACTTCTCCCTCTGTTCCTTTCGTCATTTTGGTCTTGAACCCAAAACCCTATAAAATGGGGTTGATTCATCGAAACAGGGAGGGGTTTTTGGATGGAGAAAAAACTCCCTAAGATCCGAGTTTCTCGAGTCGCAAAAAATATCGTCCTAAGAAAACATAAGTCTCCTAGGATTCCCTAAACATCAGTCCTTTAGGGGTCATTTCTACCAAGTCAAAAATATTAAATCAATTTTATTTCGTTTACCCTCGATATCAGTTCGAATCCGCACATATGCGAGCTGAATTTGATAAGTGTTCGGAGGTAGATTGAAGATTTAGAATCCCGTTCGCTGCACGACAAAAAGGTAAACCTTAATACATCTCTTGTTTTTGGTCTTTAGCATTTGCTTTAGTTAGTTAAATGTGTAGTTTGTCCCTATCGTCGTTTGTTTGTTGATATTTAGATGCTGTTAGAACAAGGTGTTTTGATTACTAAGATGAGTTGTGAAAGATGAACATTGTAATTTTGGGGTTTTAGACTGAATTCTCGAGAGTTAGAATCTGTTCAAAGATAAATATATATAGAATATACAGTGGATATCAAGGCAAAAAGGGAAGTATGTGTTCGATATACATCTAATATACATAGCACTGTGTGTATAACTTAGGTATATTGGCATGTGAATAAAACAGTTCAGTGTTGCCTCTCTCTCACTCTGTTTATTCGAGTAATATACTCTGACATGAACGAAATCTGTTTGTTTTAAATATGATAGAATGATTATACGTCAATGTTGGTCGCTGATTCGATTTGGTTTCTAATCTGACACAATCAGGTTTGTTTGAGCCTGTTTAGAATAGCTCATTCATTTGCCGAAGATGATTTTGACATTTCAAAGTCAGCGTATTGTTCAATCCAAACTTATGTTTACACAACTCCTGATGTAGGTTAAGTCTGTTGTAGGTTAAGTCTGTATGTTCAATCAAAATTTGATTGCTTAAGTCTGTGGTAGTTTAACATAGTCCTGCAGATTCAGTGGTACTTGTTTATGCTCAATATTAATTGGTTTCAGTCATCTATGATTTGTTGAAAGATGAAATCAGTATGATTAAATATGTTGTAGTATAGTTTGTAGATTTTGTTTGACATGGAAGTAACCTGGGATGCTGTGTTGGGTTCTGTTAACTGAATCAGGATTCTATGGAATTGTTGATTCATAATTTATGAAAAACATGGTCAGTTTAAACTTTAATAATGTGGGGGACTTTGCCTAATCCAGTTCAGTTTGCACATGTCATTCTAAACTGGTCCTTGTGTCCTCATTCATATGTAGAATCACCATCAATCTAGTGGTATATCTAATTTAGACCTCCTGCTTAATACTTGAGACTCTAGTTGTTTTTATTCTTATCATGTACACTTTCCCCTTCTTCCCTGATATTTCCCTCTGTTTATAAGTAGTTAGTTCATGCCTCCGATAAGTGTGAATCCAATGTGCAAATCTGTTTGTTCATCTGCTGTGTGTTGTCTCTTTTGAGTGCTTGTTGCAATATCTGTTATGTTTGTTATGTCTGAGAGAACTATATTTTTTTAAAAAATATCTTGATTTGGATCGTATTGCTTGCATATTGATAATCCGAAATACTTTTGTATCCTGTTCGTTTGTCTTTGCAAGTGATTAAACTGGTAATTAGTTCAACGCCTCGAGTCTGTTATTGATTGAAACATGGGACGTATCTCACATATACCCGGAATATACACAACTTACTGATCCTTTTTTTTCGATGTATATTTTTATGTTTGGCTTATCCATTGGTTAGATACTAATTCTTTTCCTTTCATTCTTGTGCATGACCATCGTGTACGAGTCCAAGAGACTCGTCATTCCTGCATTCGCTGTTGGGCTAAAAGCCCAACTCAGCTCCCGAGTCAACCCACTTGCAAAAGAAGAAGAAATTGGGTCGAGGCCCAATAACAGCTGCAGATCGCAAACAGCCCCAAAAATGGGCTGAATCCATTCTCGATTGTAGCAGTCCTAAATGGGCTGAGCCCGTTTAAATTATATCTACTTTTTTTTTATGCATTTAATTTGTATTGTGTGACTAACACCTGTTAATTTAGATGAACTTTAGTGAAGTTACTTAATAACGGGTAGTAAACCAATAATTAATAGGTTTCATTCTTGTTTTATTTTACGTTAAAATTATTTATAATACTTATAATGTTTATTTTTCACCGGAATAATTGAACTACAAAATGGCATGACTATATATTTTAAGTAAAAAGGGAATCATATTTTTATCCTAAACATTTCAAAACGTCATTAATGTGCCAATATAAATTTCAGTATATTTTAAATTCTTCAAGTCGAATTAACCACACATATTTGGCTAAGTATTTAATAAGGAACAATAAAAGGGATAAAGTAAATTCATTAGCGGTTTTGTATTTCATTTATCTTTCTAAAATGCAAAGTCAATTCATACCTCATCGTTTGGTTTGTTTCAAATATATATTAAAACATTGCCCCGCATCTTCTTCTATTTTATATGCAAATTATCATATTTCGTAAAACTAATTTTGAATAGCATTATTCCACTTCCATTTAAACCATTAGTACCACTCATAACTTTATAGCATTTTAGAATATCCTTTTATACAAATCGTTAGTCTCGTTTTGAGTAATGTCATTATTTGAAACCTTTTACAAGTCCTATTATAAATAGCATTTGAAACCCCTCTTTACGCAAAACATTATACTTCGTAAGTCTTATTTTCAGATAACATTACTATTTTCATTCAAAGTTTCAACAGTATTTATAAGTCTCATTTTAAAAAGAAACATTCCCGTTATGCAAGTTATTATATCTTCCTACAAGTTAGTTCAAATGGCACTACTATATTTTACAAGTTATTTCTTAAAATTCAAACACTATATTTAAAACTTAATTAATTAACCTAAGTTAGTCGGATAACCGTAAGTTAACGGATTCTAAAGGATGCCTAACCCCTTCCCTTTAGGATAATATAGAGCCCTTACCTAGAATCACACTGGTTAAGCAGACTATTAATTGAGGTTTAGTTTTAACTTTGCCTTAGTTAATCTCTAGGTGTCCTAATTCACCGTTAAACTAATTAGGTGGCGACTCCTTAAAACGAACAAACAGGAATCACCAATACGTCATACTCCCTAAATCAACCCGGTTAAAATGGGGTGTGACATGTAGTACTGTTAACATATTTTTCATTCAAGTGCTTAAATAATCAAAGAATATTAATGCGATGTATGACTATGATATTTCATAGTTTGCCCGTTATTCTATATATTTTTTATCACCTCAATTTTTTTAGCTTAATGTAACATCTCATCTTATTTCTAGACATTTCAGATGCAACACATCTGGATTTGACATCTACGATTATATATCTACTTCGTCAATAATGCTCCATTTGTGCAATTCCCAACATGCAAAATGCAAATATAAGGGTCAAAGCTCATCCATTTACTTATATTCAAGTTTTAGAAGTTGCTTGTTTACCGTTTCTTTAACATGAATGCACTAAAACAAAAAAAAAAATCATATGTAAACAATAGAAGCATTATAAAGAGAAATTAATAATGGTAAATCTTATCAATTAGCCTTGTAACAATATGTAATACAAACAGATTTGGGGCAATGGATAAAAGCATCATATTCTTCGTATGATTATATTGATACTTCACGTGATCAATATAAGCAAAAGTATAAGGCGAACTTGTTTCATGTCAGTACCGGTCCTTCTACATGCATATGCAACTTAAAGTCAAGTGATACATACATTATGAAAAACCAAAATAAAATAAAATTACAAAGTCTTTGAATAAATGATCCCATACAATCCACCGAGAAAGGGTGAAGAAAAAATCATATGTAAATATTTAATATCATCAACACTATATTAAAAATTACAAAAGAAAAATAAAGCACAACTACAAAGAGAATTGTACAGACAGAATGAAGATATTAAAAGAATAATCTCTAAAGAAATTTTATATGGTGCCAAAACTCATTATTGATATTATGTTACGGAAGAAAAAAGAATCAACAGCTAAAAGTAACTTTTGATCTTAATTTTTCTTTATTAAAATACCTTGTGTGATCTTCAATTTATAAAATTACATGATAACAAATTCAAATTCAAATTGAAAATTTTGCTATGATTATTTATCTCAATATCCTTATCCACAGTAATAGTAGCATACTGTTATCTTAAAAAGTGCATTCCAATTCAAATTTTAACTTTATATTCCAATTTGATAATTATCTTCGCAATGACTGCTAGCAAAACACGTAGATGTGATAAAGCAAAATGCATGCTGGCTGGTCATTTTTATATTATTATACTTTTTTTATAATATAATGGAGATATGTGGATATATTTATAAATATTTAGCTTTTCAATTTAAATTAAGAAAAAAATATATTTCAATTTGAAGACATTATCTATAGATTCAAAAACAATGTCTTTATATTTATCGAACAATCAAATTTAAGAAAAATTAATTTACATTGATCTTCCACCTTGCTTATGCGATTGAGACATCACCACGGCTCACAATCTCTACTATAATATCAGTATATTTTATGATATAGATATTTTCAAAAGTTGTATATTTTTTAAAATATTCATATTTTATAAGAAGTAATTATTAATATACCAAAGTTATATTAACTGTTCGAGTAGTTTGTACTTATAAATATGTTAGTATTCAATCATGAAACATCAAACAAATTCTTGATGAACCCACAAATAGACTTTGAGAATCAATCTTTAGCATTTAAATTTGTTTTTTCCCATACATATTTTCTTAACTTTTTAATATTGATTCTTCTCTTCAATAAATAAGAGATTCAATTTAAGTTGGTCGTTGAAATCACTACCCATATAAAACCATCTAAATCTAATTAATGGCACAAATAAATATTAAAGCAAAAATTAGGGTCTCATTTAAGTTGCATATGAGCAAACTAATAGTATGTGTCGATATTAAATATTTTCTATCGATGATAACATTTGTTTTTTAATATTGGTATAATTCAGTAAATTAGAAGATAAAGATTAAAGACAACCAACAGGAAGTTGCTTACATTATAATTTGTAAAAGGCTTCTTCAACACTCTTCTCTTCATAAACACCTTGTTAGCGCTTGTTCCTGCATCATTAGGTAATTAGAGATTTAGAGCAGAAAATAAAAGCAAAGGTAATTAGAGATCCTTATTGCACCCTTGTTCTTCAATTTTACACTTTCATGCTAAGCAGTTGAATTATACAAACACAATTTCTGAATGAAGAAAAAAAGAATATTTAAAATTAGGTGATATATTGTAATATAATTTATTGTGACCATTACAAATAGTGTGTTAAAATTCACGCGCTATATTATAACTTTGCATCAGAAATGGAGCTTTCGAAAGGAAGCAGATTGTAGGCTATTCACAAAATGAACTGAACTAAATCAAATGATAGACAAATATTAACAAAAGAATGAGTTGATTTCTCAGATGGTCACTCAACTAATACTTATTATCTTAATAAGTCACTTTCTTTATTACAGAAAATGAAATAAAAGAGAAAGGTGACTCTTTGTGATAGTAAGTATTAGTTGAGTAACCATCTGAGAAATCAACACCTAAAAGAATGAAGGATGACGACATGTTAAACTCATTTTTCCAAAAAAACATAATGTATAATCACAGAAACAAACATGAATTTGGCTAAATGAGATTTCCAGCAAGTCTTCAAAAAGGAAAAGCTATTCAAAATTGATGATGTAATTCCATATTAAATAGTGGACTGAAGAAAGATTAGGTTTATCCATAAAAGATTTACTTTTCATTTCAAAATTCAAATTACAAATAAGTACAATAATGATAAAACATTTAAAAGATAATCATCTTCAATTTAATTCATAAAAGATATATTTTCCAACTCAAATCTAAATTGCAGATTAGTATGATAAAGAATTAAGAAAATACATTTATCTTCAATTTTAAAAAGAAGAAAGTTCAAATTTTAAATCAAATTCAAATTGCAGCTAAGTACAACAATAATGATTTACAACTCAAGTTTAGATAGCAGATATCATTAGGCAGGATTTTAGTGGCCCAAGCACTTATTTGTAGGAGAAATTGATCCAATTCGGAGCTGTTGATGTTTATATCGATGTTTTAGCTAGATAGAACAAAAATGATAAGAATAATAAATATTTCACATTTGACTATTCAAATTCAAATTGTAAATTTAAAATTTATTAACAACCAAGGAGTGTTGCCGGATTTATCGTAATTTATATACGTAGAACACTTGATATATTTTGACTTAAGATAATATCTTTTATTTTATTTTATTTACATTCATCTAGTAATAAATCATAATTCTAGAAGTATATATGAATATTAATCAATTTATTCTCAATTGTGCAAATCATGTTGGAGATATTATTTGGACGAATTTAAATCAAATCAAAATACTTCTATATCTTGCCAATATTAGACAATATCTTCATAAGTATTTATTTTCTAGGTAATAATTTTCACCAAAATTTTGATTTAAATAACAGGCACATTAAGTGATATCTAATATACATAAACGAATTGTAGAAATAATTGAAACAGCTCATTCTGTATAGAAATGATTCATATCTCAGACACTAATAACAAATAACAAATTTTAAAAGAAGAAATTGGGACAAAAAATGTGCTCACTTGTGCTGCTAATAAAGAGACTCTTTCTTGATTACATGCAAAAGAAATAAATGGACTAAATTGTCACATTTAAAAAGACACAAAACAGCACTTTAAATACCAAAGGTCCCACGACCGGTAAGTCCTGAGTTCGAGTCACACTGGAGGGGAAGTGTGAAAACACTATAAATCCTCCTAAAATGGGAGGGGAAAAAAAAAAAAAATACCAAAGGTCACATAACTGAAGGCTCTTTTTGCATTCTCCTTTTTCTCCAATTAGTACGTAGTTGCATACAATATATGCTATACTCTACGAACAAAAACCTAGCACAGAGTGAATGATCAGTACTCTTCTTCCACTACTACATTTTAAAATTAACTTGTACTAAATTCCCAGGTTTTTGTGTCACTAATATGATGTGGTAATACCTTTCTCATTAACTTCTAAATCATCAAACGAAAATTGAAACCTAAGAGCACGGTGATGGAGGTGTGGGGTCCAGTCCCCTATCCCATATTTTAAGAAAGGAAGATTTTTCTTCCTTTGACAAATTATACATTGGCAACAATTGTGGACTTGGCTAACAAGCCAATTTCTTTGTTCACATTTTCATGATGTAAGCGCTTACCTCATCATAATCGTGATGTAAGCGCTTACCTCACCATAGGAAATTCATTCCTATAAATAGGCAGCTTATGGTTCATTTGTAACACACCAAAATCTCAGACAATACATCTGAGTGAGAGCAAAAGTGAGGTATTCCATAGACTGTAAGAAAATAGTCTGTGAAGAAAAATAGAGTGTGAGTGATATTGTAGTGAGGTGGGAAAATCAAAAGAGTGTTATTTCTTTTGAGGGTGTAGTGGTCTTAGGAGTATTTGTACTCGTTACTACACAGTGTAAAATTCCTCTATAGTGATATCAGCTGCTCCTCTTGGCCGTGGTTTTTCCCTTATTCAGAAGGGTTTCCACATAAAATCTTGGTGTCATTATTGCTGCATTTTATTCTTGCTGATTTAACCATAAGTTAGTGTTCCGCGTTTATCACTAATACCGTGAATATTATTTTTGCGGGTCTATTTTATTCCCATCAAGTGGTATCAGAGCTAAGGTTCTGTCTGAGTATGCTCTGTGGTTGCAGCACAGTCTGAACTTCCACATCAGAAAAGAATTACTTTGGTCTTCGAATAAAATAATATTTGTATTTGTGATAAACGATGGAAGCCAACACTAGTAGAATGGTTACTTTGAGTGGCGTAAATTATGCCATTTGGAAGGGCAAAATGGAAGATTTGCTCTATGTCAAGAATTTTCATCAACCTGTCTTTGGAAATAAAAAGCCTGATAATAAATCAGATGAAGAGTGGAATTTGTTGCATCGGCAGGTTTGCGGCTTTATTAGACAGTGGGTTGACGATAATGTGTTGAACCATATTTCTGGAGAGACACATGCTCGGACCCTATGGGAGCATCTTGAAAGTTTGTATGCTCGAAAAACTGGTAATAACAAGATGTTTCTGATAAAGCAAATGCTGGGTTTAAAATACCACGATGGTTCCGCAATGACAGATCATCTGAATATTTTTCAGGGGATCATGAACCAGTTATCTGCTATGGGTATTAATTTTGATGAAGAAATTCAAGGCTTATTTCTACTTGGTTCCCTACCAGATTCTTGGGAAATTATTAGAACTTCATTATCAAATTCTGCTCCGGATGGTGTGATCTCTATGGATCTTGCCAAGAGCAGTCTTTTAAATGAAGAGATGAGAAGAAAATCTCAAGGTTCCTCCTCATCAGATGTCTTGGTGACTGACACTAGGGGGAGAGGCAAGAATCGTGGTTCTCAAAATAGAGAACATCATAGAAGCAAATCCAGAAGCAGACTTAAAGATATTGACTGCTATCATTGCGGGAAAAAAGGGCACACAAAGAAGTTCTGCCGGATTTTGAAAAAAGAGAATAGAGAAAAGGAGGAAAAGAAAGAAGATGGCAATCGTGTTGCCGCTGTCACTACAGAAGATCTTGTTACTGTCCTTGATGCGGATCTGATAAATATTGCTTGTGATGAGTCAAGCTGGGTTGTGGACAGTGGTGCCGCATCTCATGTGACATCAAGGAAGGAATTTTTCTCATCCTATACTCCGGGTGACTTTGGAACTTTGAGTATGGGTAATGAGACTGTATCCAGGGTGGCTGGTGTTGGAACGATTTGTTTGAAAACTAGTATTGGAACTAAACTAGTTTTAAACAATGTAAAGCATGCACCTGATGTTCGTTTGCACTTGATCTCTGTTGGTGTTTTGGATGATGAGGGATATGTCAGTACCAATGGTGCTAGAAAGTGGAAGCTTACTAAAGGTTCCATGATTGTGGCTCGTGGCGAAAAGCGTCGTGGTCTATACTGGACTACGGCCTCTACCTGTGTTGATATGGTGAATGCAGTTGAGAGCAATAGCTCTTCAACGTTATGGCATAAGAGGCTTAGCCACATTAGCGAGAAAGGACTAAATGTTCTGGCCAAAAAGAAATTATTGTCAAATTTCGAAAGTGCTAAATTAGAAAAGTGTGAGCACTGCTTGGCTGGAAAACAAAATAGAGTTTCTTTCAAGTCTCATCCTCCTTCAAGAAAGACAGAGTTGCTTGAGTTGGTGCATTCAGATTTATGTGGTCCAATGAAGACAAGGACTTTGGGTGGTGCACTTTATTTTGCTACCTTTATTGATGATTGCTCAAGGAAACTTTGGGTCTACGTCTTAAAGACTAAAGACCAAGTGTTGGGTGTCTTTAAGCAGTTTCAGGCCTCAGTTGAAAGAGAAACTGGAAATAAGCTAAAGTGTATTCGTACTGATAACGGTGGTGAATATTGTGGACCGTTTGACGAATACTGCAAGCAACAGGGTATCGGACACCAGAAGACTCCTCAGCTTAATGGTTTAGCAGAGAGGATGAACAGGACCTTGATGGAAAGAGTCAGATGTTTGCTTTCTGAAGCAAAGTTGCCGAATTCCTTTTGGGGTGAGGCTTTATTGACCGCTGCACATGTTATTAATCTATCCCCTGCGGTTGCTTTGCAAAGTGATGTTCCAAACAGAGTTTGGTATGGAAAGGATGTTTCCTATGACCACTTGAAAGTGTTTGGTTGTAAAGCTTTTGTACATGTGCCTAAAGATGAAAGGTCGAAATTAACTGCCAAGACAAGGCAGTGCATCTTCATTGGTTATGGCCTTGATGAGTTTGGTTACAGGCTATATGATCCAATTGAGAAGAAGGTTGTGAGAAGCCGTGATGTTATCTTCATGGAGGATCAAACCATTGAAGATATTAACAAAGCGGAGAAGATAAAATCTTCAAGTTCTGAAGGTTTAGTTAATCTTGATCAAGTTCCTCATACAAATGCTGATGAAGTTGGTGGGCTCGATGACGATGGTGATGCCCAGAATCATGTTCCAGATCAGCATGTTGATGATGATAACGATGCTGCTATTGATGAAGTAGATGCTCCTACTCATGAAGTCGTGGATGAGTCAGATATTCCACTTAGAAGGTCTACTAGACAGCATGTTCCTTCTTCCCGTTATTCACCTAATGAGTATGTATTACTCACTGATGGGGGAGAACCTGAATGTTATGAGGAGGCCATGGAAGATGAGCACAAGGATCAATGGATTGAAGCCATGCAAGATGAGATGAAATCTCTGCGTGAGAACCATACTTATGAGTTGGTGAACTTGCCTAAGGGCATGAGAGCTTTGAAGAACAAGTGGTGTTCAAAGTTAAAGCCGAAGAACACAGCTTGAAGCCCAGATACAAAGCTAGATTGGTTGTTAAGGGATTTGGTCAAAGGAAAGGTATTGACTTTGACGAAATATTTTCTCCTGTCGTGAAAATGTCCTCCATTCGGACAGTTCTTGGTTTGACTGCTAGTCTTGATTTGGAGATTGAGCAGATGGATGTGAAGACTGCTTTTCTTCATGGTGACTTAGAACAGGAGATTTATATGGAACAACCTGAAGGCTTCAAGGCAAAAGGTAAAGAAAATCTTGTATGCAAACTCAAGAAGAATCTCTATGGATTGAAGCAAGCTCCCAGACAGTGGTACAAGAAGTTTGAGTCTGTTATGGGGGAGCAAGGCTACAAGAAGACTTCTTCAGATCACTGTGTGTTTGTACAAAGATTTTCTGATGGTGACTTTATCATCCTTCTGCTATATGTGGATGATATGTTGATTGTAGGCAAAAATGCTTCCAGGATTGACGAGTTGAAGAAACAGTTGAGTAAGTCTTTTGCAATGAAAGACTTGGGTCATGCTAAGCAGATTTTAGGCATGAGAATTACTCATTCGAGAGATGAAAAGAAGCTTTATTTGTCGCAGAAAAAGTACATAGAACGTGTACTAGAGCGCTTCAATATGAAGAGTGCTAAGTGGGTTAGCACACCTCTTCCTGGTCATCTGAAATTGAGCAAAAAGATGTGTCCTACAACAACAGAGGAAAAACAGAGAATGGCCAAGATTCCTTATTCCTCTGTCGTCGGAAGTTTAATGTATGCAATGGTATACACTCGACCAGATATTGCTCATGCAGTCGGTGTTGTTAGCAGATTTCTCGAAAATCCAGGGAAAGAGCATTGGGAAGCTGTGAAGTGGATACTCAGGTATCTAAGAGGAAGATCAGATGAATGCTTGTGTTTTGGAGGATCAAATCCAATTTTGAAGGGCTATACAGATTCTGATATGGCAGGTGACCTTGATAACAGAAAATCCACTACTGGATATTTGTTTACTTTTTCAGGGGGAGCTATATCATGGCAGTCAAAGTTGCAGAAGTGTGTTGCACTATCTACAACGGAAACGGAGTATATTGCGGCTACTGAAGCTGGCAAAGAGATGATATGGCTCAAGAGATTCCTTCAAGAACTTGGATTGCAGCAAATGGAGTATGTTGTCTATTGTGACAGTCAGAGTGCAATAGACTTGAGCAAGAACTCCATGTACCATGCGAGAACAAAACACATCGATGTCAGATATCATTGGATTCGTGAGCAATTGGAAAGCGAATTGTTCCAAGTCAAGAAGATTCACACGAATGAAAATCCTGCAGATATGCTGACCAAGGCGGTACCGAGAGACAAGTTCGAATCGTGCAAAGAACTTGTCGGCATGCACTCAAATTAGAAGCCAGTGTACCCTCCTTCAGGTGAATGGGACTGGAGGGGGAGATTTGTGGGGTCCAGTCCCCTATCCCATATTTTAAGAAAGGAAGATTTTTCTTCCTTTGACAAATTATACATTGGCAACAATTGTGGACTTGGCTAACAAGCCAATTTCTTTGTTCACATTTTCATGATGTAAGCGCTTACCTCATCATAATCGTGATGTAAGCGCTTACCTCACCATAGGAAATTCATTCCTATAAATAGGCAGCTTATGGTTCATTTGTAACACACCAAAATCTCAGACAATACATCTGAGTGAGAGCAAAAGTGAGGTATTCCATAGACTGTAAGAAAATAGTCTGTGAAGAAAAATAGAGTGTGAGTGATATTGTAGTGAGGTGGGAAAATCAAAAGAGTGTTATTTCTTTTGAGGGTGTAGTGGTCTTAGGAGTATTTGTACTCGTTACTACACAGTGTAAAATTCCTCTATAGTGATATCAGCTGCTCCTCTTGGCCGTGGTTTTTCCCTTATTCAGAAGGGTTTCCACATAAAATCTTGGTGTCATTATTGCTGCATTTTATTCTTGCTGATTTAACCATAAGTTAGTGTTCCGCGTTTATCACTAATACCGTGAATATTATTTTTGCGGGTCTATTTTATTCCCATCAGGAGGATCACCACCAAAACCAATACGAAAGAGAAAAATATGCAAATTTTAACATGCAAATCCTTAAGGTATATAAAAGTGATCTAGTCTAGGATATAAAATAAAGACGGGGAAACTCGGAAACAAAAGAGAAAGAGAGGTTAGAAAATAACATTTGTTGTTAAAGACATTGTTGAAGAAGCCATGATGAGTAGATACATTATTGATGGTTGTATTACATGAGATTGAAGGGAAGTTTAATTCGCTGGTTTATTAGTAGGCTTAATACCTAGATGGACCCTTAAACTTGGCATGTTTTGTAAGATAGGCATATAAACTTATAAGGTGACCAGAAAGACACTTAAACTTACTCAAAGTGTATTTTTCAAGTTTTTCAGTTGTTTTGAAAACAAAAACTATATTTTTCAAACACTCACAATTTTCATGGCCAAACAAGCCCTAAATATATCACAAAATATTTTTTTTAAAATGCAAAAATAAGGCAAACGCATATACATGAGACTATAAATGTGCACTTAAACCAATAAATACTCGCTAATCGCAATTTTGCAGCTTTCAATTAACTCGGATTTTTTTTTACACTTGAATAATTAAAAAACAATAACTTTAACCAATAAAAATCCTTAAAAAAAGAAATTTCAAATTAAGAAATTTCTAAGTTCAGTATTTCAAGTGTAAAAGAAATTTCAAATTAAGAAAATTGTAAAGCCGAGAAGAAAATCCTTAAAAAAAAGAAATTTATTAATTTGAAATTTCTTTTTTTAAGGATTTTTATTGGTTAAAGTTATTGTTTTTTAATTATTCAAGTGTAAAAAAAAACCGAGTTAATTGAAAGCTGCAAAATTGCGATTAGCGAGTATTTATTGGTTTAAGTGCACATTTATAGTCTCATGTATATGCGTTTGCCTTATTTTTGCATTTTAAAAAAAATATTTTGTGATATATTTAGGGCTTGTTTGGCCATGAAAATTGTGAATGTTTGAAAAATATAGTTTTTGTTTTCAAAACAACTGAAAAACTTGAAAAATACACTTTGAGTAAGTTTAAGTGTCTATCTGGTCACCTTATAAGTTTATATGCCTATCTTACAAAATATGCCAAGTTTAAGGGTCCATCTGGGTATTAAGCCTTTATTAGTATGTGATGAAAGTGAGGAGGCTCCACGTTGTTTTAGTAAAGCTATTGGTTGGGTAGTGGAGGGTCTGGGTAGTTATCTACGACAATTGTACAATATTATTTCAATTCTTTTATTTATTGGCAAAGGTATTTATGAGGGAAATGGGAAAGTTATAGACATCGGTTAGTTAAAATTTTTTAAAAGTTCAAATTTTTTTAACCGTGCATGAGTGTTTGTGAAAGACGTGCTCTCAGGTTAGTTTTTTTTTCCCCTTGCCTTTTTGTCTTTTTCCCTTTCTCTTTTCTTTATCTTTTTTTCTTCCTTTTCTTAAAGCAAATACAAATAGAAATAAAATTCAAAATTATAAAATTCTAATTAAGTAACTGTTTGGAAGTTCCAGACCATTATCCTGATCTGGTGGAACCAATTTTCCATGTGTTCGTCCTTTTTTATTTTCTTTTTGCAGTTATTAACTTTATTCACTTGGTAACTTCCCAAC
Organism: Lycium barbarum; assembly: GCF_019175385.1. NCBI lineage: Eukaryota > Viridiplantae > Streptophyta > Magnoliopsida > Solanales > Solanaceae > Lycium > Lycium barbarum. Next base: position 148,533,692 of record NC_083339.1, read on the forward strand.
TATTTTTAAATTAAAATTCAAAATAATAACTAAATTAACTAATTATTACCTAACTAATTAACTTTTGTCCTAAAAATATCCTCTTTTTAATAATATATGGATTAGAAGAGTGAACTTGAAGTGCAGATTAAATGGGATTGTGGTGACTAAATACAAATAATTCATATATTTGGACTCGTTATTCCAGGGGAAAACTAATTACATAGAACAGTTGTAAATCTAACCAAGTGAGCACATGTTATTAGAACAGTTAAACTACTCACGGTTGCTAGTTATTACTCTGGATGCGCATAACATGCATCAACGAATAACTTATGTCTTATAACTAGAGTATGTTAATAGCACAATAGTCCAAGTAATTAATACAAGAGAACAAATAACTAGATGAAACTTTTAACAAGGATAGCAATTTAAGCTTCTACATAACACAAGACAAAGGAAACAATCCCATCAATTGGTTGAATACATGTTCCAGCACATTAAAAAGTAGTTGGCCCAATTAATAATACTAGCTTCTGGAATGCGCGTTGCGCATGAACCCTTTATAATGATGCATGGAATTTTTTATACTAACATAAATAATACAAATAATTTGTGTCTAAATTAAACAAGTTGTAGCAAAAAGGTAAAAACTCCTTAAAAGTGAGGAATATAGATTTTATGTAACTAGCTCAACAAAGAAAGGAGCCATAACAGAATTATATGCCAAGACAATAAATTAAAAATGTAATGTTATTGATGTATGTACAAATTATATTATTGTACAACGATGAAAAAAATATAACAAAGCAGTAAAATGCAAATGATAACAACTGTATTCACTAGTGAAAATGATGAATTTTAGGATTACCTCCAATTACATAAACTTCTGTTGTGTACCTATACAAAAACAAAGACAGAAGAGAGAAATTTTCATTCATATTAGTAATACAAAATTTTAGACCTTCAGTACTCTTTGCTCAAATGAATAATAGAGTAAAATATATTGAAAAGCTCATCCGGCAATCTTTACAAAACAAAATTTCATATGCCTAGAAGCAAAAATAAAATCCCCACATACATACAATATAATCAGGATTAGCCGATTGATCAAAGAAACTTAAAACCTACTTAACATTGAAAGATATCCTCTTTAATTCTGACCTTCAAGCGTTGATTCATAACCTTTGTTGTTGGACCTCTATACTCCATATGTATTTTGCAAACCAGCCCTAAAACGCGTTGACAACTTGTAAGAGGAAACACTCATTGAGGGCCATTTTGAGAATGGAGGAGGATAAGAGACTTTGAACTGATGTTAACCTTTTGCTTCCTAATTATATAAATTTCAAAATGATGTTTCATATGACATGCCATCAATATAAATAAGAAGTTACAATATTTTTCCAGATTGCATGAACCTATGTTTACTCACGTAGTTATAAAAAATTTAATGCTCACATACATGGGTATATGAAATGATTAGCAGTTACAAAATTTTCCAGATTGCATGAACCTATGCTTACTCACGTAGTTATAAGAAAATTAATGTTCAAATACATGGGTATTTGAAAGGATTAGCTTAATAAGTTGATTGAAGGATAAAGTTGTCATTTAACTTTTAATGGGTATTTTGGTAATCCAACTTTGCACTTTGGAGCTTCCCACTTTTAGTAGAATATGATATGATGATGTTCAAAATAATCATTTAGACCATTTTCTGAAAATTAATTCTAACAAGTACAATTTAATTGTTATCATCAAAGTATCACATGAATCATAATACATATTCTTTGTAATGTAGTTTCAAGAAGATTCAAACATAATGAGTTTTTATATTCGTTGTTTTCGGCTTTTCTCCTACGTCATGCTTTTCACCTTTTGTTTTACCCACCACAACATACAGGCAACATTTACCAACATTATTACTCAAAATTTAATCGGTAAGACCAAATTTTCAACTGAAACATGTTCAATTTTCTGAACATTATCCTTGGAAAAACTGTACATAATGAGCCTTCATAAGAAAATAGAATGTTTTTGTACATCAGCAATGCAAATTCAGAAGAAAGAATGTATATTCAGATTTTCCTGGCAAATAAATAAATTAACTAAAACTACTGAGAAAGCAATTACAGTAATGATTCTCCAACATCTCCTGTTCTATTGCTAATTTGTTTAGCTCAGGCATTCCATATTAGTCAGGGAAGCTATGACATCAGAGCTTAGCGGATCGAGAAACCAATTCCAAATATTATCCAGAGCATATATCAAAGATGAAATAAAGCGATTTTTGGTACAACGAATAGAAATATCAGTAGGCACAGGAATTCTGCAGAGAGGACAAATTGAATTTATCTTTAGCCAAGAATCAATGCAATGAGTATGAAATCCATGTCCACATATTGTAAGCACCCGCCTCGATTCACCCAATGAAACATCACCAAGACAAATTACACAGGCCAAGTGATCTACACAATTGTTATCTTGTTTTCTTGCCTTGGTATATTTAGAGCTGCAAAAGGCGATTACAAGCGACAACAATGACTTGGCTGCACCTGTATGTGCACTTAGTATGGACATTATAGGAAATGCTACAATTACTGCTATGGCTATGATCTCAGTACTGCTTGAAGTGCTTGGAGAAACCACTTGTGCCATTAATTTACTTTTGGTTTTAATATATGGTGATGTTTGATGCCTTCCCTGTTTTCCGCTGCATGTTTATATTTATAGTGCATGGTTTGAGGTTTTTGTTTACAAGGTTGTTGAATTAATTGACTACTAATTAACCTCCAACATTATCTGTAAGGAGAAATATTTTTATTGACTACTGTCCTAAACGAGGCAGGAGCAGAATTCGCGCTTATTTCGTGTTCCAATTGGCATTCAAAATCAAAAGGTATGGGATTGAAGTATTGATCAACCAGCAGGCGTGCAGGGCACGAAGTTTAGAAGCAACATGTGCTGAATGAAAAGGTAAACAAAACTTGGTTCCAGCGAGAAGATATAGCATTCTGGTCAAATAGCAAAAGGAGGGAAAAAATACACAGGACAAAATAGTGGTTAGTGGTTGCGTTATGGAATGGCCTGTGCCGTAATATGTTGCAACACTTGCAACTGCTGGTACTACTTAACTTCACCGTGCAGATTATACCCCTTCCGTCTCAATTTATGCGAAGGTGATTAACTGGACACAAAATTCAAGAAAATAAGACTTGTCAAACTTATAGTTTAAAACAAATAGTAATAGACATCTGCAGAATAAGAAGTTTGAAATTAAATTGCTTATAAGTATGAAAATATTAACTTTTTTAAGATAAATTAAAAAGAAGGGCAAAGGTGCAAATATACCTCTCAACTTTGCAATTTAGAGCAAATATACCCCTCAACTTTGCAATTTAGAGCAAATATACCCCTCATTACAAAATAGTGCAAATATACCCTGCTGTTACAAAATGGTGCAAATATACCCTTTTCGCTGATGGTTTTTTTTATTTTAAAATTATTTAGGTTATTTTTTTAATTAAAAAAATGCCACGTGACTTTAAAAAAAGTCTTAACCATTTTTTTTAGTAGACATACTTTTCTAAAGCCACATAGTAAATATTTTCTGGTGGGTCAAGTTTGGTTCGTTTTGAAAAAATATCTCCGTGACTTTAAAAAAATAAGTCTACCCATTTTTTAAAACAAATCAGACCCGACCACCAGAAAAAATTACTATGTGGCTTTAAAAAATTATGTCTAAAAAAAAATGGTTAGACTTTTTTTTAAAGCCACATGACATTTTTTTAATTATAAAATAACCTAAATGATTTTAAAAAAAAAAATCATCAGCAAAAAGAGTATATTTGCACCATCTTGTAATGACATGAGTATATTTGCACCATTCTGTAACGGCATGAGTATATATACACCATTTTTGTAACAAGGAATATATTTGCTTTAAATCACAAAGTTGAGAAATATATTTGCACCTTTGCCCTGAAAAGAAAAATACGAGGGAAGTGTGTAGCTTGTTATCAACCAGACGCACTTGTAGAGCTTGACCAACATTTTGTTAACGGAAGGGTAGTCAAATACCCTCCAATCCCCCTGCCATCTTCCCCCTACGAAAAGGAGAAGAACTTATTGTTTGAACAACAAAATAATAGCCAAATCAATTGCGTATACAAGTATTAGACTATTAGTTAAGTAGTATCTGATTAAGTGTTACACGTTTGAAAATTAAGGTTATATCTATATTTGAAAAGTAAACTACTAACCAAAGGCTATGTACTTGACTGTAATAAGTATTTAAGAATTTGTCGTAGTAAACTAATAATCGATGAAAATAGCGTCAATTTTGAAGATCAGCGTCCAAACATTAATATAAACATTATAACTTGAATAAACAATTTCCTCTCATCAGTTAACGTCCTGGTGCCTGTGCTTGTAAAAGATAACAAATATTCATGAAATGAAATGAATAGGACCCAAATACTTGATGAAATAGGAAGAGGTTACATGTTTCCTAGCATGTATAGTGTATCATAGGAGCATATGAACCTTTTTTACTCCATTACTAAATTTTAGTGCGGAAATTTCAGCAAGGAAATAATTTCTTGTATTACTTACAATTTGATTAGGAAAAAAAAATTTCAACAATTTTTGCATTCAATTATGATTTCACAGGCTCAAATTATAACGAAGGCAAAAATATCTGATAATTTCTTCTCATCGATCTAAACTTTAGTAAGCAAAATTACTCGTAATTTGTGCTAGCGGGAGATATCAAGAACATTGAAATAATCCAGGAACCCGCACCTTAACCCGCAAAATGGATACAGATTGAATAATTTTATTAAATATATAAATAATATGAGAAAATCAGATAGGTAATATAAGAAAAGAAATGACACAACTTGGACGTAAATGAAATTGTAGGGACATCTTGGAATTTATGTACTCCCTCCGTCTTAAATTATTTAGCGTGGTTATTAAAAATAATTGCCTCAAATTATTTGTCGTTTTAGAAGTTCAAGGAACAATTAATTATTTTGTTCCTCATTTACTCTTAGTCGAATTTTGTCATTAATGGAGGTCACACAAAAATAGAGTAACATTTAGTGGGAAAAAAATTATAACTTAGATAATAAGAATAAAGTTAGTTAAATACTGTTTTTAATTAATATTTCTTAAGGAACATGTAAAGAAGGATAAATAATTTGAGACGGAGGAGTAAATAATATGAGAAATTTAGATAGGTGAGATTGAGAAAAGAAATGACACAACTTGAAAGTAAAAGAAATTGTTGGAACATATTGGAATTTATGTATAAAATTTAAATTAATCTTAGAAAATATCATACTAGTAGCATATTATCCAACGCTTGTGGTGTGGCTATCGCTGTGTCACCAAAACCGAAACCTCTCCCGCTTTCTCCCTCTGCAACCGCCTTTGCGTTTTATCTTCTTCACTCCAACAACACTAACCCCAAATAAAAACCAAATTTCAATTCAATCCAATTGCCACTAACAACAACTGTTTGGTGGATGGAATCTGAAAAATACATTGCATTTCCTTTCTCTTCTTGACTTGGAGTTTGACTGGATGAGCTCCCCATGCCTTTATTAGGTGAACTCTACCACTTTTATCTTGACCCTTTTCAATTTTCACTCTCTTTTACACTTTTATTTCTTGAAATTTGTAGTTGGACCTATTTGGGATATGTACTGAAGTAGCCGGCATGTTTTGTGTTCTTTATTGCGCAGATATAGCTACTACACAGCCTTGTTCAGTTAGTTCCCAAACTGTATTTGGTACTAGACTTGTTTACAACAATGATATTAGATTTGTATCTACTTGGAATTCATTCCGTATACCACAAAAACCTCCAAATTCAAGAATTAAGTTATTTCGGGGTGGGTTGATGATAAGGGCAGTAGCTACCCTTGAAAAAGGACCCACCAAGAACACCCAAAGCAATGAGGAACAAAACGATTTCGGTGGTGTGAGGATGGGAAAATATTCAACTTCTACTGTTGTTGAAAGTGAGTTGAATGAGAGAGAGAAGTTGAGGCGAATGAGGATATCGAAAGCTAATAAAGGGAATACACCTTGGAATAAAGGCAGGAAACACAGTCCAGGTACTTAAAACATGCCAAGGTAGTTTTTTTTTTTTTTTTTTTTGAGCTGTTTCTTATGGATAAGGTTTAATGTTTTCGGGTATGTTTGAACTATTTGCAGAAACTTTACAACGGATTCGAGAGCGTACCAGGATTGCAATGCAGGATCCTAAGGTGATGTCATGTAAGCATAATTTTGTGAATGAAGTAGTAAGAGATGAGAATCTGACTAAGAAGAGAGGACCCCTTAGATAGCTCCAGAAACAGCCAATGTTAATACTTTTAGTCTCAATTAAATATTTACAGAACTCTGTCTGTGAGATTTAAGGGAACTAGGACATATAGTGCTACGACTTCTAATAAATTTTGTGACATTAACGTGCATGTGAAGTTATACCATCTTATAGTCATTTTGGGAAGGTGTAATGCTAACTATGGGGAGCGAAAAATAGATATAATAGAACACAAGTAGGAACTAACTAGGTTGGATGTGAGCAGATGTAGAAATTTAACATTTTTGTCAAGGGAAAAAGCTCGATCTTGCTTCAGCTGGAAGATGTATTTTTTGGTCATTCTGCGAGGCCCAATCCCGTTTAAGAGTGTGTGGTGTGGGACAAGAGAATCAATACTCTTGATTACATTTTAGGCACATGCCATCTGGCAGTCAGGGTATCTTGGAGAAGTTTGAGATAATTGTATTTTCCATTTTTCACTCTCAGTATTTAGTAACTTTCTCTTGATGTCATTAAGCTCAGTTAGCTTCAATATACATATCCGGGAAAATAACTTAAAGAATCTTGGATATTGGTGTCATCTGAGTGTATTATGACATTATATACATCTCTCGTATGTTATGTGGTCATTTGGATATGCATGACTTTGTCCTGCCCAGCAAAGCTATATATATATAAGTGATTTTCGGAGCCCACAATGAGGAGCAGATAGGAGCTTCCAGAATATGGGACTGATATGCAACATTCAAAATCCATGTGGAATATTCTTTTTGTTCTTTGTGAATATGTATGGGTGTTTGAATCTCCTTTTGTATCAACACATTTTATTCCTTTCAATTGTTTGCTTCAAGTTTGAATCCAGTTGTGAACTAACCAGATTTATACTTGAAAAGCTCGCATTCAAAATGTTCCCATGCAAAGCTAGAGTGCGTCTTTCTTTAAGAGGAGGAAGATGTGGTTAGGTGATAATTCAGGCAAAATCTTAAACTTGTATGTTAGACAACGTTCTACTCACAAACGTCAGTTAGTCTCATCTACTATAGCTATGTTGTTGATCTTGCTGCAACATTTTTTCCTGGACAGGGTGTGACTTCTTCTTTCCTTCATTTTGGTATCTGAAATAACCATTGTTTGATTCAGTCAACACCATATTAAGATATTGTTCATTTCTGTTCAGATTGTGCAAACGATCTAGTGGAATCTGAGATGACTAGATTTTTATTTTTTTTTGTCACTATACTTATCCATTTAACTTCACGGTTCAGAACTTTCGTTTGACAATATTACTGATAAGCTCTAATTATACAGGTGAAAATGAAGTTGGTTAACCTGGGGCATGCTCAAAGGTGGGTTTTACAAATTACCTTTGAAATTTTTTTTTTTATTTTTTTTTTAACCCTTTTGATAGCATAGTGGAGTCTTGTAATCAAGAGGTGAATGAAAAATAACCTGCGTACAAGCTTTTTTTCAAGTGGATGGAATTTGTCTATTCTGGTAGCTGAAATAGCATAAAAATGATGGTAAAAAAAAAAAAATAGAGTATTGAACAAACTTTTGCTTCCTGTTTCATGGTAACTTGTGCTTCAATCTGTGAAACTCAAGCTTCACTGAAGTCACTGCCTGATGAGTGTGCAACACAGACATTCAGAGGTATTGCCTTTAGTTGGCATGCCAGTAGTGCGCAAGTTTTAACTTCTTCATCACTTAAATTGGTGCTCGGGAATTCAATTCAACCTAGCAATGTTATACTAATTCATTATTTCATATTCCTAAATGTAAAATCACCCTCTTTATCTAGAATCTCAAATGAAAACTGAAGATTTGTGAAATTTTGTGTTTCGAACTTGTTTTCTTAATTCCAGTGAGGAAACAAGGTTGAAAATTGGTGTTGCTGTAAGGATTGGATGGGAAAGGCGCCGTGGGAAGTTGATGCTCCAGGAAACTTGCCATTATGAGTGGCAAAATTTGATTGCAGAAGCTTCTAGGAGTGGCCTTATGGGTGAGGAAGAGTTGCAGTGGGACTCTTACGAGATTTTGAGCAAACAGCTTGAGCAGGAGTGGATAAAGAGTGTTGAGGAAAGAAAAAATATGCCCAGGCTTAAGGGTAACAAGAGAGCTCCCAAATCTGCTGAACAGAGGAGGAAGATTTCAGAGGCCATTGCAGCCAAATGGGCTGATCCTGTAAGTGCTTTTAAGGCAGTCAATTTGAACTTCCTCACATTTCGATAACTTTCCAAAAACGGTGTTTTACCAATCTACATTTTCCTCCAACTAGGATTACCGTACTCGGGTCCGTACTGCTCTGAATAAATATCACGGAATACCAGAGGGGGTTGAACGAAGACCCAGGAAAAAGCCTGTTAGTGATGGACAGACCAGAAAAAGAAGCCCTCCGAAAAAGAAAGCAAATGAAATGGATAATCTGGTGAAGTCCGAGCCCAAGAGCCAAGTTCAACGTGTTCGATTGAGGAGAAAAAACACACCAGTGTACAAGGATCCTTTGGCTAGTTCAAAGTTAGAAATGTTAAAGAATATCAGGGCACAGAGAGTAGGTATTGACCAGAAGAAGATTGAAGCCGTCACGAGAGCAAAGTAAGCTATATTAAGCAACTATCAATTTGTCTCTTTAGTCTTTATTTGCTTCCTTGCTCTGCCTCTTTCCATCTGAAGTCTGCTGGTCACTCTGTTGTTTCATGTACCTCATAGAATCTTTAGTTAGTACGATCTTCCTTCAATAGAAAGTTTGGTAGGAGGTGAAATGTAATAGTGGAGGGAACTATAATCTTGAAACTACGAAGAGGTAAATATCGATATGTCAAACTGAGGAGGTCTAAGTTATGGATTTTGGAACAATTTCGATTTCTACAAGCTGGTATCATTGGTTTCAATCTGCTAAATAGTAGTAACTTATAAGTTCTTGGTGTGTTGACAACTTTGCAGAGCATTGATAGCTGAGGCTGAGAAGGCTGCAGAGGCCTTGGAAGTGGCTGCCCAGAGTAGCCCTGTTGCTCAAGCGTCTCTCGTTGAAACTCGGAAGCTCATCTCTGAAGCTATCCAGTCCATTGAATCTATAGAGACAGAGGTGGCTGTTATAGATGGAAATCTTTCACCACCTTCAACTGAGCTGCTGAGCCACACTGCAGACAAGGGAGATTCAGAATTTGGAGCTCTGGTTGATCCTGGTGAAAGAATAAATGGTTGGCATACTGTGACGCCTACGAATCGCGATTTAGAAAATGGACAACATGCCTTGCAAGGTTTACTGAATGGTAAAAGCTCAGCTCTCTCGTCAGGCTCCGGTGACTATGACTTATTGGGTGACAGGCAGGAAGTCTATCAAATGATTTCTAGTAATTTATCTCTGGAAAAGGAGGCCAATAATATCACACAGCCCACCACCTCTACTCAGAGACTTGATGAGGATGAAGCTAATGAAAGCCCAGGAGATGAACAGAAACAGCTTCTAAACAGTGATGAATCTGATGAAGGCCAAGGAGGTGAACAGAAACCGCTACCAAACGGATTGATTTCTGGGAAGAAATGGGTCCGTGGAAGACTGGTTGAAGTGAGTGAAGGATCTTAGATTAGCTGAAGGAATATTGAAGTATCTGATTTACAAACATGGAATGCGTCTCATGGATGCACTATAGAGTATACTTATGCCTACAACAAATTTTGACAAAGAGAGTTCTCTCTGCAAATCAAATCATAGTTCGAGCTTCTCGCCGCTTGACAGTTGCAAAAATAGGCATTTCGTCTAGTTTCATGCTAGATGCACATTCTCTTGTAATACCTTTACCATGACCAATTATGTAAAGTTTCAGGATAGACCTAGCCGCATTGTAATCTGTGGTGCCCCAGTTTAGTTTATTCCAATTATTGTGGTGACATTTGATTCGTTTCTATCAATCTCATTGTTAAGTAGTCACTAAATTAATTGATTCATGATGATTCACTTGAAACTTTGGACAGGTGATAAGTAGAATGTAGCAAAACTAAACATTATGCGAAAATGATCTTAAAGCAAATGTCAGCATTGCTTAGATTACATGAGCAACAAGTACATAGAGATGGATGTTATGACTATTACATCCGAGTGCAGTATAACTGCTTTAGTTGGAGAACCGTATAACATTCCAATTCTTCAGTTGAGAATCAATAGCATTCTCCAATTCACGCCTCTTCTTTTCTTTCACTTCCCTGGCTTGATTGATCTCCACTTCAACTTGTTCCTTCTGCAAAATATCATTTTGAATTACTAAAATTTCATTAGCAGCAATTGAGATAATACGAGAAACGGAGTGGGTGATTTATTACTCGCTCTGTCACAATCTCATTTTATGTGACATTTTTTACTTTTCGAGATTCAAACTATATAGGTTTTGACCATCATTTTGAAATGTGATCTTTTATCGTGTTAAAAAGAGAAGAATTGCAATTTATAGTGATTTTTGTATAGTTTATAAATATTTAGATTGTAATTTTAAAATATTAAGTTTATCCGATTCGATTTAGCTTCAAAATTTAGTTAAATTGACTTTCGGATCACGAAAATGGGGGGGGGGGGGGGGAGAGAATACTTACGTCCACAACGTCGGGGATGGGAAGCTTGGTGCCGTGGACAGCGGAGCGATTAGCTGCTTTGCCGACCGACCGCAGAGCATTATGACGGAAAACAACCTTAGCGGTCTGCCAGGTGTGTGGTACTTTCGACGCTCTGTTCATTTTACACCAACTTATTATTCTTCAGATTAATTAACCGTTGATCACAAATCAAATTCTTTTTGCTATTTGCATATCTGTAGCTATGTTCTATTATTAGTAGGAGGAAGTTAGAACAACGTGAGAGATCTCGACTCTGACATTATGGATAATGGCAAATCCACGTGGCGTCTTTTGCAGACGTCTCGCTGTTTGTATGCCTCTTTTTCGAGCTGTCTCCCCTCTCCAGGTGTCTCTAGGACATTCTTACACAGTGGAGCCACTCGGAACTACACTTTGTTCCATGTGATAAGTACTGGTTCCAATTAGAACTTATTTTTTCTGCAACGCAAAAAATTACTCTATGTAATTTTTATATCATCCTTAATTATTGCCGAGTAATCAAATAATTAAATTAACGGAAAAGGCTCAAATATGACATCGAACTATCAGAAATGGCTCATTTATGCCACTCGTTGAAAGTTTGGCTCAAATATGCCACTGCCGTTACCTTTTTGGCTCATCCATGCCATTATTCACTAACGGTGGTTTTAAAATACCAGATATGCCACGTGGCAAAAATTTATTGGTCCACGTCACTTAAATGAAAACCAGCCAAAATAAATCCTAACTATACAACGAGTGGCATATTTGAGCCAAACTTTCAACGAGTGGCATAAATGAGTCATTTCTGATAGTTCGATGGCATATTTGAGCCTTTTCCGTAAATATATTTCAATGAAGGTAATATAAAATATAAAATAATTAATAATTAATAAAAATAGGGGTATATTCTATAACAAATTCCTAAAAAATTAGCTATTTATATTTTATATGAATTATATATATATATATATATATATATATATAGAGAGAGAGAGAGAGAGAAAGACGCCCACGCGCACACACACATACAAATATATGTAAAAATAAACAGTAATATGTATTTGTATGTGTGTGTGGGCGCATGTGTATATATACTTAATGCATCTAGTATTAAAATATCAATCATAAAAGTAATATTTGATTTTGTGATAAATTCATAAATGGATTATTCTACTTAAAGTATGAATTTAGATAAAAATGTATAAATAGGTTAAAAAATAAATTTTCTATAATATAAAAAGGTATTACATAGATGGAGGATTGAAAATGCCAAGGGTAAAATAGACATTGTTTAGGATAAAGGGGGGAGAACGTCTATTATTCATAATTGAGGGGGGATTTTGATTTTTAAAGCAAAGTTGGGGGTTGAAAATCAAATAGGACACTTTTTCCTCTATATACTTGTCTTTGCAAATGAAAAGTTTATTCCTTGATTAGAAATGTGCTTGTTGAATAATTTCAAATACTTAACGTCTCCGGATAAGTATATCCAAGCTTAATAGTGAGTAATCTAGATTCTGGATAATTAACTTCAGCTTTGGAGCATAAAAGGCTCAAATATGCCATCGAACTATCAGAAATGGCTCATTTATGCCACTCGTTGAAAGTTTGGCTCAAATATGCCACTCGTTGTATAGTTAGGATTTATTTTGACTGGTTTTCATTTAAGTGACGTGGACCAATAAATTTTTGCCACGTGGCATATCTGGTATTTTAAAACCACCGTTAGTGAATAATGGCATGGATGAGCTAAAAAGGTAACGGCAGTGGCATATTTGAGCCAAACTTTCAACGAGTGGCATAAATGAGCCATTTCTGATAGTTCGATGGCATATTTGAGCCTTTTCCGTTAAATTAATAAAACATAATTTAAAAGAGTGCAGTCACAAAGAATTTCTTGAACTTTCCAACTCGATAATTAATATTAACAATAAAATAAGTGTGAAATGATAATTATCTCTTGATTTTCTAAACTAAATAAGTAAAAATGGACACTATTTTTAATATACGGGACAAATTAAAATGGACAGAGAAAGTAACAAACAGCTGCTTAGAGAACCGTTATCCAAATATAATTGAAAACTATAAAATATTTAATATTTAATTGTTTTAGAATCAAATTCAAATTTATGAGATTGAAGTAATTTTAGCACTATTAAGAAGAGCCGGTTGGGCTCACTTTCTCGTCGTCCGTCCCAATTTAAAAAAAAAAAATTTGTGGGCCCCATATATATTAAACAACAACTAATATTAAAAAAAAATTGTGGGCCCCATAATTCTAATATATATATATCCTTTCCAATTTAATAAAAAAAATTGTGGGCCCCATATATATTAAACAACAACTAATATTAAAAAAATAGTGCAAATTAATAATGTAAAAAAAAAAGTGCACCCTATATTAAAAAATCAAACAATATTCATGTAATTTCCAAAGTATCTCATTAAGTCAATAATGATGGATTCATTGCCACGTGCGTATTCGTAACCAACACTAATATAATAAAGTTTTAAATATGGATCACAAACTACAATGTTATATTAATCGTGTTTTGCACATAGTATCCCATATTGACAAAATCAAGCAATATATATAAAAAAAAAAGTGAATCCCATATTAAAAAAACAAACAATGTCAAAAAAAAAGTGCAAAAAAAAATTGTGGGCCCCATAATTCTAATATATATATATATGTGTGTGTGCATAAAAATAGTGCAAATTAATAATGTCAAAAAAAAAGTGCACCCCGTATTAAAAAATCAAACAATATTCATGTAATTTCCAAAGTATCTCATTAAGTCAATAATGATGGATTCATTGCCACGTGCGTATTCGTAGCAAACACTAATATAATAAAGTTTTAAATACGGAGCACAAACTACAATATTATATTAATCGTGTTTTGAACATAGTATCCCATATTGACAAAATCAAGCAATATATATATATATATAAAAAAAATGAATCCCATATTAAAAAAAATAAACAATGTAAAAAAAAAAGTGTAGACTTTGTATTCGTAGCAAACACTAATATAATAAAGTTTTAAATACGGAGCACAAATTACAATGTTATATCAATTGTGTTTATAACATAGTATATATGTGTATATATATATATATATATATATATATATATATATATATATATATATATATATATATATATATATATATATATATATATATATATATTATATGCATAAAAATAGTGCAAACTAATAATGTCCAAAAGGATGGGCCCCATACTAAACAACACCAAGCAATATAAAAAATAAAAATAAAAAAAAGATACTATATAAAGCATGGGTTTAGACCCATGCTTCGTCGTCCATTGTCCCTTAAAAAAAAAGGTGGCCCCATACTAAATAACACCGAGCAATAAAAAAAAAAAAGTGAAACTCACCATCTCCAAACTCATGGCAAAAAAAAAAAGTGGACCCTATATTATCAAAATCAAGCAATATCAAAAAAAAAAAAAAAAGTAAACCTCATTAAAAAAAATATAATGTTAAAAAAAAAAGAGTTGGCTTTGTATTCGTAGCAAACACTAATATAATAAAGTTTTAGATACGGAGCACAAACTACAATGTTATATTAATCGTATTTTGAACATAGTATATGTATATATATTATATGCATAAAAATAGTACAGACTAATAATGTCCAAAAAAAAAAAAAAAAGTACACCCCATAAAGGGTGGACCTCATACTAAACAACATCAAGCAATATAAAAAAAAAAAAGTGGAACCCACCATCTCCAAACTCACTGTAAAAAAAAAGTGGACCCCATATTAACAAAATCAAACAATATAAAAAAAAACAAAAAAAAAAAGTGAACCCCATATTAAAAAAAAATGATGTAAAAAAAAAAATGCAGACTTTGTATTCGTAGTAACACTTATATACTAAAGTTTTTTATACAGAGTACAAACTACAATGTTATATTAATCGTGTTTGGACATAGTGTATGTGTGTGTGTGTATATATATATATATATATATATATATGCATAAAAATAGTGCAAATAAATAATGTCAAAAAAAAGGTGCGCTTCATATTAAAAAATCAAACAATATTCATGTAATTTTCAAAGTATCTCATTAGGTCAATAATGATGGATTCATTGCCACGTGCGTATCAATCCATTAGTAGGAGCAAATGAAATTGCTTTTCTTCAAAAAGTTAAGTAGTCAAACCATACAGTTTTCTTTCTTTTTATATATTAGCCTGAGATCTAATCTAGATATTAAACTGTTATATTTGCTATTCCGCCATGTCATTTATTTGTTATGTTCACTAAAATAAATATACTTAAAATATTTATATTTTAAAATAAGATAGAATTTAATTACTTTTTTATTTTTATTCTTACTCTAGTAAATGTGAAAAGAGATTAATGTCGTAAAAAAAAAATATCAAATGGAGATCAAATAATAAATAAGGTAAATTAGTCAAATTATAATTCTAATCGGCGTTTTCTTAAAAAACCATGCAAAAGACAACATGACAAGTAAAATGAGCTAAACCGAGAATATTTACCAAAAATTAAAAAATAGTATTTCTTCGTTTAAATACAAAATCAATTTCTACTTTGTTTCGTTTTAAACATGTAAATTAATTTAATAATTTGAATTAGAATTATCCAAATCAAAATTTGATAAAAGATAATAAGTATTTTACACCTTTAAATTAATCGAATTAAAATTGAAAGTATCAACTGATGCTTAAATATTGCTATTGTTTTATCTCAAAGAGAGGAAAATAGTTTCCTTTAAAACAAGTCTTCTCTTTTAAAAAATATTAATAAATTTGCCGATTTTGTATTCGTAGCAAACATTAATATAATAAAATTTTAGATACGGAGCATAAACTACAATGTTATATTAATCGTGTTTTAAACATAATATATACTCTCTCTCTCTCTCTCTCTCTCTCTATATATATATATATATATATATATATATAATCACTATTCAAAGACAACTACATACACATAGATGCACTATAATCTAAAGTGTTGGTCCCGTGCGCAGCACGGGCATAGGCCGTCTAGTTAGCATACATGTATGAGGTTGGCTTGTCAAAATAACTTTAAACCTGTATATTTAAAATAGGCATATTGCTTATCTAGTTTGAACTTTAGACATTTGGATACGAAGTTAGGCTTTATCATCTCTAATTTCATACATATATATTTGAAGTTTGAATTACTGAGTCTAATTTCATATCGGAATATTTGAAGTTGGCATTAGCTCTAGTAAGAAGAGGCACAACTCTAACCCAATAGAGGAACCAAATTGTGAGCAATAAAGACACAAAACTGCTTTACGGTTGATAAACTTCAACTATCAATGTGAAAAACGCATAGCTCCGTTAAGATGAATATTCTCTTGAATTATTTTATATTATTAGGATTTTGCCTGATTTTCTTATCATATTTGAGTTTTACTTTTCTCTTGAAGAAAAGTTAAAGTACTTACTTTACTTTTCTTGAAAGGAAAATATAATTATCTTCCATATTTGGCTAGTATTTTTTTGGAGAAAAAAGTTTTGGACCTCTATTAATTGAAGAATCCTTCTTATATAATAGAAAATACAGAAAATCATTCACAATGTAGTCTCTAAAGGAGTCTTATTTAGGGGGAGATTTTTTCTCATAAGTTTTTATGCTTTCTTGTATATTAGTTTTTTATGTAGGTCACTTGACTAAATAATATCACAAGATTATGCGCCTTTAGTATACCTTTCTTTATCCTTTGATTTATCATCGTTCAAGGTTTGCGATTGATAGCTTCCACATGACGCCCTGATTATTTCGATCGGAACAAGTGGTACAGCGCCAATGGTTCAATGACGTTGAAGACAGGTACAAGGTAGATTAGTTCAAGTTGCAACCAACTCGACGATTATGAAGATTTTTTGTCAAAAAAAAAAAAAAAGGAAGAAGAGATATCTGTAGTACTACATGTGGAGAAATTTTCAATCACATTTTCAACAATCCTGCTGCTGCATGGTTTTAAAACAAAAATATTTTTTAACTCATGCTTACTTTAACACACTAGCTCGAATTTTCAACTTATACTTACTTTTAACGTATGCATTCAAATTTTTAACCTTTGCTTACTTTAAACACTTGGGTCAATTTCAACACCCATGTTCACTTTTAACGCTTGGGCTCCACTTTCAACCTGTGCTCACTTTTAACGCACAATGCTCAAATTTTTAATTCATGCCTACTTTTAACCATAGCAAGCAGCAGTGACGAAGATTATGTGAAGAAGACGATCAACTTTTGTCAAGAAAATCCAAGCCAAAAGAAGAGATTTGTTAGGGTTTTGTTACCATATTTGCGTTTTACTTTTCTCTTGAAGGAAAGTCAAAGTATAACCATAATTGCTTTACTTTTCCTGAAAAGAAAATATAATTATCTTCCATATTTGGCTGGTACTTTTTTTGGAGGAAAAGGTTTTGCATATCTATAAATTGAAGAAACCCTCCCACAATGTAGTCTCTAAAGGAGTCTTGTTTTGGAGGAGATTTTTCTCTCGTAAGTTTTTATGCTTTCTTTTATATTAGTTTTTTATGTAGGTCAACTGACCAAATAATATCAAAGTATTATGCATCTTTGGTATACCTTTCTTTATCCTCTGATTTATCTTCATTCAAGGTTTGCGATTGATATCTTCCGTATAATGCTCTGATTATTTCGATCCCAACATATTTCACTGTAAGCCTTCTAAACATCGATAACTCAAAGTGATCCCAATGTTGAAACAACATCAATTGATTTTACCATAAAATATAAAACACAGAATTGTTATACCGTGTGATTTCTCGTACTAAGTACAAAAGAACAAGAAGCGGAGGAGAAGTAGTGATGCACGTTTGAAGTTTGTGAACACTAACTATAGGTTAAATACTTTGAAGAAATCGAATAATACATGTTAAATCAGCAAGGGCAATTCGCAGGAATGCCTTAATTTTTGTTGTTCCCCCAATACCATGAAATTTGGGATTTGAATCTCGCTCAATAAAAAAAAAAAAAAAAAAAATCGCAGGACAAAATTTTATAGCAACCTTAGGCCTATGGTAAAATTCTGCCTTAAGGCAGAGTTTCGAAGGCAAAAATCTGTCTTGCGAATCCAAGTTCTACCTGACAATTTTTTTTAAAATTTTTGATTGAGCGAACCAGGTAGCCCAGGCCCAACATTAGATCTAGTTCCAAATGGACAATTTGCACGATTGACCTTCGTTTTATGTGATCTTTAATTTTTGACCTTTATCTAAAAATTTATGGGTTTCGAGTTTGATCTTTCGCTCAGTCAAATTTTTTTAAAAAAATCACTTAGCAAAGTACACCTATTCGGCAAAATCTCTACCTTAATACAAATTCTGTCTTAAGGCAAAGTCTGCCGTCACCAGCAGCAAGCTTTTGCCGGAATAGGTATACTTTTGTACCAAACTCTGCTTTGTGATTTTTTTCTGATCTGAAATCTAAACCCAATACCTTAAGATATTATACGCGAATGACAAAAATTAAAGAGCAAGAAGATCGTCCGTGCAAAACAATGGTTCCAAATCAGGAAAATGAAAAAGAAGGCCTGGGCTTTAAACCAGTATGCCAACCATACAGCCATAGGTAGCCCACGACTTCTGAGGGGCCAAGCAGACCGATGGCTGGTTATTTTCTCCCACCGACTAGTCGACGTCATCACTAATCTGGTAGTAATTCCTTCGTCCACACCCTTCCCTCCTAATCATTTTTACAAATCACACGTAACAGCAGTTAACTCACCTAACAGATCTTATCAGTCTCACTTCTTCTTCCTTCTTTCTCTTAATTATTGTACTGTAGAGTACAATAAATACAACTCAACTAACCAAAATTACCAAATGCACATTCGAATTCCGTAAGAAAATGATGAGGGACAGAGAATCATCTGATGAAGAAGATGATAGAGAGAACCTGATCCAGCAAAATGAACGACTAAATGACCATCCTAAATCTCCACTTCGCTCCACATTCCAAATCGACTACCTAAAAGACCGATTTGCCCTTGGTCATCGCTTCAATTCCGCTTCCGGTAAGAGGTATTTCCTAGCAATTATTCTCCCAGTCTTAGTACTCATTCTATATTTCACTACAGACATCAAAAACCTATTTCAAACCACTGTTACCAGCATTAAATACGATGGTTCAGTTAACACCATGCGCGAGTCTGAATTACGCGCTCTTTATCTGCTTAGAAAACAACAATTAGGGCTTTTTAAGCTGTGGAATCACACATTGGTTAATGATACTTCTAGTACAGATTTGCTAAGTCAGATTTCACTAAATAAACAAATTCAACAAGTTCTATTGTCATCTCATGAATTAGGTAACTTGTTGATTGAATCGGATAATTCGCCAGATCCTAGTTTTAGTGGATTAGGTAGGTGTAGGAAGGTGGATCATGATTTGTCGAAGAGGAGAACTGTTGACTGGAAACCGAGATCGGATAAGTACTTGTTTGCAATTTGTGTTTCCGGTCAAATGTCAAACCATTTGATCTGTTTGGAAAAGCATATGTTCTTCGCGGCTCTGCTTAACCGCGTTTTGGTTATTCCGAGCTCAAAAGTTGACTATGAGTTTAAGCGAGTGTTGGATGTTGAGCATATAAATAAATGCTTGGGGAGAGAAGTGATTGTTACATACGAGGAATTTGCAGAAAGACGAAAGAGCCATTTGCACATAGATAGAGTTATTTGTTATTTCTCTCAGCCACAACTTTGTTTCATGGATGAAGAACGTGTTAAGAAGTTGAAGTCATTAGGGGTTTCTACGAATAAGCTCGAAACTGCTTGGGATGAAGATGTGAAGAAGCCAAAGAAAAGGACTGTCCAAGACGTGGTGGCAAAGTTTTCTACGGATGATGATGTTATTGCAATAGGTGATGTGTTCTTTGCTGATGTGGAGAAGGACTGGGTGATGCAGCCTGGAGGCCCCATTTCCCACAAATGCAAGACACTCATTGAGCCAAGTCGTCTTATTATGCTTACTGCCCAGCGTTTCGTCCAGACATTCTTGGGAGACAACTTTATCGCTCTTCATTTCCGCAGACATGGTTTTCTGAAATTCTGGTATGTTTTTTTTCGATGCTGTATCTAGTATTTAAATAGCTATTTGGTTTTGCATCTATAACTAGTTGTGGGAACAAAAAGGTCCATGCTCGTGGCTGATCAATATATTGCTAGTAATGTTCATTTCCAACCCCTCGATGCCTGCTATAATGCCTTTAGTTATGTACTACCATCTTAGTGACAAAAGCTTCTCGTCTTAGTTCTTCTTTACTTAATATTAGACCTAACCACATCTAATTTGTTTATTGTTCTTCTTAGCAATGCCAAAAAGCCAAGTTGCTTCTACCCTGTTCCTCAAGCTGCAGACTGTATCAATCGTGTGATTGAGAGGGCCAATTCTCCAGTAATATATCTTTCCACAGATGCTGCAGAAAGTGAAACTGGTTTACTTCAGTCACTAGTTGTATTCAATGGGAAGACGGTACCCCTTGTTAAAAGGCCCGCTCGAAATTCAGCTGAAAAATGGGATGCTTTATTGTACAGACATGGCCTTGAGGGAGATTCTCAGGTGAGTAAGAGTTTATACCTTATGCATTTTGTCCATATTCATATGCAGAATATTAAGAAGGCTCAGTTTATGTGGCACTGGATAATACCTTTGGTACTGAAACTTCTACGCTCTATCATTCTGGATCAGCCTCTGCTTTCTAATTATAATCTATCAAGTGAGCACATTTTGAATTCTTCAAGTCCAATCCTGGTCTGTAATGAATCTAATTTTAAAAAATTCAATACTATATACGGAAAGGTAGAGTAGATCTGATTTAATTGTATCTTGGATAACATAGATCATCACGGCATTATACGTGCAGCATATTTCAAGTTTAAATACTCAAGTTTAGTTGATTCCAGCTATAATTCAGTCTTAGCTAATAAGAATCAACTGAAAATAAGTGTAGAAAAGCCGTGTTTATCCAAATTGAAAAATTAGAATCGACCTAATGTGATCTAGTTCTTTAGATTCCTTGACAAAGCCATTTGTTAGTTCTGCATGGGCTTAAGTCAAAATTTGAAATTCTATTGCATTAGAGTGTGTGTTTAAATGCAAGAATAAGTTTACATTCTTAGACATTAAGGTTTTGACAGGATAAAAGTCAAACTGTATTTACAAAGTTAATCCGTATTTACCTATTAGTGGACATGATTGATAAAGTGTTTCTCTTTGTTTTTTAAAGATGCATAGTATTTTGGGATGACAAAGTAGGAAACTAGGATATTTAGGCCCCGTTTGTCCATAGATACAAAAAAAAAAAAACTTTTTTTGGAATTTTGGAGTTGGAGTTGTGTTTGGCCATAGTTTTTGAAATTGTAGTTTTTGGTGAAATGTAGTTGTAAAAAAGTGAAAAAAATTTGAAAAACAAGTTTTTTGAGTTTTTGGTATTCCGGAATACAACTTCATTCGGAATTCTCATGGCCAAACGCTGATTCCGGAAAAAAGTGAAAAAAAAATTCCGGAATAAAGTGAATAATTCTTATGGCCAAACGGGGGCTTAAAGTCTGTCTGAGTATTAGATGAACAAGAAAGTTGTTTTAGACCTGTCTGTGTACTTGCCCTTATCCAAAATCTTTATCGCTGGTCCGTTGTGTATAGAAAGGCTTAATGGTACCCTTCGATTCGGGGTTATAGGTACAAAATTCAATCTTCTCATATCTGTGGATCCTACTTTGAATTCTCATATTTTATCCAAAATTGTGGATCCAAACAATCTCATGTTTCCTCTCTTAGATTGTACAGTTTTCATTTTTTCACCATCAAGCTGTATATAGGATCTTGCAGAACTTATATTGGTAGAAGAACAAGGGCCATGTAACTTATACATAGTACAGTTTTTTGATAGCGCATGTTATTATTACTCATAGGAAACAGGCAACACATGAGCAGAATTTTTTCCTATGAAGTCTCTTCTTTTCTTTCAGCTTTTATTGCATTCTCTTTTTTATTTTTTTTGGTTTGTGTTTTTTCGTCTCGCATACTCTTATTTGTCTGTTCATTTCCTACATGAAGGTGGAAGCTATGCTGGACAAGACAATTTGTGCTATGGCTAGTGTTTTTATTGGATCATCAGGGTCTACTTTTACCGATGATATTTTGCGGCTACGGAAGGACTGGGGATCTGCATCTCTTTGTGATGAGTATCTATGCCAGGGTGAACTGCCAAACTTCATCGCAGATGATGAGTGAAACAGAAAATGGCTGAGCATATCTTGTCTTGTACACCGCAAGCTCATTCTGCTACTTAACTCTCAACCTGGTAGGACATAGAGGCTTTTCGAAACAAGTTACTATGCCTGTAGCAATTTCTCTACGTACAGGCAAATCAAAAACTGCGATGGAGTAAGAGTGATATCTGTTGTTCTATTGTTTGTTCCATACTTCTATTCTCGATTCTTTAGCATAGATGGCCTATTGGGCCGATTCTTTTGATCTGTATTCTAGTGTATTATATTCTTCTTAGCAGAGAGACAATGTTTTATCCTGTTTTAACTAGTCTTGCCATTAGTTTTAGTGCTTGTAGTTGTAGGTTCGCATATTGGCACATACACCTCAATAGTTGAATATTTTCAGGATGAAAGATAACTGCACCTTTTTCTCTAGTTCATTTGTTTCCTCCTTCTGATTTTCTGTTTATGTACACTGAGGAAAATCACAAGTGGGAACATTGAGGTAAATATAAGTGGATCGGAATCAACATGCTTGGGATAAAAATGTATATCGTTATTTCTTTTATTCGATTTTGCGATTAATATTCAATTACATTTCAACATTTTCTTGTCAATTCTCATTGAAAAGGAAGCGTTGCTTATCAAATTTGCCCAACATTGTTGAACTTGTGTGGCTTGAATTGTTTCAGCTGATTCGATCAACTCATTAATCAGCAATAATTGGCTACTACAAAAGAAAATTTTAGCGCTAGTAACAAGCTACTTCAAAAGAATTGATATAATTCACTTATTTAAACAATCTCAAAATTTTGATAAGCTACTTCAAAAGAATTGATATAATGTCCGATCACTTATCAAAAAACTTATTTAAATAATCTCAAAATTTTGATAAATTATTGTATGGTACATGCTCAAAACCAAACCATTTAATGCTCTTATGTTCTCCTTTTATATGTTTTCATATAATAGTCTAAGAACAATACACGGTTCTTACATATTCTTACAAATTTGTAAGTGCATCTGAACACATTACTGTATAACAACAACAACATACTTAGTGTAAGCTCATAAGTGGGGTCTGGGGATAGTAGGATGTACATAAAATTTACCTTTACCTTTACCTTTGTGGGTTAGAGAGGTTGTTTCCGATAGATCCTCGGCTCAAAATAGACGCGGTCGATGAAGGATTGTCAGAAAATAAGACAACAAATATCAAGATATAAAACAAATAAACCATTTTCGTATCGGAGGAGTGGCTGCCGATCTACCCTATGGCTGGATAGATAAATGTTTGGATTTTTGCGATTATTTTTTAACAGGGGTCGCTGAGTATCAAAAACTTATTACCTGGAATCCTATTTTTTTAGAACGAGTTGAAGGCGTAGGCATTATTGGGGGAGACGAAACATTAAATTGGGGTTTATCGGGACCAGTGCTACGATCTTCCGGAATAGCACATAGTAATACACACAAAAGAGTATGGATCTACATGATACCTAGATAATAGTACTATCACATTACTGTAACTGATTATTTTTATACTACTTTTATTCTTTTTTTTTTCTTTCATGATATCTATTTTTATTCTTAAAGGGAGCTTTGGCGTAACTGGTAAAGTTGTCTCTATATGCCCAGGAGGTCACTGGTTCGAGCCGCGGAAATAGCCTCTTGTAGAAATACAGGGTAAGACTCCGGCTCCCTGGACCCCGTGTATAGCGGAAGCTTAGTGCCCTGGTCCCCCTATCTATTTTTGGTATTCTTAATTAATTGTTTTTAGTTAATACCTTTAATTATCGGAGTGGGCTTAACCCATTACACGAAATAGGGCCGTATAGGTCGTAATGGGCCAGTAAACTAAACCGCCCCACCAATCACGTGGATTAAAAGCCCAGTTATATAAAGACTGAATTTGCTGATGTGCTTGTTTCTCAAGACAACTAAAGAGACTTTGCTTCTTCCAAAAAAGCGAACGCATCTGAAGAAAGTAAATGGCAGATATCGAAGATGAGATTAAGGACGAGAAAAACCCTAGGCCACTTGATGAAGATGATATTGCTTTACTCAAGACTTATGTACTACTCTTCTTCCTCTATATCATAAACCCTAATTTTTCGTATCTTTATATTCTTGCACTTAATATTACTGTAATCTTTCGGATTGTGTGCGTTTTTCTAATCATTGATAACCGAAGTGGAGAACTAACAGAAAATAGCAAATCAATGAGAAATTTGGAAATGAATAAGCTGTGAACTAACTAATGAGCTGAGAAAATCTAAATTGACAGCCAAAGAATGAGTTTTATTGATGTAAGGTACTCCTCTGTTTCAATTTATGTGACACGGAGTTTAAGAATGATAGGAAGACCGTCGAAACTTGTGGTTCAAAATAAGCTGGCTATGCAATGGGAAGTTTAAAGTTAAAATGTTACTACTATATATATAAAAGTGTCATCCTTTTTGAGTTTTTGTGACCGTCTAAAAAGGAAAGAGTGTCAAAGAAATTGGGACGAAGAGAGTAGTATTTATAATGGTCATTTTGAGCTGCAGTCGATATATGTGGGGTTTATTTTTTGAGGTAAATAATTTATTTAATGTTGGGGGAAGGTGGTATATATACAATCTGATGCCTCCTTCATCTTGTTTTTGTGTATCAATACCACTTCCTTGAAACAAATAGGTCAAGAACTGATGATGGAATTTCTGAGTTCCAAGGTTAGCAGAAGGTTAGACCATATAGAAAGAAATGAGCAACGTCCAGGGCCAAATATTTTCTTATCAGCTTGAAAGCAACCATACAACAATACAACTTTCCTGTTGCTTCCATACATGCTGACCCTCCTTGATGTTACAACTTCTGATAAGCTTTAGCAGATAATTCATGAGATTGTACTTGAAATATTAGTTAGTGAAGTGATAAAATTTCCAGCTCCATCAAGAAAAGGACGACTGCCAACGTAAGTGGCTGAAGAACCTGCTTCTGATCTGCCGCATGAAGTGCTTTGCCTCATTCTTATGTCTTGAAAGATGGTTGCTACTACATCAGGCTGTATCGATTGCCTTCCGCTTTTAGCAATGAACACACCCTTAAGTCTGAACTGGCCTTTTTAGTTATCCTTAACTTCTTTTCTTTCTCTCATAGGATTCGTTTAGCTCCTCCTTGTGAAATCAATGTAGAGTGGACATAGGGATGGATCTAGAAGCCTTGTTATACAAGTTCACATGAACCCAGCAGCTTTTGCCCACACCTTGTATATATAAAGAAATCTACTACAGCAACAACAACAACATACCCCGTGTAATCCTCCCACTAGTGGGGTCTGGGGAGAGTAGAGTGTACACATGCCTTACCCCTACCTTGTGGAGGTAGAGAGATTGTTTCCGAAAGACCCTCGGCTCAAGTTCAGCAAATCAAAATAGATATAAAAAAGGAAAAACGGCAATGAAGAAACATGTCAACTAACACGGAAATCAGTACAAAGCATATAGAGAAATCTACTAAATATTAATATTTGACTGTGAACCCAATTACTATTGTAGTATTAACTAGAGGTCGCTGGAGGAACCCGTTAACTTCAAATCCTGGAGCTGCCTCTGAGTGGACAATCGCCAGCACCATGAAACGTTACAGAGGCTGGAAACTAAATATCCACTTGGATCAAATGGAAAGTGGAGGTTACTCTTCCAAAATTTCTAAGCGATACTCATCTTACCTGCACTAAACCTTCTTCCAATTTGGAGATTTATATACAAGGGTATGGTGTGATCAGGTGATAGGGGTGTATAGTTCTTGCGATAAAATGTCATTCATTTGGATAGACATTACATGAGTGCTATTCATGTAAAAAGTGTTTGATCACATTTCTATATGTAATGTGGTCTACCAGTACCAACCACAGGCATATACCACAATATATGCACACTGAGTTCGAAGAAAGGAGAGTGTACTTTTTTTTTTTTTTCTTTTGCAAATTATAGTTTAGTGCCTTTTATCTATAGGTTCACCTTTTGGAGAATCCCCTTCATTCAGTTTTGAAAATATATGCGCCTTAGTTTCTGGTCATTTTTTCAGATCATTTTTAATTGAATTGTTGAAATGACTTTTGCAGGGTTTGGGGCCTTATTCAACAAGCATAAAGAAAGCTGAGAAGGAGATCAAGGAAATGGCAAAAAAGATAAATGATTTGCGTGGTAAGTAATTGTATGCCTTTGCCTTTTGTCTTTGGTGTTAAACTAATGGTATTTTCAACTGCAAAGTACTGTTCATTTGCCTCAAATTTTGGTCTTTGTTTTTTGGGGGCTAGTTAGAAGGATAGAAAAAGAAAGAGAGCTTTTCTTGTCCCTTGGTCCTGGGAATTGATTTGGTTCTGTTAAAATATGTAGAGGTGTTTTCCTACTTTCTTCGTTCTTTGCATATTTCCCTATAAATGCTTGGCAAATTCCAATTTACTGCATCTGCAGGTATTAAGGAATCTGACACTGGATTGGCTGCACCAAGTCAATGGGATCTAGTTTCTGATAAACAGATGATGCAGGAGGAGCAACCTCTTCAGGTTTGTTTTTTAGGAAATGAAAGATGACTAATTCTTTGTTAGTCAGATACTTTTAAAAAAAGAGAAGATACTTTGAAGCTATAACTAAATCTTTGGAGCAGGTGGCTAGGTGTACAAAGATAATTAGCCCCAATACTGAAGATGCAAAATATGTTATAAATGTCAAGCAAATTGCTAAGGTATGTTATCCTGTCTTTCTCATATAGTGCTGGCTGTACTAATTTCTGTGAGTGTTTGGAGGCGGTTTGTCTTACAAGTCTCCACAAACTGATCGAGATTTAGAGGTCTGTGCTTAAGCGGTAGTAATTAGCATATGTTGGTTAGCAGCAAGACATAAGTAAGAAATGTGAGACTTCTTGATTTGGAGATCTATCAGTCAGATTCCTTTTCTTCTAAGAACTGATTAATTAACAGGGTAATTTCCCATGTTTTTGTCTTTAGCCTGAGGGTTTGTGCTCTTTCCTTTGCTTTGGTTTATTGGCTAAATGATGTATTGTCATGAGACAAGTGTTGCAATACTTTTGCAATGGATTATGATCACCTTGTTTGACTATGCTTCTTTCATACACGCAGTTTGTTGTTGGATTGGGTGATAAAGTTTCGCCAACTGATATTGAAGAAGGCATGAGAGTCGGGTAGATTCTTCTTCTTGTTCTTCTTCTTGTTCTTCTTCTCTCTCAGGATCTTTTAGCTTTGTTTTAATGACTTGCTGCAGTTTGTCCCCAAAAAAGTATTGATTTGCTTTAGCTAGTTGTTAATTACTTTTTGCTGGAGATGACAAAAGAAAGCCACACTTATCTTTGTTGGCTTAGCAGGCATTTTGTCTTTTTTGTTTGGTGGATCCACATGCTCTATTAGAAGTAAGCTTTTGCTTATTGCTGATTATGAAGCTTGATTGGTGCACATTTTGCAAATTATTAGTTTGTGGAATGGATACAGATAGCTTACCTTTTTTTTCGTGCTAAAGATGCCTAGTGTAGGTATTAATTAGCTTTTAGGTGAAAGTAAGGATATCAACTTGACTCGAGTCTTCTGCTCTTTTTAAAGTTAATTGACTCTTTGCTTGACTATATTGTTAATGTTGCAGCGTTGATAGGAACAAATATCAAATTCAGATTCCGTTGCCCCCAAAAATTGATCCAAGTGTCACAATGATGACTGTTGAGGAAAAACCTGATGTTACATACAATGACGTTGGAGGATGCAAGGAGCAAATTGAAAAGATGCGAGAGGTGATTATGCGTGTTCATTTTTCTGTTGTGTTTCAGAGTGGAGTTCCATTTCTTTTTCCCATTTTCCCTTTGGTTGACGTTTGACAAAATTGGTTTGTGCTCCTTCTCTTGCTCAATTAACAACAGGTTGTTGAGCTTCCCATGCTTCACCCTGAAAAATTCGTCAAACTTGGAATTGATCCCCCTAAGGGTGTTCTCTTGTATGGTCCTCCTGGTACTGGGAAAACACTGCTTGCCAGAGCAGTTGCAAATCGTACAGATGCATGCTTCATTCGCGTTATTGGTAGTGAGCTTGTTCAGAAATATGTTGGTGAGGGGGCTAGAATGGTTCGTGAACTGTTCCAGGTTAGAAGCACTCTTATTATTTTTTATTTTTTTTGGGACATCCTATGAATCCCCCAACTCCAATTGGCCCACTGCTGGATAACTCAGGAGAGTATTGGCCCGCCCTTCTACCATGTTCCCTCTTAAATACCAGACGTCGCGTCTGTGACAGGGTTCAAACCTATGAGGTGCATCCACCTCACGTCGTTACCTTTTAACCAAAGCCCCACTGCGAGATACGTTCTTGTTGCTGAACTCTTTTATACAAGGTTCAAATTTAGCATTGATTCTTGACTGGAGCTTTGATATGACAGATGGCACGCTCCAAGAAGGCCTGCATTGTGTTTTTCGACGAAGTAGATGCCATTGGAGGTGCACGATTTGACGATGGAGCCGGGGGAGACAATGAGGTTCAACGAACCATGCTTGAAATTGTTAACCAGCTTGATGGTTTTGATGCTCGCGGGAATATTAAAGTTCTCATGGCAACGAACAGGTTAGCTTGCCTGTGTTGGGAAAATAATTTACTATATGTTGTGTTGTTTGTTTCCACCAGTATACACATCTACTTTTTCTTGTTCAGTTATTTATGTTTCAAGGTTTGGTGATTAATAATTGGAGCTATTGGTCAATTAGTGTTGCACAGAGATGTGAATGGCTTTCCTGTGCGTGTTTCAAGTTTACTTCCTATATATTTGCTACTGAAAAGCCACATTGGGCTGAACCGATGAAGTCCCTAGTGGCCCTCCTGATGTATTTTTTCATTGACATTTTTTTCCCATTTTATAGTGCTCTTTTGGTGGTATAAATTGTTCGTCTTTTAATATTGCTTATCTATGGGCAGGAACAAAAAGGTGTCCTCAGTCATATATTCGTATTTGGTAGCTTAAAATACTGCTGACAGCTTGTTATCATCTTGCTCAGGTTCTAACTCCATCCTATTGTTTACAGACCTGATACACTTGATCCAGCTTTATTACGTCCTGGACGATTGGATCGCAAAGTTGAATTTGGTCTGCCTGATATGGAGAGTAGGACACAGATATTTAAGATTCATACACGGACAATGAACTGTGAGCGGGATATTCGGTTTGAACTCTTGGCCCGTCTCTGTCCTAACTCTACAGGTAATATTTCATAAACATGAGTGGCATGTTTGACATTATAAAATGAAAATACTACAGCTGACATTTTGACATATGGGCATTAATTGTGTCCGTCTGATTGTAACGCCTACCTTCTTCTTCTGATTGTGTAAAGACTATTATATCAAAGCGGATATTTCTACTGCATCATACTAATGTCTTAATAGCTCCATCGCTACTCAAGTGCCACCTTTCCGTTGTAGGATTTGTCAGAAAATTACAGGAAATCATTAGAAGTTTAATATTATACAGACGGAGAAGGACCCTAATATATTATTGGTTCTTTTTGTTCCAGGAGCTGACATTAGAAGTGTGTGCACGGAGGCTGGAATGTATGCTATTCGAGCAAGGAGGAAAACTGTCACGGAGAAAGACTTTTTAGATGCTGTCAATAAGGTTATTAAAGGGTATCAGAAGTTCAGTGCAACGCCGAAGTACATGGTCTACAATTGATATAGCGTCTCTTTTTGAAGAGGAGACAAAGGGCATCGACAGAGGAACAAGGGGCTTTTCATTTGATCAACGATAAATATAGACCTCTGGTTGCAGTGTGTTTATTGCATGGAAGTGTAGGATCCCGCGTGCTTGTGCATTCTAATGTCTGATGATTTGTTCTCGGTACCAAAACTAGACACTATTTCTCTGATTAATTTTTCTTTGTTTCAGCTTCTTAATTTCAGTTCTGCTTCCATGCATAGATTTGTAATGTGCTATATACGTTTTGGTTCCCGCTTCTAAACGTCTTCCAGATGTACATTTTATTTTTTTGTTCTGCACATGCTTCCTGGTGTCATATGTGCTGTGTTTTTTTTTTAAAACAAGTTACACTAGACATCCTTGCTGTGCGACTCAACTGTAGTGTATTTTCGAATCAACACTAGAACTTTTTATATGAAGGATTAAACCTTTGGTATAATGGAAATCTAGCATAAGTATGAAAGTGACTCAATTTCTGAGAGATTCTTAAACTAGGGGTAATCCTATACATATTTAGGTGATTGATGTAAAACGTAGGGTTACACCTGTAGGGTAAGAGTATCTGAAATCCAACTACAAGTGTTTAATAAATCACGAAGGATCAACTTAACAACCGTACAAGTAGATATGTCTGACTTGTGCATGAAGCTCTAATTTATTAAACACTTGTAGTTCTTGGAATTTTCACAGCATGAATTCAAATCTTTTTTTGGCGCGGATTGCCCTTCAAATTGGTGGTCTTTAAGTATTGCCTTTCGCCTAACACCCTGAGGTTGTGGGTTCGAATCCCAGTTCAATATAAAAAAAATCGCAAGACAGAATTTTGTAAATCTACTATGCAAATTTTGTCTATTTGGGCCTTAAAGTAGAATTTGCATGGGCACAGGTAAAATTTTTGCCCCTGCAGCAGAATTTGTAGAATTTGCACGGGCAAAATTTAAAGACAACCTTGAGGGGTAAAAATTAAAGACCACCTCCAGCGAAGGGCAATCCTTCAAATCAAAACCGTGGGAGCTAGCTCTGAGCAATACATGGCCCCATTCATGGATTTTGGGCCGGTTAACGGGCCCATTCAGTGTATTTAGGGGCAATTTGCACGATTGTGCTTATTCGGAGGTGGTCTTTAATTTTTGCTCTTCGCTTAAAATATCCTAAGGATCTAGATTCGCCTAAAATATCCTAAGGATCTAGATTTGAATCTCGGCTCAATCAAAAAAAAAAATCGCAAGACAGAATTTCATGACAAAATTGAGCCTAACTTTTGTAGAATTCCAATAGAGTAATAAAAAAATAAAAAATAAAAATGAGAGAGAGACCAGCGCCTTTGAAGGGATCCGTGCAAAAAAAAAATGCCTAACTTTTCTTGAGATCTCATAAGCTTCGCTACAAGAAACATTAATGCAAGTCTGCAAGTGGGGCCATGCTAGGCATGATGAATTGACTTACAAGTATCAAGATCACAAGCAGTTAGTTGGTGAGGAAGGTATGGGCAAAATTATTGTTCCATTATGTCAAGCAGGCAATAGTCGATTGCGATGTCATGTCAACTAAGAAAGTGAAAGAAAAATATAATTGTTGGAGCACACTTGTTTGTCCTCTGTTTCTGGGGAGGGGTTGATAAAACTGCTGCGGCAGGCAAATAAGTAATGCATTTCTTGATTATTATTTTTTTACCCCTCCACTTTTTGCTCACTCAAACCCACAACCTTCGGGTTGGAGGTGAAGGGTGCTTTAACATATGAGCAACCCTTCTTCCCAGTAATGCAGTTATTGATCAACAAATAACCAATACATACTGATTACAGCTACTAACGGAGGCAGCATGTCCGTGATAAGATATCAGAAAGTTTCTGAAGTGATCATGAAAGTATGAAATAATATTATTTCTTTAATCCCGCAGTATGAACAAATCAGGAGGAAGCAATCCTGATAAAGAGAGAACTGAAAATAAATTATGCACTATGAACAGATTATAGCATTTCGTATTGGTACAATGAACTCCAAGTCTGCAAAACAACAGGATCAACCGTCATTTCTGATAATAGCAAAAAATAGAAAAAGGACACCTCCGCGTGTGTTAGAATAAGCAACATGTTAAGTGCTCGTCGCATGGAAACTATGGCTCATAGTCCTGAGCATCTGTTTCACCCCTTGCACCGACTGTCCTCTTGCTCATGTTTGCTCGTTGCACTAGCCGAACTAATGCTTCAACCACTTCTGACATAGGTGGCCTGAACTCGGGCTCAGGCTGCCACAAAAAAAAAAAAAGGTCCATTGAGATAGTGTTGACTGATTGAAGGAACTAGATTAATGCAAACTAATAATAGCAGATCTTTGAAGCTTAGTCACTTCCAGTTCGAAATATTACCTGGACACAGAGAGCTATTACATCAGCAAAGCGTGATAGAGATTTAACAGGATAGAGACCCTCGAGTGCTGGATCAACCATCTTAGCCAGGGCATCAATATCGTGCAGCTGAGGTGTTGCCCATCTAACTAGAGATTGTTCAGATCTTGCTCTTGCGCTGCATTAAAAGAACAAACATATCATTAGAAAACTTCAGAAAATATCTTAAAAATTACATGTCATCAAATCCTCATTACCTATCAAAAGGTTTTCGTCCGGTAAGAAGTTCCAACATAACCACTCCAAAGCTGTACACATCACTCTTTATGGTGAACTGCCCAGACATAGCAACCTCGGGTGCACCATATCCAGATCCTGTATTATGATCCCATGTCTGCGAGAAGAGTTCGATAGTCACATGAAGATGTCAGGAGACTGGCTTTATGATGAAAATCTATACCAATTGAAAAGGAGAGAGGCGGAGAGAAGACACCTGCGTGGATACTTCTCAGCTTATGAGTCAATCTTATTTTTAACATGGTAAACATATTCCTATTTTGATATTTGATAGTTCATGGTAAAGAGTATTTCTTCTATAGAGATTTTACCGTGGATAATTTATATTCAAGATCTGGATAAAAATTCAGGTTTCTTTTCTACAAGGACAGATGAATAGGCAAAGAAGATGTAAGTACAGGCATATAGGCATGTGCATGAGCCATGAGTACCGTTATGCATGTGAATTAATCTATCAGAATCCACATTCTTCCATTAGAAGATATTGCAACATCCAACAAAAGACACTTGGCAAGGAATCCTAAAGCAAGGAGCCCAAGTTACCTGATCTGCATCAGCAATAAGACTTGCCAATCCAGAGTCTGATAGATGAGGATTGAGTTCTGCATCAAGTAAAATATTTGCAGATTTGATATTATTGTGAACCAAAGACGGTGAACAAACTTCATGCAGATACCTGCAAAGGATGCTTATTTTAGCTAGTCAAGAAACTTGACAAAAAGAAGATAGAAAGATCAGCATATTAAACACGGTGGCTAAACAATGGCTTGCAACATACGTTCTTGTTTTTTTTTTAATATTAAGGTAATGAATCATATTCTTGCACGTTACTGATCATCAATGTTTAAGAGACATGTTTTTAATTATACTAACAATGTTTAAGAAGTATAAACTATACAGTGGCCTTCATAATAAAGCACTACGTCTGATTTAAATCCAAGAGATCAATAGCTATGTTCTAATTACAATGTGCTTCGTACTGGTTATCAAAACATGTACTCTTTACCTCCAACTTCAGAAAGAAAATACTACTCCAAGAGCTTTCATTTTATTCTCTCCCCCCTTCACCAAAAAGAAACTTAATAATTGTTGACTACAGTCACATAGCAGAAGATATATGATAAGAGACTAGCATTTCAACCAATGGTACGAGGAAAATATGACAACTTGTTATGAGCTCCATGAACATTATAAAATGACATCAAATATTTTTGTAGATCATGAAAACTCACTCTAATGCTCTTGCTGTGCCTAGTGCAATCTTAACTCGGCTATTCCATGTAAGTGGCTTGCTTTCCTCATCTGACAGATGCAGGAACTCATGCAGAGAACCATTTTTGTGGAATTCATAAACCAGAAGGTGCTGCCCATGCTCTGAACAATATCCAACCAGCTCAGTTACATTTGGATGGTGCAACCGGGATATCTCAGAAACAATATCGAGAAAATCTTCAGGATTCTGGAGTGCAGAAGAGTTGATTTTCTTGACAGCAAGAACCTGTGGCGTTTCAAAAATTAGAAAGGAACTTAGAGGATGGTTCAGTTATACGGGAATAGATGATAGTAGCTTTAAACCGAAAGTTTTTAACAGACATAATTGTTCAACTAAATGAATGTTTTATTATCAAACTTTTCTTCTTTCATTTTCTTTAGATAGGTAATTTTTCTTATCGAACATTTATTTCTCATTTTAACTATATTGCTTATAGCAGCACATAATAAATTCATGATATGAAATCCATATTCAGCTAGAAACATTTTCTTTTCATAGGTAGTTAGTCAGTCATAAAAGAGAAATCATACCTTTCCATCATCGAACTGAGCCCGATAAACACGCCCAAATGATCCCTCACCAATAAGGTTATCAACACTGAAGCTATCAGTCGCCATCTGTAGGTCTGCGATTGAATATTGTCTAGCATTTATTTTAGCAGTATTAACTTTCTTGGGTGGGACAATTGGTTTTGCTGCTATGTCATCTTCATCAAATGACTTGTGACGTTCAATAGGTGGAGGTCTTAGGTTTACTACCGCAGGAGCTTCAAATGCTTTCACACTTGGCGCAGCGGAAGCTTGATTAGTTTTCAACTCTGCAGCCAAAAATGGACAATGAACAGAAAATCCAGACAGAAAAGCAAGAACCAGACTCTTAAGTGTTACAAATAGGCAAATGCACAATCAGGTTCAGATTAATGAGACAGGGAAGTGAGATGAGGCTTAAAAGGCATAACTATGAACAACCGACTGATGAAGTTGAGCAAAGCAAAGAATTAGAATTTGCGAAGAGATGAATATGGTTGTAAGCACAAAATGGGTTAGAATGGAGAAACAATTTTCCAGCTATGCACATGAAGATGATTCTTCACTTTGCTGAAAATAGCTTTTTGAAGCAATAGTAGTTGTATAAAGGTCAATTAGATTTCTGAAGAGTTTTAGTGTCATACGAAGACAAACCATCAAGGGGAGCTGACTATAAATCTTCGAAACAGGCATATGACCAGATCCACTGGAAGAGACCATAAAGATGAAGTTTTCTTTCTGTCAGCGTCAACAGGTCTAAACATCAGTTCGAATTTCTACAATTTAGTTCTTGGAACTTTTCAGCATGTAAGAACTTTTGTTTCATCGGAAGATGGGACCTGTCACATCTGTGCAGTTTTATATTTCAATGGTAAATTTTGTTCCTTCCTTGGTTCTTTTCTTCTATATCAACGATAGTTGCTGGCAAAGTTTTGATCTTAGTTAAACATCACTTAAAAGTTATGAACGCTAACACGCAGTGATTCAGCACAAAGGTTAAGGTTGATTCTCCAAATTCACTTCAGAACATTTTCTTTTGATGCAACAAGTCTATCTTACACCTTTTCTAGACAGATACATGAATGAGGTCAATGATACTACGATTGATTGTTATGTTCCATAACTAAATAACAATCACAGAGACGATGACAGGGTCTAATAAAAATCTTAACTCACAAAACCAAGCAATTATGAAAAGAAGTACCTTGTACTTCCTGCGAAGCAAGAGGAGCAAATGGCTGATTATCATGTTTTTCGATGTCCGTTGATGACCGTCTCGATCTCTTCTTGATAACAAAGAATGCTACAATTGCACCAACAACTAGAATAGATATTACTATGCCTGCAATGGCTCCACCCCCTATCCCCGATTTACCACCACCATCACCACTGCCTCCACCACCAGAAGGGCTATTCTTGCCTCCTGAATTGTGGTGTCGCCTGCTTGCCGGGGGTGTGCCAGGTGGAGGAGGGGGTGCAGGTCCTGAGTTCCATGAATTACCATTTGATCTGTTACAAGAGTGTCACAAACTCTGAATAATTCAGAAAGCACTTTCGAAATAAATTTCAAGAACAAAACCAATCACGCTAGCATAAGATACTTACTTCGCGATCCCTTGCAACTGGGTAGGAACCCAGCCGGTAAAACGGTTGTTCTCAACATTCCTAAAGCATAAAGGAACACGCATGACTTTCAGCCATGCTTTAAATCGAGACTATAAATAAGATAAAATATCAATGATAATATCTACGAAGAACCATAGACTAAAAACTCACAAGTCATCAAGAGGAAGATTGGCTAAGACATCAATAGTTCCTGTGAACTGGTTGTTTTGCAAATACCTGCATGATTCAATATGTAAACCTCAACATTGAAGGACTCAACCAATTGTCTACAAGGACGAAGCAGAAAATTATTATCTCACATTTTGTGCATACTAGTCAGTGCCTTGAAGCTTTGAGGAAGGTCACCCGTCATAGCATTGAATGAAAAATCCCTGGAGCATAAAGATTAATCAATGAAAAACTATGCGACAAAGAATGATTAGCTAGTCATTTTGAGGTTTTTAAGACTTGGCCTAAGAATATCTCAAAATATATATGCAGCTACTCAGTTAACTTAATTGGGACAACCAAATAATTCTACAGTCAGAACAAGGATCAGATACTGTTTCATGATATTGACTTTCTTTCCCAAAGCAACAACTCAAATGGAAGAAAAATAAGTGTATATTAATGAGCTAAGAGTGGCATGTTATACCTACGACACCTCGTATAAGACCACGACTTGGTAATATTATAACACTCAAGAAATGGCATGAGAGGAAGATAGGCCTTACAATGTGTTGAGAGAAGACAGAGAGTCGAATGCGGCAGTCACTTGTCCTTGAATTTGATTATGACTGACATCTCTACAGCCAGATACAAATATTGCGCAGAGTCATTGAAAAGCTTAACCTTAAAACAAAAGCTTACTGCTGGAAAGGAAATTGCAATCAAATTCAATGATTTTACATACAAGTATCGGAGGGAAGTCATCTGCGAAATGGAATATGGAAGGCCACCATTAAAACCATTACTAGCAAGGTTTCTGCATTGCAAGGCAAGGTTTAAGAAAGATAACAGGAAAAATAGAGTCTGGAATGACAAGAATGTACAAATTATGAGACATACAGTCTTTGCACATTTGGAGGAAGCTGATATGGCAACTGGTTTCCCAAATTGTTATTGCTTATATCACTGCAAATCCCCAAAGATTAAACGTGTGTAAGAATTTAATATAAGTCGAAAAGACATCTATGAGGACATTATTGAAGGCCATTCATCTTACAAATTAGTCACAGATGTTAGACTCGCTAATTGGTAGCCCAGTGAACCAGAGAGTCCAAGACCTGATAACTTGCTGAAGGAGAATGAAAAAGGAAGCAAGCATCAGAAATCACCAAGTCAACAATTCTGAGAGTTGAAACAACATGCCGAAGAAGATAAAGAAGGAAAACATCAAAAATAACTACTTATAAACAATAAGGAAGGCAGAAACTCACATTTCAGTAACTCTATTGCCCGAGCAAGTAATGCCTTTCCAGTTCTCTGCACAAGGATCACCGCCATTGGCAGTCCATTTTGTTAGCTGCCCAGGTGAATTTAGGCTGCTATACATAACTCTCAGAGCAGCAGCTGAAAATCAAAGTACCACCAGAAAAAAATTAGACTGAAATCCAATTAGGCATATTTACCTGTCAACACACTCTTACAATGCCCAAAAGAAATTGTATATTTTGATTAACAATAGCTGGAAGAGAAATCAAACGTCCGACAAACTGTTAATGAGCGGTGTATCTACCAGACATCAACAAGCATGGTGAAACACAACAAGTGTGTTGATCAAGCCGTGAACCTATTTGTTTATTATCATCAGGAGAACAATCTTTTAAGTTATGAAGTCCTTGATCAATTTTAACCTCACTTGTTTTTTTCGCGGCCCACCCCTGTCTCTTCCAAGCAGCAAAAAGAAGAAGAAGAAAAAAAAAAAAAAAAAAAAACTTGTCGAGCAATGCTTGGCCGAAAATAGTGAAATCCATCAAATACGTCTGACACAGTTTCAATATGTCAGTTCCCAGAATAAAGGGTTGGGTTCTCATATGGTCTTATCACCATTCTTCTTGATTCCAAATTTCTTTAACAAAGATAATGACTTTATGAGATAATAACTACTTTATTAGTTGAGTGAAGATTCCACAATACTAAAAGTCCACCGACAAGACCAAATGCATACATGATAACTAAAGAATCCAAGAGAGCTTGATTAATGCCTTGATAAAAAAGAAACTTTTCAGTTTCACGCAATAAATTCAGGTAAAGAAAATAATTCCGACAGTTGCTGAGTTGAGTCCAAATATGCATCAACTGATCAGTAAACACATACAGAAACAGATAAAGATAATGAATGCCTAAACGAGAAATGATATCTTACCGTCATTTGGATCTGTGTCGGCAATGACAGAACAACAAAGCAAAATGCCGATGACTACCGGCAGTAAACTCATCTTTAACGGCGTCGTTCAACACTTGTCGGAGTTTTAATTACCAGTCAGTCACAAAAACCCAAGTTTTTTAGCTTGGGAACAAGAAAGGCTTTGTCAGAACTTTCCTATTTTTATTTACAACTAAATTTCCCTTTATAATATTTTGGGAGTATTTTATTTTATAAAAAAACAAAAAAAGGAATATAAATCTATATAGTGAAAAAGAGATGAGGTGGTTGGGTGGGGAGAGGGGGGAGGTAGTAGGCATTCTAATGAAAAGCTGGCAGGCACGATCTGCTACAAGAATCCAAAGCCACAGAGAAGTATACTAGTAGAGAGAGAGAGAGAGAGTATAGTATATTTCATTTTAGAATATTAATTGGAATTTATTTCTGTATACAGCTACAGGTCTACAGTACTCTGTGACATATACCCATACAGTTAATCATTTTTTTTTTTTTTACACTAAAAGTAGCTAGCCAAAACAAACATTAACAATAATTATTTTTTCAGAAAAAAATTGTTAGTAGGATAAATTATTTTTCAAAACTGAAATTTGATTATTATTATTATTATTATTATAGTTGCTTTTTTAATTATCCAAACTGAAATTTGTGAAGGTAACAGCAACAACATACTTAGTGTATTCGTCTGGAGAGGATAAAGATACGCAGACCTTATCCCACCTCGTGAAGGTAGAGAAATTGTTTCCAAAATACTCCCGACTAAGGCGTGAAATTTGTGAAGGTATAGTAATTTCTTTTTATCTATTCAATTCTAGGTCAATAGATTACCCAATACATATGTTGTTGGGACATAGCTGATATTCCATAAAATTAATTAAAATATGCCCGTATACCAACAATAACGTATTCAATGTAATCTCACAAGTGAGATTTGATAAAAATAGGATGTAAGAAACCTTACCTTTATCTTTTGCGGGGTATTGACCCGTATACCACAGTTACAAAAAAGGAAAATTGTGATCAAATTTAACTTATAATTTTCTTAAAAAGTCAGTTTTCTCAAAATAAATAGATATTAAATAGAAAAATTAATTTTGTGTTCAAAGCAAATTGCATCAGATCTAGTTCGAGACTTATGTTGTGGTTTCTATAGCTGGCATTTATTAAACAGCACTCAGATTTCCTTTTAAGAAGTAACAAACACAAATGATTGCTTCATAAAGTGGGCATCTTTAACTTTCCATTAATATTGAGTAACAGTGTACAACTAGTATGACTAGAAATTTATGGATAGATACGGTCGCAGAAAAGAATACGGAGTGAAAAAAAGAAAGCGAAAAGGGAACTAGTCACGGGCAATCCGTTAAAGTGACGGGTTTGTAACTGTCTCTATCTCTTGTTAGCTTCACCAACTGGACATTCACCTCATTTTGCTGATGAGCAATTCACAGGACTGCCCTTATTCTGGGTCTTTAATTTTTGTCCATTAAATTGGTGGTCTTTAATTTTTACTCTTTATTAAAACTTTTTAATTTCAGGTTTGAATTCTCGTTCAGTCAAAAATTTTTAAAAAATATCGCAAGGTAGAGTATGCAAGGCAGAGATTGGCATAGCTACCTTCAGGGTTTGAAACTCTGCTTCAAAGGAGAGCTTTGCCTTCAAGCATGTCAAAACTCTATCTTCTTATACCTAAAGGCAAAACTCTGCCTTACGTTTTTTTTTTAACTGAGCCGGGGTTCGAACCCCAAAACTCATGGTATTAGCCTATTAGGCGAAAGGGACAAAAAATAAAAACCACTAATTTGGGGGCAAAAATTAAAGACCAGTGCATTTGAAGGGCACTCTGCACAAAAAAAAAGTTTGTTAATTAGGGGTGTATATGGATGAGGTTGGTTTGGATTTTTTAAATACCAAATCAAACTAATTGCATCTGGTTTTTAAATTTATACACTAAATCAAACCAATAAAATTCGGATTTTCCAATCTCGGGTTATTCGGTTTTCTCGGATTTTTCTGGTTTTTTTCCGGAAAAGCCTTCATACAAAACATATAACTTTTACTTCAAATATTTCTTTAGTCCTAGTAAGATACAACTATATAATCAAGGTGTTTCTTAAGAAAATAACACAAAATGTGAGATGAGTGATAATAAAATCGGTTAAAATAAATATTGCTAATTAATAAGCCATAAAGAAGATGATCATAATCTAAAAATACTAAGTCATTGTTACGCCTCTCGTTTTCGTCGTAGAAGAACCCATGGTTTCCTAATCGGGTATGCTTTTGGAATAGAGACCCGAGCCTGAGTTTTGGAGATAGAAAGTGTCTTACCCCGTGTACAAAGGTTGCAGCAGGTATTCCTGGCAATTTACAGGATTAAAATTTGAACGAATCGAATCAACGCAACCTGAACTGATTCAGGGAAATCTGTAGACACCAGTCATCGTCGACGAGCCGTTAACATGTCGACGGACCATCATTGTGCGGTGTCGTTATGTTTCCGCAGCCTTGAATCTGCAGGGGCAGGTCGTCGACCCACTCGTCGAACCGCACCGCTGGAACTTTTTAGTTCCAAGTATAAATATATGATTCCACGACTTTATTTCTCATTTTCTCTCTTCCAAGTCAGAGAAAACCCTATTATATTTACTCCCAATATTTCCTATCATAATAGTGGAGATTTAGTAAGATCCGAACCCCGTAAATCCGAGCTTGTGAAGAAGAAGGTTGTTCCTAGGGTTTCCTCAAAGTTGTGGAGCTTAGGAAGTTGGAGTTGAAGTGATTCTTGGAATCTTAGACCCCTTAAGACTTACAAGTTCGAGGAGTAGAAGTGGGACGATTGGATATACTTCAAGGTATGTTAAGGCTACCCCTTTCTTTCTTTGGCATGATCCTATGATATGAGCCAACTAGCGAGTAATCGAGCTTCCATATTACTCTATTCTTAGAAACACTAGGAGTACTTCAGTTTTTGATGTTCCTATACCCCGTATGATTGTTCCTTCTATTCATGGGTCTTGAGATTTCTTATGATGACGATGTTAATTCAAAGGTTGTCCATCAAAGGTAATGAGGCTTTATGTCACTCTGAACATTCTATGTACACGTTTCAGTTATGCATTGCATTCATATACATATGCATATTGACCCATGACCAGAAGGTATTATATACGTGTGTACCATATGTATATGGGGTATGGGGGAAAGGGATAGGTGTTATATACGCATTACCACCTGATCAGCTGGTGCACCTTGATGATGATATATGGATCGGGTCGTACGTTCCTCGGCATTATTATATGATATATGGATCGGGTCGTACGTTCCTCGACATTATTATATGATATATGGATAAGGTTGTACGTTCCTCGGCATTATTATATGGGATATGGATCGGGCTGAACGTTCCTCAGCACTATGACCTAAATATATATACATTAGCATGATTATCATTGAGAGCTTGCATATTATGCGCCCTCAAAGGCATTGTCAGTTATACAGATTTGTGCAGATACATACAGATACTAGTTCATACAAATACATGCAGATAGTCATTTCAGCTTATGAGTTCAGATTTTATTCATGATTCTTATATATATACATGTTGTTCTTATGCCTTACATACTCGGCACATTATCCGTACTAACTCCCCGTTGCTCGGGGGGCTGCGTTCATGCCCGCAGGTTCAGGTAGACCGATAGGTGGTCCAGCTCAGTAGGACCTCTATATCCAGCAGTGGTCAGTGCGCTCCATTTGATCCGGAGCTGTAGTCAGTTTTGGTATGCCACCCTTTTGAGATGTATATGCATATGCGTATGACGGGGTCCTGTCCCGTCCTTTCTATAGCTTTATTCTAGTAGAGGTCTGTAGACAGTTGTATGTATTAGTCGGATGATGTAGCCTTGTCGGCTTCTATTCTTTTGTGTACAGTAGATGTAGCAGCCTAGCCGGCTTGCCCTGTTCCTTCAGCATGTATATGTATGTACAGAGTTTATGACGCCACCCTCATTTATGAGATCGATTTGAGTCACTTATGGGCCCTCGATGTTCAATAAAGTTCAGATATGGGTACAGGGGTGTTTGGTCGCTAGAGGTCAGGCACTCGTCACGACTCATCGGTTTGGGTCGTGACAGTCATGCTAAAATAAGTATGATCAATAAGTATTAATTACATGACAAAGAAAAAAAAATCAAGTTATGTATTTTCACTCTCTATACCAATTATGCATAATTAAATAATAGATACCCAACATTACTG
Source organism: Lycium barbarum (assembly GCF_019175385.1). NCBI lineage: Eukaryota > Viridiplantae > Streptophyta > Magnoliopsida > Solanales > Solanaceae > Lycium > Lycium barbarum. The sequence goes on from NC_083339.1 coordinate 148,576,304, forward strand.
TCATTCCTAGTAGTAAAATTGAATTTTGTTTTGTTAGCATTAGTGTTGAGTTGGTTTTGATTTGGACTTTATTTGAGTTAATAACATCCATAGGATATAAAACTTATTGACATTCAAAATTCTAAGCTCAAGCTTGGATTACTATGATAAAAGACAAAAAACTATGAAATTTTTTTAAGAAATATTTATAAGTTACATTACAAATAAATATTTTTATGTATAAAATATTTTTAAAATTGAATACATGTAATTTCGGGTTTGTTTGGTTCGGTTTAAACTAAACCAATTATAATCGGATTTTTTTTTAACACCAAACCAAGTTAAATCAAACCACTAATCGTGTTTTTTTTCTTGATTTATCGGTTTGGTGCGGTTTGTCGATTTACCTTGTACACCCCTATTGCTAATGTATGATAACTCAAATCTTATCAACGATTATAACATTAAAGCCGTAAAAAGTATTATGGGGCTAAGTAAAATTATTGTGGTGATATTATCTGCTTTGAATTAATCTCCTATAGTTTTTGTCAAAGAGTTATATGTCACTAAAAGTATGAATTAATCTCCTACAGCTTTTGTCAAAAAGTTACATGCCACTAAAGTATTCATATATATTATATACGTAGCTTCTCAATATTTCTAAATTTTAATTATCAATATCGTACTTTGTTCACATATATATCCAGCAATCTGTCATTCTACTTTTCCAAGCTACATTTAGCATATTAAAGGTATAAGTAAGTAAATGGAGCCCCACTTTGTTCACGGATATTCTATTATTTTTATACTTATTTCGTCGAATCATTTGTCTTATAACAATTGTTAGGCTAAGTCACCCCCTGGTACTCTTAATATAGTAATATGTCCGCTTAGGGTCAAGACAGTACGATTTTTTCCAAAAGATTTCACATCATTACAAATATTTGTACATCTTATATGATCGTAATGTGACTAATTTTTTTTTTCACTGTAATAAGAAAATAACAAAAACTATTTCTTGTATCATTGAGAGAACTTAAATAAATTTAATATAAAAATAAAATAGTCAAGTTTTACCCGCTATAACGGCAAAACACACCCATCAGTGACTTTGCATATTGTACCTAACAATTAGTAAATCTTGAACTTATATGTAGTAGTTTTCTTAAAGTAGAAGAATTAATCTATTCGCTATTTTTGTCAAATGAAAACATGCTAGGATTAGCTTTTTTCAAAGATATTTCATTTTCATAAAATTATGCGATATGCCTACTTTGTAGACGTCGCAGTAATCTTTCGGACTCAACTCCGTACGTATGCCCAAATAGTAATTGAATTATATATCTATCTAATACACTAAAGATTTATAAAGATGAAAGCAGAATAAAAATAGTATAAAAAGTGAGTAGTATCTTTTCTATTAGGAGAAACCTTCTTTCCTATTTCGTTCACGAAACGCGTTCATTTGGATTAGTGATTCATTCAACGTTGAAAAACTACTCTAATTTGGTGAAATGTCAATTATATTGATTTATAAGTACTATATAGATAACAGCTGATGGATATGCTTGTTTTCCAGCAAACAAAATACTGTCAGCATTACCAATTTCCCCAGCACCAAAGTTTCCTTCACTATTTTATCCTGTTGAATTCGACATATATCAATATCTATATAGTCATTTTCTTTTTGGGAGGCCGTAGGCTAAATTGCAAGTTATTCTCAAGTAAGTTTCAAGTTTAGAGAACATGAGGTGGGGCTTTATTTGCTTCTTTTTTTTTCAGAACCCATGAAAGATGGCCTCTTGGCAGTAAAAGGAATATATTTTCACATCAAAATTAGGTATAGGTGATTCTTTGAAGAAATGGTCTCTTTCTTTGCAACCATAGCCTTGCAATTACTCATATATCCTACCAACCCCTCGCTTCCATTTTCTCTTTCAAGTTCAATGATCTAATCTGTGCCACACAAATTAATGTATACTCCTTTCTATCTCAAATATCAGTCGTCTCGATAAACTACTAAAGTATTTGACCTATTTTAAAAAAAAAAACATGAATGTATTTATTTATTTATTCAAATTTACTTTTACTGTTTTAATTACGTGAGACACTTAAAAGAGAAATTAAAGGGTATCTTACACAAATACTCTAGACCACCTATTCTTAGTAGAACATGCAAAAAAGAAAGGAAAAAACGGAGGGAGTAACAAGAAAAGTATTTGACTAATCTATCGCAACCCCTAGTTAATTTATTAGTCATTGCCTATTTACGTGCCTCTTAATTTTAGAACAATTTATGTTATTCTCTTGATTTTCTAAAATGATAAGTATTTGAAAGTAATTATTTTTAGTATACATGAGTGATGACCACTAAATGATAATGGAGGGAGTCTTTTGAAATAACTGATTTTAGCAAACATGACAAGTAAAATGGAACGAAGAGAGTAATAAATAAATTTCTTAAATGATGTGTAAAACTTAAACAAAAACAAATCAAAGGGACAAAAATAATAATTAAAACTTTGAAGAATAGCATGCTGACGTGATAAATGGTTCTAATCTCTGAGCAACTTTGAGGAACGAAGCTAGATAATCTAGAAGTCAAGTACTTAAATGAGTGATTCTGAAGAGTAAAAGGGTTTAAATATGTGATTATGAAGAGTAAAAGGGTTTAAATATAAAATACCTACGCCACACGGTGGCCTCTTGTTGGAAGTTGTAACATGAACTTTTAGAATTAACAATTTCAGCCCTACCATTAGCTTAAAACCACGTTTCCACAATCATTTGTTGTGTGATATTGATCCTTCCTCTGCCATCAGTTAACTAACAAGGGACCGTTTAGCTATCTTTCTTACTATAAGCACATCAATTGATAAGTTCCATATGTCTTCACTTAATCATAGGACCAATCAAATCAAATTTCGTAAGATTTGAGATCGTGAGAAAACAGTGTTTCTTTATCTTATTTTACGTTGTCGTTATTTGATTGAAGCACAAGTCAATATTCTTAATTTGGTGTTTAAACTAATATTGTCATAAAACAAATTTTTAAAAGTGTTGTGAAAATTACCAATTAGTTGTGTTTTAAGTTTATTCATGTCAGTATGTTTACTTAGGCTCACTCTTTGCTAGGAGCCTCTTAGCTTTGTCAAAGATTTACCTAATAAAAATTATAGCAAAGTTTTACTAATTAAAGAATTTTTCTTTTCCCGTATCAAATTTTCTTTCATATAATATGGAGTACGATAAGTATAAATTAAATAATATAAGTAATGATTTGTATAACCGAGAAAAATATTAAATCATAAGATACTGACAATATGGTCAATTGCGTTAATTTGGACAAATATGGTCCCATGGAACAAGCATCACTGAAACGCGCATTGACAAATACAGCAGCATAGGAGCTGGTGCCATGTATTCAAACAAATCCAAATACTACTCCATTATTTTATGCTCTAAAATCAAAGGTTGGTGGATGATTTATATGTGCCAGTATATATAACATAGTAGACTGGACAAAAAAAAAATTTAAAAAAAGGAGAGAAAGCAAGACAGACGACGGGGAATGCATGTTATTAATGGAAGGCCATAAAGAAGATAACTTTGACCATCAAAAAAAAAAAAAAAAAAAGAAAAGAAACCATCTACCATAGACATACGCCCTAATTTGCAGTAACAATCCTCAGACGAGGAGAAAAGAAAAGCAGTTTTGTCACTGTTACAAGCACATGCTACTCTTTGTGAGACTATTTCTTTTTACACGATTTGTAACTATTTATTTGAAAATAATTTAATTTAAAATTTTTATTTATCTGTTGTAACATACTTTATACTTACAAAAAGTAATCATCATATTTAAGATTACAATCTCCAAAAATCTTTATTAAACCTCGTGTTTGGATAAACATCGCCACATAACATGAAATCGGAGATTATTAGGTACTAGACCGCCACATAATCCATTGTTAAATGTTTTCCTTGATCTAGCTAGTCCGTAATAAATGTTGGAGCCACAATCCTCATCAAGAAATTCAAGATATAAAGAAGTACATATAAAAAAGTCAATCCAACATTATTATATTATACATAACAAATAATTTTAAGCGTACATACAATTTAACTTTTGACGAAGATTTGGCGATCCTTTGTGCCCCTAGCAGATCTAACCATTACCCAATGTGCGTAACCATTTACCGCAACAAAAAATCACGTGGAGCGTTGAAGCATGGACTGATGAGTTTTCTTATGGAAATAATAACTATGCATACTAAAGTTGGTGCATTAGCCGTAGTAGTGCGGGCGGCAGGTGATTGAGGAGGACCAATTGGTTTGATTGTCGGTGGAGATTGTCCTTTCCATTGACTCAGCAATTTTATGCTGCCCACGTATTTCTCTTCAAGTTCTTTTTTGAAGTCTTTAAGTCTAAATAGACCATCCATTTCATATAGCAGTGCCCACCTGAGCAATGCAATAGGCCTCTTAATTCTATTTCTTCCGTCTCAAGCGATCGACACTCACCTTCATTAATTTTGTACATGTCGATATGTTAGGATCTCGCATCGCATTTTATCTCGTATTTATGACAGATCAAGAACAGATGGCATCTATAATAAATTATATCCATGGATATTTGAAATATTATAAGATACGGTGAAACCTCTATGTAACAACATCGTTGGGTTCGAATTTTTTTTGCTGTTATAGAGAATTGTTGTTATACATCTATAATAACATTGACATTTAAATAATATTTCGCTGTTATAGGCAAAAATGATGCATAAAATTTATTTTTTCATTTTTAATTGTCAAATTCTAAGCTTAATCGCATTTGTATAACGAAGGAAAATCTTTTAATGATGAAAATATATATATATTCATATGATATTTTTTGTCATAGATAGTGTATTAAAGAATCAAATATTGGTCAAAATCTCTACACTTATTATTGGTAATTATAGATATTTTATTTTTATAAAGATTGTTAATTATTATATTATCAAAAAAATAAGATAGCTGTTATATCGGGGGTAATTTTACAAAGAGCGTATTGTTATAAAGTTGGTTGTTCCTGTTATAGGTGAAATGTTGTTATAGAAAAGTAAAATATAACATAAAAAATCGGTTTTTAAAAAACTTGACTGTTATAGAGAGGTGCTGTTATATGCGGATGCCGTTATAGAGAGGTCTGACTGTACTCCCTCCGTTCACTTTTACTTGTTTACTTTTGACTTTGCACACTCTTAAGAATTAATAAATGAAGTATTTATTTTATTATAATGCCCATATTAATTGGCATATTGTTTCATTGAACTTGGAAAATTATTTGATAATGAGTAATTAATGTTAAGGGTAAAACAAGAAAAAAGAGTGTCTTTTCTTGATATGCTAAAATGGATAAATAAAAGTAAAAATTTATATTTAATATAGTGAATAAGTAAAAGTGAATGGAGGAAGCAAGTTTTATGATCATTTACCTACGTCTTAGGGTTGGTCACTTGTCCCAATCTGGTAGTGGAATAACCAAATAGAATTGCAATCTGGACAACCTATCACGTCTACTAGTTTTCTTTTTCTTTTCTTTTTCTCCCCTTCTTTTTTTAGTGTTTTTGTTTTCACATTTTTTTGTACTGTCTTACATAATCCGTTTTCTCCATTGCATGGAGGGTAATGTATTTTAATGAAACATATCACTATTTATTACCATTTGTTAAATAACCACAGAATTATAATTATTCTATTCTTCTTACAAACTTACAATCATGTGCAGTGCACAGACGTGCAAACTCGAAAAGAAGACATTGAGCCCGTTTGGATTGGCTTATAAGTTGCTTATAAGTTACTTATAAGCTGTTTTCAGCTTTTTTGAGTGTTTGACTGGCCAGCTTAAAGTCATTTTGTGCTTAAAATAAGCTCAAAAAAATAATTGGGCCCATTTGACTTAGCTTATCTAAAGCAGCTTATAAGCTGAAAACAACTTATAAGTCAAAAAAAATAAGTTAGACTACCCAACTTATTTTTTTTAGCTTATAAGCTGTTTGCAGCTTATAGGCATAAGCCCATCCAAACAGGCTCATTATTAAAGACAGCCCAGAACTCTCAAGTCCAACTATAGAGCTCGTTTTTGGACAATTTGCAGGATTGGCCTTCGCTTGGGTGGTCTTTAATTTTTACCCCCTCAAAATGATGGTCTTTATTTTGCCCTTCAGGCAGATTTGTATGGGCACAGACAGAATTTCGTCTCATGCAAGGCAGAATTTGCATTGACAGATTTGCAAAATTCTACCTTACGATTTTTTTTTTTTAACTGAGCTGGGGTTCGAATCCATAACATTGAGGTATTAGGCGAAGGGCAAAACTTAAAGTTCACCAATTTGAAGGACAAAAATTAAAGACCACCCCAAATGAAGGACAATCCGCGTAAAACAAAGCTCGTTTTTGCCCCAACTGAATATGGGCTGGGCCTAATCTCCAGGTGATTGAAACTCCTATATAGTATGTGGCCCATCTAGCATCTTTTAATATTTTGAAACAATTAAGTATTTGTGAATGGATTAATGGAATCTTTATGAAAAGGAAAAAGTGCTTAGCCTTTGGGAACTCGCAATCATGAAGCAGCAACAAACTTTGCGGCTCTGTTTTATGCTTGACATCTTTTTTCAGTTTTCATAGCCTTAATCGTTGCCATGCCAGCTGATGAAATCACTTAAACCCATACGCTTCCTTATATTCCTGGTGAACATAATTATCATCATTGCATGATAATTTACTTTAAAAGGTTGTGTATGTGATGACCCTCCAAACTTTTGAATGTAAAAAGGAAGAAAAGTTCGTTCAACCATAAAGTTGTTAATTCTAGAATTTAGAACGGGACATGGCGTCATAATGCCCCGTAGTGGTTCAATACTGACTATTTGCTCTCTACGGAACGAATGAGATCTCTTTATATGGTCTTGGATTGTTTTCACCTTTTGAACTTACTCTTGAGATTGAATTAGGCCCAAAGTCCTTTTTTTTAGACAAGATTTTATAAAATTCTTTTTATTTTTATTTTTATTGGAGAGGATAAGTCTTTTCAACGGGAACCTTAATCTAGACACAATAGGATCAATTGAGTTAGCAAATGTAATGTGCGTAAACACATATATTTTATTTTATTTTTAAATTTGACTTTTTTATTTTAATAAAGGATAACCTATAATAAAGATTTCTCCTTAGACACTAACCCGACCAAGACTCACCGATAAGGAAACTTAGGTGCCGTTGGCCATAAAAATTATTCACTTTTTTTCGGATTTTTTTTTCACTTTTTTTTGGAATTAGTGTTTGGCCATGAAAATTCTGAATACAACTTGAAGTTGTATTCCGGAATACCAAAAACTCAAAAAACTTATTTTTTAAAAAAATCACTTTTTTACAACCACATTTCACCAAAAACTACAATTTCAAAAACTATAACCAAACAAAACTCCAACTCCAAAATTTCAAAGAAAAGTGAAATATTTTTTGATATTTATGGCGAAACGGCACCTTAGAATTTGCTACTTGTAATCCAAGTTTGCTATAAATGGCGTCACGAAATGTTAGCCCAAAAAGTTAAAGCCCATCTGAGAGATTGTATTTGGATAAAGTGATGGCCCACAGCAGGCCGGGCTGGTGTACAATTTTGGACGGACAAACACGTTAGTCGGGAATTTTAACAAGTACGTATGACGGATGACGATGACGCAAGACAGAAATCTGGTACTCCATCCTGGACATTCCCATGCGTTGGTGCACGTGACACCCTGACTTTTCCTCCTCAGAATTATCCTCATAGATAAATTCACACTTATCCTAAGCAAACATAGCATCAATTGAAATACTGGCTCTACAAATCTCCATGCCATTCATTAATCTTAAGTTGCTTTAAAACAGTAAACGGGAGGTGAGTGGAATGGCCAGTACTAAAATTGATAACAAAGTCAACATTTCTGGTCCTGTGACTGTGACTGGGAATTCTCGATTCTTGATTGTGAATCACCAAAATGGAGGAATTTTGGACCTCGTACGCTTTGGCATATGGGGTAACAAAGAAAGCGGTGACAAATTTCTCGAATATTCGGCTGGCGGTGAGGTGGAACAGTCACTACGTGCCGATGATCATAGCGGTGGTGAGGTGCCTGATCATAGATGGGTTATATTTGTGTCCATTCTAGTGAGGAAATTAATCTCCATTTTCGGTAAACCCATGGAATGGATTGGGTATCTCATCGAATTCATCCTCAATCTCTTCTCCCTCAATGGCAATTTTTTTGGACTTTTCTACAATCTCTTGCATGGTAATACTAATAGTTTCTTTCCTTCCTCTTTTTTTAAAAAGCGTACTAGTATAGTACTCACGCGATGCATAGTCAGTTAAGGATAAACGTAATCATCAAGATATAGGTTTAATAAAGAATTTCAAGATTCAGCTTCTTGTAAAATGTTATTGTAAAATTTACACTTAGCATATTTAATTAGCACTCTTAGTTCATTGTCTAAGAATTATTGAATTAGTTACTTTATTTATTTTACAAATTAATCAAAATCATAAATATCCTCACACAATCCCTATCAGCCTCAATCTCTTCTCTCTCAATGAATTCTTTTGGCCTTTTCTACAATATCTTGCATGGTAATACTAACAGTTTCTTTCCTTCCTCCTTTTTAAAAGTGTATAATATACACATTCATGTACGCATGTATATATAAAGTTACTATCTTAAACTCATACAATATAATAGGTACGTGTTCTAATTGAAATTGTTTTGCTTGTATGATTTATTTAGGAATTAAGGATGTTGATTCATGAGTTTATATGAGTCACGTGTTCCAAAAGGTGTTGATTTTGCCTGGTGATTTGAAAAAGTAGCTTTTTTGTTCGGCAGTCTTTGGAATTGCATTCTTATTCAGTGTGTTATTCTTGCCATTTGGAAGAAGCTTTATGTTGACTTGAATGTCACTTTCGAAATTGAGGAACAAAAGTATATTTCCCATAATGCTTCCATTTCCCTTGCTACGCATACTTCCTTGACACTTCGGCTACCAAATATCATGATTGAAAGTCTGGTGAAACTGAGGGACAAACTTATCTTTTACTAGTAGTATATTTTTGTCAATGGAATACATGAAAACAGTTCGGGAAAGTGATGTGGATCACCTGACTTTTCTGAGTTTGTTAATCTCAATCAGAGTTTTCCTTTCAAGAAAGTGGACATCTTTTTAAACTAACATAAATTATGAATTAATTGGCAACATCTGACATCTGCATGGAAAACGATGTTAAACTTTGTCTCTGTATCAGCATGGTGATTACCATAGAATTGTTATATTTTACATCAAATATGTAGATGTTGCTTCGTTTTGCATTATATGCCTACTGAGTGCTGGCTCAAAATATTGTATGGTGCTTCCACTATCAAGCTTTGTCTCTGTATTATTTATTCATGAACAAAATGTTTCGTGAAAACAGGAAAGGTGGTGATGCCAAAGAGAGGGTCTGAAACGTTTATAAGTGCTATTGGGCATTTAGATGGGCGTATAAACTTATACAAGAGTGAGAAGTTAACCAAGGAAATTGGAGAACCTGATTTCTGGCAGAAAAATGTTCAACTTGGAATAGGACACAGAGCCCTTATGGACCTCTGTATGATGGCCTCAAAGTTGGCTTATGAGAATGCAAAGGTTGTTCAGAATGTTGTAAATCTTCACTGGAAGGTTATGTTATGATTCTCTCTTTTTTTTTCCCCCTTTTCATTTTGATTGTTCTTTTACTCTGACTGATGGAAGATAATAAGCTCCCCATCTTGTTTACTAAAAATATATATTTTCACTGCTTTCCATAACAGATGCATTTTGTGGATTTCTTCAATTGCTGGAATGGTGAGAATTCAGCCTTTACCTTGCATTTGAGTCATATAAAATTACCATTTATGCACACCCTCTTTTGGGGGAGTAATATATTTTGACTTGCAAGTTGCCATTTGCTAGCCTTCAAGGGGAAAATAAAATTGCATTGCGAGCTCAACTTCCATCCTTTGTATTTGCTTATCACTGTTATTGGTTTATTTTCTATATTGAAGCAAACTTTGACTCATTTACCTCTTCTTTCTTCATCATCAATTATTATGGCATTTTATGATTGTATGGACTATTTTCTTTTTGTTCCTTGTATTTACTGAAACAGATTTCGAGAAAGAGATGTCCACCCAGGTTTTTATATTGTGCGATAAGCCAAAAGATGCAAACTTGATAGTCATCAGCTTCAGGGGTACAGAGCCATTTGATGCTGATGACTGGATCACTGATTTTGACTACTCTTGGTACGAGATTCCAAAACTGGGAAAAGTACACATGGGATTCTTGGAAGCCTTAGGTTTAGGGAGCAGAGCAAAGGCCTCCACATTTCATGAACAACTGTTCGTAAATAATCTGAAGTTCACCAATTTAGGAAATGTTGATGCAACTATTGCCTCTTCAGAAAGTTCCAGATCTTCTACCTCATTCAGTGATACCGATGCACACAGTGGGTCAGACCAGTCCACTGACTCAGAACGGCCTGATACCACCGCAAAGAAGTTCAGACTAGATATGCCTGAGAGGACTGCATACTATGTTGTTAGAAGTAAACTCAAAAGGTTACTCAAAGAGCACAAGAATGCAAAGTTTGTGGTTACAGGCCATAGCTTGGGCGGAGCGCTAGCTGTCTTATTCCCAACAGTCTTAGTGCTACACGAAGAGATGAATGTCATGGAACGACTATTGGGAATATATACATATGGGCAGCCAAGGGTTGGGAATAGGCAGTTAGGGAAGTTCATGGAAGAACATTTGGAACATCCAGTCCCGAAGTACTTCAGGGTTGTTTATTGCAACGATCTTGTTCCGAGATTACCTTATGACAATAGAACATTCCTGTTTAAACACTTTGGGATTTGCCGGTACAGCAATAGCTTATACGTTGTGCAGGTAAAGTTTTGGTGCCCTTGTTCTTCCTACGTTTATCTTTTCTGAATTTTGCTTCTTAGATGATGCAAGAAACATTTTGCAACTTCACTAATCAATTAATCATAGCGTTCATTGTGAATTCCTTGGCTGTTAGCAGAATGTCATGTCCTTGTTCCATAATAACTTTCTGTCTTTCTTTATTGCTTATCCATTTCAATCAGCTTGACTTTTACTTGTTAATGTGAACACATATATATGTGCTGTGAGTAATTTCTTTGCTCGTATTCTACAGAATGTTGATGAAGAACCAAACAGAAACTTTTTTGGGCTGCGTTTTCTGATACCGCTGTATCTGAATGCTTGCTGGGAGCTAATCAGAAGCTTTGCAATGGGTTACATATATGGACCCGAGTATGAAGAATGTTGGGAATCAGTCATGCTTCGCGCGCTAGGACTTTTTCTTCCTGGTATTTCTGCCCACAGCCCAGTTGATTATGTGAACTCCGTCAGACTAGGAAGGGAGAGAAGTACCCAAATGTCATCCTTTTAGAAATGTTTATATCACAAAATAGTGGTTTTACAGCTACATAAGAACAAGGTCGCGCATTTCCTATGAGGCTTATGCAGTATGTGTCCTGTTTAGTTTCTGAAGTTTGGTATTGACGTTTAGTTATGGAAAGTAAATGTTATTTCAGCTTTTTATGAGTTCAGTGAACCTTTATGTTCAAGTAAAGACTTCCTGTGTAGAATGTGTGTTGTTAAATGCATTAAAGGGATGTATTTGAATAAGATATTGGACACTGGGTTCCTCTTGTTATTGTACTAAACAGATTCTTTTTTAGAAGTTAGATTGTACGTCGTTATTTCACACATATGGAATGATTCTTTTGGTGCATTGGTTAATAGCCCTCCTCTTACATAACGATAACAACAACAAACCGAGTGTGATCTCACAGGTGGGCTTTGGGAAATGTTTACAGAAAAAGGTTAAACACTTAATTTGGTGACATTGCAAAACTTCCAAAGAATTTGATTACATTTTTCACTCAAGTCAAGCATTGGAAGGTTGTCCCATTTGACAAAACGTAGACTTTTTAGTTGTTTCCTTTCTAAAACAATCATGCACCTTTTTCTTTTTCACCTTTGCTTTTGGTACCAAACTTATTCCATATTAGTGAATTTGTCCTCGTTTCGCGCGGTCGTACTTAAGAAATGACTGTTTTATAAATTTAATTGAGACAAAAATATTTCATATATCTACTTGCAAAATTAAGTCTATAAGTTGATCAAATCACGAATATAAGTATCTTAATTGACTTAACTTTTCATGGTGCAATTTCCATTTTTCAAGCACCGTACATGTTGCTGTATTTTTCCAAACTTCTATAATTAACATATGAAAAGTGGTTTCATATATATTATTTAATAAGTTTTATTTTTAAAAAAATGAAAAGAAGTTTGAATTATTGTAATAAATTAAAACTGGAAACTATAAGATGATTTCGTTGGGAAAAAAGAATATGAGAATTCACTATAGAATAAAGAGAAGAATCTTTCTTGGCTTATAAATATGTCACATCATTTCTGTTGAGATCAACTTTGCAACACCTTTCTCACTTGAAGTATCTATACAAAGAACGTCGCACTATAATTTCTATCCCATTTATAAAATACAGATTTAAAACTTTCCAAGTTAATATAAACAACTCCTTAAATCATATAAATATTTTTTAATACGAAAGACAAAAAAAATTAAAAAAATTATGAAATATATATATATATATATATATATATATATATATATATATATAGTAATAAAGAATATTAGAAATGCATACCTAATATGTCACCAGCTTTTTATTTTTCTTCCTCTAAAGCCTAGCCTATTTTTAGTATTTTGTTTCTTAGTATAAATTACGCACAATTATGTTTCATAATATTAAGATCATTTTCATTCTGTTAAATAAAAATTATAAGAAAAGGAAAAGGACAAAAACGAAAAAGAAAAGAAATAAAAAAGGTAAAAGATAATTATATGTGTTCCGTCTTTGATGGATTCAAATTCCTTAATTTCTAATATTTGCTTTTTTTCCCCTTCCATTTATTTCTTTTCTTTATTTAGTGTAATCTATTTTTTCAACTTAACTTAAGAAATTATCTCATTTGTAAAGCATTTAAACAATAAAATAAAAAATTAACACTACAAAATAGATTTTTATATTTCATGAATATAATACTAATTACTAAGTAATTAGCATAAAAATATATTCTGTCTTTTAAACAAAGAAAAATAAATTAGCTTAGAAATATTATATGGCAAGAGAATGGTAAGTTATTTAAGATTTTGTTGTCATATTTTTTCCATATACATACGTTATTATTGAAAGAAAAGAAAAGGAAACCAAAATTAAAGGGAAGAAAATTTTGGCTTACTAGATAGCAGAACCCGTCAATGACGAAATTAATTTTGTATCTTCTGTCTTACTCCTATTTCGTATACTTTCTTTGGTCTTCTTCTTTCTCTCTTTTTTTAAATTTCCGTAAATTAGTGCTCCCATCTGTATTCTTTTTCCTTTTCCGTTTGCTCCTTTCCTTATTGCCTCCCATCAATTCTATTTTAGTTACCCAGCCAAATCCTTTTATTTGTCATCCTAATTTTCTGTAAAATTCCATAAATACTTTTTGTACCATTTTAGACACATTATACATTTTCTGTATAAAAGAGGAGAATGAAAAGAACCCAATTTGCAAGGAAACGTATTGAGTTTGTATTGTTCATCTTTCGTTGTTGCTAACTTGGTGCAAACTCCTTGCTTATTAGCCACTTTGATGCCGTGATAATGTTCCTTTCTACTCCACCCAACCTGCAAGAATGAGCACATGAAAATTAGGTTGTGAATACCATACTTTTTGGAATGCTTTCACTTTAAATATTTTTGCCCTTCAGATTGATCTTTTATGTAGAAGACATAACGGTTGCCCTCTTCACGTTATGAAGCAATTGTTTATTTCTCTTTTAATTCTGTGTCATTTTAATGTTGTAACTGTAGCTATTAAAAATGTTATAACTGTAGCTAAAATAAAGATTTCTTTTCTTCCTTTTATCTCTATGTAGAAAAAATTCAAAAAAGGAATTAAAAGATAAATATGAATGCTGGCCATAGAGAGGTGCCACGTCACCTTGTCTATGCCTAGCTTTATATTATACTCCCTCTGTTTCAATTTGTTTGAACCTATTTTTTTTTTAGTCCGTGCCAAAATGAATGATCTCTTTCCTAATTTAGAAACAAATTCACTTTATGAATGATTTACAGCTACACAAATTTTCAAGGCTTATTTTGAACCACAAGTTTCAAAAGTCTTCCCTCTTTCTTAAATGTCGTGCCTATTCAAATGAGTTCATATAAATTGAAACGGAGGGAGCATATAGATTAAACAAAGTGGACAGCGCTATAAATTAGGCACAAACTTACACATGAAAGAAAAGTTAGGACAAACACATAACAATCCTTGATACTAGTAGGTATTTATATCAAAATTTGATTTACCCTTAAAAAGAATATTAATTAGAAAAATGGGTCAAATGGAGCCTTTGAGACCCACAAACCCGGAGGAAATGCTTTCGACCACTTACAAGTTACATTTACAAATAGGAAAAAAATAATCTTTTCATATCTCTCACGTATAAAATGAAAATCTCTTCTAAAAAGAATATAAAATTAAAAATAAATTTGCAGAGGACTACAAAATCAATTGACCTAGGTGTGAGCAAAATAACCAAAGCATAAAAGGAATGAGCAAAGCAAGAAAATGAGAAATGAGAAATTATTAAAAAGGAAGCAGAGGTGTTTTATCTCCCAAGTGTGGGGACGTGTCCAATTTTGGAGTCATATAGCCGCTCCAGTGTGTGAGAGTTACAGCAGATTGAGTCAAGAAGATAACAGCTAATGGCAAACAAAATTATCTACTAACGGAAGTGGCCAAACCACCAAAAATTAGTTTTTTATATACAAAAAGATTCAACATAACACTTCCTTATGCTTCCCGAGTATCCTTTTGTAGGTAACTGCCAAACCACCGCAAATTTCCAGTTCCCACTTTTAACTCTTCTTTCAACTTCAACCCCACCCAAATTTTGTTTGTATATTTATCTTGTATTCCTATAACTTCAAACATAATCTTGGTTTCAGAACCCACAACGTGTAATACGACTGCTTGGCTGTTTCATTCAGAGGTAAGAAAAGATTTTGGTTTCTTTGATTACATCAACTGAATGCTTTACATGAGAAACGCTTATCTCTTTTTCACTTTCTTTAACGTGTACCACCCGTTTGAATTCTTCTTTACGCCCTTTTGAGGCCTTGGATCTTGTTATTTTCTGTGATGGGTGCTTTCTTTTTACTTGATTTTGTGCATATGTAAGAACCAGTCTCTTATGGACTGTAAAGCTAGAATCTTTTTTTTTTACTTTTGTGTATATTTTTGTCTGATAAATGGTTCTGAACTAGAAAGGGATTTTACTTAGTACTATTTAGGTTCACCAATAGACGATCTTCTTACACTGAAATATCGTCATGGCAGGTTTTACTGCTATTGTTCAGTAAAATGCCCCAAATTGGACTTGTTTCTGCTGTTAACTTGAGAGTCCAAGGAAATTCAGCTTTTCTATGGAGCTCAAGGTCTTCTTTGGGAACTGAAAATCAAGATGGCTGCTTGCAAAGGAATTCATTATGTTTTGGTGGTAGCGAATCCATGGGCTACAAGTTGAGGATTCGTAGTTCCCATGCCACGACCAGAAGACTGGCAAAGGACTTTAATCCTTTAAAGGTTTGGTTTGAATAAAATAGACTGATGACTCAAATTATGATCACAAGGCGTATGTTCTCTAAAATAAAGGAAGTATCTTGTCATTCAGGTAGTTTGCGTTGATTATCCAAGACCAGAGCTAGACAATACAGTTAATTATTTGGAGGCTGCATTCTTATCATCATCATTCCGTACTTCTCCACGCCCAACTAAACCGTTGGAGATTGTTATTGCTGGTGCAGGTAATATTCCAATCATCTATCTTTGTAGTCTTCATTTTGCTTTATTTGGAAGGAAGCATATTATTGTTGTATTATCACTAGAACATTTATCTGTACATGCCTTTTCTGATTAACCGTTTTGGACTGCAAAATTTGAGGTTATTAAGCTCTTGTCATTTTGAAAGTCCCTGCTGATTGGATCAGGAGCAGTTACATAAGTGTTGATTTTGACTATTCAGCCATGATAAGTCGGTGAACATGCTGTCGATTGAGTGGCATGTCTAAATGATGACTCTGAAAGTATCGGAGGCATATGAACTAATTTCCAGTGCAAGGTTGATCCCACTGTACCTATTATCGCAGTATTTGGGTTCCAAATTTGCAATACCAATTCAAAGGTCAAATTACAAATTAAGTTACACATACGGGGTTGCTCTTTTCTAATACATGCAACATGTGAGAATGGGAAGGAGATATCGTCTAGATCTTCATATTTCATCTTTACTATGTTGGGACAACTGACCTGTCAGCAGCCTTGAGCTTGTTCATTGACTTGGCTTGCAAACTACCGTACCAAATCATATTCAACTTGTACTATAATCAACTAGTTGAGAATTATCTGACTACCTAAAGAAGAAATGTTATTTGCATGATTCGTTCTATTGTACTATAGAGGAGTATAATAAATAATGCTGGGCTAGGTACTAGATAGCTTTTCAGATAAATGATGTCGTAACTTGATTTTATTATAATTCAACTTTTTCGCAAATCAGGTTTGGGTGGTTTGTCTACAGCAAAATATTTGGCAGATGCTGGTCACAAACCGATACTGCTGGAGGCAAGGGATGTTCTAGGTGGAAAGGTTGAGAAGATTAAAATCCCCTTATTTTGTGTCTTTCCCTATTACTAGTCCTTCCGCGAAAAGGGGGGGGGGGGGGGGGGGTACTGTTTCTGTTTGTTTCACAGAAAAACAATTTTCACACTCTGTCAATTTTCAGTTAAACAATTGCTGGTTGTTCACTATTCCTATTTGTAACTGTCTATTTTTCTTTTTCAGCTAATCTTTGAAGGTCAAGCATCCAACTTTTCGTGCATTTAGTTTTTAGTTCCTTCCCCCTTCTTTTCCTCTCTCTCTTGGTTTTGGGAGGAAATTGACCTGTCCTAAAATTTTCCAGTTTTAACTCTCTTTTCTTTGCCTACTTGTTTAGTTACATGTGTATTTAGGTGCAAGTTGGTATTTGGCATACTTACTATTTGTTCTCCTGCTACTAGATAGTTCATGCATTCTGGCAGGACACATTTTAATCTCTACCTTTTTGCCCTTTCAATATTCTTTAATCAAGAATCGATTTGCATACTACTTCTTTCTCGTATTTTATGCATCTATGTGCTTTCATTTGAAAATGGCTGGAATGGATTGTCCTACCGAATCGGTTACCAAGAATCTAGTTGTATAGGCAAAAGATTGATTCAGCATTAGTCTTTATGTGTTCTGCTGTTGATACTTTATATCTGCCTTTAGGTAGCTGCATGGAAAGATGACGATGGAGATTGGTACGAGACTGGTTTGCACATATTCTGTAAGTTTAACTCCGCATACTGTTTACCATATGTTTACATTAATCTTCTAATACTGTCATTGCAATTTCTTTTGAGATTTTTTTGTCCATTAAACTGATAACTATCCTTGCTTCTCCTTTCTCATCTTGTTATTCACATAGTGACTCATACAAGTTGGTACTTGATCTCTTTTAAGTTGGGGCTTACCCAAATATGCAGAACCTGTTTGGAGAATTAGGGATTAACGATCGATTGCAGTGGAAGGAACATTCGATGATATTTGCAATGCCAAACAAACCAGGAGAATTCAGCCGCTTTGATTTCCCCGAAGCTTTACCTGCTCCTTTAAATGGTGAGCTAAATCGCTAATCATGAGTAAATTTCTCCCTTCTATATTCCCTAATAAGTAATGAAAGTGATTACTCCATTAACACCTCTGGCACTTCGCTAACCTTAAAAGAGCATAAAGGTTCGTTATTTCTTCAACGGTCCATCTCTGTGCAGCTAATGTTTGACACTGGGTATATGTTCTAAGTAATGCAAGCATAAGCCAGTTTTACTTATACCTTCATTTCTCTATCTATGCCTAAATTAATTTAATGTGATTTGCAGGAATTTTGGCTATCCTAAAGAACAATGAAATGCTTACATGGCCAGAGAAAGTCAAATTTGCGATTGGACTCTTACCAGCAATGCTTGGAGGGCAATCTTATGTTGAAGCTCAAGATGGGATAAGTGTTAAGGACTGGATGAGGAAACAAGTGCGTAATCATTTTATCTTACTTTTTAAGTACATGACCCTGACTATGTAGTTCACACACAAATTGTTAATTAGAATATCCACCTGTCTTTCTCATGCTAACAACATAGATCGAGCAAATATCAGCAGCAGTAATTTTCTTTGCAGGGTGTGCCGGATAGGGTGACGGATGAGGTGTTCATCGCCATGTCAAAGGCACTTAACTTCATAAACCCTGATGAGCTTTCAATGCAGTGCATCTTGATCGCGTTGAACAGATTTCTTCAGGTTAGCATCCTGATCCCAGGTTAAAAACAAAAAGAGAGCGAAATAATTTATTCCTACGAGGTCTCTCATATGGCATGAATTTGTAGGGAGAGGTTTTTCTGGGTTGAGGACATTGTTTTTGACTGATATAGAAGTTTGTAATTGATTGACCTACTCTTAGGAGCTTCTACTAGAAGGAGCTGAACTGATTAATGGCAAGTTGGACACTTATATTAACCGTCCTCCTCCTTTTTTCTTTTCCAATACTTTCTGGAGTATATTCTGGAACGACCATTTTCCTTTACGATGTTATGAAATGGGGCCTACTGTTATTGATACCCTAAATCTCGTGGATGAAGGACTACTTTACTGATTCACTTTCAAACAGCTCAGTTTTCATCTAGTATGCATTTTTTATGTCTTAAAGAAATGAAGGTGAACTACTTATCACCCCGAAGTAAGAAAAAAAACAGAAAGAAGAAGAAATGATGGTGAACAAGCACTCAGTTTATCTTTCCTGATATTTTTTGAATTATTAATGAACAGGAGAAACATGGTTCAAAAATGGCCTTTTTAGATGGTAGTCCTCCTGAGAGACTTTGCATGCCGATTGTTGAACATATTGAGTCAAAAGGTGGCCAAGTCAGACTGAACTCACGAATAAAAAAGATTGAGCTGAATGAGGATGGAAGTGTGAAGTGTTTTATACTGAATGATGGTAGTACAATTGTGGGAGATGCTTTCGTGTTTGCCACTCCAGGTATAATATCCATTATATAGGCGTGTCTTCCAGTTTTCGCGTTCTTAATATGAATTTAGAATTTTTTGCTGACTTTGGATGATCCAACCAGTGGATATTGTCAAGCTTCTTTTGCCTGAAGACTGGAAAGAGATTCCATATTTCAAGAAGTTGGAGAAGTTAGTCGGAGTACCTGTGATAAATGTCCATATATGGTTGGTGAAAAATTTACTTGTTAGTGTTTTTTCTTCATCTAGCATATCTATGCATGTGCATGTAAATGTCTATACATACTTGTTCAGTTGTGTTGTAAATGTTGACATGCATATTCCTCGGTTTTTGTGTTAATTTCCGTTTAATGAGGAACTTACGGATGTTGGCTTTTCCAAAACTTTGATAGGAAAAAGTGCAAATTTCTGTGCTACCTTTGTATATTAGTTATTAGTGGCTGAATTTTCCGCTGAAAAGACAATCAATTTAATTTAATTGTGGATACATATGTATCCTTAAGATACGGAAACGACTATCATTATTGATATCAAACCAATTACAATTGTATAATTTAAACTGCAGGTTTGACAGAAAACTGAAGAACACAGAAGATAATCTGCTCTTCAGCAGGTTAATTTCGTTTAATTTTATTCTTCCCTTCCCCCCTCCCAGTCTTGGTGAGACAAGATGATAGAGGTCCTTTTCCAATTCTTAGGATATTATGTTGTTGCTGATACTTCTATTGGTTCCCTTAATATCTCTTTCGTATTCATGCAGAAGCCCACTGCTCAGTGTGTATGCTGACATGTCCGTCACATGTAAGGTAAATTGCATAGTGCTTGTTGTGTAAGTGTATGAGTTGCTGCCAGATTTTTATTGGTAAATGTTGTACAAAATATAAAGCGGTGGTTACCAATAAGTTGGATAAGTTAACTAGGTTCATTATAGAACATTCAATTTTTTTTTTTTTAAATTTCCAGGATAAGTGTCCTGGGGTGTTGTATATCATTTTATGCAAACACAAAAGAAGGGGAGGGCTAGACCATACCCCTGATATACAAACACAGATTGCAAGGCAATCTAGCAAAAAGGAGAATGTTAAAACTAGTCAGCTATACATTCTCTAATATACATTAGACCTATACACTTTAGCTCACAAAAAAATTAGCTTTGTCATATCTTATCCTCATGCTAGGCATTTGACTCTTGTCTAAGTAGTAAGCACCAAAGGCCCCTCTTGGCATCTGTTGAAGGTTATGACTCAACGATGGATTCTCCTTAGATGATGCAAATTTAGCCAGAAAATCAGCAGTTTGGTTACCCTCTCTGTAGCAATGTTTGAAAGTAATCTCCATTTGATCCCCTATATTCATAGTCTCCTCAATGATATCCTTTATAGTAAGATTGTTAGAGGTCCTGTTTGTTAACATTTCCACAATCATCAATGAATCAGACTCTATATAGCTTTGTCTGTATCCATTGTTTTTGATCCATTGAGCAGCATATCTGATTGCCATAGCTTCTATCATGTTACTGTCTATCATGAAGTTATTTCCTTTGCTGGGTATAGTCAAGTCCTTTTATGTGTGGTTTAGGGCCCTCTGACATAAGTGGCCTCGCTGCAGGAATATTACAACCCGAATCAGTCTATGTTGGAATTGGTTTTTGCACCAGCAGAAGAGTGGATATCCCGTAGTGACTCAGAAATTATTGATGCTACAATGAAGGAACTGGCAAAGCTTTTCCCTGATGAAATTTCGGCAGATCAGAGTAAAGCAAAAATATTGAAGTATCATGTTGTAAAAACTCCAAGGTCAGATATCTTTTTGCTTTCGTCATTGCTCATCATGATATGGTTTCTCGCTCTTCATACGAGTATATTTAGACAATATTTGGGAGTCCTTCATTTGCTAACAGTTGTGTAATTTGCTAGAATCACAGTCCAAAATGGAATCTATATACTAACCCTGATTGATCTGTTTTTTTCTTTTTCTTTCTCAGGTCTGTTTATAAAACTGTGCCAGGTTGTGAACCCTGTCGGCCGTTGCAAAGATCCCCAATAGAGGGGTTTTATTTAGCTGGTGACTACACGAAACAGAAATACTTGGCTTCAATGGAAGGCGCTGTCTTATCAGGAAA
The DNA here is from genome assembly GCF_019175385.1 of Lycium barbarum. Lineage (NCBI taxonomy): Eukaryota > Viridiplantae > Streptophyta > Magnoliopsida > Solanales > Solanaceae > Lycium > Lycium barbarum. The sequence goes on from NC_083339.1 coordinate 148,597,716, forward strand.
ACTCTGTGCGCAAGCTATTTTACAGGTTAGTTCTTACTGGTTGTCAGCAGTTGTTTCTTTCTATCAACTTATACCTGTGACAAAAATGGACATTAAAGCACGCTCTTTCACCTATAATTTTTAATTATGCATCAAGTTATATTCTCCAACCGATGTAATATTTTGTGCACACACCACTAAAGTCCAAGGAATGTGGTCGGACGGATAGGATTCTTCCATCCTTAAACCATGGTCTAAGGTTTGAGCTTTGGAAACAGACAACTCTTCGAGCCGGGGAGCGCTTTTCACTTTTCCCTTTAAATGGGCCCTCTGTGGTGCTAAACTGGAATTGTCGGGCCAGTGAGTTTCAAATACCGATTGCAGTGTCACTTGGGAACTCTGCGCCTTTAGAGCCTCAGTAGTAGTTTGATATATGCAGAGGGGTTGTCTTTTATCATCCTTTATTACACATTTATCTTTATATTTTGCAGGATTACGAGTTACTTGTTGGCCGGAGCCAGAGAAAGTTGGCAGAAGCAAGCGTAGTTTAGCCTAGTGGAGCTAGTATGTTGCTTCTATACACTAGATTTAAGATGGAGGCCATTCTGAATTAGCGTTGTACACAGTATACAAGAACAGTACAGAGTGAACCAAGTAGGAGAAATGTTACCTAATTCAAGGGGCAAGCTCCTATACAAACATCAAAAAATGATGACGACTTGAAGATTAGCATTCTTTAATCAGAAGTTAAAATATAAGCATATAGCTGTGTATCACTTCCTTCCCTTTTCTTCTTTTTTCTGGTGTTTGTAAGCCCTCTATTTCTTTAAGAGTCCTCCCAACTATGTATTTCATCCCGATTTAGTTGCCATGTTATTAATTTTGAGATAAATAGTATGCGATCCCAAGAAATGCACATACATTAGTTGAAATTTATCGATATTCAACTTTCTTGAAACTAAACGTCCCTACTGAACCAAGATAACAAAATTTTACTACAACGTCTGCATTCAGCGGTGCAATTAGAAATTCTATCAAAAAAGCTACACAATAAATATTCTACATGTGTAAAAGGGATTCGACAAGTTATACATATACATAATTTTCTTTTACCTATATGTGCAGTGCAATTTTATAGTGAAAAGGAATTAATTGAACTCCTTCACCATACATGGCTGCGCTATCTGTATCCAAAGTGAGATCGAACGCATGATAAGTGAATTGAGATTGAATATTACTACTCTATATAAACGGCAACTCAAAGATTTTGTCGTCCTCACATCAAGTTTGATCCAATGGAGCTCCTACACGTGGTTGTTGCCCTCATTTATTCTGTTAAGGCACTTTCCACTTCGTCCTTTTCGGCTTTTGTTATTTGTGTATTGTTTACACTGTAGTAGCCTTATTGTGGATTTTTTCTTATCCTAAACTAGATTACTCTTCTGTTTCTTTTTAATTGTTTTTTATTATTAATTTCTGTCGCTTGTTTATTTTAACAAATCATGGTAAATTTATTATTTTTCTATATTACTCTTATCATTAAGTAAAAAGCATAAAGTTTTAGTAGTAAAACTTAGATTTTCAAAGCATAATTAATAAGAGTAATTTAGTAAGACAAACCTCGAATAAATAGTTTTTTTAAGAAAAGTGTTAAGTCAGCAAAATACAATAAAAAATAACGGAGGGAATATATTTTTACATTATTTGTCAATATATATTTTAGTAAAAATTTTGCAACTCTGGAGCTACAGTTTCATTATCTGGCGGAGCATTTATTAGGTCTTACTAATTAATACTCCGTATTTATTTATCAAATACGGATAACCTATGGTTCTGGATAATACGTATTTATAAGGGCAGCTTGGTATCCACTGTACAGGCCATTGGGATTGCTTATATTGGTAAAAACAATATTTTCTATATTGGATAAAAATATCACATGGATTTAACTCAGATACTTTGTTCTCGGAGAGAATTTTACACTATTAATATAAATTTCTTTGTTGCAACTTGCAACATGTTATTTACCTTACATTTTAGATTTTTGGCTCCATGAAACAAGAGAGGTAAATTCTTAAGTGACTAGCTGAATACACCTTTAAATACGCTAAAAGTTGTTGTTCTATAACCCTTTTTATTTCTATTGAAATCTCTAATATGTTTGTTCTATTTTAACTATCTACGGTTGATACTAATCACATATCTCTTATTTCTATTTACAGTTCACTATGACTGTGGCGAGCTTGTACATAGGTCTTTTGGTGGCTTGTACATACCAAACTTTTGATGACCCAGACGGTCATGGATCAACAGTTAAAATATACAGGACTATCCGTGCTTATAGCTTTTAGCCTTAGTTTTGTCCACTGTGAAAATGTGTTTTTGTCAAGTAGCACAACTTGGGAGTCCTGTAACTATAATCTAAACTGCTTGTTGTAAAATGCAATGTAAATATAATCTACTTTTAGGCTTGAATTAGATTGTGCATTGCAAAAATAATTGCTTCTGACAATTTCAATGTGGTATGTGGAGAAATTAGATGGCCCAGAAAGGTCTACTAAAAAAAGTGCGATAAAAATACAGGCTTTTATATTTTGAGTTTGGGCCCGGACTTAGCGCGGACCTGCGATAACTAGTATGAATATATTCTGACATACACGACATTTCATTTAAGCTTAGTTTTGGTCAAATCTTATAACAATAAACAACAATATACCGAGTGAAATCTCACAACGTAGGGTCTAGGTAGGGTAGAGTGTACGCAGACCTTCCCTCTACCTTGTGAGACACAGAGCCTATTTCCGGTAGACTCGCGGCATAAGGACAAATAATGCAAAGCAGTATGGTCAAGAAATAGCGGACGCGAATAAGCCATGGCAGAATACCATAAAAACATGATAAAGGCGTTTGAAAAAATATTAGGTCAAATATCATCATCTATATATTATTAAAAAGAGCATAGTTTGCAATAGAATTTGGACAAGTGACAGCGCAGGAGAATGCCATGTGTTAGTTTTAGGACAACAATTAGTTAATTAGGTAATTTTAGTTATTGTTTTAAATTAAAAATAATAATTAAATTAAAAATAGTAACATATCTTTTTTTTAAGTAGTGGTTGTACACAATTTTTCACAAAACTGAACAGTTAGTTTTTATATGAGTAGTGGTCTTGAAGGCCACGTTTTGCATATTCTTCCAACTTTGAATTTCTTTTTGTTTTAATAAATTAGAATGAGTTTGAATTATAATTAAAATCCTAACAGGTTGCAAAATCGACTAATTTTAGTTATTAGTTATTTTTTAAAATTAAAAATAATGAAATATCTTTTTTTTAAGTAGTGGTTGTACACAATTTTTAAAAAAACTGAACAGTTTAGTTTTTATATAAGTAGTGGTCTTGAAGACCACGTTTTGCATATTCTTGCAACTTTGAATTTCTTTTTGTTTTAATAAATTAGAATGAGTTTGAATTATAATTAAAATCCTAACAGGTTGGGAAATCGACTGATATAACTAACTGTAGACAAAAAAAAAAAACACAAAATTAGCTTCAATAGGTTTGCATAGTTTTCATATGAGACAGAGATAAAAGGACGTGCGACGTGGGACGTGCTCCTCCGGTTTCATCAAATTTCGAAACTGTCTTCCTAAAAAATTCTTTTACCTTAATCCCAATAATTAACCACCCCTCTTGAAAAAACACTACAACAAATACAACCAAACCGATGAGGGAGAGAGAAGCCGGAGTAGGCAACAGCGAAGGCAAGTAGTCTTCATACATACTGTTGATTTATGACAGAGGGAGGGAGGCAAGTATTCATCATACATAGGACTCTTCACAGTTACAGTAATACTACCATTTCGATTTCAACAAGTTGGTTTTCTTTTTTTACAGTTTGTTTAGGATTCAATTTTATGGGTTATTTTCATAATCTGGCGATTGGTTTACGGTTTGTGTTGTTCTTTTAAGAATTTTGAAGGTTCTGAGTTTATTTTTGGGTAATTTTGCTTCTGGGTTTATCTCAATTCAACTTCATCAAGTTAGTTTTCCTCTTTACAGTTTGTTCAAGGTTCAATTCTTATGGGGTATTATTCAAATTTATGCTAATAGGTTGAGTGTTTCTGTTGTTTTTAATTTTGGCATTTTGAAGAGAGATGTTGGGAGAACTCATCACCAGCAGTTTAGTGTATGTGATTCTAATTTTAGGAATCTTTGCAGGGCTGATGTTTTAGAGAATTGAAGGCTGAAATGAAACGCAAGGTAATGGTGTGCATCTGAGTGAAGCTTGAATGCAAGGTTTAACTAATCAGTTTTGCATCTTCATATGATTCTTTTGGAATCTGCTATCAGGAAAAAAAAAGAGATGAAAAAATGTGTAGAAATAGCATATCAATCCTTTTTAATCGAGAATTATCTACTTTTTACTTTAGTGACAATTTATTTTCTCGATTGTTTGGCTACTTAACTCACATGTTGATGTGGTGTATTTCGAGTGCTTTTTGTGGTTGTTTCAGCTTCTCCCATGTTGTTATGGACGCTTCTCCGGCGGATTATGTTTTTGGATTCATCATCGACAATTGGCATATGTATTTGCTTGGACAAGGTACTTCCATCTTCGGATCTATGACATTGTATATCTTTATCTAAGAGCCATTTGTGGAGCTTTAGAAGGTAGTCTAAGTAGTGTATGAAGGTCAATCATAATGACACGCTGGCATGTTGAGCAGATATTGATTAATTGGCCTATAAACCTTATTGAGCAAAGAGTTTTCTTCTTAGATTATATTCCTCTGAAATTCGTTTTTATGCTACTGCAGCGCACCGCTATAGAATCACTAGGAGACAAAAACATTCAATAGAACCTAAAACTGTTCTTCAAACTGCATGATAATTTTTGGTCTGGAATCAAGTAAACCCTCCTATCAAATTTATCTAACAGAAACATATGTTAATCATTCTCTAAATTTAAGGTTTTACGACATAGCCTAAGTAGTAGAAAATGGGTTATCACTTTTCCTTTGGAATTTATCTAACAGAAACATATGTTAATCATTCTCTAAATTTAAGGTTTTACGACATAGCCTAAGTAGTAAAGAATGGGTTATCACTTTTCCTTTGGAATATAAATCTAAACAAATTAAAGGAATGGCATGTGCACAAGCATAGGAACTTTTAAGAATGTGCATTGTTCCCCATCATTGTATTCTCACTTCAACCAAATATTTTTTTCCTTTGATGTCCATGCTTGCTTAATGTTTTACATCTCCACTTTAGGGGAAAACCTGCCTCAAGTGTTAGTACGGGTGTTCTTGATCTCAGTAAGGAAAAGTCTGCTGCTAAACCTCCAGGAAGGCCGTCTATTCAGTCTAAGACAATTGTCATCCCTGACTTAAGACCAGTAGACACTATTACTCCTATTTTTGAGACTAGAACTAACAGATGGATCTGTTATCAACCAGGGGGAATTTTTAAATTTCAATGCATTTTGTCGAAAGAAGGCAACTAATTCAATGTGCGTTTCAAACTTTGTATTGTATTCTTTCCGCCAAATTTCATGTTCTTGGAGAGTTCGCTTCACCTTAAATCTCAAAGGTCTACTCTTGGCCAGTCCCCCGCTACCCAAGATAAAATGTTTGTTCAAAATCTTTTTTGAATTTTCAACTGAAAAACTGTTTGACTGCTAATTTTATGCTTTGGTTTCTAGGGTGCACGGGGCTTTCTAATGAATATAAAGCAGTCAACATTGACAAAGGAGAACAGTTCACTTCAGGTATTTTTTTATTTTTTGCTAGAATCCGCCTAGAATTATGCTAATAAAGATAACAGATGGCTTATTATTTGCATGCTATTATACCAACATGGTGCTTTGGGCTTAACTTTTTTCTTCATTTTTACTTTTTGGGATGGCAAGCCAATAGAGAAGGTAATATTTCATTCTTTGATAGCTTATACTAGAGTCTCCAGGGACACCAGTCAGCACCATAAATTTCACCAATAAGCATGCAGGTTTTTCTTTTTAATTATATGGAGTATAAGAGTAGTGGAAGGAGGAATGTGGGAGGAGACTGAGCTGCTAGATATCCCTAGGGTATAGGGATGAAGGTAACCTTTTCAGATCTCATTGCTTTTGCCATGGCCGAGTATATACTTCATTTATATAATTCATGTATTCACCCTTCTGAATAGTATACAAAGGTAGTATCTTCTTCTCCCGTAAGGTGTCAAATAACTTCCTTATTTCCTTCTGATTTTCAAGGAACTTCTACATACATATAGATTTTTCATAATAAATATGAAAAATATTCACATCATCTCTTGCAAAATGATTTTATGTGCAACTGACAGAAGTGTTAATATACATATTAATGTAGTATGTTTCAACATTTATGATCATAAAAGTTTATCTTTAATCCGAGGTGAACTTGCACTTAAATTTTTGAATTATACAAACAAAAAATATAACGACCCCCAACTTGCATTCAAGAAAATATTTATGAGTTGCTTAGGAGTTTTGCAGAAGCTTCGGCAAATGTTACGAGGCCAAAAGGCCTGTTGTTATGTTTCAGGCTGAGGTGTCTGGTATATACTTAAATTTTACAATTTCTAAGAGGAAATGTCTGAGGTGCAAGTATTTTGAGGAGATGGCGAAGAGATATTTTTTGCAATATCAAAAAGTTCAACTTAGAGTTATCTATGTATGATAATTTTGTGAAGCCAATAAAGAGCTCGATTCAGCTATAAATTCACATAGTATAATTTTATCTTCAGAATTGTCATTCAATCGAATGACATATTCATATTTCTGAAAATATTCTTTGATTACAAATATTTGTTTCACTTATTAAGAGAAAGAAGAAACATGTATAGAATGGTTGGAGAAGATAAATTTTCTTCAGTTGTAATAAATATTTTGAAACTTTTTTCATTAAAAATAATTGTTTCACTTATTAAGACATATAAGGAGTGTGTATACAATAGTTGGGAGAAAATAATTTGTTTTACCTTCTTATGTTGAAATGTAGCTAATGTTCTTGGATAGGGGATGTTGATTTTGTGTGTGTTCTGTAATATTTTGTTATCCTCACTGTTTTTTGTACTTTTAATTGATTCTGCACCTTGCTTCTAAACTTCTATAAAAGGAAGAGTGAGCTTTGGAGGAGGTCTCATAATATTTTACTCACAATCGTATGCTCTTTCATGTTATTCTTTTCTTAATTCGAGGCCTTAAACTTTGTCTACATGCTATTGCTCATCTTATAGGTATGATATGTAATGTATGCAGCAGATTTAAATTTACTTCTATGTAAACCTGAACTCACTTTATCACTATGAGCATACATGATTAAGTATTAGGTCACATCCTCATGTAATATTCAGTCCTTTTCGGGAAACTTATTAGTATGAAAGATTGTAATTCATTTTTAGAATGCCATCAATTGTTTTGGTTACCAAGGCGGATCTAACTAATAACTTATGGTTAAATCTGTAATTTATGGCACATACTTTCTCCCCTCTTTTTTCCAAACTATCCGCGCATCGCGCGGGTACGTATACTAGTATAAAATAAAAATATAAAAGTACTGGATTCTCCCTATTCAACTTAATATCTAATCAACTTTGATTATATATTATGATTTGCGTCGTTAGTCAACTAGCTGTTCGCTTACAAGTTACAACAATGGGGGATCAGGGTAGCTTTTGCTACACTCTCGGACATACACTGTACTCAGATAAGAAATGCAAAAAAATGTACGAAACAACCTACAAAAAAGGAATGTTCTTAGAAAAAGCCTCTCACTCCCATATCTATCGTATCTTCACTCTTTTGGTTCACTGAATGGGTACTGTGTTCTACTACACTCCTCTTTTTCCTAATTGCAGCATCACTTTTGTTCTTAGAAAATCCCTCCTACTTCTTGGGAATACAATTGTGATTAAAGAGAGGGATTTTCATTAAGGTTTATAACTCAAGAGATTATTGGACCGACCTATTTTGTCAAATGTGTTGAGGGTTCCCAGAAATGTATAAGCTCCAAAATCAAAGTGAAGGCACATGACTTTTGATTGATGAAACTTGTGTATCGTCCTTTAAAATTATAATCTCCTAGTGTAAATATTGAACGCGATGGTGTATAAATCTCATTTTTTTTGTTTGGTTTACAGATATTTACATGAAAGCCTCCTTAAAATATGAGATTTAAAATCTTGAAAATTAGAAATTTTACCTGCCACATGATGATATAAATATTATTCACGGCGACAATAAATTTACTCAATTGTAAAGATGGTATCTTTAGCAGGGAAGATAAAGATATGATGTATAAGTTAGGCTACTAATGGTCGGGTTTGAATGCAGCAGTCAGTTGGCACTCCACATTAAGCTAATCTTATAAACAACTAGATAAAAATCTCATGTTGCTGATGATTGAACAGGTGTATCGTATTTACTTCTTATTTAGAACACTGATAAGCTTCGAGCTAATGATTTCTGACAGTATAAACAAGTAGATCTATGGAGATTTTTGGTTATCCCAAAACGTGAAAAATTGGGATCCTATAAACTGTATTTGCATTATACATAGTTGTTTGCAAAATTAGATTATAAATATCCAAGCTTGGTTACGTTAAATATTAAATGAAGGTGGCACTTCAATTTCATGAAGTACATAAAGCCAGTCAGCTATAATCTTGGGATTTAATATAAACAATAATAGAAGCCAGCTAAGAGCAGAGTGAGTACCGAGCGTTACCTCCAATTGACGTGGTAAGATAATTGAGATTCCTTTTTCGAGTTTCAGTTCTAGGAATGAAAAATCTCTTGGTAGCAATTGCATCTTATTTTACACAAGTGAATGTCGATCTATTATAACAATTTAGCTTGTACATGAGTTTAAACATGAAGACTCGAAGACTTTATTTTTTGTTTAGATTATAAACATGAATATGTCGAAAGAAACCACTTAGTTGAAAGAGTTTTTACCGTCGTTTGATAGGAAGCACCTTATTTTCTTAATGAGTCTACTCAATGCCAACTCAAATTAATCAGGACAGTAAGTTTTGAATGTGAAATACCTAATTATTGGCCGTTTGATCCACGCTGGAAGCAGAACAAGAAAATCTGGACCCAAATTTCAAAAGCTACAGTGAAGTAGCCGACATTGTGTTCCCAAATCCCATAGGGATGCCTTGTCCAGATTAAGCCGCTTTCCTTTTCTCACGCTCACTTTACCACTTTTCTAATCTAAACACACACACCAAAACACACATAACTACAACAAATTTAACAATCATCCCTTATATTCCAATTTACTATGCCTAAGAAGAATACATACCCGCACGTTCACTCCTCTTTTTTCGCAGCCAAATTACGAGAAAAGATAAAAATGGTCCCTTATTTTTTTTATAGCAGGTTTAAAATAGTCAATTGAAAAGTTTTGATCTTTTTAAGTTTTTTTTTTCTCCATCAATATTTAGATTTAATCGCAACTATGAAAAACACAAATATGAACAAAAAATAACAGAAATTACACCAGACTCTTGAAATAGAACAAAAATAATATAAACTATAAAATTTGTATTTCAAATGTGAATTACCGTTAAATATTTTTTATTTTCACAAATTCGATTAAATTTAATATAACAAACTTAAAGGACCAAAACTACTCAGTTGATACTAAAATACTATTTTAAACTTACTACGCATCAAAGATAACGGACCATATTTGTTATTTTCTCACCAAATAACTCTCTAAGATTCAAAACTGCTGTTTCTTTCAATGCAAATCCCCCATTTTTCGAAGTGACCATGTTCGTTGTTTAACCCCCCCCCCCCCCCCCCCCGGTCCCCTTGCATTTCTTGGCATAAATACCTGTTTCCTTCACCATATTTTTCCAATCAGGGTCCAGCTCTCAAGTTGAGCTTTTTTCCCCTTTACTCTTTTCTCAATCTTTTTCTTTCTTCTCCATCACCAAAACTAAAGTTATCATCTTTAACTAGTAATCAAGAACTAATCATGGCTGATCAACAAGTAAAGCAAGTGTCATACTCATCAAAAAAGAAGAACAACATTTCAAGAAAGTGTGCTTCCTTGATTAAAGAACAACGAGCCCGGATTTACATTCTCCGTCGATGTGCCACTATGCTTTGCTGTTGGTATATTCAAGGGGATGATTAAATTCATATATAGTTACAATCCAAAATCAACTCCACAACAACTACTACTACTATACTCCACTCCTACTTAAATTAAACATACAACCAAAATAATTGTACTCTACTACGTCCTTGTTTCTACTTACATACATATGTCTCGCCGTGCGCTTTCCCCTTTTTGGCTCCATCCATCATTTTCACGTGCTTGGCAAAAATCTGCAGGCCCGCACATGAGGACCGTGTTAAGATATAATTAAGTAAATAAAAAAGTATATCCTCTCTAATAGCTCAAGCTTCTTGAGATGGTCACACATTTCAAAACATACACATGTTATGGCTACTCGGCCAAGCTAACTGGTCTTGCTGGTCCTGTTCGTCTTCCGTAGTTTCTTAGCGGTCTGCTCAGTTATTCTGTCTTTTTGATCCTGTGCCACTTTTCACCTTTTTATCCAGTGGGTTCAAAAGTCCATTGGGTTTTTTTTTTTTTTGGGACAAGAATAAATTACAGGAGAAACTTGTCGATGGCCTCTCTGAAACAAAGGTTTTTGGACAAACAGGGTTATGGATGGATGGGGAAGCTGACACAGTGGGAACTTCCAAGCATATGGTGGACACAAAGTTTAAGCTCGCGACACTGAATTATAGCAAGAACTCGTTCTATATGAAAGGCTCTTTTTATGTTACAATGTAACAAGTGTATATGTAATTGTAGTGCATTTTACAATGTTTTAACCTGTCTTTCGTGGTCTGAAGCAAATATAGAAGCACAATAAAGATCGACGTGATTCAGTCCACAATCGAAGGGTAGTATATATGTTTACTGGTAATTAATTCAATAAGCGTAATACATCCATGGTGGTGTAGTAGTAGCATCTTTACTACTATGATTGTATAAATAAGGAGACCCGTGGTAGCTACCTTTAATGGAATGAAATTAAAGAACGAACTTTATGTTTAATTGTCTTTTCTCTAATGGATTAGTTTGTGATTTTGTAAGTGATAACAAAGTATTTCCTTTTTGTGTGTAGTATTTTGGATTTTTAAGTAAACTTTCCTTAAAAGTTTGCTTTAGGGACTTTCTTTGACATATGCACACAGTCCAAATGAAATGACAATTTTATTTTGAGTTGTCATTGGAAGATCGATTGAACATAAAAAAAGGAGACATATATTGGAAGAGTAAATATTAGAAGGGATGATAAGGCAGGCTTTGGGAGTGAAATTATTAGATATGGATACCAGCTTCGTCATCAATGCGGACCTTTGCTGCTGCTATTGCTGTCTTATTGCACAAATGACAGTTGAGACGCTAGCTTGAGCCAACCTGGTTAATATAGTAATCATACTTGTTATCTCTATTAAATCAAAGTTATGTAAGTGAAGTCAAAGGACAAGAATCTACAGGAGCATTATTTCCCTTTCTCATGGTGGATAATTAGAACATCCACCTGTCTTTCTCATGCTAACAACATAGATCGAGCAAATATCAGCAGCAGTAATTTTCTTTGCAGGGTGTGCCGGATAGGGTGACGGATGAGGTGTTCATCGCCATGTCAAAGGCACTTAACTTCATAAACCCTGATGAGCTTTCAATGCAGTGCATCTTGATCGCGTTGAACAGATTTCTTCAGGTTAGCATCCTGATCCCAGGTTAAAAACAAAAAGAGAGCGAAATAATTTATTCCTACGAGGTCTCTCATATGGCATGAATTTGTAGGGAGAGGTTTTTCTGGGTTGAGGACATTGTTTTTGACTGATATAGAAGTTTGTAATTGATCGACCTACTCTTAGGAGCTTCTACTAGAAGGAGGTGAACTGATTCATGGCAAGTTGGACACTTATATTGACCGTCCTTCTCCTTTTTTATTTCGGAAAAGGCTCAAATATGTCATCCAACTATCAGAAATGACTCATTTATGCCACTCGTCAATAGTGTGGCTCATTTATGTCATCGAACTATAGAAAATGGCTCATTTATGCCACACATCAATAGTTTGACTCATTTATGTCATTGCCTGTTATCAAAATGACTCATCCATGCCATATTTCATTAAAACTGAATTTGCAATACCATATATGACACGTGGCCTCCAACTAGATTATGGTTGTGGGTGGATAAGGTGTATGGGTCGGATTTTTTTATTAATTTGGTATTTAAAATTGGGCTGGTTTAATTAAACAACGTAGACCTCTAATTGGATTCCACGTGTCATATCTGTATTATAAAACCGGCGTTAATGAAAAATGACATGGATGAGTCATTTTGGTAACGGGCGATGGCATAAATGAGTCAAACTATTAATGAGTGGCATAAATGAGTCATTTCCTATAGTTCGATGGCATAAATGAGCCATTTCCTATAGTTCAATGACATAAATGAGCCAAACTATTGACGAGTGACATAAATGAGTCATTTCCCATAGTTGGATGACATATTTGAGTCTTTTCCGTTTTTCTTTTTTGAATACTTTTTCTGGAGTGTCTTAAATCTCATGGATGAAGGACTACTTTACTGATTCACTTTCAAACAGCTCAGTTGTCATCTAGTATGCATTTTTTATGTCTTAAAGAAATGAAGGTGAACTACTTATCACACCGAAGTAAGAAAAACATAGAAAGAAGAAGAAACGATGGTGAACAAGCACTCAGTTTATCTTTCCTGATATCTTTTGAATTATTAATGAACAGGAGAAACATGGTTCAAAAATGACCTTTTTAGATGGTAGTCCTCCTGAGAGACTTTGCATGCCGATTGTTGAACATATTGAGTCAAAAGGTGTCCAAGTCAGACTGAACTCACGAATAAAAAAGATTGAGCTGAATGAGGATGGAAGTGCCAAGTGTTTTATACTGAATGCTGGTAGTAACAATTGTGGGAGATGCTTTCGTGTTTGCCACTCCAGGTATAATATCCGTTATACTAGTCGTTTCTTCCAGTTTCTCATTTTTAATGTGAGTTTAGAATTTTTGCTAACTTTGGATGATCCAACCAGTGGATATTTTCAAGCTTCTTTTGCCTGATGACTGGAAAGAGATTCCATATTTCAAGAAGTTGGAGAAATTAGTCGGAGTACCTGTGATAAATGTCCATATATGGTTAGTGGTGAAATGTTTACTTGTTAGTGATTTTTTTCATCTAGCATATCTATGCATATGCATGTAAATGTCTATACATACGTGTTCAGTTTGTGTTATAAATGTTGACATGCATATTCCTCACTTTTTGTGTTAATTTCCCTTAAAATGAAGAACTTATGGATGGCTTTTCCAAAACTTTGATAGGAAAAAGTGCAAATTCTGTGCTACCTGTGTATGTTAGCTATATTAGTGGTTGAATATTCCTGTTATGTCCCGTGTTTTCGTATAATTGGAAATCGGAAAATAATCAAGACTTGTGTGTTATAAGGAAATATTTTGATTTTAGTGGATATGACTATGTTGGTTATGAAATCATTAATGTTAAGACATTGGGGAAGGCCAGGGTAAATTTGAAATTTCGGAAATTAGTTTCGGGAATTACAAAACGGGACTTTTAATGGATTGGGCCAAGAAAATTGATCAAAAATTTAGGCTCAAAGTCTATGGGGTGGCCGGCCATATTGGCTAGGTCCAAGCCCATTTTAGCAAGTCATGTGCTAGGCACATGACTTTAATTGGATATATATCATACTTAGCCTTAGGAATTTTCAAGAAAAATCATCAAAGCAACAAAAAGATAAGAAAGCACCTCAAATATACCTCTCGGCCGAACCATAGAGAAGAGAAAGAAAAAAAATTTGCAAGCTTGATTCTAGCCTTAAAAATCTTGATTTTCACATATTTGGGAAGTACTCGAGGCCCTTTTCAACGGGGTACAATTAGTTTGGCGAAAGGTGCGCGTTTGCGACAAGTCGGAAATTTAAGAAAAGGTAAGAATTTTGCTATTCTTTTGTTATGGATGTTGACACCCAATTTTGTCCCGTCTCTCTGCCAAAATACCTATTTTTAAGCTTCTAATATTTTTGGAAAAAATAAAAAAAATATACATTATGTTTACTATAATTATTAGCCTCTTATCAATACCGACACTTTATTATTCTATTATAATAATAATAATAATTATTATTATTATTATCATTATTATTATTATTACTATTTATTAATATTATTATAATTCACAGTTCTTATCATTTCGGCATTTTACCAGCTTACGCATTTATCTTTGCATAATTAAATAATAGTATTCATTTAGTGCGGATTTTCAAAGAAAAATAACATATATTATTACACGGCTATTATAACACCATATGATTTTATTACCCGAGTCTAGTAATCACATATTTTTTGGTATTAAGTAATATTTTGTCACCCTCGGTATGTTCATTAATTAAAATGGGTCTCTTATTCAAATTTAGAAGTCAAACTGTTTCTTGCACTCAGTCCGTGTTTTGACTTACCGGGCTCCAAATCAAATCCCGATTGACTCCTAATATTTTTTGGACTAGTCCATATCTCTTATCTCAATTTTTAGAATAATTCGTGTTTTAATTTATTAGCCTATTCTCTTAATACCCGGTCTAAAAATTGACCCAGTCCACAAATGGACCGGGTCTGACTCGTTTACTCAAAATAAGGGGAACCCTTTTAGGGTTTCCCCTCATTTTTCTCTTCCGCCTCATCATCGCCTCTTCTCCACCATCCTCCGCCTCTACACCTCTCCACGTTCCCGTCAATTATCACCACCATCACCACCATCGTCACCTCTACACCACCATCCTTATCCACCACCGTCTCCACCATCCTCGTCCACCACCACCTCCACTAATCCACTCCGTCGCCACCCCATCACTTCACCCGACATCTCTGACACACCCCACTTCACCACGTGATCCCCACTTCACCACCGATATCCCACTCGCCTCCGACACCCCTGTCACACCCATCACTCCGACACCCCTGTCACACCACGTGACCACCATCTCCACCACACCCATACCCCCTTCGTGACTCCCACTTCATCACCGACACCCCATCGACATTCCACTCACCTCCGACATCTCTGTCACACCATCTCCACCACACCCATACCCCCACGTGTGTTTGACACCCGCACCACACCTTCACACCTGTTCCCCCACTCCTCTCTCCTTTCCTCAAAACGAACACCCTAGCCCCAAATCCTAGAGGAGGAGCTATAAATAATCGTTCCTAGAACAGTTTTAAGGACCCCTTTTTTTGGAACAGAAAACCACCCCTAAGAATCAAGGTTGAGAAATCGCGAAAATCGGTTATAAAAGTCTCCCCTTTTCTTTTTTTTCAGAATTCCCCAAGGAAACTGGGATTTTTTCCATTCTGTTGCTAAAATCCCCCTAAGTAAAAAATCCCAATTGTTTATGCGACCTTTTATTTCTGGGAATCAAATTTCGAAGTGTTCGAGTAGATATCGAAGCCCCGCACTCATTTCGCTGCACCCGAAGAAGGTAATTCCCTTTTTATTCTTATTTTCTATTTTTTTTTTTTGTTTTCATGATCAATGTGTTGGTTTTGGAACAGATGGATTAGTTAGATTAGTTCAGTCTCATCTTTAGTTAAGCTGGTTTGGTTTAATTAAGCTGGATTTTCCATTAGACTGATGTGGGATTTGAAGCATGCCTATTTGGCCTATTTCGATATATCAAGATGTGTGTCTGACTCATGGTTAGAATTGATGAATCCTGCTCAAAATAACCAAAAAATGTTTTAATATAGAGGAATGGATTACTGCTTATACTTGATTGATTAATAGCTGCCTAAATCATGCACATATCATCTTTAGTTTAAACCGAGCCTCTTCCTGTCTGCTTCATTGTTACTTTATGGCATGATTAGAAGTAAATCTGCTCATAAGTTTGGCTTTCCTTTATGGTTAATATAATCCCATTTGGTCAGTGAGGATTCCATAGGTACTAAGTGTTTATCTACGATTATACTAAGGATGATATACCTATCTGAATAGCTGGTGGTGTATGTTTAAATAATTTGTAATGCATGTTTAAAGGTTGTAACTCATTTGTTCAGGTTGTATGTCTTCCATTTTAGTGAAATAGCACACCATCTGTATAGTTGAAAGCATTATTAGATGTGTCATCTGAAACTAGCTTGATTTCTGTCCCCCTTAGCTGCGCTTTAGCCTGTCTGCAGTTACTTTGGTTACAATAAACATGTTTGGTCCTGTTTAGTTTAGTTTTCGTGATCATGTTGACTGTGCATGCTTCAATGTAAGGTTCAATTGGTTTACAGGTTTGTAGTTTCCTTCCCTTTCTTGCTGAAATGCTGCTTTGTTTGCTTAAGATGAGTTTTGAAAGTAATGACTTACTAAACTGGTGATGTTACGCTCAAGTACACTTGAAAGATTTGCTTTAAGAGGAATAAATATTGGCTGGCCAATATCAGGTTGAACCCAGATTTTAGAAACAAAAGTTTGTTTCAAGTGCAAAAATAGATACTGTAAACTCAATCTGAGTATTCGAAACTGCTCATGGCCTACCTTTGTTGACTACCCAAATGCCGATATGCTTGGGTTGTATGTTCTTGCGTTCTTTTCCGTGAATCTGAATATATTCAACATTTTTTTTACATATAGTTGTTACCTTTAGAATGCTACATGGATAAACCAATGCATATTTTTCCCAATTGCTTATTCAAATCTAAGACTTTGGGTATTTGTTAGTCTGTTATTTAAGACCTTCTCTGTTTAATTTTGTATGATCCTGGGAATATGCTAAACATTCTAAGTAATGCGATGATGTCTCGTCATAGTTTCAGTATGGTAAGTCATTGGCGGTGATGTATTTTTTGCTGCAAATATTAGTGTTCTGCTTAGTTCATGTAGAGAATATGGATTGGAAAATGGGCCTAAATGCTATAAAAACCCTTCCTAAATTCAATAGATATCTGCATGTCATGTTGGACTTGGTATGAATCATGAATTGGCAGCACATATTTTTTACTATGCATGATACGACATGTCTTATTTGAATGCTTCCAGTTGTTGTATGTTGCCAGTGCATTTAACTTATATTCCGAGCATCTTCATGCGAATGAATATGTGCTATAGCAGGTCCTGTACGTGATGTTATCAATTTCAGTTTGGGTTGTTTAGACTTTGTGTGTTTGTCGCAAGTGTATTCAAGTTGAAGTATGTATATAAGTATATTTGAAGTATGTTCATGAAAATATATATCCCTATGAATGTGTAATACATGAGGTATACATTAAGTATACGTAGTATATGTGCAATCCAATGGTCTGATCCTTTAATTCGCATTACACATTTTTAACTTTATTTGTTGATTAGATACTAATCTTTTTCCTTTCGTCTTATGCATGATCATCACATACGAGTTCGAGGGACTCACTTTTCCTCCACATTTGGTTGGGCTAAAAGCCCAACACGACTTTCTCTTGTGTCCAGCCAACCCGCAACAAAATAGAAGACTTTTTGGGCCAAGGCCCAATAGCGAACGAAAAACAGCCGCAGCAGTCCCTAAAACGGGCTGATCCATTTAATTTCCATCCTTTTTATCTTATTTTACTTTATGTATTTGGTTTGTATTATTCGACTAACCCCTTTTACTTTGTTTTGCTTTCTTAACTTAGATGAACTCTAGTAAATTAGTGGGTTAGTTTTAGCAAAGGGTAATTAGTTCAAGAAAGACAAACAAACAATTCTATAAATTTTACTCTTTCTTTTTCTTTTCATGTTAAAACCATTTATAATGTTAATATTTATTTATTTAAAGATCTATTTGCAAAAAATAAAAAAATGATTATATATATATATTTAAATGAAAGAAATTATGTTCTTCTTATCTAAACCTTCAAAATGTCATTAGTATGTAAAAATATAAAATCAAGTATTATGTTTACAAATAACTCTTCAAAATTTGGAATCAATCGCACATCATTTTAGCTAAACATAATTAATGAAAAATTAATGAAAAAGGAGGGAAATTTAAGTTCTTTTTTTCGTCATAATTTTCTTCTAAAGAAAAAATAAGTTTAAGCATTTCTACAACACCGTATTGATATAATATAAGTGTATTGATATAATATGAGTTTACTTAAGACTCACATTAGCTATTTTATATTTGTTTATGCTCTTAAAATCACAGAAAAGAATTATTAATATCTCTCTGTTTGGTTTGTTTCAAATATTTATTAAAATATTGTACAAACCCGCGTCTTCTTCTATATATATATTCTATGCAAATCTTATTTTAAGAAGCATTATTATTTAAATCTTTTTAGCAATTTTATAAGTTTTATTCAAAATGACGTTTGAAATCTTCTTTTATGTAAATTATTATATTTTCTCTAAATCTTATATCAAGCAACAATTTATATTTTTTTAAAATTTCAGTAGTATTTATAAGCTATTTTCTTTAACTTTAAATATTATATTTGCATCCCTATCCTTAATTAATCAACCTAAGTTGGTCGGATAACCGTAAGTTAACGGATTCTAAAGGATGCCTAACCCCTTCCCTTTAGGATAATATAGAGCCCTTACCTAGAATCACATTGGTTAAGCAGACTATTAACGGAGGTTTAGTTTTTAACTTTACCTTAGTTAACCTCTAGGTGTCCTAATTCACCGTTAAATTAATTAGGTGGCGACTCCTTAAAACAAACAAACAGGAATCACCAATATGTCATACTCCCTAAAATCAACCCGGTTAAAATGGTGTGTGACAGCTTGGCGACTCCGCTGGGGAACTTTAGGCTCTAACCATAACAACTTAGGTTAATAAATAATTTGTGGGATATTTTGTTTGTTTTGTTTTATGTTGCCTATATTGTTGCTTTATATGCTTCTAAGTGTTTGTATTTTATCCCTTATATGCATTTTTCTATGTAATATGTACATTACTGCTTTCCTTAAATTGGCATTCCGCTCATATTTCTTCCACTCCTGGAAAACTCACACATATTCACACACTTAAAGCGGCTTCGCAGTTTGCGCCCGTGCACTACTAAACTACCCCTTTAGTTGGATTGGTCTTGTGGATTTAGTCGATCTGCGGTGCAGTCGACGGCCACGGACTTTCCACTTCCAAGTTGTCCGCTTGGGGGAGCCTTGTGTCATAGGAAAACCATTCTTAGTCTACCTAGGGTAGAGCGAAAACCAAAACCTTGTAAGGACATGCATCATTTTAAACCTAGGAGGCTTAATACCCTTGGTGTATTAAGTTCATTAGTCAACCTTACCAAATGTCCAAATGAGTCTATGACTCTAAGTGACACTACTCACTATCTATGTGCATTATTTGAAGGACAAATATGTGGAATATGGGGACCTAATACTCTATAGATAAATATTTCAAGGAAACTGACATTTTGTTGCAGGTTGCCGTGGAGCATTAATTAATGCCGGAGGTTGAAGACAAACCAACGGAAATTAGTGAAGTTGAAGTATTAGATATCTTATGTTGATTTTGAGATGTATTATTGGCATGTAATAATTTTTATTCTTGCAAATTACTTTTAGGAGGAGTTGTGGAATGATACATAAAAGACATGTTTGTCCTTCAAATATTCGTTAGGCCTACCTCTGGCATAAAGAGGTCCCTTGCATTATAAAACGCGATGTATTATGTGCAATAATGTGTTTATATGCAATAATATGTCCTTACCGTATACTGACTCATTTTCTTTTTTTCTTTTTCTTGTTTTATCTTTTTTCTTTTTAAAATTTATTTTCAAAATAAAAGGTTGACTTGTGCTAAAGGGGAACTGGCGGAGCATCCATATTTCACACGGTCTAGAGCCAAGAAATCAGACTCTGACTCATCACTAATCATCTGGTTAACTAAAAAGACTCGTTCTAAAATGGATCAAAGTTTGATCAATGCAACCACTTCATCTGAGCCATCTCTTAGTTTGCCGATCACGAGTGATCCCACATCTTCTAATCAACCAGAAACACATTTGGAGATCATTGCTCGTTTGGAGCGACGAGTTGCTGAATTAAGTCACATGGTACTTCACAACCGGTCATTTTCTCAAACGCCACCACATATGACTCCATCTCATGGGGTTCGTCAGACTTTGCCTATGCCACCTCCATTCCCAAATTTGGACGAATTTAACCAAGCAAATTATTTTACCACTTCTCAGCCAGTTCGCTCCGAACACCTCACTCAAAATGCTCCCCTTTTATTTACAACCACCTCTTCAAAAACTCAGTTCATACCGCCGGCACATGATGTTACCAATACACATCAAGTTCCGCCAGTATATACTTATACCACAGCTCCACCCATGACACAAATTCAAGGGCAATGTCGCACAGATGTTGATCATTATGTCGAAGTTGAAAATGAAGCACGGTCAGTTAATGATGAAATGATAAATAGAAAGCTCAAAAGTTTGGAGGATGCCATGAGAAGTTTGCGTGGACTGGGTAGTAATCAAAACGTGAGATATGAAGAATTATGTGCATTCCCCGAGGTAGAATTGCCACCAGGTTACAAGATTCCAAAATTTGAGAAGTTTGATGGGTCAGGAAATCCTTTCTTTCATTTGAAAGTCTATTGTGAAAAGTTGATTGGCGTAGGAAAGAATGAAGGGATAAGAGTCAAACTATTCAATCAAAGTTTGAGTGGGAAAGCCTTGGAGTGGTATTCCAAGCAAGATACAACCAAATGGCGTACTTGGGATGATTTGGCAAATGCTTTTGTGGATCACTACAAGTTTCATGTTGAGATCGCTCCTGATAGAATCTCAATTACAAAGTTGCAGAAAAAGTCGATCGAATCATTTCGAGAATATGCTATACGGTGGAGAGAAGAAGCATCTAGGGTACACCCACCCATGGAGGAGACAGAAATGGTTATTTTCTTCATTCAAGCACTAGAACCGGAATACTATGAACGTTTGGTGACAATGGGTGGAAAAACTTTTGCAGAAGTGATCAAAGCTGGGGACATGATCGAAGATGGCATTAAGACAGGGAGAATAACAAGTCTTGCGGCTTTGCAGTCTACTAGTAGGGCTATACAAACAGGTACTCTCGGAAACGGAAAGAAAAAAGAAAAGGAAGCAGCCTCGGTAATGGCTTTGGGAAACACATCATACCACCATCAACGACCCCCGCGATACCAGCCTAACGCTCACCACTCACAATATTTCCAATATTCTCCACATCCCTACGACCAAGCTTTGTCATCTTAACAACCTCAATCACCACAAATATCCTACCCTGTTTACAACACACAACCAGCATATCGAGCTCCACGACCACCACAACCTCATCATCCAAACAATGCATCCGCACCTCGCCCAAATAAACCGTTTCGCAATTTCACACCATTGGGAGAACCACTGAACGTTGTTTTTGAAAGGCTGCAAGCTTCAGGCTTAGTATATCCTGTGGAAGGTAGAATTCCAGATCCATTACCCAGAAGCTTTGATCCCACTAAAACATGTGCATATCATTCGGGGGTAAAAGGCCATTCCACTGATCGTTGTTACGCATTGAAGCATAAGGTTGAGGATCTTATTGAAGCAAAACAGATCACGGTCAAACCACCAACACCAAATGTGGTTAACAATCCACTCCCGACCCATGATGGGGCCACGATAAATATGATTGGAATAGATGGAAATGTTGACGACCCAGCCGAATTTATAGTGCCTGTGGATCGTGTGGAGGATCATGATTTAGTAGCCGTTGCTTCTCCGGCTGTAGTGATAAGGGGTTGTGTGCCTGTCGAGATATTAGGAGCTTCATCAATACCTGTGGAAGTAGTTCGAGCACCAAATCAGTTGCCAGTGCTCGATACAAAAGCCGTACCATGGAATTATCAACAAACTGTGATGGAGTGTCGAGGAAAGGACACGATCACTGACAAGGTTAAGACGTCAGGAATGACAAGGTCTGGGAGGTGCTATTCTCCAGAAGAACTAGTTAGATTGGGGCAACTTAAGGAAACCAACGTACCTCCCAAAAGGGTCGTGACTGAATTCGAAGCAGAAGAATTTCTGAGGAAAATTAAAGCTAGTGAGTACTCAGTTGTGGATCAGTTGAAAAAGACCAATGCTCAAATTCCTATTCTCTCTTTGCTTTTGAGTTCAGATATGCACAGAAATGCACTGTTGAGGATTTTGAATGAAGCATATGTTCCAAGCGAAACAACTAGTGAGGCGTTAGCTGGGATGATTGAGCGCGTGCTTGACAGTCATCGAATCAGCTTCGATAATGAAGAATTGCCGCCGGAAGGATGCATGCATAACAAAGCACTCCATATAACTGTCAAGTGTCGTAACATGTTTGTGGCTAAGGTATTAGTTGATGGGGGTTCTGGACTCAACATCTGTCCATTAACAAGTCTGAAGAAGATCGGATATAATGTTAGCGAGCTCAAGACCAGTGATATGAATATTCGAGCATTTGATGGGGCTCCAAGGCGTCCTATTGGGGAAATAGAGTTGAAAGTGTTGATTGGCCCTGTTGAATTCATTATGGACTTTCAAGTACTTGATATTTCCACGTCATACAATATGCTGTTAGGTAGGCCGTGGATTCATCTGGCTGGGGCTGTACCATCTACTTTGCACCAAACTGTCAAATTCGAGTGGGATCAACAACAAATATGTATACATGGAGAAGGAGACACATCTTTCTATATAGAGCAATCCACTCCATTCATCGAGGCAGAAGGAGGTTTCGACGGAGCAGCTTACCACGCTTGGGAGGTTGTGAATGTCACTAAGGAGAGTGAAGTGTGTCAAACTCAAAAGTTCAAAAGATCATGCGCCGCAATTATGGTTGCAAAAGAAATGGTGAGAAATGGGTACCAACCTGGATTTGGGCTAGGGAAAACACTAAATGGGCGGGTTGAGCCAGTCGTTCTCCCTACGCAACAGTTTACATTCGGTTTGGGATATGAGCCAACTGAGGAAGAAGTGAAGAAAGCACGAAAGAATAAAAGGAAGGAGATTGCATTGCCAAAACCTATTCCTACCATTGATCAAACTTTCTCAAAACCTTCAGATCTGATTGTTGAAGTTGCCTATGATGATATCGTGGAGGTTGTCAAGAACCTGTTCGTGGAAGATGAAAATGATCATGCTGCGATAATAAAAGACTTTGCTGAAATATTGACTTTATAGGCTGCTGAGCCAGGACCTGAGTTGCAAAATTGAACTTCTATCTTAGCCCCGGTTCGTCGGGAGTTTCAGTATTTTCAGTTTAAATTTCCTTTTGTAGTAGGCCGGAGGTATCAACTAGAACATTTAGTTCCTTTTGTCATGTTGCCTCTATGTTTGTTACGGCCTTTTTAAATTAAGATTCTGTCATTTTGTTTGAACGAACTACGTTTGGCCTGACTTCCTGTTGGATACGTAGGCAGCCCACATCGGGTTCGGCCACTTTTTCAAAATATTTCAGTGTTTTGTTGTATGAGTGGAACTACGCATGGCCTGATTTCCTTTTGGATACGTAGGCAACCCACATAGGGTTCGGCCCCTTTTTAAAAAAAAAAAAAAAAACTCAAAAGTCTTTATTTGTATCACGAACTACGTCTGGCCTGATTCCTTTGGGATACGTAGGCAACCCCAGGCGGGTTCGGCCCTTCTATCTTAAAATTTTTATCTTCATTTTGTCCAAACATTTTGGTTCCTATAAAATACATAAGGATTTTTATACAAGACTTGGTCTTCCCACCGCTTAAATTCATGTGTCTTAGTATCTTGAAACTGGGACAAATTTTTGAAATCGGTCAAATCACTTTCAAAAAATTTTCATTACAATTTTCTCACTTTTCGATCGTTTAGAACCAAGCGTTTCCAGGACTTGAAACTGGGACAAATTTCGAAGTCGGTCAAATCACTTTCGAAAACTTTCATTATAAGTTCTTATTTTTCAATTGTCCAGAATCAAGCATCTCTAAGACTGAAACTGGGACAAATTTTTAGAAGTAGCATAAAAGTGGTCTTAAACAAAAGTCCATCCATATTTCTAAAATGTGAGTAAATTCAAAAATCGAGTCTTCTTAATCATGTTACATATTAGAGCCACTAAGTATTTCCTTTCAAAGTCATCTAAATCTCATTACTTTTATTTTCAAAATACATTTTTTTATAACTGAAACTCCCCGGCAAAGCAAGATATGTGGTGAGACATCGAAGAACGCGGACGCGACCGAGACAAAAGTCAATTCAAGGGCCAAGTTCCCCGACATGCACAAGTCAACCAATTTTCTTTTAAACTCACAATTTTTCTTTGTTGAGACAGGTCCAATTAACATGAACACGGTGCATGTATTAAATTATGGGCGTGATCAAAAAGTTAACTTTCTTCAAAATACAAATACTCTTCAGCGTGGATGCAAAGGTAGCTTATGCCGAACGGTGGGCGTCGTTCCACTCATCACGAAATTTCAATTGCAACAGTGGACACAAGTTCATCTTCTCAACCAAGGGCTGTAAGCATAATTCTTTCAGACCCAACTATTTATTCTTATCACTAACAATTGTTTTAGCTCGTGACATTCATCGATGGATCGAATACATATAATCATGGACACTGACCTTGATCACCTGTTATCGGTTACAATTCCTCAATTTCGACATCATTTCATACATATTCAAATCATTATCAAATTCTTTTAAAATGAGGTATTTTAATAAGATAGCAAGATCTAAATATTGCATCGTATATCAAATTGTGGGGTTAATTATAGATTTAATTTCCGTCACAACGGGACAGGGATTAAGATGTGGATATCTTTTTACAATACTATTTCTAAAGTGGACGTGGATTTACATTTACATTGTGGATGCGAGCATGGAAGTGAAAATAGAATTATATTACGGAAAATATACCTACAATTGTAGAAAGTGGATACAGATTTACGTTTTCGAAAGTAAAGTGGATTTATTTTGCGCCGTATAATACGGATGTGAAAGTGGATATAGGTTTGTTTTGCACCGTATAATACAGGCGTGAAAGTCGACGTGGATTTATATTTTGTACCGTGAAAAATGGGTATGGATTTACATTTTTGCACCATAGGAAGTGGACATGATTAGGCGCCCACCTTAGAATGCGGGTATGTCAATTTTCAATATAGGCGCCCACCTTAGAATGCGGGTATTTCGATTTTTAATTTAGGCGCCCACCTTAGAATGCGGGTATTTCGATTTTTAATTTAGGCACCCACCTTAGAATGCGGGTATTTCAAAATTTAATTTAGGCACCCACCTTAGAATGCGGGTATGTCAATTTTCAATTCAGGCACCCACCTTAGAATGCGGGTATTTCAATGTTCAAATTAGGCGCCCACCTTAGAATGCGGGTATGTCAATTTCAATCTAGGCGCCCACCTTAGAATGCGGGTATGTCAATTTCAATCAAGGCACCCACCTTAGAATGCGGGTATGTCAATTTCAATCCAGGCACCCACCTTAGAATGCGGGTATTTCAATGTTCAATTCAGGCACCCACCTTAGAATGCGGGTATTCCAATGTTCAATTCAGGCACCCACCTTAGAATGCGGGTATTTCAATGATCAATTTTAGGCACCCACCTTAGAATGCGGGTATGTCAATCTTCAATTTAGGCGCCCACCTTAGAATGCGGGTATTTCAATGTTTAGTTCGGGCGCCCACCTCCGAATGCGGGTATCTTATATTTCAAGTTCAGGCACCCACCTCCGAATGCGGGTATCTTATATTTCAAGTTCAGGCGCCCACCTCCGAATGCGGGTATCTCATATTTCAAGTTCAGGCACCCACCTCCGAATGCGGGTATCTTATATTTCAAGTTCAGGCACCCACCTCCGAATGCGGGTATCTTATATTTCAATTCAGGCGCCCACCTCCGAATGCGGGTATTTTATATTCAAGTTCAGGCACCGACCTCCGAATGCGGGTATTTTATATTTCAATTCGGGCACCCACCTCCGAATGTGGACTCAACTTTCGAAACAGGGGTTGCAAGTGTAACTTCTCCAACCCTGCCTTATTTACATATATTTCTTTATTGCTAACATTTGTTTTTAGCTGATGGCTTTTGGTAATATCAAAGTTGGCATCACACATCAAATCGCGGAACTATTTCTTCGGCAGCGAACTGGGGCAATTTGTCGGGAAGGATAGTCAAACTTCCCGACACGGGTCAAAGATCTACCTCGAACACTCGTCTCTAATTCCAAGTATTCTCTTGCGTTCCAGCAATTCAATTTTTAGAATTCTAAAGTTTCTATCATAATACCTAGTGTCCTCATAATTCAACACTGGGGCAATATTTTGCAAAGATTCGCGCCAATCGGGATTCATTAGTCATAAGATGTCGTAGTTGTCCCAGAACTACACTCGACCTTATTTCTCGTGCAGCCCGAGATATGTAGGCAACTCAGAGACCGAAGTTCGGTCATAATCCTCTCAAGTTTCCTTTAGCCGGGACAAAATAGGCTACTAAGTCAACGTCTTTGCCCGACAACTCTTTTCATCATTACCGGGCAAAGAGGGACAAGTTGTTGACACCCAATTTTGTCCCGTCTCTCTGCCAAAATACCTATTTTTAAGCTTCTAATATTTTTGGAAAAAATAAAAAAAATATACATTATGTTTACTATAATTATTAGCCTCTTATCAATACCGACACTTTATTATTCTATTATAATAATAATAATAATAATTATTATTATCATTATTATTATTATTACTATTTATTAATATTATTATAATTCACAGTTCTTATCATTTCGGCATTTTACCAGCTTACGCATTTATCTTTGCATAATTAAATAATACTATTCATTTAGTGCGGATTTTCAAAGAAAAATAACATATATTATTACACGGCTATTATAACACCATATGATTTTATTACCCGAGTCTAGTAATCACATATTTTTTGGTATTAAGTAATATTTTGTCACCCTCGGTATGTTCATTAATTAAAATGGGTCTCTTATTCAAATTTAGAAGTCAAACTGTTTCTTGCACTCAGTCCGTGTTTTGACTTACCGGGCTCCAAATCAAATCCCGATTGACTCCTAATATTTTTTGGACTAGTCCATATCTCTTATCTCAATTTTTAGAATAATTTGTGTTTTAATTTATTAGCCTATTCTCTTAATACCCGGTCTAAAAATTGACCCAGTCCACAAATGGACCGGGTCTGACTCGTTTACTCAAAATAAGGGGAACCCTTTTAGGGTTTCCCCTCATGTTTCTCTTCCGCCTCATCATCGCCTCTTCTCCACCATCCTCCGCCTCTCCACCTCTCCACCTTCCCGTCAATTATCACCACCATCACCACCATCGTCACCTCTACACCACCATCCTTATCCACCACCGTCTCCACCATCCTCGTCCACCACCACCTCCACTAATCCACTCCGTCGCCACCCCATCACTTCACCCGACATCTCTGACACACCCCACTTCACCACGTGATCCCCACTTCACCACCGATATCCCACTCGCCTCCGACACCCCTGTCACACCCATCACTCCGACACCCCTGTCACACCACGTGACCACCATCTCCACCACACCCATACCCCCTTCGTGACTCCCACTTCATCACCGACACCCCATCGACATTCCACTCACCTCCGACATCTCTGTCACACCATCTCCACCACACCCATACCCCCACGTGTGTCTGACACCCGCACCACACCTTCACACCTGTTCCCCCACTCCTCTCTCCTTTCCTCAAAACGAACACCCTAGCCCCAAATCCTAGAGGAGGAGCTATAAATAATCGTTCCTAGAACAGTTTTAAGGACCCCTTTTTTTGGAACAGAAAACCACCCCTAAGAATCAAGGTTGAGAAATCGCGAAAATCGGTTATAAAAGTCTCCCCTTTTCTTTTTTTTCAGAATTCCCCAAGGAAACTGGGATTTTTTCCATTCTGTTGCTAAAATCCCCCTAAGTAAAAAATCCCAATTGTTTATGCGACCTTTTATTTCTGGGAATCAAATTTCGAAGTGTTCGAGTAGATATCGAAGCCCCGCACTCATTTCGCTGCACCCGAAGAAGGTAATTCCCTTTTTATTCTTATTTTCTATTTTTTTTTTTTCTGTTTTCATGATCAATGTGTTGGTTTTGGAACAGATGGATTAGTTAGATTAGTTCAGTCTCATCTTTAGTTAAGCTGGTTTGGTTTAATTAAGCTGGATTTTCCATTAGACTGATGTGGGATTTGAAGCATGCCTATTTGGCCTATTTCGATATATCAAGATGTGTGTCTGACTCATGGTTAGAATTGATGAATCCTGCTCAACATAACCAAAAAATGTTTTAATATAGAGGAATGGATTACTGCTTATACTTGATTGATTAATAGCTGCCTAAATCATGCACATATCATCTTTAGTTTAAACCGAGCCTCTTCCTGTCTGCTTCATTGTTACTTTATGGCATGATTAGAAGTAAATCTGCTCATAAGTTTGGCTTTCCTTTATGGTTAATATAATCCCATTTGGTCAGTGAGGATTCCATAGGTACTAAGTGTTTATCTACGATTATACTAAGGATGATATACCTATCTGAATAGCTGGTGGTGTATGTTTAAATAATTTGTAATGCATGTTTAAAGGTTGTAACTCATTTGTTCAGGTTGTATGTCTTCCATTTTAGTGAAATAGCACACCATCTGTATAGTTGAAAGCATTATTAGATGTGTCATCTGAAACTAGCTTGATTTCTGTCCCCCTTAGCTGCGCTTTAGCCTGTCTGCAGTTACTTTGGTTACAATAAACATGTTTGGTCCTGTTTAGTTTAGTTTTCGTGATCATGTTGACTGTGCATGCTTCAATGTAAGGTTCAATTGGTTTACAGGTTTGTAGTTTCCTTCCCTTTCTTGCTGAAATGCTGCTTTGTTTGCTTAAGATGAGTTTTGAAAGTAATGACTTACTAAACTGGTGATGTTACGCTCAAGTACACTTGAAAGATTTGCTTTAAGAGGAATAAATATTGGCTGGCCAATATCAGGTTGAACCCAGATTTTAGAAACAAAAGTTTGTTTCAAGTGCAAAAATAGATACTGTAAACTCAATCTGAGTATTCGAAACTGCTCATGGCCTACCTTTGTTGACTACCCAAATGCCGATATGCTTGGGTTGTATGTTCTTGCGTTCTTTTCCGTGAATCTGAATATATTCAACATTTTTTTTACATATAGTTGTTACCTTTAGAATGCTACATGGATAAACCAATGCATATTTTTCCCAATTGCTTATTCAAATCTAAGACTTTGGGTATTTGTTAGTCTGTTATTTAAGACCTTCTCTGTTTAATTTTGTATGATCCTGGGAATATACTAAACATTCTAAGTAATGCGATGATGTCTCGTCATAGTTTCAGTATGGTAAGTCATTGGCGGTGATGTATTTTTTGCTGCAAATATTAGTGTTCTGCTTAGTTCATGTAGAGAATATGGATTGGAAAATGGGCCTAAATGCTATAAAAACCCTTCCTAAATTCAATAGATATCTGCATGTCATGTTGGACTTGGTATGAATCATGAATTGGCAGCACCTATTTTTTACTATGCATGATACGACATGTCTTATTTGAATGCTTCCAGTTGTTGTATGTTGCCAGTGCATTTAACTTATATTCCGAGCATCTTCATGCGAATGAATATGTGCTATAGCAGGTCCTGTACGTGATGTTATCAATTTCAGTTTGGGTTGTTTAGACTTTGTGTGTTTGTCGCAAGTGTATTCAAGTTGAAGTATGTATATAAGTATATTTGAAGTATGTTCATGAAAATATATATCCCTATGAATGTGTAATACATGAGGTATACATTAAGTATACGTAGTATATGTGCAATCCAATGGTCTGATCCTTTAATTCGCATTACACATTTTTAACTTTATTTGTTGATTAGATACTAATCTTTTTCCTTTCGTCTTATGCATGATCATCACATACGAGTTCGAGGGACTCACTTTTCCTCCACATTTGGTTGGGCTAAAAGCCCAACACGACTTTCTCTTGTGTCCAGCCAACCCGCAACAAAATAGAAGACTTTTTGGGCCAAGGCCCAATAGCGAACGAAAAACAGCCGCAGCAGTCCCTAAAACGGGCTGATCCATTTAATTTCCATCCTTTTTATCTTATTTTACTTTATGTATTTGGTTTGTATTATTCGACTAACCCCTTTTACTTTGTTTTGCTTTCTTAACTTAGATGAACTCTAGTAAATTAGTGGGTTAGTTTTAGCAAAGGGTAATTAGTTCAAGAAAGACAAACAAACAATTCTATAAATTTTACTCTTTCTTTTTCTTTTCATGTTAAAACCATTTATAATGTTAATATTTATTTATTTAAAGATCTATTTGCAAAAAATAAAAAAATGATTATATATATATATATATATATATATATATTTAAATGAAAGAAATTATGTTCTTCTTATCTAAACCTTCAAAATGTCATTAGTATGTAAAAATATAAAATCAAGTATTATGTTTACAAATAACTCTTCAAAATTTGGAATCAATCGCACATCATTTTAGCTAAACATAATTAATGAAAAAGGAGGGAAATTTAAGTTCTTTTTTTTCGTCATAATTTTCTTCTAAAGAAAAAATAAGTTTAAGCATTTCTACAACACCGTATTGATATAATATAAGTGTATTGATATAATATGAGTTTACTTAAGACTCACATTAGCTATTTTATATTTGTTTATGCTCTTAAAATCACAGAAAAGAATTATTAATATCTCTCTGTTTGGTTTGTTTCAAATATTTATTAAAATATTGTACAAACCCGCGTCTTCTTCTATATATATATTCTATGCAAATCTTATTTTAAGAAGCATTATTATTTAAATCTTTTTAGCAATTTTATAAGTTTTATTCAAAATGACGTTTGAAATCTTCTTTTATGTAAATTATTATATTTTCTCTAAATCTTATATCAAGCAACAATTTATATTTTTTTAAAATTTCAGTAGTATTTATAAGCTATTTTCTTTAACTTTAAATATTATATTTGCATCCCTATCCTTAATTAATCAACCTAAGTTGGTCGGATAACCGTAAGTTAACGGATTCTAAAGGATGCCTAACCCCTTCCCTTTAGGATAATATAGAGCCCTTACCTAGAATCACATTGGTTAAGCAGACTATTAACGGAGGTTTAGTTTTTAACTTTACCTTAGTTAACCTCTAGGTGTCCTAATTCACCGTTAAATTAATTAGGTGGCGACTCCTTAAAACAAACAAACAGGAATCACCAATATGTCATACTCCCTAAAATCAACCCGGTTAAAATGGGGTGTGACAATGGAATTTGTATGAATGTGATAAGGATTGAGAATAGACGAGAATCCCGTAGTTTTGATATGTGTAGAAAACCGTGGGTGTGTGTGTGTTTGGTGTTGTAGCCGTGAGCTACATGAAGTGCAAGGCCATGTGAATTTGATCTTGTTAGTTGGTTTGTGGCGTCGTTGTGACATTTATGACGTAAATGATCGTTTAATGAATTGAATTGGTGTTGGAAAATGATTTCGGAACATTATGGGAAAGTGTATACCTTTGGTATATTTGTGTATATCATTGTATATCTATGATGCTAAAGACTTTAAATATGACTTATGGTTGATGTTAGTGAATTTGGAGTGAAATAATGAGAGTTAGAACGTTCGTCGTAATTTTTGATGTTTTGAATGAAATATGGAAAGTAATGAACTTTGGGAAATTTTGTATATGGTTTGGAGCATAATTGGGGTGTGATTGAATAATTTTGAGTGATTGAATGAATACAATAATGTGGACATAGATTTGGAATATGAAGTTTGAATGAAAAGTTGCCAACTTATATAGTAAGAAAGAACATTGAAGTTAGAATGGTTTGATTATGGTTTATGTTGTTTGATGATGTTTGGGTTGTTGTTGTTGATGTATTTTGAGCCGAGCTAAGTCTCGGGGGTGTTAGATTTATAGGGGAAATGCTGCCGAAATTTCGGTAGGCAAAAATCAAGTTAATGAAAATCTTAAGCCTAAGAATCTCTAATTGGTAACTTTGACCATTTGCAGATTCTGGACGAAACGGGATTTGATTTTAAGGAAAGCATAAGACGTCCATAAGATATGTAAAGCTCCCCACTTCTTCGTTTGGCATGTCTTAGTATGTTAGGTGAATATCGGAGCCCTGTCACACCCCATTTTAACCGGGTCGATTTAGGGTACGACATATTGGTGATTCCTATTTCTTTTGTTTTAAGGAGTCGCCACCTAATTAATTTAACGGTGAATTAGGACACCAAGATGTTAGCTAAGGTAAAGTTAAAACTAAACCTCAATTAATAGTCTGCTTAACTAGTGTGATTCTAGGTAAGGGCTCTATATTATCCTAAAGGGAAGGGGTTAGGCATCCTTTAGAATCCGTTAACTTACGGTTATCCGACCAAACTTAGGTTAATTAATTAAGATGGAATTTCATATAAAAGAGGACTTTGAATGTCATTTTAAATAAACTCGTAAATATTACTAAGGCTGTAAATCAAATGCTATTTAGAAATAAAACTTATAAAAGATAGTTTGCATAAAAGAGGATTTTAGATGCTATTTGAAATAGAAGTTTATGAATGTTTCTAAGATTTTAAATAAGATACTAATAAAATTTTAAAAAGAAGATAATAATTTGTATAAAAGGAGACTTCAAATGCCATAAAATTTGTAAATATTATTAAGGTTGGAATATAGGAAAAAGTGCTGTTTAAAATGAAATTTGTAGAAAATGTAATAATTTGTGTAAAAGAAACTGCAAATCATACGAAAATAACTTATAAATGTCGCAAAGATTTTAATTAATGGTGCTAATAGAACTTGCATGAAATGTATAAGCAAAAAGAAAACGCGAGTTTGCGTAATGCTATAACAAATATTTGAAACAAACTAAACGATGATGTACTGATTGACTTTTGCATTTTTGGAAGTTCAAAATGTTCTTTAATTTCTATTTACGTGTTAGTGATGTTTCGAAATTCTCAAGATAATAATATGTGAATCCTTTAATTTAGAACATATATATGGCCATGTCATTTATTTTGCAAATTGATCATTTTAAATAAAAAGCGTGAAGAGAAGGAAATAGTTTGTGAAATTAATTGTTAGTTCTTTCCTAAGTTGACTACCCATAACTAAGACTAGTCCACTACTTCATCTAAATTAAGAAAATAACACACAAAAAAAAGAGTTAGTCATACAATACAAATTAAATACACAAATATAAACAGATGAATATGTAATTTAAATGGGCTCGGCCCATTTTGAGATTACTATTTGCTGTTGGGCTTCGGCACAGCAGTCCCTTTGAATTTGGGCCACTGCTGGGCTTCGGCCCACCAAATTTTGTGACTGGATGGCTGCTGCTGCTGTTTGGAATTGGGCTTGGCCCAGGATTTATTCCTTTTAAAACTAGGCTGCGGACAGAGCTGGACAGGGGAAATTTCATTGGGCTTCTAGCCCAACAACGAACGTGGAAGAAAAAACGAGTCCCTCGGACTCATCCGCGATGGCCATGCATAAAACGAAAAAAAAACAGAAATTAGTACATGATTCGCAGCAAAGCCAAAATATGTAATGCGAGTTCAACATACCAGTGGGTTATGCATATATCATGAATATTCGAATATATTTCATATATATATAGTCATAAGGATGCTTGGAAGATTAATATCGAAGGATTCCGTATTGAAATCAATGTAGTAAATAGGACAGTCTAGTCAAGTGTGCACAGAATTGAACAAATCAAGACACTTTATAGGCACAAATCAGTTTAAACAAAGAGAAGAAAGAAGAGAAAGAGGCATACATCCACAGGAACAGTTACGGAGAATAACAAACACCCTATGTTTAATTCTGAATGAAGTATCAAGTTCCTACAGATTCAGTATTTCATGGAAAAAAACCGCACTAGTTCATGAAAAAAACTAAATCCCTATTTCCCTGGATCAACCCATGAGAACCAAACAAGCACAACTGATAAAATATTAGATGTTATTCTAAAAAAAATGTGTTGACCAGTTCCTGTTAACAAATTTTGGTCAATAAAGACAATCAGACACTTAGCAAACCCCAGAACCTTTTTTTTTTTTTGTCTTATAAGTAAAGTGATAACAGACAAACAAGTAAGACATCCAGGCAATCAACTTGTGTCAAATAGTATGCAAATCAGAAGAGAATCTAGAATTTAGCTTTTACCCTTTCTCCTAATCTCATTCTTATTTTTTTGAAGTTCATTCTTTCCAGAGAACAATTGGATGTAATGCAAATAAGTTGACTGAATATAAGGCAACCCAGACAGTTTCAAAGAACCAATGTTGACCCTTTCGAAAGGAAGAGAATTCATTATTTTCGAAAAGACGAGAATTCATTACTTAACCATCTGCTAGTGATGAGATGCAAACAGTTTTTAAGTCATGCAAAGCAGTAGACAGGTAGACATGACCAAATTCAGACACCAAGGACATACAAGGCCAAACTCTGGCTCTAACCATTATCTATGAAGACACAAGGCATATCAGGATAAACCAGAATCAAATCAAGCTAACAGACTACAGAGGCACAAAAGATGTATGTGTTCATGCTAAGCTGTCATGAAAAGAACATTGAACTGAAACAACATTCATTTTTTGTATTAAACTGCTGGCATCAAAATAAACATATGCAATTGCATCAATGATTTCTGCTAAACTAACACATGAAATAAGGACAAACCTAAAGTATTATATGGCATCATGTACAGGCAACAGCCAAGCAAAGCCACAGGGAGCAATCTGATGCCCCATTAGCCAAGGCTAGACAACTATGACACAACTAAGCAGTTGAACTAATCTATAACCAATCATTATGGAGCAAATACACCATACTTAATCTGCCATAAGTTAAATAGCCTACATCTAACCCAAACAAAAAACATAAATGAATCACTGCAGAACAATTAGAGAGCAAACATTATGCACACAATTAGCAAACTACCAACTAAAATATAGAACTAGTTAAATGAAGGATAAATAACAATTCAGACTTGACTTGCACATTTATATGAATAGGGATAAACAGACATGCCACACTCGACTTATCAATCAGCAGGCCCTAAGTCCAATATTAGTTAAATAAAGATCTCCCCTCAATCAATACTATAACTATTCAGACCAAACAATTCATAGACAGATTTTATTAGTAGTCACAGATAAACTGCAAAACTCCATACTAAGCTGCTAATCTTACTTACATGAATATGTCAACATAGGATGCACTAATAGGTTTGAACACAGGCATGTAACAGAGGCCAAACCATTGCTTAAGAGTGTAAGCAGAGCTTAAGCAAGACAAGTAAAAGTTAAACATGGCCTAGATATGAACTGATACTTTAATCTTACTTAGCAGCATAATAGAGGCTTGATTCATTAGAAACATGGCAGAAATGTAGCTGAACAGGATCTAAGGTTAGCAACAGACCAAAGCAGGCATTACACAACAACAGACTTGAATTATTTATAGTATTTTCTTCATCATTTGATCAAAACTGTATTTCTATATTTAGCCCAAAATAAGCTAACAAGGTTCGAAACAGGATTATGTCATATGCTTATAGAATTACCCCCCAGGATACCCTTAATATATTTTTAACATGGACAATTACTCTCACCAGAGGTCAAACCACCAACAATGACATACATGATCTCATGACAATCAGACCATAAATGTAATCAGACAAAAGGTATGATAACAACAAACAATGATGGAGACTCCAACATAGCCCATGTGACCTTCCAGCAGATATGAATATTTAACATTCAAAGGTCTATACCAAGTACTAATAAAATTGAAATTAAGCTAATCTGAATTAAGGCGTAAACATGTAGATACTATTAACTATTAAACTAAAAGAAAAATCTAAAACTAACTAAAACAGGAAGATACATAATGCTACATAAACTACTAAAATGAAATTAATCCAACTGGAACGACAAACATATTGAACACATAAACACTTATTAAACTACTAAAAAAAAACTAAAATTAAACCGAATAAGGAAGAGTAGTTTACCTCTTCGAGTGCAACGAACCAGGGTGCGGGATCTTGGGTCTACACTCGAAGGGTTTAAGCAAATTCGAGCTTGAAATTACTCAGACCCGAGATGGTAGCACATGCGGCTAAAAAATGTTTTCAAGGAGTTCGATGATTTGTCTCTTGTAAGGGGTTCTTGCGTTTCAAAAGGGTCTTAGTACTTGAGGAATTTAAAAAAAATGCAACAGATTTCTTCGATCCAAAGGAAAAACCTCCCTTTTTTTCGGGATTTTGGAGATGATTAAACTTTTGTTTTGTGGGAGCTTTTTCTGTTTTCCGATCCTCTTTGATATCCTCCGTCTTTTTCGATATTCTGATCTGATTTTCTCTTCTCAGAAGGTTTCGAACGACAAAAAATAAAACTTATGTTGTAAGGGGGTTCCGATTTCCTTTTTTTTGCTCCGATCCTCCCTCCTCTTTCTCGTTGTTTTTTGTTCTCTTTATAGATTTGTTTGTTTTGTTGTTTTGTTGTTTTGTACTGAAAAGGGGAAGGATGAGCGGGAGAGAGAGGGTGGGGGGAGACAAGATGAGTGGGGAACAGAGGAAAATGAGAGTGGGGTAGGCGGCGGTGGTGGCGGGGAACAGGGAATAGTGGGAGCGGCGGCGAGGTATGAGAGGAGGAAAGAGATGGAGAGAAAGGAAGAAGAAGAGGCGGAAGCGGAAAAAAATGAGGGGAACCCTTTTTAGGTTTCCCTTATTTTGATGAAAATATATCGGACCCGGTCCATTTGTGGACCGGGTCAATTTTAGACTGGGTTTTAAAAGGATGGACTAGTGAATTAAAACATGTACTGGTCTAAAAATTGAGATAAAAAACATGGTCTAGTCCAAAAAATATTAGGAGTTAATCGGACTTTGATTTGGGGTCCGGTAAGTCAAAAATACGGACTAAGTGCACAAAAAATAGTTTGGTTTCTAAATTTAAATAAAGACCTGTTTAAATAACTTGTGTTAAAATATTGCTCAATATGAGATATGCAATCATTAATGCTCAGATATAAAAAATGGCGTTGTAATAGTCGTGCAATAATATTTTGAAAATCCACAGTAAAATAAATACTATTATTTAATTACACAAAAAAGATAAATGCGATGCGTGTGCGTAAGCTGGTAAACAATGCTAAAATAATGATAAAATTGTGAATTATAATAATAGTAATAAATAATAATAATAATAATAATAATAATAATAATAATAATAATAATAATAATAATAATAATAACAACAACAACAATAGTAACTGCAATAGAATAATGAAGTGCCGGTATTGATGAGAAACTGATAATTTAGTAAAAAATGACTATATATATATTTTAATTTTTCTAAAAATATTAGAGGCGTAAATAGGTATTTTGGAAGAGAGGCGGGAAAAAATTGGGTGTCAACAAGCCCCCGGAGCAATTCTGCTCCTCAAAACCCGATCTATAAAACGGCTACTATTCATTCAATTCAATTGAAGCCTAAGGGCCCTATTTTGGCTAGAATGCAACTAAATATCTGAAACCTATGGAAATGTGATCGGGTCACTTTGAAATCATTATGTATGATCTGTTAGCCTCTAAATGTTCGTAAATTATGTTCGCCACCTCGATTTGACCCGAGGTGGGCCCGCTAACCCCGAGACGCCCTAGTTGTCCTATCGGGCTCTCTTTTTGGATGAACTTCGATATGAGATCTTCGACTTTGAAACTTCCCTCTATGAAATATGTTTTGACTAGTATGATATGTTAAGTTCCGTTTGAGCCATACGTACCGCTTTGGAAACATTTCCTGAATTAAACTTTCGTATCAAGTAACCATTTGTCTATTTTGGTCTACGAAATGACTTATGAAATTATTAAGTTTTGAAAGGCTATTTTGAAATATAATTTGCATTTGTTTGCTCACGACTCCGCTCGTGCCTTATTATGACTTCGTTCACCGGTTCCCGGGCCGGTTATAATTCGTGCGCCCTATGATAATTCGGTCGTATGCTGTGTTCCGGTTCCCGAGGCCTCGCCATAGGGCCGGGTTCCGTTTGGAGTTATGCTGTGATATGGCTGGTGATGCGATACGCTCCCAGTGTATGTGTGTTCAGGGATGTACAGAGATTTGAAACCTTCCGGTGTTATGCTGTGTGTGGCGCCAGCGTCGGAGTGGCGACCACGTTCTTAAGCGTTGCATGATTTCGTTTGCATTATGTATATGTATATGATTTTGATACGGATTTTGACACATTGATTTGTACTCCCCTTTGTTATCCGGTTTGCTTTCAGTTTTGGCCATATTTCTGCACTCCGTGCTTTACATACTCAGTACATATTTCGTACTGACCCCCCTTCTCTTCGGGGGCTGCGTTTCATGCCCGCAGGTACAGACATTGGTGATCCTCCACTGTAGGCTTCACTTTTCTGCTATTTCGGAGTACTCCTCCTTGATCCGGAGTCCACTTCTGGTACAGACATCTTTTGCTATGTATATTTTGTACATTTGACTATTTGGGTACGGCGGGGCCCTGTCTCGCCATATGTCTTTGTTTTGGATTCGTAGAGGCCTGTAGTCATGTGTGTGGGGCGAGGGTCCTATATATGTTTGTTTGATTTTGTTTTCTGGTCTTAAAGCGGTCCGTTTGTTATGATGGCCCTAAATGGCCCTTATGCTTATATTTGCACTTACGACCGGCGATGTCCATTCCGCCGCTCCTTTTGGATTCGATATGATATTTTGATTTGTGCGACCGCCTAAGACATATTTTGATATAAGTTATGTTTGATATGATTTTTATGAAATCTTGAAATAAGTTTGGATTTGGTAAACGAATATGCGATTTGGTCTGGGTACCCAGGTAGGGTGCCAGTCGCGGCCCACGGGGCTGGGTCGTGTCAATTCCGCTGAAAAGACAATCAATTAAATTTAATTGTGGATACATATGTATCCTTAAGATACTGAAGCGACTATCATTATTGATATCAAACCAGTAACAATTGTATAAACTGCAGGTTTGACAGAAAACTGAAGAACCCAGAAGATAATCTGCTCTTCAGCAGGTTAATTTCGTTTAATTTTGTTCTTCCAAAGCAGCTTCTGTGTGTTGATGTCTTTATTTTCATATTAGTTTTATTCCCCCCCCCCCCCCCCCCCCAAAAAAAAAAACCAACCACTCTCTAAGCATTAGCTGGCGAGATTCAGTCAAGAATAGACATGGTAACCACTTCCCATGGCATGAAAAATGATCTGGAGGATCATGTTATCCAGGTTCTGTCAGTTATATGTTGATTTAAATGCACCTCTATTGATGCCTTGGTGGAGACGAGGTGATAGAGGTCCTTTTTCAATTCTTAGGATATTATGTTGTTGCTGATACTTCTATTGGTTCCCTTTCTTAATATCTC
Organism: Lycium barbarum; assembly: GCF_019175385.1. NCBI lineage: Eukaryota > Viridiplantae > Streptophyta > Magnoliopsida > Solanales > Solanaceae > Lycium > Lycium barbarum. Next base: position 148,637,299 of record NC_083339.1, read on the forward strand.
TTTCATATTCATGCAGAAGCCCACTGCTAAGTGTGTATGCTGACATGTCCGTCACATGTAAGGTATTAACTCGTCTGTATCCATTCATATTGTTCTCAAATTATAATATGAAGAGTTGCTGGTAAATTGCATAGTGCTTGTTGTGTAAGTGTATGAGTTGTTGCCATATTTTTATTGGTAAATGTTGTACAAAATATAAAGCGGTGGTTACTAGGAAGTTGGATAAGTTCACTAGGTTCATTATAGAACATTCAATTAACTGTCTATTATGAAGTTATTTCCTTTGCTGGGTATGGTCAAGAGTGCATTACAACTTAGCCCACTATCCTTTCATGTGTGGTTTAGGGCCCTCTGACACAAGTGGCTTCTCTGCAGGAATATTACAACCCCAATCAGTCTATGTTGGAATTGGTTTTTGCACCTGCAGAAGAGTGGATATCTCGTAGTGACTCGGAAATTATTGATGCTACAATGAAGGAACTAGCAAAGCTATTCCCTGATGAAATTTCAGCAGATCAGAGTAAAGCAAAAATATTAAAGTATCGTGTTGTCAAAACTCCAAGGTAAGCTAGCATTTTGCTTTCCTAGTTGCTCCTGATTATATGGTTTCTCGCTCTTCGTACAAGTATATTATGACAATATTTAGAAGTCCTGCATTTTGCTAACAGTTGTGTAATTTGCTAAAATTGCAGTCCAAATGGAATCTACATACAGAATCCTGATTGATCTGTTTTTTCCCCTCAAGTCTGTTTATAAAACTGTGCCAGGTTGTGAACCCTGTCGGCCCTTGCAAAGATCCCCTATAGAGGGGTTCTATTTAGCTGGTGACTACACGAAACAGAAATACTTGGCGTCAATGGAAGGTGTTGTCTTATCAGGAAAGCTTTGTGTGCAAGCTATTGTACAGGTTAGTTCTCACTGGTAGTCAACAGTTGTTTTCTTCCATTCATGGCGTGTTTGATTATATTCTGTCGTCTTTGTTGCGGTAGAGAATTGTGGAACCATTTCTTAGGCATTAGTTAGCAGTCTGCTTCTGCAAATCCTGTTTCGCATGAATTTGGTGGGAGGAGAAATGGACGTTAAGCACCCCTTTTACTTGTAATTGCTAAATCTGCATCTGAGTTATAGTCCTCCCACTAGTAAAGCGTAGTGTGGTGGGATGTATATGATCCCGCCATGACTCCATCCTTAATCATTGTCTTGATTTCGAGCCTTGGAAACGAAGAAACTCTTGGGAGGGAGCGCTTTTTCCTTGAATGGGCCCCATCGAGAAGCGGAGTTACGATTTGAATTTATGAGTTCTTGAAACTGCAACTCACTAGGTTCGTAATAAATTATTTATTCATATTGAGTGAATTTTTAAACACAAACATAGGGTTTGAGCCAAAGCTACTGTAAGTGAAGCTCTAGCTTCACCCCAGACCCTCGCGCGAACCAGGCTAGTCGGACCAGTGAGTTTCAAGTACTGGCTGGTTAAAACAAAAAAACTTGTGCACACAAATTTCACCGTTACTCGGGAATTTGCCCTTTTAGAGCCTCACCTTAGAGCTTGATATGCGCAGAGGGTTGTGTTTTATCGTCCTTTATCACATGTATATCTTTATATTTTGCAGGATTACGAGTTACTTGTTGGGTGGAGCCAGAAGGAGTTGGCGGAAGCAAGCATCTGTCTTCCAACCATCTAAGACCGGATTCAATAGCAGCTCCTGCAAATTTAGGGTGGTGGTGTTTTTATTTTGCTTCTGTACACTAATTTATGGAGGAAGCGTTGTACACAGCATATACAAGAACGGTACAAGAGTGAACCAAGTAGGAGAAATGTTACCTAATTGAAGGGGCAAAGCTCCTATACAAACATCAAAAAACGATTTATGTCTTGAAGATTAGCATTCTTTAATAGAAATTAAAATGTGAGCGTATAGCTATTTACCACTTTCTTTTTCTGTGGTTTGTAACCCCTCTATTTTTTTAAGCGTCATCACAAATATGTACTCCTTCATTCTGATTTAATTGCCATATTATTAATTTTAAGACAAAAATATTATGCAATCCCAAGAAATTCACATACTTGAGTTGACATTCATCGATAACAAAATTTTGCTACAACAACAACGTCTGCATTCAGTGGCGCAATTAAAAATTCTAATAAAGAAGTTCAAGAGGTGCTAGACGTCTGTAAAATTTAGGCATGGATCCACAATATTCGCCTTTGTGGAATCAAGTAAATATTGTAACTAACAGTTATAGAGTTAATGGTCAAAAATTTAAATGAACTATCACCTTTTTTTTTTTTTCGAGTTTCGCACGTTGTTCGCTTTTTCTACCTAAATTATTATTATCTATGGATTAAAACATGTCTCGAGCCAACTATCACTTGTTCCCTTTTTTTATCGGAATTATCACCATCCAGTTGTTTTAATATTATATATAGATGGTGACAGATCAAGTAGGAAAAAGTAACGACTAATAGTTGAGGGGTGAAACTCGTGAAAAAGTGATAGTTTAGGTGTGTTTTTTACCAACAACAACAATATACCCAGTGAAATCTCATAAAGTGGGTTCTCGGATGGGAGACAGTATGCAGACCTTACCCTTAACTGGGGGAGGTAGAGAGACTGTATCCGGTAGACTCTCGACATAAGGACAAGCAAATCAAAGCACTATGAAAAAAGAAATAACGGAAGCGGATAAGTCATGGCAAAATGCCATACATAGTATGATAAAATGTCTAAAAAACGAGCAGTAACTATCACAAATTAATACGATAATCGAAGAACCAACAGATTAGCAAAAATTGAAGAGAAAGAAACTACAACAGCATTATTTCTATTTTTGTTTACTAATTAAATCTTCTCAAGTGTTTAAGGAGATTTCATTATGTAGAAATAGACGCACATGAAACCTATTAAATCAAAGTTACGTAAGTACATTTATCTCTTGAATGTGGGCGTACAGAGAAATAATTTTGTAGCGAATATGGAATAGGAATCAGATACAACATCTTGGGTTTTAATTATTTATAGAGAGAGAGACTATAATTTTTTAATAATTAATTATCTTAGCAAAAATAATATAACATAGAAAAAGACTTTTAAGTAAGAAGTTATAACCAACGGTCGGCACTCTTTTAATTTTCCTTATTCTTAATTATAGATTTTTAATCAAATCATTTATAAATAGTTCACTTCCCGCTTTCTTTTCTTCTTCTTCTTTTTCTTCTGGTTAACGTAGTTAAGTCTTGAGTCTTCAAGATCCCCCATACTCATCATAATCGCCATCCCAAAGGTCTACATTCTGGTATTCAAGATTACACACATTCATCAATCATCATCATCACCCATATTCTTATACAGTATATAGTTCACTTCCCGCTTCCTCTTCTTCTTTTTCTTCTGGTTAAGTCTTGAGTCTTCAATATCCCCCATACTCATCATAATAGCCATCCCAAAGGTCTAAATTTTGGTATTCAAGATTATACACATTCATCAATCATCATCATCACCCATATTCTTATATATAGTTCACTTCCCGCTTTCTCTTCTTCTTTTTCTTCTGGTTAAGTCTTGAGTCTTCAAGATCACCCATATTCATCATCATCGCCATCACAAAGGTCTACATTCGGGTATTCAAGATCACCCACATTCATCATAATCGCCATCCCAACATTCTGGTATTCAAGATCACCCACATTCATCAATCATTATCATCACCATCCCAAGGATCTACATTCTAGGTATGAAAATGATGTCTTTCTTTAAGTTAATTCGACTTTTATAGAAATTAATATTGTCTTGGTTGTTATTTGTTACTAGTATTTTTTATTTTAAACTGAATGTCTCAGTCTTTTCTACTTTCTATAGAATATTCTAGTTTCTATTTGGTTGTGAAATCTTCTATTCAGTGCAAAATTGCCTTTTTTAAGGGGGTCCCTCTAATCTACGTTCTTGGTGTGAAAATTGGGGTCTTTACAGAATATGTGTACGTTTAATTACTTTCTTACTAGTATTTTTGATTTTAAACTGAAAGTTTCAGTCTTCATTGAAGCCTTTGCTTGTCGGATATTGCAGATGTCTAACGATAAGCACATTCTGCTGAAAGCAGCGGAGAATGATGATCAGGAGTTTTTTGAGAAAGTGTTGAGTTTGGAGATGGACTTGAGTTTAGAAATGGATGTCGATGTCGTGCATGACCATGAAGGCGTGTCTAGGACACCTTTCATGGTGGCCTGCATGCACGGCAGTATAGGTGTAATCAGGTTGCTACTGTCTAGGAAGAAGGTATTCGTCGAATACAAGAGCAGTGATGGGAAAACTGCGATCGATTGGGCTAGGGAAAGGAGTTTGCCTCAGGATGTGATCCACGATATAATATTAGCTGCGAGGGATTGGTTGATAAACAACTACAAAATTACCCCCTGTCTCACTACATGCGGACACTCAACATGTCCATTCTTGCACACCGGGGAGTCGAAAAGAAGAGATCTGAATAGATATGGTTATTCGGTAGCATTGTGCAACTACTTTACCAATGGACGTTGCAGAGATGGGGTGATGTGCCAAAATGCGCATGGGAAGGTTGAGAAGAATTACCACCCCGACATGTTTAGGACTCGGAGGTGCTACTGGGGAGAACAACGTTCCAGGAAGGACATATTGACTTGTAGTTTCGCACACTATGGGGAAGAAGGCATCTTGAGAAACTGAGCTCCTAGACAACCTAACCGTGTTCCTGACCGAGCTCCAGCAAGACGAGCTCCTGGAAGAATACCCAGGAGCAACAAACACATATATTTGTTTTCCGGAGTATCCAGAAAGATGCATTATTCATAGAATATTATGCACCAAATCAAGTGTATGATGAAATACATATGCTACGTTATTAGTTTCGTTCAACTCTACCAAGTCAGATGCATCATGCACTAAAAAAGGAAAACAAAAAGATTCTTGAACAACAATAGTGGCGTTAAGATACTCATGTGCTTCTTCCACACCCATTATTTAATTAAATTTAAGACTACAAATGAACACTCTTTTGTTAAGTGAACACTCTTTTTGAATCGGAGGGAGTATTATTTATATGAGTAAGGGTTAACTCAAGTTAGTAAGATGTTAGCCATGTGGTTTTAATACATTACCTTGGATGCTATTGTAAAAGCTTTATTTATCAAAATGGAGATTTGAGTAGTTTAATTTAAAGTTCCAAAATATTTTTGTTAGAAAGTATGTAGTTTTTATTTATTTCTTTTTGACGTAGATAAATTTTGTACTTTTATTTTACAATCTTTAATATTGTGTATATATGTATGTTTATTACAGATTTGTTTTTTTCTAAAATCTTTAGATTGGATGTTAGGAAAATCACAACAAAATAGTAGAATTGTGAAAAGTTTATTCATTTAGTATAAGATTGATTTTTTCTATACTATTAATAACATTAATATCCAAACATATTTTTATTTTTTTCAGGTTAATACACTAGTATATATTCAGAACCTTCGCCAAGTACTTAAGTCAAAACTTAAGATAAGAAAAGTATAAATCACATTAGAAAAGAACCATAAGCACAAACGTTTCCACAAAAATCACGTAGTTGCTGCTATCTGTCAGGCGAAGGTAGCTAAGTAGGGTTGACGAGGTTCATTTGAACCTCCTTCGGCGGAAAATTACATTATATATACAAGATTAAAATTATTTTTTATGTATATATAGTAGATGTTGAACCCCTTGAGTTTTTCTTCGTGTATTTACTGCTTCGTATTGTTTCATATTTTTGAACCCCTTAATGAAAATCCTACTGGTCAAAAGTGTAAGCAATCTTACCATATGCCATTTCTTGGGTGAGCGAGGCTAAAAGTTAAAGGCTTTCTTAGGAGGGTCATAAGTGTGATAGCGTGGTCAGAGATGTCTACCTGTGGCAATTCTTGAAACAAGATAGAGGGAAAAGTCACGTAAATACAACTTTTAAAAATGATAATTAAGAAGATTATAACTATTTTTAAAATATTACACACATACAACTTATTCAAAATTTAAATTTTTTAATTACATAAATACGACTTTTTACATTCCTAAAATATCAATATAGAGGTATATTTATATTAATGTGTTTCATAAAATATATAGTATGTAGATGCACTTATATGCTTAGCTCAACTTATATAGTATATCAATGCACTTCGCTTAACTTATATTAATATAGTATATCGATGCACATATATGCATATATATAGTAATAGTATATTATGTTTAGTATATATGGTATATGTATAGTTAATATTATTGTCTTCATCATATTATTAATTCTATTATTAATGATAGGCAGTAAAGGAGAATTTGTAGGGACAAATTAAGGAAAAAATATAACTTGTACAATATGGTACTAAATTGAATACTTAATATTATTGCCTTCATCATATTATTAATAATAAATAAGAAAGGAGAATTTGAAGGGACAAATTAAGGGAAAAAAAGTAACCTATATAAATTTGTTATCATATTTATACTAAATTGACCATATCTATTGATTTTTTGCTTTTATCATTTATAGGGTATATTTTGTAGATTCTATAAATTGAAAAATAGTCGTAGGTTCTGTAAATAGTGATATATTTACTAGTATTTGCTAAGTTCCCCAAGATAGAGCCGTAAAAGTAACAAGAAATTGCGCCTGGTAGACCCTTTCGGAAAAAGGGCAATTGCGACATTACACCACCAAAAATAGATTGCTAATGGCTGTTGATTTCTTGTATTGTCTCATTACCGCTTATTTTCAGCATTTTCCTCCTACTTTCCCCTGTATACACAAATATGTTGTCCTGTGAGTCTGTGACTCTACAAGCAGAAACTGTTGAACCCCGAAAAAGAAAATGCAATTTGGTGCTTCTTTCGGGGTTATTTGGTAGGGTGTATAAGAATAGTACTGAATAAGGTGTATTAGTAATACTGGGATTATTTTTTATCGACTGTTTGGTTTGTTGCATTAAATGAATAGGGTGTATTAGAATAGGAATAGTATTGTTATGGCTAATGCAATGGTTTGCTGTGTATAAGAACAGTACTGAATAGGGTGTATAACTAATACTACATGAATTAGTTATACATTGGTTGAAAAAGAAATTAATAATATCAAAGTTAATACATGTATTATTTTCTCTAAGCTTTGGTAGAGAAGGTGCAAATTTAAAAGTTCCTTTGTTTGTGCTGAAAGCTGAAGTCTTTCTTCTAATAGCTTTACTAGATTGAATGCTGGCTAACATGAGTGTTGGCTTTCCATGACTGTTGTATCCCTTGCAGTTCTGGGGAGTTCCTTTTTGCATGATTGCATATGTTTTGGTATTTTTGTCAAAGTTTCTTGTTAAATTGGAGTTACATGCTTACAGATTACTGCACTAGTGAACTTGCGCAACGAGAACTTTTATGTCTTATTCTAATGACCAATGCTGCCTAGTTTTGTGATCTTTAACTTGCCAAATGTCTAACGTTACCTGTCATCTTGAAATGAAATGTTAGCCATGAGGCAAAATCCTAAATGTAATTGATTGAGGAAATCGTTCACTTTATACATTTATTCTACATGTTACCTTCCTATGTGTAAAAAAGAAAATCTCACCTGCCCAACTATACAAACACTCGCATCTATATCACATTTATGCGTACCGCCGCCTTATTTAGGTGCACCCCGGTTGGATCCTACTCTGTTGAGCCACTCAACCACTTGCGCTATAGTTGGCCTTTTGAAAGGATTCTGGCTGACACACATGCAGGCAACATCAAGCACTTGAATCATTTCTTCTTCAAAGCCCTTGTCTCTCAGTATAGGATCAAATATTTCTTCTTGTTTACCCTCATTCCTTGTTTGGTGCACCCATGCAACCAATTCCCTTGACATCTTTGGTTTGCTCATGTCCACAGGTCTTCTGCCAGCCAGGAGTTCTAACATCACAACTCCAAAACTATAGACATCCCCTCTCAAAGTGGCTATCCATGATTGACTGTACTCCGGTGGAATGTAGCCGAGGGTACCAACCAGTTCAGTGGTGACATGAGTATGGTAAGGAAGAATCAATCTGGACAATCCAAAATCTGCCACATGTGCTTTAAACTTTTCATCAAGGAGAATGTTGCTGGACTTTATGTCACGATGAACAACATGTGGTTCACATATCTGATGCATGTAAGCCAGCCCACAACTTGCCCCCTGTGCAATCTTCAGTCTAGTTGGCCAATCAAGTAGGGATGCTCCATCAGCCTTCTCGTGCAACCAGTAGTCCAGACTTCCATTTTGCATATATGAATAGAACAGCAACCTACAGCCATCATGCACACAATAACCTCGAAGAGAGACCAAATTCTCATGTATGGCAGTGGATAGAGCTTCCACCTCTGCTCTAAATTCTCTTTCAATTAAACCCATATCTCCTGAAAGTTTCTTAACGGCCAGTGTAGTTCCATCTGCTAAAGTTGCTTTGTAGACCAGACCAAAACCTCCACAACCAACTATGTTTGCTTGGTTGAAGTTATTTGTGGCTCTCAATATGTCAAAAATTGTGAGATCCTTAATCTGATTCTTATTGGTTGGAAACATAACAAGCATGCTGTTATCCTTTATCTCGGCAGACAATCCAGAAGTGGAGTTGCAGGACAGAATATCCAAGTCATTCTTCTCAGCGTCACCTCTTGGAAGGATCCTCCTCTTGGAGAATATCCATAATGCTATGGCGATGACTGTGAAGACAATGCCGAAGGAGATCCCTAGGATAAGTCCGATGAAAATTTTCTTTTTTGCACTTTTTCTCACTGCTGAAGGTTGTGTAGTTTCTTTTTTATCAGTGCAACTGTGCTGCAGGTTTTGACCACACAGTCCTTGATTACCTAAGAAACTAGTGATAGGAAATGTGTCAAACTGACCTCCCGTTGGAATAGGTCCCTCGAGATTGTTGTGAGCAACACTGAAAAAAGATAAAAAATGAAGACCCTTGAGTGAAGAGGGAATTTCACCTGAAAGGTTGTTCCAAGAGAGGTCTAGTTTCTCCAGGTTAGTGAGGTTGGATATTGTTTCTGGAATGTTTCCTGAAAAGTTGTTCTTGCTCAGATCAAGAAGATGAATGTACTTCAGCTGACCAATCTCAGTTGGAATATTGCCATCAAGGTTGTTGTGTCCGAGGTAAATAGCTGGTGGTAGGTTTGACAGTAGATTATACTGCTGATTTGAGGCATTGTTTGGCTGCACAAACACAGGCAATTCTAAAGCACTTCTGTCAACCTGATCAGCAGCCTCCTGTGATGCCAATCGTCGCAGCTGAGTAAGTTCTACTGGGAAGCCTCCATATAGAAGATTTTGAGACAAATCCAGGTAAAATAGATTCTGTAAAGTCCCCAACCAACCAGGAATTTCGCCTGTGATTTGATTAATAGAAAGGTCTAGAACTTCTAACTTCCCAAGTTTAACCAGCCATCTGGGTATCTGTCCAGCAAAATTACAACCACCCAAACCCAGAATTTGGAGATTTTGAAAATCTTCAGACCTGATCAAGTTTCCATTATCAGGCAATGTTTCATTATAAAAGTTCTTGGTGAGGATTAGTGTGGTAAGATTCTTACAACCCTTAAGGACTTCTATTGCCCCTGCAAAATTGGTTAGGCTGTTATTGGAGACCGATAGGAAGGACAGAGATTGTAAAGACATTATGCCAGGCAAGATATCTCCTGTCAGATAGTTAGTAGCCAGACGGATTGCAGTTATTGACCTGCATGAAAAAAGGCTTTGTGGAATACTTCCAGTGAAGAAGTTATTCCCAAGGTCGATTATGCCAAGTCGACTGAGGTTGGAGAAATCAAGAGCTGAGAGTTCACCTTCCAAGAAGTTGACCCTTAAATTGAGCACAGTGAGACGGGTGCAAGTCATCAGCGACGGGGGCACGGTGCCATTTAGATGGTTTATATGGAGGAGCAATTGCTCCAATCTGGAGAGCCTTCCAATATTTTGAGGGATCAAACCTGTCAATTCATTGCCATAGAGTGCTAGGATTCTGAGGTTGACAAGGTTGACAATGCTTTCTGGGATGGGTCCAGAAAAATTATTGGCAGGTAAAGAGATTTCTTGTAGTGTTGACACACTATAAATATCTTCAGGAATGGATCCCGATAGATGGTTGAATCCTCCTCTCAAATTAACCAAATTGGAGCAACTCCCAAAGCCTTGGGGTATCTGGCCCCTGAAGTCATTGTAAGAGAAATCAAGAACTCTGATCGCGGCTGAGTAGCTGCAGATAAAGGAGGGTATTGGACCAGAGAAACTATTGTTGCTAATATCGAAACTCTCTAAATTATTTGCTGACTCGAGAAATGATGATGGGATTGTCCCATTGAAGTGATTGCTAGAGAGATTTACTGTCTGGATGGGTGATGGCAATCTATCTGAAATTGGCAATCGTCCTGATAAACGGTTATAACTCAAGTCAATGATCTGCAAGCTACTAAATGACTCGAAAAATCCATCTGGAAGGGGACCAAGAAAGCGATTATGTGACAGGCTGAGTTGAGAGAGTTTGCTCAATTTTGCAATAGATGGGTTGATGCTTCCAAAAAGGCTTCTTGACGGAAGCAACAGACTGATTACTCTGCCATTATCATCACAATCAACACCTTCCCAGGTGCAGCAATCAGTAAAATTAGACCAATTCAGATGCTCAGGAGAAGAGATACCAACAGAGAATGATAACAAAGAGTCGCGATCAAGTTGATTGCAAGAAGCATAACAGATAGTAGCAACAGAAGAAAGAAATACAACAACTATTATTGGGTAGAAAGAGTTAAGTTGGGGCAAAGATGAAGAAGAAGAAGAAGAAGAAGAAGAAGAAGAAGAAGAAGAAGAATGAAGGAAAGTGAGGAGCATGGCTGCTCGAAATTGATGATATGTCAGACCAGATTGGTGGCGGCTGTCTTTATTACGAATGATCATTATTTTTGGACAACTAGAGATGTAGAAGAAAGAGAGTTGAAGATGCCAAGATACTCCAATCAACCATGTGGGTATTTTTTGCCAATTCTTTTGTCCTGTGGATCGTGCAAGACTTTAGTCTAACCCCATGAAGAGAAGAGAGAGAAGGTAGTTGATGTTGACAAGGTGCAATTTTTATGTAACAAAAGGTGAGGTCGGAATTCCCGAAATAAAGCGTTTACTTTTGGGACGGCTAGATAGATAAATGGCTGGTGGACTTTCTTTATTCTATGGATAATTGTATATTTGAAAGCGTGTAATATACGTGGGAAAGACAGAGACTTTACCTATACTATTCTCCTCACTTCCTCCTTATTGAACTACTTTTTCTCCCAATAGAATTTGTCTGTTTCTTTTTTTTCTTCTAATTTTTATGCCCACTTGCACTAAGTAACAGATTATTACTCTTTATTATGGCTTATTGTGGTTTTCAAAAGTAGCTTGCACCTATCAGCAATTATGGGTCCGATTTGCTACATGATGGCTAGAAATATTTGGGAGGTGGAAAGTTTCTCAGATGATAAAGACAGGCCCTTAGAGATGAAGAGTCACATAGTTATGTCTTTTGTATTTTTGGGTTTTTTGTGTGTCTAGTGGTGTTCTATTTTCGAATTTTTATGTAGCTGACTTCTCTCTGTATACAGATGTGCTATAGTCACATGCTATGTTCTTCAACTGTTATCTCTCTGTTGATTTTTAATAAAATAAATAGAAGTATAATCACTTGGCCCGTTGACCAATCAAGGAGTTACCAGATCCATCTAATTTTTTTTCCTTTACTTTTTTTTTTTTTTTTGGTGAGAAGAAAGAGAAACAAGTTCCTCCTTCAACTTTAGGGGTTTAAGTTTTGTACAACTATTTTATAAAAACATAGCCAATTAAAGATAATTCTGTATATTGAGGATTAATTATCAGGCTGATATAGACATTTTCAATGGCTGCATACTGGAAATTGCAGGGAAAGAAGAGGCCTAAATGCCCGGAGTTTGACGGCGTCTCAAGTCATCATCTACAAAAATTCGACCGGACAAGACCATTCAGCATATATCAAAAGTATCCCAAAAACTCATGATTTTAAATATGTCATTATATTTCTTATAAGACCATTCCTACGAGAGCATATTTTCAAAGTAAAATGAAATGTTGGGGAAAAAATTAAAAAAAAAAAAGAATATCATATAAAATGAAACAGATGGAATACTACCATTCACATTAATTTAAAACTTTCTTGGCTAATCGATGTTGCTAACGGAGCTCAATTGTTTAATTGCATCTCATCTACTGATTTAGACTTTTAATTAAATCTTGAAAACAAAATCCAATTTATTTCAAATGGGGGAGTCATTTTCACCCTTTGAGTAATCATAATCCATTACCGTGCACTGAGTGCGTACTATTTGCGCAAGATGGTGGAGGAACGAGGATCACAAATCACCAAATAATACTTCAAAGTCAACAATGATAATCATAAAAATAATCCCCTGCCTTTTGTCAAAAGGGTTATTATGGCTCATGAGTATACTGGGGGGAACACCTTCAGAAAGAAATAGCACACTAGGCAAACACTTTAACAAACATATATATCTCATACAGCACCACCCAAAAGTCACAAGCCCCCACCACGTCTTCTCACAGGATATCCTAAATAATTCCATTAACTTTTAGATAAATTTAAGTTATAAACACTGACAACATAATGAATTCTATGAAAATTTGGGTGAACAAATCAGATAAACTGGGGAGTAACATAGTTGGACCACCAAAATTGCGTGTTAGATGGTAAAAGTTATTTCACACGAAACAAAAGGTCTCACAGTTTATATTCTGAAAATAAGTGGGCTCTCTACGACGCGAATCCAAATTATTCAAACCAGTATGTTTTGAATGCCTGATGATAAAACAGAAGAATATATACAGTTGGTGTGTGAAGTATCGTCAGTCGCTTTCGCCACCCCAGTTATAATATTGGTGAGCCCAACCACCAAAGTTTACCAATTTGTACAGACCTCAAGACTAAAAATAAAGCCTAAAGAAGACTGTTCTATTTTCAAACCAAATGTTCCTTATCAGATATGCTACAACTTGACCAGTCAAAGGTCAGACCAGCTGCCTTTCCATCTATATTGTTCTACCAGAAATGCTGAATATTACTCTTATGACTTGTCCAATGAAAAAGCCCCTGCATCTTATACTATCCTGTACCACATTTTATTCATGCACTCACATATTAATTGCAGAACAGATCTCCTTTTCATTATGTTAAAGTGGTTTTTTTTCGTGTGTGTGAGTGTGTGGGGTTGGGGGGGGAGGGGGGGGGGGGCTGTACCACATTTTATTCATGCACTCACATATTAATTGCAGAACAGATCTCCTTTTCATTATGTTAAAGTGGCTTTTTTTCGTGTGAGTGTGTGGGGTTGGGGGGGGGGGGGGGGGAGTGTGTTTAAGGCTCTAGTAAAACATATTGGTGCACGTAGCATGTCGCATTCAATAGGTATGTAGTTACAGTATTGCACAATCATTTTCACTTTACTCCAATAAATCACAAGACAACTAATGAAGGCCACGGGATCATGACAAGCACCCTACGTGCAAGAGTGAAGTGCAATATATCTCCTTACAACTCATTGATGACATTTTTTTCCAAGGATTACAATGATTTCTTTTTTTACAACTGTTACATCTCCGAACTCTGACATTTGGAATGATTTGAAGAAAGAAAGAAAGAAAAGAATAAATATATTTGTTTTATACCTTCAACCCTTCTTCTATCTTTTTTCTCTCCAATTGGAAAACTAAACCCAGCTTTCTTGCATTGCTGGGAATAATGGAATTGTTGTCTGCTAGAGAAAAATGATACAACAATGGTAAACATTCAAGAAAGTCAATAGCCAACTACTTTGAACATTCTGTTGTAACAAGCAAGTCCCTTCATTCCTCCAACCCAATCATCATTTGGGTAGTGCAGCTGGCCAGACTCAATGCTATTCATTTCATTACCAGGAGTCGCGGATGACCTCATTCGGCTGAGCTATGGGTATAACCATGGGCTACTTAGTCTCCATCTACACCGAGTCCATTGCAACAAAGGTTAATTAACAATTTGGTGATCTTGGGATTTGGTTATATAAAGACAGTGGTCAAGACAAGCAGGATCATAACTCATTAAAGCCGCAACTCACCAATGTAAGAACAAGCATTTCGTATTTACAAGTCCCATTTAAAGCCTAATATGCAGCTAAAGAAAGAGGGAATGAGAAAAGGGAATCTAACATTTAAACAAAACTCATTTCAGGACTCATTAAGGGGTGACCAAACAATGTTGACCTTTGTAAAACTTTTTTTTCCTTTTTTATATATGAACATAATCTGTACAATGTTTAAGAATTAGAGGTAGTAGATAAAGCCAATGAGTTCTGCATAAAAAGTTATGATAAGATAGGCATGTGAAAGGAGAATCAGAGAAGTGCTCATCGGCGTATTAGAAAATTATAATGGAATTTCATGGACACTCAGACTTCAAATGGAACAAGGAAAAACGAACGAAATTAGGGACCTACCTTTGGATGGATCAACGTGTACAAAGAAACTTGCAGCAACAATCAGATAACATAGGATCAGCATCAACCCTTTAAAATAGTTTGATGTACCTTCCTGCATCGTGTAAAGCAATATCAGGAATTAGCCACAAGCCTTACGGCCCATGAATCAAGTTTACAAGGCATGATGAAGACATTTCTTTTCTTCGCTTCTTTTTTTTGTTTGGGGTGGCTGGGGGGAAGAGAGAGAGAGAGGGGGGGGGGGGGGGTGAGGGTTGTTAAAGAAAGAACTATGTAGGAGTCCAAACCTGCAGCATGAATGCCACGACTAGCACTGTGATGAAGAGGGTAGCAGTCTCAAATAACTGGAAATTCAAGTCCATGGGCTTTCCCATAAACCAACCAACGACAACACAAAATGGTATCTGCATTTTCAACAGCACGAGATATAAAATTACCAACTAAATGCACAAGCTCTACTATCTATCTCGAGTAAATATAACCTGACTGCCACAAAATTTACAGTGACAGAGAAAAATTATGGTGCTCCCAGGAGGATAATCAGGAAAATCCATGTAAGGATTTATAAATATTTTTTAAGAAAATTATCCAATAATTTAAAAAGCTATCTCAGATTGTTAGAATGCATTAAATGTCTTACCACAAACATTGATATCTGAGTAGAGGACCCAATTGCAACTCCAAGTGTGATGTCCTGCCAATGAGGATACATTAGTAACTGTTGTGGAGCAAAAGAGAGTTTACTTAGTTTTACAAGAACTCACAAGCTTATCTTTCATGGCAAACATGATTGCACTGGCGTGCTCTGCTGCATTTCCTACGATTGGAAGCAAGATGACACTAATAAAGGACATCGGCATGCTCAACGAGTCAGATGCACCCTGAAAGGATATTAGAGACATGGATAAATTACCATGAAGAAACAAAAATTTGTCACTAAAGGATTCAAAGCTAATATTCAGTCCTTTTGGATTATGCACGTAACTCAACTTTATTACCCCCTTATGGATCTGTGCAACATAAATTGATTCTTTGATCTAATTTTCTAAAGACAAATCAATCATTTTTTTCAATTTCACTTTTACAGACCCTCGGGATGAAGGACATACAATTCGAATCCCTAACTTCCATTCACGACTCCCATGTCTAATCAGTAGCCAACCTTTTTGTAGTGTGGGCTTTCCAGTGGAACCAAAAGGCATCATGACGATTGGACAAGGAAAATTAAGGCAGTCGACATCTGGAGGTCTACTGCACGAGGTTGTCTGTTATCATGCAATTTTTTCTCTGATAACATTGAAAGGGTTTCATGATAAAACATCTAAAGTTAACTAGGAGGTAGATATACCTTTGTAAAACTGGTACGTAAAAACAGCTTACCTTCAAATAAAGAAAAGGAAAAAGAAAGGAAAAGCACAAAGGCAAATAGATCACCTCGATGGCATCTACTAGATATCCAGACAGCACTGATATCCATATTGTCAAAACAGCAAGCCACGCAATAGCTTCCCACTGGGTTATCTCAGGCGCCTCTTCTTCAAGATCTTCTAAATTATTTTCTTCCTGTTTACAAATCAGAGAAATTATTAGATCTTCCAAATCATTTACCGCAACATAAAACAACGATCACAGATTTTGGTATAAGTTCATCTCAAGAACTATTTAAAATATATGCACTCTTCAGTCTTCATATCAGGCATTTGATTACTCCAAAGAAAAACATAATGTAATGAAATAGCAGCAGGGAACCTAAGGGCTAAAATTAGATCATCTACCTCGCTCACAGAGCTATACAGATCTGGTTGACTCTTGAGCTGAAAGAATAGGTAGCTTGCATATGCTATAAGCATTATGCAGCTGCTAAATCTTGAAAGAGCCAACTCTGACTTTCCAAAATGCAATTCCGTGTGGGTGAAATGAAGTACAGCTGGAAATAACAAGCCCATGACTGCCATCAACAACAACCCTGAGTTCACAATGGCAGTCGCCTGAAACATTTAAAATTTAATGACCGTTTACACAAAAAAGCAGAGAGGCACCTAATTACTATATAATGGTAAGAGATCACCCTGATCACCTTATTGAACACCTGAACCTTCTGGTGATGAATAATCCCACCACTGAAGAAGGCACAGCCAAGCACCAAGAGCATATTCGATAAAATGGAACCCAGCAAGGATTGTTTAACAACCCGCATCATTCCGTTGTTCAATGCATATAGTGAGATTATCATTTCAGTTGCATTTCCAAACGTAGCATTCAGAAGGCCCCCAACTACAAATCAGCAAAAAAAATAGTGTGCAGATAAGAACGGGAAATAGGTGGTGGGAGGATCCGAGCTCCCACAGAATAGACACAGCACACATGTAACTGACTCGTGTCAACAAATATACATGTACAATATCAAAACAACATGATGCACAATTCCAGCAAAGGTTAATGAGACGAACTTCAAGGACCGCAAAGCATAAAAACCATTTTAAAAGATGCAAGAAACTTACTGACCAATCCAACTGGCATCAGTAACCAAATCAGTAACATATGAGCAATTATTCAGAAGCTTGCTAAGAATTTCAAAGGAACAGACAAAAAGACATAAATACTTCAGCCAGTCTGGATACAGAATAAAATAGCTTGTGTATACTGACTCTGAAAGGTGTATGAGAAACCAATCACAATTATACAGCGGTGTAGCAGGATTTCTCACAAGCCTGCTCAAACGAAAGAAAAGACGCAAAGCCCAAAGAATGTGGTGAACATGTAGCAGCAGTTTTTTCAAAAGCATTTCGGCTCTTACCAGCAAAAAAGATTAGGTTGCCACTTCTTTTAACTTTTATAGGTGTGAAATGTTCAGGTTCACCTTGTACCCCACTTCTATCAAGAGACAATAAATACAGCTGAGGTGTGGCGACAATCTTATATTTAATTGTAATTGCAGCGTTCTATGTGGGCAGATGTGGAATAATTAAGAAACTTAATACTAATGAAGTTCGGCATCAATAAGGATAAAAGGCCAACAAAAGGAAATTTTGCTTTTTACAAGAACGATAATCTAGATGGTGGAAATAATGGTCCAGGTATTTGCCTACTCTAGAGGTTGAAAGCCTACTTTTCTACTCAATATCTGACTTGAAAGACCCTCATACATCTTCCATGAACCTAACTCTGACCAGAACAGATTATGACACGGTTAATTTGTAAGAACAAGGAATTTTCATACCAGAAAGAGAAGAGAAGGACGATGTTCGACAAACTAGGCATCTAACACCAATATAGACAGACCCACAAGAAGAAAAAGTAGTAAGTGATCCACAACAGGTCACTGAAACTTGTTACCTTATTCGAAAAAAGAACAGGTCACTAAAACTAGCGTTTAAGTTAAACCCAGTTGGTCAAAATTTGAGGACTACGATGTTTTCTATCGAAACCTTTGGCAGTAGTTCATTGAAATCCGTTTGACTTTAGGCTAGGCATCTAAAATTTCATAATGCATTTCCCCTCTGCTCCTCTCCACTGACCAACTCAACAGATATATCAGGAAAAGCATTTATACAGCATATTCTCTCTGATTGCTGAATAGTGGAATAAATTCCCAGCTTTATGAAACTGAGGAGCCAGCTTTAAATTCCTTCCGTGTTCTTGAAACTGAAGCACTATTCTAGTTCAGATATCTCCTCTCTTTTCTCTTATCCTCCACCATAGCTCGTTGAACAAAATCACCAAATGAAAGCATAAATCAGAACTTCCACTAAATGATGCTGCAGCAAATTATCTCCACTTTAGATGTGTTGTGTTCAACATATTGCATTCATGTATATGCCTTTTTCAGTTCGGAGTCAAATGGAACTGCTGCTCACTTAGTGACACTACTAAATACACCTTATACACCATATTTTTGCCACTTATGGTGGTCTAGGACCAATATCCATTCAGCTGGGGAGGGGAGGAGGAGAGAACCCAGAAACATCTTCCCCCAACTTAACTCACAGAATCCCATTCCGAGATAAGAAAAACATGATATTTCCCTTCACATTCTTACGGAATCTTCAGTACATCATCCTGTCTTTCTTTTTTTATTTTCTTTTAATGATAAAGCGAGTACAGCATTCTGTCATATGGTCCAAATGCCTTGCGAGCTACCAAACTATTGATTTACGTAATTGGAAATAACCAATTAATTTACGATGAAACCTAGGAATCGGTCACTGATTCAATTTGAGGACCTCCGCAGCATAAACAGGCTTTCGAGAAGAAGTAGAGGGCTACCAAGTGATTGACCCCGGAAGTGAAGAATGATGGCTTGATCGAACTACTTTAGGATTGACATATAGTTGATTGATCCACAAACTTTACCTGGTCGAAAAACAATTTATATGCATAAATGTGTAACTCCAATTACAGGCTATCCTATTTTCATGTTGTGTTTTACCTCTGCAGTTTTGCCATTTAATTGATAACAGCAGGTTAAGGTGTCCTGGCCTATTGCTTTTAGCTCAAGAGGTAATGTAGAATTTCTCAAGCAATTTTTTGCTTTATTATTTTTTTGCCATCTTTACATCTTTGACTTAATCCAGGATATCAAGTGGCCTGAATATCTTAGCTTAAAGTTTAATTTCAGATTCTTTAAGTGAGTTTGGTGACTGCATATCCTTTTAACGTAAACACAGATAACGGCAAGCATTTGGAGAAGCTCAACATAATTCGCCAGACTAGATCATTGAATAGGGGCATGCTTGAAGCTTTTTGAATTAGAAAGGGCATGCTTAAAACCTGTGTTCCTAAAGAAAAGACAGAAATGGAGGACCAAATGAAACAATAAACAAAAAGGGAGTACCTGTTGGCCCGGTATAGAACGCGAGCTGCCTGTAACAAAAGGATTAAGAAGATCAATAAGCGCGCAAAGAGAATAGCAGCAGAAGGGAACTAAACTAACTTGGAGAGCGAAAGCTTACTCAGTCGCATAGCCCAAGCGCTCAGCTAAAGGTGTAATACCCAGTAAACTGAAGAAAAAGACCCAAGCCTGAAACATCAAATTGTGCACAAAACACAGAGATTAGCATAATTGAAATGAAAAACACCATGGTCTATATTCAGCATCTTTGTAACAACTATTCCCTCCATTTCAATTTGTTTGTCTTAAGTTCCTTTTTAGTCTGTTTAAAAAAGAACGTCACTTTCTATATTTAATGTCAGACCACAAGATTCACAAGTCTTCTTTATTTTCTTAAACTCTGTACCGAGTCAAACTAAGACAAACAAATTGAAACGGGTAGTATCAAAAAGGAGCATACGGAGAGAACTTAAAAATAATCATTACATGTTTTCCTGTAACATAGTGTAGCAATATGGCCAGGGGGCCAAAAGGAAGTAATACATTGATCTTTGCTTTGATAATAACAATGTATATACTCCTTAGAAGGCTGATCTGATACATCTTTCTTAAGACCCTAGTTGAGCAATAACTTCTCGGTGATGCAATATGAGGTGCCTCAAAATGCAGACTATCTATTTTGTTTGTTGCCTGAGATGAGCTAAACGGAATCTCCTCGTCGAATTCAAGCTCTAACTTCTCCCCAATAGATCCCATTTTCAGTTCACCTTACAATATCCTGAAAACATTAAATAAAAAAACACTGAACAATTGACTAAAAAATGGTAACAAAACTTGGGTACATAGATAAATCCATACTTATTGAAGTTGTGATTCTGAATCAAATAGTACCTTAGATGCTCAAACACAAATATACTTGGTCAGTACACTAAAAGAGACCAATTCAGCAACTAGTCAAAGTGGGTCAACTACGAGAAGAAAATTAGTCAGAAGAGTATGCAAAAAAAAAAAAAAAAAAACTTTGAAGTTGATTCTAAGAGAAGGACCAGATCAAGATTTGCCACAAAAAAAGTTAAACAGAAAAAACAAACACAACCAGACACAACTCATAAAAGAACAGCATAAAGATTGAACCTTTACCAGATAAAAATCAACAAGTCGGCTAATGGAATCTTCCTCTTAACTGATTTCCACTTTTGTTAAGCAAAATTAGTACCATCCGAATTGCTTATCCTACAAATATAGTAGCAAGAAGTTAAAATAGTGTATATTTCTGTGTGTCTGTATAACATATAGAAAAAAGGGTCCTTGAATTTAGGCTTATTTTGCTTTATTCTTGCTCTGAGATAGGTGTTGGAGAATGGAGCCGGCAATGGATGAAAATATGACATAGAGAAAGAAAGAAGGAAGGTTCCTGGAAAGAGAGCTTAATGTGCTGATTTACTATTTTTGTTTTTTTTTTTTGGAATAAACAAAGTCGACGAATTGATTAATTTTCAAGTAAACAACAAATCAAGAGTTGATTGAAGAAAGAGATGGTAGTGCAAATGCAAAATAGGGGGATATTTGGAGTATTTTTAAATTTTGAGGGAAATATAGTGGAAAAGGAGGGGGGTTAATGCAAAGTGACTAGGTGTCCCACTGACAACAATTATTAAAATGATATTTTAAGTTGTCTTCACAAAACATTGCATGTTGTGGTTAGCCAACGACGGTGATTACATCTTTTCTGGTTCTCCCACCACACACGCACAACTAGCCCTTATCTTCTTCTTTTTTATGAATAATACAATGTATAGAAAACAATATATTTGCACTTCTTATATTTTCCTACTCTGATTCACATTTTCGTAGGGAAATATTTTTACTAAAGATAAAATAAGAACGATTTTGCTTCATATCTAAGGAAATTTTGGTAAGTTGAAGAAGCAATGTCACTTTATCATTCTCAAATTTGCTATAGTGACGAAAGTTGAACTTGGTGACTTTTGTCCAAACAATATGTCTGTGTTAGGAAATTTACTGAAGTGAATTTCAAAATAATGAATATGTATTAAACTTAAAACGTTATTAGCACTTGAAGGTGTCATTCCAAAATTCAGGATTCCATCTCTAATTGGCTACAATATTTTTGTTATTCGAAAGACAAAATAAAAAATGAAAATTGTCATGTATTTTCAGTCTAGTAAGAGATAAAACACCCCATTATTACTTAAATGGGAAAGCAAGAGAAGAAGACCTGCTGGAAACTCTCGCCTTGATCGGCAACATTCTGAAAACGCAGTCATGAAGGGACATCACGACTATTTATTCTTTATCATCTTTTTGAAAAATCTATATGTTGAAATTTGCTGATAATATTCTGTTTTATCCCTTTTTTAAGGGGGAAATTAAACCCGTCAACCGTTTCGGGTTAACCGGTTCAAATCAGTAACTGGACCGGTAAAACCAGAACCAATTAACCGTTTATTATATACAGGCCCGATTTCACTTTTTTTTGGAACCGAAACCGATTAAACCGGTAAAATCCGAACCGGACCGGTTAAACAGATAAAATCGGTGGAATTAAAAAAAATAGAGCCGTTGGGCTGCTCTGTTGGACCATTGGCCAACGGTCCATTTGCAAAAATGGTCGTTGTCAAACGGTCCCAAACCCATATTTTGGCCCCCCCAACCCCCAAACTTTTTTTTAACACTTTAATCCATCCCCCACCCCTATATAAACCTCTCTCCATTTTCATTTTAATCCACACCAATTCACTCTTCTCTTTCTCTCAATCTCTCAAGTCTCAATTATAGTTACTTTGCAACAATTAGCCACTTTAAATTTATCTCAATTAAATATTATAAAGTCTTATTATAATTTCAATTATTAATTCTGCAATTATAATATTGTTGGTGGAGTTGGTGATTTTGCAACAATCCGAAGTAGCTTTGGTAGATTTGCAATTCTAGCCGCCTTCACTTTGTTGGAAATTAATCCGGCAATTTGGTATCTTCGTTCCAACTCTATCTTTATTTTTCGCAATTTAATTTATGCAATTTAATTTGTTGTAATTTATTTTCTTATGATTTATTTGAGTGTGATTTAAATTAATTCTATTTAATAATGGCGAAGAGATTTAGACGTGGTGCCGGTAGTAGTGGTATTGTTAGGGGTGGGTTTAATGAGGAAACATTTATGGAAGAAACACCTAATTTAGGTATTGATGTATGTGGAAATAATCCACTTTTAGGTCATGAGGCAATGCAACAACGTTATACCGACACTTTTAATGAAATTGATGATGATGATGAAACACAAGCCCCCGAAAATCCAATAGGAGATACAGGTCTTGCATAATCACATACACAAGATAAATCGCCTAGAACTCGTAAGCCAACCGCTAAAATTTGGAATTATATGACTAAGGATAAGGAAAGTCAAACAGTTAAATGTAACGTATGTAAACAAGTATTTGCTTTTAGGCAAAGAACTAGTAAGGATGGTGGAACGGGTACACTAAATAGTCATACGAGAAAGAAACATATGGATGTTTGGGGAGAGCAAACGGGTTCAAATGTGGGGGGTATTCAAATGACGATAGACCCACGAACCGGTAAAAATTTTAAGTATGACAAGAAAAAAAAGCGTGTAGAAATAGCTAAAATGATAGCTTATGATTGTTTACCATTTTCCTTTCCTTCGGGTTTGGGGTTTGTTATTTACATTCAACGTTGTTATAATCCGTTATTTGAGGGTATTCCTAGAAGTACTTGTAGAGCGGATGTTATAAATTTGTATAAAAAATATAGAATTTATTTTCGCCATGTATTTAATTCTTTAAATTGTAATGCTTCTCTTACCGCTGATTTAGGTCTTAGTCTTAACAAGTTAGATTTTTTTGCTATTACATGTCATTGGGTTGATGATAATTGGGTTATGCAAAAAAGAATTATAGCTTTTTTATATGATGAAGGGAAAGGTCTTCACGATGAAAAAATTTTAGCGGATTCAATGTCTACTATTATGAGATTTTTTAACATTTATAGAAAAACACTTTGTATTGTTTTAGATAATGCTTCTAATAATACAAAGGCGATTGGTCTTTTAAAAAGAGAATTAAACCCTCCTCTAAAAAATATTTTTCATGTGAGATGTAGTTGTCACATTTTAAACTTAATTGTTAAGGATGGTCTTGTGTGTTTTGACGATTCTATTCAAAAAGTTAGAGAGGCGGTTGCGTTTCTTTTTGTAATGCTAATAGGGGAAGACTTAGAGATTTTAAAAATTGTTGTGTGGAAAATAACCTTAGACCTAAAAAAATTCAAGTAGAAATTGAGACTAGGTGGGAACTACACTTACATTATGCTACAACAAGCATATGAGTATAGGATTCCCATACAACAAGTTCACAACAAATATAATATTAATACTGATTGTTATACCCCGCGTTTTAAGAGTATGATCGCGACACGTGCTTCCTCAAAATTGACAATCATGTTGTCTCTACATAATTCAAACTCACGTTGATGGTATTATATTTCGTATTTTTGCACGTCGGATTAGTCGTAAACGGAGGTGGGGCCCACACATCGAGATTTTTAGGAACACGTGAAAAGTTATATTAAGCACACATGTGAAGTTGAACACAACTCAAGAAGGACCCTTGAGCCGAATCAAAGTGGAAGTCCTCCAAACGACTATTTTTAAGAAAACGTTTTCGGGTGACCTGACTTCGAGAGGCAAAAACGGTATTATAAGTTTGGAATTTGAAAAAATACCAAGAAATAGAAGTTATAGATAAGTGAATTAGCTTTCCCACCATAGGTCGTGGGTTCCCAAGTGACGTCGGTACAAGGAGATATGTACGTTTTAAGGTCGAAAGGTCAGTGGGCTAGGCCCAACTCGGGCCCAACCGGGTTAGGCCCATGACCCACGTTATATAAGTGATATTTTAGGCCTTCCCTTCTCATTTTAAGATCTGGAACAACCAGAAAATTCTGGAGAGAGATAGAGAAAAAGCCTTGGAGAAGAAAAACCAATTTTGACCAAAATTCGAGCCCCGAATCCCGAAGCCCATGAAGGGAAAAGTGTTGTACGCTGCGTTGTCTTCAATTTGAGCTAAAAATCAACCAAGGAGGAGGATGATAACGTGGTGGCTGAATGATTAAGGTATGGATAAGGTTCTTTTTCATTGCTAATAAGTTTATTTAAAGTTTTAACGGATTAGAACGGGGAAAATAGCGATATAAATTCGTCCGTTGGCATTGTGAATTATGGGATGAAATTTGAAGAGAATTTTGGATGAAAATAAATGTAGTTAACTTGTAGAATGTGGAGGATGTTGTTATTGATGTTGTTCATATGAATTCCGACTCCTTTACGGAAATAAAATTATTATATAAGTATAACGCAAATTTTTGGTGGGTTGAGAAATCTAGAAAACAGTGTGCGGGCTATTTTATGGCATACGTTGGTGTTGGAAATGGTATTAATACTATTGATATTATTGTTGTTGTTGATTGGTTGCTGAATTGTAATTTTGGGCTAGGCATATAAACGGGGGAGATGCTGCCGAAATTTCGGCAGATCATAAGTGAATTTATTTGAAAGACTAAGACAAGTGTGTGTGGAAATGAATCTAATGATTGTGTCGATCTTCTTGAATGTACACTAACAAGTTGGATGAATAAGCGTAGCTAGTAAGGCGCGGCACAGGTATGTTAAAGCTCGTCCCTTTTCTTTCAAAGGCATGATCCTTAGGTTGTAATTTCATAAATATTTCCATGTTTTCCTTATTTTCAAAAGTTAGAAGCTTGTGATTCTATGGCATGATTTCCTTTCTAATAACCCGTAAGCGTTTTCCAAAATGTCTTTACTTTCCTAAAACAAAGGCTCATGACTTTGTAAACTTTTATGGTTACAACGATGAATATGCTTTTGTAATGATAACGATGATGTCAAAAAGAGAATATGTCTAGGATGGTTATGACAAGAATGGTTTCATGTCTAAAAGTCTTAAGTTAAGGAGCCAATACGAATATAAGAACAAAGAGCTAGTCTTGATTTTAATTCTATTCCTTATTATGACTCTATTTTCTAAAGACTCCAAAGGGTATAAATTGATGTTTTATGAGGCTTATGACCTTACTCTACGTGTTCTCTTGACGCTATTCTTCATTGATAGTCTCGCCTTATAATACTAGTCCCTTCAAGGCGAGACATGATGATCCTGATTATTCCATAATGTAATCGGAGGTTACCGACCTTACGTCACTCCGATAATTATATGACTTTCTTTGGGTTCTCCTGCGTGCTGCTATATGATATATGTATACGTATATGTATATTGGGAAAGAGGGGAGAAAGGGTCAGAGCGCTATAGACGCTGATATATGTATATGTATACGTATATGGGGAAGATGGGAAAAAGGGCAGAGCGTTATATACGCGTAGCCACCTGATCAGTTGGTATGATATGATATCGTTGTTATACCCCGTTTTAACCGGGTTAATGTAGGGTACAACATATTGGTGATTCCTATTTTTGTTTATTTTAAGGAGTCTCCACCTAATTAATTTAACGGTGAATTAGGACACCTAAATGTTAACTAAGGTAAAGTTAAAACTAAACCTCTGTTAATAGTCTGCTTAACCAATGTGATTCTAGGTAAGAACTCTATATTATCCTAAAGGGAAGGGGTTAGGCATCCTTTAGAATCCGCTAACTACGGTTATCCAACCAAACTTAGGTTAATTACTTGAGAGTAAATATAATGCTTAAATTTTAAAATGGTTCACAAATGTTGCTAAAAGTTTAAAAGGAAAATAATATTAGTGAAAATAAGATTTACAGAAAATATAATATAAAAGAAAACTTAAAATGCCATTTTTTACAATGGGACTTATAAATGTCGCTAACACTTTAAATGAAAGTAATGATAATGTCATTTGAAATAATACTTGTAGAAAATATGATGTATTGCATAAAAGAAGAATTTAAAAGCTATTTGAAATAAAATTTGGACATGCTAAAGCCTTGAATGAAAATGTAATAATATTTTTGAAAATAAGACTTACAAAAACATAACGACTCGCCTACAACCTTTTAGCAAAATGTGAACTTTAGACAAAATTTTATATTATATCAATATGGTGATGTAAAAATACATAAACTTATTTTTCTTTAAAATGTGACGGATAGGGTCCGAGTTTTCTTTCTTTTATATCAATTATACTTGGCTAAAGAAGTGTATTATTGAATAAACTTTGAAAAATTGTTCATAGAACGTATTTGAACTTATATTTGCATGTTAGTGACGTTTTGGAATTTCTGGGATAGTGAGCATAAAACATGATTCTTTTAACTCAATAATATGTAGTCATGCTATTTTGAAAATCAATTATTCTATTAAAATAAATACTATAAATAATTTCAACATAAAAAGGGAATGAAACTTATGAAACTAATGTTACCCTTTTTTATTAACTACCCATCATATTAAAACTAAATCACTAATTCATTAGTATTCTTCTAAACTAAGAAAACAAAAACAAACAAAGAGTTAGTTGCATAATACAAATTAAATGCACACAAAAATAAATAAATAAATAGAGGAGTAGATAATTTAAATGGGCTCAGCCCATTTTGGATCTGCTACGATCTATTTGCTGCTGTTGCTATTGGGCTTAGCCCAGAAATTCCTTTTATTTGCTGTGGATGGGTCGACACGGGAGAGAGATTGCGTTGGGCTTTTGGCCCCAACACCAAGTGCGGAGAAGGACGAGTCTCTCGGACTCGTATATGATGGTCATGCATAAAATGAAAGGAAAAGGGATCAGTATACGATCAATGAATAATGTTAACATATGAAATATAAACTCAAAACAAATCGGCAGATTGTGTATATACTATGTATATTCAAGCATACTTCATGTATACACATTCATAGCTGTTTTAAATATAGGTATACCAGTAGTATGCCCAAATTGTTATACCCCGGAAAAAAATTTTGCGTTACCAAAAACTGTAGACGGCTTAGTATGGGCCAAAGGGAACGAAAATTCGAGAATCAAGTTCGGAATGAAGGTTGTGTTATAAGGAGGTAATAATAACATATATATGACATTTGGAGACCATATGGTGTAAACTAGTTCATATGTTATTTGACGAAAAGCACGCGTTGCTGCAAGCTAAGTGGGGTCCACACGTCGGATTTTTATAAAGGACATATGAATATACATAGGAGTAGTATATGGAAAGTTGATCA
Source organism: Lycium barbarum (assembly GCF_019175385.1). Classification (NCBI taxonomy): domain Eukaryota; kingdom Viridiplantae; phylum Streptophyta; class Magnoliopsida; order Solanales; family Solanaceae; genus Lycium; species Lycium barbarum. The sequence goes on from NC_083339.1 coordinate 148,664,941, forward strand.
AGTCCTAAGAAGGACCCATAAGCCAAAAATGGGCATAAGCCCTCTAAAAGGATGATTTAAGGAAATGTTTTCGGATGATCTGACTTGGAAGGGCAACAAAGGCATTATAAGTTTGGAATTTGGGAGAACTCCCAGAAATAAAAGTTGTAGATAATTGAATTAGTTTTCCAACCATAGGTCATGGGCTATCACACGATATCGGGATCAAAAGTTATGACCATTTTACTGAACGAAGGTCCAGTCGGAAAGTTTACTCTGCGCGATCGCGCAGAGGAAATTTATTTAACTCTGCGCGAACGCGCCCACAGGTAGCGCGATCGCGAAGAAGGAATTTTAAGTCGGTTCCAGCAGGACCGAAAATGACTATAAAAAGGGGGAGACCCCCTCATTTTCATCCAAACCCACGAAAAACACTCCAAAAACTCTCCAAAAATCTGGAGAGTTCTCCCCAACCCCCCAACCCAAAATTTAGCCCAAACCAGGTATAATTTCTCAATTCCAGTCCGGATAGCTTATAGTTTTCGCTGCAGAATCGTATGGTGGTGCGTTGTGGCATAAAACTAAAGTGGAAAAAGGGAAGATACAACAATATTAAAGGGAGAAAGGTATGAATCTCTTCTTATTTGTGTTAATACCAGTTTATTTACGAAGGAGACGCGATTAAATAATTATATACTGAGTTAATTAGTTATAAAAGTTGAAAAACAGCGTGTGGTCTGTTTTATGAGATATTTTGGGGCTGGAAATGTTATAATTGATGTTGGTATTGTTGTTGTTGTTGTTGGTTGCTGAATTAAGAATTTGGGCTAGGCATATAAACAGGGGAGATGCTGCCCGATTTTCGGCAGAATATAAAATAGTATAATTTGAATTATGGCACAAGCGTACGATGAAAAGGCTAACATTAGTGTGAATTATCTTAAATGTAGACTTACAAGCTCGGACACATAAGCGTAGCTAATAGGACGTGGAACAGGTATGTTAAGGCTATTCCTTCTTTCATTTTGGCATGATCCTTGTTGTTATTCATTCCATAAGTACTCCATATGATTCCATTCTTAGACGAGTAAGGTCTAAATGTTTCTTGTGATGGTTTATTGATATTGTACTCCTATTATGTTTCGAAGGGAACACCCATAAGATGCCAGTTGAGATGTGTATTACTAATGATTTCGATGAAATTAGTTTTATACTAAAGGAAACATAAAGTTAGATTTTCAAAACCACTCCGAAGGGGGTGCGAGATTTTACTATTTAGCTTTTCAAAACCACTCCGAAGAGGGTGCGAGGTTTTACTACTTCATTTCATTTACGACTTATGTTTACTTTCTATACCATCATTATTATTATGCCGGAAGCGGCATGCCCGAAGAGGCCATCATTATTATTATGCCGGAAGCGGTATGCCCGAAGGGGCCATCATTATTATTATGCTGGAAGCGGCATGCCCGAAGGGGCCATCATTATTATTATTATGCCGGAAGCGGCATGCCCGAAGGGGCCATCATTATTATTATGCCAGAAGCGGTATTCCCAAAGGGGCCATCTGTCACGACCCAGCCCCGTGGGCCGCAACTGGCGCCCTAGTTGGGCACCCTGACGTACGTATTCAATCGAATCTCAAACAATTAGCATATACGTCCATAAACACTATATGCCGTCTCAAACTATTTCAAACTGTATCAGACACATTTCAGCGCAAACATACACATATACATATATCAAAAGCCGACAAGGCTATCAAATGGCACAACGGCCCAAAACACATATACGAATGCACGCCGACAAGGCTGCCATAACGAATGGGATCATACCAAACACACCCATACAGAAGTAGACACACACACCCACAAATACGTCTACAGACCTCTAAACAGACCAAACGGATCATATGGCAAAACAGGGCCCCGCCGTACCCCTGAACAAATATATACATATGCATCAAACAAGTATATATACCAAAATGTAGGCTCCGGAATAAGAGGAGCACTCCAAATAGCAGAAGAGGGTGTCCTAAACTGGTGGATCACCAAACTGTGCGTCTGTACCTGCGGGCATGAAACGCAACCCCCCGAAGAAAGGGGGTCAGTACGAAATATGTACTGAGTATGCAAAGCAGAAAATACAGAAACAAATCTGAGGCATAAACGAAATAGTAGTACAGAACATAAGTATAAATCCAATATATCAAAATTTGTTTACTTTCAAAAATATGTAAGTCATGCGTAGGGTACAGAAGAATATGGTCGCCCGCCCGTCGATGGCGCCATAACACATCATAACACCAGAATGTTTCAAATCTCCGTATCCCCATCACATATCACATCACAACATAACGCCATACACAGCATAACACCAAATATATGTGGAACCCGACCCTCTTTTGCGAGTAGCTCGGTGAACCATAAACACAGCATAACTCCGGAGTATATCAAAGCGCGCACGATAATAGAACCGGCGAAAGATATAACAGAACGCACGAGCAGAGTCATGAGTAACCATATGCATAAAATCATTATCATAGACTCAAATATAAGTAAATGACCATACTTGTAATTCGAAATGATAATCATACCAAATTCTTTCAAAAGTCGTCCGAATTACATAACGGAAAGTCGCGGGACCCACGGATGGGTATTGACCCAAATCGGGCCCGCCTATGGAAAATATACTCATTATATGCCATATAAACTTCTACAAAAATATTGAAGCAATCCGAGCCTTTCGGTGAAAGATATGGCGTTCACAAATTACGAAATTCTTTAAAGTGAAACCTTTTTATGCAAAGTTCAGAAAGCGATTATTTCAAAGACATAATGGTTCATATTTCATCAAATCATACATAAGAGTGCCAAGGAATATTTATAAGGCTCATAACATGCTCGGATTTCGAATCTTAGAATTTTCTTCAAGGCTTATAATCTAGCCTATTGAAAACTAAGGCATGCCAAAAGAAAGAAGGGTTGCGCTTTACATACCTGTTAGCGACTATTCGTAACCCGTTCGTCTCGTCGCTCTTTTAGCCTATTTATATAAAAGTAACGTTATCGTTAGTAACTATATTATCTAGTTTACAAATCCATAGCCTATTTCTTATCGAACCTATATTCCAGCTTATACATATTCTCGTTTAAAATTTTCTATTATCTAAAATTTAGCGAAAATCCGGCAGCACTTCCCCAGTATTTCACCTATCCAAAATTTCCAATTGCTCTCCTGTTGACGCAGAAATACCAACAACAAAAATACCAATAATTTCATATCAAATCAGAATTAAATCCATTCTTAAATCATTTCCAAAACAACCCAATATACATCCGTATACCAATACTTGTATACACTTCTTTATTTTGGTATATACATAATATAACAACAAACATAATAACACCAACTACAGCCAATCCCACGATATTTCAGCCCACAAAACAATTCATAACAACCACTAAACAACCCACATGATAACAATAATAATTTATCCGATTTCCAATATAACTTTCGTAGGTCTCATCTCACAATTTAACTTTAATCGGAATGAGTTTAAGTATACCTAGGAGAGAATAATTCTTACCTTATATGTCCAGAGATAATCTTCTTCCACTTTACTTCAATTCAGAAAAAAAAATCTCCAATTTTGCTATGATCCAGAGGAAATCGTGATAGAATTACGAAACCGATATGTGAATAGTTTTCAAATCGTGATTTCTTTCTCGTTGTTGTTGCCCAAAACTTGGTCCTATTTTTATTTCCATTTGAACACGCTAGGGAACATTCTGAAGATGGAATATGAGTCCTACACTTTAAGAATTGTTTTAACTTAAAAGGAAAGGTGCATAATATTTATTTATAGACGTGGGGTCCATCCCCTTTATCCTTTGCACTAGATAAAGACACCTAGTCATTTTATGTAATGATATATGTGTATATCAGATTCTTCATGATGTTTCTCCTTACAAACTTCCACGTGCATGTCTATCTAGACACTTGTCCAAGTAATTACTTTAATTAATCATTTTGTCTTCAACTATAACCAATTATCCACATAATTAATTTCTTGATCTCAAATTACTTAAATAGTAATCATTTTTAATACACTTCATATTCATTATCATGATCATGTGACATAGCAGTAGTCCATAGTCCCTCTTGGTACACACAAAATATTATTTCCAATCACCATCATTCCACTTTCGAGTCCTAAATAATTTCGGGACGTCATTCCTTTTACACATTGATCTCTTGATTCCCATACTTAAATATGACCAAATCCTCGAGGTTCATATAAATTTGCTCATGTTGGACGGTCAAATTTCCAGGTCCATTATTCGGGATATTATAGCTTGGACCGTATTTCATTCAAATAAATTTTGAACCTCGACGAAACTTATTTTCTTCAATTGGTTTAACTTCAAATCCTTACGATACATACATACCATCACTTTAATCACCTATAAGCTTGGGGGACAACCTCGTGTCCGTTACTAATATCATTTAACTCGCACACTTCCCAACGTATGAAAATACGGGATCTAACACCATCATTATTATTATGTCGGAAGCGGCATGCCCGAAGGGGCCATCATTATTATTATGCCGGAAGCGGCATGCCCGAAGGGGCCATCATTATTATTATGCCGGAAGCGGCATGCCCGAAGGGGCCATCATTATTATTAAGCCGGAAGCGGCTGCCCGAAGGGGCCATCATTATTATGCCGGAAGCGGCCGTCCGAAGGGACTATTGTGATACTGTATTTATATTGTGTATTCTAGAATTTGTGTGTGCTGTATTTATATTGTGCATGCTAGAATTTGGGTAAAGGCCACAGGATTTGGTTCAGAATGCTGTTTCAGGTTACTCTTTTATCTTATGACATGTTCTATGTTCCATACAGTTATTATTCATGTCTTACATACTAAGTACATTGCTCGTACTGACCCCCTCTTTCTTCGGGGGCTGCGTTTCATGCCGCGCAGGTACACCCAGATGAGTTGAAGCTAATATAGGAGATATTCCAGCAGAGTTGGCAAGCTCCACTTGATCCTGGAGTGCTACCGAGTCAGAGTACATGTGCTACGATGTCTGATAAATGTTAGAGACTTTGCAGACAGAGTCGTGGGTATAGGATGTCGGTATTGTGAATGGCTCCACTAGCCTATGTGTCATTTTATGTGATGTTATACAATCCATATGATCACAGATTATATTGATTGAGTACGATGAATTTTTTTTTTTGAAAGCTTTACTATGTTTTCCACTCCTTATTAATGCAAGAGTCTAAGGAAACTAAGTACGTAATAAGAGTCAGCGTGTTCGCTCGGCTCCGAGTATGGGGTCGGGTGCCCATCACACCCTAGTAAAGTCGGGGTGTGACACAAATATACATAACCAACTGAAATATACTTGCAACGACGCACAGAATTTAAACAACACCAAATGATAATATAGACTATACATTACACAAGTGATGTACATATACATTAAGTATACTTCGTGTACACAAGTGAAGTTAGAAAGCAGAAACAAATGCAGGGCCTGGAGTATTTATTCAAATCAGTGATATTTCACCAAAGTATAGTAATCTGTTTCTTCTAAGAAGGCAGCAAAGTTATAATAGCAACCATTATATCAAGTGTAACATATACACTCATTTTAAGCACTAATCCATTAAGAATACTTTAAGAGTGATCAGGATGCTTGACTGCAAATAACATCAACAAAATGCAGACAAGGAAGAACCGAAATGCTACAGTTCAGAAGATACCCCAGCTACAGGCAAAATAAGTCCTGGACACCTAACATGCATAATACACTTAGAGAAACATGTATATGGGAAACTTGAAGGATCATTTGGAGTTTGCACATTCAATCTTTTACTCAGCTCTAGTACTTGTGATGTGTGATCAACTGATGACCAAACTGCAATTTTGTGACACACAAAGAAAGAAAGCTGGAACTAAACATAGATAAAAATGCATGTTCAGGCTTCACACTAAGACCAGTTCTGGAAGTGGGAGCCAGCTGATGGCACAATGCAACACCAAAAAGGAATCTGTATGGTTTAAGTTCACTTACTACTTAAATGTAATCATCAACTAACCACTTCAAAGCAGCTGAACATAGGAGTTACAAACACAGATTCCAAAGAAAAATTATACTTCAACCAAAATGCACTTAGTTCTAATTTCGAAATTGGGAGCAGCAGTCTACTCAACTAATAAAACTAACATAACAACAGTTCAAGAACATTTTTTGACTCCAGCAACCCACCACAGAGGAATCATTTTTGTAGGTCAAACACTTAGGTCACATATGACTCTAACTTAATTTAAACAGGTACAGACATGTCTCAGGCAGTCAAAATCAATTCATACACTAGTTAAAAAGGGGACAAAGAGCTGAATACACTTAATCATGGTATCAAACAGGAAAGTTTTATGCATCACCTAATTAACCATAATGATCAAATCCAACACTCAATAATCCAGATTTGACATAAACACTTAATAGGCTGACCAATAAAGTCTTCAGACACAATGTTTCAGTTTGAGATGTGAGGCAAACTCTTTAAATTTGGACAGACTAGAATCTCAACCGAACATATACTTGGGCTTAGGAAAATTATTTGATAATATACTATTTGTGGTGACATAACATATTTAAGGGATTTTCAAGAAAACCAATTCAAATATCAATTTGCTGTTATAACTAAAACTGACTGCCTAACTATACATTCAAGTATGAGAGAAGAACAATCAGATTTTAACTTTTTGAGCATGTTGGAATAGGAGGGATAAAGTAGACAGAATTCCTTCCATTTCAATTTCATAAGCCTAGCAACCACTAGATCGAACTTGAATCATTGATTTAGACTAGACGTACTAATGAATCAAATGATGAACCATATAATCATTTTATTAAACACATAATGCAGCAGAAGACAACCAGTTAAGCACGGCCCAGAAATGTAAACACATGGACATCATCCATAAACATATGGTTAAATGACACTCAAACTAATCGAGTCCACAAACACATCAACGCTTAACTGACTGATTTCATGAGAATTCACAGATTGACCAACTACTTGAATAAAATGGCAAAGGACCAAACCGGTCATGATTGAGCAAATACTGTTAGCATTTAGCGATTTCCAGGGGCGGGTTCTAAATTTATATCTATTTGCCCAAAATTAGTTAGGTACACTCATGTGAACCAACATCAACATCAAAACAAACCAATTAATCCACACATGGTCAGCAACTAACAACTTAACAATAATAATTAAACCCAAAACAGACTTATTAAGACTAATCGTAGACTAATCTTAAACAGACGCAACCAAATATTAAGCATACGGACATAAACAGTAAATTGAAGGCAATTATGCTAAACGGAGGAAAGCTTACCTTCTTCAGGTGCAGCGAAGTGAGGCTTTGAGTCTCCGATCTACTTCGAAACACTACCAATCCTGAGTTTGCACATACTCAGATCCGAACAAATACCAAAAGCAGAAAAAAAATAGAAGAGGATTTAGTATTTTGGGATGATATCAAGATAATTTTAGAACTAATATTTTAAGGGAACTGGAACGGTTAAAAGTTTATATTTTCAAGAGAAAGGTGGTGATTCGAGAACTGTTTTCAGAGGGGTTTTTCAGCGATTCCCAGCCTTTCAAACTTGGGGAATTTCATGAACCGAAAAATCTCCTCTCGGTTCTTGGGGGGGGGGGGGTTTCACCAATCAAAAAATCTTCTCTCTGGGGAATTACATGAATCAAAACCGACCGTATGGGAAATTACATCAATCCAAAAAACCCCTTTTCCGATTCAACTAAACAACTATTTATAGGTTTTTTTTTTTTTAGGTTTTGTGCTGAAGAAAGAGAGAGAGAAGCGGGGGCAAAGAGAAGTGGGGACACAGAGGCGTGGGGGACAGAGGCGTGAGGGACAGAGGGGAGTGGAGGCGGCAGAGGGGGGTGGGGGGTGTCAGAGAGGAGCCTGGGAGAGAGAGTGTGGGTAGAGAGAGAGAGGGGAGGGAGACGAAGGCAAAGGGAAAGGAGAGGAGAGAGCTGCGGCTGCTCTCTATCTTTTTGTTAAGGATGAGTTTTAGGGTTTTAATAGTAGTGGGCCGGGTCGGGTCAGTTTGGAGGAAGTGGGCTGGCGAGTTGGTTAGGTAATGGGCTGGTTGAATTAAAATGTGGGCTTGGAATAAAATGTGGACTGGTCTGAAAATTGGGTTGAGGTGAATTAAAATGGGTAATGGCCTATGAAAATTGTTTTGGGTTAATCCAAAAATATTGGGGGTGAATTGGGCTCGTATTGGAATTAATAATAATAATAATAGCTAGTAACTGTAATAGAATAATGAAACGTCGGTATTGATAAGAGGCTAATAATTATAGTAAAATATAAGTATTTTTTAATTTTTCAAAAAATATTAGAAGCGTGAATAGGTATTTCGGAGGAGAGGCGGGACAAAATTGGGTGTCAACAATCGTCCCGGACGCGGGATATGTGGTTAAATGGATCGGTTGCCGACGCCTCGACAATATGATATGATATGTTCTATTTTCTATATATATATATATGAAAAAGGAATGAATGTTTTTCAAAGAAAGTAAAGTATGATATATATATGGGGTTAAATGGATCGGAGCCAACACCTCGGCAATATGACATACCAAGCATGCAGGGTATCCGCCTAAGCGGCACTCAGATGTACAGGTTACTCTTTTACTTCATGATATGCCCTATGTTTCCGTTTTGTTACTGTTCATATTTATATTCCTTACTTTGTTACTATTCATGCCTTACATATTCAGTACATTGCTCGTACTGACCCCTCTTCTTCGGGGGCTGCGTTTCATGCCGCGCAGGTACACCCAGACGAGCAGAAGCTAGTATAGAAGAGGTTCCAGGGAAGTTGGTAGACCCCACTTGTTCCTGGGAATGCTGCCGAGTCAGAGCCTGTATGCTAGGATTTCTGGATTGATGTTAGAGACTTTGCAGACAGAGTCGTGGGTATAGAATGTCGGTATTGTAATCGGCTCCAGCAGTCGATATGTCATTTTGTGTTATGTATCAAAGTCCATGAGATTACAGATTCTATTTGAGTTGAGTACGATGGAAAAGAAAGAAAAAAAAAATTCTGAAAGCTTTATTATGTTTTTCATTTCTTATTGAGGTAAGAGTCTAAGGAGATTAAGTAGGTAATAAGAGTCAGCGGGTTCGCTCGGCTCCGAATATGGGGTCGGGTGCCCATCACACCCTAGTAAGGTCGGGGTGTGACACTGATGATTGGTTAAATTTTACGCATTGGGAAGATGTTAAGGAATGTGTTGAACTCTTAGAATTTTTTTATAATGCAACTCTTGCTTTTTCTAAACAATTCTATCCCACGGTAACGGGAATTTTAGCCTACTTAGCGAAAATAGCTAGAGTTTAACAAGAGTATAAATATAAACCCGGTTATCAAGCGGCTATTTTTGATATGACAATAAAATTTAAGAAGTATTTTTTTCCCATCCCAATTTTATTTATATTGGGTTCTCTTTTAAATCCTTGTTTAAAAGTATCTTATACTAAAGCATTGATTAATCAAATTTATACAGTTTTAGAAATTGAAGAGGGAGTTCAACCATCTTTAGCTGAAGCCGAACTCGCTATTGATGCAGAGTTTCGAAAAGTTTTTACTCATTATTCTAATTTGGAAGAACATGCTACACCCGTTGCTCCACGCCCTACTACTTCTCAAAGTAGCAAAAAGGGCTTGTCGGGTTTGTCGCATTTAAAAGTTTTACATTCACATCTAACTCCTTCTTGTAATGCAAACTTTGATGAATATAACTTTTATTTGATGTAGCCAAATGTGGATATCAAGGAACTAGATGAATTGGACGTCTTAGCATGGTGGAAGAAGTACAAGGCAAGTCATCCGATACTCTCAAGAATGGCTCGAGATATCCTTACGGTTCAAGTATTAACCGTGGCTTCGGAGAGCACATTTAGCCAAGGAAGACAACAAATTGGAGACCATAGACACTCATTATTCGGCTTTAGCTTGCAAGTACTAGTGTGCATTCGCGATTGGATTAGATCGAAGCGACGCAACCAAAACTTAGAAGCAGAGGAAGGCGAAGAGGAAGAGATTGAAGATTTGATAGCAAGTGGAGCGGACCAAATGGAAGACTTTGAAGATATCTCCATGGTCGAACATGATATGGGGAAATTAACCAAATGATTGAGAATTGGTAAATTTATTATTCTACTATTTCTTTGCAACTCATATATTATTTGCAAGTTAAAAAAAACTACAACTTGCAAATAAATGTTATCCAAGAATGAATAAAATATATGGCTCATTGAGTTTTCTTCTATTTACTCGTGTTCATATTTTTACTTATATTAAGTTAGGAATATACCTAAAATATACTTATAATCTACATCTACTTAAATTAAAAACTAGAAAGTTATATACTTGAAAAATAACTAAAATATACTAAGAATATACTTATAATATAAATATACTTAATTTATAAAATACAAATTTATAAACTTAGAAAAAAATTAAGCTATAAATAACTTAAGTTATAATATATAAGTATATATATTATACATATAACTTAAACATATATATATATATAAGTTATAAGTCAATATATTATACATATAACTTAAACATATATATATAAGTTATAAGTCAATATAGTATACATATAACTTAAACATATATATATATATATATATATATATATATATATATATATATATATATAAAAGTTATATAACCTAAGTATATTGATATATATAAGTATATTCTTAGTATATTTTAGGTATATGTGGTATAACTTAAGCATATAACTTAATATATATATATATATATATATATATATATATATATATGCTGTATTGCTGTTAGTCAGTAAATATATAAACCTTACTTATAAACTTATATAACATATGTAAATATACCTACAATATACTAATAAATACTATAATATATATATAATATACAAAAAAAAAAAAAAAGGTTTTTGACACTTTTGAACCGGACCGGTCCGGTTTAGGTTATTTAACCGGAACCGGTGGCCGGTTCTGGTTTTTAAACCGAAAACCGGCCGGTTTGATAATCGATTACCGATCCGGTCCGGTTCAAACAGGTTAACAGGCTCAGGGGAAATACATAACACAACCCGCATTATCTTTATGATGCTCATTTCCTTTCACAATTCAAAAAATGCAGGGACTTTTCTTTTTTTATTATTAAAAAGGGTTAATTTATGAGTTAAAAAAGTCCGCGATAACTACAGCTTTCATTTGATGGTGACCAATTAACATGTGATACAGCAAAAAGAAAAGTCAACATTTCGGCACAGGGGTTAGTTTTCCTTAGTACTAGTTCAGTAAGTCAGTGGAGAACAGTTAATGCAAGTTGAATACGTCATGAGGGGATAACTAATTAACAACCTCTGCTATGTATTTTTACACATCAAGCTGTTGAACTTATAGAAATACATGTGTAACACAATCTCCTTCCTTAATGAATCAATATATATAATCACATGTACTTATAGTTCATTTTTCTTATATATGTTCTTTTCTTCTCGTTACTACGTGTTATCACATGAACTCATTAGCTCTCGCTTATTTGTGTTGAATCTAGCTAGAGGTTCCCAGCTTGACCTTGGAAACTTTTGATTTTCATGTAACGTGCTAGTTCAAATAACACACTATTTCATTTCGAGCATTCAAATGCAGGTTAATAAACTTATGTGCCAGCAAATGCACCTTCTCCACCATGTTCTAAAGTTTTGCAAATTTATTCGTATCTAACAGTGCTGACATCCTCAAGGTGGATCAGTTTCAATCTTGAACCATGGGCTTAGTAAGTTAGACAATATGAAATGTTCTGGTTGGCCCTAAGAACCTTCCTTGATGTTTTGATTGAAGATTTTGAACGAGAACAAACGATAAGAAAAAAAAAAACAAATACGATTTACTAATTTTATGCTTAAAATTTACAACCTTGCTTCTTCCGTTTATGATTTAGGCCTTAGGGAAACAACTACACGAAGAGCAATAAAATGTTACTGTCGAGATCTTACTTTATGATAATATCGATAAACATAGAAGAGCTTGGCGCAATTCAAAATCATATGTTAGTAATGGCATGAGTTTAATAAAGTCAAACCTCTTATATTACGGCATCGTTTGTCTGTATATTTTTTATTGCAATAGCAAAATGATGTTATAATGAACATATAATAGTAACATAACATGAATAATTAATTTCAAATAAAACTTAGCCATTGGTTTCAAAAAAAAAAAAAAAACTTAACTATTATAGTGAAACGTTGTTATAGAGAGGTCTGACGATATATTGTCCTTGGCAATTCTCCTGAACAGCCATCGGATTAGGTGTATTTGATTTCATCAAATTTTCGATCTTAATTCAAGTAATAACTAAATAATATGGGAGTGAAGTTTTAAATTACAAAAGAGAAATCCATATAAAAATAATTATTATTCCGCAGATGAAGCACCAAGCAATGTGGGTCTTGCATGAATTAGCTGGAGTTGCATAATATCATAATGGCATAATCCCACACACCATTTGGATTGTATCTCTATTCTTAGCTAGGGTTGTTCACGGTTTTGGTTAAAATCAAAATCAAATTGAAAATTTAACCAAATCGAATAAAAAAATCGACATTTAATTTGGTTGGTTTGATTTGATTTTAAACTTTAAAAACCGATAATATTTGGTTTGGTTATGGTTCTATTAAAAAATAACCGAACCAAACCGATAAATTATATACATAAATTTTATAATTATTTATATGTATAATATTAGTTTTTCATAAATAATTATAAATATTTTGTACCTTTTAATCATTAATTTAATTTTTGATCTACTTATTTCACATGATTGTTTAAGCCTCATGTTTTTAAGAATATGTCCAAGCCCATGTCTTTAAGTCTTTTAACTATTTTAAGTGTTAAGTGTAAACCTACTAACAGAAGCTCACGTTAGAGTAATGTCTTTAACTTAAATTTTTAGGCCTTTCTTTATTAGCCCTTTGATTTTAGGTTGTTTTTTTTTTTTTTCGAATTTATACCTTTCTTTTTCCTGGTCTGAATGGGTCCTACACTTCAAATATTTTTCATATGAAAAGGACAGAGGTTGTAGATTTGGAGGTTCTTATAGAAGATACATCAGTAACATCAGCATTTGCTGCAACTGAAGCACATGGTAATGCCCTAATACTTTTTCCGTGGGTAATCCTCCTAAAAAGCAGAAAAGAACAACTCCTTGTAGTCGAAACCCTAGCCTTGGGGATAATGATAGAAAAACATCTGAAGTTTGGGATCATTACACAAAGTTTTTTTTCAATAAAATGGGAGAATTGAGGACAAAATGCAAGTACTGCCCCAAAGTTTAGGATCATTACACAAAGTTTTTAATTTCATATATTTTCATTTTAATTTTAGGTAGTCTTTATGTTTAGTTAATATGTATATTTGTAACAACAACTAAAAGCTCCTATGCTCTACTTTATTTCCAGATATGTGTATTAAGATGACAAAAATGGTGCAGCCACTACTAAGTTAGTTTTTAGCTCTATATGTAACAGTTTAGCAACTTTTGGGTAACTTGAGTACTACACTATCACTAATAGTGAAAATATTTCTATGATGTATGTTTCACCTTAAACTATAAATAAAAGTTATCGTTTGAACAAAAAAAAGACATGACTTTTTCAACTTTTTAATGTTTTACTGATAAGTCTCATGACTGCTAGTCATAAATCGAAAAATCGAACAAAATCGACAATAACTAAACCGGTGGTTATTATTTTATTTGGTTTGGTTATGATTTTAGATATTTAAAAACCGACTAAATTGGTTTGATTATAATTTTAATCAATAACCGACTCAAATCGAACCATGAACACTCCTATTTTTAGTCAATAAAAAGATAATATAAGTGTATATATCAATATCTAGACACTTGGGCACATATCCAAGTATATCTATGGCCCACTATAATAGTGGTTAATTCCAAAATAGTAGGACACTTGGCAAGAGTAAGAAGAATCATTACGCACAAAGGCAAATATAGGTGCTAATGTAACCATCAAAAGGGAATTAAAACTAGATCGTAAAGTTAATTTTCATATATATAAGTATATAACAATCTCATCGAATATGGTTTCTCCCTTGCTGTAAATACTTCATCTTTGAGATTATTAGTGATGTGACTGAAAGGACTTCTCATGAAAGCTAAGTTTGCCGACTCTTTGCCATTAATTGCTTTGCGTGGTTATTATTGATGTAATGTTAAAAAGACCTTTGAGTTAGACACACTTGTGATTATCATTGCATGGCTCAATCACAACAACATCCGAACTATATACTCCCAAGACTTTTTATCTAAGAGCACAACGTATAATGTGGGGACTAAGCGTCCATCATAGGTTTGAACATTGTCACAATCAAAGTTAAAAATTAGGAGCAGGCATGCATCGAGTTTTGAAATATTCGCTACTAGCCCTCGGGATTTCTCGACTAGGGAGGGATTTAGAGTTTACCGAGAGTTCGGGTGAACATCCTCGGCAAAAAATTACATTATATATAGAGAGTAAATTTCTTTGTTTATATACATATATTAAGTCTTGAATATCCTGAACAAATGTAAAAAATTAACTCAAGCGGTCCAGGCAGGGGAAAAATTACAGTGTATTTTTAAAATTAAAATTATTTTATTATGTACATATAGTAGTTATTAAACCCCCTGACTTCTTCGTGTATTTACTTTTTAAAATTTTTGAACCCCCTAGATGAAAATCCTGACTTTGCCACTGGGTCCATGATATTCAAAATTGTTTCTAGTGTCCTACGTTTAATTCCCAAGGAAAACATTATTTTTTATATTTAACTTTTATTATTTTACCGAAACAGTGAATGAAAATCCTAGACCCGCCACTATTCTCGACTATCCAAAAGGAAAAATAATTTCAAACTATAGACATCGACATGGGATCGACTATACCAGCTTCATTAGCTGAAAAGAAATCTAAATGGTGAAAACCGAAAAGAAAAGAATATATGAAAGGGGAACAGGGTACGACTTTATGCCTTTATTCATACTTTCATGTCAACTATGCGATTATGGGGAGATTCATTCAATAAATTTAGATTCACTCGTATTCGGATACCCCACCCTTCTTCCACCTTATGCCACCAATACACTTACATCTTAATGTCACCTTCATGATTTTTCTACTGGCAGCCCAAAGCTTATTTTGCAATAAATATAAGAGAAAAGTCTCTGCTTATTTCTTCGAAAACGAGTGATTATTTTCTTTTCTTTTTAGAAATCAAAACGAGTTATCCTTGTTTTATCGTTGCGGTCATAAAAGCAAACTGGACGCCCAGGATTGACGTGGCTCTGGTTTTGAACGAGCCCAACTCTTAAGAAAAGTCCAAGTAAATAGAATAGAATTGATCAACAAATTGTTACCAAACTCCGCGTGTTAATTTTTTAGGCCTCAATCCATTTAACTTGTTGTTTTACTGGGTCTTCGTTGTTCACTGATGACCTCATCCATTAATTTCTAAATCTTTTTTATACCTAGAAATCCTGAGGGACAGTGACACACGATTCAAAGCTCGGAAAATAACCAGCCCGTCACTTTAGCACTTAAATACCTAAGCTTTTGTTTGTGACGGAATGTGTGCCTAAGCCCAAGCACCGGGAGTATTACTATAATAAACACAACAATCTTCCAACCAGACAAGAGGTATCAATTCACCGAATAGCAGAATAGTACAGAAAACATAACAACTAAGCAACTGAATGATACCCAATTATGGATAATGAGAATTAATCTAGTAATCACGAATCAGTGCCAACAAGGAGTACTACTTATCGTGGATACATTTAAGAAGATTCCTCTCTTTTCAGCCTTACAGACAGTATACCCCCAAATGATCTAAGTTTAGAAGTATCATCATCTAAAATTAACCAAGCAAGCAAAATCTATTATGGGTAAGTACTACCTAAACCAGTATCTACCCGAACTGCAAATCAACAAAGGGATTCTCCTAAGCAGGCAAAGTATATAAAGTGACAGACAAATATTCGGAAATAGAAAAGATAAAGCAGCCTAGTAAAGTCTATAACAGCACACAAAGAGCTAAACAATGCCTACTTATCTTTACTAACATTACCAAATCCCATTCAAATTTACTACTTATCTAACAAGGCAAAAACGAGTATTACTCTCACCTGTTCGTAGGGACTAGAGTTGCAGCTTTCTTGCTAGTATAGCATCA
This sequence comes from Lycium barbarum, assembly GCF_019175385.1. Taxonomy (NCBI): domain Eukaryota; kingdom Viridiplantae; phylum Streptophyta; class Magnoliopsida; order Solanales; family Solanaceae; genus Lycium; species Lycium barbarum. Next base: position 148,681,276 of record NC_083339.1, read on the forward strand.
CTTTTCAGCGTTGGCATGTTCTTTTCTTTAATTTTTTTTTTTTAATTTTACATTTACCAAGTTCTTGCTAGTTGCTACGGTTCTCTCTCTCATAAAGCTTTTTTTTTTTTCCTCTTTGTACAAAAAGTTTCCCCCAATTAGCATACAAAGATCTTCTGAAAAATTAAACTAAATCTATCTCAATCAGAACATGCTTTAAACTAATTCATAAGGTCTAGAGAAACTTTAACCCCTACCTATAAAGACAATTGATTGCTTTACCACCTTCACCAAATCTAGCAAAGCCATACCAATAGATGCACAAATCCAACACAAAATCACCACACAAATACAAGCAAAAATGGATATTTCATCCTTAAGGGAAAGAGAGAACTGGAGCCCGTTTGGATTGGCTTTTTTTGAGTGTTTGGCTGGCCAGCTTAAAGTCATTTTGTGCTTAAAATAAGCTCAAAAAAATAATTGGACCCATTTGACTTAGCTTATCTAAAACAGCTTATAAGCCAAAAAAAATAAGTTAGACTACCCCAACTTATTTTTTTTTAGCTTATAAGCCCATCCAAACAGGCTCCTGGAAAGCTTTCTTTTTTCAATGCCTTATAGCTAAATATGTCCATAGCTTCATTTTTTAGATGAAAAACATATATCCAAATATAACCAGATGTCATTACTTGAATCTCTAAGTTTAGCAAAGCCATACCAATAATAGATGCACAAATCCAACACAAAATCATCCTACAAATACAAGCAAAAATGGAAATTTCATCCTCAAGGGAAAGAGAGAATTGGAAAGCTTTCTTTTTTTCAATTTTCTTGGTCATTTCTCTTCAACATGAGAGGATGCTTTACAGCTAAATATGTCCATGGCTTAATAAAAGACTTCATTTTTGAAATGAGAAACATCTCCAAATATTACCATGAATTGAATATGTAAGTTGGGGGCAACCCATAATTTCTACTTTCCTTTCTCCTGATAAAAGAGTGTAACAACACAACAATTGTTGATGATCAGCTAAAAATGGAAAGACTCAACCTTTCTTATCATAAACCAGCCCCATTTCTCCAATATTTCTTTCTCCAGAAATAAAAATCCAACCCAACCAGCGCTTCACCACCACCACCCATAGAGTAACAACATTTAAGATTACACAAAATAAAACCAGAAATTAAGTAAAAACAAAAGAGAAGGGCTTGAATTTCTCCGAACCTAAAACGTCAAGAAGACGAAAAATGAGGTGGCGGTGGTGGTAACATGCTGCTATTATTGGTAGTCCCCGGGCTATTCCGTGTAATAAAAGGGTGGCACAACAGCTGCACAGCGGTCCACCTTCTCGCGGGATCTCTCTGCAAACAACACGCGATGAACTCCCTAAACTCCCTGGAAGCAGTTACCGGTGCCTGAGGTGGCTGGGACATACAAATAGCACACATAAGACTAGCCCAATCACCTTGTCTGCCAACCGAAAAGGGAAACCTTCCTAAATAAAACTCCAATATGCTCACACCCAAACTCCATATATCGCCAGCATATCCATCATACTGTCCATGATTCAGATCCGTGTTAATTCTCTCAGGACTCATATAAGCAATAGTACCAACAGATGAATTACAAGGATCCATAGTTTGAGCTAACACCCTGGAAACCCCGAAATCAGCGATCTTAACCTCACGTCTCGAGTTTATAAGCAAATTAGAAGGTTTGATATCTCTATGCACAATCTTCCGACGATGAAGATAATACAACCCGGATAGAACCTGTCGGGTTAGATCCGATAGAGCTGGTTCATCAGGGACAGGGATCCCTTCTAAGGAACCTTTATCCATGAACTCTAGCAAAACCTGGATTTCCCCGTTATGATCAAACATATCGTGACAACGAACAACGTTAGGGTGGTCAACGTCACGGAGAATCTCAATTTCACGACACATCTGAAGACGAACAGAGTCCTCGTGGTTACCGTAAATGACTTTGAGAGCGTAGAGTCTACCGGTAGGGCGATGTAGGACTTTGTACACGGTACCACCAGTGCCACTACCGATACGGTTGATACGTTCGAGTTCCGAGAAATGTAAAGGGGTGGGTAGTGGGGATGATGACGTGGACGAAGCTGACGTGGGGGGTAAGGGGAGGGGTACGGCCAGGGCGGGGTCACGTTGGGGGAGGGGTAGGGTTAAATCGGTACGACGGCGAGGGCGCCGGGGTGGGGGCATGGGGGAGGGCGTGGTGGACGAGGTGGCGGAGGGTGGGGGTGGTTGAAGAGGTCGCATGATTGATTGGTTTTTTTTTTTGTGAGGGAAATGGGGAGAAAGAAAGATAGTATTTGATTGTCTTTTTTTTCTTTTTCTTTTTCTTTTTCGCTGTCCAATTATAAAGAGAGAGAAATGGGAGGAAATGGAAATGAAGGAATTTTAGGCTGTAAGCTGGAAATAATAGAGAGAAAGGGAAATGGAGCCATCCAAAGAGAAAATAGAGAGAGAGAGAGAGAAGGTTCTTGGAAGAGAGGAAGAGGAAAAATGGAAGGTAAACGGTGTATGTATTGTCGTGGGGTAGGTTAATTAGGGTCCGGGTTAATGCTAGTTAGTACCTGATCAACACATCACACTAAAATCTGATTTCACCATGATGATACAATTGTTTATTTGTTCACCTTCTATTTAATCATTTTAATACAAACAAAGGGCAATCCCACCAAGCTTATGTTATGTGTGGGGGGTTTGAAAAGGCCGAATCATAAGAGTCAGAGTCAATTATACGCAGTCTTATCGTGCATTTTAATACGTAAATAAAATTTACCCTAAGTGAAAAGCTTAACAAAAGAATAGTTTAACTAAGTATTCCCTCTTTTCAATTTGTTTGTGTGATTTTGACTTAGTACCAATTTATAAGAAAGTAATTTTTTTTTAAAATATTGTGATCTTAAATTAAAGATATGTAGAATATACTAAAATGCTATTTAATTTTGTGATCTTAAACATGTCATGTGGAAAGTTGAAATTAAAGAATTGCGGGAAAAGGGAAAGAAATATTCTTTTTTAAAGGGACAAAAAGAAAAGTAAGATGAACAAATTAATCGGGGAGTAACTTTTTCTTTTGTGACGAAAGATAATATTATAAATTAACAAACAACATTACAAAATGTCGCAACGGACCAATAGTCATGCATAGGCAGAGTTAGAGAATATCTGATAAATTGTCGGACAAAGTAATTCCTAGTCTAACTTATAACTCAATTACCATCAAAACATTTTATTTTAAAAAATAGTTACTTTATTTGTTCTTGTCCAATATGTTTGTACTATTAACATATTTTATTTTAATTTGGCATATTATAATATGTTATTAGTAAGACTGCACCCCTCCTAGGAGGGTTTTGTCTGACTTTATACTTGAGGGGGTAACCTTAATTGCTCAATCGTGAATCTTTGGAATTCAACTTTGTGTTTAAAAAATTGATCAGCCTAGTTTATTCTTTAAATAAAATGCGGAACAAACTCTTATTTTGTGAATATATTGCTTAAGACACAATGATTTTTTAGTGAGATACTTTAAAATTCAAATGAACTGCCTAGCATGTGAGGTTGATTAACATGAAACACGGATCATTTCGTTGCAAAAAATCCCAAGATGAAATGCAGATCCCCTAAACGCATATGTGTACTCATAAGAACATATGTAATTGATTCATTTTCTAGTTGAATGGTCATTTAGGATTCAAATTGATGGGTGTTTAAATTAGTCGTCTCTTGAAACAAAAAGGTACTCTTGGTTTTAACTTTGTTTGGACACAAAACCGACATCTCACTAACTTTTTACTATCCAATTCAGGGGCGAATCTATACATTAAAAATAGGTCACGTGAACCCATGATCACCCGACTAAATTCGGTATATTATGTATATAATCCTTAAAATATATCAAATATTAACTGAAGGAACACATACTCAAACTGGACTGAGTGGAGCACTGGTTAAGTGCTTGGTTTAATCCCTTAAAGTTGCGGGATCGAACCCTACTAAATGTACTTTTGTGTTTTTTTTTTTTAAATAATTCTAAATAGCCTTTAACGTTTTTTATATCTTATCTTAAAAGCAATGGTCAACCCATCCTCTTGAAATCCTGGATTCGCCTACGCCATTAACGATCTAGACTTGTTAAATTTAACTTTCTTTCTACTAAATTTGATAGGAACTATCTTGTTGCTTATATGTTTGAAAGGTTTAAAGCATATAAAACAGAATAATAAACCATGTTATAATATTTACCAGTGCAAGCACATGAATAGTAGTTTATCCCTTAATGTTGTAGTTGCATTGAATACAAGCAGAAAAATGACTGAAAAAGAACCTCTACCAAACTATAACGGCATCAGCGAATTATGATGACGATTGACTGATTGGTCATCCTTCATTTAAATATACCTATTGAGCAGGTTAAATTTAAGTATTGAGCAGGTTATCCATACTTATCATAAGTTTCAACTTTCAACTAGAATTCTTTACCAATTCATTTGGCAATTAACGTTATTTATTTTTAATGATGGGATCTTCAAAGTCCATTTTTTTTTTCAACATCTTCAAAGTCCATCGATATACTATATATTCGTAGACAATGTCCGTGGGGTTAACAAAAATTGAGATACGATAACTAGGTTGGCATCTCAATAAAATCAAGATACTATACGTTGCATTTGCCCAATGCATAACATGGAAAAGTGCTATCGTCAACACGTTAACATGCTGATGATATCAGACAAAAGCTATTCTTTAAACACCTTTCCTTTATATGTAATCATTTAAAAAGCACTCCAGCACCTAATACAATTAAAGTGGTAACTCCCAAATTTTGATACTTCATTACATATGACTTTTATTAATTTGCATGCCAAATCATCATTCTAATCACGGAATTCAGTGAAAACTTAAAAAAGAAAACGATATTGAGTTTTGATACCAACTACTTTAATCACTCTAATTTTCATGGCCAACTACTTTTTTCTTTCTCTCAACATCACAGGGCCTTAAATGACTTACCATCTCATTCAGCATATTATTAAGTTCACAGTTGGTTTCGAGCAGAATGGGCAAATAAGGAGTGCGAATATGACCGCTTTAATTACACCAAATACACATTTACAATTAATTTAACCAATCATGTCTGACCTGTAGCAAAGTCCGCCTGTAATTTCCTTAAAATTCTTTGCTTCTCGTGCTTTAGGTGCTAATACGAGGATCCGTGGTTGAAACAGGTGGACCATAAGAGTATCTCCACTCTCCGCAAGCTAAGCACCGTTCAACCTCATGGCTATTATGCAATGTGCAAAACTTACAGGACCAGACCTTTGCTGCCTTTGCTTCATTTCCTCTGTCCTTTGTGGTTCCACAAGCTCCACAAAGAAGGGCTAGAGGCTGCAATGGTGAAATGAATATCATCAGCTGGGGGGACTTTACAGTTAATAGATAATGCGACTGACAAAGCCCATTAGATCGATATGTTTGAAAATGATCTCAAATCATGCTAGGTCTCTTTTGATTGGGCCAAAGAAAATTATTTTTCAACGGACAGTGCCATGTAGTTAAAGATCAAAATGGTTGAATTGAGCTGGGTTTTGAAGAGGACTTATACAACTCCTATGTGGTACAGGAATAACATAAGGAAATAAAAGAGCAAGGACAAAGCACAAAAAAAGTACCGGATTCAATAAAGTGCACGCACAACATTCCCACATTTTCTTAGGATTGGTTCCTACAACTGAAGTAGGATGAGACTTCGGTATCACTGAAGCTTTAGAGCTTTCAGAAGGCCCCTCACTCTCTAACATTTTGGAGCCACACCATAGATCATCGTGTAATCTCCTTTCTGCAGCCATAGCGGCAGCCTGAATTGGGCTGAGTGCAGCCTTGATGACACTATCACCTCCCAGACGCTTAGGCCCTGATGGCAAAAGTACTCCAATTCGTTCTCTGTTTTCTGCAGCAGCCAGTGCTTTCTGACGCAATGATGACAATGGAGGTTGACGAGAAAACCCACCCAATCGCTTTCCGGGAAGATCAAATCCTTGTCCAGTACCTGTAATTCCTTTAGCCATAAGCTCCTCGCATTCCTGAAAAAGGGATGCAGGAAAAGTTTAACTTAGCAAAAGAAAGAAGGAAAGTTCAGCCATATGTGCAACTGTGCAAGTGCTTCAGAATGTTAAATGGTAAAAACAATTGTCAAGGACAACTCAACTCAGTTACACTGTTTCTAGGAAGGAACTAGTATTTCCAGATACAAACAATACACATTAGAGGGAGCAACACAACCAGGGCTCATTCAGACTATAGTTAAAGGTGAAAGTTGTAAGAAAACCAAAAAAGAATAAAGAACGAAAATGGTCCACACTAAGCAAAAAATAGGTCACGCAGAGACACAACCTTCCTGATTTCATCCAATAGGTTATAAAAATCAGCATTATGCGGGCCATATTCATTGTGGCAGAGTTCATGAAGCATGGTGTCGAGAATTTGTGCATAAGGGAAGAAGTCCCACTCATTGTTTGGTCGGCGCAATCTAATCTTAACCTCAGCACCTCCCCCTATATTGAGTCCCAAAAGAGATGGATTGGCAGGACTGCAAAATCAGATTAGCTGATTAGCTCATGAGCAACAAGAGAAATATAAATAAAAGCAGGAAACTCATTAAACTTAAAGACTCATCAGGAAATAAAAAGGCTGAAAGGAAGGAATGGCCAGTACCAAAATTCAGAGAGCGCCTTAACTTTCCACTTCCTTTTGCGCATTATAGGTTGCACCTGCTTTGCTACTTTTTCAAGAATTTCCCTTGCCTCATCATCACGTACTTTCTTCAAAGATTTGACTTCCCAGACCTTGTTCAGATCATTAAGATCCATTTAGGCTGGTGCTAAACCACAACTGAACTGACAATGAGGAGGAGCTGGGTACATCAAATTGAAGTCAAATAATCAGATATCAAAAAAAGCTCATGTGATTATACAGAATCAGATAGAGATGAAGTAGAAATCAGTTAACGGTAAAAGATCCCTAGAATTCATGCAACAATGGTTTTTGTTGACAGATATATTTTTTCTTGGTAAACTATCAGGAACCCCAGTTCACAGATAAATTATGGATGGATTAACTATGGGAATATTCCTGATGATTGTTCCTGTTTTACTTGAGCCGAGGGTCGATATGAAACAGCCTCTCTACCCCACAAAGGTAGAGCCGTAGAAGTAAGGTCTGCGTATACTCCACCCTCAACAGACCCCACTTGTGGGATTACACTGGGTATGTTGTTGTTGTATCAAATATGGGAATACAATAAACACCTGATGGTTAGTGAATCTAAGTTTATTGAAAATGTTTAATTCATCATATTAGATCTTTTGTGGTACATAATCTAAAACATGGGATTGGCAAGAATCGAAACAAAATTCGTAAGTATAAAGTTTGATTGGGTCAAAAAAAGAACACCTTAAGAGCAGAACTCCTAGCACCATCGGACCCCTATCTCTTACCATAATCTCTTAGCTTTATGTCAATACGGGACTTGAAGGGATCTAACAGTACCCAACAACCAGACTCTAATTTTGCAAACTGGTTAGAGACAATGGTTTCCGAAGTTCTCATCTTGCAAAACTAAGTCAATGATTTCAAAAGAATTGGCGAATGACCTAACAAACTCAATGGAAACATTCCTTTTGTTAAATGACGACTTAAAAACTTCAAAACCTCGGTAAATTTTTCAAATTGTTGTGTTGTTATTGAAAGGTCCAAAAACACTTAATCTTTCCAAAAAGAATTAGTTGACTTTTTAGGAGGGACACAACAATACTTTAATGGTCCTCCCCAAAAGATATTCCTTCTTGAAACAATACTTTTATGGTCAAAACCAGAAATTCGGATGACTTTGCTGCAAGTATTCACTGGAACAAACAATATCTGAATATCATACTTCATGAAGCAACTAGGATGCAAGACACCACTAAACAGCGGAGAATTATATCGAAGACAGAAGCTATTTGTTATTTTAGGGAAGTTATACTGGATGTAAAAAGAGAGGTTGTATGGGCCGAAGGAAAGAAGGTGATCATCTTGCATATGAATTTTGGGGGTCGAATGCCCTATCACGGGATAGCACTGCTTGGGATGGCGTGAACTCCCTCTTTGCAAACTACTTACTTGATCTTCAACTCGAGAAGGGAAGTAAATTTGAATTCGAACATATTGTCACCATTACATGTATCCAGTATGACTGATGGAAATGCATTATCACATAAGGAGCATGGAAATATGTGCACGCCTCAAGAAGAAGAAGAAGAAAACAAACACAAACATTTACCAGAAAAGAAAGGGCGAAAAAGGGAAAGATTACAAGGCTAGAAACTGAGTCGACTCTAATGTGCTAATAGATGAATTTCATATCCTTGCTTTAGCATTTAACTGATAAATTTGCTAGCTATTTGATTTCCTTAGTGTTTTGGCAACTCATGCTTCTCCTGTGAAAATGTAACCTTTAAGTGAGAGGAAAGAAAGCAGATTAAAAATGTTTCCTTTGATGCATAGCATATAAATCCAGTGACTAATCATTAGGGAGAAAGCTGACCAGCTTGCAAAGTCTTCATGATTAGGGATGACAAGTCTCACTCTCAAAATCTCCTAAGAAATTATCACGTTAAATTTAGCCAAAGATATATCCTTAAATATTTTATTAGGCATATATGTAATATTTAATAAAACTCAAGGAGAAGTTTAATCTAATTTTACTGGACACAAGTATGCCTAGAGGCCCTAAAAATAAATTTAAAGGGAACAATCCCTATCTCTTCAAGTCCTCTATATGTCAATGCATAATAGGGGAGAAACAGATATGTATGTCACACACACACCCACAACAACAACAACAACAACAGAGTACTCTAAATCCCTCCGTACATGATCTTCTATCCAGATGTGTCAAGTATAAGGGGTTGCTAGATGATGATTTCTGACCTTTTCTGAAAAAATATGGCAATATTATCTCGAGTCATTCCTTTCTTTTCCCAGCACTCTGTGATCCATGCTCACATTACCTCATGCATTCATTAATTTAAAGGCACTCCCTTTGTCTAACATAATTTGTTCTACGACCGGATTACAATGACATGTCTCACTATTAACTCAGTTTCTTTTCCCCAACATTGCATTATGAGCATTCTGTGTTCATTTTTAACTATATGGAATATTAACTCATGATACTATTCATCATTTCGAAAGTGCCGCTGCGTAAAGCATCTCCTTAACAACTTGTTTGGATGGTTGTTACCTATTTGTACTCGGTTGTTAGTTTATACAATATTTGTCTTGATTGTTACTCAAATTTTGTTGTATCATATAGTTAAATCCATCGTTACGTAATGACGAAAAGTCTCATTTTATGTAACAACCGATTGGTGTTATCACATTGTTGCCTTATTTATTTTTTCTCACTTTGTCTTTACTTATTATCAAATAATCATATTTTATCCTTTATCATATCTTTTTATGATACCTCTACACCTACACCGTACTCTACTTTTCTAGTAGGTTTATCCTTCAAATTGTTGATGTCTAACATTATTTAACGACAGGCCACGATAAAATCTATCCAAACATTGAATTCGTCAACACAATACTACACAATACAATACAATATAATACGATACATTATGAAACAATACATCCAAACAAAGTGTAAGTTACTACATAATTGAAGTGATTATCTTTCAGAATATTGTCGATTTCCAATAGCATAGATGACACCTTCTTATGATAAGTAAATTCAGAGCCTAGAATTGAAGTAAATTTTGCAATTGTTGACAAAAAAAAAAACAAGCAGAAACTAAATGATAAAGAAAACTATTTTCTACTGTTCTTGTATATGATATGATAAGATACCAAAAGATAATTCGCTAATTTACAGTAAAACAAATAATAAAGTGAATTTAAGACCTACCTGATAGTCGAGGAAAGTAATGGACTTTTTGATTACTATTGTGGACTCCTTATTCAAATGGGAGTTGTAGTTCTTCCCTTTTCTTCAGGTATAAGACAATATGACAGTGTCCAATGTGGGCCCGGCTGGGTAATCTAGCTTTCTTTTAGGAACAATTTGCACGATTGGCCTTATTTGGGATAGTCTTTAATTTTGTCCCTCAAAGTGCTCGTATTTAATTTTTGTTCTTCGCCTAAAATACCTGAAGCTTTGAGTTTGAATCTCGGCTTATTCAAAAAAGATTATTTTCCAAGGAAGAACTCCGTAACAAAATTAAGCCTATTCGGATAAAATTCTGCCTTTTGTAGATTTCCAGCAGAGTAAAAATAAAAAAAAATTGTCATAAGGAAATTTTGCCTAGGCTTTTGGTGAAGTCTTGCCTTGCGAAACCTTTTTTACTGAGTGGGGTTCGAACCCAGAACCTCGATATATTTTTGGTCACTTTTTTAAGTGAAGGTCAAAAATTAAAGATCAGCGCCTTTGAAGCACAATCCGTGCAAAAAAAAATTCTTTTAGGCCTGCAAACAAAATCCAGCCCATCTACTTCGGCTCCACTTGTATTTGCAGATGTGTCTTTTGTCTCTTAGGATTGAGAAGCTCCAGTGATCATGTGATGAACCAAATTTAGTTTAAAATTATTTGAACTTAGTATGATTTACTAATTGAATTAGTGCTTCGTGCTTTTGGGTCAAGTTCTTGTGGAAGTGGATTATGTTTTTCTAGTATATTGCAACAAACAAGTGTTAGTCCTACCTCATGATTAATCAAGATTAATATAAATAGGTTTATGGACAGTATTTGAAGTTGAAAAGAGCTCTTTGAAATTATTATTTTTTAAGTATGAATTTCACTTTCAAAGAGGGTGGTGAGAGTTGATCTATGAGTAAAATTAAATATTTCAATATTTCACTTGAAAATCCAATAATATTTCACCTTCGACTCAATCCTTCATGGTCAAACTAGTATTTGCACATGTCTAATAGTTACAAACATCAAAACTTTGATTCATGGCCAAATGAGTCCTAATTAATGAACATTGAATTCATAAAATTTCTCATGCAAAACTTAGGAGGAGATAGAGGCAAAAAAAAAAAAAAAAAAGTACTTGATACTTAAGCCTTGGCAAATAAAGTTGCTTAGTACTATTATGTATATTTTAAGAAGATAAGAATACCAAATAAAAGAGTTGAAACCAAATAAATTGATCCGCATACCATCACTATAAAAAATAAGAAGAAGAAAAAGGAAAAAAAAAAAATGTGAAGCATGAATGTAAAAGGAGGAAGATCAGAACAGAAAAAAGAATTAATTGACATTGTAAAAAGTCTGGTGAATTGTTAAGAATGTTATAAATATCCCAAATAGTGGATATCCATTAAGTTATAAATATCCCAAAATATCTCAAAATATCTCATGTCCTGTTGCTCCTATAAATAGGATGCACAGATGCAATGTTAAAAGAGCAGAAGTAATATAATCTGATATCTCTCTACATATTTCTTCTGTGTATTTACTTCATAGTTTTTATTTCATAAAACGTTATCAGCACGAGACTCTGTCATCTCGAGCAAATACTTTACAAGCCTCGAAGGTATTGATTTCTTTGTTTTCCATTACTAATGGCAAATCTTTCTAGACGTGAATTTGTAGCCTTAGATATATCCGGTAATAGCTATATGTCTTGGATTCTTGATGCCGAGATTCACCTTAATGCGATGGGTCTGGAAGACACCATCAAAGATAAAAATGAGGCATCAAACCAAAACCGTGCTAAGGCAATGATATTTCTCCGCCATCATCTTGATGAGAATTTAAAAATGGAATATCTTACGGTTAAAAATCCTCTTACGCTGTGGAATGACCTGAAAGATAGATATGATCACCTGAAGATGGTCATACTTCCACAAGCACGTTTTGATTGGCTCCAATTAAGGTTCCAAGATTTTAAATCTGTTATGGCATATAATTCTACAATGTTTAAAATTATTTCTCAACTGAAATTATGTGGTGAAAATATTACTGATGATGATATGCTGGAGAAAACATTCTCTACTTTTCCTGCCTCGAGTATGCTCCTGCAGCAGCAATACCGAGAGATGAAGTTCAAAAAATATTCTGATCTAATCTCACATCTTCTAGTGGCTGAACAACATAATGAATTACTAATGAAAAATCATGAAAGCCGACCCACTGGTACTGCCCCATTCCCTGAAGTGAATGAGGCAAATTTTCGCCATTCTAGGCGCGGAAGAGGTCATGGCCCCAGTCGTGGTCATGGTCGTGGTCGAGGAAGGAATTTTAATCATGATTCTCGTTTTGCACCATATAATACCTTTCACCACCAGCAGTGTAAAAGAAAGGATGAAAAGCATGAAGTTGTGCAAAAGAAAAATTCAGAAAATAATTGCTTCCGATGTGGAGGAAAAGGGCACTGGTCACGTACCTGTTGTCACACCCCATTTTAACCCGGAAGTTAAATTAAGGGCGTATGACATTTTGGTGATTCCTATTTATTTTACTTTGAGGAGTCGCCACCTAATTAATTTAACGGTGAATTAGGACACCTAGAGGTTAACTAAGGCAAAGTTAAAACTAAACCTCAATTAATAGTCTGCTTAACCAGTATGATTCTAGGTAAGGGCTCTATATTATCCTAAAGGGAAGGGGTTAGGCATCCTTTAGAACCCGTTAACTTACGGTTATCCGACCAAACTTAGGTTAATTAATTAAGATGGAAATTCATATAAAAGAGGACTTTGAATGTCATTTTAAATAAACTCGTAAATATTACTAAGGCTTTAAATCAAATGCTATTTAGAAATAAAACTTATAAAAGATAGTTTGCATAAAAGAGAATTTTAGATGCTATTTAAATAAAGCTTAAAATGTTGCTAAGACCTTATATGAAAATATAGTAAATGCTATTCAAGATAAGACTCGTAGGAAACATGATAATTTGCTCATAGACAATAGTTTTTGAGAGAAAGATTTAGCAATTTTAACTTTAGATTACGTTATATAAACGTAGCAATGTAGAAAAATCTGAGCTTATAAACAGGACTCAAAAGGGAAGTGAATTTTCTTTCTTCTTTTATCATTTCTTATTAATTATGCTTAGCTAAAAAATATGCATGATTGATTCAAACTTGAAGAATTATTTATAAAATAGACTAGAGTTTATATTTGCATATTAGTGACATTTCTTAGAAAAATAATATTCTGAAGTAGCAAAACATGATTTCTTTTACTCCAAGTATGTTATTGAAAATCAACTATCTTAACAAAAATAAATATTATAGATACTTTAAATTGACTACCCATTATATCAAACTAACCCACTAATTCTACTAAGGTTCATCTAAGTTAAGAAAAGTAAAATAAGATAAGGTTAGTCATACAAAGCAAATAAAAATATACAACAGTAAAATAAGACAGAGGGGAAGAAAATTGAATGGAGCTGGCCCATTTTCCAGGCCCAACTACTGCGGACTGTTCCTGCTATTAGGCTTCGGCCCAGTAACTTCCACTGTAGGGCTGCAGTCTGCTGCTGCTGTATGGGCTTTGGCCCAATAATAATTTTTATATGCTGCTGCGGATGGACTGATGGAGAATGACTCAAGCGCATTTCGTTGGGCTTTTAGCCCAACACCAGATGTGGAAGAAGAACGAGTCCCTCGGACTCGTATGCGATGGTCATGCATAAAACGAAAGAAAATGATTAGGATGCAATCGATAAACAGAACCACGCATGTATAAAAGCAGACCAGCAAATTGTGTGTATAACATGTATATTTGAGTGTATCTCATGAATACCGAGGTATATGGTCTTACTGTCTTAATAGTAATTGAAGCAATCGTAAGTGCGACCAATGGACTGACACAATGATGGAAATAGAACAGCGAAACAAACTAAATGACTGAACCAATTTTCTTGCCACTGCCACACTAAGTCAAACAAACTAAGTAATTGAACAACAGTTTTCTTACCAACTGCAACATCAAGCAAAACAAACCAAGTAGATAAACCCAAAGGAGAGGCATGCTTTAACCTATATTTATGATCACATATAGAACAAAAGCTTCCTATAAGAATAGGAGAAAACAGCCTCAAGCACACATTTATACAAAACTGGAGCATATACTTTTGCAAGATTTATAATAATTCTCACTGTGACAGAGAAGTGAAAAACTCCAGCCATAACCTGCTATATTCCTTAGTGCAAAACCAAATGAAGAATAAGTGCTCACCCACTTATTTTATTTTTACAAACAAAGAGTCAAAGGTCGAGAACAAGCTGACAGCTCAAAACAGGATGCAATATGAAGGCACAGAGGATTTTGAATAACCCAACAGAGATTTACCAGGCGACCTTAATTACATATTCTGGCAAAATAAGGAAGGAAATGGCCATATTTGAAGTGAGGTTACCATGACACAAAGGACAAACCAGGATCAAGTCAAGCTAACAACTACAGAGGCACAAAAGGTACCCATGTTCATGCTAAGCTGATATGAAAAAGACATCAAACTGAAACAACATCCACTTTTATATTAAACTACTGGCATCAAAATAAACATATACAATTGTATCAATAAGATTTCTGCTAAACCAGCATATGGAATAAGAACAAACCTAAACTATTATATGGTATCATATAAAGGCACAGCCAAGAAAAACCACAGGGGGCAATCTAATGCCCCACTAGCCAGAGCTAGACAAATATGACACAATTAAGCAGCTAAACTAATCTATGACCAATCATTATGGAGCAGGCACACCATACTTAATCTGCCATAAGCTAAATAACATATGGCTAACCCAAACAAAACATAAATGAACCACTGCAGAACAATTAAAGGGCAAACATATGCGCATAATTAGCAAACTACCAGCTAATATGTAGAACTAACCAAATGAAGAATATAGAAGCAATGTAGACCTAACTAGCATATGACTACCCAAATTGATGTCTAATATGGGGCTGAACAATTGCAGGACTATAAACAGGATTAATCTAAACTTAAACATGCACAATGCAACCTATACAACTACAGACAGGAAACCAAATATGACTAACCAAACCGATCACATAAGTAGTCTGAAACACTCGAGCAGTTATTAAATTTAACTAAGGGAAGGTGACTTACATACTAAGGGAAGAGAGCACCTAATTGATTTCATACGAATAACAGGGAGATAGCATCATACATGAAAAAGAACCAGGCAAGTAAATTTCATTCAAGGCAGGGGAGTGTCAAAATCATAGTAAGGAAACAGCAACCTCAACCAAGTTGAAACTTCAATCTTTCAAATATAGAATCCAAAAAAAAGACAGAATTGGTTTTAAATATTCGTATTCCTTTAATGACTATTTAGCCAATTTATATTAGATTGAATAGGTCTTATTTTGATTGGGTTTCACTTGATTAAACTAACACGCCCAACTCTAAACAACAGAAAGATTATATGCGCTTAGACTGATCATTAACCAGATTAACTAGGAATGAGACTCCAAATGAACCCATACAATTTACCAGATTGAATTCTCACCATGCAAACAAACTATGTTCAAATAAGCCGAACATCTTGAACTAAATGAACAACAACATCCGGCAATATCTAAACTAAGCTAAAATGTAATAATGACTTATCTACTTCTACAGCTAAGCCGAATATCCGACTAAACCATACAAACACATAAACATACAAAATTAAAAGGAAAGGAATGGGATTTACCTTCTTCGGGTGCAGCGAAGTGGGTACGGGCTTTCGATCTATGCTCGAAACACTATCAAAAATCCGAGCTTGAATCCTCGCCGACCCAAAACGATAGTAAAAGCCAAAAAATAAAAAAGGACGATTTTGGTATTTCGACTGAATCTTAAAAAATTTGATTACGACGACTAGTTTCTAGAGAAATTGAGGCGATTCAAGAACTCGTTTTTCTTATAAGTCGATTTTTGGGGGTTTTCAAACCTGTTTTAGAACCTTAATTTTTCAGGGGATTCTGTGATTCAAAAAAAGCTACAAAATAGGGGGGTTTGGGGTTCGAGAACTGTCATTCTTAGGTGACTTCCTGCGATTCTCACCCTTCCCTAAACGATTTCAAGTCGCGACCATTTATAGGGTTTTGGCTCGTTTGAGGCGAAGAAAAAAGAGAGAGGAGCGGGGGGGATAAGCGGCGTGGTGGGGATGAAGATGATGAAGGAAGGGAGTGGGGGAAAGGGAACGGCGTGGTGGGGATAATGACGAGAGAGGAGCGGCGGCGTGGTGGGGGATGAGAATGATGAGAGGAAGGAGCGAAGAGAGAGAAAAGGGGAGGGGGCGGCCGAAGGAGGAAAATATGAGGGAAACCCTTTCCCTCATTAAACGAGAATTGGGTCGGGTCGGGTTTAATGGGTAATGGGCTGGTCCATTTAAAATATTGGCTGGTATTTGAAATGTGGGCTAATCGATTTGGGACAGTGAATTAAAAGAATGAGCTGATAAAAAATGTGGCCAAGTAAATTAAAACGTGGACTGGTTTGTGAATTGGTCCGAAAATAGTATGAGTTGATTGGGCTACTATATTTAAATAAAAAACCTGTTTAAATAACTTGTGTTAAAATATTACTTAATATAAAATATGCAATCATTAGTGCTCAGATAAAAAAAAATGGCGTTGTAATAGCCGTGTAATAATATTTCAAAAATCCACAGTAAATAAATACAATTATTTAATTATGCAAAGATAAATGCGATGCGTGTGCGTAAGCTGAAAAAATGTCAAAAAATGATAATAATAATAATAATAATAATAATTAGTGCGGTAATAGAATAGTGAAACGCCGGTATTTGATAAGAGGCTAATAATTATAGTAAAACATAATATATATTTTTTTATTTTCCCAAAAATATTAGAAGCGCAAATAGGTATTTCGGAGGAGAGGCGGGACAAAATTGGGTGTCAACACCTGTCGTACGCCAAAGCACCTTGTTGAGCTATATCAAGCCTCCCTGAAAAAGGCAGAAAAGGATGCCGAAGCAAATTTTATTTCTGAAGATAATGTTGAGCCCATGCATCTAGATGTGGCAGATTTCTTTGAACTCCCTGAACGGAAAATAGATCATCTGATCGGTGATGGATCTGTATTAACTTAGATATTTCATACATGTCGTTTGTATTATCTAATGTGGTTATGTTTCCATATATATATATATATATATATATATAATAAAGTGTGTGAAATACTTTGTCTAATCAAAATATCTACTTCGATGTTTACTTTGCCTATTCTTTCGTTTTGAAGAATATATGGAAAATCCTCAAATATTATTTGGATCAATGACAAATCATGAAGATATTTGTGTGATTGATAGTGGAACAACGCATGCTATATTCAAAGATGAGAAATACTTTTCTCACTTGCGTAGAAAAAGGGGAAATATTAATACAATTTCTGGCAATTCGAAATTAATTGAATGCTCCGGAAGAGCTACTATATTTCTACCTAAGGGGACGAAACTTGTTATAGAAGATGCACTATTCTCTTCTAGATCCCCAAGAAACTTGTTGAGTTTCAAAGATATCCGCCGTAATGGGTATCACGTTGAGACATTAAATGAAACAAATGATGAATATCTTATCATTACAAAGAATGTCTCCGGCCAGAAATATGTTTTGGAGAAATTACCAACTTTGTCTTCTGGCCTGTACTATGCAGAAATTAGTACAATGGGCACACTCAATCGTAAACCAGAAGTTTAACGATTCAGGAACTTTTGTGCTTTGGCATGACCGAATGGGTCATCCTGGATCAATAATGATGAGACGAATTATTGAAAATTCAAAAGGGCATCCACTTAAGAACCTGAAGATTCTTGAAAGTAGTGAATTTTCATGTGTCGCTTGTCATCAGGGCAAATTGATAACCAGGCCATCACCAATGAAAGTTGACATTGAATCCCCTGCTTTTCTAGATCGTATACATGGGGATATATGTGGACCTATTCACCCATCTTGTGGGTCATTTAGATATTTTATGGTTCTAATAGATGCGTCTTCGAGATGGTCTCATGTGTGCCTCATATCGTCTCGCAACCTGGCGTTTGCGAAATTATTGGCACAAATAATACGCTTAAGGGCACACTTCCCAGATTATCCTATAAAGGCTATACGTCTTGATAATGCTGGAGAATTTACATCCCAAGCTTTTGATGATTATTGTTTATCAGTTGGGATAAAGGTTGAACATCCTGTACCACATGTTCATACCCAAAATGGCCTTGCTGAATCATTTATTAAGCGTGTGCAATTGATAGCAAGACCATTACTTATGAAAACACGGTTGCCTACAACCGTCTAGGGTCATGCTATTTTACATGCAACATCTCTTGTTCGTCTTAGACCGACTCATTATAATAAATACTCCCCGTCACAATTAGTATTTGGTCATGAACCAAATATTGCTCATCTTCGAATCTTTGGCTGTGCTGTATATGTGCCTGTAGCACCACCACAACGCACTAAGATGGGCCCCCAAAGAAGGTTAGGAATATATATTGGGTTTGAATCACCCTCCATTATTCGCTATCTTGAGCCATTGACGGGAGATTTATTCACTGCCCGATTTGCAGATTGTCGATTTGATGAAACAAGTTTTCCACAATTAGGGGGAGAGAGAAAAAAATCAAAAGAGAAATTGCGTGGAGAGTTCCATCACTATCTCATTTTGATCCACGTACCCCTATATATGAGCAGGAGATCCAGAAGATCATCCACTTACAGAAAATAGCAAATCAAATGCCAGACGGATTTACTGATTTGAAAAGAATAACTAAGTCGCATATCCCTGCAGAGAATGTGCCTATTCGAATTGATGTTCCAAAGGGACAATCTACTAGTGTCATAGCCTCTGAATCTCATCCACGCCTGAAGCGTGGTAGGCCATTGGGCTCCAAGGATAAAAATCCAAGAAAAAGAAATACAAACAATAATCAGAATGACACTATGAAAGGATCTCATGAAGAGATTCAAGATCTGATTAATTCTGATATTCCTGAAGAAATCAGCAAACCTGAGACTTCAGTGAGTGAAGAACTATATCGTTCGAAAATTGTGGTGAATAGTGTTTTTGCATATAATGTTGCACTAAATATTATAAAGGGCAGTGAGGATCAGGAACCTCAATCTGTCGGAGAATGTCGACGAAGATATGATTGGCCAAAATGGCAAGAAGCAATTCAATCAGAATTGAATTCACTTGCTAAACGTGAGGTTTTTGGACCTGTAGTCCAAACGCCTAATGGTGTAAAACCAGTTGGTCACAAATGGATCTTTGTACGGAAAAGAAATGAGAGAAATGAAATTGTGTAATACAAAGCACGCCTTGTTGCACAAGGATTCTCTCAAAGACCCGGCGTCGACTATGAAGAAACATATTCACCAGTTATGGATGCTATAACATTTCGATACCTCATGGGTTTAGCTGTCTATGAAACCCTTGAAATACATCTTATGGATGTGGTTACAGCTTATCTTTATGGTTCACTTGATAATGAAATTTATATGAAAATTCCTGAAGGATATAAAATGCCTGAAGCATTTGGTTTAAAGTCTCGGGAAATGTATTCAATCAGATTACAAAGATCATTATATGGTTTAAAACAATCAGGGCGTATGTGGTATAATCGCCTAAGTGAGTACTTGATAAATGAAGGATATATAAATGATGCCATTTGTCCATGTGTTTTTATTAAGAAAACAAAATCAGGGTTCATTATACTTGCTGTTTATGTTGATGACATAAACCTCATTGGAACTCCAGAAGAGCTCCAAAAGGCGATTGAATATTTGAAGAAAGAATTTGAGATGAAAGATCTCGGAAAGACAAAACTCTGTCTTGGTCGCAAATTGAACATTTCGCATAAGGGATCTTTATACATCAATCTGCCTATACTGAGAAAGTTTTAAATCGATTTTACATGGACAATGCGCATCCTTTAAGTACTCCTATGGTTGTTCGCTCACTTGAGGTGAGCAAAGATCCGTTCCGACCTCAGGAAGAAAACGAAGAGCTACTTGGTCCTGAAGTACCATATCTTAGTGCAATAGGTGCACTTATGTATCTTGTTAATGCTACAATACCTGACATAGCATTTTCTGTTAATTTGCTAGCAAGATATAGCTCTTCTCCTACACGGAGGCATTGGAACGGGATTAAGCATATATTGCGATATCTGAAGGGAACTAGCGATATGGGTATGTTTTATACTAACAAAGGTAGTACAGATCTTGTTGGTTATGCAGATGCAGGTTATTTATCTGATCCACATAAAGCTCGATCTCAAACGGGCTATCTGTTTACATGCGGAGGTACTGCTATATCATGGCGATCGACCAAGCAGTCCATTGTTGCTACTTCTTCAAATCATGCTGAGATAATCGCTATTCATGAAGCAAGTAGAGAATGTGTGTGGTTGAGATCAATGATACATTTCATCAGAGAAAGATGTGGCTTGAAGTGTGATACAAAAATACCCACAGTATTATATGAAGATAATGCTGCATGCATAGCTCAATTAAAAGGAGGTTTCATAAAAGGAGATAGAACAAAGCACATTTCACCAAAGTTATTTTTCACACATGATCTCCAGAAGAATGGTGATATTGATGTGCAACAAATCCGTTCAAGTGACAATCCTGCAGATTTGTTCACTAAATCTTTGCCAACTTCAACTCTTGAGAAGATGATATTCAAGATTGGAATGCGAAGACTCCGACATCTGAATCTTGGTCTTCGTCAGGGGGAGTGAAATACGCGTTGTACTTTTTTTTTCTTAACCAAGTTTTGTCCCATTGGGTTTTCTTGGTAAGGTTTTTAATGAGGCAGCTCTCAAAGCGTATTTCTAGATATGTGCACTCTTTTTCCTTCATTAGGACTTTTTCCCACAGGGTTTTTTTTAATAAGGTTTTAACGAGGTACATCATCTATTAATGGACATCCAAGGGGGAGTGTTATAAATATCCCAAATAGTGGATATCCATTAAGTTATAAATATCCCAAAATATCCCATGTCCTGTTGCTCCTATAAATAGGATGCACAGATGCAATGTTGAAAGAGCAGAAGTAATATAATCTGATATCTCTCTACATATTTCTTCTATGTATTTACTTCATAGTTTTTATTTCATAAAACGTTATCACCACGATGCTCGCGATGGGAGGGTGTGTTGTGAATGAAGTTCCCACATCGCTCGCACACGGGATTGTGTGCGTGCTTATAAGCAGGGCCTGAAGCCTTTACTTGTATACGCGGTTTAAAGCCGTAAGGTGCGCCAAAGCGGACAATATGTACAAGCAGTTTATAACACGTTATCAGCACGATGCTCGCGATGAGAGGGTGTGTTGTGAACTTGAAGTTCCCACATCGCTCGCACACGGGATTGTGTGCGTGCTTATAAGCAGGGCCTGAAGCCTTTACTTGTAGACGCGATTAAAACCATGAGGAGCCTGAAGCTCCAAAGCGGACAATGTCTACAAGTAGGGCCCAGAAGGTCCCCCTCCCTGCTAGACGCGTTTTAAAGCCGTGAGGTGCGCCAAAGCGGACAATATCTACAAGATGTTTATAACATAAGCATTTTCTGTTAATTTGATAGCAAGATATAGCTCAACAAGGTGCTTTGGCGTACGACAGGTACGTGACCAGTGCCCTTTTCCTCCACATCGGAAGCAATTATTTTCTGAATTTTTCTTTTGCACAACTTCATGCTTTTCATCCTTTCTTTTACACTGCTGGTGGTGAAAGGTATTATATGGTGCAAAACGAGAATCATGATTAAAATTTCTTCCTCGACCACGACCATGACCACGACTGGGGCCACGACCTCTTCCACGCCTAGAATGGCGAAAATTTGCCTCATTCACTTCAGGGAATGGGGCAGTACCAGTGGGTCGGCTTTCATGATTTTTCATCAGTAATTCATTATGTTGTTCAGCCACTAGAAGATGTGAGATTAGATCAGAATATTTTTTGAACTTCATCTCTCGGTATTGCTGCTGCAGGAGCATACTCGAGGCAGGAAAAGTGGAGAATGTTTTCTCCAGCATATCATCATCAGTAATATTTTCACCACATAATTTCAGTTGAGAAATAATTTTAAACATTGTAGAATTATATGCCTTAACAGATTTAAAATCTTGAAACCTTAATTGGAGCCAATCAAAACGTGCTTGTGGAAGTATGACCATCTTCAGGTGATCATATCTATCTTTCAGGTTATTCCACAGCGTAAGAGGATTTTTAACCGTCAGATATTCCATTTTTAAATTCTCATCAAGATGATGGCGGAGAAATATCATTGCCTTAGCACGGTTTTGGTTTGATGCCTCATTTTTATCTTTGATGGTGTCTTCCAGACCCATCGCATTAAGGTGAATCTCGGCATCAAGAATCCAAGACATATAGCTATTACCAGATATATCTAAGGCTACAAATTCACGTCTAGAAAGATTTGCCATTAGTAATGGAAAACAAAGAAATCAATACCTTCGAGGCTTGTAAAGTATTTGCTCGAGATGACAGAGTCTCGTGCTGATAACGTGTTATAAACAGCTTGTAGATATTGTCCGCTTTGGCGCACCTCACGGCTTTAAAACGCGTCTAGCGGGGAGGGGGACCTTCTGGGCCCTACTTGTAGACATTGTTCGCTTTGGAGCTTCAGGCTCCTCACGGTTTTAATCGCGTCTACAAGTAAAGGCTTCAGGCCCTGCTTATAAATACGCTTTGAGAGCTGCCTCATTAAAAACCTTAATTAGGACTTTTTCCCACAGGTTTTTTTTTTAATAAGGTTTTAACGAGGTACATCATCTATTAATGGACATCCAAGGGAGAGTGTTATAAATATACCAAATAGTGGATATCCATTAAGTTATATATATCCCAAAATATCTCAAAATATCCCATGTCCTGTTGCTCCTATAAATAGGATGCACAGATGCAATGTTGAAAGAGAAGAAGTAATATAATCTGATATCTCTCTATATATTCTCTCTACATATTTCTTCTGTGTATTTACTTCATAGTTTTTATTTCATAAAAAAGAACAATAAAAATAAAAATGTGTGCCATTTTGTGTAGTCTACTCCTATTTAATAATAACATCCAAAGGCAAAAAGAAGGTGCATGGGGATATAACTGCAAACGCTCTTTATCTGTTGACATATGTAATATTCAACTGAATTTCCCACCAAAAAGACACTGCTCTTCTCTCTACTACCTATTACTCCCTCTTTCCTAAGCAAATTTCAGCAACCACCGGCCACCGCCCTTCAAGAAACTTATCTCCGGTGCCCCAAAAGCTGTTCTTTTTCCTGATTTGTAATAAATATGGCAAAATCTTGGACTCTTTACGTGTCATATTTCGCCTTCTTGATGATACTAATTTCCTTGTCCGTTGCACAGTCTGATTCTTCTAACGAGAGTATGATATCCAACCCCACTTTCTTTTTTCAACATTTCTATAGCACTTGTACATTTCTTTAAGAAATTGACGGTTTCTTGTGAAATTCTGTATTTTTGTTTGTTTTACAGGTCCAAGTTATATGAAGTTTGTATTCAATGCGACCGTGTTTCCATCTGAAGACTATTATGACTACATAGTTGTGGGGGGTGGCACAGCTGGCTGTCCACTAGCGGCGACATTATCGGAAAAGTTCAAAGTTCTACTTCTTGAAAGAGGTGGTGTTCCATATGGAAGACCTAATTTGATGACCCAAGAAGGGTTTCTAACTGCACTCACTGATATTGATGATTTTGAGTCCCCTGCACAAGCATTCACCTCTGAAGATGGTGTTCCAAATGCTCGAGGTCGAATTCTCGGAGGTAGTAGTGCAATTAATGCAGGTTTTTACAGTAGGGCTGATCAAGATTTTTATATTAGGTCGGGGGTTAATTGGGATTTAAAAGTAGTTAATCAATCTTATGAATGGGTTGAGAAGGCTATTGTGTTTAGGCCTGAACTCAAGAATTGGCAATCGGCTGTTAGAGATGGGTTAGTGGAAGCTGGTATTGATCCCTTTAATGGATTTAGTTTGGATCATGTTATTGGTACCAAGATTGGTGGGTCCACCTTTGATAGTTTGGGTCGTAGACATAGTGCTGCTGATCTTCTTAACTATGCAAATCCTACAAACATTAAGGTAGCTGTTTATGCTAGTGTAGAGAGGATTCTGTTAGCTCCAAACTCAGCTTATTCGCCATCTAAGCAGGCTGCTATTGGTGTGATTTTTCGTGACCAGTCGGGGCGTTATCACCACGCCATGTTGCGTGGAAAAGGTGAAGTTTTAGTATCTGCAGGAGCTCTTGGTAGTCCACAGTTGCTTCTCTTAAGTGGTGTTGGTTCAAGGCCTTACCTCTCTACATGGGGTATTCCGGTTGCTCATCATTTACCTTATGTGGGGAGGTTTCTGTTTGATAATCCAAGAAATGGGATTTCAATTGTGCCACCTATGCCACTGGAACACTCTTTAATTCAAGTTGTGGGGATCACTAATTCAGGGGCTTATTTGGAGGCTGCATCTAATGTAATTCCGTTTGCTTCCCCTGCTAACTCGGTTTTTGTCAGGACGTCACCTTCACCAGTTTATCTCACAGTGGCCACCCTTATGGAGAAGATTGTTGGACCGGTTTCTTCTGGCTCACTTAGACTGGCATCGACCGATGTTAGATTGAACCCTATTATTAGATTCAATTACTTTAGCAATCCAGGAGATGTAGAGAGGTGTGTCAATGGCACAAGAAAAATAGCAGATGTGTTGAGAACCAGAACAATGGAGATTTTCAAGTTTGATCAGTGGTTTGGTGGTAGGGATTTTAGGTATGTTGGCCCTGCTTTGCCTGTTGATGAGTCGAATGATGAGCTTATGAGAGAGTTCTGCCATCAGACAGTCAATACCATTTGGCACTATCACGGTGGCTGTGTTGTGGGGAAGGTAGTTGATCAAAATTTGAGAGTACTTGGCATTGATGGCCTCAGAGTTGTTGATGGTTCAATATTTAGTGTGTCGCCAGGGACCAATCCCCAGGCTACTCTTCTTATGCTTGGACGGTAGGTGTTTGCTAGTCTAAGTTTATAACTTGTCCTAATTTATCGTCTGGTGGAGAATTTGATAATTTGTGGTTTTCTGGTTGCAGGTATGTTGGTATGGTGATGCTCAGAGAGAGGTTCAGATAGTCGCTGTTATGTCAGTACGAGCTGCTTATGGAGAGCACTATCAGATAGTCCATGTTGTGAGCTTATTCTTTTTCTGAGCCAACTTTTAGTCATCTTTTCTCCTTTTGCAGCTTTATGGTCGTTGCTTCTGTAAGTGATTTCTTTCCAGGAACAGTTAGTCTAGTTGAAATGTTGTTAATTCATTTGTTCTGTAAATGCGCAAAGAGAAGTGCTGCTAGTACATTAGAAATGATACTATCTCTGTGGCACTTTTGGGTCACTTCAACGATTTGAGGTAGAAGGCTACCTGAAGTTTCTGTACATTTTCTAAATCTGAATGTAAAGGTTGTCCCATCTCTTCTTTCATTTGCACTAGAGATATGAGGGGAAATTTATAAGTGTGGTTAGAAAAGTGCCTGATGCTGGTAAGTTGTGTGTATTTGTTGGGGTTTTATGACATTACTACTGCTTGTTAATCCTGAAAACTGTTTAAAGCTTCTTTAGGTGATGCCGTGACGGTACACTTTTCCCAGCTGAGTTGAACCCTTAAACTGCTGGATAAATGTAGCAAAAATACCCTTTGATACAAAATTTGATTCGAAGTATCAATGCCTTCTTAGACAGATCACTATAATATCTGTATTATATCGAGCACTATCATTAGCTCCACTTTTTTGATAAAAAGTTGTGACTAATGGATAATTTAAAATTAGAGCTTCCTTTAGCTTTAATTGAGTCAACTGGTCAGTGTTAAATCATAATTGACTGATGTGTTAAGAGAAACTATAGTCAACGATGTTTGCCTTAGAATTTAGATCAGTATTCAATATTCTGAACTATTTATGCATTCAGCTTGTATATGTAGCATCAAATGTCAGAGAAGGTCCTCTTAATAACACTTCGGCGGTACTGCTTTTTCATTTTTGCTTATTTAGACTTTGCCTTCACTTGATTATCAAAAACAACGCATCAAGGATTTTTTTGAAGAAGAATTAATTGTGACTTTCTCATTGGCTTCTGATAGATTTGTCTTTTCCATGGAGATAGCTGTATGAAGTTGTTTCTTGGTCAGCAAATGGCGTAAACTGGCTTTGAGCATTTGTTTACTTCTTAACTGATAGAAACATCATATATTAGGTAGTATTATTCCTTTGTTTAGCTGGAATGAATCTACAATCATAAATTAAATTAAAGAACCAGAATCTTAATGCTCTTTTGTAAAAAAAAAAACTTTTCTTTGGTCTCCAGTGTACAGAAAAAATGTACTACTGTCAAGCCAGAAAGACAAATGTTGTTGAGACAAGTTTTACTTAGGTTTATCTTGGCACTAGATAGTCACTCTGTTTCTGAGGAAAATAAGCTAACTCCCACCATAAGTTTATCCATTTGGTCTTGGGCATTCTGTGAATTAGTTAGTTGATCAATCTTCTACCAAGCAGTTCTGTTCTACCCAGTCCTGCAAATGTTATAATTTGCTAATCTCAATAATATTTCACATTTCCACTAGTGTCAATGAGAATTCACTGTTTTCCTAGATTTTAACGGATTGGAGTTTCCTAGATGATATAGCCGACCTCGACTTGCTTGGGATTGAGGAGTATTTTGAAATAAGAGACTGGAGTTTCGTCTGTGAATAAAGTTCACTGCAATAGGTAAATTCCATGTTCATTGAAGAAAAGAGCTTTGTGATTGATTAGGCCTTACTGACTGTTGATTCCAAAATTACACATTTTCTGTTTGCAGCAAAACAGAAATCATCGTGGGTAGTGAGTGAGATGCTCCAAGAAATAAATTAAGGCAGATGCAGCATCTGTCAATATCTACCTCAGTTAGTAGAGGCAAGCAACTTATAAACAGGAGAAGTCGGCTTGAAACATAAATAAATAATATAGGAGACATTTCGAGAAATATGGGTTCATACTTGACAGTACTCTGTATGACGGGCAGAATGAATTAGTTGGGTGCTATACTTTTAAGCATTAGTTAAGGAACAAGTTCACAAATTCATCATTTATGCTATCAATGATGAATAGTAGCAGCTTATAATTCATTGGCTGTAGTTTCTTATTTCACACACTTCTTTTTGATGAGTCTTTCAGTACACCACTGAAAGCCAAGATTATACCGTCAAACTAGAATATTTGATGTTCAGGTTAATGAGAATCTTAGTAAGGACATTGGTTCTTTTCTATAAAGGTTCCAAAGTTTAGTTATTCGTTTCTCACGGAGGTTGTGACAGCTCCCTCATGCAAATAATTTAAGGTAGAACAAGGAAACCAGGTTCTTACCTACTGCTTGGTCACTTTTGTCACGAGTCACCAATACTTTGCTCCGGCGGAGCTAAACATGTCATCCCTTAAAAACCGTCTGAGCTTGCAGTCTATGGTAAAGGTGAGACAATACTCAAATCTACTGCACAATGTATGCAGAGAAGAATCAAAATGGGCAAATTCCTTCATTAAGTTTTCAATAGGTTCCAAACAATTGAATTGTTGAAGTACTGCTCATGCATTTATAGTTGTCTTTTTCGTCATCTCAGAAATAGCTGAATCTCTTTCAACTTGTAACTGATATAAACTCTCCATCACGGAGTAGTGTTCATTTTTTAGCTACAACGAGTCTGTAGTCAGAAGTTAAATAAAGGCAAACGACAACCTTAAATGCTGTGACATGTTGTGCTCTCTTTTATGTCCAGTGTACAGAATTAAACAAATTATGATATGTTAGCACGATTACCCTGAACTTTGGGAAATAGTTTATCCATACCCTTCGTTATACTTTAGGGTCAATTATACCCTTACCGTTATACTATGAGGTCAATTATACCCTTATGTCTAACAGCTGCTACGTGGCATCATCCCAGCCCTTCAAAATTATTTTCCCCTCAAATAATTTTTTACCCACTAAAATAATCCAACCCGACCCGATTTTTTTTCCAGCCAAAGTGATACGGACCCAACCCATTACCCCTTGGCTGAAAAAAAAAATTCAGGTCGGGTTGGGTTATTTTAGTGGGTAAAAAATTATTTGAGGGGAAAATAATTTTGAAGGGCTAGGATGATGCCACGTGGCAGCTGTTAGACATAAGGGTATAATTGACCCCATAGTATAACGGTAAGGGTATAATTGATCCTAAAGTATAACGAAGGGTATGAATGAACTATTTCCCAAAGTTCAGGGGTAATTTTGGCCCTTTTCCGTAATTTATATACCCCTCGACATCAAAAAATTCCCAATTACAATTCAAACAATTTTTTAAAATTTTTGGGCTTAATTTGTACTCTGCTTTTTAACGAGTCTTCCAGTGCATTGAATGCCAAGATTATGATCCTGTTTGGATGGGCTTACAGCTTATAAGCTAAAAAAAAAATAAGTTGACATTTTTTAGCTTATAAGTTGTTTTCAAAAACTCAAATACTCAAAAAAGATTAAAATAACTTATAAACAACTTATAGGCCAATCCAAATGGGCTCTATACCGCCAAATTAGAATAATCTATGTTGAGAATAATGAGAATCTTAGGAAAGATATGGTTCTTTACTACTACTATATTAAAAGATTCCAAAGTTTAAGCTATCATGCAATTAATTTAAGCTAGACTGAACAAGGAAAGCAAGTTCCAAATCTTTAGAAAATGAGCAATTAGGGGTGCAGCTTAGTAGTCAATGAAGTGATCGACAACCATGAGGTTTTAGGTTGGAGGCAGAAAATACTAAGCGATCTCTTTCCATCTAACCCAGTCTTGATGGATAGAGTTATCTGATATATGTACTGGCGTAAGCTAATTCGAACATCGCGATTACTAAAAAATTGTACACCCAAAAAATTAATCGAGGTGCGCTAATGATCCAAACATCACCCTTATAAAAAAACGAAAAAAACTCAAATATGTCATGCAACTATCGGAAATGACTCATTTATGCCATCGAACTATAGGAAATTACTCATTTATGCCACTCATCAATAGTTTGACTCATTTATGCCATCGCCCGTTACCAAAACACTCATCCATGCCATTTTTCATTAACGCCGGTTTTATAGTACCAGATATGACACGTGCCCTCCAATTAGAGGTTTACGTCGTTTAATTAAATCAGGCCAATTTTAAATACCAAATTAATAAAAAATCCGACCCATACACCTTACCCACCCACAACCATAATCTAGTTGGAGACCACGTGTCATATATGGTATTGTAAAACTAGCTTTAATGAAATATGGCATGGATGAGTCATTTTGATAACAGGCGATGACATAAATAAGTCAAACTATCGATGAGTGACATCAATAAGTCATTTCCTATAGTTCGATGACATAAATGAGCCAATTCCTATAATTTAATGGCATAAATGAGTCAAACTATTGACGAGTGACATAAATGAGATATTTCTAATAGTTGAATGGTATATTTGAGTCTTTTCCATAAAAAAAATGAAAAAGTGAGTGAGGGGCCAAGGTCCGTAGACCATAGTCCCCACTCCCGACTAGTTAGTGGAATTATCGAAAATGCAAAGAGGAAAGAGCCGGCGGCATACTCTCTAGTCCACAAAAAATATTTTTTATTAAAAAAAAAGAAGGGAAAAGGTGCCTGCTTCTGCTTGTGGGCGGAGAATATTACTAGTGCCTGTGGGGGCCACTGTCTTTCAGGAGTAGTGTTCGAAGTCAAACGTCCAAATTTGGTGTAAAATTAAATATTGATTTCTCAATGAAATTTAAATACTTAAAAATAGTACTCCCTTTTATATAAAACTACTTGAAAGTGGAACTAAAAGTTCAAAATTCGCGAATCGGCATATGATTGGTTTTTATAAAACATACCAACTTTTCGCAAAGTGACTTTTAATTGCACATCTTTCTTTCTTTCTAGGTAGAATGTCCATTTCATAAAACAAAACATGTTCTATTCTACGGAACTCATTTATATGAACCAGTATTTTCCCTTTTTAATATAACTTTTAATTTATTTATTCTTATAAATATAAAACTTACAAATTACTGCAAATGTATATTTATTTTCAAGAACAAAGTAATTACAAAAATACAAAAAGTAGTATAAATTTCAACTGAACATTATATTCAATGAGCAACAATTCATGATCTTCCTTAGTGTAGCATATTCTATGATTTGATCAAACTATTAAGGCGGTGTATAAAATTGAGGCCGTAATTAGTTTGCTTAATTCCCCATTTTTCAGATGACGTTTGAGTTCGATTATTCAACTAATCTTGTGGGCCCGTTTTGAAGGAATTCATGATGTAATTACACTGTTTGGTTCGTTATCTTGTCAAATAATTATTTAAATAGAATTATCTATAATTAAAAAGAAATAATTACACTCTCTAACTTTTAAGTAAGACGTATTAATTACTAATAATGACATGATATAATTACAAAATAACTTTTAAACTTCAATTATTATTGTTATAAATTAGTATATTATCCTTTTTACACTATTTCTCTTTCATATTTTTCTTATAATTTTCCAACCTTCCAGGAAATGGGGTAGCTGGGGTTGGTAAAGTGGATCTATCACTGCACTTACTCTCAATTACTAATTTAGTTGTGTTTAGCCCACCTTCATTCAAAAGAGAAAAAGCAAAGAAAGGGCCCGCGTTCAGTCATATGTGATGTCCCACAAATTCACACGGATAAATATTTACTCGAATAGTATATTTACATCAAATTAATTCAAGTTATTAAGGTTAAATAAAAAATAAAGTAAGATTACACATTAATTAATTAAGGTTAAGCGATAGTTATGTATGTTCACACATGTCATGCATTAATTTAATGTGAACACCCGGATAAATTTGTACGATACACACTACTCATCTACAAGGCCGTTTCAATAACATTGAGAGTCTAAAGTTAAGCTTCAAAGGGAGGTCCTATTCTTTTTTAAAAGAAAAAATTGTCACGTATATTTTATTTAAAGTCTATTTTTCTAGTTTTTTAGATGTGAAATCATTAATTACTATTTTATAATCGATTTTTTTTAACAATTCCTTTTCAATTGATAATATAACTAATCGATTCAATCTATCTTGAGACATTATTGATCTTAGATAAGATTTTATCAATTTTAATTTTAAAAAATTTCTTTCGGCTGAGGCAACAGTTATATATATAAAATGCATCTTTAAAAAAAATGAATCCAAAAAAAAATTGAAGCCGTAAGCGATTGTTTTATTGGGCTTATAGTCAAGCCACTCCGACTCATCTACACTGTATTAGCATAGTTACCATGTGATTAGTTTAGTAGTTAAAAAGATTGCCATTTGACTATACTAATAAACTTCCTCGCCACAACTGCTTTTTCTTTTTCCTTTCCTTATTATATTTGAGAATATTTAAGTTTATTTTGTGCTCTTGATTAGTATAATACTTTGAAAATGCTATCTTATAAGTTCTTTATTAGAATTCGAATTATAAACGTAAATGCGACATTTGTTTTCAAAAAATATGTTCGTATTTTGTTTTATATGCATTACGAGCATCTTTTGGCGGGACCCACCCATAGGAGCATAACAGTTGCCGCGAAAGATCTCAGCGCCGTAGACTCACATGGCATAAACAAGGACTCCCAGGATATTGCAATACGGTCCACTACTCTGATATATTTCCTCATGACCCCATTAAGTCCTTGTTATTTGGTTTTAAGTCACAAGTCAAATCAAACAAACATATACTAGTGGTCCATTTTCCTGTTTTGAATCTTTTTTCAGGTTATTTCAGTCACTGCTATCTTTGTTTCAATCCGAAGATGATAAATGCTAGTGTGTGGAGAACTTGATTAGAAAAGTTGTAGTATTCTATAGAATATGGTGTGTAGTATTGTTTAACGTGTATTATACAGATTGTAAATCTGAATTTTGGTGAAATATTTTATGCAAGGTGTTTCATTGATTTGTTTTGGTAAAGTCCCTTTCTTAACTACTATCCTTAGAGCATGATTAAAGATGATTTTGACTGGAAGCAAAAAAGAGTTTTTTCGAGGGACCTTTGAAATGATGTGGTAAGGAATTAAGTTGTTAATTTCGAGATTAAAAGGGAAATATTGTAGAGCACTCAATTCCTAACCTGTGAAACAAAAAACAATGCCAATGAGGATTGAAGTTGATACATTTATGAATGAGAGACCTTCTACCAATATTCTGCTCAAATTTATACTATAATAATTACAATACCTCATTCCCAAATAAAATGCTATAACATTCTAGAGATTTTTTCAAGGAAAAAAATGCTAGAGTAGAATGAATAAAGCAGTTGTATTTAGCGATTAGTAGTAGATTACTATATGCATGTGTTTTAATTTGTTTAAACATTGGACTTGACTCGCAAGTGACTTCCTCTCCCAACACATGAGGACGAAAAAAAAAAAGTATTTCAAAAATAAAAATACTACTGTTTACATATGAGATTACAAAGAACTATAAACTATTTGATTACATGCCTAGTAAAAAGGAGGAAGAAAAAAGATGGTTTGCGATTTTGACATCCATAATAAAAAAGAGGGTCGAGTAGTTGGCCAATTTTGACATTTCGATACTGATATTTAGGAAATTATTATTCCACTAAGTAATCAATACTGGTCATTCTTTCTTGTACGAGGATAATGCCACTATCTTTTTTCACTGTCATGCTTTCTTTTGTTCATGCAAAGCTGAAAAACAGAGGAAATAAAAGGCTTAATGCATATGGAGCCCTCTTAACTTGTCTTTTTATTTTATTTATTATTTTAGTATTTTAACTAAATGTCGTTCCTATTGAATTCTTGTACTCTTTCTTAAGTGTGTCTATCAAACACAATCTGACTTACATAGTATTCTATCTTCAATGTAGCAGCATGCTAATATATATTCTAGTTTAATTATGTCATCTTTTAACTAAGATTAGCAGCAATTGAGAAGGGAAGAAAGAGTGAGCTCTTAATTAAGCTGACAGTAGAAGAGCAGAACCAGTAGAAACCCACACATCCATGACCTAAAGAACAGTTTACCACACGTCTAAAATATTACTTTACCTTCATTATCACAATTTAATTTTCGCATCTAATAAAAATCAAATTTAGAGGGTTTGATAGATACACTTGAGGATGAGTTCAGAGGTTCAATAGAAACAACACTTAGTTGAGGTGTCAAAATGAAAAAAAAAAATAAGTTTAGGAGGCTACATATGCATTAAGCCAAAATAAAAAGAAGGTATGAGGTACTCAATTTTATCCTTTGTATTACAAGGTTCATTTATGGTTGGCAAATCGTTTCATATTTGTAACTAGTCTCTAACATACAAGTAGATTACATGTATCAAAAATTCTTCAACGGAAAATGTTACATAGAAACAAGCGCATAAAGGCCTTATTTATCGTTACATAGAAACAAGCGCATAAAGGTTTTATTTATTACTCCCTCCATTCCACAATAAGTGTCACCTTAGCCAATTTTTTTTATCTCATAATAAGTGTCACCTTAGGAAATCAATGCATATATTGACAAGTTTTTTCCAACTTTGCCCTTAGACAAAAACTGACAAATTTATGTATTCAAGACAAAAAACACATAGAAACTTGATATTATTGGAGTCCCAATGTCAAAAGGCTTACTTTTCATGCATGTTCTAATCAAAAGGGAAAAATTAATTTATTTTTATTATACAAGAATAATTTAATAAAATTTACATTGCATAATTGATTTCTTAATATGCGTGTTTTTAGCTAAAGTAACACTTATTATGGGACGGAGAGAGTATCACTTAATGAGATATGAATCTGAATTGTTAAGTTTCAATCCATTTAATGTATTTGTTTTTTCTTTTTTTTAAACAATCTCTTAATAAGTCTGAAAATAGCTGATTCAGTCAGATCTGTGAAAGGGTCTGAAGAAGACTCTTTTTAAAGTGCAAATTTATTTCACAAAAAACTCATCACACGTCATTTTTAGGTCCTAGCCCCCCAACCCATCCCCCGTGCGCTCTCGCTCTCTTCACTAAGTGGGTGGAAGTTACATCTACAAATCGACGACAAAGAAGGTGGTAGCTGATTTCGCCCGAAATATTCTTGATATTATTGTTTGCTTCTCAAGGACTCTGAAAATTTGTCTTTATAAAAGTGTGGAGAGCTTTATAGATACCTAGTATTGTAGTACATATAGTTCAAATGTTTTAACAAATTTACATTATTTATTTCTTTATTGAAATAGGAGTAATTTTGATCAAATAATAATCTTATTTTGTTCAAATTAGAATTATCTCTAATATTTTATTCATAACACCTATTTTTTTTTGAATTGTATATTTATTATTATGTTTACAAATTGATTAATTATACACATTCAAATGTTTATACACAAACAATCTTATCCATTCAGTGTTCTGATTAATGAAAATATTTTAATAATTCAAACGCGCATTAAGATTCAGATGTCTTAATATTAATGAAAACAAATGAGATTTATATATGAATGAATTTAACAAATGGGGGTGTCAAATGGAGAGTTGGACTGAACTTAGTTAAACGGGTCAAAATAGATTGTGTTAATAAATAAACAGGTCATTAACCGGTCCAAAGATTACTGGCCTTGAAACTAGTTGGGTCAAGATAGGTTATTAGGATGGGTCGTAAACCAACCCCTCCAACTTTTACCAAATTAATTTTGTTATTATTCTCTTATAATTTGTTTAATTAACATAGTAAATTAATTTTAAAAAGAATCTTTCTTTATAGACTATATAGAAGACACAAAACAATTTTTTTTGTAAATATATTTTGACAAAAAAATTTGTGGGTCAATTTGGACTATATCTCTATCTCAATTAACCCAACTTTAGATGGTCTAACATTGCACATGTCAAAATAAACTAAGCTAATAAATGAACAAATCATTAATCCGTTTAAATTTGAGCGATCGAGCGGATTATATTTTCATGGACCGATTTTGGCACCCAACCTAACCTAGGATAAATTAAGTAATTTTGTAAAATGGTAGCAGTACAATTTACCCTTTCCCCAAAAGAGAATAAGAGAAAGGGTGCAGTCGTCGTTGAAAATGTTTATCCTTAGTAAAAACTTATCCTATAACTAGGAAGTTTGTACAAAAAAAGTCAGGAGTGGTAAGTATTTGGTCTAAATTGGAAATACAAAATTAGTAAAAGCCACCAAAGTATACGGAAATGCTAATTTCATGCTATCAACAATCATTCTCCATTCTATATAAACAAAAGATGTTTTAATTTCCTCTTTGTCACAACAGAACCCCCTCAAAAACCTCCAACAACTTTTGAGTCTCTTTTTTCTTGCTCGTAACAATAATGGCGTCCACTCCTTCTCCTCACACTGCCACCACAACCCACCTGAATTCTCTCCTTTCTTCTTCTTCTTCCTCAACCAATCACAACAACAAACCCTCAAATCTCTCTTTCCTTCATACCCCATCTTCTTTCAAACTTCTCCACTCTGTTTCCGCTTCATCTTCTTCTTCCAAAACCACCATTTGTAATGTTCTCAAAACCGCTGATATTTCTCTGTCTAGAGATCTCAAAGGCGTAGGTTTGGTTCCCAAGCCAACCATTCTCGTCTCCGAGAAACTCGGAGAAGCAGGTCTTGACCTGCTACGTAGTTTTGGTGACGTGGATTGTTCGTACGAATTGTCTCCACAAGATCTCTGTGCTAAGATCTCTTCTTGCGACGCGCTTATTGTGCGTAGTGGAACAAAGGTCACGCGCGAGGTGTTTGAGGCTGCTCAGGGAAGGCTTAAGGTTGTTGGAAGAGCAGGTGTTGGTATAGACAATGTGGATCTGCAAGCTGCAACTGAATTTGGTTGTCTCGTTGTTAATGCACCCACAGCTAATACTATTGCTGCTGCTGAGCATGGGATCGCTTTGCTTACCTCTATGGCTCGTAACGTTGCTCAGGCTGATGCCTCCATGAAAGCTGGTACGTTTTGTTTATTTTAATCTCAAAATTAAATCTGTTGTTGTTTTTGTGACTAATTTGTATAGATCTGGAAACAATTATTTGCACAATTCTTAGTATTGTGTCCAGTCTGTCTTCTATCTATAACAAGTATAAGTGACGGAAATTTTAGGAGAAATTAAAAATCATGATTTGCGAATCCCGCTGGGTAGATATTTCCTTTATTTTTTTCCCTTTTTCGCGTCGTTTCAAATGAAAATTTTGTCTGATTTTTGTGACTTTGACTTTGATTTGAGTGATGCCTTGGACCTCTATTAATTACTCCCTCCAGTTTAAAATAAGTATCCAGCCTTTAGCTAAATCTTATTTTTTTTTAGGTATTATGAGTAAAATTTAAATTTGTATATTACTAGTAACTTGACACACTGTGATCATTTAGCACTTCATAAGCACAGATTTGAATAAATAAAATTATTTCTTTCTTGATATGCAAGCGGACACTTATTTAGAACCAAAATAGAAAGATTAAGTGGACATTTATTATGAGTTAGAGAGAGTAATTAATTAATTAGATTAGTTAGTGGTACTATACCAGAAAACGAAGCGTTGGTACTGAAGTTTTATTGTTAATCTAAAAATTAGATCATCACTTCTTTCAATAGAAGGTTAGTGTTGTATTTAGCACAAACCATATTCTCAAGGTCTATTTATGTATGCTAGACTTTTTTAAATTAATTTTACTGAACAGACAAAAGGCATAAAAAATTGTGAAGGTATTACTTCTCTTTCAAAATTTTCACCATAACCACGTAAGCAACATAACTGCTTTCACATAAATGTATTCTGAATCTTCATTTTTCCAAGTTTAGCTGGACTAGTGAGAGAAGAAATAATGATAAATTAAATTTCTGGATTGGTGGGGTGTGGGTGTATATTTTTGAAATCAGATCTGTTGGTTTCTGGGAGTAGATAGTCCAAAATCGTGACATTTTTGTATTGTGAAATTGGCTGGCTAACTAGATCTGAACTCTGATTTATGCTCTCCTGTGAACCAATAAATAAAATGTTAAAAAAATTATTATTATTATTATTATTATTATTATTTTTACCTAAAAAAAGAAATTAACCAAATTTTACAGGAAAATGGCTGCGCAGCAAGTACGTGGGTGTTTCTCTTGTTGGGAAGACATTAGCTGTTATGGGATTTGGTAAAGTTGGTTCTGAGGTTGCTAGACGTGCAAAAGGCCTCGGTATGCATGTTATTGCCCATGATCCTTATGCTCCTGCTGACAGAGCTCGTGCTATCGGAGTGGATTTGGTTTCTTTCGAGCAAGCCATAGGCACTGCTGACTTCATCTCACTCCACATGCCTCTTACACCTGCTACTAACAAGGTATTCAATGATGACACGTTCGCAAAGATGAAGAAAGGAGTCCGCCTGATAAATGTTGCTCGGGGTGGTGTTATTGATGAAGATGCATTAGTTAGAGCCCTTGACAGCGGAATAGTTGCTCAGGTAGTTAATTCACTTCAGTATGTTACCTTTGTTCAATTTACTTTGAAACTCCAATATTCACTAGTTATTCATTTCTTTCACAGGCAGCACTTGATGTGTTCACTGTGGAGCCCCCACCAAAAGATAGCAAACTAGTGCAACATGAGAATGTCACTGTTACACCTCATCTAGGAGCTAGCACAAAAGAAGCACAGGTACAATTATCATTCACATTTAAATCATGTACACCTCTTTGTCATCCGCACTTGCTTTAATATACTTTGTCCTGCTCTAAATTTCTTAGGAAGGAGTTGCGATTGAAATAGCTGAGGCTGTTGTTGGTGCTCTAAATGGAGAACTTTCTGCTACTGCTGTAAATGCTCCGATGGTCCCTCCTGAGGTAATCTATAACACTACGTGCTTAAGTTTCTCTTTTAAGTCCAAACCCATAGGAAGGATTATGACATTCCTGCGTTTATTTTCAGGTTTTGTCTGAATTGGCTTCTTACGTCGTGCTTGCTGAGAAACTAGGTAGATTGGCAGTACAACTGGTGACTGGTGGAAGTGGAATTCAGTCTGTGAAAGTGGTTTATAAGTCGGCTAGGGACCCTGACAGCTTGGACACTAGACTTCTCCGAGCCATGGTAACAAAAGGCATTATTGAGCCTATATCTGATACAATCATCAACCTTGTAAATGCAGATTTCATTGCAAAGCAGAAGGGTCTTCGCATTAGTGAAGAACGAATCATTGTTGATTCATCTCCAGAGTACCCTGTGGAGTCAATTCAGGTGCAAATTAGCAGTGTGCAATCAAAATTCGCAAGTGCTTTATCAGAGAATGGGAATATCAGCATCGAGGGGAAGGTGAAGTATGGAATTCCCCATCTTACACGTGTTGGACCTTATAGCGTTGATGTGAGCTTGGAGGGTAACCTCATCCTTTGCAAACAAGTGGATCAACCTGGTATGATTGGGCAAGTTGGGAACATACTTGGTGAGAGTAATGTGAACGTGAGCTTTATGAGTGTTGGAAGAACCGTGAAGAGAAAGCAGGCGATTATGGCAATTGGAGTAGACGAAGAACCGGATAAGGATACTCAGAAGAAGATTGGAGAGGTGGCTGCAGTTGAAGAATTTGTCTTCCTCAAGCTATAGTCCAGATATTCAATATTGTTGGTTGGTGGAATGAACAAACTCCTTATTTATTAAAGAAAAATAGAGTGTAATACTAAGTAGTTTAATGCTAGTATTTTACAGTTTGGAGGCATTTGCTATTTGGCTTAATGCGTGTCTGCTTAATGTGGTGGTTTAGGTGTTGTTACCGGTGATCAAAGCTGGGGTCTTTCTCATGTAATCCTCCTTTTGAGCTTTTCATTTACCAGGAAAACTTATTCTCTTATATTAATCCTCCACAATCTTTACCAATGTGCTGCATATCTATTTAGGTAACGACATGGCGAAAAAAAAAAAAAGGAATAAAAAGACTTGTGTTTGGAAAGATATGTTATTGTTATGCTAATCACGGCATAAAAAGTAGAATCGCAAAAGAAGTATCGCACTATAATCAAAAGGAATTTTACAGAACTTAATCATAGACTACGAGCAGGGGTGGTGGGGAAGGAGGAAATCACTGTCACTCACCCAATTATGCCTTATGCTTTTTTTTTTCACATTCATTTTCTTCGACAATGATGTAATTGGTTCAGGCAACTTTTATTTAAAAACTTAAAAAGAATTTTTATCCGCATTCACACATGAATTCAGGTGATTTGACCTTTGTGTTTTAAACATTTTCCCAAAAATTGAAAAAGAGGGAGTAACATATTGTTATTTTAATGATACAAGTAATAAATTTGTAATTTTACTAGTACAATAGAAATAATGTGTGAAATTAACCTCTATCATCATAATGTGCCATACGATTACATCGTGGGTTGTCGAATTTTGGTGATTTGTAACATCAAAACACCAAAGCAAAGGTTCTTGTATATAACTTGATTCCTGTTATGATGTTACAACTACCTTTGGTTAGTAATGGGTCTAATCTGACAGTTCTACAAACTAATTATAGATCTAACACGTGACCAACAATACATAATATAAATAGATTTATTATTAAATGAGTTTTATTTTAAGAAAGGTGGGTGGCACATTAGAGAGAGCATACATGGGATGAGAAGCAATCGTGAAGGAGGAGAGTATAAAAGGGATTTAATTACAAGTTCGGGGATAAATTATATATTTATCCAATAAGGCATCAGGAACAGTAAATTAACATTAACATAGACAACAAAGATTTTGGTGTAATATTTTAAAAAATTATTTGAAATTGAGCAACTTCACTAAATTATTGATCTAATATTTTCAAAGTCAGTTTCTCCTTTATTCACTAATGGAGCTCAAACCGAAGGTAATCCTAAGCCATGAAGCTAACAGTTTGCTAACGTAAGGATAAATATAAGACATGTTGCTAACTACAAGTGGTGGAAAAAAATTTAACTATAAGCGTACGATAGAGCTAAAAGTAGAAGTATGCATGTTTCGGTAAATAGTAAATACTGAATAACCATAATGAAACCAAAAAAAAAAATGGTACTTTGATTTTGATATTACCGTATTTGGAATGCATTTAAAAAAATTGGTACTCGGTGTTTTTGTAAATATATATATATATATATATATATATATTTTAAATAAAAAACTGAAAAAGGCCTAAAATACTTTAGATTAAGAGTTAATTGCTTTACTCAAATTACATACTTAATTACACATAATGATATACAATTTAAATTACTCAAACATGAATGTCATTTTCAGGTAATAGTAGACAACTTCCATTCATAAAAGAATTCTTGCCATTATTGAAGTCGTGATTTTTCATTACTGGCGGTTGAAATCGAAGTTAAAAATATCAACCACAAACAAATACACTGTATTTAAGGCCGTGGACCCACTTTATTTTTCTTGTAACGAGGACAATTCTCCGCTCAAACAAAAGAAAAAGGAGAGAAAAGAAGCACGGTGTTATCCGAAAATCCCCAATTGCTCTTCTAGGGTTTAGGTCGCAGATGGCGGGTAATGGTCTTCACCCATACCACCACCAACAATGGCCTCCAGCTCCAGCCCCTCCTCCTGCTTCTGCCCCTCCTCCACATCATCACCATCCCTCAATGCCCATCGATGAGGTAAATTAACACATACAAATTCCCGCTTTTCCCTTCATTATTCATGACAACATACCCAATGTAATTTCATAGGGTCTGGGGAGGGCAGGTGTTGCAAAATGGATTTTGTGAAGATATCTAGCTTAAAACTAATCTAAGCTAAAGCTAAAAGATGATTTTCATTGATAAACTTTAAAATGGTTACACCTAACATAATGTATACTAAAGAACCATATGGGTCTAAAAGTAACTATCACAATAACAATTTGGGGTTAAATGCATAATTAAGGAACGAATGTATGAAACTTGTTGCCGCCTTCCAAAGATCAAGTTTCCAACAGCTTGTGTACTGCACCACTTGCACCCGGTACAACCACCCCAAGGATTAGCTCGTCTCCCATAATATAGCTCCCAAATTCATATTGCATCAGTAGGATGTACACATACCTTACCCTACCTTTGTGGGGTAGAGAGGCTGTTTCCAATAGACCCTCAGCTCAAAAGAAAGACAAAAACTTGAAGCAGGGTTGCAAGACAATAAGACGGCAAAGTAACAGGATACAAATCAAATGAAGCAACCTATATTAATGAACACTGAGGAAAAAGAAACTATGCGATTGATTATGGTGCTGTCATGTTCAGGTTCGGACGATTTTCATATCTGGGCTACCGCAGGACGTAAAGGAGAGAGAATTGGTGAACCTTCTGAGGTGGTTACCAGGTTATGAAGCATCTCAGGTCAATTTCAAAGGCGAAGTTCCCATGGGTTTTGCTCTATTCTCCAACCATCAATGCGCTATCGGTGCAAAAGACGCCATTCAGGTCAGTTTTCATGATACTCTTGTGGAGTTCTTTTTCCCTCCTAAAAAAGGTCCTTTTTGTATGATTTTGTTCTTGGATGGCTGTAGGGTTTGGTTTTTGACACGGAGGGGAAATGTGTTCTGCACACAGAGATGGCAAAGAAGAATCTCTTTGTCAAAAGAGGTGCATTTTTATTCTTATGTTCTCTTTTTTAGCTTCGTGCTTTTATTTTTGTAGAAAAAAATGCTTACTCTTTGGTTAAATAATGCTAGTATAAATTTTTAATATCTTTGAGGGATATGGTGCACGAGCTCCAGTAAGCCAGTGTTTGAATGAAATGTTGAAGAGGATGTGCACAAAGAAGATTGAGAATAGACTCTCTAAGGACTCTCATTCATTTAGGATTATCTCCTCTTAGTCCTGGTGGGAGAAGAGTGCGAAACTAACTAAATGTGAATGTTATAACCGTTAGTTACAGTGCTGTACTAAATGTATTAAAACAAGTAACTTTTAATTGTCAAATTCCTAAAAATAAACACATACTTTATATCAAATCCCGGTCTGCTTCTGCAAGCATAAACTTTAAGGTGCTTGAGAAGATTAATGAAGAATATTTCAAATTCTTCTTTTAAAAAGGAGGAATGCTTTGGATCACATTAACTTTGAAGACTTCCTCAACTTTGCAGCTTTATGGTTTTCTCTCATTTGCATTGGTTTTTATTCCACTATTTGAGAATTTACTTAAATTTCTTAATTTGTGGTTGATCTTTTAGTGCCTCAGAGATAATCTGCTCTAGTGGTTTCACCCGTCTTTATTTTTCTAAATAGCAAATGTATTGTCCTTCTGGATTGTGATCATCTTACCTAATGCACATATGAATTCGATTCATGCGAGTTGTATGGGTTCTCTTGGTTCTCCATTAACCTAACTACCATTTACTAAGGTAACTACCATTTACTAAGGGTGGGATTTATCTTTAGATAGTACATCAAGATACGTACAGAAACCCTAATGCTTAATAATTTTCTTCACATTTTTACTTATTCAGTTTTTTTCTTCGCATTTTTGTTCATCTCCATTGCTGAGGCTCTTCTTATATTTATTTGCTTATTTAGGCTATCACAACTATGTTTATGCTGGATTCTACTATTTGTATGACAAAACAATGTTACACTAGAGTCTTCTTATTTGATTTTTCTGCAGGAATTGTAGCTGATTCAAATGCACATGACCAGAGTAAACGTATGCGTACTGGAGGTGATTACACGCATACTGGTTATTCAAGTCCCTCTCCTTTTCACGCTCCCCCGGCACCTGTCTGGGCACCACATGGGTAA
Source organism: Lycium barbarum (assembly GCF_019175385.1). Lineage (NCBI taxonomy): Eukaryota > Viridiplantae > Streptophyta > Magnoliopsida > Solanales > Solanaceae > Lycium > Lycium barbarum. The sequence goes on from NC_083339.1 coordinate 148,724,187, forward strand.
GATTCCAAATGCAAAATTTTCTTTGCATGTCAAGACAAAATGCTACGATGAAAAGTGTGATAGTGATAGGAATTGATTGTTCTCGCAACATAAAGCTAAATTCTGAACTATTTACAATCAAGTTTCTAGGAGAAAAAGAAAAGAAAGTTAAAAGGAGGTTAATGATTGTATCTCCTTTATTTCCAACCCTCAACCCCACCCCCCAAATTAAAAACAGTAAGGGATTGTATTTCTCAGGTATATTGCTCAAGCTCCTCCACCATATGATCCATATGGAGGCTACCCTGTTGCTCACATGCCAATGGCTGCACCTGCTCCTGTGCCAGCGCCAAGCAGTTATGCGCCAGTCCAGGTGATGCGTGCATGTCTCTGCCTCTGTCGTTTGTGTTAGATTTGCAACATTTTGCAGAGTTAACTAAGGGTTGACATCATTTCTAGCATGCCTTCTCTTTTGTGTTTCCTTTTTAGGTTGTCTTCTTTGTATTTTTGATTTGGGTTTACTGTGGCACATTCGTTTAGGGCCAGAGCATTAACTTTATTGTTAAGTTGGTTGGATCTGACTTCCTTCAGTATAGTAGTATCTGCGTTCTGCTGATCTTTTTGAGACTCTGTTACTGCTGATATTGTTGGGACAGAGTTATGCTTTATATAGCTGGTGGATGTAGCATTTGTGCAGTATATGCTTGTTCTGAGGATTAATGCACCTTGTATGGTATAGTTTGTGTTTTGCTTTGTCCACTGATCTATTTTTTGCTTTCTTGTAGAATACTAAAGACAATCCTCCTTGCAATACCCTATTCATTGGCAATCTTGGAGAGAATATAAATGAGGAAGAGCTGAGGGGCCTTATCAGCGGGTATGGCTCTGCATTTTGCTATTCCGTTTATGCGAAAGTACTATTTCTTATTTTTATGTCTCCCGCTAATGTCTAATCTATTTATTTTGCTATTCCGTTTACGCGAAACTGCTAGTATTTCATATTTTTATGTCTCCTGCTAATGTCTAATCTATTCATTTGCTTAATCTACTACCAGACAGCCTGGTTTTAAGCAGATGAAGGTTTTGAGACAAGAAAGACATACAGTGTGTTTCATTGAATTTGAAGTAAGTTCTGTATTACCCTTTACAAGATGCTTCTTGATTCATCTTTAGTTTGTGCGCACATTCGATGCTCCTTCCGGTTATCAGCTTCAGCCCGTGGTGCTTGCAGGATGTGAATAGTGCCACCAATGTCCACCACAGTTTGCAGGGTGCTGTCATACCGAGCTCTGGTTCAGTTGGCATGCGAATTCAATATCCTTTCTTCTTGTTTAGCTGTCTCATCTACCAGAGCTTGATATTTCACAATCATCGTTTTTCTTTGTTTTTGCTACTCTGTTGTTTTAGCGGTCTGAGTCTGACTGTTGACTCGAAAGTGTGGACTTGATGTTGGGGCAATATTTTATGGGCTTTGTGCTTGCACATATACAGCCTAATTGAACAAAATAATTGTTAGTTGGGACGCTGAAGGGGCAATATTTGCATGCTGAAGCTCCCTTTGGAATTGGAACCTTTGGAGCTTTTAGAAAGTGGATAACCCTCAGTTTTGAAATATCATTATAGTTGCTGCTAAAAGGACGACACCTGACTAACATTTTATTCGTGAAGTTGGTTTCTTCTTCCTTTGCAGTTTGCAAATGCTGTGGCCAACCTTTTAAACCTTTTTCCATTTTTCTTTTTTCTTCTTTGACATCCAAAATGAAAAGAGAAAATGATGATAGTGCTTTATGTGCCTTTGCATTTGATATTTGAGAAAGGTCTATGCTTCCTTGAGAGCATACTCTTTATCTGTAGCCTTTTCCAAATTACATATTAAACGATGGTCTATGTGAGAAGTAGTTATGATAATTTATGCTACAAAGGTGTAATTACCAGCTCATGCAAAGTACTTCATTAGGAATCTGAGTCTTAAATTTATTCTCTATTGCAACATTCTTTGGATGGCATGTTTCTCCTTAATATTCAGCTACATATTCAAAGAATCCATTTGGCAAAAGGAAGGACTTTGGCCACCAAGCTGTTGCCCCCAATGCGAATGGAGCTCCTCCACCTATGACCTACCAGTAGCTGCAGGGGATGTATTCTGTTCTCTATGCTCTGCCAAATACAAATGCATCATGCAGCTGTTGCATGCATCCTTGCTATCATCAAGTCATGAGCATTATCATCTTGAAATGAGCATCTTTTTGGGCCATATCATAGTTTATCCAAGCCATGCATTTGAAGCACTGTCATCTCAAAATTGTCAGTTTATTCAGGGTTCACGTTTTGTGACATGTCATAGGATGCATTTAATTTCTAGCCTTAAATCTTGTTGGTCTGTGGTGTCACATTGTATTCTACATTTGAGAATTGCTTTGTTTAGTGCTAACATATGTTTTAAACCTCAAGTGACTTCTTAGCACCTCTATCAACGTATTATGTATGGAGTGAAATAGAATTTGCATCATAAATTGAGATCAAAATGCGATTAGCATCCATCTCAACTTATCTGGTTAGGGTTGTCAGTCACTCCATTAACCTCATAATGCAAACTGATGATAACACTCTAACATCCAGGTTTTCAGATCCTGAAAGAAATGTCCTGGAATTTCCAATGTGCTTGTGTTATGCAGGATTTGTGCAAAAAGAGGGGACTTCCTTTTACTTGGGGATGTTCAATTGCTGGAGTTGCTTTATCCTGGTTTTTTGTTCTGCATGCAGAATGTGCACGATCGTACGAGAAGATGGTTCTTGTTTGTTTCAGGCTGGTGTGGTAGATTTGAGCTTTCTTGCTTGTTTCCTTTTCGCTCAGCTAACTCCAATTGCAAACAAAAGTTTGACTCCTTGAGTTTTCATGGTTGACTGGTTGGATATATGATCTGTAACAATTTAGAGTTTGGTGACTTTGAAGAGCAATAGAAAGGATTTTGTCGGAATTAGAAAATCCATTATAATCTAAATCAGCCAGTATTTCTACTTTTATTTAATATAAAGGTGATAACCGAATAACTTGATTTCATTGATTAATATTTTGGAATGCGACATGAAATCATCTTGGTGCAGTGCCTGCACTGAATCTCTCGGCCTAAAGTTTTCCATGTGCAATATTTGCATATCAATGAGTCGTTTGGTTGGAGGGATTGAAAGGGTTATTTCTGCATAAATATGCAGCGTTTGGGTGGCTGCATGAGGGAACTTTTACCTAACTAATGCAGTGCTTGGTTGGTGGTAATTAAATAATAATAATAATAATAATAATAATAATAATAATAATAACAATAATAATAATCATAATGAGTTATTTTTTGGTACAATTGTTTTTTTTATGAGGAATAGGATGTGTAGACGAATATGTCTATGGGGGAAACTGTATTTAAAGAAAAATATTTTTGAAGTGATCTTTACGGTAACATCACTTCTCTTATTATTTATTACATAATAATTTCTATTTTGACCATATACTTCACGGTTCGGTTAAAAACTGAACAAAATCGAAAATCGAACCGACTAAATAAACCGATTTTTTTTGGGTTTGGTTTGGTTTGGTTTTTAATTTTAAAAAATCAAAAATACTTGGTTTGGTTTTGGTTTTATTAAAAAAAAAAGGAGAAAAAACCGAATTGAACCGACAAATTATATATACAACTTTTATAATTATATTTAAGTAATTTTAACTTTTATAAATAATTTTAAGTATCTTATATATATATATATATATCAAATTTTTATCAAATTTTATTTACCATATCTAAAGAGGGTAGTGGACTTTAGGTCATAAGCCCGTCTATTAAAAGAATGAAGCCATTAATCCAAACTTATTTAAGTGAAAGAGAAATAAGAAAAGCTTATTTCAGAAAAACTTAACCTAATCGGCTAAGTCATTGTCGGTGCCTCCTTCAATTCTATATTTCAGTCCACAAGAGATAAACCAAAATTATTTTTGCTGTAAACGAGTTCCAATACTTTGTATTTGTTGTTGCTACATAAAAAAGGCACTATCTTTATTTTCCTGTAGTTCTTTGTGATTCCACAAGTTGAGTTAATAAGTTCTATACTTATTTGATTTACAGTGATTTTAAAGTACCATATTCATGTTTTGGCTAAAAACTTCCATTGGTTATAATTTTTGTTTGCTAATTAGAAAGCTTATGTGCGTTTTAAAAAAAAAAAAAAAAAAAAAATTCTGCAGGCTTTGTTTATTTGCTTTATCTTCACCATGCTTACTTGCTCACACTTATTTGCTGGGATTTCAAAATAGTAGTAAATTAAAGAATTGGTAATTCTGGTATGGACTTGTTGTGATATAGTTGTAAAAGGATACACATTTATGTATGATTAAAAACCGAACCGAACCGACTACAACCAAACCGATGAATATTTTCTACATTTGGTTTGGTTTGGTTTTTAATAATAAAAAAATCGATTATATTGGTTTGATTTTGATTTTAATCTAAAATTGACCCAAACCGACCCGTGAACACCCCTAAATTATACATTATACCCTATATGTTATCAGTGCCTAGTAATTTTCGTATAACTAGTAAGCACAGCAAATGGCCCTAAGCAGAGATGCTTTGGGTTTTAGTGTGACACGTTGGGAGGGTAAAAAATGTTTACGTCATAACATTTATTATGTGATAACACATTTTCACATACACTTAGCCATCAACTCATGCATATTAATTAATAAATATTGTCACTTTAATGTATCACATAGTAATGATAAATTAGTATGTTTATGTGGTAAACTCTTACTTGTTTGGTTTCCATTAACTCGGTAATTTTTTTTTTCCGTATATTTTGCTTATGGTTATTAAAATCCTATTCTTTTTCCATTCGCAACTCCATTGCAAACGCTGTGATACGTTACGAGAACGTTGGTGCCGGATCGCTAAAGTTTCAGTATGTTTTCATATTTGTTCAAATTCAATTAAATTTCGTGATTGACGGGTTCCCGGCAACTTTCAATCGTATGATAAAGCGAAGGCCACTTTGTTGCTTTCCTCATAGTGTGAAATCTAGTTATGTTGGTGAGGCCAATAATATTCTAAAAATTTTCTGCAAGGTGGTTGTTAAGGAATTTATGGCACGTCTCCTAACAACTTTGTCCAGTGGAGAAAGTATTTATGTGATCAATTAAATTGAATACAGTTTGGAGAAAATTCTCCCCCGGGAAGGACCAAATGATGATAAGAAACAAAAAAATTTCGGACTGTTATTATAGTACTATAATAATTGAAAGAAAATATTGAAGTTGCCATTGCAAAACTAGTTCACAGGGACGCTGAATTTCAAAATCAACGGCAAAATGCCATTAGGAGAAAAACAGATCAAATCTATAGTACAATATAGGGCCTCAACTCCTCAAGTTTGCCAGAAACGTCAGCTAATATACTAATATAGTAAGTAAAATTTTCACAAATAGCTACCTTTTAACTATTTCTAACAACCTATAACTACATATGCTATATTTACAATTCGTAACTAGATGACCCTATATTTATCTAGTAGTCGGGTATACCAAAATATAGCATAAATATAGCGGAAATACAGACGCGAGTTTAACTGACAGTGTTATATTTATGGAAACAAAATCTGTTCCGATTTTAATTAGAATCAGTTATATTGTTCCCTGATTCACGCAAATATCCTCCCATTCCATATCTGATTCCATATCTCATTCAAACAGCTAACAAATTCAAAAAAATTTGAATTCAAACCTTACAATCATATTTTTAACCAAAAATAAAAAGGTTGAAAAACCTTTGAAAAATAACAATATCAAACCAGTGAACATAGCTTGATTATCACGACGAATATATATTTGATTTCATCAAGTTGAGTTCATAATTGAGGTAACGATTTTTTCACTGCAAACTTTTTTTTTTTTGTTCGTCTTTTCTGAAATTGTTTCAGCTAAATTGAATATAACACATTGCTGTATTCGAAAACAACAGGATAATGACAAGCGTAACTGCGTTGATCCGTCATTCTGGTTTTTGGAACGATCAGAACTGTTTTGTGAATTACAAAATTGATGCTGTTGTATTCATTGATAATTGCAATTACGATGAGTTAGTTTGTACGATTACAAATCAATTAGGCGTGGATACTGTTAGGAAAACTATTTCAATAAAATATACTGTTGAAGGCGATTTTCAACCAATTGAAATACACAACGATATGGGAGTTCGTGTGTACGTTGAGCTTAAGAGAGAAAACAGAGTTTTGGGGATGTATCCAATGTGCGTTAGTATTCATGATTTGGATGTTGAGGATGGTGTAACTGGTAATCGTATTATTGGAGATGATGTGCTGCAAATTGGATATAGCGAGAATCGGGATGGTATGAAAGTTTGTGATTCTACTGTAAACGCTGTTGTTTTGTTTGGGAATGATAACAATTTGGTAATTTCGAAATCGGAAACGAAAGGAGTTTTTGTCGATCAAATTTACCAGGATAAGGAAACTTTGAAAATTGTGATGACGAAATACGCAATTCGTGAAAGATTCAATTTCAAAACAGAGAGATCGAATGCTATAAGGTATGATTTTCTAAATGTATTCTGGTAACAGAAAGTGCAGATGTATTTTTGTTATATTTGTACTGTATTGAGATGATTTGTTAACTTATTTAGCACACTGTTAATTTTAAAAATGTTTGATGCAATATATTCTGATATATTTTTTGTATATTTATACTGTATTTAATTGATTCAATATGTACTATTTGCATTGTATTATGTAGCTACACTCTGGCATGTTGGTCGTTGGAATGTAAATGGAAATTCAGAGCGTCGAGAATTGGGGATTCTGAAATGTTCAGGGTTAGAGCTTTCGATGACGAACATACATGTCCGTTGAAGGACAAGGTGTATTCACAAAGGCAGACAACAAGTTGGTTTATTGGAGAAGCGGTTGTGAAGGCGAAAATAACTAACCATAAAAGGAAGGTCACACTTGGGGATATAATAGATGATGTTAAGAATGAATTCGGCGTAGATGTTTCTTATATGATGGCATGGAGAGCTAGAGAGAAGGCTATAAAAGATTTCAGAGGTGATCCAGCTCATTCATACAAGAAGTTGCCGGCATATATATACATACTTGATAAAACGTATCCTGGATCGCTCGTTAAAATGCATAAATCACCAGAAAATGAGTTTATGTATTTGTTTGTAGCCCTCAAAGCATTCATAAAGGGATTCGAGTGTTGTAGACCAATAGTTGTAGTGGACGGTGCACATCTTAAATCAACGTATAATGGTACATTTGTGTCGGCAAGTACTTTGGATGGAGCAGGTATGTGTAATTCTATTCTATGAATATTTTTTTTATAAATACAACATTATGCTTATTGATTTGCAAATAAAGCTGCTAAAAACATACTCTGGATGTATTGCTGGTGTAAATTTGTGAATATTATATGTTGAAATACACTGTAAATATGAGGTAAATATATTGTAAATATATATTATTGTTTTATAAATGATGGTGCTAAAAATACAGTGTGAGATCAAATTCAGTTGAAATATGTGTTGAATATATTATAAATATATACTGATTTTTGTAGGTAATATCCTACCACTAGCGTATGGTGTGATAGATTCTGAGAATAATAAGTCGTGGACGTGGTTCTTTGAACTGTTCAAGCAAGCTTATGGTGTTAGGCAAAATATGTGTGTCGTGTCCGACAGACATGAAAGCATAATACACGCAGTTTCTAAGGTGTATCCTACTGTTCCTCATTTGGCTTGTGTTGACACCCAATTTTGTCCCGCCTCTCCTCCGAAATACCTATTTACGCTTCTAATATTTCTGGAAAATTAAAATATATATATGTGGTATTCTACTATAATTACTAGCCTCTTATCAATACCGGCGTTTCATTATTCTATTACAGTCACTAGCCATCATCATTATTATTATTATTATTATTATTATTATTATTATTATTATTATTATTATTATTATTATTATTATTATTATTCACAATTTTTATCATTTCGGCATTTTACCAGCTTACGCACACGCATCGCGTTTATCTTTGCATAATTAAATAATATTGTTTATTTACTGCAGATTTTCGAAATATTATTGCACGGCTATTACAACGTCATATAATCTTATTACCTGAGCCCTAATAATTACATATTTTGTATCAGGTTAAAATTTTGTCACACTCAGCATATGGTTAATTAAAATGGGTCTTTTATTTAAATTCAGAAGCCAAAACTATTTCTTGCACTCAGTCCGTATTTTGCTTTATCTGACCCAAATCAAAGCCCAATCAACTCATAAACATTTCGGACCAAATGACCAGCCCAATACCTATTTTTCCAACGGTCCAGTCCAATTCTACATTTGCCCTATCCGGTCCAGCCCAAGATTACCGACCCGGCCCATTTGATTACCCCTTTAACCCTAATCCTTATCTCCCTCTCTCTTTTTCTCACTTCCGCCTCCCTCACTTCATTCCCTCTCCCTCCTCTGTCTCTCCCTGTCTCCCTCACGTTTTCCCTCTGCACCTCCACTCTCCCATGTCCCCCACGTTCTCTGCCACCTCCATACTCAGCTGTCCCCCACGCCTCTTTCATACGCTCCTTTTCCTCTTTTCTTAAACCCCAATCCACCATATAAAGAAGGAGATCTGAAATCCGAAAGGGGGGGATTCCCTTACAAAAGTGGTCCGCCATAAAATCCCTTGAAAGACGATATCTATTAGGCGCTGTAATCTTATTTTAGGATCGAGCTGAAATACTTTTTTTTTCTTCGTTTGGCCTTGATATTGCTGTGAATCCGAGCCTCGCAAGATCGGATTTGGTAGTGTTCGAGTGAGTATCGAAGGCCCCCATACCCCATTTCGCTGCACCCGAAGAAGGTAATCCTTCTTCCTTTAAATTATTTTGTGTCATTTATTTCATCAGTTGTTGTCTCTGTTCGGATTTAGCTTAAGTTTTTTTTGTGTGCCATTAGCCCGTCTGGTTATCAGTAATAGTAGTTTGGTATCTTTAAGTTTTTTTTTTCTTTTTTCTAGCTAATATAGTACATGATAATGTGGTGGTTTGTATGCCCTGTCGGTTGAATGTTCAGTTATGATTAAGCATCATTTTGGGTCAAGCATGATTAATATAACCTGATTTTAGACTTGACCTGTCCATGAGTAGATTAGCCTACAATACCTCCTATCACGTTATTCTTGCCCAATATAATATCAGTAATGATGGAGTAATCTGGACTGCTTGGATTGAGATCAGTTAAATGAATGCTTAGTTTGTTGTTGTGACAAACATGACTGCTTGTGGTTCAGATTTGTGTTTCGGGTTTGTTTCTACTTTGAGAAAGGCCCAACTGGTTATTTGTTGAAGTTATGAATGAGGCCTTTAAAGATCTGGTCTGGCTTGGTTAATGTCTAAAAATGAATACTATGATTTGAGTTGAGTTTATCGCCTACGTGCCTATATACCTTGTTTAAGTTTGAGCAGTTTCGGTGAGATGCTCATAGGAGGGTTGGTCTAAACTTGTCTGTTTATAAACATATAATAACTTATGCATTAATTATTGGCTAAATGAGTTCATATCAGAGGTATATATTAGAGTTTTCCCTAAAATAACCCATCCGGGTGCCAAATTTAGATCACTGGCTTTGTTTAAAAAATCTGGTATAATTCCCCTCCCTTTATAGTTTATTTTCATTTATGCTTTTGCTGTTCATATGAGTTATTCTTCTATTAGTTAAGCCTGGTTTAATCATGTAGCTCTGTTTAGTATGTCAATCATGTAGTTTGTAAGTTTAGTTTAGATTAACCTGCTTAGATGATTAAGTATGCATGACTGGTGTCAGTCTACGTGTTTAGTCTAGGTAATCTGGTGATCTCATTGGTTAGTTTGATTCTTTATTATCTTGTTAGTTTGAAAAGTGTTAGTGTAATCATGTAATAGATATGCGTCGAGTACAAATCCTGTTAATCATACTAGCCGAGCCTAGTTTATTCCTTTAAGGGGCATTTAGCCACTGTTCATATGTCTTATGCTAGTGTAAACTGTTCCTAATCAATAATCCAACATGTTAAATGAATAAGTGGATTAGAAGAATGTTTGGTTTAGCTTGGATGAGCCCTGTTTTAGCCCCCTATAGACTTGTTTTCCCATGTGCAAGAATGTTGGGTTTGATGGCAAACCTTGAACCAGTCTTATGCTTATTTCTTGCTATGAAAACTTAACAATTGAAAGTCACTTATGTGTCTAACTGTGGGTGTTGATCAAAACCTTGAGGGATTTGTCCTGTCTAAATTTTAGTAACCTCTAAGAGGATCAGTTCTTCTTGACCTCAACTCTATTATTATTTTTTTCTTCTCTTGAAATGTGTTAGGAATCTCTTATATGTTTTGCCTAGACTCTGTCCAGTTTGCTTTCGTAAAATATGATTAAACCAAGGAATTAATCTGAAATAGGATTAGGGACTGCTCCGTGTGACACCTATTATTTATATGAAATCTGTGAACTTACAGCATTCGCAAGTGAATAAACTGATCTGTTTTTCCCTTTAACATCTGTGAGATATTGTTGATCATCAATGTGCTGCCATTTTGGTGTTCTGTTTCTAAGAACTGATCGCTATTTTTCTAAATCTTGTTAAGTGCGAAATGTTTTTTTTCCTGGCTGTTATATTGTGGAGTTAAAAACATGATTTAGGTTGTATGTTGATGTGCTTAGCCATTGTTTGTATGGGATGCTATGATCAAATCATTGACATTTGAGATTTAAAGTTCATGTGCTAACATCCTTTTGAGTGTATTAATATGGTTTCATTACCTCACTGCAATGTAGAGAGCATGTGTCTATCAATAACTGGTTCAGCTTACAAGTCATTTAAGATGGAATTTGGATAAAACTGAACACTCTTTCTTTATTAGATGTAATTCATGTCCTATGGTATTTCTTTTCATGAATTCTTATCAGTTTCTTATAAAAAAAACGTATTGTGAATACATTTTACATAAGCTGTCTCGCTAATCTTCATCCTTCTTTTTTTTTTCACATGTAATGCATCCGGAGCAACCAAGCAACAAAGAGTCTCGTATTGAGACTCAATATGGCTGTCGCTAAAGCCGAAGACCTGCATTTACACCATCTTTGCCCATTTCACTCCTACTATACCTCCAAGCGAAACGATGGGCGACGAAGCCTCCGCCTTCGCCTCTTATTTATTTCTGTTCTAGTTTTGCCTTTAATGGGTTCTGTGATAATCTTGCTTGTCTTGATTCTCTTAATATAAGTCTAGGACCAATGCTAATATTAACTTAGAAAGGTAGTTGTCATGTAGGAAAACCAGTAGCTTATTTTTATTTAGATAATAACCTTTTTTTATCACTGGTGTCGTACCATGAAGAGCATGATTTAGCTTTTGGACTGATTATAAATTGGTTTTCCCATAATTTGAATAGCGTCCTTTAAATGCTTTCGTTTAGGGTGAGTTTTTTTTGTTTTTTTTATGTCCATTGTCGAGCAAATGGCAACAAAATTTATTTTAAAAAGAAACATTTTTCCAAATTCGTATTTTAAGAGGCTAATCAAACGGAGCATTTTGGCATCACTGGATCATCTTATTTTAAAGATTACATCTTCTCCACCCTATTTTGAGAAAAGATCAGATTTCAAGATTCTTTAACAGCTCATATGATATATCTCCAACTTAAATCCAAATCTACTCAACTTCTTTAAAATGCTTATTTTAAGAATTCAATTCCATGCATGATGTTATGATCTATTGAGTTTTTTTTTCTTTTCTTTGAAAATGAAAGGACGAAAATAAATATGGCATACAAACGTGATTTTAAAAAGCTTTTTTTTTTAGGTTTACTATTTCCTGAAAGTTGTTTTTCTTCTTTTTCTTCTTTCAGAGCTTTGTTTAAGTCCAAAGTTCATCATGTTATTATTTGCAAGGTTTTCTACTTTAATCACCTAAATACTTGGTATGGATACTTTTTCTCACATTGCTTATACAATATTAAATACTATATTTTGTCACAATTTCTTATGTGGACCTAAGTTTGGCCGGATAACCGTAGTTAACGGATTCTAAAGGATGCTTAACCCCTTCCCTTTAGAATAATATAGAACCCTTACCTAGAATCACACTGATTAAGCAGACTATTAATGGAGGTTTAGTTAGTTTTACCTTAGTTAATAATTAGGTGTCCTAATTCACCTTTAAAATAATTAGGTGGCGACTCCTTAAAACCAAAATAAAGAGGAATCACCAAAATGTTGTACTCCTACTTCAACCCGGTTAAAATGGGGTATAACAGCTTGTATATGGCATTTGTGGAAAAATGTGACAAAGCAATACACAACAAACAGTGAGGTGTTGAGTCCTATATTTTATTCACTAGCGAAAGCATACAGCCAGGATGAATTCGATAAATTGATGGAGAAGATTGGGAATGTTGATATTCGGGTAAAACGATACCTAGAAGATGCTGGAAGAGATAAATGGTCTAGGCTTTATTCACCTGTTAATAGAGGATGGACAATGACTTCGAATATAGCTGAATGTATTAATGGAAAACTGGTTGCTGCAAGAGAGTTACATATTTTTGATTTCCTTGAAGAAGTGAGGAAGATGTTTGGTAGATGGAATTGGAAAAATAGAAAAAATGGTACCTACACATTCACAACACTGATGAGGCGGTATCAAGAGATGTTGTCGATCAACGAGTACAAATCAATACGAATGAGGGTATCTTTGTTTGCAACACAAAAATTTAATCTATATTTTTACTATATGTAATGTATATTTATATATATTCCCAATATGGTAAAACTGCTCAGGTAATGCTTGTTTATTTGTTAAATGGTTCTCAGGTTGAAGCGTCAACTGAATATGTTTACACAGTGAATGATGGACCGAGGCGTTTCATAATAGATTTGAAGAAGAAAACTTGCAGCTGCAGGATGTTCCAACTGGACGAGATACCGTGTTCTCATGCATGGGCAGTATTGAAGAATAAAAATTTGACTGCTGATGTATATTGTTCGGATTTATTCAAGCCGGAAACAGTTGTGAACACATATGATGTGCCAGTTGATCCTCTTCCCGATGAGACCGAGTGGAATGTTCCTAAAAGTATATTAGATGAAGTTGTTATGCCACCGATCTATAAGAGACCCCCTGGGAGGCCAAAAAAGAAGAGGGACAAGCCATTACAGGAGTTGATGATTGGTAAACGCAGAAATTCCTGCGGTAAATGTGGACGTCTTGGTCATAATAGGCGTTCGTGTGATAGTCCGCTGCTCAATAAGAAGAATAAATAAGTCCATTTTGATTTTATTTGTTAAGACAATTCTACTTTAAATTTCAGTTAAAAATAAAAAATGAATTCATCTTGAATTCATATTATTCTAGTATGATTGTATTTCACATGGTTGAACATCCGATGTTTTTCAATGTAATGCTATATTGGTGGTTAAATGGTATTTGGAAAGTCTACTCTATGTTAACTGATTTGACCTTTTGTTTTGGATTTATGATTTAATAGTTGTATTTCGTATATATTTTGGCTATATTTTAGTTTCATTTTGTCTGATCTGGTAGATAATACTTATTCTGGTTTACTGTTAACTATATTTGATATATATTTTACATATATTTGAAGTGTATTTAGATGAAATTTTAAATTTTGTAACAAACTGTAATTTCAAAAATGGACTTATGGAATATATCTGAGTTATATTTTTTGTATATATCGACTGTATTTAAATGGTTATATATACTACTTTATTAAATGAATACATTTCACAGATAATGAAAAATGGAATTTATGCATTGAAAAAATAACATACTTGAAAGAAACAACAATATAAAAACCATAAGGTGGTGTTCAATATTAATCATCCTAAAAAAGATTATTACACATGAAACAATATATCCAAAATGAAAAAACAGCAACAAAAGTCGCAACCAACTATGCTATTGTTCAACATGAAAATCAAAAACACAAATGAATTGGTGGCCTAATCAAGATCCTCTTTATCAACTGCATCGTAATCAACTGCCGGTCTAATTGGTCTTGGAGGCTGCTCGTTATCACTTGATGCATTGTTGTTTGACTTATCCCATGCATAGTCGCATAAAAGGGCACCATATCTCATACGAAGTAACTTTGCATCGAATTCGGTTGGGATGACTGCACTTGAGCTCAAGTATTCAGCGAAGGCTGCCACATACACACCACAATCCCTGGAACAAAAATGATCAAAAAATTTACTTATCAAAACCCACGAAAAAAAAGATGTATTTATTGTGTTTTTTATTGGAATAGATTCTTACATGCTAGAGGGAGCTTGTTGCGGGAGATTGTCTACATTCACAATGTCAAAGTTGTCGGTCTGTTCTCTATTTCTGTAAGAAGGATGTGTGACAAAATCTATATCCGCCTTCTTCTCATAGAAATCAGTCATTTGTAGACTATGTGTCACTAGAGTAGCCAACATTTTCACTCCGACTCTAACGACAGCATCATGCCCTGCAGCTCGGTATGAGTTGTATACGTAGATGGACCTGTTTGTAAAAAGAAAATATAAGAAAAAAACAAACATATAAAATTTGTAGAAAAATGAATGATCTTTTCATTGGATGAGAGCAGACCTGTCAGTGAATGATATCACAACCAAAATCCAGTGATTTTCCTCTTTTATGTTGACAGGAATTAGTACGTTGTCAACAGTATACCATGGTACATTAGCCAACAGCCTGTGCCCGTTAATGTACTCACACAGTTCATCTTCCTTACTGGCGACACATGTGGATGAATCGGGGTTTTCCCAAGATTTGTAAATTTCAGCAACTAAAGTGTGAAAAATACAGCTGGCAGTGGTGAATCTATAGTTGCTGTTATTGTGATACTTCCCCTTCTTGCGTAGGTAGTAGAAAATAACATCAATATGCTGTAAAAACATCAATTCAGTGACTATAATCAACACTATGTTCAAAAAAAAATATTGCTGTATATATAGTAAATATAGTGAAATATACTCTTAAACATAGTAAAAATTCTGTATACCTGGACAGTACTGTGCTCAACTAGTAAATTAATGTCTGTATATTAAATATAGTGCAAGTATAATGATGACAATATTCTAAAAATACAAGTTGTGACAATAAGTACCTAAACCTACTCCATCAACCTAAAACAATAAAAACATGGTTCAAATGAATTTAAAGGCATCAGCAAAACAGATACACATATACACATATATAGTACTGCTTTAAAAGTTAAAAATTTCAGTTAAATATAGAGAAAATATATAGTAAATATGCCTGAAATATATTTTCAACAACAGAAACCGGATCATTAATTGGCAACCCAACTCCCTCAACCTAAAACAATAAAAACATGGTTCAAATGAATTTAAAGGCATCAGCAAAACAGATACACATATACACATATATAGTACTGCTTTAAAAGTTAAAAGATTCAGTTAAATATAGAGAAAATATATGGTAAATATGCCTGAAATATATTTTTTACTATATATGTCAAATATAGTAAAAAATATACTCTAGATACATCACATTGTAATTCTATTATAAAACATAAAAAAATTAGATAACAAGCAGAAAGATATCAAAACCTCATCAGTCCAAAGTTGCCCATCCATAGATAACAAGTAGAACCAGTTTTTGTCGGCTACGGCTGTAACGCCTAAATGCAACCGAAGTTCGGCATCCGCAGGATCGAGTCCTTCCTTGTTCTTTCTGCAATGATTTTCATTTGGCTTCCTGTATATCAACAATGGAAAGAACATACGTTAAGTTTATTGATAATTGAATTCTGGAAAACTAAAAAAACAAGTTGTGACAATAAGTACCTTTTGTCATGCGATTTCAACAGATCCTTCTCAAGCCACTTTTGATAGTCTTGAAGAAACGAAGTATCTAACGGGGCATTTATAGGGTGGTCAACAAATGGGTGTTTTTTCTGATAAATGCAAGGACCGATATTTTTGGCAGAAGAACCCGCTGAGCTGAAATTGGGACAATAAGGGGACATGTTATATTTGCTTGGTTTCCTTTCTCGGGCAGCACCTGGATGGACAATGATCTGTTTTTCAGAGTTTGAAAACTGTGCAGTCTCACCACTTGAGCTTTGGCCGGCATTTGGTTGTACGGGAACTTGTTATCCAGTTTCATCGCTTGAACTGTGGCCAACTATCGGTTGTACTCCAACTTGCTGTTCAGTTTCATTAGTTGAACTTTGTCCGGTTGTTGGTTGTACTCCAAGTTGGATTGGTATCTGAGAATCAGGAATCATCCACTGAGAGATGGTTACCGGGTTATTGTCCACATTCTGAGGAGTCCTTAAACTTGACAAATCGGTTTGATCATCGCGTGGTACTGGAGGAGGACCGAGAGGAATAACACATGCTAAAGGGCAGTTGATTAGCAAGTCCGCTACCATTTCCTCTGATGCGGTAAATTCAGCATTAGCATTCTCCATATCGCCGATTTCCTGAGATTCCTGAAATAAAAAACAAGAAAAAAACGACTGGTGTTTGTCAATTATTGCTTATCAAAATGACATTTCAGTACTTAAAAGCCACATTTCAGTACTTACATCAAAATTTAAATGGATTGGTGTTATGGGCACTCCATCTGTTTGTGCATCACTTTTAACTCCGGTTTCTTTATCCACATCAACAACAGAAACCGGATCATTAATTGACAACCCAACTCCCTCAACCTAAAACAATAAAAACATGGTTCAAATGAATTTAAAGGCATCAGCAAAACAGATACACATATACACATATATAATAGTGCTTTAAAAGTTAAAAGTTTCAGTTAAATATAGAGAAAATATATGGTAAATATGCCTGAAATATAGTAAACAGAAATCAGAATAAGTAACATTGAACATAATAATCAAAATACAATTAAAATACAGCCACAACATATATGAAAAACTAATATTAAAATATCAAACCAAAACAAATATAACACTGCTAGTATATATAAACACAATCATAACAAAAATAGCACAAATAGATACATCAAAAAGAACACTACTAACAAATCACCATGTGAAAACTATATATGTAAATACACTATAGGTAATACAAAAACACAGCTAAAAATCCAATATTTTCACTTTGAATAATATACTGCAAATATAGAAAAGTGAAAGAAAAAATGAGTACCACTGGATGACTCCTCTGCGCGGAAGTGGCACCACCACCTTGATTCTCTTTGGTTGAAAGCTTTACTGCACCGCCACTTTGATTGCCTTGAGAAATCCCACCATCACTATGTAAGTCAGCTTTTAACATTGTGTCGCCGACCTTTAAAATTTTCCAAAAGAAAATATAAAGTCTTCCAATAAATATATCAAAATAACTTAAAAAGTAAATAATTTCCATTTTTAGTGTTGGATTTTTACCTTATCTGGTGTTTGATTGCCCTTTATTGCATCTAACAACTTTTTGAAGTTGTTATCCATGTAGTCAAACACCTACAGTTTTGAAAGATAAAAAATAGAATTAGAATTGTTAATTACTTGACACAAGCAATATGAAGTAAAAAAAACATATTGAAAACAAAACGCCTACTTCTTTCTTGAAAATCCGAATCTCTTCCCTTATCAGTTTAAACTCATCTGTTCGGGGTGCTGTAGGTGCATCTGGTTTCCTTGTCCCTTTTATCCCAGATTCCTTCCGTGATGGTTGTTTCCTGGAAGGAGGAACAGAAACTGGAAACTGCGTCCGTTTCTTGCCTCGCGGGGAATCAGAATTGGCACTCCTTTGTTGCTGTTTGCCACTGGACAGATGCGGTGGTGTGGTACTAAAATTATCGTAATCATCGTCTACCAAATCAGTACCATGTACACCATCAACTCCATGTTTGACGTCTGGTATGTCATGTGCAACAGGAGGCAATTTAAGAGTTTCCAACTCATGGGGTGTTGGCACAACTTCCTCAAATCTACAGGACTATGAACAACAAAATATAGAAACTATATTACCGTATATATCTACATTGGTAACATACTAAAAATATGAGGAAAATATAGTCAAAATATATTGATCACAAATGACTTATTTCATAAATATAGACAAAATATAATCAAAATATAGCATGTAAAACAAACATATTAAAACAGTTAAATGGTAAAAGACACAAAACTGTTAAAAGACTGTTTTACCGGATTTTTATCGTCTCTGAACATGCCATCCATCAATCTCTTGAATTCTGGTTTTCCTTCCGTAGTCCGCCAGTTCAAAATTCTAGGAATTAAATTCCCCGTCTTAACTGCAATGGTGGACGGAACTTTTGAGCAACATTCATACAACCATACTTGCATAGCAAGCGGCAAACCATGAATCCTATAATATTTCTTAAAACCAGCATATTTCTGCCCGATGCTTACAACCAACTCTCTAAACGAATCTTTACCCCAAGGATACTCATTATATCTCCCGTCCTCTACAACATCAAAATGGATCCTTGGTATGTTTGTTGAGTTCGGCTCACCACAATGTACCCACGTATTTATGAAATACAATATTGCCATCTTGACTGCGTCATCCCCTTTATCATCCCAGACAGTCTTGTTGAAACACTCAATAAGCTCGTGTCTTTTAACTGGCAATTGGTTCTCCTAATTTCTACCAAAATACTCAACCATAAGCCTATTCGGTTTTGAGTTATCATAAACAAAATCATTTTCATCAGATACACAATCTAGCCCAGTGATCAGTGCAAATTCTCTAAGGCCAAAACGCAGAACTTTACCATTTATTTCAAATGTAAAGCACCTATATGTACTGCCCTTAAGTTCTTTGACCATAAAGCACCGAAAAATCTGTGCTTGTACATCCAATTGCTGCATTCTAAGATATTTACCAAAACAAGAATTCCTAAACATATCCATCTGTGGATCTGTTAGTTTGCCTCTAATATCTTGCATTACATTAACATTCGTGTATCTACACATAGATGGTGCCACAGCAGGGTGCTTGGTAACCAAAAATTTAGATACCTGAAACAAAATGCCAAAAAACACGTATGATTGACATATATCGACTGAATGTACTTAAAAATATACACAAAATAACTGTCAACAAAATAATAACTGAATGTACTTAAAAATCTTAAAAATCACTGTAATAACTGTCAACAAAATATACACAAAAATAACTGAATGTACTTAAAAATCTTAAAAATCACAGTTATGGTGAAGAAAAATACACACAAAATAACTGAAGAAACATGTGTAAAAAAACACAGAAATATACTTAAAATGCACATATAATATAGATCTGGTTAATTCACAGATCTGTAATAACTGAACTAAAAAAAAAAAGAACTAAATATACTGAAAATACAACAAAAACATACCTCTTCATCATCATCCTCATCCACATTACGTTTGGCTTTAGCAATTTTTTTGCCCCTAACATTAACAACATTGTCACCAGCCTTTCTCTTCTTTTGTTTCTCCATTTGAGAAACATTTTTCAATTTTTCTTGTTGTTTACTCTTCGAATCAACATACTCCTTAGAACGCCTAGGATCGTTAATTCTTTTTGAACGATTCTCAGCATAAGAGCCTGCAATGGCAGTTTCATGTTGAGAAATTCCCAAAGAAAAATTAGGAATCGCACATTCGGGTTCTATACCTGTATTTCTCATCGGAGTAGCAGCTTTCTTAGTCATTCCAATTGAATCTAAGAAAAAACAACCAAGAACAAACACTGATAGTTAATTACTTAGACTTGCATTCCTGATTCAAACGGAAAAAAAAACACCCAAAATATAGGTTAAATACACGGTAAAAAATAAAAATCTGTATAGAATCTTACTTTATTTTGGGAATTAGATTTGAAACGTGAGAGAAATCAATGAATAGTTAATTAGAGATAAAAAAGGAAGTTGAATAATTGAAAAACTGATTTGAAATTGGAGGAAAGTAATGGATATGGTGAATAATGGCGTGTATTTAGGAGGTAGGAGAGAGACACATTTTTTTTTTGCTTAAATTTAGGGGAGTGAGAAGTTATCAGATGAGTGGTAAAAACATGGTAGCTATGTGAAGTAAATATGATATATTTTAGCTACTAAATATAATTATTGAAAAGTTTAGTTATGTTTCATAAACAGGTAATAATGGAACCTATGCCAAGTAAATTTTACATATAGTAATGTACTACAAAACATCTCCTAGGGATACCAAAATGATGCGTAGATATGAAACATATAATTTTCATAAAAAATTATTAGTTTGATATTATGAACATGAAAGTACTTTCTTGTTTGTTGAGAACATAATTAATTAAATAAAGTGTTTTTTTTTTAACAACTTAAGCTTTTAAATGAGATGATTATAAATTTTAATATGGTATCAGAGCAGACAGAAATCCTGAGATTGAATCTTAACGTCATTCATTATTCAAAAAATAATTCACGTGCTTGAAAATATAATTAAGCAAATAAAGGTGTTCTTTTTAAGAGCTTAAACTTAATGACATTAGACTAACATGAGAACAAACGATCTCTTAGTTTTTAGTTAAGACTGACTGAGTTGGTCTTGGTCGTCGGACATGGAATTTAAGTAAAGGAAGGTCAAAAAGAGTCCTCGCACAGAAGAAATACAGCCTATTCGGCAGAAGAAGAAGATGGCCCATCATTTCTGCCTGGAACACTTCTGGCAAGTTCCACCTAGTAGTAATTGTAATGGACCATTTCTTTATTATTATTAATTAGTAAGGTACGCTTTTCTGAATAAAGAATGCGACTATACCAGCCCTCCTTCCCTCCACTGCTGATTAAGGTAGTTAAAAACAACACATTGTTTTAGACAGTTCACATTTATCCCTTTGACACACCCTTGTGTTTTTTCAAGATGTTCCCATTTCCTTTCACACTTAAACCAACACTCTATTCAAGAAAATTCCCCTCCTTAAACTGCACTTCAAATTTCTTCTTACATGCTACTACAACCGACTTAGTTTTTATCTATATCCAGTTTTCATAATAGCAAGTGTTATTCTCTTCCTCTTCTTCAAATTATGAAGATTGCTGTTAAAAATTTGTTCTTTTTCTACTGTTGCTGGTTCTCTGTGTCGGTTTATGCTGTGTGTGCTCTTAGTTCTGATGGGACAACTCTACTTTCGCTTCTAAGGCACTGGAGTAATGTACCCTCCTCTATAAACTCTTCTTGGAATGCTTCAGATACCACTCCTTGTTCTTGGATTGGTGTTGAATGTGATAGCACCAATCTTGTCACCTCTTTGAACCTCTCTGGCTATGCAATTTCTGGTCAATTGGGACCTGAAATTGCTCATTTGGAGCATTTGCGTACTATTGATTTGGGGACTAATGCTTTCTCTGGTTCCATTCCTTCTCAGCTCACAAATTGCACTCTTCTTGATTACTTGGATTTGTCCTACAACACTTTTACTGGAGAAATCCCTCTAAAGATTGGAAATTTACAGAAGTTAACCTACATAAGCCTCTTCAATAATTCATTGACTGGTAACATTCCTGATTCCTTGTTTTCTGTCCCACACTTGAACACCATCTACTTTAACAACAACAGGTTAAATGGTTCCATTCCTTCCAACATTGGTAACTTGACTGAGCTTGTGTATCTCTCTCTTCATGAGAATGAGTTGTCCGGTCCAATTCCATCTTCTATAGGAAACTGTACTAACTTGCAAGAACTGTATTTGAATGATAACAATTTAGTTGGTAGTTTGCCTGAGAATTTGGATAAGCTAGAACACATTGTTTGTTTGTACTTAAACAATAATAGTCTAGAAGGAAGCATCCCTTTCAGTTTAGGTAACTGCAAAGATCTTGACACTCTGGTGTTGTCATCAAACCATTTAAATGGAGAACTTCCACCAAGTTTGAGTAACTGTACTAACCTAAGAGTTCTTGCTGCTTTCTCTTCTGGTTTAAGTGGTCCTATTCCTGCTTCTCTGGGCCAGCTCACAAAGTTGGAGAAGCTTTACCTTACTGACAACAATTTCTCTGGTAAAATACCACCTGAGCTGGCCAAGTGCCAAGCCCTGTTGGAATTGTTTTTACCGGAAAACCAACTGGAAGGTGAAATTCCTAGTGAACTAGGGTTGCTTAGTCGGTTGCAGACTCTCTCTCTATATTCCAACAATTTGAGTGGTGAAATTCCCCTCCCCATTTGGAAGATTCAAAGTCTTCAAAATCTTCTTGTCTATAGAAACAACCTGACTGGGGAGTTACCTCTTGAAATGACTGAGTTGAAACAATTGAAGAACGTATACTTATTTGACAACCGGTTTACTGGAGTTATACCTCAAGGTTTGGGGATTAACAGCAGTCTAACACTGCTGGATTTCACCAACAACACCTTCACAGGTCCGGTTCCACCTAATCTTTGTTTTGGCAAGAAACTGCAGAAGCTTATGTTAGGTTATAATCATCTTGAAGGTTGCATTCCTTCTGAATTAGGAAAGTGTTCTAATTTGACGAGAGTAATTCTCAAAAAGAATAATCTCTCAGGTGCCATTCCAGATTTTTTTAAGAATATAAATCCTATTTTCTTGGATCTCAGTGAGAATGGCTTCAGTGGGAAAATACCCCCAAGTTTGGCAAATCTTGGAAATGCTACATCAATTGACTTATCAATGAATAAGCTCTCAGGGTTTATACCACCACAGCTGGCAAACCTTGTCAACCTCCAGGGTTTGAATCTGTCGTACAATGGTTTGGAAGGGGTACTACCATCTCAACTTTCAAACTGGCAGAGACTGTTGAAGTTTGATGCAAGTCATAATTTGTTGAGTGGATCTATCCCTTCCACCTTTGGAAGCTTGGGAGAGTTATCCGTTTTGAGTCTGAGTGAGAATAATCTTTCAGGAGGTATACCAACCTCCTTGTTTGAACTCAAGAAACTCTCTGTGCTGCAGCTTGGTGGAAATGCACTTGGTGGGGAAATTCTTTTAGCAATCGCTACTGCATCAAGAGAAACACTGAGGTTGTTAAATCTGAGTAGTAACAGGTTGACAGGTGAACTTCCTGCTGAGCTAGGGAAACTTTCTTTCCTGGAGGAGTTAGATATAGCTGGCAATAATCTTACTGGGACTTTAAGAGTTCTTGATGGAATGCGTTCATTGATCTTCGTCAATGTATCACACAACCTTTTTTATGGTCCTGTGCCTGCAAATCTGATGAAGTTCCTGAACTCAACTCCTACCTCTTTCTCGGGAAACTTGGGCCTTTGCGTGCACTGTGATCTAGAAGAGGGCTCAAATTGCCCCGAGAATAGCAGTCTAAGGCCTTGTGATCTTCAATCAAACAATGGAAGACACCTAAGTGCAGCAGAAACGGCAATGATTGCACTTGGGGTACTGTTATTTACCATTTCCTTACTCCTAGTAATTGCTTACATGCTTCTGTGGCGCAAAAATTCTGGGAAAAGAGTTGCAATCTCTGCTCAAGAAGGCGCTTCGTCCCTGCTTAATAAAGTATTGGAAGCTACAGAGAACCTAAATGATAAGTATGTCATTGGGAGGGGAGCACATGGAATTGTATATAAGGCCATCTTGGGTCCAGGGAAAGTATATGCTGTGAAAAAGCTGGTGTTTGTTGGTATAAAGGATGGAAGCACAAGTATGGTTAGAGAAATTCAGACAATTGGGAAGGTTAGGCACCGCAATCTTGTCAAATTAGAAGACTTCTGGCTGAGAAAGGATTATGGACTGATTCTTTATAATTACATGGAGAACGGGAGTCTTCATGATATTCTCCATGAGACTAATCCACCTGTAACATTAGAATGGAGCGTTCGGTACCGAATTGCTATTGGAACTGCTCAAGGGTTGTCATATCTCCACTTTGACTGTGATCCTGCCATCTTGCATCGAGATATCAAGCCCATGAATATCTTGTTGGACTCTGATTTGGAGCCTCACATATCAGATTTTGGCATTGCCAAGCTTCTTGATCAGTCTGCTGCAACTCCCGCCTCCAATACCCTGCAGGGTACAGTTGGATACATGGCTCCAGGTACTTTCTTAAATTTTCATTTTTTTCTCGCACATCCTTTCTTTAGAGACCTCGTCATCTTTAGAAAAATAATACTGTCTGTTCTTGTCTTTGTTGACAGAAACTGCATTTGCAGCTGCAAATAGCAAGGAGTCAGATGTTTATAGTTATGGTGTTATCCTGTTGGAACTTATAACTCGAAAGAAGGTTTTGGATCCTTCACTCTATGGGGATACGGATATTGTGAGTTGGGTTAGGTCTGTTTGGGCAGAAACTGAAGAAATTGAGAAGATTGTGGATCCAAGCCTTTTGGTTGAATTCATAGACTCAAGTGTCATGGAACAAGTAATTGAAGTGCTTTCACTAGCTCTTAGATGTACAGAGAAGGAAGTCAGCAAAAGACCCTCAATGAATGAGGTGGTCAAGCTATTAACAAGGTCCAGTTCGAGTGTAAGAACCAAGTACTAGCTATCATGGACATGTAGTATCTAATGTATCAGTCAGAGGCTATTCAATATAAACTTTTGATGTGTTCTAGGTACAATATTCTCCTGATTAACGTAGTCCAACTTTCAACCTCTCAATGTTTGATTTCTGATAGGTTCAGTCTCTTTTTATTGGTAGAGGATGAAAAATATCTATTTACTGATGCAGTTTCGGAAGAGTAGGTGTTGGCCTTGTAGCTGTATATATTTTTCTTCATCACGTGTACATGGATGAAAATTAAAGATAACTTACTGCTGTTCATCTTAGTTAATCATATTCTCAGAAAAAAAAAACAATTCCTTTTGCAATTCTTAGCAGGATCTATTATGTTAAAGAAATATATCTCTCTCCCTAGCTATTTGCAATTATATAATTACTCCACTAAAAGAAGCTCTCTAGTGCATTTTTTTCTTATCTTTTTCCGGGGTGAAATTCGATAATGATTTGCAGTAATTGATAGCCGGTCTAGCAGAAATCTTTGCATGAGGAATCTTATACCTGCTTTCCGTTGCTTTTTCCAAGTCCCTTCCAAAACAAACCTATTGGAAAGTAAATATGTTCTCTTTTATTTTTGTGACGTTGTTATCTCTGATCAATTTTATTGGGGTACTGGGTTGTGGTGATAGTGTGTGGATTCATTTGTAATCATGGTAGGAGACGTGGTGCATATTATTTAAGCCTTTAGTACTGGGTGCAAGCTGGTTTCCTAGATCCGTAGCAGGCTGCAGTTACTAGTGGGGCATGATATCCGAGTTCAGAAAGATGCTAAAGAACCAGATCTTATTCTTCCTATTTTTGCTACATCTAAATTCTGCATCTACACATCATGAACTGGATTTTTTTTTGATAAGGTAATATTATTAACAATGGGAAGAAAAAGATTCCTGTATACAAGAGGTATACCAAAAGGTAGAGAAACTACATTATAACATGATTCTCTACGATTTCCAAGGTACACCCAAAAGCAATCAAAGAAAGAAGGCTATTCCTTAAATGTGTAAAATCATGTTCAGTCCCCTCAACTGGAATTTTGAACGGGAATCTGCTAGGAGTCTAGTTGTGCATTGCTGTTGTCCCTGTCAGTCGCATCAATGGCGGTGCTTAATTCTTCTGGCAAAGCAGGTGCCAAAACAGTAGAGTTAGCTAAAGTAAAATCTGTAGGTATGTTTGGCACTGCAATGTTGTTAGAGTGAGCGGAAAGGATATTCATAGGCAGACTGAGTACCATTAGATTAGAGTTGGACAAGTCAACAGAATGTGATGAAGAAACAATTTCTTCTGGTTTTGGATACTTAAACTGGGGGTTTCTTGCTATGAAAGAAGGATGAGATGAGAGGTCTCTTTGGTCAAAGTGTCTCCCTATTTCTTTAATTTTGGACCAAGTGGTAGTTCTGGAATTCAAAATTTGCTGAAGAGAGCATCTGTTTTTGTAAACATAGCTGACTATGAAAATAAGTACGCATGAAGATGTGATAGTGCCAGTTATAGCAAAGAGCCCTTTGAAACTTTGTAGTGAGACACTGACTGAGGTTTCAATGCTGTCTGGGCCATTACATGTGGGATCATCTATGGACCACTCCCGTTGAATGTCTAACATCTCACCGTTCTCTGTTAGCTTGATAACTGCTCGAGAGACATCAGCCACTAAAGGACTCCCCTTTGGGAAAACCTGTTGAGTTTCAAAAAACAAATGAGTACACCATCTGGGGAAAGGGATGAATCTATTATTAATATATACTACCAGGGGGAAAGGGATGAAACAATTCTTAATATTATGTATAATAGGGTGTGACCTAGTGGTCAATAAAGTTGGACGAAAACCATGAGGTCTTTAGATTAAAATCCCGGTGGAGACAAAAATAAAAATAAAAAAATAGTTGATTTCTTTCCATCTGCCTAAACCTTGGTGGGCAGAGCTACCCAACACTTGTGCTAGTAGGAGGTAGCAGGCATCAAGTGGAATAGTTGAGGTGCGCAGAAGCTGACCCAAACGCCATCAAATATACTACAAGGAGACAAGACCAAGTAGAGCTTAGAGGCTTTTATTCTTACAAAGGCAAAACCATCAGTGCGAAAGGTAGGGCCGACAATGGTGTACTTGTCACAGTACTTTGATAGGAAGAGTTTGGAGTAAGGAACCACATCAAAAAATGCTGATATGTTGTCACTCTTGCTTCCATATGACAATGCTTCTTTATAATCTTCTGGGAGCCTGTACATCTTGATCTTTGAGTCCTTAAAACCCATCCCCCTTAAAATATCACATACAAATGAGCCTTGGTAACATCCCACAGAATGTCCTTTCCTGATGAGTTCCTTCACATCTGCAATAGCTGGTCGTAGCCTCTGTACTGTCAATCTTGATGATAGGCTAGCAGTGTAAGTGGAGTTCAATATGAGTATTACGAACAGCCATACCACTACAACCAGACGAGCCAGATTGCTCACTATTCTTTCTCCTACAAAATAAAATGTCAGAATAAATATAAGTCGGGTAAAGTCATTCATGCGAGATGAAAAGATGCTTTTTCAGGTGATCAACTCACTGTGTGCGAATACTAAAGTGGAGAAGGGAAAATAGAAGATCATGCCAAGATGGTGTGAAGGAGGACCCCGAAATGCTGAGCTTATCCTGTGTTCAAGAATCCAAACAGCTAAACCCGTGACAAAGAAAAAGGCTATACTTGTGAACCATAGTTCTTTCTTCATGGGCTTCAAGAACATCCACATATCATTGTCATCCTCATAGGTAATTGGAACAATTCTGACCACTCCTCCTTCTGCGAATGGCAGAGTGAAGTCCACGTAGTTCGATCTGTTTCCTGTGATTGTAATATCTCCAATGGCAGCATCATAATTCTGATTTTACGGGGTCAAAGAATAGAAACACAATCTGGTGAGGAAATAAGAGGAACGACCAACTGGATACCAGTACTAGTTTATACTATAGTTACCTGAAGAAACACTTGATGTATAAGATCATTGTAACTCCCTGCACATGAGCCATCCGGCTTCTCAAAGTGAAAGAAGTCATAAGGCACTGCATATGGTAAAGCTGCCATCACTGATTTGAATACGTCTATGTAATACCCACTAAATTGAACAGCACCTGTCCTCGAATCCCTCATCACATTCAAGTATTCCTCAAAACCAGGCCTCACTGCCACTGCAACTCTTAGCTTTTTACCCCTCACTGGAACTTCCCATCCCCTTGGTACCACTCTAGATCTCCCTGGCCATATGATGCTACTACTGAAATCCTCCTTTGAGGTTGAATTAAAATCGTCGCTAGTGTTGCGTCTCTTGAATCCATGAGACTGTGTCCAGACTACAACCTCTTTCTCTCCATTTCCAACAATATTTAGCATTTTATATGATGTTGGATACAACTTTCCATCAACTAGATGGAACATCCCTCCAAGCCCTTCAAACTTAGTTGTCAGAATTGCTTTGAGAAGTTTAGGACCTGTTTTTGAGATAGGAAGGTTGAATAGGTCAGAAGAATTGAGGTCAGAATCTTCTGGATAGTGAGTTCCAACTTGCTCGGCAGCCACAGCTAGTGCCCATATAGTATCATATGCCCATACATCAAAAATACTCACCATATCTGCTGGTTTATAACCAGGATTAGCGAGGTCAAAGTTTGTCTTTTGCAAGCTAAAGGACTCAACAGTGCTAGTCTTGGGAATGAGTGGCTTTACCCCCAATACGCCTTGCATGGCTTCCACAACATGTAATTTCATGGAGGGAAGCAAGTCCATAAGACCACTAGTGATGATCCAGACATAGCCCTCGCTCATCATACCTATATCCCTGGCTTTTAGAAAGAGCTTGGGCCCGAGAGAATGCGATACATGTACTATGAATACCCTGGTCTGCATGGTCATCATCTTGTACAGCTCTTTGAGTATAAAATCCTCGTCAGCTGATACAGGGATGAGGCTATTGTAGGCAATAAGAACATTGATGTCTTGCAAGGCGTTATACAAGTAAGGAACAATGCCTTTGCCGTACTCTGATTCTTCATAAATGATCACAGCCTGATTCCATTGGAAGGCTTTGACAATGGCAGCAATGGCACCAACCTCAGTGTCATCAGTCTGGGCTGTTTGAATGAAATATTTAGTTCGAGGTTGAAGAGAAGGGCTGGTTGCAGAGAAAGATACTATCGGGACTTGAGCTCTCTCTCCAAGATTCATCATGAAGTTGGCTTGTGTGGATTTCTGAGGCCCGATTACTGCATCAACCTTTACAAATTTCAACAATTCAAGACCTGCAGTTTTTATACAAGAGTAAGATGGACTTTATTTCCCGAAAACTTCTCCTACTAAATTTTGTACAACTTTCCAATTGTAGGCATGTACACAGTCCATTTAGGCAGACCAGATATCATGATATGGCTGATCAGACTGACTGCGGGTAAATTACTGAAATTGATAGAAGCATTCAAGGCAGTTGATCACATACTTGCTGGAACCTAAAAGTCAGAGGAGGAGTTGGCATTTCAACTTTATGGGTTCTAGATTTTAGCACGAAGACTTCAAGTGGTAATAACTAGGTTATAAATTTAATATTTGTACACATTTACTGAATTTCTTAACACAAATATACTTTTGTCCATTTAGGCAGAGCGTATCCGGGCTTCTAGCTCCACCCCTGCCAGAAGTAGTAGTAGTAGCTACATCAATAAGAGGGCAAAAAAAAGGAAAAGAAGACCATTATTCTAGGTATAATGTACTGAGGTTGACGATATAGTGACCTCAGTATCCCCGCGCTAGCTTTTGAAGCTAGCAATTCCCATTATCAACTGCAGCGTCGTGTTTCTGGATTAAAGAAGATTGTTTTGCTTCTGAATTCTACACTGATCCTCGCAGGTACTTCATTCTTTTCCCTTTTATTAGTACTGTATCTACTGGAAAATGAACATTAACATAGATTTGTCTCTGACAGAGGAAAGGAAATCTTAAAAGGAAAAGAGGAAAGTATACTTACTCGAAGCAGCTGCATCAATTACATTTCCTTTGGAGTCCCTGACATGAAGAACCAATCTTGTTGTGTAGTTGGGATGGCGTGCATAGAAGTCGGAACGGGCTGTCGCCAAGCAGTCAAGAGCCCTGTGCCCGAGCTCTGTTTCCAAATCAAGAACCACACCCACTTGAAAGCTAATAACTGAGCCGTCGCCACCCGAGGCGCCAGAGCAACACAAGGCGGAACTCATTGTAATAAGGAGACCAACAAGAATGGAATGGAAGGAGATGTTCATTGCTTTTTCAAGGAAGAACACTAATTGATTAATTCAATATACAGTATTCTTATATCTGTGCTGCTTATATAGGCATCAGTTGACCAAGGCTTGTATACTAAGATGCATTTGCATAGATTTGATTTTGTTGTATACCTTTCCTTTTTACGGTTTTGTTGTATATGCATAGAAGTCAAAAATAAAATATGCTGTGAAACTTCCTGGATATGGGGAGAGTGAATGTTATTGGTAAAGTCTTAGTTATTCTCAGACCTTTACTATATAAAACTACCAGGATGTTATCAAGTAATACAACAACCCTCAGCTCCAAACAAGTTGGGTTCTACTATATGAATTATCACTGATCATGTTACTCTATGTAAATTCACCTCGGACTGGTATTATATAAAATAACATAAAAAATAAGAAGTACCAAAAATGATTCTTTATATTTTCTACTGACGTATAAATCTCTGAAAGGTTAAACAATTCATAGAAAAACAAGTTATAAAGCAATGGTTGTAAATGTCTATCCTAATTTATGAAGCCGGCTTAATTTTTAACATCATTTGATTTTTCCTAGTATTGACTTTATATCTGGATTGGATGCTAACTAGGTCTACGTTCGTCATCTATCTTCAATTTACTGTGTAGTTACTGTTATGAGGTGCTTAGACATCGTTTTTCTCGTACATGGACAACAACGTCTTCCCTCATTTAGATTATGTGGCAACACGTTGCTAAGAGACCTATATGAGACAAATAATTGTCTTGTCCTGCCGAGGTACAAATCAAAGTTTGGAAACATACAGAAAAAAGCGTAAATGTCAAAGGGGTAATTTGGAACTAGTGGAGACTATCAACTAGTAGTATTTTCCAAGTTCGATATTCAACAAGTTTGCGGTCCTAGCGCGTAGGGACCAAGGGGTGCATCTTTTGTACATGAATTTGACTTCAGCCTGAGTTTATCCTTGATATTACGTTGAGTAATAAAGTCTTGGCAATAGAGTAAACATAAAGCTGTGACAGACAGCTCATATGTTATTGACATTTAACATTATAGGGGGGCAAAATCAACTCCTCTTTTAGTAACTCGCCAACTTGTTCAAAGTTTAGAACGGTTGGGTTATGATTCAGTTGTTAACGTGATTCAACGAGTTCAACTTCAAATGGCTCATCCAACTATTGGATGAAATGGGTCAAATGGTGTAATCCAACGGGTCAAAATGCAACCCAAACCCAAACCCAAACATCCAAAATTCAAAATGCAGTTGGGGAATGTGTATGGAGAAATTCAGTCATGCGGCTTATTCCTATCCTTATGAATCAGACAGTTCTATATTATCCCAATATTTGTATTAGGACTCTTTACTTTGTTTGTTTGATCTATAGGAATTCCTTTCAACCAAGAGGGAGTGAAATTGGATTCTCCAAATTGACAGCAACGAGTAAAATCTCCTGGCGCTTCAGGACCCCATAGTAATAACAATGTGATAAACTGTTAGCAGGAGTAGAAACCGCGGCAGTTAAGAAATTGCAGTTTATTGTTGGTTTGATTCTCATTATCCCTTATAATCAGAATACAAGATGTTGACAAAGATGAGGCATGCAAAAGTTTAACAAGTTAGAAATGAAAGAACTGCACAATTAGTTGGTAATATGTACTGGAGAAACTTCACAGTCCAAGAAAGCCAAAAAGAAAACGAAAATCGCCCTGAAAAGTATCTTCAACTCAGTTAGGCAGAAGGATGGATTACTCCTGAGTGTTGTGCAGCAGACATGTCTTCCAAATTCGAATGATGAATCGTTGCACTGGCATCGTGTAACTCTTCTGGTGCAGTTGACACTACTAAATTGGAATTAGAATGATTTCTTGGCAAATCTGTTGGTTGAACAGAATTTTCTGAAGAACTATTTTGAATAGTTCCAGCTTCTGGAAGTTTATCTTGTGGTTGTCTAGATGAGAGAGATCTCTGATCAAAGTGTCTGCAAATTGCAACAACTTTTGATCAAATTGTGATTCGTGAATTCGAGATACTGCGGTGGAAATCTCTATATTTGTAGAGGTAGCTGGCTATGAAAATGAGGAGGCATACTGCTGTAACTCCTCCAGTAATGGCAAAAAGGCCTTTGAAACTTTGGAACGAGATCGTGATTGAGTTCATACTGTCATCTGGTCCTGCACAGTTTGGTTCATTCTTCAACCAATTTTGCTCCATTGCCAGTATCTTCCCATTCTCTGTTAGTTCTATGACTGCACGAGACACATCAGCAACTAAAGGAGATCCTTTAGGGAAAGCCTGTTTCATTTTAAACCAAAGTTCAGTAGACAGTAGCATGAGATAGTCATCTGCAGCACAAAACAGACTAGTCGAAAGTGAAAAACGCAGGCTTTAACAGAGAAATAACTGTAATTTATCGGAACCTATGAAGTAAAAATCACATAATCAAGTTTAAAAAACATTTAAGTTTTTTTTTTTTTTTTAGATGAAAAGATGTAGTTGTAAGTTTTTCTTATAAATTTTAATTTTTCATTCCTAATCTCAAAGAATCTATTTGTACTGTTTTTAACGATTTAAGGTATCAGTTTACCAATTATATTTATTGCCTGGTACTGCTTCTTAAAACAAAACCTATGGGCGATGAGGCGCATGCCTTAGCAACTTAGCGTCTATACTAAAATGTAACTCAGGGGAGATCAAAATGTCTTACAAAGGCAAAGCCATCCGTGCGATGGGTGGGCCCGACTGTCATGTATTTGTCGCAATGTTTGGATAGGAAGAGCTTGGAGTAGGGAATGACATCATAGAATGCTGATATGCCACCATTTTTACTTCCTCTAGACAAGGCTGCATCACAGTCATCTGGGGAAGTGAATGTCCTGATCCTGGAGCCCTCAAATCCTTGTTTTTTCAAGAAGTCCACTATGAATGAGCCTTCTTGGCAGCCAACAAAATCTCTATTCTTGATGAGCTCTCTGACATCTGTGATCGATGGTTGAAGCTTTGGTACGGTTAGTCTTGATGATAAGCTTGCAGTGTAAGTGGAGCTCAGGATTAGTAAGACGAACATCCATACTACTACAACCAGTCGAGCTAAGTTATTCACTATTT
Source organism: Lycium barbarum (assembly GCF_019175385.1). Taxonomy (NCBI): domain Eukaryota; kingdom Viridiplantae; phylum Streptophyta; class Magnoliopsida; order Solanales; family Solanaceae; genus Lycium; species Lycium barbarum. Next base: position 148,757,077 of record NC_083339.1, read on the forward strand.
TTTCTCCTGCAACATATTTGTGACATCATGAGTCCTGTACTCTCTTATAGAGGAAAATGTTAAAATAAAATCTGAGAGATTTATTTAGTACTCACGGTGTGCAAATACTAGCGTTGAGAAGGGAAAGTAGCAGATCATGCCAACGTGTTGAGAAGGAGGTCCTCGAAAGGCAGAGCTTACCCTATGCTCAAGTATCCAGACCGTCAGACCCGTAAGGAAAAAAAATGCTATACTTGTCAACCAGAGTTCTTTCTTTAGGGGCCTTAGGAAAGCCCATATATCATTTACATCTTCGTACATGATTGGTACGATGCTAAGAACTCCTCCTTCTGCAAATGGCAACGTGAAGTCCACGTATTTTGATCTGTTCGCTGTGATAGTTATATCACCAATTGCAGCATCATAGTTCTGCATACATTGCATCATTGCAGACTGGAGTTAGTAACTGTTCACTTACAAATTTTCCAGGTGATAATGAAAAATATAGTCTTGAAGACACCTAACCCTGTTTGGCCAAGCTTCTTGTCACGACCCAACCCCGTAGGCCGTGACTAGTGCCCGATCTGGGCACCCGAACCCATCTATCAAATATTATCTCAAATTCTATCAACTCATTCTAGTATATGGCGGAAGCCGACAAGGCTTTATTTCAAATTTAGGTAATTTCCAGAAAAATTTCGACAGAGTTTCCTTTGTTTTACGGACTATCCAATATACCCTGCACGCAGAAAATACCAACAAAAGCCACACAGGGCTAACCAAGCAATATATAAACATATACGGACCGGCCGCCTCGGCGTATAGGATCGCCCAAACAACATATGCGGACCGGCCGCCTCGGCGTATGGGATCGCCCAAACGACATGTACATACATCCATACAGAAAGACCCCAACCCACAAACATGTCCACAGACCTCTAAACAGACCGACAGAATCATATGACGGGACAGGGCCCCGCCGTACCCATGAACGAATATATACAAATGCACTAATAAATATATATACCAAAAGTATAAGCTCCGGAAAGAGAGGAGCACTCCGAATAGCAGAAAGGGTGTCCTAAACAGGTGGATCACCAGGCTGTGCGTCTGTACCTGCGGGCATGAAACGCAGCCCCCGGAGAAGGGGGTCAGTACGAAATATGTACTGAGTATGCAAAGCAGAAGGTACAGAAATAAATCTGAATAATAATCGAATCAGATATATAGAAAATAATACATATCAAAATGTTTATTTCCAAAGTATAAATTATGCATAGGGCACTGGAAAATGTGGTCGCCCGCCTGTCGATGGCGCCACAACACAGCATAACACCAGAAAGTTTCAAATCTCCGAATCCCCGTCACACATCACAACACAGCATAACGCCAAACACAGCATAACGCCAAACATAAGTGGAACCCGGCCCTCGAGCGAGGAGCACGGTGAACCATAAACACAGCATAACACCGGAATGTATCAAAAAGCGCACGACAATAGAACCGGCCCGGGAACCGGCGAACGATATCATAGTAGGCACGAGCGGAGTAGTGAGGAATCATATGCATAAAATCATTATTATCAATCCGAAGGATAAGTAAAATAGTCATATTCGAAATCGGAATGATAATTATCACTTTTTGATTCAAAGTTGTCGAATTTACATAAAGGGCGTCGCGGGACCCACGGACGAGTATAGACCCGAACTGAGCCCGCCTATGAAAAACATACTCATTTTATATCATACAAACTCCTACGAAAATTTCAAAGCAATCCGAGCTTTTCTGAGGAAATTATGGGCGTTTGAAGTTTTGAAATCGCTAAAGAATGAACTTTAAAACAAAAATCAGCTTTCATGTAATCTTTACAAATTATGGATTCCAAGTACATAAGGATCAATGTTTTGCCATGACAAGGCAAGGATGCCAAAGAACAAATGCGATTCATAAACATGCTCGGATTGTGAGAATAGAGTTTCCTCGAGGCTTATATCATAGCCTATTTTAACTAAGGCATGCCGAAGAAGGAGGATTACTTTACATACCTCGTACGCCCTTCCAAAATAGCCAATCTAAAGTAAATTTCCAATCCACGCCTCGGGCTCCCCAAGGTCTACAAATACGCCAACGAATACCAAACATTAGTTAAGGGCACTTGAGCCATTCTTTCCAACTAATCATTAAATTCTACAGAAAATTCGGCAGCACTTCCCCTATAAATAGGCCATCCCGAGAATTTATCTCGCTCAAAATCAACAACAACAACCACAATAACCAACCTAGCAACATCAATAATCAATTCGAAAGGCAAAACAACAGTAATAGCTCTCTTTTACATCTTTCAACAACTTTCCAAATATTCGTTTCAACGGCTTACTTTCAAGCCACAATATCGTTCGTACATTCGATTATTAACCCAAATCCATACTAACAACATTCAAGAACATTCTAAACAATTCACATAATTTTTCCAACAAGCCAAGAATTTTTCTCTATGTTGCCCGAAAACAGTCCCCTTAGCCGAGCAACCCCCTTTTTTTTTGTTTTTTCACTTTCCTCATTTTCAAGTCATGTTTTGTATCACAATCCACAATAGAACGATATGATTTTCATAAAATATACAACTTACGTCAAACGCACAACTAACCTCAAAACAGCCCACAAATTCTCAACATCAATCTTGAGTTATTAATTGCTCATTTCCAACACAAAAGTCATCACAACAACCATTTCGACGCTAAGCGATATTAATTCATTCTTTGCTACAAATTGGAGGCCATATACACGGCTACATACCCACCTATATACATACATCGATAGTTCTCATTCATTTCTTCACCCTACAACAATCAACATACTAAATAGAGTTAATTCTTCACTTAGTCACAACACCCATTTACACAACTTCACACACCATACACGACCCAACTTCCAACATACTACATTTCATGATTTTTCATCCATATTGACATACTATAATATGCATACAACATTTATAACTCAAAAACAAGATTAGATCTCACCTTTCTTCTTCAATCCACCAATAGGCTAGGGTTTGCAAATCTCTTAAATGAAAGACTTGATCACTCCAACAATGCTTCCAAGTTACTTAGGGACCTCTAATTAGTTGATTTGTACCCAAGAAATATTTTTTAGAGGGGCTTGATTTGGATTTGGTTTTCCATGGTCTTGGCCGTGAGCCATGGTTTTGGTTCCTCAACTTCTTGCTTTATTTTCTAAGTGTGGGAATGTGAAATGAGAGAAAGATGACTAAGTGGTCATCTTTTAAGTCCCCTTAAAATATCTCTTATTGTCTTTGGGCCCACACATGTGTTGGACCAATTAAAATTGGCCACAACAATGTGTGGGGACCACTTCAATCCACACATCTTCCCTTTTTTTTTTTTTATGCAAGAGTTTTAATTTCCAAATTTATGAATTATGGTCCCAATTTTTCCTAAGTGTTCAAGCTAACAATTTCATACACAACTTATGTCTCAAAATAAAATCAAAGGTCAAAAGTCCCGACTTCAAATCCCGGAATAGTCTTGGCCTTAATTTATCATAGTTAATCCGGGTTGTCCCAATGTATAAAAATACGGGACGTAACATCCTCCCCCCCTTAAGAACATTCGTCCTCGAATGTTGGATTTAATGCTACGGATCTTACTCAAATTCGGGGGAGTTTCTTTTTGAATAGCATATATCAATTTCTTACCAAACAATGTAACGAATTTAAAAATTCAAATCACCTGTAACCACACCTGGTGGCGCCTCCTGGTCCTGTCGGCTGGCCAACGCATATATGCGGTTCGAGGGACCGCTAGAACCTGAAGCACCGCCACGGCCTCGACCGCGACCCGCCTGTACCGGCATACCTCGTCCCGCAGGGCGCATGGCTGAGGGAGTAGAAGATGAACCCGCGGCTGATCCTGTCGGCTGAACTGTACTACCAGAACCACTTGCCATTGGACAATCACGCATCATATGGCCCTGACGGCCGCAAGAAAAACAGGCTCCCGTAGCTCGGTAGCACTTTCCTGGATGAGATCTCCCACAATACGAACACCGAGGCATAGGTGGCCTCGCCTGGCTGGAACCTCGGCTCACCTGTGAACCTGGAGCCCTGAAGCTCTGGCTTGCTCCTGAGTATCTGGCACTATCAAATCCCTCTCCGGTAGACTGCGGGGGCGCACTCTGCGCTGGCTGAGAAGACTGTCTAACATACTGTTGAGGCTGCCCGCCTTGAGGCTCCCCAGAATACCCAGCGGACCTGGCCCTCTTGGGCGGCCTCCTGTCCCGATCTCTGCTGGAATAATCAGCTCTATGTCGGTCCTCCATACCCAGAGCATAAGCCTGTAGTCGGGCAATATCCATGTCTGTCTGCAATGCCACCGCCATACAGCCATCAATCAAGTAGCGGTCTAACCCCATCACGTATCTGTGCATCCGATCGGCCATATCTGCTACTATGGTAGGTGCGTACCGGGCCAGAGAATCAAACTCCATATTATACTCACGAACACTCCGACCCCTCTGCTGCAGATGCAAAAATCGGTCAACCCGCGCCCGCCGTAACTCTGGGGGCAAAAAGTGGTGAGTGAAAGCAGTCACGAACTCGTCCCAAGTAGCTGGGGTAGCACCCTCACCCCTGGATAGCTCCCAGGACTCATACCAGTGAGCAGCAATATCCCGTAGTCTATGCGAAGCCAACTCAACAGACTCAGTCTCTGAAGCCCTGACCAAATCTAGTGAGCGCCGCATCCCCCGAATAAAGTCATGGGGGTCCTCGTCGGGCTTAGACCCGTAAAACTCTGGAGGGCCACATAATAGAAACTCTCGAACCCTCAGGCTGTCACGCCTATCGTCATCATCATCATCTCTCCGCCCGCGTCTGCGAGCCTGTCCCGCTACCAGAGTGGTCAATAACTGCACAGCCTCTCTCAGTGTCCTGTCCTCCGCCCCTGGCTGAGGAGCTGGAGGCGCGGGAGCTGAAGCCCCTGGAGCTAATGGTGAAGCTGCTCCAGACTCCTCTGACGATGAAGACGTAGCAGAGTCGGCTGGCCGGGACGTAATATCACGCATCATCTGAGCAAGGGTCCGAGTACCCTTCTGAGCCCGGCTAGTCTCTCCTACTACGCCCTTTTTCTTCTGGGCGGCCGTCGCCTTTTTCGGAGGCATCACTGAAAGAAAAACAACAACAGATCAAAACAGAATCATCCTAATAGCACGGTTCTATCGCACGATCTAAGATCAGAAGAAAAGACAACATCCTAAATGTCTTATAGCCTCCTGTTTATAGATGTGGTGCACAACACACCGATAAACAAGACTCTACTAGACACGATCTGTGGACACTCCGAGGACAAACCGCTCTGATACCACTTCTGTCACGACCCAACCCCGTAGGCCGTGACTAGTGCCCGATCTGGGCACCCGAACCCATCTATCAAATATTATCTCAAATTCTATCAACTCATTCTAGTATATGGCGGAAGCCGACAAGGCTTTATTTCAAATTTAGGTAATTTCCAGAAAAATTTCGACAGAGTTTCCTTTGTTTTACGGACTATCCAATATACCCTGCACGCAGAAAATACCAACAAAAGCCACACAGGGCTAACCAAGCAATATATAAACATATACGGACCGGCCGCCTCGGCGTATAGGATCGCCCAAACAACATATGCGGACCGGCCGCCTCGGCGTATGGGATCGCCCAAACGACATGTACATACATCCATACAGAAAGACCCCAACCCACAAACATGTCCACAGACCTCTAAACAGACCGACAGAATCATATGACGGGACAGGGCCCCGCCGTACCCATGAACGAATATATACAAATGCACTAATAAATATATATACCAAAAGTATAAGCTCCGGAAAGAGAGGAGCACTCCGAATAGCAGAAAGGGTGTCCTAAACAGGTGGATCACCAGGCTGTGCGTCTGTACCTGCGGGCATGAAACGCAGCCCCCGGAGAAGGGGGTCAGTACGAAATATGTACTGAGTATGCAAAGCAGAAGGTACAGAAATAAATCTGAATAATAATCGAATCAGATATATAGAAAATAATACATATCAAAATGTTTATTTCCAAAGTATAAATTATGCATAGGGCACTGGAAAATGTGGTCGCCCGCCTGTCGATGGCGCCACAACACAGCATAACACCAGAAAGTTTCAAATCTCCGAATCCCCGTCACACATCACAACACAGCATAACGCCAAACACAGCATAACGCCAAACATAAGTGGAACCCGGCCCTCGAGCGAGGAGCACGGTGAACCATAAACACAGCATAACACCGGAATGTATCAAAAAGCGCACGACAATAGAACCGGCCCGGGAACCGGCGAACGATATCATAGTAGGCACGAGCGGAGTAGTGAGGAATCATATGCATAAAATCATTATTATCAATCCGAAGGATAAGTAAAATAGTCATATTCGAAATCGGAATGATAATTATCACTTTTTGATTCAAAGTTGTCGAATTTACATAAAGGGCGTCGCGGGACCCACGGACGAGTATAGACCCGAACTGAGCCCGCCTATGAAAAACATACTCATTTTATATCATACAAACTCCTACGAAAATTTCAAAGCAATCCGAGCTTTTCTGAGGAAATTATGGGCGTTTGAAGTTTTGAAATCGCTAAAGAATGAACTTTAAAACAAAAATCAGCTTTCATGTAATCTTTACAAATTATGGATTCCAAGTACATAAGGATCAATGTTTTGCCATGACAAGGCAAGGATGCCAAAGAACAAATGCGATTCATAAACATGCTCGGATTGTGAGAATAGAGTTTCCTCGAGGCTTATATCATAGCCTATTTTAACTAAGGCATGCCGAAGAAGGAGGATTACTTTACATACCTCGTACGCCCTTCCAAAATAGCCAATCTAAAGTAAATTTCCAATCCACGCCTCGGGCTCCCCAAGGTCTACAAATACGCCAACGAATACCAAACATTAGTTAAGGGCACTTGAGCCATTCTTTCCAACTAATCATTAAATTCTACAGAAAATTCGGCAGCACTTCCCCTATAAATAGGCCATCCCGAGAATTTATCTCGCTCAAAATCAACAACAACAACCACAATAACCAACCTAGCAACATCAATAATCAATTCGAAAGGCAAAACAACAGTAATAGCTCTCTTTTACATCTTTCAACAACTTTCCAAATATTCGTTTCAACGGCTTACTTTCAAGCCACAATATCGTTCGTACATTCGATTATTAACCCAAATCCATACTAACAACATTCAAGAACATTCTAAACAATTCACATAATTTTTCCAACAAGCCAAGAATTTTTCTCTATGTTGCCCGAAAACAGTCCCCTTAGCCGAGCAACCCCCTTTTTTTTTGTTTTTTCACTTTCCTCATTTTCAAGTCATGTTTTGTATCACAATCCACAATAGAACGATATGATTTTCATAAAATATACAACTTACGTCAAACGCACAACTAACCTCAAAACAGCCCACAAATTCTCAACATCAATCTTGAGTTATTAATTGCTCATTTCCAACACAAAAGTCATCACAACAACCATTTCGACGCTAAGCGATATTAATTCATTCTTTGCTACAAATTGGAGGCCATATACACGGCTACATACCCACCTATATACATACATCGATAGTTCTCATTCATTTCTTCACCCTACAACAATCAACATACTAAATAGAGTTAATTCTTCACTTAGTCACAACACCCATTTACACAACTTCACACACCATACACGACCCAACTTCCAACATACTACATTTCATGATTTTTCATCCATATTGACATACTATAATATGCATACAACATTTATAACTCAAAAACAAGATTAGATCTCACCTTTCTTCTTCAATCCACCAATAGGCTAGGGTTTGCAAATCTCTTAAATGAAAGACTTGATCACTCCAACAATGCTTCCAAGTTACTTAGGGACCTCTAATTAGTTGATTTGTACCCAAGAAATATTTTTTAGAGGGGCTTGATTTGGATTTGGTTTTCCATGGTCTTGGCCGTGAGCCATGGTTTTGGTTCCTCAACTTCTTGCTTTATTTTCTAAGTGTGGGAATGTGAAATGAGAGAAAGATGACTAAGTGGTCATCTTTTAAGTCCCCTTAAAATATCTCTTATTGTCTTTGGGCCCACACATGTGTTGGACCAATTAAAATTGGCCACAACAATGTGTGGGGACCACTTCAATCCACACATCTTCCCTTTTTTTTTTTTTATGCAAGAGTTTTAATTTCCAAATTTATGAATTATGGTCCCAATTTTTCCTAAGTGTTCAAGCTAACAATTTCATACACAACTTATGTCTCAAAATAAAATCAAAGGTCAAAAGTCCCGACTTCAAATCCCGGAATAGTCTTGGCCTTAATTTATCATAGTTAATCCGGGTTGTCCCAATGTATAAAAATACGGGACGTAACACTTCTAAAATCAGCTTATTTTGAAAAGTGCTTTAAAAAAAGTATTTTTGGTGAGAAGCAGTTTGTGTTTGGCAATCAATTTGAAAAGAACTTTTGAGCAGCAATTAGCGTTTGGCCAAGCCTTTAAAACGTGCTTCTAAGTGTATTTTCATAAAAGTGCTTTTCAAAAAGTACTTTTGGGAGAGGCTACTTTTTTCAGTTTTTCCAACAACTACTGTCAAAAGTACTTTTTCTTCTCTAAAAAGCTTGGCCGAACACCTCAACTTTGAAAAAAAAGCATTTTTTTTTAAATCTTTGGCCTTGGAGAAGCTTGGCCAAATAGGCTAGCAGCCTAGCTTACCCGAAGAAACACTTGGTAAATAAGATCATTATAAGTTCCTGCACTAGAGCCATCAGGATTTTCGAAGGGAACAAGCTCATACGGCACAGCATATGGCAACGCTTCCATGACAGATTTGAACACGTCTATGTAGAATCCGCTGATTATGCGGGCATTAGCCTGACCGTCGCTTGTTACTCTCACGAAATCCGCAAAACCAGCTTTCACTGGCACCCCGATTCTTAGTTTTTTACCAGACATAGGAACTTCCCAGCCCTTGGGCACAACTGTTGAATCACCAGGCCATATGATACGCCCGATATATTCCCTTGAGCGTGTATGATGAGTTGTGATGTTCATGTTCAGTTCCCTTCTTATTCCAAGAGATGGAATCCATACTCCGACCTCCTTCTGTCCGTTCCCAACCACATTAATTATCTGATAGGATGATGACTCCATCTTGCCATCTACAAGGTGGAACTTCCCTGTAAGCCCCTCAAATTTGGTCTCTGACATTGCTTTTAGAAGTTGTGGACCGACTTGTGATGTCTTAAAATTGAAAAGGTCTGAGACACTGAGATTAACACTTGAATTCTCTAAAGCCTTTGGTGGCTCTTTTAATCCAACTCTTTCTGCAGCCATAGCCAGTGCCCACAATGTATCGTATGCCGATAAGCCAAAAATGCTCAAATCTGCTCGTGCGATGCCAGCATTTTTATCTAGGGACTTTTTCTTCAACCTATGGGCGAAAGAGTTGAGCTGTTTAGATTTTGGTATAAGAGGTTTCACACCTAATACCCCTTGCATTGCTTCAGCAACATCAGAATCCATCAAGTAGACTAAATCCGTTAGTCCACTGGTGATGATCCATGCATAACCCTTTTCCATCATTCCTATTTCATTGGCTTTCAGAAAAAGCCGGGCACCAAGATTATTTGACATATGGACCACAAATACCCTTGTCTGTAAAGTCATCATCTTGTATAGCTCTTTGAGTACAAAGTCATCACTTGCTGAAACAGGAAATACACTTCTATATGAAATGTGAGCATTCACGTCTTGGCATGCATTAGATAAGTACGGGACAATGCCACTGCCATATTCTGAGTCTTCATAGATGATGACAACCTGACTCCACTGGAAGGCTTTAACTATGGCAGCAATTGCACCAACTTGAGTGTCATCACCTTGGGCGGCTTGAACAAAGTAAGGAGTTCGAGTATGAAGAGAAGGACTTGTTACAGAAAAAGAAATTATGGGGACCTGAGCTCGGTCTCCAAGATCCATCAGAAAGTTGGCTTCTGCAGATGTCTCAGGACCTAAGATTGCATCTACCTTGACATCTTTCAACAAATCCAGACCTGCAACAAGGCAAAGAATGTTGATTAATTTCTCACCGGAATAGACCCTAAAAAGAGCTTCTCTTTCCCATGCCACTTTTAAGTTTTAGCAATCAAACTACAGACAGAGTCTGGTTAGAATAACTTTATTGATTGATGGTGAAAGGCATGTGTCACATGATCACTTCCTAGTTCCTACCTAGAGCTGTAGAGTTGATGATTTACCAGACGGTCACTCAACTAACAACAATTATCTCAGAAAGTCACTTTTTTTTATTTTGTAACCGAAAGGTCACTCAACTATTGCAATTATCTCAGAAAGTCACTTTTCTTTGGTTTGTAACAGAAAAGTCACTCAACGTTGTAGGGGAAATGACAATAGTTGAGTGACTCTTGTGTTACAAAACAAAGAAAAGTGACTTCTTGATATAAGTACCATTAGTTGAGTGAACGTCCTCTTGAGTCTAGAGTTGCACATGAACTAAACCAAACTCAGCACGTGAGTGTGTGCATAATATACAATGCATGGAATAGGGGAGCTGAGGTGATGTACCAGCAGCAGCTGCTTCAATGACTTGTCCTTGAGAGTCCCTAACATGAAGAGACAGCCTCGTCGAGTAGTTGCTGTGAACAGAATAGAAATCAGAGAGGGCCATGGACATGCAGCTTAGGCCCATGCTTCCAACTTCTGACTTCAAATCAAGAATCACTCCCACTTGGAAGTAGGAAGTGCGATTTTGAAAGCTGGTCCTTAGTGAATTGCTGAAAGAGGAACACATCCAGAGTGAGACGGAGAATAGTAGGATCAATTTCATCTCCTCCAATGCTGGATGCACCTGAATTGTTGGTCAAGATGTTTCAAACTATTCCATATATCACAAATTTAAAAATGAATTAGGTACTTAGGGGGTGGTTCTGGAGTACTTGACTTGGTAAAAGTCCAGGCTTGTTTCCGATATTTTGATGTCAAGATACCTTACAGTTAGGTTGTTCCTTTTTAAAATGTATTACTATAATGCAGTTGCTTCAAATAGGAAATGTAAGACCCGAAAGATAAGTATAATTCCATAAATCCAAAACATAGAAAAAGAAATATTTTAAAAACTCGGATAAAATAGGAAATGGAACAGTTAACAGAGCTAGTACACAACTAACTGAAGATTCAGACTAGGACCATTATTTTGTTATTTTATGCATTATTTCTATTCTCGAGTACTACTTGACTTGGTAGTGTAATTTTTCTGGATTAGAGATCATTGACTGTGAAAGATAGAATTGTTTACTGATGAACTGAATAAAGAATCTGACATGTCGATTAAGGCAAACAATGAAGTAAATGACTAGGAAATTAGTAGGCTTCAAAGTTGACCCCCAAATTAAAAGATTAAACAACCAACTAGTTGAACTAATTTTATAATGTAGGAGTAAGGGTATAACACACACACACACATTTCAACATCATAGAGACACCTACCGAGCAACTTCCTTATGCTTTAAAAATGCAGCAACAATAATCATTATATCAATCATTAGTCCACTCAGGTTTAATTAAGGAGTAAAAAATTCAGTCTCAAACAGTACTTAGAGAAGTTATCGGAAGGAGTAAAAAATTCAGTCTCAAAACAGTAACTCGAGAAGCTACCAGCTTACAGTGGAGAATGCTGAAAAATCTTCCCTCACAGCCAGCAATTATCAATCGCTTTCTTCCTTAAATGAATTTGAAGTTTTGAGTACCCGTACCCGTCTTTCTAGTTGATGGATTCCGGTCTTTATGGGGAAATAAATGAAAAAAGTCTATTAATTTGACATTCAAAGCCAACTATAGCCACGTCTCTCTCACATCCAACTCATTGAGCTTTGTCGCATAGAAGTAAAAACAGTTAGGAGAGAGATTACATAGGCATAGACAAATCATGCACAAATGTCCATTTCTGTTAAGATATGTGAACTGCATGCATTCATGTTTTCCTTGACTTTACATGACAGACGCGTGTCTAGAATTGCCAACTCAATTATTACTTCCTCACTGATTTTCAGTTAAGTGTAATTCGATTTCTTTATTTAATTTTGAACAATCGTAAGCAAATTTTGATCTTCTTCTATTTTCTGATCAGTATACAAAAGCAAGTTGGAGTGATCGTCTGGTTTCCTTCTCAAGTGTAGTCTTTGCCCCTAGAGAGTCCCTTGTTCAAGACCTAGAAACTTTTGATTCTTAAAACATTCATATGAATGATCGTAGGTTAGAGATATAAAAGCAACTAAGCAAGACTTTTGGTGACTCTTGGTTTCTGTTGTTTTGGCGCTAACATCAAGTTATAAACCAGTTCGATACCCGTGTTAACTGTGTAGTAGCTCCAGCGTACTATAACTGACCTCAAAGATTCCATCAAGAATGGTGAATGTGGGTAACCAAGCAGTAGTTCTAGTTCATGATACTGCTGCAATTTTAGAGAAAATTTAATAGAGATCATACATGTCACCACAGCTATAATTATGAGCACATCCGGTGGTAACGCATGGAATGCACAAGCATTAGCACCACTGACCAAACTTCATTACAACTTGACAGTTCCTTTATGACAATTGCATCATCATGGCTTAAGCTGGATAGGAAAGGGATGTCAGAAAAGGGATGTCCGAAATTACAGGATCAATAATTTCGGACCGATTAAGATGCAAAGAATCAAGACCTGTTCCCCTGGTTCATAGGGGCTTCAATCGTTGGCTCCATTGGCATCATATTACGAATTACCTTTGGGTTTGTAAACGAACATATAAAAGAGACAAAGAACCTTTGGATTCGAGATCAAATAATAAAATCAAGATATACAAATTCCAAATGATTGCCTGAGGAACACTACAAAGAATTTCCTAAACTCACTACCATCCAGCACAATCTACAAATTTCCCAACAAAAGAAAAAGGAACCTTAAAAAGATATAGAGGAAGACGAGAGAAGCTTTCTATCAATACATTTGCTAACCAAGCCAAGATAAACCATTCATCACATATTTTACAAAAGAAAAATTAATTATACATCAATAACTCCCGTGAGATCTAACAGAGGACATAGATTGGGCTGAGACAGAGGCAGTTGGACTGTTCGGATCCCTTTCCCCATTAGCAACTTTGGGCTTTCCACTCAGCCTCTCCATCGCATCTTGAGCAATGTCGGTAAACCAATCATCGTCAGGGAGAACACTGCCAGCAATATCCACGGTTAAGCTAAAGCATGAACAGATCATTTAGATGTACAAATTATATAGGATTTAGCTCTGTAAGTCAGAAATAGGTTGAAGCAGCTGGCCCCTTAATGCAGAGTTTTATACCATAGTATTAATATACACACATCGGGATTATTTCTTCTATGTAAAGAAACGACCCCTTAATGATTTGCAAAATGCACTCAATCAGATGAATGGTAAAAGAATGAAATTTGGTAATATGAGGGGAATTTATACCTATATGGATCCATCCCTGTTGCCGCAAAGGCTGACATTGCTTTAGAGATTATGTCATTGACAACCCGAAGCAAATTTCTAGACAGGTATCGTCCTTGTGAAGCAAAGCATGTGACAAACTTCATATCCAAATAGAACTACAAAATGTTCAATGGTAAAAATAGATTGTTACAAACGTATCGGCAGTGGAGAGAAAAAACAAGATAACTGGATACCAGTAAATGCAAACCTGCTGAAGACCAAGATGACCCAATGGCGTTGGTCCTTCCTTTATGTCATCCCAAAAGCTCTGATCTTGTGAAAGCCACAAGATGACAGTTTCTGTGAGCCTCATCAACAACAATATTGCAAATCTTTCCCTTCCAACAAACATATCAGCAGCTATGGCAGCCATTCTGTTTAGTTTGACATAAAGTTCCTGGCAAAATCACAAAGCACAGATCAAAACCATAAACAGTTGCCCATGTATAGACAGGAACGACCACTAAAACTCGTGAAAAACCAAACCATATGCATTAATTAAGTTGGAATCATACAAACAAAAGACAAATAGACACTAGGAAAAAGTGGTGCTCATGTCACAATAACAGCTTAGATTATTATATTGTCACTGATTAACCAGAAAATGAAGATCTCAGCTCTTACATTGTTCGCTTAGTTTTAATAATGAAGTATCTACAAATATGAAGATCTAAGCTCTTAAACGGTTTTCTTAGTGCTAGCGATTTAAGTATAAAAAAATGCTCATGTTTGCTAAGAAGCGGGTGCAAATGCTAATGCTGCGGTAACGAACACATAATAAAGACATCAGCATTTCAGCAGACCTTGTAGTTGAATGGCCTAATGACTGAAAGTGTTAGCAAGGAAAACCCAGGAAGAGAAACTGCACCTGGAATATTAGAGAAGGGAACCATTCTATCTCGTCTGCATTCCCCTGCATGTTTATATACATTTCTGCAGTGAGATGGCTGTCCCCTTCCTCGGTGAAAATAAGATCCAGAGCATGTTGCTGACAAAAGCTATCCTTTAATCGGTCAACTGAGTTCACAAGACGCTTTTTCCATTCCCTTTGCTCAGGGTGACGGCTTTGCCTATCTGAAGCTCTTCTTTGAAGATCATCCTTGTGATTAGAAAAGGGAGCAAGCTTCATAGCTGCACGAGGCAATAGTTCATCCGCCAATAAAGATGCATTTGCAAGCAAAGCAATTTGCTGAGCTTCAGTCTCGGCCATTCGAACAATTTTATTCCCTGAATCTTCAAAGCTGGCTTCCTCCTCCAGGGAGCCAGGTAAAGCTCTTACAAGTGTGTTCACATAAGCATTAAACACTTGAAATAGACCTTCCAAAGCTTTCCCTCCCAACTGCATGCTTAGCAGTGGTCCCACATCCTCAAAGAAATCCTAGATAAGTAGGAAAGTAGCAAAGTAATCAAGTAAAAGACATCAGGGCCGTTGGCAACACCATCATACACAAAAAGATTTTTTAAGAACATTGAATGCAGATTTCATGCTGCAAACAGAAAGAAATCTGATAAGGAATAGATTAACACTAAACTACATTGTAACAAATCAAAATAATTTGAAAAACAATGTTTGATATGAGACGGAGTAAGATCTAGCTAATAATCTGTGTTGACCATCTACAACCAAGAAGCAGTAACAAAGTTGAGAAAGGAATGCATTGCATAAACTGGACAGGTTGGCATATAGAAGGTTTAAGTAATTAGGATCCATATTCTGGGGATGGTAAGAGGAGAGACGTGCTCTTACACCTTTTCATGTTGCATTGATGTCATTTCATGACCATAGTGAGGAAGATCTCCTGCTTCTAATGACATAAGTGCACTCAAACACCACCAACGACTAGATAAAGAGGGTAGACGGCAAAGATAGTCTTCTGAAAAGCTAAATGAAATATAATGGCATACTTAAGCACACGATGGAGGATTAAAGGGCAAACTTGCAATCTTCAAATATCTTTCAAAATAACATAAAGAACTAAAAGCAGATAACATAAAATATAGTGGCTCAGTTGGTTGAGCATGGGGGTTTCATAATGGAGGTCTTAGGTTCAAAACCCCCTGCCTACGAAAGTAGGGGATTTTGATGGCTTGCCTAGGGCGGATTATATCTCCTGTGTCGTTTGCAGGCTATTGCATAGGAGCGGGGTTTACCCTGTTCGCACCCAAAAGGTAGCGGCTGCGGGTTCCTTTGTCATCAAAAAAAAAATAATAAAGAACTAAAAGCAGACGTAACAACTATGAATGGCGGAAACCAAAAGGTATCAAAAAGCAAATTAAGCGCAAACGCAGCAAAGAAGGCACCTAAGGTAGGCTTCTGCCTATATTAACACAAATAGCAGGTGCTCGTGAGGAAATACTATACATTTATCTTTATCAGGTCATTAGTTCTGTGACAATGACATTACCTGAACCATCAAATTGAACCTATGAGCACTACTTGAAAGTTTATGCTGATATGCCCCTGTAGAACCAAGAGCAGTACCGGCTGGCCTACCGGATGTGCGTGTGACTGATGGTGGATATGTGAGTTCCCAATCATCAGCAGCTGCCAAAGCAGCAGTGCTTTCTTCAATTCGTTTTAAGTTGGCATCTAGCGCTTGCTCAACACTTGGTCTAAAAAGCTTCAGAAGCACAGGGCAAAGTGCAAGTCCACGAGCTTCCAACAAGGAACAGTGTCCTAAAGCTATTTGAACACATTCTGCAGCAGCTCGTAAGCCACCAGCAGCTGCTGATGAAGTTAATGCATGTCTTTTGACCAAAAGTGCAAATGCCTCTGTCTGCTTAGTAGACCACATCACTAGTTCGGATGTATAAGCTGGCTCTTTACCGAAAATAGCCAATGAATCGGTAGCTGCTTGAGCAATGCCAGAGAATACGAGCTGTGAAAGGGCGGCAGTATAAGCTCCTCCATAAGAGGTGCTAGATGGACGAAGATTTTTCATGTTGAACTGGTATTTCTGGTAATGCGCATTAAGAAGCAAACTATGAGCACGGGGCCCATCCCCGAGCTTTTTAAGAGCTGAAATAGCAGCACGAAGCTCTGCACCACGAGTAGAAGGTTGACAGGCAATTTCAGCTAGCTGATCAGCCAGCTTTTGCCTACGTTCAGCAATGGCAGTTTGTAGTGACAACAGCACAGCATGACCTAACGTTTTCTTCTCTTTTGCTTCTGACGCTATGCGTTCTCCTTCATCAAGACTCAACAATGCTTCATCTACTCTCCTTTCAGCTAATAGAACATCTAGGTGATCAGGAAACTCTATAAGCCACTTCTCTAGATCTGAAGGCTCCCTAACCTCATCAGTAGAAGAGCTATTGGAGGTAGACTCTGGAACAACATCAGACAAAGAATCAATATGAACTCCCTCAGCTAAACCATGAATTAAAGTTGCCTGAGTAGATAGCAAGTTTTTCATGGATGACAGTTCACCCTCCAAATCTGATATCTCTTTTGATGTGCTGCAAGTAAACGAAGTAAAAACAAGCATTGATCAAACACAACAGTCAAGGTTGCCCCACACTACAGATAAAGAATATACAACAGTTTGAAAAGGCAGTGGCAGGTCAGAGTATCATTCCCAATAGGAAACTTCTCTTATTTCATAGGTGTTTCAGTTTCAGATGCCCATAGCAGCTATATAGGACTCACCGGATGAAAGCTGTATAGTTGGCATAGACACTTCTGCGCATTTCCTCAGCAGAAGCCCTTTTCAGATCCAATAGATAAGAGCACAACTGCCTTATTTCCTGAAAAGCGAAAGACACTTCTATCAACACTCACCACAGTCATTGCACAAAAGAATATAAAGGCGAAGGAGAAAAACATGGACACCCAAATATGTCCTTGCAGTTAAAACCATATTCAGATCACGGAACAATTTAGTCAGGTGAGTTGAATACCCTTCCGAAGCTAAAAGATTCTGAGAATTAGTTGTTTCCCTAATAATGAAGTATTCCATCCTCTATATTATGACCACGAAAGAAAAGAACAATCAGCTCCTGGAAGTATTTATCATCACTAGCATTCACTCATTTCCCGATTTATGGCCATGTTCAGCTTGTCAACAAGCAACTACTATAGTCCCAACTCTCAAGATGTGGTCTGGCTGGCCAAAACAAAAGCTGAAAAGTCTAAAAATGTATTATGAAGCTGAATAGAAAGCTATATATGTCTCTGTGTCAGGAACAGACTTCAGGGCATGTTCCCAAACAAGTGTCATACTCACTAAGAGATGCTAATGAAAATTATGATATCAGAAATGAGTGCAATAACAAGCTGCAACAGCATTGCCACTATAAAAAACGAAGCTGACTCAGCAGCTATCTATGTCTTGCGGCAGGAACAAGATCCAGAGTATGTTTCGCAACAGGGTGGCCCTCATTAAAAGGTGTTAATTAGATTTATGATTGTAGCAAGGAATATAGTACTTGTGCCATTGCTCCTCCAACATAAAATAGAGAATACAGGTGGAAGCAAGGAGGAATAGATCGAGAAAGAGGTAGAATTTTAAAATTATTAGCAATAGTAAGCTTTAGTGCAACTGCTTGTGTTTGATTAATTATAAGAGCATGTTTTGGCTCATACACTGGAAATTCACAGGTCAAACATCTCGGGATTAGTCAGCCTCACTATGGATGGGTCATCCTGGCCTTGGATACATCATTGGGCAAGTAATTTTCATATAAGATCTTTTACAAATGTTTGATTAACAAAAAAAAAAAAAAAAAAACTGGATCAGAACATCTAATCATGTCGTATATTTGGCTCGTCATGAATACATGTTATGTTTAAAAATACAATTGACCAAATACTGCGGAAATATGAATTCTAATTTTATTTCATTTAACTTTGTTAATTCGTTAAACCAAAAAAATCAGAGAAATATAACATATATAGTGACATCAGATTCTAAAAATAACTAGTTTTTATTGGTACACTAAAAAACCTAATTACTAATCATCATAAAGCTATTCTAATAAACAGGAATGCAGTAAGAAAGAGAAAGCCTAAAAACTAATCGATAGATCGGACGAGCGGGTAAAATCTGCCAATTTGAAAAAACAATGTCCAAATACAGGGACAGAAACAAACTAGGAAGACTATTCATTTCTGTATGTTTTGGACAGTATGATTAGAAAGACATTATGGATGTTTTGAGAGAGAGAGATAGAACATATTTTATTTCTAAAAATCAGGTGTCAAAAGTACTTAAAGATTTGTGGAAGGATGAATGTCGTAAATGATCTACATATAGTCTTTTTGAGAATGATCTAGATATGGTCGTAGACTTCATATACTCCTTACATACATAGAAGAGACAAGTTTGCGTACCATCAGTACCCTCTTGGGGCTGCGATTTTATGTAAACAAACTAGTTTACTTAGTTAAAAGAAAACTTAAGAAGACAATACGCAGTATAGTTTGTCTAACTGAATAAACATTTGGTTAAATAAAAGGTCTATAATTTGGTAATTAAAAATTCTGGGTTATCACTCTTATGTAAGTTCTAACACGGTAAGACTCTTATCCCCTGACTATTAATACCAGTATTAAGTAGTCGATTACATTGGGATTAAAGGGGTTTTGAGATGACTTGTCCTTTGACAGGATCAGTCATCCAATACCTACTCATTCAGCCTCATCCCACCCCCCGGGCACAAATATGCACTAAGGGAGGCATATGATATGTGATAATGCTTAAATGGTTCATGTCTCTCTTTTTCTCTCCAAACAATTTAGAGACTAAGAAAAAAAAGCCTCCAGGAAAAGAAAATCCTCAACTGTTAACAACATTTTTCCATATAACCACATTTTGTGCAACAAGTCCTAGTAAATTCAGGAGACGGGCTGAAATTGGCAATCATCAGTAGCATTATTGTAAATACTAGAGGATATTGAGATGACATCTAGTAATTAGAATGAGCTGATACGGAAATCAAGAAATTGTAAAGAACTGCAATATGTACTTTTTAAGTTATTTAAGATGCTCATTGTTACAATACAACTTTTAAGCATATGAAGTGCCAATTAATTTGAAGAATGAGCTACACATTTTACAACGTATACAAATAAATCTAAGTGATGACGATGTAGGTAAAGAGCGTTCAACATTAAGGTAAAAACACGAGTGGACTCAATAATTTTAAATGAATCAGACGTGGAGTTGAGGAAATTATAATAGGACCTTTTCGTTGAGAGAATGACATTTGGACTGAACAAAGGCATCAGCATCGAAATTATCGGATTTGAAGACGTTGAGATTTTCTTCGAGTTTAGTGCCGCTATCCTTGTTCATTCCACCTTTAGACGGAGTTGCCGCGTGTGCTCTTGACCGAGAGGATTTCACGGAAGCCATCAGGTCAATCTAATTGTTTAGGGTTCAAGCAGCAAAAATAGGAGGAGGAGCAACTGAATAATATCAAAAGGCTAGATCTAATCGTAAGGTGAGAATTGGTATCCCCCTCCTATTTTTGCTGAAAATTATGATTATGATTATGATTAGTTGGTTGGCGGAATTGTAGAAAGAGAAAAAGGGGAGTGCTGTTGGTTCGCTAATAGCCAGCCTACCCACGCCACCGATTTTTCTCTTTCTTAGCTATGTTTGGTAGCTTCTTGGTTTAACTTTTTTCATTCGCGGTCCATGCCCTTTACAATTCACTCCTTTAAATTCTTCTACTAATATAATATTTTGCAAATGCTACAATTAAGAATTTTTAATTTAAATTAATATGATACTTTTACGTAAAATTAACTTTGATTTATTCGTTTATATTTCAGAACACATTAGTATTTTTCAAAATAGATGTTTTACCTAACAAGTGGTAAAGCCCCAAAAAATTTTGAATTTTATAATTTGTAAAACCAACTCATAATGATGAGTCATTGTTTTTAAAAATTTAACAGTCAATTGGACAAATTCGATACATCATGATGCGTACAACATTATCACGCTAATAACGTCTTATTAGCAATGAGGCGGGGGAGTAAAAAGGAACTAGTCTTTTCACCCTTAAACATTATTTTTGCATTATCTGGGTTTCTCAAATAACTAAACCAAAACAAGATTGCTTATAGAGCTAGCATTGGATTCTCTTGTTTTGTTTTTGTTTTACGTGTACTCGTTCTCTTAGTTCGACAGCATTCACCAATTGAACCACTTACCAGTTGCTTAGTTGAGTTTTTATCTTCATCTCCCAAGGCAAGCACTCATAAATCCAACACCCTCTCGTAAAATAATAGAGAAGGAAAAGAAAAGAATGGTTAAAAGCCAAGATTGCCAAAAGTTAAAACTGTTGGAATGATAAGACAAAATCGAGATGGAACGAGCCTGTCAAAACACTCATTAATTTAGTTTAAGAGAAAGACAATGATACAACAACAACAACCCAGTGAAATCCCACAACGTGGAGTCTGGGGAGGGTAGAGTGTACGCAGACCTTACTCCTACCAAGGTAGGATGGCTGTTTCCGAGAAAGACAATGATATGGCTTGGTATCCAATTAAAGCAAGCCGATATTAGTTGTCTTCCCGTTGGGACGACTTCGTTGACATTCGTCTTGTAATTCATTCCCCATGTTTAATTATTGCTGCTTATTATAGTATCAGACTAACAAAAATTCAACTCGCTTTAGCTGACTCTCTGCTTTCTTTGGAGCTATTGTCCAAGGACTAGGCTCTCCTTAACGCTGCTTAGGCATTATTGCAAACTTGTGATCATAAACTCACTTGGATTTCAAAACAATAAGATTCAACATAAACAAGAGAAAAATTATATCATCTGCATCCAACAGAAAAAGATCAAAGTCTATTGGCTATATTATTGAAAGATAAAATGTCCCAAATCAACCTCCAGCAGACATGCATTCTGTCTAGTGCCAATGCAGTACAAAGACACTCGAGAAGAAACAATGCCTGAGATTCAACCTTATTTTCAATCTTCCGGAGTGTCTGAACGGATGGCTGTGGAAAAGATCAGCAGAAACGTTTGTCAGTAAGAAAAAAAACTACTGATTGTCAAGCCAATTAGACAATTAAAGCATATAACAAATGTATAGACTAGTCAAGCCCATCCTCCACACCCACCAAAACAAAAATAGTATCTGACAAAACAAAAGGAACACACAACAAGCATGTAGAAGTATGAACTTTAATCCTGTCAGTAACCGCACTAAAGCAAGAAATATATTGAACATATGGCACAATCACACGACTTTTCTCTTCTGCCTTATTGTATCAAGCTTTTTTGAAATTAGTATCGATCTTCAAGTAGTAGCCTCCTTACTTCTTAAATCCAACTACCACATCAACACGTGAACACAGTCTTATCGATAAGACTATACTCTTTAATTAAAGAAAGGTCACACAACAAGCTGAATTCCAAATTTTTATAGATCCAATCATTTATTAGTTTCAGCAACTAGAAGCCAAACCCAATTAAAGAGAAGATGCATGCATGTGAGCATGTCTATAACATATATTTAGATTACAGTCACACGCTAATATCAATCAATAGAGCACATTGTCTCACCATTCTGATCCTCCACTCCATCCTCTATTAAGTTCTCTTTCGCTCAATATGTACATATGTCAGTTTTAAATAAAAGAAGACACTGTATGGTAAACATGACAAACATTATTATCAATCTTTGAATACCCCAATATATCACCAATGCACCATCTCCACTCCCCATCCCCACTTCTAATATTATCATATGCCCCTAAGTTTATACTCAACCAAACCATAAAATAATTATAAGTAATAGTTTTTAAAGGTAACATATAAACATGAAAAAATAAACACACTACATATTTTTCAGAAATTGGTCAAGACATGAACTGGAGTGGATACGGAACAAAAAGGTTAAGTTTAAGCATTTGGTTAATCCTCTATCAGCAAAACAAGAGTTGACCCTAACTTGTTTGGGACTGAGGCGTAATTGTTGCTGTTGTAGTGTTAAAAATTCTGGCAATATAAGACCTCAGGTAACATGACATGTGTTCTGACAACTGAGGATGTAAAATCTCTAATTTCAGAGACCACCAATCTAATCTACAAATTAGACATCAATGGCAAGAAGGAATTATGTCTTGAGGACATATAATTGTCAAATCCAACATAAGCTATGCGGTAAAGAGGAAAGAAACCAAATACCACACAATATTAGAAAACAATGGCACGAAGGACCCTTGGAGACATATAATTACGACAAGAGGGAAGAAACCAAAAAACCCAATAATTATATTAAAATGTTTGAAGTAAACTTAACAATACTCAAAATCCTTGTCATATTCCAACTTCCCACTGTAAAAGTTGGTGGAAAATTCACTCAGCAAGGAAATCAGTGTCCTAATCCTAATTATAAGTTTTGATATCGGGAATAGCTAACACTTTTTTTATACCATGGTGTCCCGGCCAGCTTGCACGCACATCGACTAATACCATAGGTACCTGCTACTTCTCACCAGCTTGGACAAATGGGACAAAAATCACCTAGTATTTTCGCTGAACAGACCTCACATTTCTCAACCCACTTCATTGACCAATAGGCCACACCCTTGGGTGCATTAGGAAAAGCTAACTCTAGGAAGGACATGTTAAAGGGTAACAAAACTGAATGTCCTTTAACATTCATGTAAGAACCCAAAACACTACAATCAGGCAAATTTAACCAATCAAGGGGAGGCATAGAAAGGCAAAGATAAAACAATAATCACACATATCATAGAATCTAGAATTGCAATCTCCAGCACGAACACAAACCCTAGATTTATAGACCACCAACTTATCAATTACTGTAGAAACCCCCAAATAACAAATTTGCCTTAATTCATTGTAAAGACACTAAAGAAAAGGAACACCCATCACTAATCAGCTCATTTGAAACAATAAAACAAAAAGATCTATAGCTGTATGAAAGCAATCAAATCAGTAATAAGTATCTTAAATCGGGATTGCTTACTGGGTTTCTGAGGCTTGCCATCAGCCCATTTGCTGATGGTGTAGTGGACCTTTTCCCGAGACAGAACTTCGGATTTGTAGGGCTCCTTAAGGCAGTTCCTGACGAGGTTGGCACATAGGTTTGAGTAAGTGATGTAAGTCATCCCTGCCGATCTCCAAAAGGGGGCAGCTGCATTCGACGCCATTTCTCTGCTTCAACCTTTCTTCGATTCTTCTCTTGCTAACTTCTGTTATTATATTGGCTTAACTACTCAAACACCCCTTGTAGAATTACTCAGTTATACATACACTCCCTCTATCTTAAAATTAAACACTCACATCCCCTGACTATGAAAATCCTACAAAATTGACCCACTTTTTTTATAGGGGGTGTATGTGCAGGATTGTCATCATATAAGTCAACTTTAAAATAGAGGGGTTCAATTGGTAACTAAGTTATAGTACGAGGTGTTCAGTATAGTTAACCCCTATTGTATTCGAGTAATTGTTGATGTTACTAAAATAACCTTCAAAGTACTTATTCAAAGCTTAGATCTTTAACACATTGTCTTCATAATTCAAGAAAATTATAGCCACCGCAATAAAAGAGTAATAATGGATTGTAAATTGAAAAATAATGAAAAAAAAAAAAAAAAAAAAAGAGAAAGATACCATTAACGGATTGTAAGTCGACTAAATTGACCAGAATCGACCCAAATCGGACCATGAACACTCTTATATATGAATATGCACATTTAACTTTCAAATAATTGAAATGTGCACTTTTGATCACTTTGCCTGTGAATATTCGCAAATCTACCGTTAATAGTCCCACACTTAGTTACCCGTGTGTTATGTTGAGTTTGTATTTTTAATTCATATTTGGCGAAAATATAATTATAAAAGAATTGGCCAAATCTATACATATACTATAGGGACTAAAAACATACATTTCGATTAACTGAAAATTAAATGTACATCATCAAATATCTCAAGAATCAAAATCAAAATCAAATTTATCAATAGCTAAAGAATCAAAATACTACTATCCTAAAATTAGGGGTGCTTATCTGTCGGTTCAGTTTTGTGAATTACCGGTTCGATTTATCAGTTCTCGATTTGTAAATATGCTAAACCAAAACCAAACCGATAAGATATTTGTTATCGGTTTTTGGTCCTTAAAGGTTCGGTTTAACCAATAAGAAAATGTTCCGCTAGTTTTTTTGTTTTCTCTTGTTTTTCATAGATACATTGCCTTCATGCATAAAGTCTACACAAATTACAAGACAAAAACTATAAAATGCGTAGCAATTTTTCAAAAACAAAACAAGGTCAGTTCAGAGTTCATAAACAAGGCCAACCCATTTGTTCATTTGAGAAGTGAAGGAAAGGTGCAGAGATAAAGATGCATCGCAAGCCTGAGTTTCGTGTGAGAATTGAGATTTTGAGAGAATAAGCGTGTTTGTGGTAAGCCCGAGTTTCGTGTGAGAATTGAGATTTTGAGAGAATAAGCGTGTTTGTGGTAAGCCCTAGTTTTGTATGAGAATTGAGACTTTGAGAGAATAAGCGTGTCTGCGGTAAGTAATTTAGAAATAGATTTAACCATTAACTAAATTCTTAAATCCAGAAACCGAACCGATAACCCAATAAAAACTTTTACAAAACCGTTTACAAATCGTTAACTCGATAACCCGATATCGATAAATCAATAAAATTTTTATTGGTTTTGGTTTATCCGTTAAATCGACTTTTGCACACCGCTACCTAAAATATCAACTATGAGAATACCTAAAAGATAAATATCCCAAACAATATATGGTCAATATAAAAAAAATTAATCTTCAAATTGGTAAAGTTGCTAATCATAACTTCTGAAGGTGT
This sequence comes from Lycium barbarum, assembly GCF_019175385.1. Lineage (NCBI taxonomy): Eukaryota > Viridiplantae > Streptophyta > Magnoliopsida > Solanales > Solanaceae > Lycium > Lycium barbarum. The sequence continues at coordinate 148,782,470 of NC_083339.1, forward strand.
AAGTTGAATAAAAAAAATAGTTAAATAGCTAACGACGTATTGGAAATCTTCTACAATTAAAATCATAAGCTACTTTTAGAGGCATCTGTAATTTATTGTGCAAAATATTAGTGACCTAGTTAATAATTAATGTTCTTAGGTATTATTACTGCTAGTTATGTGAGGCCCGTGCTAAGCCCGAGCCCAAACTCAAGATATAAAAGTAGATATTTTAACTAAAGAAATATAATTTGTGTTAGTACAAGTGTACAACAACAACAACAACAACCATATACCCATTGTAGTCCCATAAGTGGGTAGTTATAGGAAAACAAAATTTTCATTCCACTCCTTTAATATTTTAACTTCCATTTTGATGAAATTATTTAATTCAAATCAAATTTGGAGCCAGAATTTGACATTATAACTTATGTATCCTAATTTTCTGAAGTTATTTAGTTCTAAATAAATAATCTATACATAGTTAATGAACTTTTAAGACAAATACATAATTTAACTTGTGCAGCGGATGAAGCTGCTCCTCTCTTAATTAGGGATTAGGGGTTCGAACATGGATATGGAAAAAAATCTTTGGAGGAAGCGCTCCCCCCGAATAGGCGCGATACAGTGCGAATTATCTGGATTAATTGGGCTCAAATGCGGATATCGAGCACCAATCAGAAAATCAAAGAACGTGAAAAATGAGGTAGGAGGTTCGATAGCTTTTGAAAAGTAGACTTTAAAAACAAAAAATAAAAAAATTGACTTAAACAAATAAGATTAGGACCGAAAAGTAATTAATTAAAAAGTTTTTAAAAATTTGAAAATTATTGTGAGGACTACAAAAGTCCCCAGGTTCGATAACTTTTGAAAAGTAGACTTTAAAAACAAAAAATAAAAAAATAGACTTAATTAAATTAGATTAGGACATAAAAGTAATTAATTAAAAAGTTTTTAAAAAATTGAGAAATTATTGTGAGGACTACAAAAGTCCTCACATTTGCTCTTATATAATATAGTAATGTCTCAATTCCACGCTAGTTAAAATTGGTTTTTACTGCAAAGTCTTATACGTATCAAATAAGTTAGGAATGACATTACGATTCTTTTTCAATTTGGTCCATGACCTTTTCTTTTCAATTTTCAGTAACTGGAGTTCTTAAATTTTTTCTATAAATTCTACTAACACACTCAAAAACCCATGAAATATTAAAATTAACGTACATGCATCCTCGTCACTCAGTTAAATACGAAGTTGATATTGGCAATATATTAATAGTTTATATAACATTATAGTAGTAGGAAAAAAAAAATGAAAATGTCGACCTTCTTTTTAGTTACTTGATGATTTTTTTATAGTGAGATATAAGTTGCAAGTTCTTTAACATTTGAGGGTGTTGGTAAAATTTTTTACGAATCCGCGACCTAAATAAATTGCATTTAAATCTAAACTCTAATAATGAAATTTGATATATTACGTTTTTTGATCGTAAAAGTAAGTCATCTAATAGTACTTCTAAACCTATTTCATCATTATCTTCTCTAAATATTTTCTTCAATTCGAAAAAATTACATTAAATATAATTTTCTGAAAGTAATGTAGTTGATCACTATAATCGACTTTGAATCATGTATATACCCCTATGAAAAATAGAAAAAAAACAAAATTTATGTGGAGTAAGAGTAACGTGTGAATTGGAGATGCGTGCCATTTAAGTACGCAAAGATAGAAAAAGGAGGCCATTATACATCAAATTTTAAACTGTGACCAGTTGTTGATCGAAATTTCTGTGTTACGAAAAAATATATTCTGAACTGATAAAAGGATAGCTTCAACTTTCTCCTCATTTCTCGTGAACGTACGCCCAATCCTTTGAGAAATTCCATTTGTTGTTTGTTGGAGCAAAAAATTGAATGACGACCCATCTTCCAACTTCAACTCTTCCCTCTAAAACTGCATTACCTTTCAATAAACCCTGGAATAAACGAGCTCAATTCACCTTCCCCAAAACAAACCCATGTCCAAGATTTTCAGTTAGATGTGCAGTTTCCGTTGTTTCTGAGCCAATTCAATCTGAAATTACCAACAATGGCAAACCATTTCCAGCTGAGGTTTCCAGGACAATTATGGAATTATCTTCAGTTGGCACTTTATCCACGCCTACTCAAGATGGTTGGCCTTTAGGCATTGGTGTTCGTTTCACTGTTGACCCTAATGGAACTCCTCTTCTCTTTTTGAATGACTCCACTTCGAAATTCGCTGTTAATTGCAAGTCTAGTTTCCTTGTTCAGGTCTGTAATTTAAACCTTTTTTATGCATATGTGTGTTAGAAAGTTTCAAACTTGATTTTTTTAATGATGGAAAGTTTTGAAATTTATATCAGTTAGAGCAATATGGGTTGCGGACTCCACAGTGCACGATACAGGGAATACTTGAAAAGCCAGAAGATTTGAAGGTGAGATAAGGATTATCCAATTTATATCGGTGTTTTTTTCATTTGATCTATGCTCAAGGTCATTGTGGAACCTATAAAGCTATGGTATACTTATCTATCTAATTGCATATTACAATTGTCTTAGAATTGGATGGATGCATATATGGGCCAAGTTTGACTAAGCATTAGGACTGACTCTCGGGTTTCCAGCAAGGTTAAATTCAGCAGTACCTTTTGAACTAATAAGGATGTCTTTTGGTATGTGTTATTGTCATTTGGTTTCAAAGAGGGAGTTATAAGTATGCAGTACAGTTTTCTGCAGCTGACTGCGAAAAGACGGAAATTTGTCTACGCCCACCTTAGGGTGAGGAAATGTAGGATTTTAGTGAGCGAATTGATTTAATAATCTACTGTATTTTACTAGAAGTTGTTCAAAGAGGGTATCACCTATTCATTCTTGCAAGGACGACTGTTCTCTTCTGCAATGCTTTGCTAGTGTAGAAAAAAGTGATGTCATGTAAGAAGAAATAAATACACAATAACATATTCATAGGTAATCTGATACATTTATCTCCGAGCATGCTATTCACTATTTTTCAACAAATTGTGTGCTGTTGACAGTAGTAACCATGCGTGATGGGTTGCACTTCTTTTTTTGACCAATTTCAACGATGTCATATGTTCTGGCACTTAATTTATGATGAATTTTACCAAGTTTTGGTCTTCAATGATAATCTGAATTCTCTATTGATGACACTAAAGTTTCTTGTTTTAGAAGCTTCATTCAGTTTGGGAAAAAAGATTTGGGCATGAAGTAGACGAGGACCGCTTATTTTTGCTTTCTGTGGAACGGGTACTTCAAATTGAAGATTTTGCAGAGGTTTGTTAGTCTATTTTGGTTTATCTCATTGATTTCCGTTGGACCACTCATAGCTTTGTTTTGGCCTCTTTGGTAGGGATTGCTTCACCTTATTTAATCTCCATATTAAAACCAAGTTTGTTTAGTGTATGTAAAAACAAAGTTTTATCTTGTTCTAATAACTCTACTTATCATTTGAACAGAACAATTTAGTTTAAATTGGTTATCTAAGAAAATCTATTTAAATATGATAAAAAAATTACGATCCATACCAAGCAGCCATTCAAGTTTATTCTTTTGCCCTGAATAGTAGTTCATGTTGATTCCTGATTGCAGCTACATTAATATAATTTTATGAGATATATACTACTTGCAGGCTGGAATTTGGGTTACTTCTTCAGACTACAAGTCCGCGAACCCTGATCCTCTTCGAGACTTTGCAGAAAGAATGATTGGCGAGATAAATACTAACAATAGGGAAGACATCTTACGGTTTTGCAACATCTATGTAGATTTGGATTTCCAGGTTTGTAATGAACAAAACATTATGACTTTCTCTTACTCCCAATTTAGTCTTTCTTTATCACTTTAGTTCCGTATTTTAGTATAATAGGTCTAGATATACAATTTTTCTGCTTCAAGTAGTGTCTTTTATTTCATGAGGATAAGATTTTATGGAAAACTTGCCAGGAAGTGTTAGTTTGGTTAAAGAGTAAATAACAACAAACCCATTAAAAATAGAGGAGAACTATTGACAATGTTTACCTATATTATATTCTGACTTCCACATCCTTAGATTTTTTTTTTGAGAAGGTAACAACTGTTATATATATCCAGAAAAAACCTGCACCAACTTAATGCAGTCGAAAGTAATTACAAAAGGCTATAGATCAGCCTCCTATTCCTTTGGTTCACAAGGTTCCTATAACATCTACAAATGGTTCATGATCTTCCATATGTTAATGTTTACACCAAAAATAAAACAAAACTAAGCACTTCATCTTCATGTTCTGGACGGAGCTGCATTTGTTTTCAAAGCATCTTTGATTCCATATCCTTAGGTATCCTTTTCTCATTTTTTTCCTGAAATAAAATACATAACAGACCTAGTCTAGAACAGACCTAATCCTGTTTGAGTTTTCTGAATATATTCACTTGAAAAATATTTTACTTTGTCATATGCATATAAGATGTCATAATTTCAAGTATATATCAAGGTTGTCAATTTTTTGTTATAGTATTTGCTAAGTGGTTTTCGTGGAAACTATAAGAGTTATTCGCCACTTCTAGAACATGTGAGTTGCACATTGATTACAAAATTGTATACTTTTCTATTCATCATCTGATTCGTAATTCATGTTGCTGATGTGACATAGTGGAAACTACACTCTCTTGAATGCAACTTCCTTTGATGCTTCTTTTCTTCATTGGCACATTGTCAAAATTCTCTTTTCTTCTTTACAACAGTTTTACCTTAAATTAGTCTTTAATACCTATTAAAATACTTTATTTTACTTGCTTAATATTTTTTCAGTTTCAAAAAAAAAAAAAAAAAAAAAACTTGCTTGGGATGTTTGGATGCTGAGAGGACTATTTGCTTTTAGAGGACCTGTACTTTGTAAGAAGGAAAGAAAGAAAGTCATAGTACTTGATAAATACTCTCTGGACCATTTGTCCACTTATACTTAACATACTTATTACAAGAAGAGTTGAAAACTACCCCTGGGCATTCCAAAGCAAAGGTAGTACAATGCGGGATGTGTAGCACACACAGGTCATGAGTTCGAGTCCACTTGTAAACCAAGTCTGGTATTTAAATGGAGAAGGGTAGAGAGACAAACCCAGTATCCACCAAGTTTTGAAGTTGGAAACAACATATTTCTTGGTTATTGCAAAAAAATGTTGAGTAATTCAATGTTTGTTGGAAATACCCGCAACCATACTTTTGATTTTTTCTGTTAAGAGAAGAACAGATTATAGGACAGTTTTATTGAATAGAATAAGAAGATATTTTACGTTGTCCTTAAGAATTTTGGAATAGCTGATAAAAAAAATAGGACAGCATTTTTGGGACAATGGAATTTAAGGAACCAATGGTCCAGAAAATAATGTTGACGTAGGGGGCACATAGGCCATCATTGGCAAGATAAAGAAAGATAAGAGTTTCCAAAAGTGATATACAAAGAACTTTTGGTAAACCTAATCAGTAGTCATACATGATCAAACTTCAGAGCTTAGGCTTTGGGTTATGAAATAGGACTCGCAGTGGCATTTTGATGGCCCTGGGTTCACATTAGCAGTTGATAATGTGCATTTACCTGGCTCAACAGTTTTGTTTGATCATTGTCTCACTCTCTATCTAGTTTGATAGGTATGATTTGGTCATTTTCTCCATGTTCCATTTTGACCAAATAAAAGCTCTCCAAGTCTACAGTGGTAGATTTACAATATTATCCATGACCTAATGGTCTGGTAGAATGCTCAATTGTTTATACATTTGACTCGTGCTCCAGGTCAAGAAATGTGTTTTACTTTCCAAGTTTATTGTGTGCTTTGAAGTACATTAGTTTTTGAACTGGTTTTTCTTCACCCTTATATGATATGACTTATGTATTTATTTTCTTTTCTGTGGATGCACTCGCAGGTTTGCGATGCCAAGATGCTTTGGGTTGATAGATTAGGTTTTGATGTCCGCTTCAGGTCTCCTCAAAATGATGTATTTGAAGCCCGTATCCCTTTTCCCAGAGAAGTTACAGATGAGAAGGGGGCAAAATCATCTTTCAATTGTATGTCTCAACTTGCTTGGGAAGTAGAAAAGAATTTCCATTCTGCTGAGTTTGAAAAGGTGAAACAACTGAAAAAGATCGAGCACGGAGGACTCTGAATCAAACTGGCACCTCTTTGCAATTTTTATGGTTATCTCGATGTTCTGCAGTTTTTTGATGCAATTATCAGTTGTAATATCTTGAGACACCATTCTTTTTCCCGAGGACTCGCTAAGTCGATTTGAACTTTGGAGGCTGATCAATGTAATTTCTCAGTTAGGATAGTGTAAATTGGTGAGTGTTTGCAATTGCAGCGGGAATGTAAATGTGCTGGAAGGACATGTTCATCTCTGATGCAAAACACAATAATGTATGTTAGCACATAAGTTATCGGTTAATGGAGCTCTTCTACGACTTATTTTTACATGGAGCAGCATATTCTGTTGCAAAGATAATTTTGATAGAACATAACTTGAGAATCCAATGCACTTATGGCAAGTACATTTCTTTACCAATTGGCTGCTACTTTACAATCTGGGGTTGCTTTCACCAATCTCTAGATTTCTCTAAGATAGGAACAGCTATAGTTGACCCTTTATTTTTTTAACGTTATTGAGGCTGGCAAAATGGTTCGCTAGTCTTGTTTTGACTCTTTTTATGCATTGCTTCAGTGACACAGAAAACCAACATGTAAGCAGGCAGGCTTGTTTCAAGTTGTTTTTGTCCGTCAATAATGGATGAGAACTGAGTCGTCACAAAACACTGCAAATTTCCTTCAGTTGGAAGAGAGGAAAGTAACAGATTAACAGTCGTTCTTGTCGTTGTGTTCTTTTTTCCACAAGAGTTGTTCTAAAGAAAATGACGTCTCAGGATTTGAAAAGTATTCAAGAAATAGATTTCTTTTTTCTTTATCGGGTGACGTTTAAAAATCTGCAAGAAAGTGGGCAACTTGAATAAAAGATGTCGTAAATATAAAATGTACGAATTTTGTAGACACTACCTTTGAAGTCATCCAATCTCGAATAAACTCACAGACACAAATATATATATTGCCACACTTTTAGAAGACTTGTAAAAAAAAAAAAAAAGGAAATTCTATGGATATTGCAATTAAAGTCCATTTAAGTAATTAATTTGTAGCTCTCGTGTGAAGCAGAGTTTTGAATTAGGATTTGAAACCAAATAGACTTTTAATTAGAGTAGGGACCTAGACGAGCAAACAAACGAAAAAGCATAGTACTTTCTACAGAATGACTTAAGAGTTAAGAATTTGAATATTGTGACCAAACAGGAATGTACATACATGATAAATAGTTGGCTTCCACTTTTTTACTCTGCATTGATCTCCATCGTCAAATAAATCAAAGATTACATACAGTAGAACTAGGAGAATTGTCAAAAGAGCATATATATATATTTTCTATATAGAAGGATCAGTTTTTATGTGGATTGATAAATCTGAAATATTAGACGTGATATGAGGTCATGTGGCGATGAAGACGAAGAGGAAGGTGATGAAGTTCATCCAGGAATAAAAGCGCTGGTGTTCGCGTGCATGGCTGCCGGAATCTTATGGACATTATTCATGGGTGATAGTGAACTGCGGTCTAAAGAAGTATTGAACAAGCAGCAAGTTTTCAAATTAGCGACGCATCTCATCTTTGCCATCTTCTTGTTTTGCTGCTCTGTTGTTCTAATCAGCTTTACTCTTTCCAGTTGTATCCATTTTTTTATGAGATACTGCTCTCATCACTTTAATCAACAAACAAACTCACTCCAAGAAGCAACGGAAGGATTACTAACAACCCCACCTGAACCTGAAGAAGAAGTAGCACAAGGGCCATCAACAAGTTTGGTTTAGCTCACTATTAATGCTCACAAAAGTCAAAGACGGTAGACTTTGTGAGAGCTTATTTCTTTTTTCTTTGAAAATACTGTAGTAATAATATACACACCTTATTTGAGAAAATAAATACTACTACTGTATAAAGAGCTACGAATATAACCAGTTATACTTTTCTCTTATTAGGTTATACCTGGTGACTTTCTCCACTCTCTCTCACTTTTTTCGAAAAAGGAAAAAAAGGTTTATCATTGTTGTTTTCTTTAATAGTTTTAAATTTTCTTTTTCTCAACTACTCATACCGGTTTTAATTGGAACACGTTTCCTTTAATTCCGCAATACATGTAAAATTCGGCAACCTATAAATCAGGGCTCGATTAGACATGTTGGACCAGAATCAAGATTACTTAATTTGTGCTAATAGGTTATTGTTTGTGGAGATATTTAAGTGTTCGTTAACGATAATACTAAATCCATCAAATCTTTAAGGAATAGTCCAGCTTCATTAAACTCAATAACGAGGTTAGTCATTGAGACAAAAAAGAGTCAAATGACATCACTTGTGAATTTAGAGATATTTTAGAGATTATAACCTTCATTATTCTTTTAAAATAAAATATTATAATTCGTTTGCTATTTCATCTTTTAATACTAGGAAAATACACATTTTTCTAAATCCAAATCCACCTTTATTTTAGTGCATGTGATATTGTTCACATTAGTTCTACCTTTAACTTTATCTTTTTTTGCATTTTATATAGCTTTAAAACGTGGCTATGCGACTATCTCTTTTTACGTAACCAAGCCCAATTAATTGGAAAACTAAACATTTCCACACTAGTTAATACTCCAAAACTTTCCTTATTGCCATCAAATTTGAATTCAAACGATTAAATTATGATAAGGTACAATCAAAATTAACGTTAAACATAACGAGTACAGACTAAAGTAAAAAAATTCTTGCAAATGGTGAGTCAGGCTCCGGCCCTCCATACTTGTTGCATTTTCTTTCTCTAAGCGTTTGGACATGCAATTTCATCTCATGAGATGAAATCATGAGATGAAATCAACATTTGGACATGCGATTTCATCTCTGATTTCATCTCATGAGCTGAAATCCCAAATCATCCAAAAAGGCATGATTTGGGATTTGAAATCATGATTTCAAAAAATATAAATGTAAAATTTGACCCATACGTTTATAGTTTGTTAAAAAAAGACCCATAAGTTGGTAGATATATTTACTAATCATGTTTACCAACTATAAGTTGGTAGATATATTGTTCGTGCCATGTGGGAGGATTATATTAAAGAGTAGTTACATTACTATTCATGTTAAATTTTCCTTTTTATTGAACTAAAGTTTGATAAATTAATGTTGTATTTTTTAGAAAGGCGTTCTAGTAGCGTATTAATTTTATTATGAACTATGATTTACTCATTTGGTAAGATTGTATAAGAATTGGGAAAATTTTGATGGTTTTCACAATTTGTGGGGTTTTTTATGTTTATAAAAAAAAACTGCAACTTAAGAAATTCAAATTGCATGTCCAAACATGATTTCATGTCGAAACGACTCTTAAAGTTAAAACAATTCAACTTGTCTCAGTCCTCATAAACGACCAAAATGATTTTTTTTCCAAAAGAAAAACAAAGAAGAGGTAGTTGAGAACAATTTGAGGTACTATACATCAAGAAAGATGTAACCTGTTACAACAATCCAAGTCTTCTTCTCAAAATAGATTTGATTAATTAAATATTGTATGTACATCCCGAGAATAGCATGTAACAAATTGCTAGAACAATAGACAATACGGTAAGTCGGTAACTACTCTACGTACCATGGAATTATCGTCAGGGCAAAGCTACAGCGGCGAATGATTAACCATCTTTTATCAAAAAATTATATATATAACTTAAATATTATTTTGTATTAGGTAATAAACAGTTCAAGTAATAGAAAATTGTTTTATATTTGAATATTGGTGCTATTAGGTGGAATAAAGAATTGGGCAGCAGATCCACTTCAGTCGTCATTAATGGTTGGGAAGGCAAATTTACTTTGCTCACTTGCCTTTAATTACGGCAGAATCCTCGCTCTGGTCTCCTTTCTTATACTACGACCAGAAAGAAAAAAAGCCAATTGTTTGACTCTCTTTTTATTGGCTGCTATTACTTGTGCCTTTAATTATTCAATAATCATGTTTGTGTAGCCCAAGTTTGTCCAAACAGGGAGGTAATCTATCAGCTTCAGTAAAGTCTTGTGTGAACCATCAAAACATTATAGACATTGAGAATGGTGGAAGGGGTAATCTAGTGTTCGGAATTCATTGATCCGATTAATTACTAACTCGTATTTTGGGTACATTCACTAAAACAGTAAAGCGCTCTGTTAGTTCCTACCAAGAAGTTTTTCTTTTCTTGAGCTCTAACCTGACGCTTCTGATTTAAAGTGAAAAAATTTCAACTATTCCATTACATTCCTTGATGATAGACGTATTAATTAAGTATTGAAGAAACAAAAAGAGAAATTAAGGAAGAAGAAGTTAGAAGTACAAAAAAGTGTTAAAAGGAGAAATAGTGAACTGAATCAAAGCAATAATTGATGGAAAGATGGTACTCTATTAAACTAACTGAATCAAAGCAATAATTGATGGAAAGATGATACTCTATTAAACTAAGGACTGGAGTCAATTATTAGATCTAAAAGAAACCATTCTCCTCTTCATTATAGGTTTTATATAGTTTGTCGTGTTTCAATCTTTTCGATACCAAACCAGAGAGTAGTATAAAACTTGAGATGGATAAAAGGATGAAAGGCACGTGGCAAGTTGAGTCACAAAGTCAGGTAAGTCACGAGGGTGAAGTGAGGCCAAGGGTCACTTGTCCTTACAACCTGGATCTTCTTTCCTTGTGATTCACTCATATTTCAATCATCTATCATACTTCCACCCACCCTAGATCCACAATCAAAACTTGACATAATCAATTTAGTGGTACTTTTTCACTTACACATTTATTTCTCGTTTTAGAAATATCGAATTCAGCTGAAACTATTGATAATCCATTTAGATCTGACCTGAAGCATATTCGGATTTACAGTTAATTCCTACCTAACCTCATGTACAATAATAATTGAGTTTAAAATCATAATTTATGGGCATTTAATAAATTTCTTACTATATATAGTCTAAACAAAAGTTATTATAATTTACGTGAACACATAAGTTACTCGGTAGATTCGCCCATGGATCTGATGCTTATAAATAAAAAATGAGTGTGAGACAATTAGTACTATAATTTTGCTGAAAAAGACAGTGTTTCTGTTCTAATGTAAAAGCCTCTTTATGCTTATGCAAGGTTAAAACATCACTCAAACACTACATTAAAAATTTAAGAAAGATTATTAATTCAAGGTGAAGAAAAATAAAGATGGTTAATTTAAAAAAGAAGGTTGGGTTTAGGTGAAGATAAGAAAAGTGTCGGTGGAAGAAGACAGAGCCGCCCTCTCTCCGACACACTTTTAACTTACTCCAACACACACACTAAACACTGTCTGGGCCCTACGTACACAGAAATATATAATACTAGTCGTGAGTAGTAATGTAAACATTGTAGTGTGTGTATTACTAAATCACTGACCCGGTTTTAGCTTCTGCTTGTTCCAATCTCCAAAGCATATTCTATATATATTATAATCCATCATTTATCATTTGGACTGCTTCAGTAGTTTGCTCTTCAGTCACCGCCACAGTTACTATTCAGTACATTGCTGGTGAACTAAAGATGGCTGTGGATCCGAGACAGGTCTTGGCTGGTGTTCTTACTATCACTATGTTCGTTATGCTTGGAGACATGATCAAAAGGGACCATTTTGATGCCCTTCCTGTAATCCCATTCACCTCTCATTACTGCAATTTTCATTTCCTTAATGTTGCTCTATATTCTTCAAGACTGCATCTTTTCATATTTTCATTGTGCCACTTTAATTGGTTCTATTTTGTTTGTAAATCTCCATATTGTATTCTAGTGATCCAGATTGTAGCTTGACACTTGTTTCTTCTCCTGCTCTGTTTTTTCCTCAAATATCTTTGTTTGTTTCTCCGTCTACTTTTGTTGCTTTATGAAATTCAATTAGATACAGCAGCTTCACTTGTCTAAACCGTTGGAAGACATTAACTGGAATACCCTTCCCAGTTTCTCGAGATCCCACCAATTTGTCTCTTTCTTTCAAATCTTGTACTCCATCTTGTTTACCACTTTGTATTCACAGATCCCGTTAAAAGCACTTCATAATGATGAAAGAGTGATTATGAAGTAAAGTTATCTTCTTTTTTCACTTTATCAAAGAATTTACATTTGATCAATTCTGATTTCCTTTTATCTTTACCAAGGTGGATTCAGAAATATCAATTCATGGTACCAGAAAGCAAAGTCTAGTTGGTGGGCCTTGGAAAGAGGATGGAGAATCTCTAAACTCATGTTGGACTAAACCAGTTCTCGGTGAGAGATCTATCTTTTAAGGGACTACAGACTCATTTCTTTCCAGCATATTCTTTTAATCTCTTCTTATATGATTGCTCTAACAGAGGAAGCTGACGAATCACAAGGATATGTTACCTTCTCGCTCACTAATGGTCCTGAATATCACGTCTCTCAGGTATATATATTGTTCAACCTCTACTATTCAACCAGAAATTGCTGCTTTTGTTGCCTTCAACTTCACTTTTTAAGTTATAATTAGTTTACGATGGCTGAATTTAGTGTTGTATGCTCTTCTCTGTGTCAATTTTCAGATTGCTGATGCAGTGGTAATAGCAAGATATCTGCACGCAACTCTTGTACTCCCAGACATAAGGGGAACTGAACCTGGTGATAAAAGGTCAGTGTTTAAACTGGTATTGCACCATCTAGTTATTCTACTGTAATTGTGCTGCTTGTTTCAAACGGAGACTGAGTTTTTAGTTTTCTAACAGATTCATGTAGTGTACTAGTGTAGTGTAACTGCAAAAGAAACTTTATCTTCTAGTTATTTTTCAAACTCTGGGGGTAAAAGCAAAAGTTACAGTAGATTTGTGAATATTCGAACAGCTTACCTTTAAGTTTTTCCATATCTACAAATTCATGATATAGTATTCACATCATCCAGGGCTCATAATTTGTGACTTTCAGGAAATTTGAAGACGTCTATGATGTTGAGCAGTTTGTGAAAAGCCTTGATGGGGTGGTAAAAGTAGCTAAATCTAAGCCATCAAAAGTCTCGGGAAGGAATCTAGCAGTTGTGAAGGTTCCTAGCAGAGTTACTGAAGAACACATTGCTGTTAACATCGAGCCAATTTTCAGATCAAAGGGGAACATAAGGCTAGCGACGTATTTTCCATCAGTAAACATGAAAAAAACGAAAGAGAATAGCAATGTCGACTCAACTGCATGTTTGGGGATGTTTGGAACTCTAGAGGTTCAGCCTGAAGTTAATGGAGTAGTTGAGTCTATGATGGAGCGCTTAAGAACTTTGAGTAGGAAGTCAAATGGACAGTTTATCGCGGTGGATCTAAGGGTTGATATATTGGAGAAAAAGAGTTGCCAAGGAAACAGTGCTTCTAAATCAAAAAGTTGCTATGGTCCACAAGAGATAGCTATGTTTTTGAGAAAACTTGGTTTCAACAAAGATACAACTATATATCTTACTCAATCTAGGTGGGATAGCAGCCTTGATGCATTAAAGGAACTCTTTCCTAGAACATACACTAAGGTAAAGTTTCTTCTGTGTCATTCTTACCATTTCATGTTTCACTTTTTAGTAAGAGAACAGGTCCAGATGTATGTGTATGTGTGTTTAGTCTTTGTTTCGAATCTTAACTTGCTTCGAAATGCAATTGCAGGAAAGCATAATGCCCATAGACAAAAAGGCAAAATTTCTTGACACGGAGAATTCTGAACTGGAGAAAGTTATCAATTTTTACATGTGTTCTCAGAGTGATGTATTTGTACCAGCCATCTCGGGTCTATTTTATGCCAATGTGGCTGGCAAGAGAATCGCTTCTGGAAAGACTCAGATACTAGTTCCAGCTGATATTGCTGGTTCTTCTGCTTCTTCAACAGACTACTTATCTCATTACGTCTCAAAAAAGAACCACTTTGCCTATTCGTGCTTCTGTTAGCTCGTTGTGAAGAAAAGATCAATGACCCAATATACTGTATTATTACGATGTGCGATGGGCTCGCTCTAGTGCTGCAGTTCTTTCAACTTTTGTTTACAGAAGACACAAGTTTGCTTCTAAAGTTTGTAGTGATCAATATTTAGATAGACCTTTCTGGGGTTCATTTGTAGAGGTTTTGGTGGAAGAGATCAAGCTCCCTCCCACTTCAGCCCCAAACAAGTTGTGTTGAAGTTTATCATTTGTTGGACATACGGTATTGTCATACAAATATAGTGATTTTGAATGGAAAACCTTGAACATTTTGAGTTTCATTATGCCGCTGTCCACTTTACGTTTTTGTTGAGAGGAACAGAGATGATGCACTAAGCACCTATTTCTAAAATGTCACCGATGTATTTGACTCCTATACCCTGGGGAAAACAAACCTTTTGTTTCATTCATTTTCATTCTAAAACATAAAATCGTACACCTTTCTACAAAAATCTTTTGGTCTATGAGTTTAAATACAGTAACATGATCATGACCGATAAGGATATCGCATATAACATCTTTTTATAACAACCAAGTTTTTCTGGAACTGATTTTTTATGTTATATTTTACTTCTCTATAACAACAACAACCAACTTTATAACAGTATGTTCTTTGTAAAATTACCCCCCATATAACAACTATTTTTTTTTGTAATATAATAATCAACCATCTTTATAAAAATAGAATATTTATGATTATCAATAATAAGTGTAGAGATTCTAACTAAATATGTGAGCATTTAATACACTATTTATGACAAAAAATGTCATATGAATATATATACTTTCATCATTAAAGGATTTTTCTTCGTTATACAAAGAAGCTTAGAATTTGATCATTAAAAATGAAAATTAGATTTTATGCATCTTTTTTGTCTATAACAACAAAATATTATTTAAATGTCAATGCTGTTATAGGTGTATAACAACTGAAAAATTTCGGACCCAACGATGTAATAGAGAGGTTTGACTGTGTAAGGTTCTAGCGAGGGCACACGTTGACACTAGTTATTATGCTCTTGCCGTTGGCATTTGTGAATGAATGCAAACGCAACTGCTACACCAAAATTAATACACCTGTTCGGTGGGAAAAAAATACATATCTCCCATACATATCCATAGATACAATCACACAAATTACAATAAACAAGATTTAAACTTGTTAACTCCTGTTCCGTAAAAGAAAATATACATATTTTAATTATTTATCATGTACTATAAGCAACGTACTTTTTCAGGTTGGTTTCTAATGGACATATCTTCCAAGTTCCATACATATACAACAACAACAACAAACCCAGTATAATCCCACTATGTGGGGTCTGGGGAGGGTAGAGTGTACGCAGACCTAATCCCCACCTTGAAAGGTAGGGTGGCTGTTTCCGACATATACATATAAACAAATTACTATAAAAAAAGATTTGAACTTACTACAGTATTTCTGTTCTGTAAAAGAAATATATACATATTTATCATGCAACATGCTTTCGGCTTGCTTTCTAATGTCTATCTCAACTTTTTTGGGATTCTCTTTTCTTCCCATTCAGCATTAACAAATGCTAAGTTATGTTGTATAACTATTATAAAACCTAGTGGACAGTAATATAAGTCTGTCATGTACTATAAACAACACAATCTAGGATTGCTTTCTAATGTCATCGTAATCTTTTTTGGGTTCTTTTTTCTTCCAATTCAGCACTAACAAACACTAATCATACGTACTACACATATATACAACCAAGTAGGACAGTAGATCTGCATGAAAGCAATTTATTCATGCATTACGAGCTGCAATGCATCGCTGATACGATTTGATGAAGACCTTACCCAAGGGGGTCTTTGGAACTGGGATCAATTTTCCTGCAGCAGCAAGAGGCCAGCTGTGACAATAAAACAAAGATGTTGACATGCGGATGAGATAATGGCTAGTCAACCCAACAAAACCCCACAAAATCGTGCTGTACACTACCTGATAATACCAATGGCAAGTGAAACCAACCATAATTTCCAACTGACTCTAACGGTTGAGGTAAATTTTCCAAGGAACTCGATGATAATGATCTGTTGTATGGAGGAATATGCTAGTCAGTGATGAAACATAAAGAAAGAATTGTAATCAGAAATATATCCACGTTGAAAGATATCTCACCTGAAGTATGAGAGTAGTTCCCACAACCCCAGTAAAGAGGGGGTTTTTGGTCACACCGGTAAAGACATTAATTTCATCTGGTTTTCGAGCATTAACCTCATTGAATATCTGTATTTGAACTAGTTAGACAAGTGAAGAATGAAGATTATCGACAACCATTTAAGAAAATACACAGCATACACATTTTCCTTTTTCATCAGATAAGACAATAATTTTAATGACATCTCAGACCCAGACTTCTTCTCCTTTGCACTAAGATGAAAAAACTTACTTGGCAGAAAACAAATGTGTTGAAAATTAAGGTATTCTTCACCATATTAGCATGTTTTGGGTCATCTTGCTCTAAGCTGAGAATACTCTTGCCCTGGAAATTGAGAACAAGAAGGATTCCGATTTGGTAGAGAGCCTACAGAAAAGAAAATAACCAATTTTGTTTATAAAAAAGGCATGCTATTAAAATTTCTTCTTTAAGGTGAAAATAGCAAGATAAAACGAAACAATGATGTTATATCAGTGAGGCCACAGACCTGAATCAACAAGTTCCTCCACATGATATTTGTTACCAGAGGTTCCCTAAGTTACACAAATGGTAGTGTCAGAGCATGTAAAAAGCCTTAATACATTCTTGAGACACAGTAAAATAAGAAAAAGAACACTCTGTGTCTGTTTTCTTTTTTCTTCAAAAGAATCATATATGGAGCCGTGAACTAGAAAAACAAATATTAGGGAACATACAGAAGGTGCAAGCCAGATTATTTTAGATAAAGAATATCTGTCCCATGATGAATCTTATTCCTGTCAGTGAGGAGTTCTGACATTAAAATAAACAAAGCACAGAAGCTAACAAAAGCAATTGGTAAAATCTACATCTTTGATGCACCTTTTGGAAATAAGTGGATGAAAAGTAGATGCATAATTACACTAGGAGCGTCCCTCACACATATCATGGGAGATAGAAAAATATGCATCTAGCATAGCAGTAGTTTCTTCACGATACTATAGAAGGCTTCAAGCTTACATTCCCAGAAATTATAATAGATATACTGATCATGCACCATTTTAAAACTCAAATCTAGCAGGCTCTGTGGCATAACTCATTTTATGATAACTGGAAATCATAAAAAAGTAATATGAAAGGTAAGGAGATAGCATGGTAAATCCCCATTTTGAAGAGTTGCTGACCTTCGACCAACAGGAGGTCTATGCATTAGATGGTCAGTTGGTGGTTCAGTAGCCAAAGCTAGTGCTCCCAGAGTATCCATAATGAGATTGATCCAAAGAAGCTGCAACAAGAAGTATCCTTGAGCAAAATGCAAAAGCCAAAAAAAAAAAAAAAAAGAATCCTGCAGTGCATAATATGCAAGTCCTCATTATCTGCTGAATGATAAACACAGCCCCATATACACTATACATACACATATTTATGCCTATGAAATTACAAATTATATATGCATTCCTGCATCTGTGTAGGGCAGGAGAGAGAGGGGACCTGCACTGTGTTTAGAGGAACATCACCAGAAGAAACTGCTGCCACAACATTGATTACAAGAGCTGCAACATTAACAGTGAGCTGGAACTGAATGAATTTCTGAATATTTGCATAAACAGAACGGCCCCAGCGTACAACCTACATTGAGATAAATTAAGTCAAGAACCATGGGTTTCATCTATGCTAGTACGCTGAGCCACTGACAAACTAAAACCAGCTGATACAACAGAGAGATGGGTTAAAAAGACACATCATCTGCTTCCTCAGTGTTTGGCTGCTTTCTCCAAGTTTGTCAAATAAACATGGCTCAAAGGATGGCATGCCAGTCAAAGAAGAATAATATCCACTAGGAAATTTGACGATGCAAAGGCAAAGGGATGCAATAACAAGATAAACAAGAAGCTTGCACTGCTTGTTTCTCATTTTATGATTCCTCTTTCCTGCCCTTGCGGTTTGTCACTACATCATCTAACAAAATATCTGCGGAACTTCGTTTTTCATGTTGGCTTTCAAAAATTGATAAGCCCATGTTACATATGTTTGCAAAATCAATGGGAGTTCAGACTATATTCTGATACCTACTGGTTAAAAATGGCCAACATCTACTTGGTTGTGGCATAATAACTTGTGATCTTAGAATGAGTAGTCACATATTTAGAAGCATTATAACATTATTCCAAGTCACCTTCACAAATTCAGCAAAATTACCTTTCAAGATCAAAATAAAAAATATAAAACATGAGTACATGTCTGAGTTTTTATGTGCTTTCGTCCTCCAAAACCACCCTTCATAGTCCAAATAAATGTTCTCACCAGAATTCTGAAGTTCCGATAAATATGTTTAATAAGCATT
This sequence comes from Lycium barbarum, assembly GCF_019175385.1. Classification (NCBI taxonomy): domain Eukaryota; kingdom Viridiplantae; phylum Streptophyta; class Magnoliopsida; order Solanales; family Solanaceae; genus Lycium; species Lycium barbarum. The sequence continues at coordinate 148,801,033 of NC_083339.1, forward strand.
CCCAACATCATATGTAGTTGAGGCGTAATGAAAGTTCAGACTATATTATAATACCTACTGGCTAACGATCCCTACATTAACATAATAGATGTAGAATTAATGATCTCAGAATGAGATTTTATATTTGTTAGAGGCATTATAAGTTGGTATAATTCACCTTTAACAGCTTAGCAAAATACCTTCCAAGACTGAAATAAAAATACAGAACATGAATACATATCTATGAGCTTTAATGAGCTTTTGACCTCAAAACCCACCTCCATAGGCCCACAGATGTTCTCATCAGAATTGTTAAGTTTATGATAAATGTGCTGTATTTTAATGGTAAAAATAGGGCAGCCTGGTAGACAAAGCATCCCGTGTTAGCAAGGGCCGGGGAAGGGCCGCACCCCAAGGGGTGTGATGTAGACAGCCTACCGTAATGCAAGATTTAGTGGCTGCTTCCACGGCCTGAAGCCGTGACCTATAGGTCACACGGTGACAACCTTACCATTGTTCCAAGGCTCCCCTTCTTGTGTTTTAATGGTGAAAAGACTTAATAAGCATTTCTGACATCGTACATAGTTGAGACCTATAATCACACACAATAATTTCTAAAAAGCAATCTAACATTTTCTTCATACACCAAAAAAGATTCTCCAACTCACCTTCACCACGGAAGCAAAATTGTCATCCAAGATAATGATGTCAGAGCTTTCTTTTGCGACTTCTGTTCCTTGAATGCCCATGGAAAGGCCTATATCGGCCTAAATATGGAAACACAATGAGATTAACTAACCACAGAAAAATCATTAGACAAATACAAATATAACATTGAATAAAATTACAGCAAATAAAGCATTCAAAAAAGAATAATGTAATTAGGCACAAAAAGCTGCTATTCCAGACTATATACAACACCTGAACCTCGGCAATATCTTTAAACCCTGAGCATCAAGCCATGGTACATTACTTACCAAGGAGAATCAGTTTTATTTGAGGTGTATCATAATAGATTTTGAAGCAGATAACACAATGGTCCCGTTGGTGATACTACCAGATACAAACAAATTGTACTATTTTTGGTACTGCCTTCACTCTGATTGAATGTCCAACTTTTCTGGTCAGACCCAAAATATTGTCAAGGAAACTGTAACCAATATTATACCCCAACTAAATATATGGTCTGACGCATTTCGTCAAACTGCTTCTATACTAATCCTTTTGTCAAATCAAAAACTAGGGTTATCAACTCTTAACCTAGTCATTGTGCAAGTAAAACATGGATATTTATTTACGCTAAGACCCATGGAGTCGAGAAAGTCTACCAAATGCCTAGACAAACCAAACCATTTTACTGGAGGTACTCAAACGAATATATGGGCACTTCTGCCATTCTCAGTTCATAGGCACCCACCAATACCTAGGAACTCACCAATACCTAGGTTCCGATGCGGAAACTACTAAACACTTTCAAATCGGAAAGGACTTTTGCTCTCTAATTAAATGGGAAAAAAACATTCTGAACGGATATCAAGTCTTTGAGAGGGAAGCAACAGAAGAGTATTAGGAAAAGGGAAAATGGAAGACAAAGGAGAAAAGATCATCTTCATCACACATCCATCTATATACCAAGTTCTCCTTCATCTTCTTTACTTGTTAAGGTTTTAACAAAGACAAGTGCTTATTCTTTGATGTTCTGCAGTAGAATACAGTTGGAGCTTAGATATAACAGGTGCTTATTATATGGTGGTTTTTAAAATATTTTCATCTCTGTTCCTCATTGAATTATGCATATTTTATATTAGTGATAAATTCTTCACGTTTAGTGAAGTTGATTATATTATTGGCCAAATTAAATTTAAAGGGATAACATCTAATGATGTTTGGAGGAAAGAAGTCAGACTGAATGCAATGCTACTCTAGAAATCATAGAATATGACATAAATTTAACTAAACTGCCTAGCTATCTTTGTTGTTGTGGATACAGTGCTAAAAATAAGAGGAGCTTTCTAGATCATACTGCATTATGGACAAAACTAGATTAGAGTCACTAAAGGGACATTCAAGGGTAGGAATTAGATGGTAGTCAACGCTACCCTCGATAGCTACCAAACATTAGGGAATTCCACTGATTTATGAGGTCAGTTATACTCTTAAGGTATATTGAGCAAATCTAATTAAGAACCCACACCGACGCAGCCTTTATGATTAGAAAAGCTTAAGGTAGGAAATCCTACCAAAAACAATGATTATAACTCAGGGAATGAGTATTTTGAAACTCTCCTTATTTAAAACCGTTATTAATAAAATGAGGTTAAGTTGAACTCCTAACCTTCATTTAATATTAACTTTTCCTTCCTCTTGTATATTGAGTGCTATATGCATCATGTTTATCTTCCCTTTTTTTGAAAGAAAAAAATTCAAAATGACCAACCAAATCTCAGTCATTATTTCTCAAGTAGCATAGGATCAAACCACTTCTTCTCAAAGTTTGAGTTAGTGCTCAGAAACCAAGCGTGTACAACGATCAGCTAGTGAAGACACAAAAAGGGGAAGAGAGCTAAACAATTGAACAAAAAGAGATAAGAAAGTCGTCAAACCTCATGCAGTGCAGGAGCATCATTAGTTCCATCTCCAGTAACAGCAACAACCTCCCCTAGTTTACGCAGTGTTTGCACAAGCAAAAGCTTGTCACTTGGAGATGACCTTCCCATAACCTAATAACCGGCTTTCTACTTTTAACAAGATGTGCCAACATATAACTGGAGATACAAGTAGATTAAATATATAAATCAGTTATTATCTCTTCATGGATAACATACCGACATTCTTTTTGCAACTTGTTCTCGCTCCTTCTCAGACAACTCACGGAAGGTCTTCCCGTCAATAACTTCAAATTCTGTGACTTCAGTATTTGAAGTTAAAATTCCACACTCCAAGGCAATTGCTCTAGCTGTTTGAATATTATCTCCTGTCACCATGCGCACCTAGGGTTCTCAAGAGTAAAGTTTTTGCTTATAAGAACGAGTGCTTAAGCTAAAATGCATTGCAGATATCTTCAAATTTGAGTTACAATCATGTGGCTAAATGTGCATACACAACCATGACAAATACTAAGCTATATGCATCCTCAAAATGGCTAATAACTGAAATATTTTAAACCATTCAAGACCTACCAAATTTCCGAATAAATTTCCTGTAAAGAGGAAGATGGATTTTGATAGAATAAACATCCGAAATTTGTATAATTAACTGGTTCAATGTTTGAAAAAGGTTCAATTAATTAAAAGAAATCACCTTGGACCAAAGGCAAATTCTTCTTCCTGACAAAGTTAGATATGATTATTTAGTCGATCATATCACCTTGTTGGCTATTATTTCATCCATATGCAGCCAAACAAAAAGATTACCTTAACACCAGAATCGGTGCACTGTCTCACTGCATCTTTGACACCTGGCCGACAAGGATCCTATGTAGAAAGGCAAAGAAAGATAAATGTGAACTTGCAATACAACTCATGAAATATTAAATATTGCACACAAATATGTACCATGTAGTAAACTTTTTTTTTAAATAAGGTGGTGTCTCAGACAGCTTGGGCACACCTCGACTAATTCAACGGGTACCTGCTACTTCCCACTAGTACAGGTACCCCGTAACTCTACCTACCAAAACTTAGGCAGATCAGAAAGTTCACCTAATGTTGATGTCGTATACTCTAATACTCTATCCATCTCATTTTGTTTGACCAGTTTTTAGTTTAGTTGTCTACGAAGTTTAGAAGTCAATTTAGTGTATAATACTTTTATAATATATTTTTCTATAAAATGCCTTGAGTTCTATTATTTTATATAGGATGTGACATCATTGAATCTTGTGATAATTTCCAATTATTATTAACACAAATGTATCAAACAGAATAACTAAATTCACACCATTTCTCTCAAACCCCACGATAGTCGAGCCAGGTCAAACTTCAAAAAAAAAAGTAGGATGGAGGGAGTACATGTGCTGCAGACATAAGATTGACAAAGTAATCGAAGAATATGGTATTGTATTCGTCATAAATTACCTGGTAGTCAAACTCAACATGAGAGAGGACATGAGTAGAACAATATTCACGACACTATAAACATCCCGACTACATGACCTTACAGACATGTACCTTTATACCAAGTATAGCAAGCAAAATAAGGTCATCTTCTGGTAGAGCCCATTGTGCCAGCTGTTCTTCATCAGTTGGAACCTCATCTACATTACAAGTTTGGTATGCAATGGCAACACACCTCAAACTTTTTGCTGCCATATCTTCAATAGCTCCTTTCAAAAAATCCTGCAGCCAAAATAATTAATAAAAAGAGATGAAAGGAGGAAGCCTGCACTAAAGTGTCCTTTTCTGATTCCTAGTTTTGCTTATGTTTTTTCAATGCCCAAGTTTGGGACAGCATAAAGTAAACAGAAGTGTTCACAAGACTCAATTTTATCTAAATGTTCTCTCTTAGAAACTAGTCTTAACTTCTTCTAACCTTCTCCCTTTCAATGGAATGCAAGCAACCATTTGAGTCAAGGTATCCGGTACATGATGCCAGTATAATTTCGGCTGCACCCTTCCAGTGTATATGAATTCGAGAGCCACTCTGCAAAGGAAGAAAGAAAACCATTAAATATGCAATTAATAACCTCATATGTGTTTAGATAATTTAAGGAGTTCATCCACCATATATACAGATTGGAGGAAATCAGAAGTGTGCATCAGCAGAAGAAACTATCATGTGAGCCATAAAGAAAACAAGAAAGAATGAATCAACTTGAAAATCCAAAGAGGCCACAGCACATCTGCTAGCTATCATTTATAGGAATCCTCTGGTTCTTAAAGCCCGAGGACCTTTTGACATGATCATTTGATTTGAAACACGAGTAGATTAACTTAGCCTATGATGTCTAGCGAAGAGATAACTTGTTGCTTTAGATCATCATGCAAACACTTACTTCCAGACTACAAACTTGATTTTTGATATTAACATAATACTTGAAGCCTCACAAAGTCTTTAGATTTCAATTATTAGCTAGTTATAGGAAAAGAAAAATCACCAAATAGCTAAGTTCTCCCATTAAACTGATTATGTGGAGCAATAAAGCCCTCTAAATGGACAGAAGTTATGTCCAATTTAAAATTAAAGAAACCTTAACAAAAGCGAACAGGATTATGAAGCTGCGAGCACTTGAATATCAGATAAGTTGATTACCTGCTTTCTAATTGCAACACCTCCTCTCTTCTTTGTAGAATTAAAAGGAGAGACATGAAGAACTATGGATTCTGATCTGACAACATCGAACTTCATTCCAATCTGAATAAATTGTGCAATAGTTGAATAAGAAGATTTTGTTGATTTACAGAAGTAAATGGAAAGAGAAGTTGTTAATACTACCTTGACGCCCCATGAAAGAATGGCCTCTTCAGTGGGAGATCCTGAAACCTCTATTCCCTTGCCATCCTACGAAGAGGGGAAATTGGGTAAAAAATAGCATGAAACAAGGGTAAATATATGCATGCCAAAGTAAAACAAGAAATCGTTTCTGCAGATTAGATAACAAATTAAAATTAGAAGTATTGGCCGTGGTGAAGGTGGGAAAGGTATCTGAACTACTGCAAATGTGTAATTTTTTTTTTAAAGTTTTCATTGATAATAACAAGGCCAACTTGGCCATATACAAGGTGTATACCAAAAAAAGGAGAAACCTACAAGATATGGTTCTCTCCAAATGTCACCCAATCCTCTATACAAATGGGAACTACATGGGTGCACCAAAAGAAAATAAGGGAACGGAGACAACTCCTCAGTTGAGCAAAATGTGTAATAAGAAAGACAATGCATGCATTTTTCTTTAAAGAGTTGATCTGTAGGGACTAATATTCAAGAGCATTTTGAGTAAATGTCATCTAAGAAGACTACTCAGAATTCTCATCTAAAACTTTTTCAATCAAAATGCATGGCACATGTATGAGAGAGATAGAAAGATAATTTAGGGAGAGACAAGGAAATAGACAGCGAATACCTTAGAAGTAAAGACACTGCCGGATGTATTCTGAGTTATGCCCTCATCCAGAAGAGAAGAAACAGCTGAATGCAACTGTGAACCATCTTCAGGTGAATCCAGCTTCTTTTCCCCGATATAGGCTTCAACGACTGTCATCTGCACAAAGACAAACATGTAAGTCATCATAAAATCTGTGAATAAGAGTAGAGATGTAACAGAAGGTGTCACTCTGAAGATCAAAAGCATGAAACTGCAATGTAACCTGATTCAGAGTCAGTGTTCCAGTTTTATCACTGCAAATAGTTGTAGCAGAGCCCATAGTTTCACAAGCTGAAAGTCTGCGCACCTGCAAATTATTAAAGAAAATATTTCAAGCATGACTACTATAATATCAACATTCTTATATATTCAAATAAATAATCAAACAGATTTAGCAAAAGGAGGAAAATTATATGTACCAAAGCCTTGTCAGCCATCATTTTCTTCATTGAGTATGCTAAACTGTCACAACATTTTGAGCAGGCGATGATTTAAGAGAATTACAAGGCACAGAAGATTAAGTCAATAGTGTTGAGTAAGAAGCATTATTTCATACTTACGTCAATGTAACAGCTAAAGGAAGACCTTCAGGGACAGCAACAACCACAATTGTGACCTGAAAAGAACTTATTGTATTAGTTAGACAACATTCGAATTTGTAGGTTCTGAAACTGTGAGAAACTTAATTGTCTTCCATTAACAACAAAACTTGGACAAATAGCTGTACAGAAAATATACAACCATTCATTATTGGAGACCAAACCAGAATAAAAAATTAGAAGATATGGGCACTTCTAACAGATTGTTGAACCAATCTGGAGCATTTTTTACTGTCTCTAAATCTTTTATCGACACTTACATTTTTACCATTAAACAATGTGGAGTACTAGAGGATTACGTCCAAAGAAGGTGACCATTTGAAATAGAGGCTATTTAGAAAATGTCTCTTCCTTTCTCTCTGTTTTTGAGTAACGCAAGTCTATACAGGCAAGTTTACTTGAGAATCTCAAAACTTCCAAACTATGGGCCTCATTGAGAAAAGGTAGAAGAAAGGATAAAACATCTATAGCAAAGACAATAATATAATTTATATACTATGTTAATCTCTAATAATATGTCAAACGCGAAGGTGATATGGAGAACTCATATAGCTGACCCCAACTAGTTCAGGATTCAGGCGTGTAGTTGATTGATTAGTATGTGACAAGACTCCACTTCTACTTCATTGATAGGTAATAAACATGTCCTAAATAACATTTAAATCTTATAATAAAGTTAATGAACAGTATTGCACTGTCTGTTCAATCTAACCCAGACGGCATCTTACTAGAATTATATTTCCCATGTTAATAATCCTCACTGGACATGACACTTGCCCATATTTGTGCTATATAAACAAAAGGTATCTGGACTACAGTACCTAAGAGCAGTGGAAATCAATAGAAAAAGGCTTTTTCAATTCTTAGATAGTGTAACTAAAATTTGTAACTCCAGTGGTGTCCATTGGAATCCACAATGTATATAGTGCATGATGGAACAGAGCCTGAAAGATAAAACTTAAACATTGATCAGAAAGCGCTTACAGCTGCAGTGATGATATGTACAACTCCATCCATTGTTTTACTAACACTGGTCTGTCCACGGACAAACTGGGTAGTCCCATCTGGATTTTTGCTATTTCCAGTGAAGAACCTGGGGGGGGGGGGGGGGGGGGGGGGGAGGAGGAAATATTTAAAGTCATATGCAATATTTAGCATGCAAAGCATACAGAATGGCTTTGGAACTAAGCATTGTCTTTACCTGCATATAAGAACAATGAGCACAAAGAGAGCCACAACAAGGCCAACAATGCCAATAAAGGTGGCAACCCCATTCAAGCGCACCTGCCATATTGTCATTGAAAGCTAAACAGAATGGATAACAAGTAGAGAAATTGATAGTGATTGACAACACATTCTAATTATAACCTGCAAAGGAGTTTCTTCACCGCTATCCTCTGATATACTCGCCATCAACAATCCCCATTCAGTATTGATTCCTACACCAGTTACCTAAATAAAAATAAATGTTTAAGGAGATAGTGATAAGGGTAACTTTGTTTTCAATATAGAACAAAACATAGTCTTTGAAGACGTTATGGGGTGTTCGGGTAAAACTTCCTTGAAGTTGAAACAAAAAGAGTATGAAGTTGAAAAAAAGTAATTTTGCGTGTTTGAACATGAATTTCACTTGGAAAAAAGTTGAACTATTGTGAGTGGACCATTGTTTCACTTGAAATACTCTTCAAATCAGTTTTCCAACTTATATTCTCTATTTCAAGAAATAATGGACCAAATTTGTAAAACAAACATTAGTTTGCAAATTATATTTCGAATTGAAGTTGAGATAATGTAATAAAGTTTATGGCCAAGCGGGGAAAAACAAGGACCATTCCAATACACCAAGGTATGTTCAATTACTAGGTTATCTATTATGATGCAGACTATCATAATAAGGTATGATAAAAACAGGTATTATACAATTACAAGAAACTTAGCATAAAGGACTACTTGTCCTCATAGAAATTCTGCAGTAGGAGATATAAGTTAGTGCAAACAATGTCTAAAATGTCATCTGCTCCAAATGGATTAGCTCCTAAATCCTCAAACGGATGGGGGATATTGAAATAAAAGAAAACAAAGAAAGAAATACGATGATCTTACAAGCATGGTTCCAGCCCCATCTGCTACCTTGCAACCAGCCATCAAGAAAGGCGCCTTTTGATTCTTGTTTACCTTTAAAAATGAAACGATATTTAAGATAATTTGGATCAATGAGCTAATACATACTATGCCAGAAGGTCTAACCATCTTACAATCTTGCTTTCTCCTGTCATGCTAGACTCATCAATTGCCAGAGAATGACCAGAGATCAAGACTCCATCCGCAGGAACCTGGAAGAATAAAAAAGCTCTAGTTCTTTGATCAGAAATTGACTAGAGAAGAGGAAGAAAAAACCTATACTGCCACCTTTACCTGATCGCCTATCCTGAGAGGAACAACATCACCAACAACAATTTCGTATATTGAAATTTTCTCCCTCCGGCCATCTCTTATAACCTTTAGAAATCATTTTCAAGTTGTTAGTTTATCATCTAGAAGACAAGAATCGTAATTAATATAATTGTAGTCTTTGATTCCTAAAATGCAATTACCTCTATTTGGATATTTCGCTTTTCTTCATTTAAGTTCTGAAATCGCAAGGACTGTCTGTAATCACTTGTTGCTAAATGAAAATTTAATAAGCAAATCAATATATCAAAGATGTAGTAGTAAATAAGGATTGGTAGGGAATAAAGGAGCACGGCAATACAATGAACTACACTTTAATCACGATATATACAAACAATCCGAAAAACGAGATAGGAACTTGCAAAACCATTCTGAAAGGCTAGACAAGTTAATCTGTTGGAAAAAAACATGCATCGAGGAGTACCACAGAAATTGAACTCTCCTTTCAAAGGCAAAAGGAAAGGAAGCTATATTATGATGACCAACAAGCAAGATTCCAACTCATCGAATTGTTCAATTGCAATACTCACAAGAATACACCTCACCCCAGAAATTCAAAATTCAAAATAGCAAAGAGCTAACGTCTTTGTTTTACTAATAAAGAAGAGAAGCCTGGTTTGAGGAAAAAGAATAAGAGTAAACATAACTAAACTTCAAAACAAATAAGCGTATAATAGCTCTTGATTCTTGAAGAACATTAAAAGCACTTTTTCATTATATAAAGAGAAAGAGAATAATCAATTTATTTGATAGGAAGGAAAATGTATGTAAGAATGCAACTTGTTCTGTGGAGAACTAAAGCTACCAGTAGGCAACGAAGAAAAAAACTGTTTTTTTAGCAACCAAAATATCAACTAAATATGATCCGAAATCTGCAACACGAATCTGGTGTGGCTTGACCAAGCTAAACACATGAATAAAGAGAGAGAGAGAGAGTAGGAAGTATACAATAGCAAATTAAGCTGAAGCTAGGACTTTTATCAGTTAAGTGAAATTATGAGGTTAGAATCTTTTGTCTGATTCTATTAGAGTTTCATGGTTTTCTTGAATGCTAATGAATATACTTCAATTGGTTCCAGTAGTTAATAAAAATTCAGTAACCCGGATTGGCAAAAGAGAAAGCAGCCAAAGCCATTGTAGAATTTAATGACTTCTATAAATCAATTCACTTGGATTAAAAGTAGTAGACAAACAAGAAGCAAAACAATTACCTGTTACAAATATAACAAGAAGTACAGCAAAAGTTATGCTTCCACCATCATACCATCCTTCTTTCAGACCCTGTATAAATAATCATGAATGAAACTATTAGTAACAACTTTATCAAAAAAAAAAAAAACTATTAGTAACAATCATCATTAAATATGATATAACGACATCTCCTGATTTCCTAGAATAATCGAGGACCATCATTAATTTGTCATATTATACTTGTTTGTGTTTGATAAGAAATGGATATTGGCCAAACTTAATCTCAAAAGATAGCTCATAAGATGAGGATTGCTCAAGACCATATAAGGAGTCCTCGTGCTTATCTCACAAACAATGTGGGACTCAACACCCCTCCCCTTGCACGCCCAGTACTGGACATCTGGAGCGTGGATAATGTAATATGGGGGCCCAACATCGGACTATGCAAGAATTGGGATAAGCTGACTCTGCTAACATGATACAGAAATGAGCATGGACCTAACTTAATCTCAAAAGCTAGCTCATAAGGGTCATCTGGAAAACTTTGACCGAGCAAGTGGCATTGGGCTGCCCCTCAGCAAGCGAAGTCACATAGGTTTATGCTAAGTATATAGAAACTCCGATAGAATGTCAAAAGAGGAAAAAGAAGAAAGAAGATTTCTTATTAATTTAATTACAACATATAAAGGTGATCCTTTTTCTATAATTACAAATGTGTCCGTATGTTAACTAATCGGTTCAAACTGCTTTGTTTTTTCCTATGGGGTCTTTACTGATTGCTATAGAAATCAAATTGACAAGTGACAAAACTCTGAAATTTCCAGAGGTTTTCCAATAACAGGTAAAAGATAGGGGAAAAAAAGATATAGTACAATACAGAGCTTTTATCATCAGTAGATGAACCTATTTTGGCAGTGATTGAAACTTGCAATATAAAGAACAAAATACCTTTGTGTGTATTCCAAGTGCCAGTGATAGTACAGCAGCTACAATTAAGATAATGAGAGTCAGATCTTGCCAAGCCTCCCAAAGGAACCTCTACAAAGAACAAAGATAATAGTTACATCTCACTTCTCCTTACAGAAATCAATTCAACAAGACAACTTAGGAATAACTAGTACCAAGTAACTGCGACCCTTTTTCATGGGATACGTATTTGCCCCGAACACATTCTTTCTTTTTGACAATTCATCATCATCATCAACAATTCCTGAATCAATATCTGTTTTTAACTTCTCTGATAAACCTTTGGCCTGAAGATGTCAACATCAATATCAGTATACGTATAGAGATGAACCCCCTCTAATAGCATGGTTTTACATAAGATAAACTAAAACTCACTGAAGTTAACTTACTCCTCCGTATTGTTGCAGTGCAGAAAGATTGTGATCCCTAGTCACTGAAGCTAGCTGTTCAAGTGAAATTCCATAGTCACCACTGGGAGGTAGAGGAGCAACTTCGGTACCCAACACTAGCAAACAGAACAAATACCAAAAATGAAGCAAATGACAGCGTTTAAGGTCAGCTACTGATACAAATAGTTAGTATCTAAGCTACCAACAGTTAAAGACAGAGGCTTGCAGTTAACTATATCCTTAAATTCATTTGATGATTAAGAACTTGAAACTTCTGCTAGCATTTCATCTATCTACATTAAAATTAGCTTTAGGCAGTTTGGCTACCTTGCATGTGCTTCCAAAAGACAAAGTGTGAAACAATAGACTATACTAGAGCAACATTTTCATTTGTTTCTTATTTACTTCACCAAGGGAAGAGTCAATGTAGAACTGCAATAGGATGTGGCTATGCAAGATTAGAATTAACTGATAAGAGTAGGAGAACAGAGCACAAGGAACTATGTGCCAATAACATAGATCTCTTGATAGACAATCGTGCAACCATGAGACAAAATGACAGCACTAACTTCACCTGTACACCAAACAGGTCAAATGTGATAAATTGTTAACCTAGAAAAGAAGAAGAATTTTACAAGTAGACGATCTCAATAGATAGAAGAAAAAGAGGATGAGGGGGTGAGACAGAGAGAGGGAGCAAAGAGTTCGCAAGCAATGAGTTAAGAAATAAAGCAACTATGGTTACAGATTAATCAATCAAAAAAATTCTCTTTCATATTTTCTCATGTCATGGATATTCCGGAAATCTAAATTTCCTTTTAATAGGAGACATTCAATGACCAAATGCCAGTGATCTATAAGCTGCAGGGGTGGACCTAGCATAGTATTTGTTTTGAAAAATTCATTGAATATGTATAAATTGCTAATTTAGAACCCGGCAACTTAAACGAATTAGAATCTCGAGCCCACAAGCTTCGAATTCTTGCTCCACCTCTGATCAGCTGTACGTATTTTAACCAGTGTTATGCAAGGGAAGCCGCAATATTTGGTAGATATTCAAGATAAAGCAGTAGTTGAAAAGGATTTACAAAGTATATACCAATAGCTCTTTGTCCAGCGAGTTTAAAAAGTAGTGCAGCCTACAAAAGCAAACTAACGATGGTGAAATATTCATTAAAGAAATCAAAAGAACACCATAGAAATTAATTTCATCATTACTCTTATGACTTGAGCGTGTGCTCTGATCATCCTTCTTCTTTGTTCTTTCTCTTCGGCTTTTCTCAAGTCGAGAGTATACCTAAATCGGCGTGATGCATTAAGCACAAGAGCTGCTTCCTGTCAGTGATCAAGGTTAATCAGAAAGATAAAGCACAATGTTGATCAATTATTTCTTAAGCTATAGACAAGACGAATGAGATATTAATGTGTCGACGCAGATTACTTCCTTAAAATCTACTAGTCACAAACTCTTAACACAAAAGAACACTTTAGCCACCATGAAAATTACTGAGCAAAAGAAAGGAATACATATGAAAAATTATCAGGGCACCATGATTCACTGGTTCAAATATCACATCAACTAACAGAACATACTCATGCCAACCTGACAACAAAAGGCTAAGACACACGATTCTGTAAGGTACCTAAGAGTTCATTAGCATATTTATAATAAAAATAATCATCACTTTTTCGCGAGTTTCACGCCCCAACTTTCAGTTGTTCCCGTTTTCCTACCTGAACTATCACCATTGATGTATTAACACACAAAACTCGCGAATAAGTGATAGTTGAGGTGTGTTTGTGAGGATTAACTCAAATTTAATGATTAAGAATAGAAAGGACTGAATTGAAATTCAATATAAGAAGACTTACCCTCCAGCGTTTAAGAGCGTGGAAAGACGCCTTCTTGGTATTGGCAATGTGGAAAGGATCAGAGAAATCATCTTGGGAAGAAGAGGATTTGAGAGTGGGGGAGGCAGCCTCGAGGTCAGTCTGATCGTTGAGTTGCATTGTAATTAGGGGCGTATCAGTCATCAAGAGATGGCTATATAGAGGAGAGAATCGGAATGCAAAGAAAACAGCATGCATATACAGAAATAGTAAATGAAAGAAATAGCAAGTCAAAGAGTGGAGGGAGAGGTGGAGCGATTATATCGGTAAAACCATGAACCTTGATTTGGGTTTTGCCCCCAAAAACTCGCAATGCCGTTAAATAAGAAGCGCCAAACCACTTTGATTTGGGTTTTGCCCCCAAAAACTCGCAATGCCGTTAAATAAGAAGCGCCAAACCACTTCTCCCCCATTAACTTTGATTTGGGTTTTCCCCCACAACACCCTTCGGACAAGATTTTGGCAAATCACTTCTCCCTTCATCATAACTGTTTTCCTTTACAACCAACAAGATTGTCCATTTCAGTTATTGTTTCAAAGTTACACCATATTTGATCAAATTCAATTGTGTCCCTGCTCTCCTATTTTATGAGCCCGTTTGGATTGCCTTATAAGTTGCTTATAAGCCGGTTTTAGTTTTTTTTAGTTTGGTTAGCCAGCTTAAAGTTATTTTGTGCTTAAAATAAGCTCAAAAAAATATTGAGCCCATTTGACTTAGCTTATCTAAAACAGCTTATAAGCTAAACAGCTTATAAGCCAAAAAAATAAGTTAGACCACCCCAATTTATTTTATTTAGCTTATAAGCTGCAACCAGCTTATAGGCATAAGCCCATCCAATCAGGCTCTATGTTCTCCCTTGTGTTTTTGGTCGATTTAAAATGGCGCCTTAAATATATTATTGAGCATTTTTATATGGGAAAAATTTTCAGAAACCTCCCTCACGTTTTGCTTCGTTTCACTGACATCCTCGTATTGGAAATATTACGACTACCTCCCTTATTTTAACTTTTTATGTTTTTATTTATTATTAACAATACATAACATATGTGAACTGATTTGTTCTTCATGAGATCATGCTTTTTTGGTTAATTATTAATTTATGAATCCACCTTTAAAAAGTTATTTCTTAGGAATGGATATCATGCTTTTTTGGTTAATTATTAATTTATGAATCCACCTTTATTTTATTTCTTATTGCAAGCAAAATCCAACAACACGTGTTAGATAAGTTTTTAATAAAAAACGTCTTTAAAATGATGAAGCAGTATAGAAACCTTTACCTCTTAATCCCAATTCGTCTAATCCAATCCATCAGAATACTACTTAATTCCTAGAAGCAAAAACATAAGGAGCACTTGACATACTTCCAAAAAAGATTACAATTAAATTACCTTTATTTGTTGAAGACACGGTCAGTAAAAAATAATTAATTTTTTGCAAAAATTATGATGAGAACACTGGAGAGGTTTGAAGGGGAATAGGAAAAGAGAACCCTTGCTGAGAAAACTGAAGAGCACTTTGGCATATTTTTATTTTCAGTTTATCGAAAATGAGATATTAATAAAATAATAATTAATCCAAAGAGCATGATCTTAGGGAGGGCAAAACAGTCTATGAATGTTATTGTTCATTAGTTACAAAAAAGTTGTTACAAAAAAGTTAAAATGAGGGAGGTAGACATAACATTACAAACGTGAGGGGAGGTCAGTGAAACGAAACAAATGTTGGGAGGTCTCTGAAATTTTCTCTTTTTATATTTTAAAGTTTGTCAAAACTTACCACTTTTGATCTCCGATAGTATTTAATAAACTCTAACCCTTAGATTTTATGAGAACCCGCAGGAAAGAAAAAATTAACCAGAAATACAAGGAAAGTTCCATCAAATCTCAAAAATCATAAGACCAAAAACTACATCATACACCCAAAAAAAAAAAAAAAAAAAAAGAAGAGGAAGAAATTGTACCTCAAAAAGCCCAATTTTGTGATCTCTTAAAATAACAACAACAACAACAACAACAACCCAGTGAAATCCCACAACGTGGGGTCTGGGGAGGGTAGAGTGTACGCAGACCTTACTCCTACCAAGGTAGGATGGCTGTTTCCGAGAGACCCTCGACTCAATAAAAACATAAAAAGAGGTCAGATACGGCTAAGAGATTCAAAGCGATATGGAAATGAAGTAACGCAAGCAAGCGACACAGATAACATAGGGTCAACTATGTTAAAATAGTAATGATAAAATTATATGAGAAAGGATCAAATTGGCCCGTCTACTATTAAAAAGGGTCAACTTTGTTATGCGTTATACAATCGGGCTAAAATAAACCTAACCTATGAAGTTACCTAAAGGTACAAAGATATCCCTCTACACTAAGTTGTCCAATGTGGAAATAAAGATTTCACAATTTTTTCACATGAATACCACATGAAAAATATCTCCAACTCAATTATCTTCTGCCCATATTTAGATCAAATTTATCTCTCTATCATTCGATTGAGTGCAATTTTACCCCACTAATAGTTGATTACGAGCAACTATACCCTTCAAAGTTCTTCGTTTTCATTTCTTATCCTTTTTCCGTTGGTTTTAATGGTAAGAATGAAATTGTCAACGACTGATAACTAAAAATACTTAATTACATGCATGGCGGCGAGTATATTTCCAACAATATTGTAAAAGTGTACTTCCAAAACACCATTGCTACAAGTTTCCTTTAGATGCTTTAAAGAGCTCTCAATATTGTAGTTTGTAGACAAAAGTTTCATTCGCCTAAGCTAATATGACATTAATTTCTCTTAATAGAAAGCCACAAACGACTTTCTTTAAAAACAAAGTTACATACATTACAGTGAATTAAGCATGTGATAACATGCTCATGGGGATGCACCAATTGAACTATGTACTTCAATGTCCACATGCTTAATACCAGGAACTATTTCCTGGATTTCCTTTTCTAGCCGATCAACTTCAGCCCCTAGTGCTGTCACGACTTCTTCACCTGCCAATATATAGTGATAAATTTATGAGTTTGCTAACATATATATGGTTTCTAATATTCTTACTGTTAACAAGAACAAGAAAAGAACACAGGAAATCACAATAAAGCCTTCGAATTTATTCATACCATAATGTGACATGATTTCCAAGATCGCTGCATCATCCTTCTGCTTTGAAGCCTTTCGAAGCTATACGTATATATATATATATAAAGTGGATATCAAAAAACTGTAAGAAACTAATCTTGTCATTTCACAGGAGATAACTTTGAATTTCTGCGAAGCTAATCAATAACCTTTTTAGCCCACTGTTCGCGTCCAGCTCTGTCGAGATAATTTTGTACCAGCTTTACGCCATTGAAGTCTGCAATATAAAGACCATCATACTATATATTAATAGATGTACTAAGAAACAAGCTGAAAGAAAGCACCGGATCCAATCACCTATCTCAGCCTTAAACCTAAAGAAGCCAGGTCCGATCACCTCACTTTTGTAATCATAAACAGAATCAACAACCTGCAGTGGCAAGAACATTTCAGATACTTTAGTTAATTAATCAACCAGATTAGGAAATAAGAGTGTTCCAGAAAGAACATACTGGATCCTTTTTCAACAAATGCATAACTTTTTTCAAGTCTTTGTCGTCAATTGCTCTACCAATTAAAGCATGGCGGTTCCTCTGAATCAAAAATACTGCAACCTGCATATCATTTTCCATTTGATGAGCCTGGATTTCCTTTAATTTAGCATACCCAAAAGAAGGGCCTAATGTACATTAATAAAGAAGAAACAAACAAATAATACAGTTGGACACGTGAAATTAACTGTAAACATGTGAACAAGTGTATAGTCTCACATACCATTCCGAGAAGGTTGCCCACAACAATGGAACCAATGGGATCATAAATTGGATTTCCTGTGACATTAACTGCAACCAATGATGCACCGGCAACGACCAGGCCTGCAACTGAAGCACCATCCTACAAATTGAACACCAAATCACTCATCACTATAACAACAACACACATACGAGTAGCTAGCAAGTCCAGTAAAAGATTTGGCTATCACCTCAGTCATGACAGCAACAGCTGTAGGATCATGACCACGCCAAATATACTCTCTCACTTTCATTCCTTCTGAAGCAGCGCCTTTCCTCACGGATTGTATGGCCACCACAAGAGAAACACCTAAATAGATCCCGAAATGAGACAAATAACATGAACTATGATAAGAATGGACAATCCTGCTACATGCACTAAAGATTATTTTAGAAAGCGTACTCTCTATAATTAAAGAGCCACCAATGACCAAAGCTGCATATTCTAGATGTTCAGGGGACTGAAACAAATACAGAGAAAAATGCGATTCTTACTTAAGTGACAAAAAAGTATTCAACAGATAATGAACTGCTTTATTTTATCAATGATAAAATTACCTGAGAAGTCCATAGGTTTTGAAATCCGTTAACAATTGTAGCACCAGAACCAAGGCAAAAGATGCCAACAGCAGATATCAACGACCAGACAAAACGTTCCCTAAAGTAACCATATCTGAAAAAAGTATACAAATAAATAAAAGATTCACCAGGTTCACAAACTCACCCACGTGTGATATTTAATTAAAATGATGTTGCATGTCAAGGTATTAAGACTTACGGATGGGTAGAATCTGGTGCACGTTTAGAGCTATTTAAACCATACGCAAGAAGTGCCTACATGTATAGAAATGAATAATCTCAATGTTCCTAGTTTTATCCATGAATTATAATATGAGAACGTAACTATATACGCTGAATCCAAGTGGTAGATGGATAATGAGTTGAGAACCTGATTTGCAATATCTGCAACTGAATGTAGAGCTTCAGCCAGCATGACGTGACTGGAGCTGACAAACCAAACCCCAAGCTTCAGGGAAAGAACAAGAAAATTGCATCTTAAAGCTGTTGTGACGGCTCGCTGGCTACAACAAATATTAGGAATGCAAAATAAAGAAATTATAAGGTGACACAAAAAATAGAGATTTAAAGTTTCAGCTAGCTAGCTATCCATAAAAGTTACACGTACCCATGATCATCAAACTCTGCCTCCTTTTTCTTCTTAGATCTACTGAGAAAACCTGCAAATAAATAATTAACAGTAATGTCTATTAATGGGAATTTTTATAGGTGTGTCAGCACTGACGGAGGAGAAGAAACTCACCACGGGAGAAAAGGAGGTGACTAGTACTTTTTCTGGAAAGCGAAGACAGAAATGGTGCAGAATTGACCTGCTTGAATACAAGTGAAGATGAGGAATAAGCTGGTCCCCGCCCTCCAATGAAATATTGAGAAAACGCATTGCCATGTAATCCATGATTACAAGCTTTGAAATAAGGTTCAGGCTCTTTATCACAATAATGATCAGAATGTTGGGAGAAATTAGGGGAGAGAAGTGTGTAGAAGGAGCCAGCGGGAGAAGAGACTCGATAACGATGACGAAGGAAAGAAAGAAAACGAGGAGTACTAGCCATGGAAGATCAATAAACAAGTGTGTAGTATATATATTTTACTGTGTATCAGAGTAGAGGCAATTGATCAGAAGAGGAAAGGGACACGTACGGATAGACTATCCATTATCAAAGGGGCATAGCAGCATAAGCATAGGCGTATACTCCCTTCATCAAAGGCCGTACTATTAGAGGGGAACTATTCTTTCGCATTTTTACTACACAATGCCACTGTGCTCGCCGTACGTAGTGGACGGGTGTCTGTCCCAACCCTCCCTATTTGTTGGATTTGATATCATAACTATGACATGCAATTCAATAATAATGTTCGTTATCATTTATTTATCAATATAACACTAGAACTCAGCTGGTTTCTTTGTATTCTCGCTTCACCGTCTTTTGGTCTCTGATTTGTTTTGTTAATTCTTGTTTCTGTTTCCGTGCGTTCGATGCTTATTGGATCGATAAATCTTTAGTTTCTTTGTTTTCATTTAGATTTTAAAGTGAAACATAAATTAAAAAATGAAAATGGCTTCCATTTCAGAAAGGGTGATAGGCCTCATAGTACAAAGATCAGAACATCCAATTTTTAAAGTGAATTCGAACATTAATTCCTCAATTTTTGACATATCAAAATATGAAATTCAATTTTATACCTTATTGTTATATTGGTTTATAGTTTTATACTATATTAAACGGCAAAACTCTCTAAGATCACTGGACGTTGAATGGTTTCTTGGTAAAAGAAAGTCGTATAAAAAAAAAAACCATACCATAGCCAAACCTAGAAGATTGGTATCATTTGAAAAGGTCTAATCATTGAACTTGCTAAACTAGCTACTGAAACATGTAACTACGAAAAACATACTATTAGATACATCGGATACATAGTGTCACAGAGATATTAAATTCACAATTTCAGATACATATAACTTGGCAAACGAGAACTCTGTTCGCTCTCTAGGGAAAAAGATTTTGTGAGAGTAGCAAGTTGCTCATCAAAACCAAAAATGTCGATGTGCCGGCAAAAGAAAAATGTTACCCCTACAGTACAAGCCAGTTTAAGAGGCTAACCTAAATTGCTATGCTACATACAACTATTGCGCCATGTAGAGCATTTAATAAACTACAATGTATAGCAATACATCCAATATATCCAGCCAATCCGGAGTTAACAGCGTGTAGATCCTTCCTTCACCTCAAATGCAAGCTTTCATTAGGCTGCAAGCTTAATGAAGCTAGTACTTTCTTGGTGATTGAATCCCATTATAACTAATCAACAGCTCGATTAGTGGTGATTACGAAATCGACCTTCTTTCCTGGTTCGTAACTGCCTATCTGATTCTTGGCTTCCACCTGACCTTGCGGAACTCACTGCCCGATCATTCCGGGTAACAATTTTTATGGGGTGGGCTTCCGTGTTGAAAACCCACTCATCTAGGGGGATGACTGATGAGGGAGAGAAAAGAAGATACAGATACTTCAGAGTTTCTGCAAGAAAAAAGCTTTGCATCATATTGTCTTTGACACCGGTGTTGACCTGGGAAAACCGGCAAAAATGTGTTAAAACAGAGGTGAAATTAAACCTTGGCTTCACAACCAAATTTATTTATACCGGTGTCAACTGAAAAACAGGATAAAAGCAATCATACTAATAATTACAAGCACGAATCCCCGAGTTCTAGAGGTTCCCAACAGACTTTTGACTGCAGACCATGAAGTCACGTCATTGTCATAAAAGTTGGCATTATACATGCTAAAGTAGTCACAACAATTTAATTACATTCTCAGAAACTAAACGCCTTGTGTTTCAAAAACCCTCCACTTCATTTTTATCTTCACAATCTAGTTCATAACTAAAAAAAAAAAAAATTGGTCTACGAGGAATGGAGTCAAGTTATTGCTGTCCCAGGACAATTTTTAGCGTAGCTCTGATTTTGAGCTTCAAGTGGGAGAAGATAAAGATCAGATGCAGCAATAAAATAAAAAAGGGTTCTCAGCTAGCTTAACGTTGCTCTTTGCTTACAATTGTGTAGTGGATGGTGGGCTGAAAGAGTAGACCTTTTCAAAAGTTACATACTTCATTCTTCATTAAATAAATCAAATTCGAAACCTGATGATTGAAGTACAGTAAAAGTAAAATGATTGTTAAAAAAAAAAAAAAATTTAGACGCGAGCTGGTGTTTACAAGGTGAAGGAGAGGGAACAGCACCAAGTAGGAGCACCAGGTTTTCTTCAAACAATAGCATAAAAATCACATGCATGTATGTAAATCCAAATTATCAATATTTAGATCCAATAAATAGTGTGTATTCATGAGGGTAGCAAGTTTTTTGACAAGGAACATGAGAAATGGCAGTGGTTTCTTAACCTCCAGAAACAGAATAAAAAATGCAGCATTTGAAGGCATTTAAAGAAAGAAGATAATGGAGTAGTAGATACAATCTAAAGTTTAAAGAATTGGGTTTGAGCTTACATCTTTTAGTCCAACATATCCAGACTCTACCCTTGAGTTCTTTTCAAATGCTTGAAATATGTTCCAACCCCACTCTTGGTATGTCTTGTTTCCGGTTAACCGCCAGAGGTAAAACAGTGACTCAACTGTCTCGGGCCTTAATATGTTCCATGATGTGCCCACACTCATATCCTGAAGAGCATTAAAAAGGAAGAACAATTTAAATAAGTTATCACCATAAGCAAGTAACAAAAACAAACATCACCATGAACTAAAATGATAACACTGACTTGGCCGTCATTAAAAAAATAGTTCTCTCCTGCCAATTTTGTAGGTGTTGACTGGTAAAAGTTATAGCAAGTCCAAGCAAGCTGCAAGAGAAGGTTAAGAGATTCAGCCAAAAAAAAAATGAATACTAGAACTTTCTGGTAACAAGAAACAACACTGCAGTGATTAAAGCTCCGATAGATTGAGCCGACCGATCCTCTGGGCCTTCCCATGATGTGAAAGGCAAGTTAAACCATAGAAGGCAAGCACACTTAAGAGTCACTAACACTTGGGTCTTATCTCATACTTCACCCTTCAGCACCCCCAGCTAAATATAACAGCCAATGAAAGCAAATATCTGGTGGTATGAGAGCATTGCCCACAGCCCACCTTAGCTAATCCTCAAAAGTTGAACTAAAACCTAAAACTTCTTTCAACAAAGATCATTTCTCAAATGAATTAATCAATTTCTAAACCTAAAACACAAACTAGCCATGAGAATGGTAACTTGTATATTACTGAAAAGAAAATAATCAGCACTAGGTCCTCGCCAAACCATATCTACAAGAAGTCGAAACCAAACTAGTAAGAGTTGACTATATGAATCCTCTGTATCCATCTGCTCTACTTACACCCATTTCATTCCAATAATAAATAAGAGTTCACTAAAACTAGATGTTCACTAGGTGATGCTTTGTAAGTTAACATTACCTCCTCAGACAGTGATAAGAACTTCTGAGCCTCATCAGGGCTATAACCAGATGATCCTAAAGCCAACATCCCAGGAGCAAAGCATGCAAGTTCATCCATCTGCACAAAATCCAAAGGGTAAATAAAACAGATTCAAGAACTTAACACGTCTCAGACTTCCCAAAATATCTGCAAAAGCCCGTCCATCACCTTGTCATTTAAAGAACTTCCCATCTTCTCACAAAGATATGCAAAAGACGAAGGGGTCGTCCTCCGGACCAAGCTTAGAAGACCTTTCATTGATGTCTCCCACATTTTCCTGTTTGCAGAATTAATGGAAGAATTATATTGAGGAACACGGAGGACTGCAAAACTTTGCAAAAGGAAAACAAAAAAGTTAAGCAAAATCATTTCATATTTCAAATCTTATAAAGGCTAATATGCATCCAACATTCTTTCTACTTTTCCACATCACAGATCCATTTTTGTTCTAGCTAAGCACTTATAGCACAACCTTTTCACTATAACCAATTTCATCTTCCTGCATTCTAGCACCAGAAAAGGATAAGGATTCAAGGGAAAGACCAACCACCTAAAAACAAATTCCAGTTCTACTCAAAGCTCTTTAGATTTGACGCTTCAAGTTCAAACTCATAAAATTTAATTAAAGCTTTCAATTGAAGGAAGAGTCTGAGGACCATAATAAAGTTTAATACTCCAGCCACCTCACTTTGACTACTCCAATGTGCCTGACAAGGAACTTAATAAAAAAAATTGACGCTTGGAACCATTAAATAAATATATGTGAAAATACAATAACTCCGCCTGTGTGAGCTCGCTCACATTGCCGGTCCCAAGCCCGGATAAAGGAGGAGGGTTGCCGAGGGTCAATCGGAAACAGCCTCCCTACCCAGGTAGGGGTAAGGCTGCGTACATCTTACCCTCCCCAGACCCCACTATTGTGGGATTACACTGGGTAGTGACCAAGACCATGTGAAAATACAATAAATATGTAGTACTGTTACAATATGTGAACTCGAGCTCTTCAAGCGGTAGCTTTTGCACTAAGTAGAAAGATCAATTTTAAGAGAGTGATATAACTAGTAGTAACTTTAACAATTAAAGTTATAATACGTATTTTGGGGCCATTGCTGGTAAGGCATTCTAATCCCCATTTAACCAATGTGCTTCCATAAAACCACGCAGCGTGATAGAATAAATATTAATCACTTATTCAGGTCTGGCTGCGAAATATCATCAAAATTCCCAACTAGCTTCGATTGAGGTGTATTTGCTACTGTTGTATGTACTCAGGTCTGATATTATGTATTCACAGCAATTGTGGGGACTATTTGGAGAGACCGAGAGAGAAATAGTATAAAGAAGGACTACGTACACATAAGGAATAGCCTTATATCCCTGATTCCTTTTGGCGCACCTATGAATCCCTGTAGGTATAGAAGATTGGATGTCGTTCATAGAAAATCATACTCCCTCTGTTTCAATTTATGTGAACCTATTTCCTTTTTAGTCCGTGCCAAAATGAATGACCTCTTTCCTAATTTGGAAACAAATTCACTTTATGAAATGATTTACAGCCACACAAATATTCAAGACTTATTTTGAACCACAAGTTTCAAAAGTCTTCGCTCTTTCTTAAATGTCGTGCCCAGTCAAATGGGTTCACATAAATTGAAACGGAGGGAGTATCATTTTGAAAGATTTTCTACTTTTTGGTATACCCTTTGTATGCAGGTGTTTTATCCCCTTTGTTTATAAAATTTTATTACTTGATAAAAGAAAATCGTGTATTCACAGTGACATCATCTTTCATTTCTTTCAGTTTTTTATCCTTATTACAAATTTTCTTTGGTTTCCTTGCTCTTGGCTTTCCTACTTTAAAATCTAAAAAAGGCTCCAACTATGTAAACACTGCCAAAGAATATTTCTGTTTATTCCCGCAATGCATGATCAAAGATTTGATTTGAGGCTGATGAAGTATTGAAGCATTAATATATATGGACTTGCACCTACAGGAACCATCAAGTGAAATACCAGATGGACTGAATTGAAGATTAAAAAGGACAACAATATCTGAAGTGAAAATAGACAGAAGTGAACTTAAGCTGCTTACCTATAATGACTCACAGCAGCAGTTCTGTTTCCTTGTATCCAGGCCTTGAGTAAATATTCATAAAAGCTGAAATAAAATTGTTTTTACAAACTTTTCATATAAAAAGAAAACGTGGAAGCTCTAAATGCCAATTCACAAATGCATAGGACGAAGGCTCTCCCCCATTTTATTTTTTCTTTTGGGGAAAAATACTCCTACTCGATCAGGGTTTCGCAGGGATCATTCTGGAATGGACGAATGAAGGTCATTTACCTGTCACCCATTGCCCCAAATGTTATAGTCGAGTATGATGTTGTGCCTTTATGTGGATTGATGTATATTGGAAGCAAACCATCATCTGGAAAAGTTTTGTTAAGTTCTAAGATAACATTCTCCACCTGAAATAGGAACATACACCTCTCATCACCATAGGAAGACTGATCCAACAATCTGTAGCTTAATCAATTTATGCAAAACCAATTTACATATCATAGTTTCAAGTTGTAGTTCTTTGACAACATAAATTCATTTGTGTTTTAAGAATTTTCTCAGGCTACCTTTTGTTGATATTTTGGGTTTCCTGTCCTCTGCGAAAGAGCAATGAACTCAAGCTGCTCGGTACCAGAATCTGCCAGGATACTATCACCCTGAGAGCAAAGAGCACAATAATTTCAAAAAAACAAAGGAAGCACAAACCACCCTCTGGAAAAATACAAGTTTTTGTAACTATAAGCAATATGAGACATGTGCCAGCAGAACGATCACCATCAGATATGTCAATATGTTTGCACAAAGGACAAAAATACAAGCTCTTTGAAAAGAAAGGGGGAAGATGAATGCAGGGAAGAGTGCAAAAAACAAAGAGAAGCAAATTAAACATTCTCTGAGCATATTATAAGAAAACTTCAAGAGAGTATCCTTCGTTCAGGCACCTCCCAATAGATAGAAACTCTTCTCCTATGACGGGTTCCCTCCACAATCTTCACGAAACATAAGAATCAGGAAACCAAATCTTATGACTTGTCACATACAGTATTAATCACATCCAACCTCCCATTTTTGGGATAGCTGATCCCTCCATCCACTTGCCAGAAGATATTGTAGTACTATCACAAGGGGGGCTTAGGTGCAATTTTGAGAGTTCAAACTTACCCCTGTCCAACCAGGATTATGTGGATTCCCATGTGCCAAGTTGATAATGTTGTAAGGGATGCCAGATTCTGTATTCCATGCAGGCAACAATCTGTCTGCAATGTCTTGAGCCTTATCAAGGAAAAGCTTATCACCAGATAGATCATACGTGCTAAGAAGCCCACCTACAACCCTGAGTTGTTGAAAAACATAATTAACCAACGAGAATCATAGTGCCAAATTATTGAAAACTGCGACAGGATAAGAACAACTCATTAATAACTCATATTAAACCTTATAAAGCAACCTTATGGTTGTCTCAAAAACACTTGCATCGTAGTTCTTGTTGAAATCCAAGGAGTTTGCAACCCATCTGTCATCAGTAAATCATTAGCCAACTGTTAGCCACATGGAATAATTCATTGGAAACAATTATATATGGAAAGTTTAAATACCTTACATACTGCATAATTTGCAAAAACAATTCAATAGATTAGAGCAAACATGCTTAATATGACGAGAAGGAAAATGGAAGTAATGAAATTAACACTTAAACATCTGGCAACGGTCAAGATGCAAGGCATCAAATCCATAAATAAAAGAAACAGCAAGCAAAACGAGGGAAAAGGGATGGAATAGGAAGGTAAATGGAAAATTGACAAGTCTCTTGACCAATTGCAGATGCATTTTACCTTTTTTTTTTAAGTGACAACACAAAGTGTCTAACTTTTGACAATTTTCACTATATTTTAGTTTAACATTTTCTCTTGTCTGAGGACAAAGCGAGGACCATAAGTAATACACAGAAAATAATCATGCTTGTGGTGTACAGCGGAGCAGTCTCAGTGAAGATGGTACCATTTTGGACAAGTAGCTGACGACGACAAATGTACAATCAAGAACAATGACAAAAATACAATATTCTTAAATCTGATTACCAGAGGTGATCCTGACAATATAGGAAAAGAAAGATGATTCTAGAGGAGGCAGGAGAACAAACTCACTCTCTAGCTCTCTGAAACTGCTCATCCAGGCCCATGATATATAGTGTGTCAAGAGAATCTATCAAGGTCGCTCCAAGACCACCAAAACTGTCAACGCCATTCTTTGTTTGCGGCTGGCATTGGATATTTTCAACATAGTTAAGTAATTTTACAGAAGTGCACTAAAGAAGTAATATAAGAAGTACGAAAAGCACATAGCAGAAACAACTGCAGCATCAAGGCAAGTTTCAACTCCTAAAAATATTCAATTATGAACGAAATAAAAAGGATATGTCCAACAGATTCATGCAGTTATTTCCTTTCTGATTTTCAATAAATTATAGTTCATGATCAAAAGCCAATGCTCTACAAATCGACAATAGTTAGTTACCTAATCCTGTATGTACCTTTTATTTTCCATAAACACAATCATTTAAGGCAGCCTCAAGGGTATCATAGGAACATTTACTGGAGCTGAAAGGTATGAACTCTTGTGTCATTGTTTTCTAGAAGTGTGTCTTAGACACAAAAGTAGAAAGAGAGTAAAATAAGATTGCATACGAAGCGATACTATTTCCTTCTATACGTAAATATTTTTTTTTTTGGTTACATCATATCACCAAAGAAAATGCTGCATATGTAAATTACAAAAAGTCAGTTGCATCTTAGGCTTCAAGGAAAGTAAGAAAAGTGTCTATTCCATATACATATTGTTCTTAACAAAAGTAGCAGCAAAGGTGGGCAAAAAAGATGTTTATTAATGTCCGAGGCTATCTTTTCATGAACAGCTAGACCACTTTATCAATAACAGACTAGTTCAGCATAAAGCAGACTTCTTTTGAGAAATATAACTCCACAGCCTAAACCCCAAACCTTCTCTAATCTTAAATTGATATCGGAACTTCTCCAAAAACACGTAGCACATGAACTTATTTTTTGATTTAAAATCAACCAAAAATCAAGCAAATTCAGAAGATTGAAGTTCTTCAGTTTAGGTAGCATAAAGGTGTCTGTTTTAAAACCCAAGTTATTAACACATTGCAAGAAGAATGTGCTATCCTCACTACCAGAAAACACACAATAATTCATCAATTTCTCGAGAATCATGTCAAAACATACCCTAGAAAATAATAAATTAAAAGCCAAGTCTTACCCACTCATGCAATTGCTTTTTCATCGTCTTTTGCAATATTCAGAACGTCCAAACATGCTAAATAAATATTTTTGGTCGGGATATAAGAAGAAAAGAATCGTACTTCCTTTGTGCCATTTTTTGTGGCACTCTTTCCTCTTACTCTATCCAAAAAAGAATGTTACATTTTTGTAACTGGAAACAATTTAATCTTAGCATTAATGTTACATTTTTGAAAACAATTTAATCTTAGCATTACCATTTTACACTTACAGATGTGACCCCACTTGATATATAAACTATTTTATTATCAGGAGGGAGAAATAGGGTGATATCTGGAACTCTTACAACCCTTTTTTTTTTTTGGGGGGGGGGGGGGGGGGTGTGGCAGCTACTCCTTTCATTTATTTGCTAATAGTAAAGGTCATTTTGGTAAGTTGTATATATTTATATTACGCGTAAAAAGTCTTTCCATATTTCATACATTTTGTGCCCAACCGTCACATAAAATTGGACGGAATGAGTAAAAACCTATGTTACTCGGACTCTTCAAAAATGGACACGGGTGCGCGTCGGATCCTCCAAAATTAGTGCATTTTTGAAGGATCCGACACGGGTGCGGCATCATTTTTGGAAAGTCCAAGCAACATATGTAAAACATAAAACGAACAAAAATATTAAATTTGTATGTTAGTAGGAACGGTAGAGAATCTCTACTCTTAGAAAACCTCAAATTATTGAAGATTGAAATCAAAGGGACCCAAGAGCCGAGGGTCTATTGGAAACAGACTCTCTACTCTACAAAGGTAGGGGTACGGTGCATACATCCTACCCTCTCCAGACCCCACTTGTGGGATTACATTGGGTATGTTGTTGTTGTTGAAATGAAAGGGGCCCAAATAGAGCAAAGGATATCATGATAATTCATATTTTTGAGGTGTAGTTGGTGTTACTTCTGTAAACTAACCTACAGAATGTTTTAATTGAAAAACTAGGAGTCACATGCTTATCTAGTCAACAAAAGGTATAGCCCTTCGGAAGCTTAAATAACAGAGAAAAGAAAATGTAATGGAAAACATCAATCAACAATATATTTTTCAAGAATTTCCTTTCCGGACCGCCGCATAGCGAGAGCTTAGTGCCAATGATCTGATTGTGAAATGGCAAGATGCAAAGGCAACATTAACAGCTTAAAAATAACTTATTAGAAGTAACATCCAAACCTGTAGTTCATCATGGCCCCACGCATATTTTTCATAAGAACTCCAAGCATGAATCATAGCATCTTTCACTTTCTCTCTTCGCTGAGCATCAAGGATATTATCTGGTGAATCCATATTCTTCACCGCATGACCACCTTCGCCACTATATTTCATTTTTTCACCTGAAACGCCTCCACCATTCTTCAATTCTTCCAGCTACAAATTCCAGAAGAAATACAAACAAGATGAACCTCATTTAATTTTCAGAAGGAAGAACAGGAGGCAGCTCGCGTAATTACAGCTTGTACTGCCATGTATTAAAAGACACTCTAGCATATCGGTCCCCCGACCAGGCAAAAAGAGGGATGGCAGCCACAACAGAAATAAAAATAGTAGGCTGATCATTTAACTTAAAACTCCATAGCTATAGAAAATTGAGAGAGGAAAATTAAACCACTTACCAGATTTTGCAAGTGTGTCACTTTTTCCTTCAACTTAGAAATTTCTTCCTGCAAAAAAAAAAAGCTTTTCAATACAG
Source organism: Lycium barbarum (assembly GCF_019175385.1). Classification (NCBI taxonomy): domain Eukaryota; kingdom Viridiplantae; phylum Streptophyta; class Magnoliopsida; order Solanales; family Solanaceae; genus Lycium; species Lycium barbarum. The sequence goes on from NC_083339.1 coordinate 148,830,574, forward strand.
CAAGATGCAGATAGAAAAACTTGTGAAATGTCCAGGCAACAAGATGATCAATACAACAGAATACAGATAGTAAACGATCACATTCCTAGAGGTTAGGACTAGCAAATAAACAGCTTACAAAAGAAGAATGGAAAAGGAAAAGGAAAAAAGAAAAGACAGAGTAAACCCAAGAACAACAGCTGATTTAGAAACTTGAAATCCCCTAAATCACATTTATCCCCACAATCAGTGAAAATCTGTTATCTTTTTTCTAAGGGATGTGAGAACCTATGAGATCAGGGGAGACAGAAAGATCACACCATATGTTGTGTGCTCTAAATCTGGCAATCTGACATCCGGAGTAGATGAAAATGAGAAAACTAGTGCGTGAGTTCGAATTTTAACCAGCAGCTCCATCAAAAGACAGATGAGAGTAATGCCTCAAGATCCCATAGCCTAAACCCAGTGGGGAGATAGGGATACTCAGAGAAGTTGCTAAAGACTTATATCAGACCCACTGTGTGTTTTTCCATATTAACAACAACTAATCTCAATCTCAAAAATCCCAAGTTGTGTCAACAGTGAAGGAACATCGAGATTCAATTCTATGATAGGAACACAAAAAATCTCCCCGAACATAGTTGTTATTTTAATTAAAAATGGCTAGTTGCAAAATGAGAGAAGAAGAGTGACCTGATGATCACGGACTAAAGTCTGTCGATCCCAAAAGAAGAAGGTTACAAAAACAAAAACGAAGAAGAGCAAAGCGAGGCGCTTAGGTCGTTTCAAATAGTAAGCGGGATTGATGTATCTCCATATAGTGGAAGACGATGATGATCTACTCCTCGCCATATTGAAGAGTAAATCTCAAAGTGCAGATCGATGCCAATGGGGAGACGAGACGAGACACGACCAAAGAGTCAGTGGACTTTTATTACAGCAACAGCAAAAACACACCTAATCACTATAACAACAACAACACGTTAGTAAGGTAACAACCCTTGCTAATAAGACTAATCCGCGTTTGGTCCTGTAGGGATTAAATTGGTTATTGCATCCTCCTTCCCTCCTAATTTATACCACCCTCTTTCCTTTTTACTTGATAAAAGAAATGACACTTTTCTATTAAAATTTAATTTTATCTTTTCTATATTTAGTTAAAATTCAACTTTTATTTTACATTTTTACCTTTAATAAATTAATTTCTAGCCACATAAATTTTTAAAAATTATTTTATATCAGAAGTTTCAAAAATCTTCCTCTATTCCTTAAACTTTATATCAAGTCAAACACCTTCATATAAAATGAGATAAAAGAGAGTAATTTATATGAAAAAATTAATAAAAGTAGAATAAAAATGCCCCTCATTTGATTTTTTTTAATCCAAAACGTCATTATTGAAGACAAGATTAAAATACCCTCAATTATGGCAAACTAGCCAAATTATGCATTATCCCATTACGAATCTACAAATCTCATTTATTTTATGAAAATTTATTTTACTTTATATTTGGTATAATTTTTTATTTTAGAATTAGCACTGCAATTATTTATATCATAATTATGATACTATTTTTATTTCACATTTTATGATAGATAACAAATCCGAGATTACTAGATGATAACGGTATTGATTAACTTATTTATTATAATTCCATCATTATAGTTTCGGAAAAGGACCAAAATTACCCTTGAACTTTGAAAAATAGTTCATTCATACCCTTCGTTATACTTTAGGGTCAATTATACCCTTACAGTTATACTATGGGGTCAATTATACCCTTATGTCTAACTGCTGCCACGTGGCATCATCCCAGCCCTTCAAAATTATTTTACCCTCAAATAATTTTTTACCCACTAAAATAACTCAACTCGACCCGAATTTTTTTTTCTAGCAAAAATAATACAGATAATTTTTCCAGCAAAATAAAATAAAAATAATTCCGTATTATTTTTGCTAGAAAAAAAATTCAGGTCGGATTGAGTTATTTTAGTGGGTAAAAAATTATTTGAGGGTAAAATAATTTTGAAGGGCTAGGATGATGCCACGTGGCAGCAATTAGACATAAGGGTATAATTGATCTCATAGTATAACTGTAAGGGTATAATTGATCCCATAGTATAACTGTAAGAGTATAATTGGCCCTAAAGTATAACGAAGCGTATGGATGAACTATTTTTCAAAGTTCAGAGGTAATTTTGACCCTTTTCCGTTATAGTTTTGACATAACTTAGCTTCCAACCCACAAGACCCGTAAAAGAGTGAAAGACACGGTTATTATAAATACTTTTCAAACATGCGCTGTCTGGTGACTTACATTGACTTTGTTCCATTTGAGATTAAGAATCCCACCTTACCTTGGACTGAGGATACCAAGCTTGTCTCCTCCCATCCCCCCATTCCTGTATGCCTTCCAAATTCCAATATTTGATCAAACCACGTTAATAATCTTTTCCTTTACTGAAAAAATCGCATATCCATAATTCTTTCAAAAAATATTTTCTTATGGAGTAACAAATAGTTATACTGATGAATAAAAATAGGAGCAACAGTGGAGTAAGTTTAACAAAGAATCTATATTAAATGAATGAATGTAAAAAGAAATTTAAAAGTCGAATTCAACTAATTCTTGACCTCTTGGGAGTTGGAAGACTGTAGTGACACTCCTTCAATTACAATTAATTCAAAGTTGACCAACGAATCAATTGACTAGAAAAGCAAACCAGTTCATGTTATTATACTCGAACCGAATATTAATCTGCTTTTCTTAAATAACATCTCATAAGACATATAAACTATGGAAGAAGCTGAGTATGCACAAATCAGATAAATTATAAATGTACTTATACTAAAAAAGTTAAGGCGTTTGATACTCATAATATGTGTTTGTATCAGCAATGTACGCCATGCACAAAGAGTAAAATTTTATTCGCACCGACATTTACATCAACTGATACAATTTAACCATAACAATTACACCAATTGAAACAATTTAACCGTAATGAACAAAAATTAAAGTGAAAATAGATATAACATAATCATGGTTAAATGATAAATATGTATAAAAACAAATGTCTTGTATTCATCAATTTGGTGTAAAAACACCTGCTCCAGGTCCAGGTAAGTTAAAGATACTCATTGAACCAATCACCATCGACTGTGTATTATTTAATCCTCATACTAATATTGATTGAACTTCTATTAATAGTCTGGTGGTTGACACTGAGATATGTGTTTTGTGTAAACAATGCGTCATATATCAAAACTAAATGGGGATACAGTTATATAGTCAGTCCACAAATCCGGCTCTTAGTTGATGCCAAGGGTAAGAACTCCAGGGCACGTTAAGTGAAGTTATGAAGGAGACCCTCTATGACGAAATGATCATCTACTGGTCTAAATCAAACTACTATACAAAATATTCTCCTTGGAGTAGCACAAATTGATCATGACGTATCATCACCATTCCCTATGCCTCCAGGAACCATCTGTGAGCCTCAAGATTTTCATTCTGGCATAACCAAAATATCATAAGAGGGCGCAGAAAATTGCTAGTATAGCTACGAAGAATGAGTTACCTCTTCGCCTCAATCAACTGATTGATTCTGGACCAACGGCGGTGCTGCCTTTGAAAGGTCCCTTAAAGTTCCCTGTATTAACAAAATAACTGTAAAACATGAGTTTGCCAGTATCGGCAGTAACTAACCGGACTTTAAATTTGAGATCAGATCATGTTATAAAAGTCCAAGAAGAGCACAGCTGAATTACTGAGGAAAACAAAATGAGAAAAAAGGGAATCTTGTCCCAGCCCACACTTTAAGACTGCATTGCTCTATGGCTTGATGTGACTGCCGGTTTTTCACAAACAAAAAGCTTCCATATCAAACATCAAACCTCCTGTCTTAATCAGAAACACTTACCTTTGCTTCGAGACTAGGTAATGCAAAGACAAAGGAACAGAAGAAGATTGAAAAAGGCAAAGATTTAATAATTATGTTATTTTGGTTAAAAGAGAGGAAAAAAAAAAGTAAGGATCATCCTTGTCCCACGGAGACAAGTGGTGAGCTCAAGAGGAAAATCTCCTTCGTATTTTATTTCATGATTTTGTACCCCAAACAAGAGAAGACAAGCCTAACACTCTCTTCCATTTCCTTTTCTCTCCTTTTCAAACAAATGGTAATTGGGTCGTGTAACTGGAGAAACTATTCATATAAGAAGTATTATAACATGGTAGACTAATAGGTATTCACAGCATATAATTCTGATAAAACCATAGCAGAGAAGCAGCAAGATGTAAGCTCTAAATCAAGAGCGAGCAAATACAGGAAGTGAGCACTTTCCTTAATACAATCAACCTGCTTAGGAATAGCATGAAATGACTCAAGAAGCTGGAAAAAACATGATGTGTAACAAGTCTCCACTATTTACCCTATTCGCCCACATAAGTCCGCATGCATTACAAAGTGTCCTAGGTCCTTCAGGTCCCCTGCGCATCATTGGAGTAGATTTCTCGCTGATGCCACAATGCCGACAGCTGCTAAATATTCGCAAGTAATGTGACCAAACGATCAAAAGCAACTGAAATATTTCTTTTATAGTTCTTTGATAAATTACAATAGTGTGAAATAGGGGGCGATTGAGAGAAAACAGAAAACTTCTGCAGAATGAACTTACGAAGTCTCGTGACTTTGAGTGCCACTACCATCCAAACCCCAGCCCTGATTCTCTTCCCAATTTGAGGCTGTTGCTGAAGAGTCATCACCATTGGGTTTTGAAGAAGTGAATTGACCTTTGTTTCGTTGCATTCTGCATAGCCAAGATAAAATTGCTCAAGAACAGACTGAAGACAAAGATGATATTCTAATATAATAACTGCTGCATAATTGATAAAACAGTGAGACCATATTCGCACAAACAAAAGCAATCCATGAAGAAGGGCATAGACATTGCAATAACCAAGTATAAATACTGCCACAAGTATCTGATATCACAAGACTTCTAAAATTCATATCCCACATGAAAGCCATCTTCAATGTAGACATCAAAATGAACAAACAAGATAAAGCATATCTATGCCCCAGAAAAGATTGTTTCAAATCATCCAACATACTAGCTCAGTAGCTCATACACAAAAATGAATAGATATACAGAGATGGAGGAGTAATTCAAAATATATAGGAGACTCAACACTGAGAAAATTGGGCATATATCAACCTTTTCGAAGAGAGCATTCCTAATGTACAATTGAAATATCAACCAACCAACGCTAGCTGTCATATGGAAAAATGGAGCTCCAGCAGACATAATCTACAATCAATGCCAAGCTTATAACTACTTTAGAGCCTGATTTGAGAGGTGGATAGAACAACTTATTTGTTTTGGCAAAAGAGATACAGGCAGAAGGCTTCTTTACTAACAGGTGCAAAACAAATTCTTCCAAATGCAAATCTTTTAACACATTATCTGCTGCCACCCCCCCCCCCCCCCCCCCAAACAATAAAAATTGAATCAGAACAGAACCAAAACCAAACCAAATAAAAGCTTGAGTTAAAGAAGTTTTTGTACCTAAGAGCGACCTCCTTCCGAACAGTATAACGAATTTTCTTCTCAAAATTTCTCTCCTTCCGCTTTTCACGGAATCTCATCAATGATGCCAACCTTTGAGGCACATTAAACCTCTGCGGAGTATTAGATAGTCCCTGGTAAATGCTTCACCAGTTAAAACCTAAGCACCATTCAATCTCTCAAAAAGAAAATGACTTTATCAACTCAAACTGTCACGCACTCTATTATTTTGAGTTGTTATATCCATTGGATTGCTCGGCGGCACTTCACGGGCATCTAACAAAAGAAGTACAGCTTGCACCTGAACATAATCAGTTGAAGGAAAATGAACACATAACAATGTGATGTGGAACAGATTAAGGCATATAAGCAGGACCAAACAAGTCAAGAAATTCCAGAACATCTGATGCACCAGGATCTTAGGTATTGAACTAGCATGTCGTGAAATCTAAGGAGGTCAGACTAATATTTATGTCAACGTAAAGGTCTCTTATATTCAAGTACATTGCCTTAAGGGGCTATCTGAGCACTCTTTACTATGAAATTGTGATAGCCTAAAAATCTCTACCAATGACTCAATGACTATGCTTTTAAATTAGCCAAAGGACACTATTGTTTAACTGAGATCAATTCAGTTGAATCTTTAGGTTGAGCACAACGAATTAAAGCATTCTTAGATAGAATTGCATGAAGAATAAAGATGAAGAAGTAACCTTTTCAGGAGATACAGACTCAAATACATAGACCCGTCCCTGGAAAGAGAGCGTGAGCTGATTACTATTTACAGTAGCGCCAGGAACTGCCATGCCATTGTGATTATCAGACAGATTTCCAGGATCGGCAGAAATGTCACCCTCTATGCACTCACTACCACCACTTCCAACCCCAGCAGCAGCCACACCATTATCATCATGCTCATCATGATCCATCACATTCCCATTACTTATAAGGTGCAAACCATGATAACGATGATGATGACAACTGTGATCATACTGTTCTTGCAAGTAGTGCATCATTTCTGACTCACTCACTGGTATTGGATCCATCTTCATTCCAAAATAGTACCTGACCAGTATGTTCAGCTCAGGGGCAAAGAAGGAGATAAAAAGAATATATTCCACACATTTTCAACCACAAGAATCTTTTCGCAAATGGATTTAATAAGGAGAAGGACAGAAGAAACTGCTGAATACACTAATATCAAAGTCCCCGCCAGCGCTGAAACAGAAAAGGAAAGGACTAATCCACAGATCCAGGAAAATAAAAAGATGTCAAGGTTCCTGCTTCACAAAAATGTTCCAATAGCAGCAAGTCCAATTTCATTAGCAACCTTTTTTGGGATTACATGAAAAGATAAAGTATAGGATTAATACACATAATTAACTTAATTCAGGATGTAAACAGACTAATCAAATGGTTGACACCTCTAGTGCAAAAGTATCGTCCTGAAATTTGAATCAGTCAACGGTAGAAGTTAAGGAGAAAAACAACTGAGATGCAGGAGCACTATGTAAGATCCAGAACAGGAAGAGTAAATGCTGGAATCAGATGGAGGTGGGGATTCTGCAATGGGACTTTTGATAAATGGGCACTTCAGTTATCAAGGGTTTCTACTGTGAAAAGTAGGGTCTTTTCACATAACAAGTGGTTAGGCCCCCGCAAGGCGCTCATTCTGGAGCTACATTTTGAGTCCTATACTGATATGCAGACCCCACCTGACTTTCATCACTACAAATGCAACCTTACTCATCATCTCTAACACAAAAATATAAATCAAAATGCTCAGCACACATCTAATATACAGAAAGCTTTAATAGATATTGTGCAAATTCACGACCAAAGAGAGAGGAAGAAGAGGAGTTAATAGGACTAGCCACCGATAGAGAATCAGAACGTTAAATTCAATGATTGTTTAGAAAGAGTAATGGCAATGGAGGTCCCAAAAGCATGCAAAGTCATTCTTAAGTATGTGCTTTGTGGCTATTACATCGTTCAAGCTAAATTTTTCAGATATACTTCACCTTAGTTACTAGAGCAGATTTTAAACAATTTTGACACCACAAGATAGATGTGTTTCTCATAATGGCACAAGGTTGTTACCAACATGTGTTTTACATTCAACTATGTGTATCCCAGAGACTCAGACATCTTAAGCACAATCTATAAAATACAAATCCTAAAATGATTCCTTTTAGAGAGAGATCCATTTAGAATTGCCTCAGTCAACTCTTCAAATCATGAAAAAGAAGTAAAATTTAAATATAAAAACGCGTTACCTCCTGTTGCGCTTCAACAGTAACGGCTCATAGTTGAGAGGAAAAAAACCCAACTTGAGGAAAAAGAGAATTAGCGTAACTTCAAAAGCAGCCACTTGGTTGACAACAGGAATGGGCATAGGTCCCTCCAAAATCAAGATAAAAGACTAGTCAAATGGTTTAGGGAGAAGTGATTAAGGTTGTCGTCTTTCCTTTATAAGGGGTAGGGGGCAAGCGCTATATTCGGTTGATCAAACAAATATAGGTGTGAATAGCAAGTAGACAGGCTAGTAACATAAAACCATGAAAACCAAGTATTTAGTAGGTTTAGATGGCGAACAAAAATCCATAATAAAAGTAAAAGCACACCACTGCATAGTTTAAGTACATAAGAGTAGAAAACTAAAGGCTGAATTTTATTAGGAGTTCATTTTTCTGTTTCGTTTGTATTCAGGGTGGCACAAGGGTGGGAGGTGTTGGAAAATTCTTCTTTTTAACAAAAAAAAAAGAGGGAAGGAAGAAAGGAGTACCATGTAAATGGCTTCAAAGCATGAGACCAATATATTAGTCCGAGGAATCCGATAATAAAGTTGGCAGATCTTCCTATCTAAATTATCGGCTGGGCGCTTCTGCAATTCCAACTCCCTTCTTCTTCTTTTCTCCAACTGTAATTTGAAGTCCCTTAGCATGACCAATTTGTCCCCTTGCCCTTTGATCCTGCCAAGGTTAAATTTGGTATTCTGTTCATATGGGCTTGGTCCCACCAAGAGAATGAAAGGCTGATTACACCTCAAATATTTTTATCCTACTTATTACTTTTCGTCAGTATAAGAATTGAGTAATTATGTCCATTAAAATTTTGAATTGTATAGTTGCTACTTACCATACATTACTCATTCTAATAATAAATTAATTCTATTACATTGAATTTTTAATTTTTTACTAAGTTTTTATCCACTATAACAATAAAATTATAAACCATTTGTTTGTCATATTAAACGTAATTGAACTTTATCCATTATAGTGGAACGCCACATAACTACATCAATTGTAACAATGAACTCAGACAGAGTTTTGTGACTTTATTTAGATGAAAAAATTCAATTACTTTAACGTGACAGACAATGATTTGTGACTTTTTTTTTTAATAAATTGGACTTTATTTATTTAATAACTAGCTTTGTACATACGAGTGGATGACACTAAGAAGGGTACTAGATTATTCAATCAGTAGAGGAGACTTGCTTAGTACTACCTTGTCCATTTCTATCATCTAATATTGTAAACATCACCCAAGAGGGTGGGGAATCCAAAATAACTAGTTGATCACTGGATGAGTAAGTGCTTCCTTTTTTTTTTTTCTGGCAAAACATGTGCCACCTTGTTTACTTCTCTAAAATTATGCCGGAGTGGTGGATTTCGCAGTTTCTTCAACCAACACCTGCACTCAAAGAAAGTTTGTATGTAGTGGAACTTCTTTTTCCATGGTACGGATTACCTTGGTGGAGTCGGTTTCTATTACAGTTATGGCAATCCAAAATTTGTCTGCAACTTCTATACGTTTGAGCAACACCAAGAATTCAGTGTAAAGTGGATTAGTAGCAAGAGAGAGATTCATGTAATAGTAGTGTGATGTTGTTGTTGTAGAGAGATTCATGTAATATCCCAAAATCTAGTTATCCAGTTCAGAGTTATCCTTTCCTAAGTATGAACCATTTATGTTGAGCTTGAATGTATTTGACCATTTTATATAAATGGTATGAGTCACAATAGTGTGATGAATATTGTTTAAGGTATAGGTTTACTCTAGGACTCTTATCAATTACTAGGAAGAAGTAAAGTTTAATGTCATCATTGTAATAAGGATAAAATATAGTCACTTTAATGTGACAAAATAATTTTGTGAGTTTATCAACTTTCAAATATATTTTTTAGGACCGTTTGGCCATAAGAATTATTCATTTTTTTCTGATTTTTTTTTCACTTTTTTCCGGAATCAGTGTTTGGCTATGAAAATTCCAAATACAACTTCACTTTTTTCACGAGATAAGGCACTGTTACCCCCCCCCCCCCCCCTAAACTATATTTTCCCGTAATTATTTGCACCTTTTGTGCTGACCTGGACTAGTGTCCCAGTTATATTACGATCTGTGTTATACACGCGCTGTGGGCCCCAAGACAATTCACATTTCGTTTTAATTTTATTACATTGCTCATTTGAACCAAAAGAATACACCCAAAAATCAACCGAACCTCTTCGATTCCATCACAAAATTTCTCCAAATTCTTAATTCTTCTTAATTCTCCTGCAGTGCATCATTAATAGAGTGAACAAAATTTCCCCAAATACTTCAATCAAACGTTCTATCTTCCTTCAGTTCAAAAAAATATAATCTAGGGTTTTTTTTTTCATTTCTTTGGTGGTACGATTGTTGATTCACGGTCAGTTGGAAGGCTAATCTTATCTTTCGACCAAAGGTTAGTACTTTACTACATTTAATTGGGTTTGTGTTAGTCTAGGGTTTTAGGGGTTTTTATGTTTGCGATTTTGATGAATCGAATAAAATAGTATTTTTCTGGAATTGCTGTTAAAATGTTAGATTTTCCACTTGATTTGCATGTCTACACTGCTTTTTTGCTTTAGTGAGTTTTTCTCATTTTTGTCGATTACTTAGTTTGTTGAGAATTATGATGAATTTTTTTTGTTATTTGTGTTTGTTTGCATTTAGATATGAGTGGGTTTACATTTATCACTGTAAGACTGTATCATGGTGGGGAATTAGTGTATGAAGATGATGAGGATGAAGCAAGATATGTGGGTGGGGTAATGAGTGAATTTACTAATGTTGATGTTGATACACTTTCTTATTTTGAGCTGAAGGGTTATATTACAGATCTAGGGTACAGCTCATGTTGCAACTTTAGTATTAGGCCACCTAACAGTGGCATTTTAGGAAATATTGACAATGATAGGGTTATTTCAAGAATTGGTAGGACTTTGCAAAGTGGGCAGATTTTGGAAGTATATGTGCACATAGATGAGGGGGAATCTGATTCTTCTCTTTATAAACGGGTAGGGACCATTGAAGGAAGTGCTAGTCAAAACATTGAAATTGGTGAGGTATCTTTAAATGCCCCAGCTTTAACCCTAAATACTGCCTCCAAAAATGCCCTAGATACTGCCCCAAATACTACTCCTCCATTAGAAGTAGTACCTCCAAACACTCAAGATCCAATAGATCTAGCTGCTGGTCCATCAGATTCTGAAAACAGTGAACTTTCAGTAAAGGGATCTGATGAATCAACTGATGATAGTCCAGATTCTGAAAATGGTGACTTGATTGGAGAGAATGATTATTTCAGTGATGTACATGAGGAGTACATAGAGCTTAAGAATGAGAGAAGAAAAACAGCAAGGAAGAATAGAAAGGAAAGAATTCCAAAAGACACTGAAGAAGTACCATGTGGTGAAGTTGGCCTAGATTTGGGATTTGATGAGACTGCAGAAGTAGGTAAAAAAAATTTAAAAGGCAGACTAGGGGGTGATGAACCATATTACCCAAGTTTTGATCCTGGTAGCTATGAAACTGATGATGATGAATATTGGTTTGAAGAGGGGCAACAGAGGAGGGTAAAACTGTCAAAATCTAAAAGAAAAAAATCTGATACAAAGGGTGCGAGATTTGATCCAACTTGTAAAAAAATTGTGTGGCAGTTGGGAATGACTTTTGTGAGTGTGAAGGAGTTTAGAGATGCAGTCACTAGGTATGCAATCCAGAGGAGAGTTCAGATTGAGAAGTATGTTAATGAGCCTAATAGAGTAAGGGTGAGGTGTTGCAAGGAAGGTTGCAAGTGGCTTCTGTTTGCTAGCCTTGACAAAGTAAGTAATAATTTTATTATTAGGACTTACATTCCAGTTCATAAGTGTGAAAAATCCTCCAGAAATTACTTGTGCAATGCTAAATTTTTGGCTCATGCCTTAAAAAAAAGAATAATTGAACAACTAAACATTAGAGTGTTTAAGTTGCAAGAGATAGTTAGGAAGAAGTTTAAAGTCCATGTCGGTAAGACCACAGCTAGGAGAGCAAGAGCTAAGGTGCTGAAGGAGATAATGGGAGATCATGTTCTTGAGTTTGGGAGAATTCTTGATTATAAGGATAAGTTGTTAAGGACAAACCCTAGAAGTACTTGTGTTGTTAAACTTGGTGATGCTAATGATCTTGGTCAGCCAGTTTTTGAAGGTTTTTACATCTGTTTTGATGCACTCAAGAAGGCATTTATGGCTGTTAGAAAATGCATAGGATTAGATGGTTGTTTCCTTAAAGGAATTAGTAAGGGGCAATTACTATGTGCTGTGGCTAGGGATGGGAATAACCAAATGCTTCCACTTGCTTGGGCAGTAGTGGAATATGAGAACAAAAATACTTGGACTTGGTTCTTGACTTTGCTGAAGGAGGACTTGGGATTAGGAGATGGCACAGGCTACACTATTATTTCAGACATGCAAAAGGTATGTTCTTATCGTACATTCTATTTATTTTCACACTTTCTGTTTCTTTATTCTTTATTGTTTCTGTTTTTTCACTCTTTGATGCCAACTGTTATAGGGACCTGAATCAGCAACTAGGGAACAGTTGCCAGCCAGTGAAGAAAGAAGGTGTGCTAGTCACATTCTTGCTAACTGGTCAAAAGAATTGAGAGGGCTTCAAAGGAAGCAAGTATTTTAGAAGTGTGCTAAAAGCACTTATGAGGCAGAATTTAATGCAAATTCGAAGTTACTGGGAAAACTTGGCGATGGAATAGCTGATGATCTACTCTACTATGATAAAGAGTATTGGTGCAAGGTGTTTTTTAACACTGATGTGAAGTGTGATTCAGTTGATAATAATATGTGTGAGAGTTTCAATGCCTGGATTTTGGCAGCTAGGCACAAAACTATCATTAGCATGCTTGAGGAGATAAAAGTAAAGGTTATGACTAGAATTGCTAGGTTAAGTCAATTTTCAAATACTTGGATAGGGGACATTTCTCCAATGGGAATGAAGATATTGGAGGATAATATTGACAAAGCAATGGACTGTTTAATGGAATTTAATGGAGAATCAGGATATGAAGTGTTGGATGGAGACAAACAACACTCTGTTTGTCTAAGAAAGAGGGTATGTAGTTGTAGATCATGGATGCTTAGGGGGATACCCTGTGCACATGCCATATCTGCCATGGTTTTAAAACAATGTGACCCAACTGAATATGTTGATAGCTGCTACAAAAAAAAAGATATTTGATGACATATTCTCACTTCATTCAACCTGTAAATAATATGCCTTTTTGGCCTGATAATAGACATCCTACTGTTGCACCACCAGTGGTGAAACTAATGCCAGGCAGGCCCAAAAAGAATAGAAGGAAAGAGCAAAATGAAACAAAGAAGTGTGAGAAATTACCTAAAAGTGGTATGACTATGGCATGTGGTCTCTGCCATGTTAAGGGTCACAACAGAAGAGGGTGTCCTTTGAAAAATGTTGCTTCATCAGTTCCATCAAGTTCAACACCAAATGTGGGCAGACCAAAGGTAATGTACTATTTTATTGTGTGTCTTCTAATATATGTGTGTTTGTATGTTAGAAAATAACAACTATTGAAGTTGAGCCTGCAGTAGAGAGAGGGAGAGGCAGACCTAAGAAAAATACAGTTGCTGCAGAAGTTCCATCTGCAACTAACACAACACCAAATGTGGGCAGACCAAAGGTAATGTACTATTTTATTGTGTGTCTTCTAATATTTGTTGTGTCTTCTAATATATGTGTGTTTGTATGTTAGAAAACAACAACTGTTGAAGTTGAGCCTGCAGTAAAGAGAGGGAGAGGCAGACCTAAGAAAAATACAGTTGCTGCAGAAGTTCCATCTGCAACTAACACAACACCAATTATGGCACATGAAACTTCTTCAAGAGCTGGTGAAAGTGCAAAAAGAACCAGAGGTACTAAAGGTGGTAGAGGAAGTGGAAGGGGTGCGGGGAGAAATGTGGGAGGAGAAAAGGTTAATCACCTACTTGAAAATTGGTTCAACTGCTCTTGAAGTACTACTACACCTGGTTCAACAGCTGCACCTAATTCAACTGCTGCACAGAGTTCAACTGCTGCAACTAAAGGAAAAAGAAAAAGTGTGGGAACAAATGTGGGAGGGGATGTTAATCATCCACTTGAAAGTTGGTTCAACTGCTCCGGAAGTACAGCTGCACCTAGTTCAACTGCTGCAACTAGAGGAAAAGGAAAAGGTGTGGCAAAAACAACACCATATAAAAGGCCAAGAGTGATAGGAGTAGGTGTGTTTCAAGCTAAGAATGGCTTCACAACTTTTAATGTAAGTATTGATACATTATTATATTGTATTGTTCTCTTAATAATAGTAACTTATAATTTTTTTTTTAAATAGCCTAGGCTGCTAAGTCAAAAAATAGTATCTACTGGACCAAAAAAAATAGTAAGATCAGCTGATGTAATTGGTGATATTGGTTTCAAACCAACAAGTACACTGAAGTGGAAGGGAGCTAAAGCACTCACAACAAGAAGGCTTCAAGAGATTAGAGATCAAGTAAGGGTTAAAGCAAGGCAAAGTACCAATCCTTCACTGCCAAGAGACCCATGGAAGATCTAATGTTAAGTGCCAGCTGGAAGTGTTGTATTTTGTTTGTTTTAAGCTACATTAAGACTTAAGACTTTTGTCACGACCCAGCCCCGAGGGCCGCGACTGGTGCCCTATTTGGACACCCAAACTGACTTACGTACCAGATCGACATATCAAAGATTTATTCAGACTTAACATACGTTATTTCAAACAGATACTAAGGACAAATGTCATCTTAAGCGATTGCCCATACAGAAATATCATATCAAATCCGGTAGGCTGGCGGAATATACATCGCCCAGATATACAAACATATGGGCCGTTTTGGCCATAACAGCAACCGGGACCGCTTAAGGCACATATCATAAACAGAAACGAACAAACATGACCCATGACCCACATATATGACTACAGGCCTCTACAAAACATAACAGAAACATATGACGGGACAGGGCCCCGCCGTACCCCAGATAGTCATACATATATACAGAGACATATACAATGAAAGGTCTTTACCAAAAGTATGGGCTCCGAGTCAAAAGAGCACTCCAAAGTAGCAGAATGTATCCTACACTGGCGGGTCACCAGAACAAACGTCTATACCTGCGGGCATGAAACGCAGCCCCCGAAGAAAGGGGGTCAGTACGAAATATGTACTGAGTATGTAAAGCATGAAGTACAGTAATCCAAATCAGAACTGAAATAGGGAGTATGGAAAGCGGTTACAGAATCAGTATATCAAACCTGTTTTAAAAACATAAATAATGCAAATAAAATCATGCATAAGGCTCAGGAACGTGGTCGCCACTCCGACACTGGCGCCACAGCACATCATACTCCAGAAGGTTTCAAATCTCCGTACAATCCCCGAACATATCATATCATCATATCATATCAAAACATCAGAACATATCATATGCCACATCAAATCATAACGCCGTATATATATATAAGCGGTACCCGGCCCTATGGCAAGGTCTCGGGAACCGCAACACATCATACTGCCGAATATACATAGTGCGCACGATCACAAAACCGGCCTGGGATCCGGCGAACGATATCATAGTAGTAGGCACGAGCAGAGTAGTGCGGAAACTATATGCATATAAATAAATAAATTTCGAAACCCGATGAACAAATATATTTACGGCATCCGAAGGCTCAGAAATCAATTTCGGGTCAATCGGAGTTAGTATACGAAAGTTACAAACTTTTGAAGTACAGAACTTTCTAAAAGCACTTCAGAAGCTCTTTTCAGAAATTCAAGTGACATTCATATTAGGGGAACTTTCAACCATTACTATGGAGCAAATCAAATGGAGCCTTTAAGATCATATGTACGTACCAAAATATATGTATCCAAAACTTTAGCCATATCAAATATTTTTCGGACATCATTATGGATCACATATTCATACTAGGAAACTTGCGGATAACATTATGGATCAAATCAAATGGGGACTTTAAGAACATATTTTCATATCGAAATATTCATCAAAGGCTTTAGTCTTCTCGTTTTTCTTTCGAACAACATTCGGAATATAACAAATGGAATCTTTGAACATCCTAAAAATATGTATCCAGTCATATGGAATAGCTTATGGAGGTCAAAGATGTTAGCCATCCTAATGGCTCTAAGAATAGGATCTTCTTTAGGAGCATACTTATACGTTATTTGTTTATTCCAAAAAGGTCATGCCAAAAGAAAGAAAGGTAGTCTTTACCATTCAAGATCATTCAAGTGCAATTCAAAAGCATTTCATACCATTCTACAAAATATACAACAATCCCACCAAAACTATAATTCACCCGAAACCTCCAACCTTCGACACAACATTCACAACACATTTTTCATCTTCCAATTTCATCAACAACAACCACAATTTGCACCTTAACAATTCCATTTCCATAATTACATAAATCTATAATAAAATCACAAAATTTCCTACAACAACTTAACAACCAATTTTCATGCCAACTTGAACTAGTATTATTCCATTTACATCACAAGGCCACCACAACACAATTAACATAATAAATAAAATTTTGTTCATCCCTCTCCATCCACATCAATATTCGGCCACACACACCCATACCCATAACACACAATTTTCATACTTTACATTCATTTCCATATACTACAACATATATATAAAATTCTTCCAAGATAAAAAGAGTAGAATCCTTACCTTTTTCCAATTTTTCCGCTTGCTAAAAAAAGTACTTTCTTGCCTCAAAATTTAAATCCCGTTGAAGAGGGTCTTGAGCTTAGTAGGGATACTAGAAAACTATAATTTTTGGATCAAATATTGATGGCCTCAATTTTTTTTTCTTTCTCCTTGGGGTTGAAACCCCTCTCTTGTTCTTGCTCTATCTCTCTTTTTTTTTTTTTTTTTGAGTGTTCTAGAATGAGAATGAATGGTCCCTTTCTTTATTTATTGTTATATCCGGTATTTTCGCATATTCGGAAAATTCGAAATAATTTTTGACTTGTAAGAAATAAGGCCATAATTTGATTTTTATTATATATATATATATGTGTGTGTGTGTGTGTGTGTGTGTGTTGTTCATGAAATGTTGGTGTGGAAATATGGAGGAAGGTCAAGGGCAAAATGGGAAATTTTAGAAATTTGTTTCGGGAATTACAAAATATGGACTATAGCTAATTGGGCTCAAGAAATTAAAAAAATAAAAAAATAAAGGCCCATTCCACAAGGTGGCCGGCCATAGACCAATGGCCCAAGCCCATGGGAGTTAAATACAAGACTAATAAATAAGATAAGGGCCACCATTTTGCCTCATTCTAGAACTATCAAGAAAACAAAAGAAGAGAGCTCAACCAAGGCAAGGCATTCGGCCACTACAAGAAAAAAAAATTATTGTGGAGCTCAAATCTTTGGTTCAAAACTTATCTCTTTTGAATTCCTACTAATCTCGGAACCCTCTTCAACGTGGTATAATCTTTGAGGCAAGAAAGTACTTTTTTTACCAAGTGGAGAATTTGGAAAAGGTAAGAATTCTACTTCTTTTTATCTTGGAAGAATTTTATATATATGTTGTAGTATGTAGGAATGAATGTAAAGTAAGAAAATTTTGTGTTATGAGTGTGTGTGTGTGTGGCCGAAAATGGTTGTTGATGGAGAGTGATGATCAAAATTTTATTTATTTTGTTAAATTGTGTTGTGGTGGCCTTGTGATGTAAATGGAAGAATATTAGTTCAAGTTGGCATGAAAAATTGGTTGTTAAGTTGTTCTAGGAAATTTTGTGATTTTATTGTAGATTTATGTAATTATGGAAATGGAATTGTTAAGGTGCAAATTTCGGTTGTTGTTGATGAAATTGGAAGATGAAAAATGTGTTGTGAATGTTGCGTCGAAGGTTGGAGATTTCGGATGAATTCTAGTCTTGGTGAGATTTTTGTATATTTTGTAGAATGGTATGAAATGCCTTGAAATGCTTTTGAATGATCTTGAATTGGTAATGAATGTGTAAGTGTTGATATTGGCTTGAAAAATTCGTAGTTGAATTGAATGTCGATGAATTATGTTGAAAGGAAGGTTACTAGTGTTGGAATGCATTCTAAATTGGTTTTTGATGTTATTGGTTTGGTTGTTGGTATTGTTGGTATGGTTGTTGATGAATTTGGCCGAGTTTAATTCTCGGGGATGTTGAATTTACAGGGGAGGTGCTGCTGAAATTTCGGTAGACAAATACTAATTAGAATTAAAATTTTAAGTACTTGTAGCTAATATTTGGTAATCGATAATATTATTGTAGATCTTGGAGAGCCCGAGACTTGATTCGGGAATTGATTAGCGAGCGATCGAGGTATGTAAAGCCTACCGTTCCTTCTTTTTGGCATGATCCCTTTTGGAATAAACAATATGTATATGTATGCTTATAGAGAAAATCCTATTCTTAGCCACTAGGTTGGCTAACATCTTTGACCTCCATAGGCTATTCCATATGGCGGGATACATATTCTATGATGTTCAAAGATTCTATTTGTAATGTCCCGAATGTTGTTCGAAAGAAATACGATAAGATTAAAGCCTTTGATGAATATTTCGATATGAAAATATGGTCTTAAAGTCCCCATTTGATTTGATCCATAATGTTATCCGCAAGTTTCCTAGTATGAATATGTGATCCATAATGTTATCCGCAAGGTTTCTAGTATGAATATGTGATCCATAATTTTATCCGCAAGTTTTCTAATATGAATATGTGATCCATAATGATGTTCGAAAGTCTTATAATATGAATGATACTTAAATTTCCAAGTATGACTTATGAAGTATTCTCGGCTCCAAAGATTCTAGTTAGTATACTTCTGAATGATGTTCGAAAAAGATTTGATATGGCTAAAGTTTGGAGACATATATTTTGATACATACATATGATCTTAAAGGCTCCATTTGATTTGCTCCATAGAAATGGTTGAAAGTTTCCCTAATATGAATGTCACTTGAAATTCCGAAAAGAGCTTCTGAAATGCTTTTAGAAAGTTCCGTGCTTCAAAAGTTTGTAGCTTTCGTATACTAACTCTGATTGACCCGAAACTGATTTCCGAGCCTTCGGATGTCGTACATATATTTGTTCATCAAGTTTTGAAAATAACTTATTTATTTATATGCATATGGTTTCTGCACTACTCCGCTCGTGCCTACTACTGTGACATCGTTCGCCGGTTCCCGGGCCGGTTTTGTGATCGTGCGCACTATGTTATATTCGGGAGTATGATGTATTACGGTTCCCGAGGCCTCGCCATAGGGTTGGGTTCTGCTTATATACGGTGTTATGATGTGATATGACATATGATATGTTCTGATATTGTGATATGATATGTTCTGATATTGTGATATGATATGATGATACGATATGTTCGGGGATTGTACGGAGATTTGAAACCTTCTGGAGTATGATGTGTTGTGGCGCCAGCGTCGGAGTGGCGACCACGTTCCTGAGCCTTATGCATGATTTTTATTTGCATTACATATGTTTTTAAAACAGGTTTGATATACTGGTCCTGTAACCGCTTTCCATACTCTTTATTTCAGTTCTGATTTGGATTACTGTACCTCATGCTTTACATACTCAGTACATATTTCGTACTGACCCCCTTTCTTCGGGGGCTGCGTTTCATGCCCGCAGGTACAGACGTTGGTTCTGGTGACCCGCCAGAGCAGGATACATTCTGCTACCTTGGAGTGCTCCTTTGTCTCGGAGCCCTTACTTTTGGTAAAGACCTTTCATGGTATATGTCTCTGTATATATGTATGACTATTTTGGGTACGGCGGGGCCCTGTCCCGTCATATGTTCTGTCATGGTCTGTAGAGGCCTGTAGTCATGTATGTGGGTCATGGGTCATGTTTGTTCGTTGTGATTATGATCTGCGTCTTAATGCGGCCCCGTTACTATTATGGCCAAAACGGCCCATTTGTCTGTATATGTGTATATATCTGGCGATGTGTATTCCGCCAATCTATTGGATTTGGATATGATGTTTCTGTACGGGCGACCGCTTAAGATGATATTTGTTTTCAGTATTTGCTTACAGTAACGTATGTTCAGTTTGAATGAAATTTTGATATGTTGATCTGGTACGTAAGTCTGTTTGGGTGTCCAAATAGGGCACCAGTCGCGGCCCACGGGGCTGGGTCGTGACATTTATTCCATGGCTTTTAAAATTTTATGGGCTTGGGCCCTTATTTTCCTCCACATGGTCGGCCACCACCTAAATGAATTGGGCCTTTTGTATTTTTTTTTCATTTTTTCCAAGCCCAATTTCTTTTGGTCCATATTTCGTAATCCACGAAACTAATTTCTGAAATTCCAATTTTGCCCTTAGCCTTCCTCGATATTTCCACATCAACATTTCATGGACAACACACATATATTAAATAAAGATCAAATTATGGCCTTATTTCTTACAAGTCAAAATTATTTCGAATTTTCCGAACATGCAAAAATGCAGGATATAACAACTTTGAAGTGGTATTCAGATGTACCATATGTTTTTTGTTATGTTGGAAATGGTACTGAATTCTGGTGCAATTTGCTGTATTATGTGATCTTATTTTGCTGCATTATGTCACTCAAAAACCTGTTAGGTTGTTATGGCATTTGAGAATGGTTTTGATGCTGAATTCTGGCACATTTGCGTGACAAATTCTGGTGCACTTTGAGAATGAAAAAAACTGTTAGGTTGTCATGGCATTTGAGAATGGTTTTGTTTGCTAAAATCTAGTGCAATTTGCTGCATTATGTGATCTTATTTTGCTGCATTATGTCACTCAAAAAACTATTAGGTTGTTATGGCATTTGAGAATGGTTTTGATGCTGAATTCTGGCACATTTGAGTGACAAATTCTGGTGCACTTTGAGAATGAAAAAAAACTGTTAGGTTGTCATGGCATTTGAGAATGGTTTTGTTTGCTGAAATCTGGTGCAATTTGCTGCATTATGTGATCTTATTTTGACCAACATTTACTCAAACAATACCAAAAGAAAGTTGTCAAAATTTAGTGAAAGAACACCAATATGAGAAGTAAGATAAACTAAAACAAGTGTATGTACAAGACCACCACTAAAATACCATTACAGTGCTTCGTTACAATACCAAAATGTACCATCCAACAAAACACATCTAACTTAGCCTATCCGAGATCATTTAAGTACCATTACAGCAAACAAAATGAGGTACTATTAACAGACCACTAGCTACTATGGCAACTTCATTTGATTTTTCTTTAAGTTGCTCATTTCGAATAAACTACTAAGATACACAACAAATAAACAAACCATCAAACACCAAAGTAAGTTTCTATTAAACCAACACCTCCTGCTTTTCTTTTTTCCTGTCATATCCTTCTCTTTCAAATTACCCTTCTCTTTTGAATCTTCAAGCTCATTCAAATCATCCTTCTCCTTTTTTGTATCTTCAAACTCATTCAACCCATCCTCCTTCTCTTTTGAGTCTTCAAACTCATTCAACTCACCTTTATCTTTTGAATCTTAAAGCTCAATTAACTCACCTTTATCTATTGAATCTTTTGAATCTTGAAGCTCAATCAACTCACCTTTATCTATTGAATCTTTTGAATCTTGAAGCTCAATCAACTCACTGATGTTGAGATTATCATATTGAAGGGTAAGACTTTCAACCTCATCCAACTGAATTTTCTCCTTAGGTTCAAGTGAATTCATGTCGACATTATCATATTTCATCTTAAGACTTTCAAGCTCATCCAAATGCACCTGAACATGCTCGTAATTTTCTTGTAACTCTTTGATTTTGTTCACCAATCTTGGAATAATAAACCTTGATCTTTGATCAACTCTCTCCGTGTCTCTCCATCTGAAAAAATTGCACTTCATTGGCTGAAATTTGAAGAATACAGTCACTTGAAATTAACACTTAACACTAAAATTAATCAACCAAATTAGAATATGAGCACAAACCTCATAGTGAGGACAAGACCAAAATCTCCTTCCAGGATTGCGATCAGACCAAGAAGTCTGCATTTTCAGCAAAATGCCATGTTTGCATCGCACTACGGAATTGAGCATAGGATCTTCTTCGTCCATACACAGCTTATTCAACAAGTTGTTCGCCATTCCTAACCCTAAAATTTCATACACAGAAATTGGGGGAGAAAATTAAAACCCTAAACTAGAAATTCGACATGAGATGGAGAAAGGATAACGAATTTAGACAGTAATTTACTTACCTCATCGAAAAAGATGAGAATTTAAGACCAAAAAAATAATTTGAGTTCTTCAATTTGGGTTGATAATCGGTTGAGCATAGGATGAAGAATGTAGTGTACTTTACACGATGGGTCTTCACATAAGCTTTGTGATGATACGTGGCAGTTTCCCATTCGTGAAAAATTATGTTTTTTTACCTCCTACGCGCTTCACATATTTGATCTCACGCACTAGTCCAGGTCAACACAAAAGGTGCAAATAATTACGGGAAAATATAGTTTAGGGGGGTAATAGGACCCCTTGAAAGGAAAGGTGTGTCCTAGCAAATTTGGTACAAGTTGGGGGGGGGGGGGGGTGTAACAGTTAGGGGTGTTCATGGTTCGGTTTGGGTCGGTTATTGGTTAAAACCATAACCAAACCAATTTAGTCGGTTTTTAAATGTCTAAAACCATAACCAAACCAAGTAAAATAATAACCATCGGTTTGGTTATTGTCGGTTCGGTTCGGTTTGGTTCGGTTTTTCGGTTTATGACTAGCCGTGACAATTCAAATATTCTCTCTCTACATTCTTCAAATTTCTTATGAAGCTTTTTTTTCCTCATGGCCCACAAGGGTGAACTTTGCTGCATATTGAGGGAAAGACACGCTGTTGACAAATCAGGTGGACCAAACTTGCAACGCAGTTTAGATTCAAAAGAACAAGTCAAACAGAGGTTTCAAAATACAAACAACTCTTATGCTTACGACTTATTAGAGTTGGACTTGGATTGTTGGACATATTCTTTTAAGACATGGGCCTTAAAAATAAGTAGACCAAAATTAAATTAATAATTAAAAGATATAAAATATCTTTAATTATTTATGAAAAGCTAATATTATACATATAAATAATTATAAATTTTATGTATATAATTATCGGTTTGGTTCGGTTATTTATTCGGTTATTTTTTACTATAACCATAACCAAACCAAATATTATCGGTTTTTCAAATTTAAAACCAAACCAAACCAAACTAAACCAAATGTCGGTTATTTTATTCGGTTTGGTTAAATTTTCGGTTTGGTTTTGGTTTTAACCAAAACTGTGAACAGCCCTAGTAACAGTGCCTTATCCCCTTTTTTCATAACCAAAACAAGTACATTTTGATAAAAAATACAATTTCAAAAATTATGGCCAAACACAACTCCAACTCCAAAATTTCAAAAAAAAAAAGTGAAAAAGTTTTTGATTTCTATGGCCAAACGCCTACTTAATTTCAATTTCAAATATTCAAGTTTTTTCAACTTCACCCAAAAATTGTCCAAATGGGCCCACTCATAGTGCCAATAATATTTATAAAATCAAGTCAATTAATTATATGTAAATTTCTATGATAAAGTAGAATAACTTTAGAAAACTTTCCTCAGCTTTCGTTGTGTAACACTGGTCTTCATTATGATTTACGCTAATTTACTCTTACTGAATAGATTTATATTTCCACTAAAAAATTTATACTAACAAATTTATCTTCCACTAATTATTAAACATGTGCCCTGTATTACTTTACTGGTAATATTTAGAAGGCAACAAGGTGGTGGGCAATCACTTACTGTACCAAAAGCAATATAAATGGTACTTTAAATTGGGCCCAGATAGGCACGTTTGACCTAACACGTGTATTGCTCTTTATTGTTTAGGGCAGAGGCGCACGCGTACTAGTGATTTTGTTCATCTTGAAAGAAAAAAAGCAAAGCGCTGATTTTGGAAAGTGAAGAAATTGTTGTTCATCTTCAATATCCGGTGAAACTTAACTTAAGTCGCTCTCCTTTCCTTTCCTTTCCTCTTTTATTTCCCAGTGGTATCTAACGGCTACGTATGGTTTTATTTTAGCTCTTATTTGTCGATTTTTCTTTCCATTTTGCTGATTTATTTGGCTTTTGGGTTGTAGTAACGTTGCATGTTGCCACTTGCCACTGCTGCTCCTTTTGTTAATTCTTGGTCATTGAAATTTAGTTTTTGATCTTGACGTGGGCGTTTTTCCAATTTATGCATTTACTTCGAGCCGAGGAGAAAGGAGAGAATTGCAAACATGAGATATGCAGGGATGGAGCATAGGAAGCTTCATATTAAAAAACCCGAAAGGTTCCCATGAAAAACTTGAGTGTGTTTTGGAAGCTTGAAGGACAAATTATGTTATTCTTTGGAGTCATCATCGGAGGAGTGATAAAATGACGATTTGTGTCCTAAAGTAGATGTAGTTTCTGATTTTTTTTTATTTTTTATTTGACTTCTTATGGCGTGAAACCCTCCGTTCTTGATTTTGTGATTGTTATCTCTAGAAGAATATGCGACTGTACAAAAGAAAATGAAGGATTGAAAAGTAGAATGTGGAGGTGTGTAAGTTAAGTTGTGCAAGGAATTAAGATTTGGAGGTGTGTAAGTAATGCAGTTATGATATTTTATTTTATCTGAAATTTTTTGATGCAGTTCTTCTTATTCAGGTCGTAGTTAGAAGTTTGGGGGAAGAGCTCTTTGTGTAGTTATAGACTTAACGCAGATGAACAACAAGAACAAGAAGGGCGATAAATGACGAGGGTTACAACACCAGATTAGCAAATCACTTAAAACATTTGGCACACGCTGTGAATGGGCTGTAACTTATTTTCAAACAGTACGTTGACAGAAGTGCAGGTTAGCTAAGATCTTTAGAGAAACATGTTTAATATTCGTACGTATGGACGGTTTTCTGATAATAGTTTTACATGGGACCTAAACTAAAATGATCAAGCTGGTCTGCTTGTGAAGTTTCTACTTCTTTGACTAACTGTTTTTTTATTTGCTTCATCGTGCCCTGTTTTGATCATCTATTGATAAGTAATTCCGTAGTGGAGAATTCCAACCTTTTGATTTACTTCGTTATTTTTTGCTTTAATTGTCTACTGGTAATGACTTGATGCAGAATACAAAGGCATTTTTAGTGGTGGTGATCAATCATAAAGAAGTGCGAAGGATTGTTATGCTGATCTGGAAGTTTTTGATCACCTCGATGTTTAGATTTATAGGTAATGTAATGTGTCATTTTATTTTTACGTTACTTCAAACAATCTTTGCCTTAACCACATGGGATCAATTATTCAGTATTAAACAATCCTAGAGACGAACATGAACAGCGCTATTTACTCATTTTAAACCTCCCATTTAATGGAACAAATACTGGAGGTGGTGTATGAATCCTAATTGTTCCAAAATACATCATGTTCTGCTATATTGCTCTGTCAGTATGCTAGAAGAACGGTAACTTCCCTTCACAATAACTTTTTGCTAACATGAGGAAGGAAGACTAACGATCCTACACCAATTATAACACACACTGCTACAAGAAAATTTAGCATTAAATTAGAATCTCAGTATATTTGCTGGTTGACAAAAAAATTACTTAAAAAAAAAAAAAAAAAAACTTCCGCGAGGATAATGTTCTAATCAAACAACAGTACTTTACACTAGCTGAATCACACCTAATCCAACCAATTGCGATGTTATACCTTCTACTTTATAACTTAACTAATATCTTTTTCCAAGATCTTCTCAATTTCAATTTCTTTCAACAATCATTAGTATATATTCTGTATAAAAATATAGTTCTGCTTCTTTCTTATTTGAAGTATTCTATTGCAAGCTATTGAACTTTTCATATGTTCTCTAGCTAAAAGCCAGTGATTCATTTGCTTTAGTCTCTCTTCTTCTAGACTGGTTTTTCAAGGCCAAAGAAGAAGTTGCATCCTTTTGCCCAAAAGTTGATGGAGAATGTAGTCTACGTTGCGACATTATGGTGATTAACTTGCAAAAATTGCAACGATACATGGAGTTAATTATTTGAGAGTCTGCTTAGTAATTTTCGGTGTATGGACTAATCTACTTAACAAAGCCATGGTGTGTATGGACTAATCTACTTAACAAAGCCATGGTGTTTGAAATAGCTTCTCTGAATTTATTTATGCAAGATGTGAGAATCTTTAATTCTGGGTTCTGTTGATTTTGGATGGACAAGTTTGTCATACTTTGATGGACAAGTTTGTCATACTTTTTAGTTGGGCTTTATGTTTTTCTAACTCTATCCGCATAGGTTTGATATACCACATACGACCTCTCTTCCAGGCTAGTAGAAACATGTTTGGTCGGGGCGGGGACAAGCTTACTTCTTCACAAGCCTACGCCCCCCAAAGAAAACCAACCCTTTAGCGGTAGTGCTTGGCGTTCTTTCTATTCCATTCTGGGATAGGCTGCTAATACTAAAATAATTTGGAAATCGACGACTACAAACACAACTTAAGCTTCTACAGCTTTCAAGATGGAGGAGAAACAACAAATAGCAAGTGGTAGTTCAATTCTCAGATTACCTGAGTTGGGCATTACTGCCTTCTGTTAAAGTGTGTCAAAAGTTTCAAACTATGAGTTTTGACTATTAAATTCGTAGATTGTCTATATTCCATTCACATAACTCTTGTGCAAATACAAGTAAAGGGCTCTCACGCTGTTGAAATATGATTTACATATGCTTGGAACTATTGTGTTTCAATATTGAAGTCTCTTTGCCAAGTTGCTATATCTTCATGTTTTGTTAAGATAGGTTGTCACATGTTCAAAAAGTGTGCATACCTGTAAAGTATGCTTCATGATCATTTTATGATGCCTGTTTAGCTGATAAGAATCTTCATTAAGGGGCTGAGTTGCATCAAGTCGTCAATGTGTGTGGAATAGGCATGGAGGGGAATGGTACCTTTCTTCCTCATTGTACAGTTGCAAGTTAGTTGTGCAGCTGTTAAACAGATAAAGTTGCACGAGTCTGGTGATGCCTAACTCTCCAACGACCTGGTTTTGCTAAGGAGGATGCAAGTTCATGAAGGAACTGAAGAAGAATAGGAAGACGACCATAATCTACATTGTGTCAGCAGATTTTAGTAGTGGTCCTTGTGTTA
Organism: Lycium barbarum; assembly: GCF_019175385.1. Lineage (NCBI taxonomy): Eukaryota > Viridiplantae > Streptophyta > Magnoliopsida > Solanales > Solanaceae > Lycium > Lycium barbarum. The sequence continues at coordinate 148,857,672 of NC_083339.1, forward strand.
AAATATACAGTGTTCAAACGAGAGGATAAATTACTGTTATGAAATATATTATGGATGTCCAATACACAAATATAATGCCTCTCCTCCACCATCTTAATGGTTCCTCCATTTTCTCATATATTGAATGCATATGTAGCACTATAAATAGAGGCATAAGTTTTCATATGAAATACACTTGTAACACATTTTGGAAGAATAGTAAAAATCTCTCCTCTTTTGTCATTCTATTTCTATGATTTTCATCCTTTAATATTGTGACTCTTTTAGCTTCATTTTATAACACGTTATCAGCACGAGACTCTGCCGTTCCGAGCAAATACTTTAAAGCCTCGAAGGTATTGATTTTCTATCTTTCTTTACTAATGGCAAATCTTACCAAACGTGAATTTGTAGCTTTAGATATATCCGGCAATACCTATATGTCTTGGATTCTTGACGCCGAAATTCACCTTAATGCGATGGGTCTGGCAGACACCATCAAAGATAAAAATGAGGCATCAAACCAAGACCGTGCCAAGGCTATGATATTCCTCCGCCATCACCTTGATGAGGACTTGAAAATGGAATATCTCACTGTTAAAGATCCTCTTACTCTGTGGAATAATTTAAAAGATAGATATGACCACCTGAAGATGGTCATACTTCCACAAGCACGTTTTGATTGGCTCCATTTAAGGCTACAAGATTTTAAATCTATTAAGGCATATAATTCCGCCATGTTTAAAATTATTTCTCAGTTGAAATTATGTGGTGAAAATATTACTGATCATGATATGTTGGAGAAAACATTCTCCACTTTTCCTGCCTCGAGTATGCTCCTGCAGCAGCAATACCGAGAGATGAAATTCAAGAAATATTCTGATTTAATAGCACATCTTTTAGTGGCTGAACAACATAATGAATTATTAATGAAAAATCATGAAAGCCGACCCACTGGTACTGCCCCATTCCCTGAAGTGAATGAGGCAAATTTTCGTCATTCTAGGCGTGAAAGAGGTTGTGGCCCCAGTCGTGGTCATGGTCGTGGTCGAGGAAGGAATTTTAATCATGATTCTCGTCTTGCACCAAATAATATCCTTCACCACCAGCAGTGTAAAAGGAAGGATGAAAAGCATAAAGCTGTGCAAAAGAAAAATTCAGAAAATAAATGCTTCCGATGTGGAGGAAAGGGGCACTGGTCACGTACCTGTCGTACACCAAAGCACCTAGTTGATTTGTATCAAGCCTCTCTCAAAAGGGCAGAAAAGGATGCCGAAGCAAATTTTATTTCTGAAGATAATGTTGAGCCCATGCATCTAGATGTGGCAGATTTCTTTGAACTCCCTGAAGGAAAAATAGATCATTTGATCGGTGATGGATCTGTAAAAACTTAGATATTTCATACGTGTCGTTTGTATGTGGTTATGTTTCCATGTTTATGTAAATGAAGTGTGTGTAATGCTTTGTTTAAATAGTAATATATGTAATAAAATGTGTGTAATGCTTTGCCTAATCATAATATCTACTTTGATATTCACTTTATCTATTATTTCATTTTGAAGAATCTATGGAAATTCCTCAAATTTTATTTGGATCAATGACCAATCATGAAGATATTTGTGTGATTGATAGTGGAACAACACATGCCATATTCAAAGATGAGAAATACTTTTTTCACTTGCATAGAAAAAGGGGAAATATTAATACAATTTCTGGCAATTCAAAATTGATTGAAGGCTCCGGAAGAGCTACTATATTTCTGACTAAGGGGACGAAACTTGTTATAGAAGATGCATTATTCTCTTCTAAATCCCCAAGAAACTTGTTAAGTTTCAAAGATATCTGCCGTAATGGATATCACGCTGAGACATTAAACAAAATAAATGATGAATATCTTGCCATTACAAAGAATGTCTCCGGCCAGAAATATGTTTTGGAGAAATTGTCAACTTTGTCTTCTGGTCTGTATTATGCAAAAATTAGTACAATTGAAGCACACTCGATCGTAAACCAGAAGTTTAATGATTCAAGTACTTTTATGCTTTGGCATGACCGAATAGGTCACCCTGGATCAATAATGATGAGACGAATTATTGAAAATTCAAATGGGCATCCACTTAAGAACCTGAAGATTCTTGAAAGTGGTGAATTTTCATGTGCTACTTGTTATCAGGATAAGTTGATAGCTAAGCCATCACCAATGAAAGTTGACATTGAATCCCCTGCTTTTCTAGAACGTATACATGGGAATATATGTGGACCTATTCATCCACCTTGTGGGTCATTCAGATATTTTATGGTCCTAATAGACGCATCTTCAAGATGGCTCATGTGTGCCTCCTATCGTCTCGAAACCTGGCGTTTTTGAAATTATTGGCACAAATAATACGCTTAAGGGCACAGTGTCCGGATTATCCCATTAAGGCTATACGCCTCGATAATGTCGGAGAATTTACGTCTCAATCTTTTGATGATTATTGTTTATCAGTTGGGATAAAAGTTGAACATCCTGTAGCACATGTTCATACCCAAAATGGCCTTGCTGAGTCATTTATTAAACGACTACAATTGATAGCAAGACCACTACTTATGAAAACACGGTTGCCCACTACCGTCTGGGGACATGCTATCTTACATGCAGCATCTCTTATTCGCCTCAGACCGACTCATTATAATAAATACTCCCCGTCACAATTAGTATTTGGTCATGAACCAAATATTGCTCATCTCCGAATCTTTGGCTGTGCTGTATATGTGCTTGTAGCACCACCACAGCGTACTAAGATGGGCCCCCAAAGAAGGTTAGATATATATGTTGGGTTTGAATCACCCTCTATTATTTGCTATCTTGAGCCATTGACGGGAGATTTATTCACTGCCCGATTTGCAGATTGTCGATTTGATGAAACAAATTTTCCACAATTAGGGGGAGAGAGAAAAGAAATCAAAAGAGAAATTGTGTAGAAAGTTCCATCACTATCTCATTTTGATCCACGTGCCCCCATATGTGAACAGTAGATCCAGAAGATCATTCACTTGCAAAAAATAGCAAATCAAATGTCAGACGCATTTACTGATTTGAAAAGGATAACTAAGTCACATATCCCTGCAGAGAATGTGCCTATTCGAATTGATGTCCCAAAGGGAAAATCTACTAGTGTCATAGCGTCTGAATCTCATGCACGCCTGAAGCGTGGTAGGCCATTGGGTTCTAAGGATAAAAATCCTAGAAAAAGAAACACAAAAAATGATCAAAATGACACTATGAAAGAATATCATGAAGATATTCAAGATCTGACTAATCCTGATACTCCTGAAGATATTAGGGAACCCGAGACTCAAGTAAATAAAGAACTATCATTGAGTTCTTCTGGTGATGGGATTAATTTGAATCGATCGAAGATTATGGTGGATAATGTTTTTGCATATAATGTTGTCCTAAATATTATGAAAGACATTGACGATCAGGAACCCCAATCTGTCGAAGAATGTCGACGAAGATATGATTGGCCAAAATGGCAAGAGGCAGTTCAATCAGAATTGAATTCACTTGCCAAACGTGAGGTTTTTGGACCTGTAGTCCAAACGCCTAATGGTGTAAAACCAATTGGCCATAAATGGGTTTTTGTGCGAAAAAGGAATGAGAGAAATGAAATTGTAAGATACAAGGCACGCCTTGTTGCACAAGGATTCTCTCAACGACCCGGTATCGACTATGAAGAAACATATTCACCAGTTATGGATAGCATAACATTTCGATATCTCATCAGTTTAGCTGTACATGAAAACCTTGAAATACATCTGATGGATGTGGTTACAGCTTACCTTTATGGCTCACTTGATAATGAAGTCTATATGAAAATTCCTGAAGGATTTAAAATGCCTGAAGCAATTAACTCAAAGTCTCGGGAGATGTATTCAATCAGATTACAAAGATCGTTGTATGGTCTAAAACAATCAGGGCGCATGTGGTACAATCGCCTCAGTGAGTACTTGGTAAAAGAAGGTTATATAAATGATGTCATTTGTCCATGTGTTTTTATTAAGAAAGCAAAATCGGAGTTCGTTATAATCGTTGTTTATGTTGATGACATAAACCTAATTGGAACTCCAGAAGAGCTCCAAAAGGCGATTGAATATTTAAAGAAAGAATTTTAGATGAAAGATCTAGGAAAAGCAAAACTTTGTCTTGGTTTGCAGATTGAACATTTGACAGATGGGATCCTTATCCATCAATCTGCTTATACCGAAAAGGTTTTAAAAAGATTTTACATGGACAATGCGCATCCTTTAAGTACTCCAATAGTTGTTCGCTCACTTGAAGTGAGTAAAGATCCGTTCCGACCTCAAGAAGAAAATGAAGAGCTTCTTGGTCCTGAAGTACCATATCTTAGTGCAATTGGTGCACTTATGTATCTTGCTAACGCTACAAGACCTGACATAGCGTTCTCTGTTAATTTGCTAGCAAGATATAGCTCTTCTCCTACACGAAGACATTGGAACGGAGTTAAGCATATATTGCGATATCTGAAGGGAACTAGTGATATGGGTCTGTTTTATACTAACAAAGGTAGTACAGATCTTGTTGGTTATGCAGATGCAGGTTATTTATCTGATCCACATAAAGCTCGATCTCAAACAGGCTATCTGTTTACATGCGGAGGTACTGCTATATCATGGCGATCCACAAATCAGTCCATTGTTGCTACTTCTTCGAATCATGCTGAGATAATAGCCATTCATGAAGCAAGTAGAGAATGTGTGTGGTTGAGATCAGTGATACATTTCATCAGAGAAAGATGTGGCTTGAAGTGTGATACAAAATTACCCACAGTATTATATGAAGATAATGTTGCATGCATAGCTCAATTAAAAGGAGGATTTATAAAAGGAGATAGAACGAAGCACATTTCACCAAAGTTATTTTTCACACATGATCTCCAGAAGAAAGGTGATATTGATGTGCAACAAATTCGTTCAAGTGACAATCCTGCAGATTTGTTCACCAAATCTTTGCCAACTTCAACTCTTGAGAAGATGATATTCAAGATTGGAATGCGAAGACTCCGACATCTGAATATTGGTCTTCGTCAGGGGGAGTGAAATACGCGTTGTACTCTTTTTTCCTTAACCAAGTTTTGTCCCATTGGGTTTTCTTGGTAAGGTTTTTAATGAGGCAGCTCTCAAAGCGTATTACTAGATATGTGTACTTATTTTTTTCCTTTATTGAGGCTTTTTCCCACAGGGTTTTTCCCAATAAGGTTTTTAACGATGCACATCATCTATGGACATCCAAGGGGGAGTGTTATGAAATATATTATGGATGTCCAATACACAAATATAATGCTTCTCCTCCACCATCTTAATGGTTCCTCCATTTTCCTCCACCATCTTAATGGTTCCTCCATTTTCTCATATATTGAATGCATATGTAGCACTATAAATAGAGGCATAAGTTTTCATATGAAATACACTTGTAACACATTTTGGAAGAATAGTAAAAATCTCTCCTCTTTTGTCATTCTATTTCTATGGTTTTCATCCTTTAATATTGTGACTCTTTTAGCTTCATTTTATAACAATTACAAATTTCTTAGATTATAGTATTAGGAAGTACCGAGTATGTATTTGACTATGCATCCGTGTGATAATATGATCTGTTGAGCTGTATTAAATTTTAATTTTCAAGTGTTAAAAACATTAAGCACCCTTGCAAACATGTTTCGATTTAAATAGCACGGGCCTCGCCCCTCTAGTTCTTCCATATATCAATTGACATATTGCGAAGGAATGTCTCTATTAATGACTAGACAAAATTCCAAAAACAAAACAATAAGATGACTTTTTACAATAAACATTTATTCTATAAAGTTAAAGAGCTGTTCTATTTCACAAATTAACAAGAATCTTACATATTCAAAAGGCACAATGAATCTTGAATAATCCGGAAGAAAAGAAACAACTTCATCATGCGTGATCGATTGATAACTATAACAAGCAACAAGAAATGTTTGGTATTTACAACGTTGCGATTTTACAAAAGTTACAAGAGCACTTGGTAAAATCATCTAAGGTTTCTCCTCGAACTAGAGAAGTAGAGCACACATCATTTTTTGTAAATAGAAGAATATGGAGTGTATTAATATGAACTGCCGCGACAATGATTGGTTCGGTTTCCAGCAGTAAAATTGGACATAATATTTTTAAGCTTTTGGCCATAAAATCCCGGGCTCAATGAATCAATGTCATCCCAATTAGTGGAGTTGGAACAAGTAGAATTGGGTCCTCCATAATTGCACCATTTCCCACGGACCAGCCCTTGCGGCGCGCGATGTAGGATAGATCTGTCGAGCTCGTCTAAAGTAGGATCACCTTCTTTAAATGGCCGAGCAGATATTGCCCATTTGTTCACAAGATAGTCGTAGTTTGAAATATTTACAGGCACGGAGTACCTTAGATCCTGGTTTACTATTGTATTCCTAAATTCTGGGGAATTGCATAGTACGGTGTGGAAGTAGGACTCGAGAGGGGATACTACATTGGCGTAGTACATAAGTAATTTTCGAGGAAAATTGTCCCAACCTTTGATGCAGTGCTCCATAAAAGCTCTGCTCAATGCCATCCATGGGGAACCTAGAAATTGAAATTAAAGTCAATTCATCTATCAAATTCAACAAGAAACGGGATCATTATTGAAACTTGCACCATACAAAAACCAAATGTAGCCAACCTTCAAATGTATCAAAAGCTGTTGGTATTTCTCTAGTCTCTACAGCATAGTAAAGGGGATCAGCCTGTTTTAAGTATAGGCTGGGATCGACAACAATCCGATTGAAGTTGTCTTGCCTGCAGCAACGTTACATTTTTGGAAAAACAATCACACCCTTATTGCGGTGCAGATTACATGCAACGCTCTAATGTATATATACAGACAAAATAAGGAGTTTTTACACCATCAGGAACTTGATGGTTCCGATACCTTACCCCTTTTGGTTAATAGACTTATTGGTGAAGCCTATGAAATTGAGATCCCTTGGCAAGGAAGTGAGAGCAAATAAGATATCTACAATGGCAAACGTAGATCATCAATTAGTTGATGTATCAGTAGACAGTAGGGTACTAGTAGGCTATTAATAATCACGAAAAGTTTACCATCTTGAGTAAAAAGCGGGTAGTCTGAAGAGCTTAAGGTGAAAAACCAGTCCCATAGTGGACTAATTCGAAGGAGCAAAGCTGCAGCATGAAGCATGGCAGCGAGAGCAGAGGCGCCTGATTCCGCCATGTGATTCACTGCATAACTTTTACCGACGACGTTCACATTCCCAAATGCACGAAATACATGTTCAGATTCAACAGAAACAGCTAATTCCATCCTGTCTTCATCCCCGTCTTCCCCATCAAGAAGGTGCAAAAGGTACTGGTTTCTTGGGTGATACACTGCTTTTAACAGCCTCAACATTCTTTTACTTTCCCCTTTGAAACCAAAAATCCAATAAGCTAGGATTGGAGGATCACCAGGTCCTTTTGATGGATGGATCATCTTTGTTCTCTCTGTTGATGTATCATTAGCAGCATCAATTATGCTAGCGTAATCTGGAATATTCGTTATCCTGTACTGATCAAATCTGCTGCAGAGGACTCCTACAACTAAAAGTAGCAAAGCAGCTGCAATGAAAATTGAAAGCCGAACACCTTGACCACTTCTCCAATTCCAGGAAAGTAATATCTTAAGCATCATCATTGATAATTTGCGATGAGCTTAACAGTTCTATGTTTTGATCTGAATAATGAAAAGCTTGAGGTGAATTCTGGAAGATGTAATCGACTTTTTGTTGATTAAAACAAGAAAAAGCAGGTTAATTTGTGGGACCCGTTCGAAGGAGGGTATGAAAAAACATGGCACCAAAACGAAACAGGTCATGTGTGACATCTTAATGATTATTAGAAAATGAATGCTGTGTTGATTAAATCCTACGCCACAACTACATTTTCATGTTTTTTCCTAATTGACAAGTCAACAGCCACTCTAAGCTGGACCTCATAGACGGAATAATTGAGTATGTATTATTTTGAAGTGAAAGAATAGTAAAAGGTCAAAATACTGCAGCTAGTTGGAAGAAATTTTGTTACTAGTATTTTACTTTGACGGGGCTTTATATGCCACAATTCATCGGTCTGACCATGTTGATTAGTCTTTTGGAGTAAATCAATATTTAAAGTTTATAGATTCTTACATAAACCTCAAGTTAATATATACATAATATAATAAATTACTATACAACAATAACTAGTTTGCTGAGAAGTACGAACCTGTAACGCTAACAGAGGTTATAGCTTTTTGTGGGCTAGTTTTTTCAGAAAGTATGTCAACCTCATTCCATGTTTTCATTGCAGATGGGGGCTCCCAAGCATCTGAAATGTTTTTGTATATAGATTAAGTCAATGCGATTATCAGTGCTCTTTTATTTGCAAATTAGGTATCTTCTTATTCATGTAACAGAAACCCGTATTGAATTGTCAACTTGCATATTTAGCTTTCACAATTAGGTCTAGATCTGTACATGATAAACAACTCCTTGCGACTCTTCTTTCTTTCCTAGTCACTTTCAACAAACAGCAGAAAAAGAAGTAAAGGAGAGAGAAGAATTACTTTTTAAAAACATGTATCAAATTCGAAAGAAAAGAAACGAGAGTAAAACATTTCTTCAGTTACTTGCAATGTAAAAATTGAAGCTAAAAGAATATAACACTGCCCACTCTCCACTTGGTAATTGGTTTCCGACCGTGCTAAATGAGGCTGGACCAAAATAAATTGCATGGAAAAAAAGAAAGAATAGAATAACAAAAAGCACTCGGGTTAATTTACACTATAACATTTCTATATTGGAGCAGAATTTTAGGTAAAAATATGAGCTCATAACAACTTTAGTTTAGTTCTCCACATCTCTCCAATGACCTTTCTTGGTGATGGGTCATCTGGTCCTTTGTCTCTTTGTCCTGATGTGAAGTACAGCCATCCGTTCCAGAAGCCAACAAGAGTTGTTTTTACACGGTAAGGGAGTTTGCCTAAAACTTTCCATGTCTGCATAGGATCAAACCACCAGGTAAAGAACCAAGAATACAAAAACAAGCACATAAGAAACAGGTCAATTTCAAAAATCACATCAGTTAACTATCTTAACTTACATCTTCACTTTTGACTAGACACAATTATAAAGCGGAGAACTTAAAATATACTCCCTCCATTACAATTTGTTTGTCTGATTTTGACTTGGCACGGAGTTTAAGAAAGTGAAGAAGACTATTGAATCTTGTGGTCTTAAGCTAAAGATATGTAGAATGTACCGAAATGCCCTTTGATCTTGTGGTCTTAAACATGCCATGTGGAAAGTTGAATTTAAGAAGTTACGAAAAAAGGAAAGAGGCATTCTTTTTTAAAGAGACTAAAAAGGAAAGTAAGACAAACAAATTAAAACGAAGGGAGTATTGTTTAACGTCAGTCTGTTCTGAAAAGCGCAGTCTTCGTGGCAATACTTGATTCTACGTGCTGGAGCGATGTAAGGTAACTGCATGACCAAAATGACCAAAGAGATTCACTGAGAGTGATGATCCTAAGGTCAAGATGTGAAGCTAAGATGCCAGGGCAGAGTATTTATTGAGACGGTGAACACGTCACCAAATGCAGACAGTTCAAACGGTTGATAGCAAGAGAAATAAGTACATGTAATTTGTGGAAAAAATTAAGAATATTTGCTTGCATAGCCATTTTAATCTTGCATTAATGTTCAAATTTGAAGACCAAATTAAAGGCATTGTTGAGATCTAAATGTGTGTTGTATTTGTACTGTCCCTGTGGATTCTATGTGATAGAGAAATGTGGAATTGGACTAGATAACAGGCATATCTTGATGAATTATGAGTCTAGCCTGAGGAAGAAAGGGCTAAAGGATGATTAGTAAATGCTATAAAGACTGTTGGGGAAAAGGGGGGAGGTATCAACAAGATCCTAATAAGACACTCTAGATCCTTTATTTACCTTTTTAAAAAGTGAACATAAATTGAAATGAAAGGTTAAGTCTAAGCAAATCATGCAGTTTAATGTATCCGCTAAGCCAAACGCAGCTGATTGAAGCGGCAGGCTATAAGCCAACACTAAATTCTAACATAAACAAAATAAACACCTTAGTTGCAGTTTGACAAAGATTAGAAACAATACCTGTGTATCGAATTGAAACTGGAGTATTTCTCCAACGAGGGTCATCTTTTTGGTATTTGGGTGCTTATCAGTAGTTCCTCCAACAATCACAAGAGTCCTGTTGACAATAGCCCAAGCAAACTCTATATGGGAATCTGGCTTTGGCATGGGAGGCAACACTTTCCATGTCATATCATCATCTAACATGTAAACATCATCATATACAACCTGTAAAGTCAGGCCCCATAGTCATATTAAGCCAAAACGACATTAGAGCAAAACACACTCTCAACCCCTACATCAGCTTCAATTCTTAGCATGTTGGGAGTATGGGACTTAATCTGCTTTTATCAATCCCCAAAACTCCTTCCAGTTTTCATCTATTAGCTATACTGTTTTTCAATTTGCAAAGGATTTGGATAATAGAGAATAAAGATGAGAATGATTATATCAACTTGAAATCAGTAATATCCTTCAATTGTTGCTGGTATAGCAGACCAAAGAACCAACTAGTCAAGAATGTCTTCTTTCTTTTTTGTAGATTCTTTACCTTTTGGTATACCCCTTGTATACGGCCAGCTTTTTGACCTTGTTTATGAATGAGAATATATTTACTTGATCAAAAAAAAAAAAAGTGTCTTCTTTCTTTAAGTAATAACATGCCAAAAAGCAAATATGACCTTCCATTTGGCAAATTTCATCTAACAGGAAGAAGATCCTTCAAGACAATGACTGACTGTTGACACCCAAAATGAGAACAAACATGTCTTAATCTGCCCAAGTTTTTTTGCACGAAACAAAATCAAAATCACCCAAAGTTTAACTAGAAATAACGTTTTAAAATTTGTTAACTAATATACGACTTACAGATTGGTTGAAGAGAAATAAGAAATGCTTTGAAGGCCAAGAAAAATTATATTTCTTTTTTAAAAATAAGATGCCTAAAGCACTTAAACTTTTGGTGTAGGAGTAACATGGTAGAAACTGGCCTCAGTATTTTGATTTTCAGGAACTTTTAGGGATATTACAGGAACAGCAATGCTGTCATCCTTTGTTAGTATTTTTGTAGTACCTCCTTGGTACTTTACTAATGCAATTTCCTTAAGTTACAAAAAAGATCACAACTTTCAGAACCAAGTCACAGTTCGATTACCTCATTTCTACGAGAGCATTTGAAAATAGGTGATCCAGGTTTAGCCATGAAATCACCCTCTTGACCACCAAGGACATAAAGTCGGTCATCAAACACAACACAGGCCCTGCATGAAAGTTCAAGCAAGATGAAGAAAATTTACTCAATTATGCACTCCTAAAAGCTCATCGAGTTAACATCAATGTCTCACTAACTTCTGAATAGATCACGCACAAAGTAGAAAAAGTTTTGATTTTTCTTTTGCTAATTGTACTGACCCCTAAAGCTTTAGAAACAGCAACTGTTTATTTGAAAAAGGTTAGACTCCAGAGACCAAGACTTGGGGCATAGTGATTTATCAAATTTGTTAAATCAGTTGACTCATCCACATCCTAGATATAAGCAAAAGATGCTAATTGGACCACCAGCACAGATATTTTTCTCCTCTATTCTTCTATTCCCCTCCTCCGCCTTAACGATCTGCAGACATCTAGTCCTGCTCAAAGCACGGAAAAGGGTATCTCACAAGCATCTAAGGAGAACCAGACTACGACTGCTAGACACACGAAAGAGTTCTCCAGAGTACCAAACTATCTTATACCAATCCAACCCAAAAGAACAAAGAAAGCATCATGCAGTTGAAACTGAAAGGACAAGCTTGAAACTATCAACATCACAATGGACACAATATCTCCCGCAACAGAAAAGAAAACGTGGAATGCAACTCCCTCCTTATTCCATGTTATCTCACAAATAACTGCACTCTAGTGAATTTCAAACCAACTAGACAGAGAGACTATCACTAAACTGCCAAAGTTCCCATCACCATAGAAAGATTAGTAGGAAAAACTCATTTTCCATCTTTCTATTATAAATTTAAATTTACCCGCAAGGGTGGCTCAGATGGTTGAGCATGTGACTTCCATAATGGAGGTCTCAATTTCGAAACCCCCTGCCTACTACAGCAGGGGATTTGCCTTCTAGGTCGAGCTCGTCACACAAGGCTTGCTTAGTGAGGGTTATCTCTCCTGTGTGGTTCGTGGGCTATTGCACAAGAGCGGGGTTTACTTGTGCGCACCCGAAGGGTAGAGGCTACAGGTTCCCTTGTCATTAAAAAAAACTATGAATTTAAAGTTCCTAGGCCATAGTTACTATTCATCAGCTGCTCCATACAGAACTAAAAATAAAATAACCAAAGTATTGTTGCTTTCAGGTGTTCATTCTTTCTCTCTAAGATGAACCCTTCACACTGCCCATCAAGATTTCCCTTTCCCTCCTTTTCCTGGTGAGGGTACCTTATGTAATCTATCACATATATTATATTACGCTTTACAAAATATTTGCATGAAATCAGCCAAATACCTGTGAGGTCCACCACGAGGAATGGGTACCTCAGTCCGCCACTCCGTTTCTAAAGCTTTTCCATCCTTAACAGCAAGACTCCAATGCTCTAACCCTGGGGTATGCCGATTCTCTTTGCTCCCACCCATTACATGAAGCCTGCCTCTCCAAAGCTGTGTTGCAGGCGCATACCTGACAATCAAACTCATTAATAAGTGTATACAACTTTACATAAAGCTTAAACATATTAGAGTAACCTTATATAGTCAAGTATCTCAAAATCACTATAGTATGCTCAGTCAATGCACAGCGCCTGCACAAATTCCATGGTGCTTAATATTCAAACTTGATTGAAGCTTCGTAAAGATCTAGAAAAATAAGGGTTTTGAGGAGCCAGACAATAGTTTCTTTCCCCTGTGCTGAGCATTGTCAAGCGGAAGTAGTGGTAATAAGAAAAATAGCTGTTTACACATCGAATATAATGTAGGCAAATGCTAGTTTCTGAACCACGCCTCTCTCACATACCAACAATTTTTTACACAACTATCTAAGGTAGTTATGTCTACCGGAAACAGCCTCCCTACCCTCTCAAGGTAGAGGTAAGGTCTGTGTACACTCTACCCTTCCCAGACCCCACTTGGTGGGATTTCACTGGGTATGTTGTTGTTGTTGTATCTCAGGTAGTTATAATCTTACAGTCACACACAATATTAGCACTATAATGGCAATTAGTACCAAATCTTCCAAAAGAAATGGTTTAAAGTACCAATGGCACCAGTCATTCAATACATACAAGTCAAAGATCAATTTCCTGATGTTAAAACCAAAATCTAGGTTTTCAGTTTGATGATTCTTCCAGCCAGCAAAGGGGAAAAAAACAGTCGGCAGAGAAGATAATATTCACCGGGTTAGGATAAGAAGAGGACAATAATAAAGCATTAGAAACATCCATGTTAATTCTTGTAAAAGTAATTATAGAGGTGTCAACATGTCCAAGTTGAGAAAGCAAAGAAAACGCACAAGTGTGAATGATGAGCCATTTCGCGTATCTCAGCAACAAAGTCAATACCTTGGGACTGGTAAAGGAGGCAAGTCCTGCCATTGCTTCGTTTTGGTATCAAGAACAAAATTCCGTGCAGTCGGACCCCTGCACTGGGGACCGTATTGCCCAGTAACAACGTAAATATATCTCCCATCAGTAACCATACCCAAGTGTGAATGAGCCATTTCTTTAGGCATATTGAATGTCCCTCCCCAAGAGTTAGATGTGAAATTGTAAATATCCACATGCGAATGAACCTGATACAAAATGAAAACAATCAAGGGAAAATTACAGCCCAATGCCTTTGGGTGATCTACGTTACAAAATATGATCAAAATGTATAGGTTTTGTATATTTCGGCCATATTGGTAAATAAGTATGGGCCAAAAATCAAAGCCCCTACAATTTTTTTATTCTTGTAAGATTGAATTTCAATGTAGGCAGTGTATTGACATAATAAAAAGGAAAACAGCGGAGAAAGGAATATAGGGGGGTGGACGGACATGATCAATGGTACCATAACCAGCAAAGACGAAGAGAAGGTCGTTGATCTGGATAGCAGCACCATCAAGACGAGGCACAGGTGATGTTGCCATCTTCTCCCACTTCAATTCTGGGGCTGGCAAATCGGCAAAGGTAGTTGATAAAATCCTCCCATCTCCTTTTTTGTTACTCTTCTCCTCCTTTGTCGCCTAATGATTTTTTTTGAAAAAAAAAAAGAGTAAAGTTGGGAGGATAGTTAAAGGGAAAACAAAAAGAGAACTTTCTTTTACCTTGGGGAGGGTTTGACTAGGAAAGACGAGAACATTGGAAGTAGAAAATGCCCAGTTGAAAGAGGAGGAGGAGGAAGCCCAGAGCAGATCTACAAGAAGAAAGGCACCCAAGAGGGCCACACAAATAAAGACCAACTTGGTGGTGCTCTTAGTTGCCTTGCCTATTCTCATCTCACAATGGAGAGATCTGTCCGTCTCCCGTCGGTGACTAGTGACCACACCCACTTTTGTTGATCCCCACAGACACACTGCCACTCCCCTTTTTTTTTAATTTTTTCTTACAGTTTACGCGGTCACTTGGGTTCACTACGTCGTCCCCGCCCCACCTAGCTCTTTTTCCTTTTTTCTCTCTACATATTTTTTAGGACATTGGTATGCACTTCTAGAATTATTAAGGTATCCTAAACTGTATTAACAGATTATGAGTTCTAACATTTATATCTATTTTTATTTTTTTATATTTATAAATTTTAATTTCAAAATTATGAATGCGAGCTCGCACCTCAATTACCCTGCCTCTTTGAATTTAAAGCTAATTTTCCACCTCTTTTTTAACGTTCAGACATTTCTTGTTAAGGTAAAAGGACATATATGTATTTTTAATTTGCATAAATTAACGAAATTTTCTTTGTCACCCAATTCGTATCTCGTTTAGTTTCTCTGCTTTGGGAGTTTTAGGTGGTTGTTTTTCAGTTGATTGTCAAATGAAGCAAAGATCCCAAGCTTCGCCAAGTTCCAATTGAAGGCTAGAGCTAGAGTTTTTGACCCAAAATAGAAATAGACAAACAAAACATTAACGATCAGTTCACCTCTTCCTTACACTGCTGACATATGGATGGTACTCCCTCCGGATCAAAAAAAGAATCCATTTAGCTATTTGCACACCCTTTAAGAAAATACTAACTCCTAGACAAAAATAGGTAATTTAACTAAACCACCCCTAATTAAATAGGTATTGAAATTTGATGATATAACACTTAATAGAGGCAAATGTAGAAACACAAGGTTAATTCTTTCTTTATTTGCTAAGTGAATTCTTTTTTTTTTATTAAAAAAAAAATGCTAAGTGGACTCTTCTTTTGATCCATAGGGAGAATACATTAGCAATACAAGTATAACCACTACCGCTCAAACATTCAGATTTTCCATTGCTACAGCATTTACCATTCCTCCATTACAACATACCATATAAAAGTTTAAACAACACCTAGTAACTATACAGGAAATAAAACACAAACTATTTCCAGAAACCTCTCCACAATAAACATCTTTAACCTAACATCACACATACCGTCTTAAGTATGTTGAACATAACCTATCATACTGGTATAGCATCAACTTTTGACGCGTCTTCACATCTTAACACAATGCCCTCAAGGCTAGCAGGAAATATACATTTCAGCCACTGGCACCCTGTTGTAAATGGATCAGGAGGAGGGACAATCATAAGCACGTTCTCATTCCTCTGAACCACTCCAATCACGCTCACTGTGCTTCCTTCTTTTATATACCTATCAGAAAGACGAAATACGCGTCTTAATTAGCATCTCCTACCGCCTAGCCACACATTCGCAGGATACAGCATATAGACAATTCAGCAAATGGTACAAATACATTTAGTTAACTGTTCTGCAACTGTTGCCAGAAATTAAAGAAATATGAACAAATATGATGTAATGGCAGTGCACTAGCAGGAACAAATAGAGAAAGAAAAACGCTTACCCTTCCTTCAGTCGCATTATACGATCATCACTTGAAAGATTTCTTTCTCTCAACCACCTGATAAATTCTGGAGATAACTCACTATTCAAAGGATCCACATCAACAACTACTGACTCGTCTACATAAGGAGTCACCTTTGCACCATAGCCAGTCTTAACCAATGCTCTTAACCCCGACTGGAAATCAGAGATATAAAAGTCGACCACATGCCTCTGCAAAACAGTATGGACAGAATTCAAGTCAGCAAAGTAAAATCTCAAAAATGTTTATCAACAATTCATACATCATTCAAACAATGAGATATCTTTAACCCGAGGTCCTAAAGACTGAATCCAGCATCATCATGAGAACCTCAACGTTGAATTAGGAGCCAGCAGATCATCCCTTTCAACACGTAACAATTACAGGTATTTGAGGAACCTAAACAGGCTAACAAGATTAGGGAATCTGTCTAGCGACTCACTTCTGAAGACCTGAGGCCCCATGTAAAACGGCGGTGAGTAGGATTAGCAGCTTTTGAATCCCATCCTCGATACTCATATAAACTTGTGGAAGTATAGACACACCTAGGAACTTTTTGGAAGGATGACTCAAGAGGCACGTTTCCACATGTCACCACCTTCATGAAAATAGAGTGTTATGATACTTAATTAGTTCCAACAGATGTCAATCAACAACAGGAAAAGAAATTGTTGAACAGAAGAATCTCAATGTTCATATGTTAAAATATCAATTCAGACTAAATAGAAATAATAGTTTTATTTCATAAATAGACAAACAAATATCGGAGTTCAATCCTAGCAACTTCACATAAGATAAGAGTTTCACCTAATCCAATATTTTTTCAAGAATTAGAGCCGATCACAGAACAGGCCATTGCAGAGCTGATAAGAAATGATGAAGGCAATCAATTCTCTACTGGGTAGATAGATATAGAAGATTAGAAAGGAACACACATGAAAGACAATTCTGGCAACAACTTAAGAATGCCCATGACTTGTCTAATGACGGATACTTGGAGAATCCCTGCTATAACAAATTACTGGGTGCAAAAAGTGATGGACCTAAAAAAAAAAAAACTCCACGATCACAAGGAAAGCTCAGATGGGGGTTCACTGGCAAAGCTTGTATTCCAGGTAGATGCAGGCAACAAACTAGTATAGCTAACGAGAAGCTAACGAAGCAAAGCTGCTAAAGAAAAGCTAGTTTCGGTTATGGATACGGGAATGGTGCAACTACATCAAACTTCTACTCCACGCATCAGATCCTAAGGATGATATTCTATTCATTTGCATATAAACAGCATGCATGAGTGAGAAGGGTGCACTCTGCCATGCTGTTTTCTGATATGATCCATTCCTACGATTTCCTTCATGTAAATGTGAACTTGAGCATCACCAATAATATATCAATCTTCCATTTAACAGCAAATAGTTGAATACAAAGTCAACCACAGAAAAGGAAAAAGTTCCTTGATTCTAAGCTCTTATCTTTCTATTCCAAACTTCGCAGCATCAAATGAATTATTAGTAGGGAAGACAATTGGTTCAACGGTTACATCAGTGCCAACATTAAGCAATCCATCTACTGTAACATGAAGTCGAACCTTTACATTTAATGATATTCTAGAGAAAAGTGATGCTTACTTCAATTGATACCTACGATTTCGTTTCCCGCCACTGTCCCTGGTATTTGGAATTCATAAAAAGGCAACAACAACTCAATAATCCTCAATACAAAAGCCATTCAACAATTTAACTAGCATGTTCCACATATCATTACTCGTAAAGGATACCCAACCCCAACCCCAACATCATGATCCCACCGGCATACCACCGAATTGCACCAGTGACCAGCTTTCACCCATGTCCTCGCTAATAATCTTCAGGACTTAGATACTCTGCCATAGTCGACAACTCACCATAACAATATCAGCCACTGAAACCACAGCAGCTGCATGTGAGCAACCCATATGCAAATACTTAATAAGCTTTTTCCAGAACAGGAAAAGAAAACAACTAACAAAAGTGCTGCCAACACCATCACACAGCGGCCATGTGCTACTTCTCGTCTACTACAAACCAACTAAGCCATCTATAAATCATTACCAATGAAACCCATCTATACTCCCCAGGGTGTAGTTCTCGTAACTTCAACAGACCACTGCTATTGCGGCCATCATGTCCCTCAAAAAGGAAAGAAATGGCAAAATCTAGTTGCATCAGAGTAACAACCACTTTGATTAAAATATGAAGAGAGAGTATTTGAAAAGGTGAAAAAGGTGAAGTTACCTTTTGAAGAAAACATATAAAGTGTTGTCTCTCAATAGAAATTCTTACCTATTTTGGGTGTAGCACCATAGAGGTAATTAAACTGGAGAAGAGGTAGCCTAGTGTAATGGACCCACCACCTCCAAATCACCAAGGGGACAAAGTGGGAAAGGACCACGGTTGACTCCTAAGAGAGGAAGGGTCTGGATGGATGGTGTTACCATATCAAAAAGAAAATTAAGTAAACTGGACTAGTTGAGGAATTCTAATGGAAACTACGTAATTACATTTCAAGATAATTCAGATTGAGACTGGGAATATGTAAGTGGTAGAAATGAATTTGCAACTTGCAGGATAAATATGAGTAAGAGTTCAGGAAAGAACTTTAAGTGCCCAAACGAAAAAAAAAAAAAAAAATTAAATAAGGTAACTTAATATGATAGCACAACTACAACCACTGGGAACTACAACAACAGCTACCACTACACCTCAAAGTTCCAAACAAGTTGGGGATGGCTAGATAAACCCTCACTAAAAATCATGATTCTTCACTTAACCACATCTCAAGCGACCACAGGAACTACAATGTGGAGGAAATACTTCTTAAAGCCTACTACATGTTAAAGCCAAGTCTTAAAAGTAGACTTTTACCTACTAAATACTGATATGACAACGGTATACAAGGCCAAAAACAACTAGAATATTCAACAGACCACTAATATACACTTTATGCATTAAATCTTTTTTTTAAAGCAGAATGTACAAAACAACGGCAAGACTATAAAAAGGAAGGTGAAAAAGAGTGAACGACTCGGGCACTCTTGGGGCACGTATCTTTGGAATGAAGCCACAATTTACAAAAAATAGAATTCTTCAAATACATGATTGTAGTATGACATCAGATTACATTTATTACAACTTTTAGCATCCAGCAAACAATAACATCATTGTTAATCCAATAACTCATACAAGAAGAATAAATCATTTTTAACCCAAAGAAATAATAATCAAGATACCATCTTTAAAAAAAGAGTAAATCAAGAAGGGATGATAAAAAAAGATGGTAAATCAAGAAGGGCAGATAAACAGAAGTAGTAGAAGATAAGTCATACAAACTTGAGAAGAAGAAAAGGACGACGACAAAAAGAACCCTTGACTAAGCAATCGTAGAAGGAGTCTTAGTACTCAGCTAACAAATGGCCCTATTTTTCCTTTCTTCATAAAAAATTAAAAAATAAAAAATAAAGAATAATCTATTGAAGTTACACTCAACTAATCAAATCCGTCTTGCTTGGATCACATTGCACCGTATCATAAGAAACGTACGTTTCCTAGAAGCACATCGCTTGGCCCGTGAAACTTATCCCATCGCACCGCTTCATTGCTTTAAAAGTAACAAAACAATAATTTCTAATAGCACTGATTAAGCCATAAAAGTTACTACATAAACATTTACTCCCCCAACTTTAAGATGAGAGACGATTTATCTTCGTAGACTTTCGATAGGGACAAAACACCCCATTGTTCACGCATTTTTTGGATTGGTCGAGAATATTCTAATGAGGGTTGAATAAAAGGACAAAAGTCCTCATAATGAAGGGGAATTTATATTTGATGAAACAAAAGAAAATTGACTTGACAAACCACAACATCTATAAGATGAATAAAAGAGAAACAAAAAGCTGGTCGTCTAGTGGGAAATGTATTTCATGGAACTAAGACCAAAAAGAGAAAAATATTACTGTAAAATCAATTCTTTGTTTTTTCCCCACAATGTCCATTTTGTAATATAAATCAACTTGCTTCAATCTGTATGCAAAACAGAGAAATAGAGAGAAAGGTTGGCAATTGCTGTTCCTTTATTTCGCAACTCGATAGTCTGCTCCAATTACTTAAAGACGTTGCATTTGTGATTCTAAATGAAAGAGGGCCAAGGTTTTTCAATCTTTCTTTCTGTGTGCAACGACACAGAGGAGAAAAGCGAATGCAACTAGATGGTGTGTTTTAGTTTTGTTGGAAAATCCAATGCAAACATCGTGTTTATTTTCTCTCCCAGCTAATAATGATAAATAGAGATCATCTATAGAAGAGTTCAACTTTAAAATCAATTTACAAAAAACTAGGTGGATTTGTATTGCCATAAATAACCTATTCTGTCCATTAAATATCAGCTTTAATCATTTTACTTAATGACTCATTAAAATATCCCAAAACTTGACAGAAAATGCATAGCGTGGAAGTGAACTATACCTACCCATAGTTTATGAGTATCTTGTACCTCTCTCAAAATTTTCAGGGGGTGAAGTGAAGCTAACCTGAAATAAATGCAAGATCCTAATGTACAAAATTAAGATATGAACTAGGCTTATTTTTATAAAGCTATCGTCGTAGCTAAGAATAGACATATACGACAATTGAACTTCTCTAATTGGCATAATATAAGCTTTAAAGAGAACAACAACAACAACAACAACAACAACCCAGTGAAATCCCACAACGTGGGGTCTGGGGAGGGTAGAGTGTACGCAGACCTTACTCCTACCAAGGTAGGATGGCTGTTTCCGAGAGACCCTCGACTCAATAAAAACATAAAAAGAGGTCAGATACGGCTAAGAGATTCAAAGCGATATAAGCTTTAAAGAGAAACGAAACTAAAAGAACTCATTAATCAATGGCTCTAATTATGGTAAGAAGTAAGTTATCATCATATTATGGAGAAAATACATACCCCAGAAACCTTGACATACTGGCCATTTTTTGCTGTTCTTAGTTCAGAATCTGGATAACGGGTAATAAAACCAGTTACAGCACTTCCACCCCAGCAAGAGTTCCATACGAACAATGCAGCAACAATGCCAAATAGAACCACAACAACGATCAGCAGAATAGCATTGTGCACGGCTCCAAGAATAAATCCCCCGGCAAGAAAGCCCATCACAAATAACAAAATCATTGCCCACAGGATAGGTTTGGGGAAGCTCCTCTTGAAGGAATACACGTCATTTTGACTGAGAGTGGTCACAGCCTGGCTGTTAACAACAGGAGGGCCATGAAACTTGGCTGACCCCATTGAGTCCAATGGACCTGACACCTTTCTTGGGGCCCCAGAGGAATTCAGAGGCCCAGAAGAGATAGGACCAGAAGTAATAAGACCCGTTGCAGGGAGAACTGGTGCTTGAGGACCTGAGTGCTGGCGGCCAGTTGGTGTCACTCCTCCAGATTGAGGACCAGATGACTTTTTTATTGGCTCACCATGCTTGCTAAGGGGCCCAGAATTTGATTTCTTTGTAGAAACTGCACCAGGCACCCCTGAGGATGATATGGGTCCTGAGGTTGAGTAGCTAGTCCTAGCAGCAGCACCAGAATTGATAGGTCCTGAATGCGATGAGGCACCTGTATATAATCCAGTCCTCGAAGGTCCACTTGTTATGGGTCCAGACTTCCTCGACTTGGAGACATCCACGGGGATATCAAACATTTTCCCAAGCTCTCCTGACTTCTTAATGTCACCGCCAGTATAAGGCATGGGCGCGGAAGTCATTGTTGGTGTTCTTTCTTTTGGCTGCTCCGGCCGGCCTGACACGTAAAGGCCATTGCTGAGCTGGTGAGATGGGAATCTAGAACCCATCAAAGCCTTTTCCCAACTGTACAAGTCTGGCACAGGCACACTAAATTCAATGAGTTTAAATTTCCCTTCTGCATTTAGTACTCAGATTAAATACGCTCAACATCTTCTAAATTCACAGTAACTTCACACAAAAATTCGTGGAAACAAAATTAAGATGCTAAGCAGCACAAAAGCGTGTAATAGTTACAACGTGATGATAAGGGGCCGTTGATAAACAAATATGGTCATAGCTTTGCCATCCACATTGCAGGAAAAAGGACATCACAATTTGACAAAAATATAAAGAGATTTCCACAAGTAGGAAAAATAAGCAGGGAGTTGAAATGTAAGGATCAGGATATAACACCTAAAATTTTCTTTTTTGTGTGTGTCCTTATCTTTTTCCTTTTCCAGAAAAAGGTACACAGAATGCAAAATGGGAAGAAACTGCACAATTTGCAGGTAAAGTGGCTCTACAGTTACCACACCAAGCATCAATCACATGGGATATTGTAGCCTCTAAGGGAATATTGACAAAGATACTTGCATTAGACGACAAAATAATGCAAGATTGCTCTCCATAGTTGGACCTGAAAAAGGAAAAGGGGACAGGACAGGTAGAAGCAAAATAGAAAGCTAATTCAGCATGACATATGGATATGGAGTGAGGAACAGAGATAAGTTAGAGATGGAAAGAGAGAGAGAAAAGGTTAGTGATTTGGGTAGAGCAAGAAAAGAAGCAAAAAGTTAAGGATGGGAGAAAAGAAAGAGCGTGAGTGTGTGTAGGTAGGAGGTTACATACATGGATACCCTGAGAAAGAAAGAGAGTTGCAGAGTGGCAGGGCGTACTAGTAGCTGCTAAACGATCCCATCACTTTCTTTCTTTGCTCTCAGCCGCAACCCTTTTGTCTCCTCTCGTCGGCAGTGGCGCACACAAAAATCAAAATCACACCTTCCTTCTCTCTTTTACCTCAATACACAATACTAGTAGGAGTAGGAGTAGGAGTAGTAAATTTAATCATTTCATTTGAGAAACACATACTTATGGTACACCTAAAGTAAGTGCGAGTGCGTAACACCGACGGGATTACTGACACCTACTATCAGCAACATTGACCCTAACCTTCTTCCCCATTTCAACTTTTACCCCTTTTTTATGTATAAAATTCAAACATATAAGCTTTAATTACAAAAGTAAATTCACTAATAGACTGGGCAAGACAATTTGTTGATCCGTGTTTCTATGTATGAGCAATCAATTTATTGAGGCGAATCATCAAACCCAAATACAACACTAACTCCAACTACTTTAAGTTTAACAAGCATTAATGTAATAATCTAGTAGCTTCAGTTGATTTAAAAAATAAAAAATAAAACAAGTTTAACAAGCATTAATGTAAATTTATATTTAAAATAAATTCAAATGACACAAAGCATAGAAAATATGATAAACATCACTAACATTTGTTCTAGCGACAACGTTATTTTGATTTTTTTTACATGATGTAGAAGACAAATATACATCATGAATTTAATAATAAAATTAATAAATAAAATTATGTATTGCCATTTAAATTTGAGTGTGATTAACGTGACCCGTGAATGATTGCAAAGGACCAGAAACTTTAAGTCCAGAGGTGTCAGTAAAAACCAGCATTAGAATATTCCTTGTCGTATAAAAAAAAATTCGTGAGCTAAAAGTTTGTCTTAGCATCTTAATGGTGACGTTCGCAAACTAGCCGTGACTGAATTACCAAAAATAAAATACATTAAAAAGAAAATGAAAGAGAGAAAACTATGAACAAACGGACAAATACAACTAATCAACAACCAAGCAAAAATATATATTTCAGAAACACAAACACAAATACACAATATATTAGTTTGAGGTTCAATTGGAATGTGACATTCCAAATTAGGTAATTTAACTATCAAAACAGATGAGTAAAACACTAATTATTTTGACATGATATTAAATAGCCCAAATTTAATTTCACTTAAATATCTCATCAGGTTCGATGTACATCAACATACTCACAATATAGTATTCAACATTTTTTCAATTCGTTTGAAGAATATATTGAGTAAATTTAAAAATATGATCAGTTTACTAGACACATGAAAAATATTGAAATTCAATTATAATCATTTGGTTATGTTTCCACGCAAAGTGTGTGTAATCATCATCATTCCTATTTCTTTCTTGTTTTTGCTCAAATAGAAGAAGTTGAAATCCTTTTAAGATATTTGCCTCATTTTAACTTCTACTCCCTAAATAAAAGGAACTATCTTGCTGTGTCCCTCCATGCTCACTTAGCATACGCGAACATTTGGGGTGGTAAAATAAGTTCAAATAAATTTAATCCTATTTGGTTGGACATATTTTTATTTTTATTTTGGTGGGTTAATTGAGCACAACCCAAGCTAACTCCTTTGAGATTTGGGCTGAACATATAGTCTAAATTGATCCATTTGAAAAATTGGCAAGAAACATTTTAAAAAATATATTTGTGCAGTGTATTAAATATAGTTATAATAAGAAGAATAAAAGTATAAGTTTGAAATTAAACAACTTATAAGTAAACAAATAAAGTAATCAAAACTTTTTAAAAGTTGGCAGGTTGAATTATGACCCATTGCTTAGTCCATTTTGACCCAACTCATTTCTGGCTAATTAAACTTTGAACATAAGTTTTTGCGGGAATTATCCTTCAAACGCACTGATCTTTAATATTTGGCCCCATATTTGAGGTCTTTAATTTTTATCCCTGTTGTTCATTTAATGAAAACATTCAGCCCCGCTTCACTCAGCGTAAGCTTTGTAAATTTATCTTTGGAAACCGAAATTTTGCTTCTCTCAGCATAAGTTCTGTAGGAATTAAGATATACGGCATAAATTGTGTAGTGTTCTCAGAATTTGTTGTAGCGTTCAAGAATTGGAATTATGTGGGGCATATGTTCTTTATCATTTTTTTGTGCCTTATTCATTTGCATTCCGGTTTTTGTGGAGTTTGATGTACTTTTTAGACATTTTTATGTTGAGTTCCCAAAGATTTGTCGTGTCTGTCATAACTTATGAGAACAGAATATAAACTTATGCTGAGCAAAATCTACACTTGCGTAGGGAAAAAAATGATGAAGGACAAAAATTAAAAATCACAAATTAAAGACCCCCCTGAAATAGGGGCATTTGCACGAATGACCATCTGGACAGGGTTAGGCATTATTGTTTCACCTCTTCTTAACCATTTTTTTGCGCGGATTGCCCTTCTTTTGGGGTGATCTTTAAATTTTGCCCCTCATATTTGTGGTCTTTAAATTATGCCCCTCATATTGCTGGTCTTTAATTTTTACTCTTCGCATTGCAACTCTGAGCGTTCACGCAGAAATCATGAGGTTCTGAGTTCGAACCCCCGCTCAAGCATAAATTAAAAAAAAAAAATGCAAGGCAAGGTTTGGATCGCGTGTATGCCGGACCCGACATATATTTGTTAAGGAATTAACAAAGTTATGTCGACCCGGCATACTTATGTCAAGTCTGCCCATAAGGCATGAGTATGCCGGATCCAGCATAAATTTGATAATTTCTTAACAAGTTCATGCCGATGGGGGCATACTTTTAATGGGCAAACTTTTATGCCAAACCCGGCATAAACTTGTGAAGGAATTACCAAAGTTATGCCAGACCCGGTATACTTATGCCAAGTCTGCCCATAAGGCATAAGTATGCTGGGTCCGGCATAAGTTTGGTAATCCTTAACAAGTTTATGCCGGTGGGGGCATACTTTTAATGGGTAAACTTTTATGCCGGACCCGACATAAACTTGTGAAGGAATTACCAAAGTTATGCCGGACCCGACATACTTATGCCAAGTCTGCCTAGAAGGCATAAGTATGCCGGGTCCGGCATAACTTTGGTAATTCCTTCACAAGTGTATGCCGGTGGGGGCATAGCGAATTTAAACTCTGCCTTGCGAATTTTTTTTAAAATTTTGACTGTGTGGGGGTTCGAACCTGGAACCATGAGATTTAGCCGAAGGACAAAATTTAAAGATTTCAAATATGAGGGGCCATTCGCAGAATTGTCCCTTCTTAACCCGCCCAGTTCCAGCCCAATAATCCATTTGGCACCCCTATCTCACATCTATTATTTGCACCCAAGGTCTCAGCGCATGCACAAAATTTGATATTCACTTGACTCCGTAGATTTTATCTTTATTTATAACAATATTAGTTTAATTTTTCAAGCAGACAGATCGCAATCGAATAGTTGATGAAGTGGGTAATTTTATCATTAATCAAGTTGACAGTTTCGAAGAACTTGGGGTCCTTCCATGGAAAATTCGACCACCAGTTGTACACCAAGAGATAATCCTAAAGACATAGGAGCAGCCACGAAGATTGTCACACTTAACGTACTTTTCATGTCTAGCTTTTCATTGGCAAAACTAGTACGTCTGTATTTAACTGCCTCCATACTACAACAATGAAGCCTGGCCATGATTTTATAGTGACAGATATAGCCAGGTCTCCCATACTTAGCCGGAGGCATGTGTTCCCAGAATTTGCCAGTACGCACCAGAAATTATTTTCAATAGTACTGTAGGCAAGGTAACAACATAATGAGACAGTGAGACTCAATAGACAACATGCTGTAGATACCGAGACACAGTAAAAATCTTTACATCAAGTCCTTAAACGGGTGAAACACAATCCAAAAACCATTTTTGCCTATTCCAGGCATGACAATACCAAGTATAAACGTTAGGAACTTGCGGCATAGCAAATTTTATTTTCATCAGTCTAAATGAACCACATTTTGCACACATTGATACATTAGGAAAAGGAAACAGAAAGTAACCAACAAACACCAATGCTAGTCCTTCCCTGAACCATCCAACTCTGACTCCCAAGAAATCTGTCAAGAAAGGTAGATGGATGAGCTTTAACATACAACTCCGCTTGACAAGAATATAGAACACTATTCTAAAACACATGCAATCAATGGGTGTACTACAGAAATATCAGGACTTGCATATTGTTTTCTCATTCAACTAGACTTTTTTTAAAACTTCCATTGTTTTCTCATTCAACAAGACTTTTATTAAAACTTCCATAAGAACATTGCAATAATAATTCAGCTTCTGAGGAGAAGCCATACATGATTAGCCAACGTCTACAAGATTGAAATTTACTTAAAAGGACGAGCTTAAGATATATAATATATATATATATATATATATACAACAACAACAACAACAACAGCCCAGTGAAATCCCACATCTTGGGGTCTGGGGAGGGTATAATGTACGCAGACCTTACTCCTACCAAGGTAGGATGGCTGTTTCCGAGAGACCCTCGGCTCAATAGAAGCATAAAAAGGGGGTCAGATAAGGTTAAAAGATTTAAAACGATATTGCAATGAAATAATGCAAGCGACACAGTAAAACAGGATAATCAAGGAATTCAAAGCGATATGGAAATGCAAATCACGAAAGCGGCACAGATAAAATAGAGTAATCAAAGTACAGAAAGTAGCAAATAATAACATAAATCAAAGCACAAGAAATTATAATGCGCTAATGCGCCTACTAATAAGGAAAGATAACGAGACTTATATACTAGCCTTCTACCCTAATGTGGGTCCTCCACACCTTCCTATCTAAGGTCATGTCCTCGGTAAGCTGTAACTGCGTCATGTCCTGTCTAATCACCTCTCCCCAATATTTCTTTGGCCTACCCCTACCTCTTCTGAAACCATCCATGGCTAACCTCTCACACCTCCGCACTGGGGCATCTATGTCTCTCCTCTTCACATGCCCAAACCATCTCAGTCGCATTTCCCGCATCTTGTCTTCCACCGAGGCCACTCCCACCTTATCCCGAATAGCCTCATTTCTAATCCTGTCGCTCCTAGTGTGCCCACACATCCATCTCAACATTCTCATCTCGGCAACTTTCATCTTTTGAACGTGAGAGATCTTAACTGGCCAACACTCCGCCCCATACAACATAGCCGGTCTAACCACCACTCTGTAGAACTTGCCCTTCAGTTGTGGTGGCACCTTCTTGTCACATAGCACTCCTGAAGCTAGCCTCCATTTCATCCACCCTACCCCAATACGATGTGTGACATCATCGTCAATCTCCCCGCTACCTTGCATGATAGACCCAAGATACTTGAAACTACTTTTCTTTTGGATGGCCTGAGCACCAAGCCTAACTTCCACGCCAACCTCCTGGGGTGTCTCACTGAACTTACACTCTAAGTACTCTGTCTTGGTCCTACTCAGCTTAAATCCTTTAGACTCCAAGGTATGTCTCCAATCCTCCAGCTTAGCGTTAACTCCGCTACGAGTCTCATATATATATATATATATATATATATATATATATTACTATAATTACTAAATAAATAAAACCCGAGAGATATAACTAATTTCTCAATGCACTTAAATCAATGCATCAACACCAACGTCAAAATACTCCTCCCTAAGCAGTTGTGTAAATTTCTTACATCAGTGTCTACTCAAGTTAAAGATAACATAACACAAACAACTGAGAGTATGAATTTAGCTACGAGTGGATTAATTCGTAAAGTTTAAAGTGGCTGCTACAGCTGGAAAGTGATGTACAAGGCTTGCAATAAATGCTGCCCAAGAAACTCAAACTTAGATGTTGTAAAGCACTAGTTCCTACATTGTGTTGTGGCCAGATTTTTTTTTTTTTTTGGGGGGGTATAAAGTAATACTTTTATAACATGTTTGGGCACAAAAATACCCGTAGACAAGAAGCATATCAAAAAGTAGAAAACCAACCGACAAATATGGAAACTAAGGGTGTGGGCCGTGTGGCTTAGTGGTCAATGAAGTGGGGGAGAACCATGAGGTCTCAAGTTCGAAGTGGAGACAAAAAACACTAGGTGATTTCTTCTCATCAGTCTAGGCCTTGATGGGTAGAACTACCCGGTACCTATGTTGATGGGAGGTATTAATCTCGTTGCGGGCAAATTGGCCCCAACACCACCAAAAAAAAAACAAAGACTCCAAACGAAACCTCATGGATGCACCAAAAAGAAATAAGGGAAAGAGGTTATTCCTGAAGTCAATTGTATTTAAAAAAAACATCTCAACACTTTCGAAAGCTCTCCTATTTCTTTCCCTCCAAACGACCCATATAAGTGCTAGTGGAACAACTTTCCAAGTCATGCAACTTCCCTTTCACCAACCACAAGTTCAACTTCCCTTTACCTGAACACTAAATCTTTAGCATCACCCAAGTTAGATCAAACCAGCAAAGGATTCCCCACCATAACCTCGAGGCTATCCGACAATGAAGGAGGAGATAGACAACATTTTCATCCAAACCCTTCCACATAAAGAACCAATTGATGTATGTGACCTTCCTCTTCCATAGATAATCGAGTTGCAATATCTCCCCTCTTGTTGCTCACCAAGGGAAGAAAAACACCTTTCTTTTGTATAGCCACCTCTCTTGTGTTGTCGCCAGAAATATAAGGAGTATGTTTCTCTATATCTTTTGCATACAACGGGCAATGTAGCATAGTCATAGAGAAGCTTTTGTAAATGGGATACCATGGAACGTGGAGAAAGAAAAGAAAGAGATGGCAAGCAGTACCTTATTGCATTTTTTGGACACTCTTGAAGGAAATGAATACCATATGCTCTGCGAAACTTCAGCTTCAATCCCAGTACTAAAAATTAGATATCTGTTAAATCTTTTTTCTTTTGGTGTAATCATAGGAATGAAAACGACTTTGTTAGACCTGCTGTCACTAGGGTCTATAACCGTAGGAAAAAGGGTGAAAATAAGGCTTAATTGTAAATGTTTTATTAATTAATTATTATATGTATGTATTTCCAGTAGTTACCTAGCAGTTTAGGCAGTTATTATGTGTTATATTGTACTAAGAAGAAGGAAAGATAGTTTCTTCTGTAGGATTTTCTCTGGCAGATTTGGAGGTTAAGGTTCCTCAAAATACCTTGGTTGTTAGATGTAATGAAGTTCTTTCTCTATTTGTAAAACTTGTTCTATTTGTTGGCAGTAAATAATAGTTGAAGTGTTGCTCTTATTTCTGTGTTGTGTTTGGAAGTCTACAGATTAAGGTTAGCAAAGTTTATGGGTTCCTAACAATTTGGTATCAGAGCCTTCATGGTGTCAACCAGAATGGAGGGGAGGATTGAAGGATAAGGGCAGACAATGGACGAAGTACAAAAGGAGATTGGTTCAGTACGTGATTACCTGGGGCAGTTACGAGATTGGATGCAAAGAAAGGATGAACATAACGCTGAAATTCTTCAACATATGCAGGGAAAATCAGCAGTTCAGGCAGATGATGCAGATGTGATGGTAGAGAACAGCAACAATCACAGAGGTGATGGATTCCGAGAAGAAGTTCAGCCACATTTTCGTGATGAAACACGTCCTAGAAGATTGGCACTTCCTTTATTCTCTGGTGATAATCCATAAGGGTGGCTTAACAGAGCATAACGTTATTTTCATTTTAATGGCATTGATGACAAGAATAAATTGGAGGCTGCTGCTGTTTGCCTTGAAGGTAAAGCCCGAAATTGGTTCCAGTGGTGGGAGACAAGAGCGCCGATTGTCACATGGGATGTGTTTCGAGTAGCGATACTCCAACGCTTTACACCGTCACAGTCAGGGAACTTATATGAGGTTTTGATAGGATTGAAGCAAACTGGAAGCGTGGCACAATACCAAGAAGATTTCGAATTACTTTCAGCACCTTTGAAAGATGTCGATGATGCAGTTTGGATGGGAATTTTTATAAGTGGTTTGAGAGAGGAGATCAACGCAGATTTGCGTCTTAGCAAGCTGGGAAATCTAACCCAGATTATAGACCAAAGCCAGCGTATTGAAGAGAGGAATTGGGCTCTCAGCCAAGCCCACTTGCCAAGACATATGCGTATGGCGCTTTCTAGGGGTTCAATGCAGTTTCCAGTGACCGACGATAGCCGAACAGGAAGTTTTACAAGTCCCCCTGTATGAGTAGCCACAACACCTTATCATTCTGCCCGCCCAACAGTTACAGCAGTACTACGGCATTTTCAAAAGCCAAAACGAGGAGAAATAGTGCAGTTTCTAGGGATTCAATGCAGTTTCCAGTGACCGATAATAGCCGAACAGGAAGTTTTACAAGCCCCCCTGTACGAGTAGCCACAACACCTTATCATTCTGCCCGCCCAACAGTTACAGCAGTACCACGGCATTTTCAAGAGCAAAAGTGAGGAGAAATAGTGCAGTCAGGACCTGAAACTTCTGCAAGGCGTGGAGGAGCATACAAAACGCTATCCGATGCAGAGTATCAGGATAAATTAAGAAAAGGACTTTGTTTTCGCTGCGATGAAAAATATGGCCCCAATCACCGGTGCAATTCAAAAAAATTAAATCTGCTTATTGTAGCAGCAGAGGACGGAGAAGACAGAGGCACAGAAGAATATTCAGAGGAATTAATAAACGCAAGGATGGACCAATTAGATGTTCAAGGACAACCGGAGTCACAAAAATTAATGGAGTTGTCTTTGTACTCTATTGCAGGATTTACCACAAAAAAGTCCTTGAAAGTATGGGGAACAATACTAGCGAAGAAGGTTATTGTGTTGATTGATAGCAATGCATCAACGAACTTTATCTCTCGTGCAGTGGCCGAAGCATCAGGGTTAAAACAAACAGAAACTAAGCCGTTTTTGGTGGAAGTGGGTAATGGACAGCAAGTGAAGAGTAGGGGAAGCTGCAAAGGAGTAGAATTGTGGATTTATAACGTGCGGATAACACAGGATTACTTCCTTTTTAATTTGGGCAGTGCTGATGTACTGTTGGGATTAGAGTGGCTGGAGACTTTGGGGGATATACAAGCTAATTTCAAAACGTTGACGCTGAAATTTGAAATAGAGGGGCAAACACGAGTTGTTCAAGGAGACCCCTCATGGTCCAAATCAGTGGCTTCACTCAAAACTCTGTTTAAAGCCTTACAAAAAGATGGAGAAGGGTATTATGTTGATTTAAATGAGTTAACAGCAAGGGAAGAACAAGAGAATTTCGATTTGCAGCAATTACTGGACGAATTTGGAACTTTATTTGAGGAACTGAAAAGGCTGCCACCTAGTAGAAGTCATGATCATGCTATCCGATTTAAACAAGGATCTAATCCACCCAATATTCGTCCATATCGTTACCCTCATTACCAGAAAAATGAGATTGAGCGAATTGTACGAGAAATGCTGGTAGCTGGTATCATCCAACTAAGTACAAGTCCATTCGCAAAAAGGATGGCAATTGGAGATTTTGTGTGGACTATCGGGCCCTTAACAAGATTACCGTTCCTGATAAATTCCCAATTCCAGCAATCGATGAGTTACTGGATGAGCTTGGGGGTGCCACAATATTTTCGAAGTTGGATCTAAGATCGGGGTACCATCAAATCCAGGTTTGCCAGGAGGATGTAGCAAAGACAGCTTTTCGTGCCCATGAAAGCCACTATGAATTTTTGGTCATGCCATTTGGGTTGTCTAACGCTCCATCTACTTTTCAAGCCTTGATGAATGAGATATTTCGGCCTTACTTACGTAAGTTTGTATTGGTCTTTTTGGATGACATATTGGTTTACAGTGCAAATTTTTCCACTCATTTGGACCATTTGCGGGAGGTGCTGAAAATTTTACAACTTCATAACTTGGTTGTCAATCGAAAGAAATGTCATTTTGGACAACCAACAACTGGAGTATCTAGGACATATTATCTCCGCAGGTGGAGTCTCAACAGATCCTGCCAAAATAACAAGCATGGTTAATTGGCCAAGTCCCAAAGATGTTAAAGGTTTGCGGGGAGTTTTGGGACTCACCGGTTACTATAGACTATGGGAAAATAGACAGGCCGCTCACACAATTGTTAAAGAAAGATGCTTTTTGTTGGAATAAAGAAGCCCAGATACCTCTCTTAAGAAGGCTATGGTCACTTTGCCGGTTTTGGCACTACCGGATTTTAACAAGGTGTTCGTCGTTGATACAGATGCTGCAGGATTAGGGATTGGTGCTGTCCTAATGCAAGAAGAACATCCCATTGCTTTTCTTAGCCAAGGACTTTCTATTCGAGCTCAATCTAAAATCTGTTTACGAGAGGTAGTTAATGGCTATTGTTTTTGGTGTACAAAAGTGGCGTCAGTACCTGATGGGTCGATATTTCATTATACGAACAAATCAACGAAATCTCCAATTTCTCATGGACCAACATGCTATGGCGGAGGAACAACAAAAATGGGTCCTCAAGTTGATGGGTTTTGATTTTGAGGTTCAATATCGCCCAAGTTGTGAAAATAAGGCCACTGACGCCTTGTCGCGCCAATTTCATTTCATGGCTTTTTCTGTTTTACACAGTAGTACCTTAGATGATCTTTCCACAGAAATTCAACAAGACGATCAACTCCGTCAATTGACACAAGATTTGCTTCAAGACCCGGCTTCACGACCGAATTATGTTCTAAGAAATGGCTGCCTATTTTTCAAAAGTAGGCTGGTGATTCACCGATCGTCATTACACATTCCTACGCTTCTTAGGGAATTTCATTCCTCACCTACAGGTGGTCACTCAGGCTTTTTCCGGACATACAAGCGCATTTCACAAGTGTTGTATTGGAATGGAACAAAAGGGATGTATAGAACTTTGTGGCTAGTTGTGAAGTTTGCAAGCAGAACAAGTATGAAGAACTTAGTCCTGCTGGTTTGCTACAACCATTACCTATTCCTACTCAAGTTTGGGACGATATTGCTATGGATTTCATCAGCGGATTACCAAAAGCAATGGGACATGATACTATACTTGTTGTGGTGGACAGTTTCACTAAATATAGCCATTTTCTTCTCTTATCTCATCCATATACAACAAAGAGTGTTGCTGAACTATTTGTTCATGAGGTCATACGTTTGCATGGTTTTCCCAAGTCTATTGTTTCAGACCGAGGTCGGGTTTTTGTCAGCCAATTTCGGCAAGAATTATTCAAGTTGTCCGGTACTAGCCTCAATTGAGCTCAGGTTATCACCCTCAAACAGATGGTCAAACTGAGGTTGTCAACCGCTCTGTGGAGGCTTACGTTGTTTTGCAGGGGCACGTCCAAAACAATGGCCAAGATGGATTCCTTGGGCTGAATTTTGGTTCAATACCACTTAACATGGTTCCACCAAGATGACCCCTTTTAAAGCTTTATATGTGCGAGATCCTCCCTCTTTGCTATGGTTCAATGATGAAATTTCTGCTATTGAAGAGGACAACCAGAAACTTGCCGCTCGCAACACTATTTTACATGAACTCAAAGCTAATCTGACCCATGCCCAAGCTCAAATCAAAGCTTATGTGGATGCTAAGCGTCGTGAAGTTGTGTTTCAGCCTGGTGATTTGGTTTATCTTCGCATTCAACCTTTCAAGTTGCGCTCACTTGCTGAAAAGGTTAATCAGAAGCTAAGTCCTCGTTATTATGGGCCACATACTGTCTTGAATAAAATTGGTGAAGTTGCTTATCGCCTCGATTTACCCCCTCATTCACGGGTGCATCCCGTATTTCATGTTTCTTGACTAAAGCGTGATGTGAAGGATTCTGCTCCAGTTCAGCAGCTACCTCCTTTCTTATCCGAAGAACTTGAAATGCAAGCGCAACCTGAAGGTGTAGTAGACAGTTGGACACTCTTGAATGGCTCCCAAGAGGTTTTGATTAAGTGGAAGGACTTACCAGACTTTGAGAACACTTGGGAATCCTATGAAGTCATTGATGCACAGTTTCCTCATTTTCACCGTAAGGACAAGGTGAAACTCGTTGGGGTGGGTATTGTTAGACCTGCTGTCACTAGGGTCTATAACCGTAGGAAAAACGGTGAAAATAAGACTTAATTGTAAACGTTTTATTAATTAATTATTATATGTATGTATTTCTAGCAGTTACCTAGCAGTTTAGGCACTTATTATATGTTATATTGTACTAAGAAGAAGGAAAGATAGTCAGTTTTTTCTGTAGGATTTTCTTTGGCAGATTTAGAGGTTCAGGTTCCTCAAAATACCTTGGTTGTTAGATGTAATTAAGTTCTTTCTCTATTTGTAAAACTTATTCTATTTGTTGGCAGTAAATAATAGTTGAAGTGTTGCTCTTATTTCTGTGTTGTGTTTGGAAGTCCACAAATTAAGGTTAGCAAGGTTTCTGGGTTCCTAACAGACTTAAATCATTTTTGGGGCTTCAATAACTCGCTGAATTTTGTTTGGCAGACACTTCATATTTCGGTAACTTGTGCATCACCCAAATGCTACTGAGAATAAAATACTCTATACTGAATTAAAAAAAAAAATAGTATAATTTGCAAGGATAAATAAGGGAAGTCATGTGTGAAGTGGCTTGCTTAATGCACGACCGATAGCGAGGTGATAATGGAGATAATATTGCAACTATCTTGCGTGAAATGCAGTTCATGAGAGCTAAAAACTTATTTAGCAAAGCACAACAATTTTATATATTTTATTTTTTTTTGATTAAGCACCGGGTGTCCGGGTCTCTTTGAGCCCCGACTAATCCCGGGGGTGCACAGGCCCTCGGCAAGGAGTTTCCCGCAAGTGCACCACGGGTAATTCAGGGTTTTACCCCAGTCCAATGGCCCTCAGAAATTGTTTGCACCCAGTGGGTTTCGAACTTGAGACCTACAACAATTTTATATATTGACAACTCAGTATGTACTCAAACAAGATAATCGGTTATCCTTTTCTTAGATTTTTCTCACACTGATTAGGATGCGACAAATAACAATGGGTGGTTGCAACTGAATATGTGCTTAGACAACCCAAGTGAAGATAAATCATCCATCAGGTCGTCGGCACATAATCTCCTCACCTTTAAGCAAAGAGTTAATAGCATCAATTTGAAGAACTTTTAGCCTGTTCTCTTCTCTCTATGATGAGATGAAGAATAAAACTCATCCCAACCAAGAGGGAAAGGCATGTGCAAGCACAGAGAACATAGTAATCATTAATTCCTCTACTCCTCACTACTACTGTTGCTTAAAGTCACATGATCGCTTTAAAACAAAAGCCTTTTTTTGTGTCCTGCACAATGGTAAACCACTGCAAAGACATGATGCACCTAAATAAGTACAATGTCATATGATTTCCCTAGAACAAAAAGGCTTTTCTCTGTGCCCTGGACAGCGGTTTTGATAAACCACCGTAAAAGCATGGCGCGCCTATATAAATACAATTTGCAGATGATACAAGTTACAATAAAGTAGATGAGGTAAGGGGGAAAATGCACTGAAAGGAAAAGATGGCACGTGTTAAACCAAATGAGTTGTGGAATTGGGGGAGAAGGTATGTGCATGCTAACAAAGACAAGATTTGATTACTAACATGGGAGGAAACGAAAATTAAATGAAAAAATTGTGATGTCTAAAAGTGACGCAAAGCAGGAATCAGTGTGATGTGAAGAATATGTTCCCCACAGGAGAAAGATTGCCAAAGGCCTTAGCTTCTAAATTCACCAGCTAATCCATTAATATTATAATTCAGGGAGCAAATAGTATAGCTAGTAAGCCAGACCTATCAAGCCAGAGAACTATGCAACAACAACAATATACCCAGTGTAGTCCCACAAGTGGGTTCTGGGGAGGGTGGAGAGTACGCAGAATCAAGCCAAAGAAGTATATATAACATAAATATCAGATGATTTCAATCAAAATTGTATTAAGGCGCTACTTCATCCGAAAACAGGAGAGATCCCCAAATGATAAATAGCTAAATTGACTAGAGGTAAGAAGATACCTAAGGAGGATCAGTGTTTGGCGTGTTGTTTGTGTTCAAGGTGGCGACGCTCTTCAGGAAGGGCAACGAGGTAGGAGAAAGCCATGCCTCCGAAGCAGACATGGTAGACTGGATCAACAGAACTGGTTTGGATGTATTTGGCATGGTAATTATCCAATCCCCTCTTCACAGCACTCTTCGCGTAACCAACAGACATCATCGGCTTCAGGTAACTCCCAACCTCCTTCACTCTCATGCCCTTTATCTCGTTGTAGAAGTTTCTCATCGCCATCCCTCCCCTGAGATTTTCGCTTAGATCTCAAGCCCTAACCCTAGAAATGAAGATTTCTGCTTTCCCTCCGTTTGGATCAAGTGTTGCCAGAAAACGATCAAAGTGGTCCTCGACGTAAGAGTGTATGGACTTATATATACCGCCTAATCGAAATGATCCTCGATACATTGAAAAACTGATCATTTTAGTTTGAGATAAAAGTGTCAAAAACACATCCCAACTATCACCGTTTTTTTTTAGTTTCATACCTAAACGTTGAGAAAATTACTTAAACTATCACTATCTAATTTACAAAACACACCTCAAATTATTCTTGAATGGCATGTGATCTACAATCACGATCTAGCTAGAGGGTCATGACAGGTACCCGGAGCTAGCATACCGAGCACCACCTGTCAGACTTATCCTCAAACACAACCTGAACATACACCATTTCCAACACAAGCCTTTCATGAAATGATCTCCAATTACTCCTCCAAAATAAACATGTATGTACAAGCCCACGAGGCTACAAAATGATACACAACATAGCCACTAAGAGATCACGTAACACCTACTACCCACACGTATGTATCTACGAGCCTCTACTAGAATACTGAAATCACAAGGACGGGACAGGACCCCGTCATACTCAAAATATGTACACAAAAGAATATACCAATAAACAGCAACTCCGGAGTAGTGGAGTGCTCTGGCAAATTTGCTGAATAAAGCTCCTAAGTGTCTGTGCCATCTCCCTGTCTACCTACGGGCATGAACGCAGAGTCCATAAAAAAAAGGACGTCAGTACGAATATTCATAACATATAATTCTTAAATCTGAACGGTGAAGTTTATGTTTATGTATGCTTAGGCACGAGGCCACATAATTGTGCGCTTATATATGGGCCCGAGGCCACAACTATATACGATTATATGGGCCCAAGGCCATAGTTATATATATAATTATATGGGCCCAAGGCCACGGTTACATACAATTAATTATATAGGCCCGAGGCCACAATTATGAACTCTTATAAACAGATTATTTCCCCATATTCAGTAGGGGGTACTTATGATTATGATTTGCACGTTCAGTTCAGTTATCCTTATGTTCCAACTTACAGTTACGGTTTCAGTTTCGTATTACTTAATGTATCCATATTATTAATTTGGGTGCCCATTCCCCAAGCACCCCACAACTATTTATTCTTTCAGTTGGTTTTACATACAAGTACAATTCAAATATACTTACGTCTCTTTTGCTCGGGCCCTGCATTTGACGATGCAGGCATTGATTTACAGGACGGCGGATCCGTTCGTTAGGACATCATCCTATCAGCTAGTTGGTGAGCCCCACTTACTTCAGGATGTTGTCTTTACTTCCAGTAGTCATGTCATGTTAGACATCCAGGTATGTTGGAGGCCGTATCCCAACAACAATTCAGTATTTCAGACTCGTGTCAGAGGTTTCATAGACTAGTCAGTATGTCATATTGGGTATTCAGTTATGATCAGCCTTATGGGCTACACTATCATGTTTTCAGACTATCTCAGTACTTATATTTTGAAACAGTATTTTCAGTATTATTATGATGTCACATGTTTTATTTAGACTATTCATGTTTGAACTTATATTCCGCATCAGTAAATGTCTTATGTTGATTTAGCAAATCATGTGGTTCGCTCGGTCACATGCAGTCAGACACCAAGTATCGTGTTACGTCCAGACTCAAGTTCAGGGCGTGACAGAAGATTTCAATCTTCTTTTCAAAAACCAACTCATCTTGATATTCTACAATATCAAGTGCATACGGGAAAACCCGCGAGTCGCCGAAATCCTATAGTATTCTTTCACCCTAACCAACAACTCCTCAACCCACGTACCCTTTTGGGTAAAGTATCTAGGATTTCTAAGCGCAATAATTTTGATGCTCTTAAAAGGAACCCCATGCCTTTTGTAAATAGATAGGATAGAGTTAATCCATTGTGCTCCAAAAAAGAGAGCAACAAGGGTTCTCTCCGTATCGCACTCCTAACATATCATGAAGACACTTATTGTCCAGTCCATTCGATGGCAAAAGCCCACAACCTTTTATGTATGGGTTGAGCCCAGTTATAGGTAGATAATCCAAAGTGGATGGTGATGCTTGAATGTAGGCCCAACACTTTCTCAAAGCTTTAACCCTAACCCTAAATGAGCAAGGCAGCATCCTCGTTTTTCTCTATATAAATAAACACATGGCGCTGCGATTTATTTGAATATATCTCTCATGGCCGAATTCATCGCCCAAACCCTAAATCAAGTCCATAGAAGACATCTATTCTCGTTTGTAAATGTTTAATTAAATGCTAGATTTGTGAATGATTACTAGTATTAGATTTTGGGGATGATGATCAAAGGAATTATACAGTTATCCCTGTCTGATTTATTCAGTGCTGAAAGTTTTCCTTTCATGTCTGACCCATCTCCATTGTTCCTATTTTCCCTTTTTGGGCCAAAGTGCGGCAAGTGTTTTTTTTTTCAGTGCTGAAATATTTTTTTGAAGCTAAGTTATTACATTTTGTAAAGTAACTTTTCGAATATATTGCCTATGATGACATCTATATAGCAACGAAGATGCTAGTCTTATGACTTAGCTTCAATGCTGATAAATTCCACTGACTAGGACGGTCTGAGGCTTACTACACATTGCATCTTATTGTATATTTCCAGTGATTGCTAAGTTTTTTTTTTGGGTCATAATCCATGCTTGTTGATAGAGGCAGATGATGTGTTTATCGGAGATGAATGCTCATAATTTGAGTATAAGGATCCTCATCTGAATAGATAGGAAGATCTGATGCTTCTTCTCTAATGCTATCTTGTACATCTAACATTTTAAATTTCTCTTGGCCTTTTGCCTTGATCCCTCAGCTTTCTTCATTTGTAATGGATGATGAGATAAGCAATTCACAGTTATCCCTGTCTGATACATTTTGATGAATGCTTGTGATCTGACATTACATTATGACAATCCTTTTCTGGTTTACTGTCTTTTCTTGCCAATATTTGTTTCTTCTATTCTTTGGTCATTTATAATCTCAATTGGGTAACACACCCCCTTGTTTTGATTTGGCCGAGAAAGCCAACTGGCCATCAGTATTTATTGGTTATGTGAAATAATCACAACCCATGGTTCATTATAATCTAGTTACAGATACTTGATTATTTATATTATAACCTAGTTATTAATTATTGCTGTAATCTGTAGTCAAGGCGTGCTTAATATTTTCAAAAACATTGTACTGTCATATTGTCTGTTACTTCTTCTGCTTGCAGTTTTTTTACAAAATGCGCCACATTTGATGCTGGGACCTGTACATACAAGTTTGTACAATAAGGTTTAATAGTTAAATATCTAATCTTTTTTGACAACTTTGAATTTGCTAAGCATTTTCTCGTATTGTTTTTTCTGGAGTTACATTTCAGTCTACACTTTTTTATTGAATCTCGTAAATATATTACTACGAGCTAGCCGCTTGGTCTATCACTTGGGAGTTTTGTACTATATGGTGTAATTGCACTTCTATATTCGCCCGTGCTGGTACAATATCATCTTCAGGGTGGGTTTTTTGGATACATTTTGATTTTGCTTTTCAAACTTTTGTGTAACTTACAAATATTATTGTCAAATCATCCCTATTTTTTGTTTTGATGGTTTACATATCTCTGAAAGTTACTGGATGCTAGCTTATTTTGAGGCAAAAAAACTCATAATAAAGGAGTTGCAATTTCTAAATTGATAACAACCAAGTAGGTTTATGCTATACAAAGATGCCAAATCCAATGAACTCTTGCTCCTCTGTACAGAGGTAGCCCGAGGGGAGTTGAGAAAAACAAAATTCTACTAACAAGTAACTAAGTCTGGAACCGCACTACTTATTCTCTTGGTGTTAAAATGACAAATCTCTCGATGGTGCAACATGATAAACAATGCTCAATGTATGATGTAAAATATACTCCGTTTGCAGTTCTATAGCCTGATGCTTTCCTTGTAAATAAATTGATAAGCCTGCATAAAAAATGAGTCAATTAAGAATTTAAGATCACCAAAGCCTATATAAATTTAGGCTGAGGACCAAATATTGACGCAGATGTTAAAAGCAAACATCCAAAATTCTACCAAGGGCAAGAAATATTTCAGGATAGAAACAAAATCAGTTAGGAAAAGCTCTCTCTCATTGCCTTTCAGAGCAGTTGAAGTTGTCACATCAGATACTTTGAACAATAGAAAAATATCAAAATAGTTCAAAAGATGTTGATATAACAAAGAAAATCAGCTTATAGCATTATATTGTTTTATTCTTATAGCTTGAAATATTATTTGAATATTTCTGTTTTATTATTAAAACTTGAACAAGAATTTTGGAGTGTCTAAAAATTGTGCCTAGGTAATGGGTTTTATAATTTATATATGGGTTAAGGGGTTTTATGTCTAAAAATGGGTTAATTTACTTTATTGGAAACAAGGACATAGTTTGATGACCTTGTCCAAAAAAATTCAAAAGTTACTTTAGTAGAATTTTTCTATAAGTTCAATGACCATTTAAGACTCTCTATAATACCGATAAAAGCGCTTCTCAAATAATTTTGCCAAACATAAACAAAACTACCAAAAGTAGTTTTTTTTTTTTTGAAACTGCAATAAATTACTTTTCAAAATAAACCAATTTTGGAAGTTTATATATATAAACTATAAAGAGGACCTGCACCCCCTCCAAAAAATCCCGTCTGGGTTAGGACACTCTTTCGGCTTCACTATCTTTTGAGTTTTGGCAGCACAACCATAACATGGCAGGAGTCGCACATATTCTCCCGCTTAAAATTAGTTATATATAGTGAGGGTGAGGTACTTGCTGCATATGTACAAAAACCAAAACTATTCAAATTGTTCCACAAACACAAGTAAAAGCCCAAAAAAGCAAGAAAATTACATAAAACAGAACTCAAAAAATGACGATGTCCAACTAAGTATATGTTTCTTTGTCGTGAATATGTTCTATGATGCATAATATATCAAATCTTGGAAAAACAATAACACCTGTCGTGCAATCTTAGAAAAATTTGCTAGCAATTATGATATGTCATCTGTTTTTGCATAAATATGTAGCGTTATGTTAGATATATTAGTCTCAAATTAAAAGTAGATAACTCTTAAACAGGCATGCTCTGTGGTGACAGATATATACATCTAAATGAACTATTTGTAACCGCAACACTCGTAATATTATCTCAACTGTACTCTAATTTATGAAATGCACACACCAAATCACTTGAAACTTCTAGGGAACTATAATTCTCTACTATATGATATGACTTAAATTACTTACACTTCACACTCTTCAAACAATCTGAACTCAAACATTGATACTCATAATTAAACAAGCTTTTCAGCATCGCTTCAGAATTTTTCTTTTTCAGATTAGCTTTCTAGTCCTTGTTCTTGATAAAACTGTGACGTCTAATTGCGGAAAGGGTGGAGGGGCATAATTTTATGCAACCAAACATGTCAATATGACCAAAATCTAATTTGTAATTTCAACATATAAATATTGGATGTCAGCTTGAGTACCAACCTAGGTCGCCATGATTCTCAATAGAGCCCCAGCATTCTTAGCTCTGTAACGTGGCTAGGATCAAGTTCAGGGACATCTTTAGTTAACCTTTCGCGATCTTCTACCACATATTCCTGTCAATACAACAATAGAAGTGTAAGCAAATTAAACATGTAGGAGTCCTTTGGTTTTGAAATATATGAAAAGCTTGATCTCCATATAAAATCCAATATCACTTATACAACATTTGCTTTCCCATATAAAATCTATACAACATTTAGTACCAGAAACCAAATGTTGTATCACGATTATATGAGCTATGCAGGATGCAGAGTTTGAAACCAGAAACCAAAGGATATATTACAAATTTCCATTTAACTTACACAAGAATCTATGTATATAGAATGAAGGATATGAATACATGTATAAGCAATACATGGATATGAGTATCTAACGACATAACAATCCATGTATCATTATCCATCACATTAATAATCCTGCATTATTATTCACCCCATCAATCCTTGCACTGTTATTCACCGTATAAATATTCCTGTCATCATAATTCTTGTATAACTAGGCCGTAAACCAAACCGCCCCTAATGTTTCTTGATAAATCGGGGGAGAACTCACATACATGAAAGGCTAGACTGCAGAGGCGGAACTAGAATTAACACAAACAAAATCCAGTGTGCATGAAAAGAAGTCTCTTATGAAAGGCGAGTATATTCCCAAGAAAAGGGCCTGATACTGCTCAAATTCAAATTTCATATATTTCAGATACCAGATCTTCGTCTCCTATCCTCTTTATGATTAAAGGTGAAAGGGACAGGGCACAAACAAAATATTGCCAAAGTCAATGCATGATCAGCATGTCTGTGTCTTAGCAGTAGATGCAACACCTTCGTGAGTTCTTTTTTGGCAAGGACGTGATAATGGCGTTCACTAATTCTCTGTCCACAAATTATTGCTATGAAGAAACCATAAAGCAAACCCACCAGTATGATTGCCAAAACTGCAATCAAAGAAGACATATTAATCGGTAAGTTAGTAAGGGGGGCAAGGCTCTCATTTTGAAGGCAAAAATAATGCACAGGAGCACATTTTCACATAATTTTGGTAATTTAACATTTCAAAGATACTTCATCAAAAAAAAATAAAAAAAAATTAACATCTCAAATGATAGCAGGTGGCCCAACAGTTCATGACTTCAGGTCAACAAAGTTATTAACAAAAGAGCAACCAGGCATCTCCTATCAAATTCACCACTGTAGAAGTGTCATCTCATTGATCAGTTCATGGTGAGCCCT
The DNA here is from genome assembly GCF_019175385.1 of Lycium barbarum. NCBI lineage: Eukaryota > Viridiplantae > Streptophyta > Magnoliopsida > Solanales > Solanaceae > Lycium > Lycium barbarum. Next base: position 148,901,716 of record NC_083339.1, read on the forward strand.
TTTTCTCTCCTCGAGGCAGGAATACGTTTTATATATCTTTATGTTGAATACGGAAAAGTAAGGCCAGCTTTCTTGAAAGCAAAACAAAGAAGTAAAACTAACAACTGAAAAGCTGCCAGTACCTTTTCCTTTCAACCCCTTTTAGGCTTTGGACATTGCAATTCCACCCTTATTCGCAAAAATTGAATTCTTGTTTTTTCCCGTCAGTGTTTGACTGTTTTCTTTCCAGAAATACATTTAATAGTATCTAAAGTAGTTTTGTCGGTTTATTTTCCTAAACACAAATCAAGGCACTTAACTTTTTCCAGAAAGAAGAGACCAAAATCGTAACAAATTCTCCCACAACCAAACAGTTTCTAAACCAAGCACCACCTAAGACGAATCTAAGAAGCTGTTTGATGGCACATAAATCTTCACATCAACAAGGACTAGAACTTTTGTAAAGCTCAATGATCAAAACTGCATATATTATTATGATAATTTTTGACAAAACGATGATGTAACAAAATGTGATTTGTAAACCCACAAGCATAGGATTAAATGGTTCACAAGTTCTAAAGAAGGTTAATCTAATGGATCAAATCAGTGATTACCTGCCATTGTATAAAAGCCATATGGATGCTCTCGGTAGCCAAACATTTCCCTTAGTTCATCTCCGTAGAATTTGTACACAAGTATACCTAAGAATGCTACAATCTGTGATAATTGTCCATTCAACAATCAGCAGGGACAGTTACTGGAAACAATTGATATGCATGGAAACAACTATATCATTATACAATATCAATAAGTTGCAATCGTACAGGCAAAAACTCCAAGAATTATATGTATCTCATTGGGCCCTAAGTTTAGCTATTCTCCCTGCGTTTTGTACATTCTATGCTCAATGCAGATTCACTGCCAAGCTGTTTGGCATAAGTGACTTTGTAAACTCTTTGACGCTATAATAGGAAAGACTAGAAGGAGTGCATGCCTGGTCCACGATAAAGATGAACAAATTGCATGACCCTTTTTCCCCAAACAAGATGTCTAACCTTGTGGAAGATCTCCAAAAAAGAAATCATAGTGGGTTCAGCCGAACCCCATACAAGGTCAACTTATTATTTTATTGATATATAGCAGATGATGAATCCCCTTGGCTTCTTCATGCGTCTACTTATTTATACTTTGAATTCCCATAGTGGATATCCTGGCTCTGCCACTGGATAAGGGGGCCTATATTTCTAACCAAACTTAGACAGCTCTGTAAAAATGAACTTCATAAGACTTGGAGGGCCAAGTGACCTAGTACTACACAACGTACTTACCTATTCAGCTATGCTTCATTTACATACATAGGGGAGGCTTGAAATATTGAACAGATGAGAGATACCAGAAAAAGGGGAAATAAATGAAGAAAGATTTAAAGGCCTTTAACCTTTTAAGCCTACTTATATTAAACAAACTCCACCTATGCAGCAAAACATATCCAATATCAAGCCTGGATAAAAAGAGGCCTACAATAGGTTGATAACCAACATAAAAATAGTCTAACTATAATGAATCTTATAAGTATGATGGATACAAAGGAATCATATAACTGATCCTAGCTAATCTGGATTGAAGCATAATCGAGTGATTGCTGGTGAAGAATCTTTAGAGTCTTGCACTCGTTATTTCTAAATGAAATGAATCCCCAGGCCCTTTTAAATGAAAATCCATTAACATAGCGTAATAGCTAAAGGAAAAGGCTATGGTGATAGACCCCCAAAGAAGATACTCTTACTCACACCTTCGCCTAATTCAAAACCATTGATAAAGAACCAATTCCAACCAAAATATTAGTACATGGCATTACCCTTACTTTATCCAAAAAAGAAGAAGCAATGCTAGTAGATGTCAGACCTCCGCTTTTGTTTTCACTAATGAAGCTGTACAGAGAAATCTTCCGTAACCGAATTTAAATAAAAAATAGCAATGAATTGGCTCTAGGCCTCACAACCCTAATTAAGTCATTAACACTTTCAAAGCTCCGTTTCAGGTAAAAAAAGGTGAAAACATTCGAGATAATCTTGTGCTTGGCAGTAAGTATGGAGCTCTTTTTCTTTGAGAAACTTATGGGGGCTCTGCTTGAAGGCCCTCAATGTCTTCTTGTTCATTACGGTAAAACCACCATCACAAGCATAGTGAGTTAGTGATGGCAGTCCAGAAGAAACATATCTTGTCGACATTGCAAATCTACCTTTGGACTAGTGAATTAAGGTATTCAGCATGTGGTAAATAAATACAAAGCGAGAAGTACGGTTATATGCAACTTCTGTACGCATAAACTAAGCCAATATACCACCTTTTAACTACAACATTGTTAGGAACATAAGACAGAATGAAAGATTTGCTAAAAGGAATTATGACCATACCAACTGGACAATGAGAAAAATGAACACATGGTCTCTTGCCACAAGGATTTGGAATTTTAACCTCAACCACCAGCGATCAGGTGGGACATTTGCCCGTAATATGAACTTTGCCCTGCACTCGGTGCAGTGGGCAAAAGCAAATCCCTCCTACAAAATGGAGCCACAAACACATTAACAACATTACAAAACCAAGAAGATGGCAATACATCTTATACAAAGTATAACCATTTTAAAATTCAAAGTATGTTATCCATTTTTTTTCAAGAACAGCTGTTAATGCAAAAATGCCTAACTCAATGAACTAATGAGATGTCCATCAATTACTAATAATATTGAGCCCAAACAACTGCGACAAGAAAGCAACATGACTAAGTAGTATACATCTTCATGATACAATCGTGATAGAGTTATGCTGCACATCAATTTTGATTCTTGAATTGTTGGCAGAATTTCACCTAACAATTCACAATCGGTCAATAAAGAATAGTTTCAAATTCTAATTCTCTCCAAAATTCTAATTCTCTCCACAGACACATTAGGGAGTCCTGAATAAGAGGGAATAATTAATAAGACGAGAAAAGGAAAAGGAATTTAAGTATAGCAACCTAAAAATAAAAATAAGAAAAAAACATACTCTTATTGGATCTGTTTAAACTTAAAGGATTTTACAAACATGGAATTCACACGTTGTGAGATTGTTTATCGCTTCCTTCAATGGCATAAGGGCTAACTAGCATAAAGTACCTTGTTTAAGTTCAAGGGCTACATAGCTAAACGTAATCCGTGGATACGCTATGAGGATAAAGTATTTTATGAAATACTTGTTCTATATAATGGATAACTTCAGATATGCTTCCCAGATACTCTTGTCTTCCAATGTAAACTGCTCTATGCACTGCTTGGTGATCCTTTTGATGTAAACTAATTATAGAGCAGTCTGAGTTTGATGAAAATATAAATTTAAGTTCTCCCACTGAATCTAATTTTTTGGCTACTTCTAGGACATGACACTGACCATTTGTAGATAACATGTATAAGTTAATTCACCTTAGTTGATCTCCAGTTATCAAGACATGATCTATGGACATACTTTTGTGTTCCTTTACAATGGCAGGGTGCAATCAGATCTTCTCCTGAAAATCAATCACCAAATTCCAGCTGTAAGTACAGAAAACAAACAATAATTTTGAGGATATACGTAATTACAATAATGTAGCTGAAACTAAGTGCACAAGTGACACCTTCACTGTCCAAGCATATGCGACATTGGGACAGTTCTGCATGTGACAAAAATAGAATTCTGTCGACTCCGACACTTTGCAGGTCACCAGTAGTCTCCAAACAATCCTCACTCGCAGTGATTTCAGTTGAAGGTGAAGTGTCCTCAGATTCCTCAACAATAGCAATCTGAGATAAGATGGGCTCTGTTTCTGAACTATCTACTACCAGACTGTCATTTGACACTATTCGCATTGCGAAAAACCTTGACTCCAGATTAAGCTGTAAATCTCATCACAGGGGCGATTGTCCCTACAGACCATTTCAATAGAGACAGGGAAAACTGCAAACAATAAAATAACTGAGAAGATCAGGAATTTGAAACACACTTAAAAATGCAACTGCTCAGGCAAAGCAGCTGACCAAATAATGTGTACACCACCAACAACACTCTATTACATGCGGATGCTACGATCCCTGCTAAAATACCATCTAGTTATTGCTAGAAAGACTTAATGAGCATTATATTTTAATATATATTGTCACCATTGAAATAAGCATTACAAAACCATTACGATACAAAATTACCTCTGCAGCTGCATGAATTTAGACTATACTATAAATTATAAGTTTAATATAATGATCTCTGTGATGATGAAGGAAAATCTGTCAGAAAGGCACACTGCATCTGGCAAGAGCAAATACATTTCAGCAAGAATTTCAATCCTCTTCAAACTTTTAGACCACCCGAGTGATTCATGTGTAGAATCAAATGCAAGGCCAGCCTATATGATGAGATGTATGTAGCTATCTTGTGACAGACATTATATTGTGTCAATGGAATTCATTCTGTACTTGCAAGAATAGGTATATCAATGAAGGAAGAAAACAATTTGGGAATTTATTGTACATGCATTTATTTTTTCACCTTATTCTCTGAGGATGTACACATCTTAAGGGCAATTAGTGAATTTATTGTACAAAGCTCTGCATAAAATACAGAAAGAGACAAAGGTGATGCGAGCAGTCTATGCACACTCAATGCCTCAAAGTAACAGCTGAGTGGAAGCAGCTTGTGACTAGTGTCTTTCTAGATAAAGGAAACGTCAACGACACAAAGAGGTAACAACCCAATGTTTTGAATTACTTGACCTCATCATCATGATATTAAGCCAACTCAATGGTGAGAGCAAGAAATGACAAGGTAGGTAGAGTGTAGGCAGACCAGACCTTACCCCTACCCATGCCTTGGAAGGTAGAGAGGTTGTTCCAGATAAACCCTAAGCTCAAACAAAGAAATGACAAGGGAAAATGCGAAAATATTGGTAAAAAATAATTAAATAAAAAATGATAAGTAGAAAACCAAAAGGCCTAATTGTGTAGAGATAGAATGATCCAGCTTGCCAATTTGGGGATTGAGGGCCATAAGATATTGACTCCTAATAAATCGAATGGAGTGTCGGGTTAAGCGGTTTTAAGGATAAAACTAACCTGATGGGGATATTCAGGTGAGATACTTCGACATTGGAATAGCCGGAGAGGGAGATCGGCGGCCTGGAATTTGGAACGACACGACCAGACTTTTCCAATTGCTTCCTTCTTCTTTTTTTAAAAGAGTTTTTGACCTGCCTACATGCTATACACGTCACTTCGTTCCCAGAGTATATCTTCATTCTTTTCTGTTTTTATTCAGTATACGCATTATTAATTTTGAATTCAAGTGGGCACATAGGATATTCAAATTCAATACTTCTAATTAAAAATGAACAAGTACTTAACACTTTATCACAATTTGTATATCTTAATTGAATACATTGTTGGTGTACTTCGATGTAAAAAATAAATATGAATAAAGAAGAAGAAAATGTTGATATACAAGTAGTATTTGAAAAATGTGATTTGCAAGTCGCAAATTTGAAGCGCGGTCGCATTGTGAAGCGTGACTAATGCATTCTGTGAGGGGATTACAAATTGCACTCTCATTTCTATAACGTTATTTACAATACGTCTTACTTATGAAGTGGATTACATTAATAAGAATATAAGTCGAAATATATCCAGAATAAATTTCAATTATTAGTCAGACGGTTATACTTCTTTTGGTAAATGAGCTTTTATATTATCAAAAGTGATATAATCAATACAAAACAACAAAAGGAAAACTGAGCACTAAGACATTGAGCCGCAGAGCTTCTGTTAAAACCTGTCAACTATAAGTTAAGAGCAACAACATTGCACCACCCATAACAAACACTTCATATACAAAGATCAAACTACTATGCTGGATAAAAGTTGTGCTTAGGGGTGTCAAAATAATTTCAAAAACTGACCGAACCGATTTTAGGTTTTTCTTCTATTGAAACCGTAGGTTATGGTATGAAACTATAACTGAACCGCAAAATAGGTTAGGTTTTTTATTTTATAAAAAATACTAAAAAATTTCCGAACCGAACCGAATACATGTGTAAATATAGTTATATATATATATATATATATAAAATAGTAAAATTTATATAGTTGTTATATGTAATATTTAAAATAGTAAGTACTAAAAAATTTGTCTTGAACCTTGGTACTAGGGCCTTGGAGTTTTTTATTTTTATTTTTGTAAGGAGTACAATACCAAATAAAACACCTATTGCTGCTGCTACAACAACTCAAGTACTCAACACTACTTTGTTCTTCGTGATTATCTCAACAACTCAAGTACTCAACCTTTGGTCATTTACATATAATAAAACACTTCTCTGATAGAATAATGATCATGTACACCTAAAACAGACTATCCACGTTACAGAGCATGCTAAGGTACACAAACGTAATTGTTCAATCAAATCAATTATAGACACCAATTTAAATATATGTATAAATTTGCATCCGCCTTTTCATGATGAGAGTGGTGCATCATGTGATTATGGTAAACATAATGAGTATATTGCTTCTGTTAATAGTCATTGTAGGATATTATAAAGGGAAAAATATTGTCATTCTATGTTATTATAAATTTTGGGTATGTAATTCTATCAAATTTTATTGATTGCGATAGCCGTTGGATGACGTTCAAAAAAACAAAAATTAACCAAAGAGAAACCGACACGATTGGAATGGTATCGAAAAGTCTAATTTTGATTATACGCCATAGAGTAACCGAATTATTGGTACGCTACTAATTCCTAAGAATAACCGATCGACCCGGACCATTGACACCCCTAGTTATGCTAATCCAACCATCTAACCATCTTTACCGAACAACAACCTCTGAAATGCACTTCTTGGACTATCTTCTTGATTATGCTGACCACTATATGCCTTTGGCTCTGAAACACCCTCTCATTTCTTTCCCTCCACAAGTGATAACACCTTTGCTTCAGCACTTTTCCCCTTTACAAATTTACTGGCCCATTGTACTTCAGCTTCCCAGCTGGTGGGGTTTCTAATAACATTATGCCATTGCAATATTTTTTACGTGAAGAGAATTGGCATGTAAAAAATTGATGAGAGTGACTCTCATCAGACGATTCTACTTTCTTCACCTAAACTGCAACTTAATTTACAAGTTGCATTTTTGAAGTGTGATTCGAAGTGCGATTTATAAGTCGCATTTGAAGTTCGGTTTATAAGTCACATCTAAAGTACATTTATAAGCCACATCTAAAGTGCAAGTTATATTTATTCTCATTTATGAAACGCGATTTCGCAATGCATTTCTAAAGCAAAAATCGAAAGAAGTACCTATATGGCTGTATTTTAAGACTCTTGTTTAAAAAATTGAAATTATAATATAAAAATATTTAATCGTCTTAAAATTAAATTCAAACTTATCAGACTGAAATTGAAAATCACAAACTTAAAATTTGAACTTTAAAAAAAAAATATGAATGTGAAATTCGACATTGTCAAAGCCTAACTTCAAACATAGATGTCTCAAATTGGCACATTGCACCCATAATACATGTGCTACAAAGCGCTATAAATACATTCATTTTGATTGATGTTTGCCCTCTACTTCAAGCACATATATGAAGTGCAGGCTTGTGTTAAACTTGAAGCTCATATTAAAAGTTTGCCCTCTTTGATAAAATTCATATATTTTGAAACTATTGGATACACTTTAAATATCATTTAAATTGGCTTCCTAATGCAAATTATAAACAAAAAATTTATTTATCGTATCACTAACAATAATATTCAGTTCCAAACAAGTTGAAAATGACTGTATAAATTTTCAATTGTCATGCTTGTTTTCATTTAAATTCATCTTATGCCTACATTATACACAGTTAAGATTATAAAATATTTGCTTTATCATTATATCTAAAATAAATAGTTCTAATAATGTTTACATGGAAATAAAATGTATCAATTTGGAAAATTTTACATATGCATCATTTTCAATTTTATTAAACAATAATTGAAATTAAAAATTAGGGTAAATCCCACAAACAATAAACGTTTGTGATAATTTTTTTTTTTTTTTTAATAAATATTTTCATAAGAGGCGTCAAGAGTGCATCAAAAAATCAAAACTATTAAATAGGTGAGTTCTGGGGGTAATTAGGATTAGTAAAAGCCAAGGTAGATGGTGAATAAAAAAATTGAAGTAAGTATTGAAAAAGGTTGTGGTTTGTGGAAGATCGAAATTGCAACATAGTAATAAAATTTAGGAGTGAGGTTGATCAGTGTTGGCGGCCATGGAAGATCAACAACAGCAACAGCAACAGGCGGCCAGGGTGGTGGAGGGTCTGAACCCAGCTGTTCAACAGCAACTGAACCTGGAATCCGTTAAAACTCGAGCCGTTAGTTTATTCAAAGCTATTTCTCGCATTCTTGAAGATTTTGACGCCATTGCTCGCACCAATGCTGTCCCCAAATGGTTCGCTTCTCTTTAATTATTAATTAATTTCTTAGATAGTTGTTTACCCTAGTTATGAATGAGGTTAACTAATACTAGTAGTCTACACGATAAGGTTCATGATTTGAAGATGATATTATGTTTGCTGAGGGATCAAGTTCTAGAAAAGCTGGATTAGCCCCCAAAATGAAGGTGAGTACACGGCACTGCGGTGACTAAATGTACACATTCCAAATATATAGGTCTGTCTTCTACGAGAATGTCAGAATCATGAATTATAGAATCGCTGAAATGGAGAAATGCAGCGAAACAACGCTGGGGCCAAGCCTTACTGGTGCATGTTTTAGGTTAGATGTAGATTAGTGGACGTGCCTCAAGTTTCTTCGGACGGTACCATTATTCAGAAAACAAACAAGATATACTTGCATATTTGTTAGTACAAAGGAATGATGCATAAGAAGATAGGCTTACACGTTTGATATCGATTTCCTTTTTGGTATTTTATTAGACTGCTGGTTTTTCTTTCCATATTGTTTGGAAGATGGAATCCAAATTTTCCAATGCCCTTTTCACAAGAAATCTGATCCCACTTTCACACCTTTAGTTCTAATAAATCTTTTTGTCAGGCAAGATATTCTGGGGCAATTTTCTATGGTGAATCTCGAGCTTTATAACATTGTCGAGGATATTAAGAAGGTTTCTAAGGCTTTCGTTGTACACCCCAAGAATGTAAATGCTGAGAATGCTGCAAGTATGGACTTCTTCACTCACACTTGGTAACTTTGTAAAGTTGGACTTTTATTATCCTTTCTTAATTATACATGCGAACCAATGATATTTGTCATTCCATACAAGCAAGTATATAGGTAGTCAGTAGGAAAGTGAATTATCGAGATGGTTGGTATCTTAATAATTCTCTTCTCTTGGAAGCTGCCTAAGTTATACACATATTTAGTTCGACTGTTAAGTAGCTCTTGATTTAACAGTTTTACTTGCTGACTTGCTGTGGATATTTGATATACATGTTTGCATAACTAGATAACACGATGGTCAGTTACTATTGCTATCAATCTTATTTTCATGTGGTGAAATTGTTTGAGCATAATCTGTCAATCAATCAACCACGCCCAATCCCAAATTAGCTGTGGTATTGTTTGAGCATCAAATCTTGCCAAATTTCCGAAAAGGTTATAGAAAGAAAGAAACATATAGTGTTTGGGCTGTTGGGTATATTTGTGTTGACAGAGAATCCGAAATATACTTTCTCTCATTTGTTAGTTGCAAATACTTTTCGATGCAGTTCTACCTGTTATGCTGTCATCAAAGCTGCTGCCAGAGATGGAAGTTGAAGATAATGCTAAAAGGGAGCAATTATTACACAGCATGCAGAACCTATCGGTAGCATCCCAAATTGAGAAGTTGAAGGTGGAAAGCTCTGCAGATGCTATTTCTTCTGTTTCTCTATCTGTGTGGCATTCTAAGATTCTTATAAATCACAGGTTAGAATTGATATGATTGGAGCAGCATGTGAAAGTGCTGAAAAGGTCATAGCTGATACCCGCAAAGCCTACTTTGGAACCAGACAAGGGCCAACACTGCTTCCAACTATTGACAAGGCACAAGCAGCAAAAATTCAGGAACAAGAAAATTTACTTCGCACTGCAGTAAACCACGGCGAAGGTGATAATTTTGTGTTCTGAGTCTTTTTCCTAGAAAGATTGTTTCTTCTTCCCAGTGTTTGTTAAACTTTTTTGCACACATGAGACATTGAGGCTTAAGATCCTTGGAACCCAATGGTCCCTATGTTGATGCTTATTCTACTTAAACTAAAAGAAAGAGATAAGGATTCTTGCGAACTATCATATCCATTCAGTGCCTTGTTGATCAGAATATTGCACATATTTTCCGATGACAAATTGATGTAGTATATGGAGGGTGAAAATTGCAAGTCAGATGTTTCTATGTGGGGATGCTATGATCACAACATTTATGTACAACACACTTGAAAATGTGTTTAGTGTGTCTGTAGCATCTCTTTGGTGGTGTTTGGAGGTACACTGGTTTATGACTTATTTGGTTACATATATGCTCACAGATTTCATGAAACTGGTATGCAGGGTTACGTGTACCTGGTGACCAAAGACATATTACTTCTGCACTTCCTGGTCATTTGTTAGATGTGCTTGCAGTGGCTGATGGGCCCCAGTCTTTCACTGATTCATTCGGTAGTCTATCATATATTGTTGTCCTGTGTCTCCACTTTATTTCATGAACATTTGACTAGAGAAACTGATACTGTGTTCAAGTAGGGACTTATCTGAAGAATACTCCTCCCTTTTCATCAAGCAATGTTAATAGTCAGGGAGCTTTGTTACAGGTCAGATTTCCTTTTAATTTTCCTTGTAAATGAGCCTTATGCTTAAGAATGAAGATCAAGTTGTAACACATGATTTTACTTCCACCTCCTCCTGTAATTTTGTTATTAAAAAGGGGTTATGAACAAAGAGACAAGTAGTTATCACACAATTATGTCATGCTATCTTTCTCTTTGAGAAAGAGGAGCCTTTGCACAAAGGTAAGAGTTGCGCCGTGTGACCAGGGGGTCACAGGTTCAGCCATGTGTAGGTCTCGCGCAAAAATGCGAAGTAAGGTCCGGCCCATCCTTATTGCACCGGGCTATCTTTTTTTGTTTTCTGTACGGTTCATTTTTTTTCCTGTTCCCGGGGAGGGGATTTAAATTTTTTGCATGCCTTTTCATTCCCGGTGCACTCTAGGTTTAAAGACCCCTTTCTAGGTCGACCAACCTGGTTCTGTCTTAAGTATGTTCCGTAGACCAAATGGATACCAAAAAACCTGTACATCTTATAATGGGTTTAGATCCATTAGTTACTGAAGGAGTTTACAAGGTCCGTTATAGTATTTAAAAATCATATACACGTTCTATGTTACACCAAATACACATACCTGATTTTAATTAACATCCACTACTGCGAATTGTTCATTGTTTATTACATACTTGGTTACCCATTAACTTCTCGTGCAAGTGTTAACACCTTTTTTTTTTTTTTGGTTGGGGTGAAAGAGGTGGTAAGATTATTTCCCTCATTTATTTGAATTTAATGGAGGATGGAGATTAAGTAGAGAGGTCTCCATGTTTGTTATTAAACACTTATGTAATAGATCGAATAGGAGATGCAAATCTCTTCACTTCTATTCATTGCGCTAATCAGCATCAGGGACACAATAGATTATTAACCTGCAGGAAGTAAACTAATTATATCCTTTTTCCTTTTTTTCTCCCTAACTTAAACACAACATGAAATCAGCGTTCCCCAAGTTACATTTATGTATTGAGTCCATATCTCCTTTGAAGTTCTTCAGTTCTAATTCTATATATTGCTCTTGGAGTAGGCTTCTGGAGCATTTCGGGCTGCGGCTTCTCCTTCTGGGACCACTTCCTTTGATGCTACAACAGCATCCCCCTTGCAACATGTCAACTCACCTAGGTCAAGTGCTAACATGATGAATACACCATCTCCTCAGCAACAGACCCATCAGCAACAGCAGCAACAACAACAACAGCAGCAGCAGCTGCAGCAGCATCAGCTCCAGCAGAGGCAGAGAATGATGCAGTTACCTCAGCAGCAACTTCTTGCCCAGCAACAGCTTAGGCAAGCCTCAATGCCTGGACTGGGACAGGTACAGTTTGTACAACCATCTTGACTGATTTAAGGTATCTCTTTGTGAATTTGCACGAGGTAGAGTGTGCTTATTCTGCAATATCCTATATGCTTTTTTTTTTTTGGTCAAATAAGTTAGTTTTCCTAACAAAATAAGGTGATAACTGCGATTACTAGCTGTATACAAGAGAGCACTGTACGAAGAACTAGCTTTGTTATCCTATCAGTCATCTATAAAAATCAGTGAGTTACTGTGTGCTGAAAAACAGAAAAGATAACAAAATATACTTTGTGTAGCATAAGATTTTCCCCTGCTCAAATGTCTGTTGTATGCTTTCCAGATTGTCCAATATATTGCATAAGGGATGTCTTCTGCCACTCTTTTTCTATTTTTGCTGCCTTATCTAAGATTTCAAGCATCCCAAGTCAGTCTTTAACATTTTAGATGTCTATAAACAGCAGCAGCCATAATTTATTAGCAAAACTGCTGTGTATTAATAATTGTTTTTTTTTTCACCATTCCCCTTTGCACATAAAGGACAGGCACACCTATATCTTCTTTTGTTTCCTCCAATTGTCAGCTGTGAGAATTGAAGCCCAGACAGCTTTCCTCACAAAAATGCTACTTTTTTGGCCTTAAACTGCCCAAATAGCTGCATTAGGGAATCGCTTGACTTATGACAACCCATAAATGGATTTAGGTGTAGGAGAGCCTGATGAATCACCATCCAACTGCGAAACACCGTTCTCATCTTGCAAAAATACAGAAGTTGCAGCCAAAAGTTGTTTACCTCATCCACCTCCGAGTCATTATGATTCATTTGAAAGGTCCAGAAAAGAGTTCTCTCAGCCACATCCCATGTTGACTTTAACGAATTGGGAGAAGTCCTCCCAGTTGTGCGGTTTCGGCCTCCAAGGTGCTCTTTAATAAGGACTGGTGACTTTTCATCCCCCTTTGCCTTCCATATGTACTCCTTTGACCATGCTCTGGTGCTATATTTATCACCTCTAGACCTCCAATCCCATTTGCCGCATGATGTTTTATTGCAACACTTTTAAGTCCCTCAGCCAGGGCCACTGTCCTATAGATGAGATGTCAGTTTGTTCCAACAAATATAAAACTTCACCGTAGATACATGCAATTCTAGTGAGAACATATTATAAGTAGGCACCTTGGAAAGTAGATAAGTTTGAAAGTTACTCATTAAGATGGAAAGAAATATAACTAATTTGCCACTTTTTGACAGGTATGTTGTCCACTGATATTCTTATGCAATGTCTTTGCCTCAAATACTTTATTCCTGACTATGGGTAGTCAATTATTTTTTCCGAAATATTGATGGTCTCAACAGTAGAGGAGTATTTCCGTCTCAAAATCCAAATAATATTCATTACTGAAAGTGGTTCTTTCGGTCATTCATCTAAAGGAGGCTGTTGACTTTGAATTCGACCAACTGAGATATCGGGAAACAAATTCTAGGTTTCTTCATTCGGAGTGAATTCTTAGCCTATTTTTGTGCTCTTTTTACAGTCAAAGACTAACCAAAAAAAATTAAAAAGAAAATAGATTCATAATTTGGATACCTTATATGAATTCCACACATTGGCATTGTTTCGATATGTCTTATTGGTGAACCCTAGTATGTTAGGACTTAGGACCGGATACTAGTTTTACAGCCAAGTACCTGATCAACCTACAGGATTCCCAACTTCTCCAAGAGGAATCATATCTCATTTCTCTATATTAGTCTGGAGCCCTCAACTCTCCGGACCGTAACAAACATGTTTGGCTTTTCTTTTGAAAGGGATGAGGAGATCACAGGAGAATCCTGACTTTTGTTACGCATATAATGGTTATGGTCATTTATGTGCTGCTCTGGAGTTTAATTCTGTAACAGCCCAGTCAGCTAGTGATATTGTCCGCTTTGGGCCTAGGCCCGCACGGCTTTATAACGCGTTATTAGGGTGTAAGGCATGCTTACATATATACCTAGCATCTCTGTGTTTTACCGATGTGGGACTTTCCTCCTAAGCTAGGGTGTCACATACAACCCTCGCATGGACCAGCGTCCTCCCTGAGGTTTGCCCCGCCTATTCGTGATTTGCCTAAACTCAGTTGAACTTTGACCCACCACCGACAAGGCTGACACTGGAGTGACTCTGATACCATATCTAACAGCCCATCCCGCTAGTGATATTGTCCGTTTTGGGCCTAGGCCCGCATGGCTTTGCTTGTATACCCAACATCTTTCTTGTGTCCTGCCAATGTGAGGCTTTCCTCCGAAGCTAGGTTGTCACAAATTCACTTGACATTGTACAAACTAGCTCCAGTAATCAGTACAGCCTAGATACCAAACCCTACCCTGTATTATGCATGAATATAAATGTGGTCGCAAATAAACCAGGAACATGCATTATCTTGACATATAGTGCTTCATACACAGATGCAAATATGCATCTATGTCTATAAAAGAAAAGGAAATAAAACCTATTGCAGAACCTAACCTAAATCCGCAAGCTACGTTCTCCATTTACCAAAGAGAATTAGGACCATTTTACCAATTAAAAAAAGGAGAATTAGGACCATTTTCCGATTCATTGAACTTAAACTTAATATGATTCATCCGTCCTTATTTAGCATTCAGATAATTCACGGAGAGGTCAGATTACCTGGTAACACGTGCACAATGGCTATTTGGATATACAACATGCATAAATATCTACTTCAAATTCTTTTCAAGGGGCACTGTTTGTTTATTTTCTACCTAGATAATTGTTTACTCCAAGATTACACTATCTTCCAAAGACCTTAACACTAATCTTTAAAGAAAAAAGGGGGACACATTTTCTTTTTTTGGCTATTTTTTGGTGTAAAGAAAGCTTTGTAGATGGCACAGAATCTTTACTTAGACATGATTGATACCTTGTAAGATAGAACAGGGATGCTCTGTGTGGTTTTTTGAATTGTAAATATGGCTGGAGCACAGCCTTTAAGCTGATATTAATACAATGTTACTATTATCAGAAAAATAACAATTGATTTTCTGCACTTCCAATATGCTTAGCATGAACGACTTCTTCAAACGTGAATATAATCATTATCTATTTGGTAAGAATATATTAGTTTCTGTTACATAGAAGAGTATGTAATAACTAATGAACCTGCTTTATCAAATGGTAACCAATGAACCTGTTTATTAGCTGCACGGTCAGCCTCAGGTGCAGTTCTCTCAGCCACTGGGAGCACAGCAGTTTCAAGGTAGGCAGCTACCATCTGGTGCCATTCATCACGGTCTGGGTCAAAGTCAGCTCAACCAAGGAAATCAGCTGAATCGACATCTAAACCAGTTTTCTAGTTCTATGAATACCGCACTATTCAATTCTGCCCAAAGCACACCAAACTCTCAGATGGTGAGTCACATATTCCAGTTTTTATTTTATTTCCTTCTTCATCAGGCAGCCTGTCCGTAATGACTTAGTTGTTTTGTCAGATAATTTTAAGTTCAAAATCACCGGTTCTGCTGTTTTCTACCTCTATAAATTAATTTGGGATTGTCTTGTTTTCTTACTGTGGCAAGTCGCAGAACTGAAGAATGCAAGTTGTTTATCACGTGCATTGAACTGGTATTTCTCATAATGAAGATTTCGGGAATCTTTGAAGCTGATGGTTCTAATAAATACGTGTTGTATTAGATGTATTGAACCAGTTTGAACCAGAAGTTTTAGAAAGTTTTCATCCATATTTGGTTCTATCTCATAGTTTGTCAACTAGTTTTTTTCCTCTAAAGGTACTCAATGTTGTATAGCACATGCTATGAGGTTATAGATCACTAGGCGAGCTGTATACGTGGTCCCTCCCTTTGACATAGATATAGCTACCTCAGAATACATGCTAATACACTGGTCTGTTCTGTGTCATTCTCATCATATCTTTTGATTATTAGCTGTTTATTGCTTTATTATATGTTTTATTACAAGCTATTTCTTTATGACTTGTTCTACCATTAAAGTATGCTGAAAGTACGCATCATAATTTCTAAATTTGTTGGGCATTCTTTTCTTGACCTTAAAATTTCAAATATCCAGTCTGCTTCAAATATTATGTTAAACTTATTCTGTATGGCAGATCTCAAATATGTCAGCAATGATGCCATCACAAAATCTTCTGCCACGAACGCAGGTGTGTCAAAATGTTTTTCCTATTGCTGTTGTCATGCACGCTGGAGTTATTATTCGGTTAATATTATACTCCCTCCGGATCAAAAAAAGTCTCCACTTAGCCTTTTTTTCTTGGGTCAAAAAAAGTGTGCACTTATTAAATCAAGAAACAATTAACCTTATCTTTCCAGATTTGCCCCTATTAAGTGTTATGTGATCAAATCCCTATGCTTATTTAATTAGGGGTAGTTTAGTCAACTTACATATTTTTTTTCTTGGAGTGCGTAGTTTCTTAAGGGGAGTGCAAATGGCTAAGTGGACTCTTTTTTTGATCCGGAGGGAGTAATTCACGACGAAGTGAACTGAATACCATCTCTGAGTTGAGAGAGCGATCTTGATATCTTTATTTAGCTTCAAAAGGAGGAAGTCCATTTGTCTTTTGCGGGAGTGTTGAATGGAATTTTCTATTTTATTGGCATTATACACCTTAAGTATTTTCTGTTTTGAGATTTGTCTTGACTGTCAATTTGGTTTAAATTGACGGGAGGCTATAGCTTTGTTGTGCTTCCAACTTGTGCGAGCTAAGTATAATCTTTTCCTTGCCTTCATTTCTTGAAGTTGACTATATAAGTGTGTTATGAGTCTATCACATGTTCAAGGACATTTGTACTTCCAATATGAAGATTCTGCTTTTTGAAAGCCATTTGCATGGGAGTAACCTAATTTTCCACGTTTCTTTTATATTTCGTTGTCAATTGTTTTATGGCCTCATATGACTGCTTTCAGTATGGAATATCTGGTGGAACTCGGAATCTTGCTGCTGCAAACCTGAGTGATCAAAGTAAAAACACCTCCTTTACTCATCCTTCATATAGTTCTGTTCATAAGGATTTTTCTTCCTTTTTAGACCGAAGAGAGGGTGTTGTATACCAAATGAGAGTGCAGCTTATTTCTAGTTGCATAACATTTGCACATTAACAGAGATGGTGCTTTCTCTGCAGTGTTCAATATGGGAGGAAACAATCCTGGTATGATGTCAATGCAACAACAGCAGCAGCATGGCACATTTGGAAACATGTCACAAAATACACAGAATCTGCAGCAGGGTATGATGCCTCATCAGAACACACCTCAGACCCACCCTTCCTTTCAGCAACAAAGACCACAAGGCCAACAGTGAAGTGTCTTCAAATTAGAAGGAAAGGGATATGTATACCAAACCTCAGCAATTCCTACCTTTGTTTGATCCTGATACAGTATGCAAAGGCCGGATTCTTGCAGGACATTTTAATTAAAACATTACATTTGTTAAAAGAAGATTGTAAAATTACATGTCTTGTACATTATTCAGTACTAAATGTAAATCAGAAGATCATGCCATCAGCATTTATTTGCCACTCCACATCTTTTTTACAGATTCCTTGTACCCAAGTTAGAAGCTATATTTGGCGTGTCAATTTGAGACACTAAGAATGCAATCCAAATGAAGCAATTGGAATGACATTTTTCCTTAAATTCTAAGATACTTGTTCAGTAACATAGGGCGTATCGTGAAATAATAACTGAGGATCAGGGATCTTATAAAGCCAGTCTGTCTGGCTTTGCTTTTTCTCTGATACACTCAACTGTTTTGCGGCAGTCGTTAAGATGTGTGAGCTGGTGACATCTTTTTCTGGTTGAAAAAAAGGTGCAACATCTCTGAAAGAACCATTTCAACCTGTGTATTTCCCATAATCCAAGAGGGACAGACAGACGAAACAAAAATTATAAAAGATTAAAAATGCAGAAAGAGGAGTTCTAGCTTTTAGAGGAAAGATACATGACAACATCAATCCACAGGTGAAAGTGGCAGTGGTGGGGGTGGGGAAAAAGGAAGTGAAAAGCAGAGTAGGAGCTTGCTTACAAGTCTAAAAGGCAGGAGGAGCATGTGGAATGGAGCTTATGATGAGGTTGGAGTTGGTGATCTAGGGAAAATGAGGCTGTCTGGTAGAGGATGTCTGCATGAGGGGAAGAGGGTGGTGAGAATGGCGGGGAAGGAGAAGGAGATGAAGAGAAATGGTAATGGTGATGTGCAGGTCCTACACTCACAGGAAGTGGAGATCTGGGAGTTGGGGGTGACGACGATGGCGAGGGACTTGCATAACCACTGACCATTCTGAGTTATCTTCCTTCCCCCTGGCCGTGTGTTATGCCCTGCTTTTTAAGTCTCCCCCGTTGAGTTTTGAATTGTAGGTAAACCAAACGGTCATTTAGTAAGCTATACATATAAGTAGTATATACCGCTTTATCTCGAAATCTCACATTCCAGTCCCGAGTTTCCAACAACCAATCCACTTTGTATAATAGTTCTTCTATATACCGTATTACGGAGTGTCGGTATATACACATATATATAGATACAACTACACCAAACCATATAAAGCACTGCAATTGTTTTGCTCCTGCAGCTGGTCTCTTACTCCAAACGTCCATTCTGTTGCAGAGGATTGCATACAACTGGTAATCACAGTATGGAAGGCAACTGGAATCTCTACGCATGCAATATCGGATATTTATACCTGGTTGGCCAAGTTATAGTAGTGTACAATTTTAAATCTGCAAATAACGTAAGAGAAAAATTTAAACCATAGGTGGAAGAAAAATATTTTTGAGTTATTTCTAAAGAGCGATTTTAAGCCAGAAAATAACGGTAGAGACAAATTTGATCTACAAAGGAAAAGAGAACATTTTTGAGTGAATTCTAATTAGTCAAAGCCGACCCATTTGCGTTTTTTCATATTCTAAGACCAAAAAAAATTGACAGCATATGATCGGTCACGTACAACTTCAAGTAGGGCACTGATAATTTAGATCAATCAAATAACGATATTTCTATACATATGGTATAAGTTGGCCTAATCAATTTGTCCATTTAGATTTATATAGGACGAACCAACATTGTTACTTTAAGACAAGTTTTATATTTAAAGAATATATTAACCATATGAATCTTCTTTTACAGAATATAACTTGTTTAACCTATAAACTTACAGAGTAAAAAAGGAACGGAGCAAGTATTTGTTTAACTTAATGTAAATATCAGATACAGATAAGATTTACTCCAATGAGGGTAAACATGATTCACTAATAAATAATAGGGTGAAAATCAAACTCCTCTTCAACTTTGAACAATAGTCATTCTCCCCCCTTTATCCTAATTGACATTTTAAATTCTTATTTTACCCTTATTTTATCAACTTGTCTTTTTTTCTTTTACTTCTTTAAAATCATGATTTTTTTAATCTCTTTAATTTATGTAACAAATTTCCTATACAAAATAAATATTATTTTCGAGACGGAAAAAGAAAAGTGAGAAATACTAGTTGAGTATATAACTTAGTGCAATTCTATAATGAAATAAATAAAAAGAATAAGAATTTTTTATTATTAATAATAATCAAAACACTGATATCTATTTATACAAGTAAAAATAACATGTAATAATGATTTTATAAATATATTTCAATGAAGATAATATAAAATAATTAATATAAAATAGAGATATATTCTGTAACAAATTCCTAAAAGATAATCTATTTATGTTATAAATGATTTTAAGTAACAATTTAAAATATTCTATTAATGGCAACCAAAAATCATTTATATATTGACAATACACACACACATACATATATATGTAAAAATAAACGGTAATGTCAGTGTGTACTTAATGCATGTAATATTAAAATACCAATCATAAAAAGTAATATTTGATTTTGTGATAAATTCATAAATGGATTATTCTACTTATAATATGAATTTAAATAAAAAATGTATAAATAGCTAGGTTAAAAATATTAAATTTTATATAACATAAAAAGGTATTACATAAATAGAGGATTGAAAATGTCAAGGGTAAAATAGACATTCCTTAAAATAAAGGGGAGAGAATGTCTATTATTCATAGTTGAAGGGGGAGTTTGATTTGTAAAGTAAAGTTGGGGTAACCCATAAATAATATGTAATAATACGTTGTTTGCAAAACAAACCAATTAACATTTGATTAAGTTATTGTATGTAAAAGTTTATTCACGTAAAAAAGGATAAGAACTCAATAATAACATAAGACGGATAATAAGCAAATTCTAAATTGATTTATTACTACTACTTATTGTTGTTAGAAAGAAGTGATAAGTTTGAGGTGACGCAAAGTCAAAAGGAAGAAGTGTAGAGAGAGAAGGAGGTTAAAAAGGAAGTATCATCATCTCTCGGCGCTACACATCGGTATGTATGTTCCCAAATTTAGTTTTCAGTCTTTTAATTAAACAAGTGATAAGTGTGCAGATTATTACTCCACCACCATCCATATATTCTTTCATTACTGCTGTAGTAGCTAGGGATTGTGGAATTTATTGGCTTTACTCATTTGATGATTGCATATAGTGTGGTTTTCTTGTCCGATGTCAAACCAAGGGAAGCACGTCCCTCCTGATTGTGCTTTTGGGAAGCTTCCAGATCATGTGCTTGTTGAAATTTTCATTCGCGTCCCTACCTCTGACTGGGGACATTTATCTTGTGTTAAGAAGCACTGGGCTCATCTCTTTCGCCAAGACTTGTTGTGGAATGCTGCTCTTCTCAGGACTTTTCCTCTCGCTCCCCGCGATAACAGATGGCCAGGCCCTATTCCTCAAGGCTCGGCCAAAAGGTGTCATGCACTCTTTTATTATCGAATTCTCAAATCTCATAAAATTAACACATCTCATGATTCACTTCATTTCTACTTTTTTTCCATATCGAATGTCTCTCTTTGTCTTTCTAATTTCATGCTAAAATAACCTACCTTACCTCTTTTTACAATTCAGCATAACCTCTTCAATCCTACTTGCAAAGACATTTTGGAGGGAGAAAAACACTTTTGCCTTTATCTTACAAATATTCCATATATATTGAAAAAAGATAAATTTCATCTGTTCTGGGTAAAACATGACACTCTGGATTGTCTGCATCACCATATTCCTGCATTAGTCATGTTAAGATAGACACGAGACTGTTAAGAAACATATCAAGTTTGCTCTGATCAAAAGGATTATGGTTATGTACGCTTTGAAGATAGATATACCTCCTTAATATTCTAAGAAAACAGACAGTGACGTCCGTCTGCACTCTGAACTAAATAAGACTGAAGGTAAAAGCTTATTTAGAGGTTAATAGTTAATTTGAGTTTGCCCGCAAGGGTGGCTCAGTTGGTTGAGCATGGGGCTTCCATAATGGACGTCTCAGGTTCGAAACCGCCTGCCTACAACAGCAGGGGCTTTGCCTTTGGGGTTATCTCGCCACATGGGGCTTGCCTAGTGTGGGTTATCTCTTCTGTGTGGTTTGTGGGCTATTGCACAAGAGCGGGATTTAACCTATGCCCAGCCAAAGGGTAGCGGCTGCGGGTTCCCTTGTCATAAAAATAGTTAATTTGAGTTCAATGTACTTTGATTTGATAAATCATTTTTTGTCTTAATTCGTATTTTCCTATGAGTGACAATTTACCTTGTTTCAGGAGATATACTGCATTATATATCAGCAAACAGATCTTTTCACTGGGTGAAAAATTGGACGACGAGATTGTTGGTCACGTTTATTTATTTCTCAAAGAGCAGCTTGAAATTTCAAAAATGCCCCCTTTGTCTGGAGTACTTCATGGAACCATCATAGGTGCACTCTCAGCTAATGACCTACATTTCTGCCATTCCTCTTTTCTTGTTATGGTGGACCTCTTGCTGTTTCTTATATAACAAATCCAAATAGATACTTCAGATGTGAGGATTTCAGTATGACAATCTTGGTCTGCCTTTCTTATCTCCTGAATTTGTACCGCTAAGCTTTAGCACTTCCATCCACGTACAAAGGAAATCATGTTCTCATTTGGATCATGATACTTTATTGCCAAAAATGTTATATTCGTGAAAAATGAACTAGGTAGAAAATCAGCATAGTCATTTTCTGGCAAGGGAAACGTTAAGAACCATCGTGGCATCGTGCTAAAGAATAATAGCAAAAAGAGTCTGTCTTGATAGGTTACTCCAATCTCTTTAGTTCGAAAACAGGCAGGACCCTCTACTAGCCTACTAGGTATTACTTTCCAAGTTTTCACGACAGCATAAAGCTAATGAAAGGTGAATATATCAATAAAAAATTTGAAGTACAAAATAAATTGTTTCTGAAACATAAGAGTCTAGCGGTTCTAGACATCTCACAATTATCCCTGCACTGTGTAGAAACCTTGAAAAAAAAAAAAAAAAACCTCCTGACAAACACCGAACAAATGTATAATATGCTAGATTGGAAGGAGCCACTACAACCATTCACACTGTTCCACAATACCCTCCAGAAATGAATAATATAAGATAAAAGGCGGACAAGGAATATGATTGTGCTAGATTCTTGTGAACTAGTGAAACTGGAAGTATAGACACAGAAGATTATGTTTGGTTATGCTCTTTTGTTGTAAGGTTTGGTTACACTCTTCTTCTGTGTAGATGCACCGTACATCTATAATAGTAGGCGTTAGATCAGAAACTAGTTTGATATGGTCCCATATTATGGATGGATCTATTCAGTGTCTAACGCTCTCTGCACTCATACTACCCCGATATTAACATATTATTTAACTTCTCAACCCTATAATATTGTTTTGTCTTCTTCCTTCTCCAGATCAGTTTATTGCCTGTGGTAAGTCAAGGGACATAGCTCATGAGCTTGCTTCAATAATCTGGCTGGCTGTGATTGACAACATGGAGGAGAATGAACAAACATTTAATTTACTAAAGCGTCTTGCATCAGAAGGGGATGTAAGCAAATTTGGAGAATCTTCTATTCCTTGTTGTACTTCTGATAATTACTGTGTCTGTCCTGTATTGATTGTCCTGTTATGATGAGCATCATCTTTGTAAGGTCAAAATTGGGGGTTGGAGTTATGCAAGTCAGTGGTCTTGATGTGTGATTGTGTCCAATAGTTATTAAATCAAACTGTTGTGATAGTTTTGTGTTGTTTAATCTGCTAGTTTATTTGTTATGTGGTAAGGGACTGGAATGTAAGAACCTATCCAAAAATTAAAGATGGACGATAAAAGCATAAAAACAAATAGAGCATGTGAAATATTTCCATCTCATTCTCGAGTCTTTTGACGCAATTATTTTACTTTATCTTCAAACAGTTTTCATGCTTTCGTTAATAACTTAGTGCTTCGTCTGTCCTTCAATATTTTTGCAGGTGATCTTGCCTTTCCCGTATTCAAGGTCTTATAAAGTCCAATGGAGAGTGTTTGAAAGGCTTTTTACAGACTTCCGCGACTGCTTGAATCATGTGGAGTATTGTGATCTTTTGGCATGCGCCAAGCAAAAGTTCCAACCTGTACCGTCCACTTGGTTGGGCTACTAGCTTGGCAGCATAATATTACAGTACAGTATGCAAGTCTACTGCACACGAATAAAAATGAAACGATGTCCTCCGCGGACATGCTTAAGACTGATTGCAGATAGCGCGGGTGTCTATTTTGTACCTGATTTTTTAAAATGTAATTTTGCAAGACATGTATAATGGAACATGACGATGGACAAGGTTATGAATTGTAAATGCATATTGTAAAGATCAATGTTCGAAATGAATGTCCTTTAAATACACATGAGAATTACACACAGAAGGTACCCAAGCTATCGCAGTCTTCCAAAGAATGTCTTATAAATATTAAAGCTATTTTAAAGCTATTAATCTTTCATTAAATGTTTAGTAAAACAGGTTTCGATATTGGGTATTTGCTTGCATAAACAAGTTAAAAGACTCTAGGCCATGGGAAAGCCTAATAAAATCATTGGACTGTTCATGAATATTGTAGCATACAGAATGAAAAGTTAGCAAATATAGAACATTCTGTCAAACTTGGTTCATAGTCGAAGTTTACTTTAGACCAACAACTAATCAAAAGACCAAGTCAAACTTAATAGTCTAACAAAAACATGATAAGATATATCTGGATATTTTATTGCAAGTAGTTGACCAAACCATCTACCTCACTTAGGAATCATCACAATTTGGAGCGGAACCATTTCGAGATCTACTAGAGCAAATATGGATAGTGTTAAAATACTTTATATTTGTACGAAAAAAGAATAATATATGACTGAAATTTAACAATTTTATGATGTATCTTCTGTATGTCATATA
This sequence comes from Lycium barbarum, assembly GCF_019175385.1. NCBI lineage: Eukaryota > Viridiplantae > Streptophyta > Magnoliopsida > Solanales > Solanaceae > Lycium > Lycium barbarum. The sequence continues at coordinate 148,926,211 of NC_083339.1, forward strand.
TATGAATACGTGCTGCTATATCATATATGAATAGTGTTAGAATGTCTTAACCTTTCTACAATTTAAAAAGTAAAATATTAAGTTTTATTATACTCCATATGATATTCAATTGCATCATAATTTACATTTTTGTATTAGGGCAAGCTGTGTATACGGGCAAAATCGAGGGCAAGGGTATCCTCGGGTTCCTGACTAGAAATTCAAGATCCTGATGGTCGTTGCTGGATCGGACGTATCCAGTCGGGGTCAAGGTTAAGTGTTGGATCGTAGCAAGATCGAGCACATCAGAACCCGGATCACTGAGTCCGGTTGGAACTGAATATCGAGATAGGACGAGAAGACGGTTAACAATGATAAATGAGGGTCAGAAATATCCGCCATAAGTCGGATATGGCGGTGCCGATTTCGCTCGTCAGTAACTGAAGATTTTATACCTTATTTAGACTTGTATTAGGGTTAGGACTCCTCTACTATATAAAGAGCAGGACCCCCTCTTTCTTGGGGCTAGTTCTTCATACGCACAAACATACTAAGCAATACAATTTGATTCTAAGTGTTTATCCATCTCTCTAAGTGTTCTATCATTGTTCATTACTTAACCACTGTAACACGAGCCCGATTCCTAGGACCCGAGCTGACCGATCGGTTGCTTCCTAGGACCAATCGTTGCTTTACAGTGGTTCGATTGTTTTTACTTGCACTTGCATTATTATTTATTGCTTTATAATCATTCGTATTAAATCAAACCGCATATCCTTTGCACCGCGTACAAATTTAATTGTTATTCATTTTAAGAATAAACAAGCTGAATTAAAGGAAGTGGACAGAGGGAAAAAATCTAACATCATTCAACTATACTATTTGGCATAAAAAGTTCTATATTGTGGATATTTAGAAGAATTTAACGGAATATCTAGAAGTAAGAAGTTCCTTTGATGGCAATTGTGTCTCAATCTTTCTCAAAGATGAATAATAAGTACAGATTCAATGGAGCATAATATATTTATTAAGAAATTTACCAAATATATTTAAATATTAAATCCTTCTTTTATATTTTTCGTGATTGTCTATTTTATTTTTAAAAAATATATATAAAAAGCAAGGATTATGCATTAGTTTGGGGGCAACCATGTTTTTGTCTGATGACAGAAAAAATTAACGTCATCATTGAGAATGAAGCTGTCGTTATGGTTCACGATGTGCATGAAATAAAAAACATTAAACATTTTTTTCACGTAATGCGTGAGCAATACATACAGAGGCGGACCCAGAATTTTTAGATGTCGGGGGCATTATTATCTTAATATAAATGTCAACAAAAATTTTAATGATGACTGAGGGATAATACTGTATCGGACCGGTCACTAATAGTGTAGCAGTGGTAAAAATACAAGTTCATAGGTTAAATTTGTGTAATAAATAATATTTAACATAGTGAAGCAAATGAAAGAGATAGCTCAGTAGCTAAGACTGTGCAACATGTGGTGAGAGTGGAGGTTCGAATCTGGGCGAGCTCATTCAACGCTTATTGTTTTCTTAAAAATAGGCTTAAAAAAAATTAAAAGTGACATTCGGGTCAGATCCGAGGTGACATTTAAGGGAAGCAACAGTTGCAACCAACGTGCCCCAAAGACACTTTTGTTTGTTAGAGTGCACAATTAAATATATACTAATCTCTCTTATATATATACATAATTTTTTTGGATGGGTGGGAGTGCCACGTACGTCGGCGTCTGAATATATACATATCATATCATAGGTGGTATCTCGGAAACAGTCATCCTACCTTGGTAGGAGTAAGGTCTGCGTACACTCTACCCTCCCCAGACCCCACGTTGTGGGATTTCACTGGGTTGTTGTTGTTGTCGTATATGATAGGTGGTATAGATAAGGGGCATCAAGGAGAAATTGGTACATACAAATACAATAAAGAAAGGGAGTAAAATAAAATAGTGGAAAGAATAGAATATAGAGCAAAAGAGATGAAATTTCAAACGCGGTGGTGGGGTTTTACAAGTGACAATTGTAATGTAATTTTAAACAAACAACAAAAACTCTTTCTTCTTCTCTCAGTCTCTCTCGGCGGAAGTAAGTATAGCTCTGACCGGCGTTTAGGAATTGATCATCATTCATCACATAGCTGACTCTCTCTCTCTCTCTCTCTCCTTGTTATGGTCAGCGGGCAGGTCTGTCTGTTCACTTTATCCTCTGCTCTACACATAGTCAACAATTGGTTACTACTTACTAGGGTTCTTATGCTTTGACTCACTGTACTACCTTCTTCTTTTTTTCTAGCATGCGATTCTACCAGTCTAAAAGGTTTTTGCTTTATGCAAAAGCGCTGTTGTCAATTTTCTTTTTTCTTAATTGTTCTCGTGGCTTACTTATAATGATTAGTCTTCTCTGTTAGATATTTTGTGACTTTAGCACAAAGTTGGTGTTTTACAGCTTCATATGCCCATTACTCATAGCGTCTTATAAGCACGAACGTTTTCTAATTGGAAATCCTTCCTAGTAATGTTCATATCGACTTGCAAAATACATTTGCACAATTATACAGTCTATCATAGAAGAAAGACACTTCTATTTGGGCAATCAAACCATTTCAGGTTCTTTATATCATTAAAAAAAATAAAAAAATAAAAACTTTATGGATAAAATGGAAAGGAAATGCTTCTGAGTTTCAAATGAACATGCTTGTTTAACTTATACTGCTTTTTATGCCTTGCTGATACTCTTGAGCAGTTTGGAACCTTTATTAATTATTCATTTTTCACTTATATAATCAAGGTTAACTATGGCTGGTGGACATAGAATGGTTCAATTTAATCATCAATCACTTTTTCCTCTGCTCAGGGGTAGATTTTGACCACATGACAAATACTTTGATAGGGCCTCTAGCAAGTGAATGTTGTTTTCGTGTACTTCAATAGGTTCATTCCTATTCACAACAAATCTCTTTTTTTTTTTGGGATGAAGCCCTATTTACAACAAATCTCACTGCATTCAATCTTGGACAGGGTAAATTGTTTCCTCTTCTTTTTCTTTGACAAAAATATTTTTTTACCTTATAGGTTATGATCTGAATCTGCCATTGCAGTTGCCACAGATTATATGTAGTCGTCGCAGCTTAGTATCTTTGGTTTCTAGAGTCAACTCTTGATGTGATATTGATGAAAGGATAAGGTTAAAATGTCTCCTTATCTGGCTTAGTTGATTCGAAAACTTTTGTTGTTAAAATATGTTTGCTGACTCCTAAGCAACATGGCAACTGAGAGCCCTATGAGAATAATCGAAGACAGTAGAACAGAAAAGTGGGTTTCTTCAAAGGACGCGGTCTCCTTTGTGTCCTCTATGAATGAAGTGGCAGCTGATGAACTGGGATTGCTTCTTAAAGGTCATAAAATTCATGGGAATAATAGAAATAACGTTCCGAATCGTAGTGGTAGTGCGCCTCCAAGTATGGAGAGCTCATTTTCAGCCTTTGGGAACTTTGTCTATGATCAAAGCTCTGGCCAGAAGTTGAGTATGGCAAGCTTTGACAGTGCCATGCAGAACTGGCAGTCTGAAGAGCAGATGCGTGCAGATCCCTCCTATTTTGCATACTACAACTCTAATGTCAACTTGAATCCTAGGCTTCCTCCTCCTATTATTTCAAGGGAGAACAGGCACCTGGCACACCATTTTGCAGATCTGGGTGATAGCTGCCAGTTAAATTCTTCTGACAATAGTGGGGATGGATCCTTGCATGTGACTAGAAGTTCTCTCTCAACTCATGCTGAGGAGCCTGAGGATGAAAATTTACCACAAAGTACTTCAGACGATATGGCCCAAAGTCGTGCTTCAGGACTGCACATGGCCTCCTTTGCAGGTCAACATAAAAGTTTGGTTGACCTAATCCAGGTATCGAAGTTTGAGAATATTTCTTCCGTTATGTTTATTGTTTTCTTTTTTCCAAGTTTCTCTTTGTATGTGCTCACTTGTCAACATCCAAGAAGTTTGCTTAATTTTTCTTAAGCCTGTATTTGCACTGATTGGCAAGCTATGTTGAATACTCAGCCCATAAAACTTCACATGTTGGAATGTTAGTTTTGTTTAATCTTCTTTTAATTTTGCATGGAATGTAACATTCAATTCTTTTCGTGGTGTCTGGGGATTTAATGAATACAAAATATATTGAGTTATCAATGGTTACAGTAGTGGGGCCTTCAGCTCATGAATACGTATTGGCTTGTTGTTGATCTACCTTGGTACACCAATCTCTACTTAGTTAAGCCTGAAATACTAGGCATGTTGCCATGACATGTGGGTACAGTGTTCTAATGAATGAGAACATAGTATCATTTAGAGTTCTGGAGTGCTATCTTTTCTTGTTCCATGCTGCTTATACTGTTGACTGATTGATCACAGGAGGACTTCCCTCGCACTCCATCACCAGTTTACAGTCAATCTCGGCCCTCTGGTCATGTTGCTGTGGAGGAGCCAACTGATTCTGATATTCAATCTCTTACACTGGACGGTCTCTGCGTTGATATTTCAAATAAACAAGGTGTAGACGCTTGTGCGGATGTCTCAGGTGACCATGATACAGCTGGCTCAGATCAGTCTTTGGACATTACACTTGAAAAAGAATCTTGTGTTGACAGTCTTGGGAGGTCTCATTCCCCTCAGAAGAATGAAAAACCAGCTAATAATGCACATATGGTGAATGAGCTCTTAGTCAGTGATGAGATAGCATCAGGTACTTCAAAGAACGTTCCAGCTTCAGAGGGTAGTAAGAACAAGGATGAACAATATTTTCACAGCAGGAACAGAGTAGAACAGCAACAGCAGCAGCAGTATCACTCCCAGCGAAGCACGACTTACCAAGTTAATGGCCCACAAGTTCAAGTAAATACTCTTGGGACTAATGCACTACCGAATAGCCTAGCAAAAGGTTATGGTCATAGGTCATTCTCCTCAGCTGAGGTACAAGCAGCTCCTCAAGGTTCTGGCCTCACACCTCCTCTTTATGCAACTGCTGCAGCCTATATGGCTTCCGGTAACCCGTACTATTCTAACTTGAGTCCATCTGGTGGATATGCCCCTCAATACAATATAGGGGGATATGCTTTGGGTTCGCCTTCTCTTCCTCCATTTTTAGCTGGATATCCATCTCATTCTGCTCTATCTATGCATATTAATGCTGGTTCTGGACGAAGCATCAGCGGTCAAAGTTTTACACCAAGGGAAAACATTCCACAAGTGGGTGATCTGCAGCATTTAACCAAGTTTTATGGGCATCATGGATTAATGGTGCATCCTTCTATCCCGGATCCTTTTCATATGCAGTACTTGCATCATCCTGTTGATGATTCACACACTGCTTCTGGTCAGTATATGCGGTTTCCATCACCAGGCCTGGTTGGCCTTGAAATTGATTCTTATGCTTCGCAGAAAGAGCCAAATCTCCCTTCCTATATGGCTGAGCAGAATTTTCATCGTCCACCAATTGGAAGTCTGAACTTACCAAGTCCTGGAAGAATGATAATTCCGGGTAATAATTATTTTGGAAGTCCATCGGGCCTGGGATTCGCGCAACAGTTTCCAGTGTCGCCTCTTGGTAGTCCTGTACTTCCAGGATCCCCTGTGGGAAGAAGGAATGAAGTTAATTCTGCCCCTGGTTCAGTTAGAAATAATGGATTGTATTCTGGATGGTCTGCGCAAAGGGGTTCTGGTAGCTTGAATGACTCTAAAAGACATTCATTTCTCGAAGAACTGAAACAAAGCAATGCTCGAAGAATTGACCTCTCTGATATTGCAGGTCGTGTGGTTGAATTCAGGTAGTATATATGTACCAACTTTGTATCTTCTGCATTAAAATTTCAGTATAATACCAAAGGTTTGAAGTTAATTTAATGTTTCTTTAACCTCAGTGTTGATCAGCATGGGAGTCGGTTTATACAGCAGAAATTGGAAAATTGTAGTGTTGAAGAGAAAGCGTCTGTTTTTAAAGAAATTCTTCCACATGCTTCAAAACTAATAACGGATGTTTTTGGGAACTATGTCATTCAAAAGGTAGCCATTCTGGTTCTCTGTACTTCTACATCTCTTCAGGACATTTTAAGTTTTTTAAACCCTTGAGCCTTTAACCGTCCATCATCTTAAACCATTGCATATCTGAATTATGTGTCCAGTTCTTTGAGCATGGAAGTCATGAGCAAAGAGAGATGTTGGCATGTCAATTAACAGGACAGATGCTGCCTTTAAGTTTGCAAATGTATGGCTGTCGTGTTATTCAAAAGGTATATCCTCATCTCAAGTATACAAATATATTTTTATGATTGGAATCATATGGAGGTTGTTATTCTTGCATGACGAACAACTTGTATATGGGGATTTTCCCAATCAATAAAATTATTGTCTTTTTAAAAAAAAATTGCTGCATAAAGTTATAAGAGCATAAGAGCGGGAGTCACATTTACGTATGTGCACAGCCATCAATGTTTTTTCCATGTAGATGTCAGGCTTGCTCAATCCTTCTAGACTTGAATCTGATCATGCTTGCATAACTGTGGGGAACAATATTTGCTCAAAAAAAAAAAAGAAAAAAAAAAGTGAAACATATTGTTCACTACCTCATGTAAGAAGTAGTGCCCTGGAGCAGGCTTTTTGGTTGCTAATATACTTTTAAAGGACTTTATTGAAATAATGACCCCAATTTAAAAGAAAAAGATAGAGAATACTGAAATAGTGGCTGAAATTTGAAGACTTTCTCGATACAGGATCCTTGATTTGACTTAGTGAATAGCTGCTCAATTTTAAAGAACTTCCCGATGTACATGCTCTCTAAGCAACATCGTCATCATCAATAGTGGTAAAGTTTTAAATTGTTAATATTGTGCTAAAGCTGTTAAGCTATCATACTTTTGTTTTTTACCATTTGCACTTAATTAGGGTTTTGATGATCCATACTTTGATTGACGGGCTTCTCCAACCAATTCTTGGCTCTCTAGATTCACTTACCTATTTGGGCAGAAATACTATTTCAGTATTTGGCCATAAGTAGTTGTAGATACTGAAATTTAGTATTTGAACTTTAAGTTACTTATTAAAAAAGTATTCGAATTTTAAGTGAAATATTGGCTTAAAAGGGGTTCTTCAAACAAAATTTTGGTTTGTGCTTACAAATATTCAACTTCTTTTTCAAATGAAGTCATGACCAAACACAGCTTCAACTTCCACAAATACTTTTCACGTTCTACTTCAATAACACTTTTTTTTAATTTACTCAAATATCGTCCAAGCGCCTACTAATATTGCTAATCAACTGGATCTCCTAAAGGGTAGAGCTGATTCAGCCTGCATTTAATAATGAAAGCAGATTGTAAGGTCATTTTTATAGGTTATAAACCATGGTCGACAACTATTTCATTATTATGTATTTCGTTATTATATCTGAGAAGTGCATGTTTATTCTGCTAATGTTTTGTGCACTCCAGTATAGGAGTTTCTTTTTTCCCTTTTCATCCAAGCGATTCAGTAAGTTGTACACATAAAGATGCCATGTCTCTTATCTTTCTCCCAAAAAAAAAGGATGCCATGTCTCTTATCTAACCAAACATGAATTGTCTTGCCGTTGATGTTCTTTCTAGGCCCTGGAAGTTATCAATCTTGATCAGAAAACAGAACTTGTCCATGAACTCAATGGGCATGTAATGAGGTGTGTACGAGATCAAAACGGGAACCATGTAATCCAAAAATGTATTGAGTGCATACCTACTGAAAAAATTAGCTTTATTATCTCCTCATTCCAAGGCCAAGTAGCTATATTGTCTACTCATCCTTATGGTTGCCGTGTAATCCAGGTAATATTAAACTATGTTGTATTATGAGATATAGTTACTTTGTTTTATATTTCAGCTGACGCCATCTCCTTTCATATGAATTTTTCAAAGAGAGTATTGGAACATTGTTCAGAAAACTCTCAAAGTCAGTGTATAGTGCATGAAATTTTGGAATCTGCTTATGCTCTTGCTCAAGATCAGTATGGGAACTATGTCACCCAGGTTTGTATCTTTTTCCAGGCAATATCCGATAACTTCCTTTCCTATCGTCAAGTTCCGTAACTTCGTGATCGCTTTATGCCACTTCTTCTCTTCCAACCCTAACAAAAAGCAACTATTGCGCAAACCAGAAGAAAGCTTAACTAGCTTGCTGTAACTGGGGGCATTATCATCTTACACTGGCTTATTTTAAGTGTTCTGTAATGTCCTTTCTTTCAATTAGTCCTCGATGTCATTCGATAAGAACTAAAATATAAAATTATTTTCATTGGATAAAGTGGTGCACTAGATGAATAGATTGAGAAACTTCCCCTTGGTTTTCTTGGGTGTCTCTGCTACTATTACTGTCTGCATGCACCCAACCCCCCCCCCCCCCCCCCCCCGGCCCCACCACAACACACACACACACAAAAAAAAAAGGAAAAGGGAAAGCGCAAAACTAATAAATGACTCTGAATGGTGTGTTTAACTGGAAAGTGGAAACATTTTGCTTTTGGGGCAGTGATGGACTGAGGGGCGCAGGTAGTATTATCATAAGAATTTAGTGCATGTGCAATTGTTGCGTGAAACTGAATCTGTGGCTGCAGCATGTTCTGGAGAGGGGAAGACCCCATGAAAGAAGTCGAATTATTGGAAAGTTGACTGGAAATGTTGTGCAATTAAGCCAACACAAATATGCCTCAAATGTTGTTGAGAAGTGTCTGGAACATGGTGATTCTACTGAGAGAGAGCTTTTGATTGAGGAGATTGTTGCAGAGTCAGAGGGGAATGACAGTTTACTGGTAAGATGATCTGAATCATCTTATTTACTATTCTTTACCTTTTCCTTTTCACATATGCAGTGCAGTAATTAATTATTTCACATAGCAATTTCTGTGAAACCTCTTTGTAAAGGACGATAGGAAGGCCATGTGCCTAAACTGAATTAAGCCAACTTCTCAGTACTTGTTCAATTACTGATGGTCATTTGACAAAGAATTAAAACTTGGTCCGTTCCCTCTGTAGTTGTGCTGATTATTTTCTCAATCAGACTTCAGTGAGATATAAAACCTAGAATTCTACCATCAGATGGCAGTTTTTGAAAAGTGCAGATTGGACTCATATATCAACAATTCTCTCTTTGGAATTATAACCTAGCTCTTTCTCTAGCCTCATCAGCTTGCAATCTTTTCCTCATTCTGTTTCACTTCAAGATAACTTTTCCAGTTTAGACGTTACGAGAACATTTTAGGAGAAATAGTGAAACAGATACCTTGATTTTTTTTATTTTTTTATTTTTAAAAAAAACAACAACAACAACAACAACTACTAAGGAGTTATAAGCCACAGAAGAAGAGGGAATGTGAATGAAAAGGACAACTTAGATAAATTGTTAGTTGAAACGGGAAAAGACCTTTTCTCAATATGTTGAGGATCTTATAGATCAATTGTTGCAATACTTCTTTTTTTTTTTTGAAAAAAAGGATACTAGTTTTGCTTAACTGAAGGTCCAGCTATGAAGCTGTGCCATACTAGCCGTGCACACCTGTCTGTATGTTATGGGATGAGTCACAGCTCTTAGCTTATCCACTATCTCATTATCTATGGGTCTCTCTCTCTCTCTCTCTTGTGCATCACCAATCTTTGCTTGCTGATTATTTTTCTCATTGCATGCACATCTATGAATAGTGAATAGTCTATGCAAGGGAGATGAGTTAGGATGCATTCCTTGATTGTTTTCGTACTTGCGCTGTTTTAACACGGTAGATCTAATATGCCTCTTTTTTGGGGCTAAGTATAATCAACAAGCTTTGGATACGGGGTTACTTTATCCTAGAGTGGCGAGGTTAATATGGGGGCTGAGGATAACGATCTATTCACCATGGAAAGAGGTGTTTACAATAGTGAAGCTAATTGCTAACTGAAAGTAGTTTGGAAAAGATTTTGAACTATACAACTACCTACGCTGACAGAAGTTGTAGACTCTAGGAGTCTCACCCTTGTCACTTGGGCTAGTCCACTTAGACTGAGATAGCAATGGATTTTATTTACCTTAAAGCTAATTGGTAGGAGGTGGTCTCAGCTGTATGTCTAGCATTTTGTGTAGAACTATTATCATTTTACTCACTCGCCTATATGGTGAGTGTGAAGTGCTTATTCTTTCGAAACAATGACAAATGAGCTCTTGCCTGGATTGACTTATTCACTCGACAATTTTGGCTCTCATTGTAGACGATGATGAAGGACCAATTTGCGAATTATGTGGTCCAGAAGATTCTCGAGATTAGCAACGATAAGCATCGGGAAATTCTGCTAAGGCGAATCAGAGTTCATCTTCATGCGTTGAAGAAATACACTTACGGAAAACACATAGTGGCTCGATTTGAACAGCTCTCCGAGCAGCTGTCTGATGAAGGTGTGTAGAGGTTAAGTGCTCCGCTTTATTTGTGCAACTGCAAGTTATTATTTGTTGCTGCCGTTGTGTCTGATTATTTGACATGTTTTAGGGGATTTTAGTGCTTTGATCTATCCATACATGCTTGCACATTCTACCATTTGTCATGCAGATATTGGAACCTGTGAACCCTAGATTGTGAACAAAGATTGTCAGTTTTCTACTCGTTTGGCGGGCGATAGAATTGTTTGCAGCAGCCAGACTGTTGATTGTCCAGTAAGCAGCAGTACGAAAGTGCCCGTCTGTCCCTTAGTAGGGGTCATCCGTGGTTACTCTTTAAGCTCATTGATTCTCCAGGAACGAAGATAGTGTGTTGTTTTATTTGCCAACTGTATCCAAGAATGTAGATATCTTGAATAATCAAGCATGTATTCTGGGAGAAATATTTAGTACATGTTAAATTAGTTGTGAAGATTTGCTTGCTTCGGATGTGGCTTTAAACATGCTCAAAAGCAATTCAGGGACTCTGCTATGACTCAAGGGCATTTTCGTTTTTGTTCTCTGGGAAAAAGGGTGGTTGTAGGGGAATCAGAGTTCTGACAGGAGATGTCATTCTCTTAAACCCAAAGGGAAGTCGAATGAATGCCGAGTACGTGATCTTGCAAGTTAGAGGACAATTATCCTTAATTTGTTAGAGCAGAGCCCTTGTTTACAGCAGCAGAAAAACATACGAATACTCTTTTTGGTTTTTCCAACCTAGTCATGCTAGTCTCATTTGGGACTTACTGGATGAAGAAAATCAAATTGAAAAACTAAGAAGAAATCAAATAGGATTAGCAACTATACGTACTTTGGGATAAGTAATAATAGGAAGAATTGAGATTTCATATTCTTCAACCAAAGATCTTGTTACAGCTTTAAGAACAAAAGAACTATTGGTAAGGAGCATTTTGCTCCTCTTAGTGGACTAACTTGGCATGAATTCAAATTAGTTGAGGTACTTAGTATTTTTGCCGTTTCAATTTATGTGAATTCATTTGATTGGGTACGGAATTTAAGGAAAAAGAGAAGATTTTTAAATTTGTGATCCTAAGTGAGTTACATGGCTATAAATTATTGCATAAAAGTAAAGTGTTTTTAAATATAGAAAGAGATCATTCTTTTTGTCACGGAATAATAAGGAAATAGATTCACATAAATTGAAACAGTAGGAATATGATATTTGAAACATGATTTTCCATGGCTCCTGTTTCAAATGAATGTTTTAGTTCAATTTTTCAGAAGATTAAAGAATAAGCGAAATATTACTTTAGCTTTGTTGGTCAGACTTGTGAGATTAATGTAAACTCTTTTAGCTTTGCAACTTAAAATAGACAGCATGTATTTGAAAATAGGCAAAAAATTATTCCAATAAATTTTTTATGCTTATTATGTATTTGAATGAAAGTTGTTCATCTACCGTCTCCGTAATTTATCAACTACTAAGGGTGCGTTCGGTATGAAGGAAAATGTTTTCCTGAAAAATGTGTTCTTGAAAAATAAGTGAATTTCTACTTATTTTCTCATATTCGTTTGGATAGCGAAAAATAAGTGAATTTCTTACATATTTTCTCATGTTCGTTTGGTTGATAGAAAATATTTTTAGGAAAATACCTATCCAAGGCCCACAACTCCACCCCAACCCCAACCCCCACCCTTACCCCACACCCCTAATTTTTTATTTTTTTTTGAAGTTTTTAATTTTTTTTCTAGATTTTCTAAACCACCACATCCCTCCCCCCCCCCCCCCCCCAACCCCGCAGGGACACATACCACACCAACCCCCACAACCACCCACCACCCCCTTTTTATAATTTTTTAATAAAGGTAAAACTAAATAGGAAGTAGAAAATTCGGGAGGGGGTAAGGGATGCGTGCGGGGGGTGGGTGGGTGTAGAGAATCAAAAAAGAAAACTTTTCGAAACTTTCAAAAAAAAAAATTCTTTTGAAAGGGGCGGTGGGGTGTCAGGAGGAGGGGTGGTCATGGGGTGTGGGGTGAAAAAAATAATTAAAAAAAAAGAAACTTTTAAAACTTTTTTTAAGAAAAAAGAAAAAAAAATTGGGTGGGCGCAAAGGTAGGGTGCGGGGTACGTTGAGTTGAAGGGGGGGGGGGGGAGGGATCTGGTGGTGTAGAAACGAAAAAGAATTTTTATTTTTTTAAAAAAAAAATTAGGGAGGGTTGGTGGGGTGCGGCGTGGGGGAAGTGGTTGGGGGGAGAGGGGGAAGGGATGTGGTGGTGTAGAAACCCAAAATAAAAATTAAAAAAAAATTAGGAGGGGGGGGGGGGGGGGGGGGGAAAGCGTGGGGTGTGGGGTGCGGCGTTCGGGGAGTGAGGGTGGGGTGGTGGACGTGGTTGGAGTTTGGTGATTGGGGGTGAGTTAAGTGATTGGTGGAATGCACTTGTGAACTTGTTTTCCCTACTTTTATTAGGAAAGTCATTTTCCCCATTTTTGAGGAACTTGTTTTCCTAAAGAAAATATTTTCCAAATTTTTTTACCAAACGAACATGAGAAAATTGGAAAACATTTTCTGTTTTCTGAAAATACCGAACACACCCTAAGTGAGTGAAGTACTTTTCACAACCTGATCCAAACGCTAGCTTTGTTCTATTTCTCAAACATGCGCCAAACATGGTATTCCAGGCTCAGTCTCAGTAAAGTTAAACTGTAAATAAAAAATCAAGGGAAGGGGAGAGCGAACAGACTCCGTCAAGTTTACTGAGCTCTCTCACAATCACAATTACACAACTTATGTGTGCAATTTAGAGCATCAACCATCACCAAGAGTGGGGAAGATGGGAAGCAAAATTTGTGGATGCGCATCTATAACAAATTTCATGATGACAGACACCACAGTTAAACCCATCTAACCAACGCCAGCTTCCAGCTTGAGCGCGTAACGTTAGTCAAATCATTGTACTATATGTCTGCTGTCACGCATGGCGTCTATCAGCAAGCAATATATCTTTCCAAGCTTCATAAAACGTCCAAGTAATGCCTGATGATGGCATTACTTTTAAGCAACTCGCACCCCAGCCTCTATAAAGGCCTAACAGACCCTCCGCCCTAATGACTTCTGATAGTGCTGCGACCATGTTCGGTGGACACTTACCTTGCAAAGCACCCACCATTAGCCGCTTTCTCGCCACCTCCAATGGATAACTAATAGTGCTTGCTGTTAAACCTGATCAAACAAAACATTAACTCTTTAGGTCGCATGGTAATCTCATAATCTGTCTACAGTAATGTCGCAGGCCAAAGGCAGATAAGAGTCTCATCAAGGTTAAAAAAAGCATGCCATAAATGAACAACAGATAATCCCAAATAAAACCACACCTCTATTTGCAGTTAAAGGAACTTTAAAAGTGGAAAATACTTTCCCTCAAAGAATAAAATATTCCACTAACATATAAAAGCTTGAGATTAAACATGATGAAGTCCTTTGACTTGCTTCGCAAAGTCCAAAATTTCTACTTTATTTAGGAAATCAAATATATGAAGATTTACTATGTCTCCTTATTTAGCATATATGAGATCTATCAGAACTGATATCACCTTCCTCCATTGAAATGGAAACCTGCTCCAATATCAAGACATTCTTTATCTTTACTGGCACCATCTTATAGAAATTTTCTGGTTTCTCTTGTTCTGTGCTGAACACTATCAATGTGATAATATCAAAGGTGCGAATTTAACATTTAAGGAGAGAACATCGTGTTGCTATCCACTTATTTTAGCCAAAGGCTCCTAGATTTTTTATGCCAAATTATTCTTGCTTGCATATTTCATAAAGAACCCATTGTATCCCTGCTCTCTGGACCATCTCATCATCAGAGAGGGTACATGATTCAGCAACATTATTGCCATTGCACTTCTATCAATTGCTCAGCAACATTAGAGCCAATTGCTCATTTGCAATTAAACTTGCATTTAACATTTGTCTTCCACCTGCACAAGCATTTTGCGCGTAAGTTCAACCCTAACCCTTTTGAGTCTCCTTGCTAACACCTGTCATAATCTTTATAGACACTCCCCACCAGAATGATTGTCAAAAGATACTTAAATGTATGATGCTCCTTCTTTGTCCGAAATTTGTACAATTATTGTCCTTTCTCCTCTCTGCAGCAATGTCACATCTCCTGGCATTGTTCTTTTGACCTCGTGCACCGACGGAGAAAAGCATCACAGGATTGTCTCAGTCTTTCCTATTTTTCTTCTAGTATTCTAGAGCAACATTACATCTTTGTTCTGGTGTTGTTCTTTTGACCTTCCAACCAGCATGATACATAGGAAGGGTCTTAAAAAGCTAAATCCAGTATTTGAGATAAAGAATTATCAACCCAAGCATCACGGTGCCGCATACTTTATGGGACCTTAGGTAGTAGAAATATGCTGCACAAATTTAAAAAAAAATTGTGGCAGCTTTTTTAGCCTTTCTCATTATGATTATCTGGTTTTGAGGTGTAATCTGTGCTGACGAAGTCCAATGGACCAACTCTGCTATAATCTCAAACTGCCACTGCTTCAGTTCAACAGGCACCTGTAATGCTAATTTCCAAATCAACACTTCCAGATTTGTGTTAATCATGATATTCCATATCTTCCAGGAAACAGGGGCTTGGGCTAGGAGTAAGGGTGTTTTTTAAGCAGTGATCTAGATGTCCCAGAGTTGTCAATTTCAGATCAGTCCTCTCTACGGCAAAATGGCAGATAACTATAAAGTTCAAGCAAATCTGAACCAAAGAGATTTAGTGTTTGATTCAAGATTCTCACCTGAGAAAGCTCCAACTAGAAGCATCTCCACACGGCTTAGAGATTCTTTCTTCTGTGCTTGGCAATATGACTTCTTAATTGTCTCGTACATGAAATAGTAACAAGTGCTGTATGGGAGCATGCCAATTAATGTTGGCCCAAGTCCAGCATACAAGCCTCCAATTCCACCCTCCTTGTAAATCTTGGGAACTGCAATGCGTAGACTGGGGTAGACCTCGGGATTCACAGTCAACCGATCCTGTGAAGCACGTTGAATCAGCACTAAAATGTAAAAATGATGTTTCCTTGCCACAATAACTTAATGATACAAGCATGAAGAGGGTCATCAAAGCTATTTTTTTTTACCAGTGAGAAAATGTCTAGTAAAAATACCTTGAGCACTTCAAGGGGATGACATGCAAGTGTGCTTACAACTCCGGCAGCAGCACCAGCAACAGCAACTGGGGATAGCCATGAGAGAGAAAAGCTGATGCTAGCATTACCTATCTGTATCTTGGGGCAAGCAGTATCCATCCATTTCTCTTGTGCGGAAGTCATTGCTCGTTTGACACACTCAAATGTCCCGAGTTCCATTGCCTGTGATGGAATAATGCGTAGCATGTTAATTGCGTTACCAGACCACAGCCCTCGCCAACCCTGCTGTTCAACAACCTGAACGAAACTTGTACCGATGTTTCTGGACCCAACGCCGACTACCATTCTAGTCCTGCATGTTTTAAATACCAAAATTAGGTAACATGAGCCAATTGAAAGCAACTTACAGAATCGAGAAGATGAACCTGATGGTTTCAAGAGGAGCTAGAACGGCCTTGGTCATGGCCCCAGCCAAAGCCCCACTCAGAAATTCACCAACTTCTCTAGTCTTGATAAAGTCCTGCACACATAAATCAACATTAGAGGGGTCCAATCAGACGACAACAACAAGAGACAACTGTGTGCTTACATTAAAGTTGAGTTGAGGGTCCATGATAGGGGAAAGGGGGAACTCCTTGGGTACAATCATGACACCCCCATATGTATCGCCCACCAGCCAGTAACTCTTTTTCTGCGATTGGGATTCCGCAGCCATAAGAAGAGATTATTAGTTGTGAGTATATAATATATTCCTGAATGAATTCAAGTGAATAACAAAACAAAAAAACGTTGCCGATATTGCCCCATGGGACGGAGGGAGGCAGATTTTTCTTGCTTTTGACTCAAATTTCCCTCTCTCTCCCTCTTAGACCGCCACTCGGCTTGCCCATTTTGGGATATTACTAGGGTTTTCTTCCTCATTCTCTTTCGCTATATGGGGGTTCATTTCCACTTTTCCTCCTACTCTTCATTTTTTTGTTCTCCTAACAAACAATTTAGTTTACATTTTTATATTATAATATCTTGCAAATTATATCTCGCGATCTCAAAAAAATTATATTTTATTATGCATAAATCCAATTTTCAAAGGCAAAAATTAAAAACCATCCCATTTATAGGACATTTAACGACCAGCCCATTTGAAGGGTAACCTGTGCAATTTCTTCAAATAAAATGCTTAAATAGTCACAAGTCAAATCGATGATGGGGAATTAGCCACTATTTAAAAGTAATAAGTAACATTTAGCGTGTTTATTAAATCAGACGAATACATTCTTAAATTAAATATGAAAAATCTACAGTATTTTTCTTCCCGTTCATTCCCTCCTAGCATAATATTCCATTTCGTCTCAACCACAATGATTCAGATTGCATAAGCTAGTTCATATTCTAATTGATTTTTAATTTGGGATTGGACTTGAAATAGGATGATTGCTTTAATTTGGTGCATGAGAGGGATGATAAATGAGAATTTCTGCTTCAAAGAATAAATAAATCTCTTTGGCAGCCTGATGCACTAAGTTCCCGCTATGCGCAGGGTTCGGAGAAGAATTGGATCATCATGGTCTATTGTACGCAGCTTTGCCATGCATTTCTACAAGAGGTTGTTTCCACGGCTCGAACTCGTGACCTCCTGATCACATGGCAATAATTTTACCAGATACGCCAAGGCTCTCCTTCACTGTTTATAAATCTAACATAGAAAAGACTTATTTATGCGAAAAGTTTAAACCTCCTAAATCTTCCTAGAGTTTGAAATTATAAATGTTTAAACTTCATGAATCATTGTAGTTTAAATTCAATGACTCTTTCCTTGAGTATGTTGTTCTACAGCTGAGAACTCAAGGATTTTATCATTAAGTTGTGCTTTTACAATTGAGAACTCAAGTTATTTTGTTCATGTGTTCGAACTCCAGCACAATACTTATCATAGTGAGAATCCAAGGCTTGATACCATGTTTTTATCTTACTTATCATAGTGAGAATCCAAGGCTTGATACCATGTTTTTATCTTGTCATTTTGTTGTCACATTCTTTTCTTTTGAGTCGAATGTCTATTGGAAACAGCCTCTCTACCCTCACAAAGGTAGGGGTAAGATTTACGTATATCCTACCCTCCCTAGACCACACTTATGGGACTACACTAGGTTTGTTGTTGTTGTTGTTGCAGTGAGAATTCAAGGAAAGAGCCCTGGAGTTCATGATTCTGCAACTAAGAACGTTGAGATTATGTCCTTGAGTTCTTGGTTTTATAGTTGAAAACTCAATGATTCAGTCATTGAGTTCGAACTCCATCACATTGTGCTAGAGTTTTACTTATCAAAATTTTAAACTTTGGTAAGTATGCTAGATTGTTTTCGTGTTTCAACTACGGGTATTTTCTCCAGATTTTATCTCCATCTTGAAAAGTGATTGTTCTCAATTGCATTTCAAATAATGACTAAATATTCATAGGCAGCTGATGGATATAAATTATTCATGTAATTTCAATATGGAAGTATAATATTTTAAAATAAAATATGAATAATTTATATCATATTCTCGCACTTTTCTAACAAATCTTACGGGAAAAAAAATACATGGAAAAAAAGAAGAAACAAGAAATAAAAGTCAAGGAAGTAGGATGCATCCTTGCCAACTTCACTAAAGACTACACAAAGTCAAGAGATACAAAGTTATGGCAAAATGTCACCAAGATTTCATGACAAATTATCATGCCAAATTCTCATCAAGATTGCATGATAAATTGTCATGTCAAATTCTCTTCGAGGATATAATATTGTATTGATATTCTCTTGCAATTTCTCACCAAAGCCTTGTAGGAATTCTGCGATAAATAAGTACCTTTTTGTAGAAGAAAACCATCCCATCTTTCATTCTATTTGCATCCAATAATGAAGAGGACAAAGAACTAGTCTCAGTGTCTCTCTTGGCTCTTTCTTGTAGTAAAAACATTTTCTTAGTTTTTCTACTCCACAACGGAGTAAGTTTCCTTTGTTGGGATACTAGATGAAGCTTGATGAAGCTATTATAATAAACATCTTTATTTATTATCTTCTTATGTTGGGATTTTCTCTTTATCATCTTTATACACCAAGGTATTTGATATTAATTATATCTAGTATTTGATATAATTATATCTCTTTACCAAAATTTTTATCTTGTTATCTTATTTCTTATTCGGGAGAAGAGAACGATTTAACAAGTTTATTGATTTAAATAATCTTTATCTTATTTCTTTTAGTCCTAATTCTTGCGGAGGGATTAACTCAAATAATTTTATTGATTTGAATGATCTTTGTCTTGTTTCTTTCGGTCCTAATTCTCACGGAGGGATTGACTCAAATAAATTTATTGATTTGAGGGATCTCTGTCTTATTTCTTTCAGTCCCAATTCTCACAATTGACTCAAATAAGTTTATTGATTTAGCATAAGCTAATCGAAAGAGGTTTTTGTTCACTTGGTGCACTCAACTAAGATAATTCTTGTTTAAAGGCATTACTTTAATTGGTTAACTACACTAATCGAAAGAGGTGTTATAAATTAATTACTATTTAATGTCGCTAATTAATTATCAATAAATCAATATATAATATAAAGTTAGGCATAGACAAGGTGATGTGGCACCTCTCCATGGCCACCATTCCTATTTATTTATTTTTCTCCTTTTTTTTGACATTTTCCCTAATTTCTCCGTATTTTCTAATTAAAAGGTTAACTATATTCTACCCTATTTATTGAGTATCATTAATCATTAATTATTAATAATTATTATAAGTTAATGAAGAGTTGAAAAGCCCTCATCAGCTTTCAACTTTTTCAACGTGCCTTCTCCCCGTTATCAAATTTAAGGATATTTATTTCATACATTCTAGCCCATTTATTGAGGATCGTTAATTATTAATGATTATTGTAAGCGAATGGAGAATTGAAAAGTCTCCCATCAGCTTTCCATCGTGCCTTCTCCCCTTCAATAAATTTGAGGATATTTATTTCACTATATATATTGTTAGAATTAGCATTGCTTGGACATAGGTTCGTCATATTTTCTTAAAAGAACTTTTGTACACCTTCTAAATTTTGCCACCAGAATGTGCCTCTGCATATAAGAGTTTTGGTGATGAAATCCTTGCTTTATCTCTTATTCTGGTAATGAATTCATCATTTTTAAATTTGTTTTTATCTTGTTTTATTACACGTGAGAGCACTTCTTGTAAGTCATTTTGGCTCTCTATATTGTTTTTCTTTAAAATCAACTAATTATCATTCTGTTTTGTTACTTTGTAAATGTGTAATTTTTTTGTGATGTTATAGTTGTGCGCCCTCATTAGTTTATGAAAATTCAAGACAGATCAAATGATGTAAATATATGCAGTGGCAAGATTTTAATTGTGTGGAGGTAGGAATCACTATCCTTGTCTTTTAGAGACAAAAAGAGCTTACCAGTTACCTTTGTGTTTTGGAAGCGTGGGGAAGCTTTCAAGATAATGAAACTTTGAACGACATGTCGAGAAGAACAGGTAGAAGGAACTGAAGATTGAGTGGTATCATAATGTTAAATTGATTAGAGAATTCTCTTATATAGCGATAGTTATTCTTAAAAATATTGTAGTCAAGTCGGGGTTTATGATAATCTGTTATGGATAGGAGAAGGGGCTGTTTTTTTTTTTCTTTGTGTGTGTTTAATTTCGTAATATCTTTTGTTTTAACATAAGTTTCAACTATTGATATTGTATATGTGATACAAAAGAATTAGATTTTTGGTTTCTCAATCTTTGAAAGTTGTATCCTCTCTCTCTTTCTGATCATTTAATATAGTATATGTTTTGTTGTTGCCGGAAAAAAATTCGGGACTTTTTTGCTATTGTGTTTACTTTTTTTTTTTTTTAAATTTTCTCTAATAATTTTGGTGATGTTTTTATTTGTATTAAATTGTAATTTATTTTTTGAATATTTTAAGTTTTGAAATACATAAGGGTTGAATTTATAAACTTATATGTTTCATTTATCTTATGAAAATCAACAGAATATATTAGATTTCAGAAATATATTGTGATTACTTTTAATATTTAAGTATTAGAAAAAAAATCATAAATCTTTATGACTGCGCTTCGCGCGGACAAATTCACTAGTTAATAGTATAAGCAAGAGTGATGTTATTAACATATTATTGTTATGTGGAGTGATTGTATTAGAAATAAGCAATCATTCTTTAAACAGAGAAATAAATAATAAACTTTTGATTTTATTATAATGATTTTGTCTTGCCAATTCAAAATATCCCAACCTCTATCTTTTATAAGAAAAATCCAAAAATATTTCTTATTATTATTATAATTTTTCAAGACTTTTGAACAACTCCCGTTGCATCAATTTGGTCATCTCAAATATGTAGCCTAGGTGGTTCCAATCTCTGTGGGACGATATCTTAAACTTTACTATAATTTGACAGAGTTCTAGTAGAAAATACCTATGCACATTGGTCTCATCAAATTTTTGCTTAATAATGGTCATTCCACATAAATTTCCCTACTATTTATAACATGTTTGACCAAGAGCCCGTTTGGATATTTGTTCTTTTTCCTAGTTAAGAAAGTATTATTTAGTTATGCAATAGAATTATTGTTTGATTAGTTGACCAATTTTTCAAGAGATTTGTTTCTTGCACTAATAAAACGTCAACTTGTTTTCAAGTGAAATGTATGTTTAAATACAACTTTAACTTTCAAATACCGTTTTTCAACTTCAACTTTAAAACTCATTCTTTTTTCAACTTTCAACCAAATCTACTTTCAAACACAGCCATTGTTTCTCGAAAGACAAAAGTGTTTAGTATTTAAAAATCTTATTTTTAGAGAGTTGAGTTATTTGATCAAATTTAAAGAAATAAAATATTTTGACTAGTAGAAAAAGTTGTTATTTAGAAGTTTAAAAAATAGTTTATCCCCAAGGGCATTTCTTAAAATCTTGGTCAAGCATAAATGTTGCTTTAATATATAAATATAGTGTTTTTCAAATTAATTAGCCAAACACAAGGTGCAACTTTCCAACCAAAAAAAAAAAAAATCTGACAAAAATACTTTTCAAAATAAACATATCTTGAGAGGTTGGACAAACCAGACTATTAGTTTTGAACCAGGTATTCACTTTAAGAAATTTTATTTAAAATATATTTAAATTTCATATAGTGTGGCAAACTTCAAGCTTGATTCTTGATGTTCTTGCTCCCATACTTTTTTTCTTCTTCATGCAAACCTGAAAAAGTTTTTTTTTATCTGTCTCCTCGTTCTTTTTACTTGATCGTATTTGTAAAATTATGATAACTTGTTATAGCTTCATCCATGGCATCTTCCTGTCACGACCCAATTCGTGAATTGTGATGGCACCTACACTGTCCCCCCATGTAGGCGAACCATTTTCAAATCATTTTAGTCATTTGTAAGAATTATGTGGAAATAAACAATAATTAAGCTAATAGATTCAAATTATATGAATGATAAACGCGAAAATGATAACAACCCCAAAATCTGGTCTGGACTAGTACAAGAGTCACTATTTTGAGATACAATATGAAGTAAAATTCTCAAGTATAACAATACTGTCTCAAGAATACAAAATAGACAGTTATATACAAAGGAATAGTCTCCGGGTTGCGAATCTAGCCAAAGCTCACCCTGGAATTTCTGTCAAGTAGACTCGGATCACACTCGACGATAGGAGCTGAAACTAGTAACAAACTTTGCACTCAAAAGAAGAGTACAACAAGAGTAGCATCAGTACAAACAACATGTACTGAGTAAGCATCATAGGCAGGCTAAGATTAGTTCACGCATATAAGCAAAAAATCAATAAGATAAGCAGGTAAGCACATAATACTCCAACCAAGAAACAGAATATGTCATAATCGAATCACCACCTAAGATGAAGCTTCTAAACCACAAGTCTGTCTTATCACAATAATCTCAATCGATATTCACAACCCAAGTTCTGACCTAGGTAGAATCACTACCCAGTAATCTAACCTAGTCCATAATTCGATCCATGCCACCATAATAATACGAACCGACTATACCAAATAAGAAATAAAGAGTCGTATGATGATGCATGATAATATGTAATGATGTGCAATGCAATGCAATGCATTGATCAAATACCTCAAACCTGTACATACATGCTAATGGTATTGTTTTCCCATAGTCATGACCCATGGGGGAGCCGCAAAGTTCATTTACCCCTTGCTCCAAAACAGACCTCGGATCACGAGTTCACAAACAGGCCACACCCCCACCCCCTTGTCAAATGTGCGTTTAACATATATCAAGATAGCCCGCATCCTCACCCCTGTCAGATGTGCCTTTTAAATATATAATGTATGCAAGATAAGTATTCAAGATATAGTTCAAGTCTAGAACCCCAAAATTAAACATCAACTCAACAGTATCATGATAAATCAATGAAATCAAATGTCAATGAAAATGCAAGTCACAATGCCATAAGCCATATCAGGACTTAGCTAAATCAGCTTAACCATGGAATAACATGCAGCCTATCTCGATTGTCATAAATAGTCTTTGACACCCTTTACTTCCAAATATAGTGTTAGACCCCATATTTTTATACGTCGAGTTATTCGCGAAGGAATCGACGTGAGATAGAAACCTTTAATTTTTAATTTCTAAATTAGAACAAATTGTTTATAAATTTTACTTAGTATAGAGTATTATTGGAGATTATGAACTAATTAATTGTGATGTTAATTAAAAATTAGTGGGCTAATATTAAGCTGCCACGTGGCAGCAATGAGCCAAGAGGAACATTAACGTGTCAATGCCTAGCGATGACTCAAAGTCATCTCAAATAAGGCTATTACACATTTTAATATTGGCAATTCATTATTTTATGAAAGCATGCTAGTGGAAGACTCATTACACAATTTAAATATTGACTCATCCACTACACATTCAATTGTATTGTAAACAATTAAATTTAAAGGAGAGAAAGTGAGGCTCGGCCATGTAGCCGAGAATAGTGGGAAAAAGAAATTGAAATTTTGTTTCAAGGCTATTCAATTGGCTCAATCCATGAGTGGGACATGTGTCCAACATATATGCATGATATAAATGGTAAATTGATGACAAGGAAAGTCATATTTCATCTTCACAACTCAAGAAAACCTAGAGAGGGAGAGAGAGGCTCTCGGCCATGGCTGGCCAAGATTGAGCCCTTGTGTGTTGATAAAAAAAAAATTATTTTCTTCAAGCATTTCAACCCTTTGGAAGGTGTATAGCAACGTGGGATTGATCCTAGATAGCAAGAACAAGAATTACATTCAAGGCACAAATTCTAGTCAAATTGAGAAGTCAAGTGTTTAAGGTAAGGTTTAACTTTCTTTTGCATGCATTAAGGATTTAAACGTATGGTAGGTGTGTAAATATAAATTGCATGTATGAAATTATGAATGTTGGTGTTGGAATGTTGTTGAAGCCGTAGGGGCTGTTTTGAGGGTGATTTGGATGTGTTGTGAATGTGTAAATGTGAATTGCATGTATGAAATTGTGTGTGTTGATGTTGAAGCATTGTGGGAGCCGTAGGGGGCTGTTTGGTGTGGAAATAGTGGACTGATTTTATTTAGTAATTATGGTTGTTGCTATCATAGATTACATAGTAAAAGAATGAAAATAATTGGAAAGTTAAAGGTGAAGTTGTGTTGATATGAACATGTTGTTATTATTGTTGAAATGTAAATTTGGGGCCGTGTAGGGACTGTTTTGTAGAAGGTGGTGGACTGATTTTACTTGGTATTTTGATTGTTGTTGTTATGAATCTTATGATGAGAATAAAGGTATTAAATGGTTAGAGTTGGAGTTAAATTTGTTTGTGGGCTGTTGTAAGGATTATAGTGATAATAATGTAGCTTATTTGCGTATGAATTGATGATGTAGTTGTCGTGTGGCTGTTGGTCATATCTACTGAAATTATATGAAAAGAAGATATGAAATAATGTGTAAGAATCGTATGTGGTTTGCTTGGTATGTTTGTAAGCGTTTGCAAGAATTCCGAACATCATTTGTGTAATAGTTAGGGGCTGTTTTGGATGTGTCGTTGTTGTTGCATTGTATTGTATGTTGGTTGGGCTGTTATAAAGTTGTTTACATGAAAACGTTAAGGCTACGGACTATTGGGAATAACTTGAAGACGTAGTAGTCGTATGTGGATCGTTATTGAATATTGTGAATGTGAGCTGTTTGGAATATTGTGTGGGCTGTCCGGAACGCTTTCGAATATTGTCTTGAGTAGTCTCGGATTAGCACTTGAACTTGTGATTATTAATATTGGTTTGGGTGTTATGTGGTTGGTTTGAAAACAAGGGAAACGTCGTCTAATTATCTAGAAAGGAACTACTAACGTTAGAGTGCATTTTGAATCTCCCCGTAGTTTAACCGTAGCTCTTGACGTCTTAATATAGGTTGAGATATTATTGGGCAGCGTATACGTATTGTGTGGCGAATAAACGCTAAAGGTATGTAAAGTTAACACTTCTTTCTCTTTGGCATGATCCTTACAAAACGAATAGACGATATGTATATGATTCCAAAGAAGTTCCTATTCTTAGAGCCACTGGGATGGCTAATGTTCTTGATTCTCCGAATTTGATTTATTATTGTTTTGATATGTACATATGATTTCAAAGTTCCATTTTGATATACTCCACAGGGACATCTGAAGGTACTTGATATGATTATTATTTGAATTTGCAAATGGTGGTTCGTGTTGACTATTCTATTGAGTCCTTGAAAATGTTTTAAATTTGCATATAGTTTCTCACTACTCTGCTCGTGCATGCTTCAGTATATCTTTCACCGAGTCCCGGGCCGGGTATATTATCGTGCACAGTTTCACTGCATTGTTCACCGAGTCCCTCACTAGAGGGCCGGGTACGGTATATATATATATATAATGATATGATGATATGACGATATGATAATATGATGATATGATGACATGTTATGGCGGCCATGAGGGCATATGATGACTTTATTCACCGAGTCCCTCACTAGAGGGCCGGGTACGGCATATATGTATATGATATATGATATTGACAAGCATGATTATGTTTCAAAGGCAAGTGTTTTGGTATTCTGAACATTGTACTTGTTTCCTGTACTCCTTATTTCAGTTATGATCCTTTTACTGTAATTCCCACTTTACATGCTCAGTACATATTCCGTACTGACCCCCTTTCCTCGGGGGCTGCGTTTCATGCCCGCAGGTACAGATACTCGCTTTGGTGAGCCGCCAGCTTAGGACTTCCCTTCTGCTATCTTGGAGAGCTCCGTTGTTCCGGAGCCCAGATTTTGGTATAGATCCTTTTTTATCTAAATATATGTATATGTTGTCTAAGGGTACGACGGGGCCCTGTCCCGTCATATTTCACTGTTGAAACTTTTAGAGGTCTGTAGACATGTATGTGGGTTTTATTTAGATGGGATCAGTCATGTGTATGACCAGTACGCGTGTTCTACCGTTGTAGCAGCCTTGCCGGCTTGCATATATTGTCATGTTGTGATAGCAGCCTTGTCGGCTTGCGTATATAGATAGTTAGGACGTTCCCACATGTTATGACAGCCTTGTCGGTTTACGTACTACGTTATCTGTTGATAGTTGTGACTCCTCAGGAGACAGGTTGCGGCACATATTTATACCTTTATGTGACAGCTCCGATACTATGTTTTGGCCTTCATAAGTTCCATGTTATGTTTGTGTTGATTGATCATATAGCTAACAGGTGTGTATACGGCTGTCCAGCTCGGGCACCAGTCACGGCCTACGGGGTTGGGTCGTGACATATAGCACGTACACCTCACAACTAAGTCTTGTGTCACCAAGTGCTCCACTTTCTTTCATATTTGCTGCAACACCTCGTAAATCTGTACTAAACCATGTTCATGACTCAGGGTGGGGTTAGAAACCCAAGAAGGAGAGGGTTGGAATCGAAAATATGTTTCAGTGTAGAAAACCTAGCGTTACGCTTCAAAGGACGGACCGTAACGTGTGTTACGGACCGTCGTTCATACCATAACGGGTAAGGCTTGAAAATTTACTGTCTCGTAACTTGGACCAAAGGACGGTTCATCGATACGGCCCGCAACTGTATCTCGTGTCCGTAACCCAACCTCAAAACTTAGACCCTTTCTGGAATTTTGACACGCGTTACGGACCAGTGTTACGAACCGTAACATGTGTTACGGACCGGAACACTGTCCGTAACATTGTCGCGACAGCAAAAATTAAAAGACGGGAATTCAGTTTTATTTTATAAGTCCCATTCCTCTCAAGCCCTAACACGAAAGTTCCGTCATCTCAACTTCTCCAAGCATCAAGGTAAGCTCTGTAAGACTATCCTAAGTGAATTCCATCAATTACCCATGAATTCTAAGTAGGAATTTCATGTTCTTAACATAGGGTTTTCAAGAGAACCCACCTAAACGAATCCAAGACCAAGGATTAGAATTTTTTCTTCCATGTTCATATTTTTATTTCAAGCTTGGAGCATTAACATGTATGTAGGGTTGCTATCTATGTGTGGGAACATCATTGTTCTTCCCTACGTTTCTTCTTCCATAAAGTATGAAGCTTTACGAAAACTAAGATTTTTAACCATGTTTATGATAGCCCCATGTCCATGCCCCATGTTATATTATGTATTAAATTGTTATAAATTCTTCATCTGTGTTCTTGATACATCATTATGATTATTGAGAATCTGTTTGTAATCCTTGAAAACCCATACCTTGCATTCCATGGGTTCTTACATGCAAGTTTATGAACTATTATGATATTTTCAAGAAAAGCTATATATGTTTTATAAGTTCATGCAGGAATAATACGAATGATATCCATATACATGCAAGTTATGATTCATGAAAAGCCATGGGCAGCAAGTGCCACTTATTTTCCATGTTCATGTTGTTGGAGTTGCATTAATTACCGAGAAGGCTTCAAGTAGCCTGAAACTACGAAGCCACCGTAGGATGAGGATCGCTCCACCCATGCTTAGGACGATCTCTCATAATGACTGGATCCTTTCATAAAATTATTAAATCTCATGTCCCTAGCAAGGTATGAGTGTTTTGCTAGTAGGACGCAAGTACCAGGCCATGTTGTCGGTTATATTTACTGCTTTCCCTACTCACGATACTTTACACATGTTATATATGTATATGTACTCATGTTCATGATCATGTTTCAGTTCAGTCTCTATTACGATATTCCATGTCCCATGTTATTTCATTCAGTTGCTCTACATACCAGCATATTCAATGTGCTGATGTCCCCTTTTTATTGTCCGGGGGCCTGCATTTCATGATGCAGGTACTGATTTACAGGACAACACATCTGCCTAGTAGGACTTCGCACTTATCAGCTTATTGGCCCCATCTCTTCTGGGGCTTAGAAATTTATTATTTATTATTTTCATGATAAGATATGCATTTAAAGGTATGCTGGGGGCCTTGTTCCAGCGAGTATGTTTTCATGTTCAGACTTATGTGGAGGTTTCATAGACTAGACTAGTCAGACATGTCATGTCAGATGTTTAGAGTCGGATAGCCATTTTGGCTCATTTGTGATATTTCTGCATTCATGTTTTAAATCAGTATTATATTAATGTTACGATTCTCAGGTTTTATAAAAACTCATCACATTCATATTATATTTCCGCTCATGTATGCCTCATGATGATTTAGCAAGCCATGTGGTTTGCTCGGTCACATGCAGTATGGCACCGAGTGCAGTGTTTCGCCCAGGCCATGGTTCGGGGCGTGACATTTGGCGTCAGTCTTTCATCAATCATTTCCGAACCATTTCCATCATTTATGAATGCAGGAATGCGAAATCAGTGTAATGAATGTAAATAAATATGCTATGAAGGTCATAAACACCATAAGTTGTATCAACTCTTGCATAATACCATTACCATCAGTAAATCATAATCAAGATCTCATTTGTACCTTATCACAAGTACACATCCAATTCAAGTGAAATCTCATTATATGATCACAATATGAATCTCAACTTATTTTCAGTTCAACGGTCCATATGGAACATGATCATCCCATAATATCAAGGTCAATGAATACAAGGCACCATGCCACAAGTCATAACAAGACTCAGATAAATCACTCAACAACAACAAGGATATGTAACCATCTCAATCAACAAGAAGAGTATATATTGACTCTTTTCTTCTCATATCAAAGCAAATACACCTCAGGTTTCAGTACATAAAGTAATGGCGACAACCCATATAATCAGAATCATACTAACCTAGATAATACCCAATCAAACCCACATAATCAGAATCATACTAACCTAGATAATATCCAATCAAACCCACATAATCAGAATCATACTAACCTAGATAATATCCAATCAAACACCCTATCCGAAGACCTAATCATGCTTTCTTCCGTCAATTCTATACAATATATACGTTTCGCTAATCAAAGCCTAACTAAAGTAAGTCGTAACCTACCTCGAATGCAGAACAGGAGCCACAAACTACTCCACACGAGCCTTCTGTTTCTGAAGTGTCTCAAAATGATCAAAGTCTAGCAATATAATGCTAAGTAAGCAATAGACCTTCTAATAAATATAGGGACAACATTGGGGAAGAGGACCCAATTACTTCTACCCTTTTTGAATGGTGAAACCATCATTAAATGGTAAATTTATCATGATCTCAATCCCAACAATCATACTATTCCAATTCCTGGGTTTCTAATCAATTTAATCCCTCCAAAACAGATTTTAGTCCAAAGTTCCCCTTTTTATTAGAACCCTAAGTCTCAATACATAACTCCAAATACAATTAACCAATTTCCCATCCTAGAAGGCAATCATCCACCCTCCTAGATGATTAAATAACAATAAAATCAACAACCCCTCAATTATTCTAGGTTTTAACGATTCTAGGGTTCTAGTCTTTTCATTCACCATTAAAGAACCTTAACTAACATAAAAATTTAAAGCTAATAAGGGAATGAACACTGAAAAGGGTTAAGACTTACCTTCAAAGGAGAACTTCACCCTAGCCTTAGAAAATCGCCTCTCACCTTCTTGGGAACTGTTTTTGGGATTTTATGGCTAATGACTTCAAAATTTGCAATATAAAAGTAGGTTTCTGCCTCCTGTCGACAGCTGCGGCCGTAACTATGTTCGCTACAGTGGTCTGACCTGTAACACCCCGTATCTTAAAAATAAAGGTTAGACTCGTATCGCTAGAGTTTCAGAAGAAATTTGAAGGTTTAAACGTTTTGCAAAAGTGGTTGAGGGGCCTACTTTGGGCAACCATAACACCTTGATTCGTTAGGAATTTGGAAAAGGTTCCTAAATGAAAGTTGTAGTACATAGAAATGACTTTCTAGGCATATAAGGATCAGGCCAATCAGAGTTTGGATCAAGGAGTTATGATCGTTTTAAAATGGCTAATAGAGGGGTGCTCAGATTCGATAGAATTGGCTAAGTTCTCTGTAGGTCTGCCTTCCATACAAATTTAGCGAAAATATGTTAAGCATTGGAGAAAACGTAAAACATGAAAGTTGTAGCCCCTTAAAATAGCTTTCTAACGGCATATTGTGGAGCCCGAACGGAGCTCTGTGCTAGGAGCTATGCCCATTTTGCTAAATGTTGTCGACTTGATGTAAAATTGACAGGGGAGCTCGCCGAGCGAGGCCCAAAGCGAGGCAAGAGCTCGCCATGGACCGCGTTCAGCGAGGTAGGGGTCCAAAAGTGGGAAAAAGTCAAGAAAATTATCTAAGTGTAAAATGGATAAGGGAGCTCGCCGAGCGAGGCCCAAAGCGAGGCAGGGGCAAGCCATAGACCGCGCTCGGCGAGGCAGGGGCAAGCCATAGACCGCGCTCGGCGAGCCAGGGGGTCCAAAATGACCCATGCTATAAATTCAACACTTAACACGAAATTTCAGTTATTAGACATTACAACTTCATTCTGAAGCCCTAAGCAGTCGTTTTCCTCCTCTCCTCATTCTTCCACGCTAAGGTAAGATCGCTCTAATGATTCCTAAGTAATTCCAACAATTATTCATGATTAGTAACATGATTCTTCAACCAAAACATAGGATTTCCAAGGTAAATCCTTCCCAAGTGATTCAAAGCTAGAGGTTTGGTGTTCTACATCAGAAAAGCAGTTTAGTTCGTTGGATTAGAGCGATTACAGGTAGGTGAGGCTAACTATCTACGTTAGGGAATATTCACGATTCTCCCTACGCCTCATTCTTCATACTTGTCAGTAATTTGACTCAAAATATCGTTTAGCCCTAGTTTTATGATATGTTATAGAACTGTTGTCTTCTAGGGTTGCAGTTGTTGACACCCAATTTTGGCTCTCCTTTTTGTTTAATTAATTTCACTATGCTTCTCAGTCGTGAAAATTCCCTAATAAATGAGTTTGGAATATTTTCACTAATTACTACACTATTTTTTAGATATTATTTCTCTAAAATTAAGAAAGGTTTCTATCGTTTTTAAAAAAATCACCAAACATCATTTTTTTTATATATAATTAAAAAAAAAATACTAAACATCATTCTTTACAATTAAATCACTCAAACATAGTGTTGATATTCCTATATCAATATTGACATTAGCATTTTTCCTTTAATCCTACTTATTACTGTATTAATCATCTTTTACTCTATTTTAAAACTAAATACGTATATTAAATACTCGTATTGCAATTTATATAGGTATACATTTTGTGGGAATTGATTAGGACAAAGAAGCATATTTTAATTAATTGATTGAAGTAAAAAGGGTTTAGAAATTAAATCATCTACCCATAATATTTGGCCAATTCCCTTCTCCCCTTAACCAAAATTTGTGGCCCAACCGCTCCAGCCCAAACCATTTTCCCGGTTATTAATTTCTAACACCATGTTATTAAGTTTATAGGCTAGTAGTATGGTACTATAACATATTTATTAGATGTACTCTTTAATAAAACTTCAAACATCTTGGGGTCTAAAGTAGGCTTTGCATTCTTCAACTTCAAAATTCAAACCTTTTGGCTGGAAGTTTCAAATATACGTGTTTGATGTTTAGGACTATCGGTCATAATTTAATATTTAAATGTATAAAGTTCGAACTGCACACACGATAGACATACGATTCTCAACTTCAATCTCACGAGTTTGAAGTTAATTATGAGGTGGTTAAATTTTTTAAATCTTTGAGTTTTCAATATGTTTTTTGTTCTAAAAAATTTCTTCTTCTCGTAAAGCGACGTCCTTTGTTTACTACTCTAATAGGTGTGACTTCTACTTCAGCTATAACTTGTTTATAGAAATTTGTTCGTCTACCTCATCCTCCTTTGGGGCCCTTCAATATTTTATTAAGTCTTTTCAAAGGAGATTTACCCATTCCTCTTCTTCTTCCTTATCTTTTTGCCCCATGTGCCTTAATCATTTATCTATCACACTAATGAAAAAAATATTACATCCACAGTTGTAAAAAGTACATATTCATGTTCTTTACAGTGAGACATCGTTAGCATATTTCATTTTGAAAACATATAACTTGCATGATGTTGGAAACATCTTATAGAATGTTTAAATATATTTGGACAAATTTTTTCAAAGAACCTCAGGATGGGTGAAATATCCATAAACATACTTATGGATGTTTCGAACATCCGTCCATAAAATGTCTAACAATCAGACCTTGAAGATAGTGAAATAGCTACATAAAATGGACAACAATTAACAACAACAAAAATATCACAAAATACCAGATTTTCAACATAACAACAATAACTAAACAACAAAACTCTATTATGGATACAGCTATAAAACTACACACCAATAACATCAACAGAATCGATAGAAGAGATATGAGTACAAAAGATTTAACTTAGAGTTCATCAATGAGATTTAACTTTTGATAATGAAATTTTGAGTTCATAGTAAACCTTGAACCAAATTTGCAGCAACACTGATGATCGGAATAACAATTTGGTGATCAGTTGAACGAGAGAGATGATCGATGGGCTTGGGTTTAGGGAGGAAATAATTGATGAAATAGAAGAACTTTGGAAAAGAAAGTGGGTATAAGTATAGTAGGGGTGTGAAATATCGCCCAAAGGTTGATAAGCCGCTTAGTTCCTCAAATTTTTATAGGTTGAGCTCAACATAATTTTGTATTGGGTTGATTTTAGCCCAACCCAACATAACTCATTTTAAAGCGATATTCAATTAAGCCCAATACTAGCATGTTTAAAAGTTTACTTGATTTTGGGTTTATTGCTTGAGGTTTACCTTATTTTTTATATGTATTCACTTTTCTTTTATCGTGCATCTTATAAATTTGGGGTGTGTTTTGGGGTGTGTTTGATGCCCTTAAAAAAAACTGGGTCAAGTTGGGCGGGTCATGACCAAGCCCATTTCAGCCCAGTCCGCCAATTTTGACTTGCCCAATTTCAGCTCGACCCGCCAATTTGACACCTCCTAAAAATAGTTTTATTTGACTCCTTTTGAATTTTTAAAATTTTCTTATTTCTAACTACATATAAGCCCCATTTGTTTTCATTAAGATTAAGACGTCTGAATCCGAATGCACATCTGAATGATTAATATGTTATCTCTAGATCTAAACACTGAATGATTAAGACTGTTTATTTTTCAACATTTGGATGTGCATAATGTATTTATTTAAACATAAAAAATATACAATTCAAATAAAAAATAACTAAATATTAAAAAATAAATATAAATATAGTAAAATAAAAATTTTATTTGATAAAACATGAAACATTTTTATGTTCAGTAGCGATGGTATATATACTTTTGTAGTAGTGGTGGTGGGGGGTGGGTAAGAGGTAGTGGGGTGGGGAGTGGAGAGTTGGGTGGGTAGGGGATAAGTGGGTGGATGGGGGTTGGGAGGAGGAGGGTGGTGGTGTTGTAATGGCAGAAGTGATTTGTCACGACCCGAAGCTGGCTCTAGATGTAACATGACACTCGGTGTCTGACTGCATGCGACCGAGCGAACCACATGACTGGTTGAATCAACATGGGACATGTACTGATGAGAAATTTTTTAAAAACATGAATATTCTAAATAAATCATGAGTCGTCATAATAATACTGAAAATATTGTTTTAAACATAAATGTGGAAATAGTCTGAAAACATAGTTGTGTAGCCCACAAGGCTAAACATAACTGAATACTGAACATGACACACTGACTAATCTATGAAACCTCTAGCATGAGTCTGAAAATACTGAATTGTTGCTGGGATAAGGACCCCCAGCATACCAGATCGTCTGACCGAACCTGACTACTGAAAAGTAAATGATAACGCCCCGAAGGGGCTCACCAACTAGCTGATACAGTGGAATCCTAGCGAGCTGATCCGTCCTGAAAATCAATAGATGCATCGTGAAATGCAGGCCCCGGGCAATTGGGACGTAAGTACAGTGGAATTGTACTTGTGTGTAAAGCAACTGAAATAAAGAATTATAAGTGGGGTGCTTGGGAAAGGGGTAGCCCAAATCAATAACATGGGTACATGAAGTAGTTTTAAAACTGAAACTGTAACTGTAAACTGAAGTTGTAACTACAAATTGATTTGTACGGTAAGCTGTAAACTGTAACTGTAACTGAAACCTGGCTATGATCATGATCTGCATGATCAAGCCGTAGTATGGGTAAAACATTTTTAAGTGAGAGAACCTTAGTATAACCGACAACATGAAATTACCACGTGGATATGCGAAGTCTGATTTTTGTCCCAACCAGCAAAACGATCTCATACCTTGCCAAGGATGAGACACAAACTGACATGAAAGGATCCAATCAATAGTTTGAAAGTACCATCCTAACTGGGCGGAGCAATCCTTACCCTACATTGACATACATAGTTTCAGGTGTCTGAACCTTTTCGGTAAACCTATGTTACTCCAAAAAATACTGAACATGTACATGGTTGGCTTAAAAGCTCATAGATTTAATAAACATGGTCTGTAATTAATTTTACATGAAAATCTATATAAATACATGTATATAATTCATGACACATGAAAACATGTAAAAATCCATACAATAGAACAATCTAAATTCACAATTGGTATCTGAGAGCTCGTGGAAAAGATGACACGAGCATACATGGGTTACGGACAGGTTCATGACAATCGTAATGATATACATGAATATAAATACTGAAAAATGTTTGAGCCTGACGTATACTTATATAATTTCATAAGAATGTGTATTTAGGGTTTATCATAAACTGAGACCAAGTACCCTAAAAATCTGAGGGAAACGTGTGTTTTTTTAATCAACGTAGCGTGGGGAAGAACAAAGATCTTCCGACACATGGATAGAAGCCCTACATACCTGTAAACGCTCCAATCCAACGAACTAGTTTGCTTTTCTGACGAAGAATACCCGAAACCCTAGCCTGAAACACTGGAGAAAGATTACCTTAGAAACATTATGTTTTCGTTTAAGAATAGTGTTAAGAATCATGTATTTTGTGCTAGGATTGATTAAGAATATTAAAGATGTTCTTACCTTGATGTGAGGGATTTGAGAGGAGAGAAAATCGTCCTTGAAGGGTTTTCTACGTAGTTGGAATGTCTGACAAATGAATTTTCAAGTTAAATGTTGAATTTATAAAACAACACATTTTTTTTAATAAGCCATCATCATTAGGTTGTGAGCCTATGATGTGGGGGGTTTGGCTTGACCCCTACCATGTGATATTAAGTAATATATATTACAAATGACAAGAGGGGGACATGGTGCCTTGCCTCAAGTCTACAAAAGAGATTGATAAACAATCTGAGGGATGAACTAGCCAACAACAAAATACATCCCTTGAGGGTAAAGTACAAACTTAACTAATTACAAAGTTACATTTTTCAAACCTTCTTCTAAAGGTAGGTAATTGTTGCTTATCAAGTTGAATTAGTCCCTTAGCTACTCTTGGTAATCCCATATGATAAATATGCAAGGTCCTCCTTCCACTCGTTGAAGCAAGTTTTGCAAAAAAATCAGCTACAGAATTAGCTTCTCGATAGCAATGAGCAGTCTGTACTGCGTTACCATTGATCAATCCTGTGATTCTACTGATTATATACTTCAGTTTCAAGTTGTCTGTGCCTTTCTCCTTTAGCATGTTAGCAATAATCTGGGAGTCAAGTTCCAAAATAATATTGTTCAAGCCTTGTTGAATGCACCAGTTGATTCCAAATTCTGCAGCAAGAGCTTCTGCATGATTATTTGTCTCACAGTCAACAGAGTATGAAAAGGCCATGATGAAATCCCCTTTATCATTTCTGAGTATACCACCTATCCCAGCTCTATCTGTGGCGCTACAAAAGCTATCATCAGTGTTTAGTTTCATCCATTCATTTGGTGGTCTTCCCCAACATACCGAGACAACTTTAAGTACTGGAATCAGCTTTTCAATTTTCTCACAGTAGTTCAACCAGGTTCCTTCAATGTAGATCTTTGGATAGGCAATGTTGATAGCAGTTCTAATATTCCACATGGCTTGTGTTTCCATCTTGTGTAGACTGAATTTCTTTTGTTCTCCAAATCTACAGGCTGTCCATGTTTTCCAAATTTCCCAGAAGATCATGATAGGGGCAATCTGAAAAACAAGACTTTGAACCTTATTGCATGCCTTCATATTCCACCACGATTCCAACAGTCCTCTGATTGGAACATCCTGATGTCTCTTACGAAGAGGAGCTCCAATTGTATTCCACAAACGATGTGCAGCTTTCCCTTCAACAAAAACATGTTGTGGAGATTCATTTTGAGCAACATTACAGCATATACAAGTGCTAAATCCCTGTTTCCCAAATTTAGCTATAGCATCTTTAAAAGGGAGCTTATTATGAATAAGTCTCCAATTCAAGAAGGAAATTTTAAAAGGGATGGAATTATGCCAAATTTTGTTAAGAAGATTGTTAGGTTGTCTCTGATGTCTTACTATTGCCCAAGCAGACTTGTTAGTATAGATCCCATTATCGGTAGCATTCCATATAGCATAATCCTTTTCATGAATGCTTCCAATGTTAACAGTGCTGATATATAGAGCAATTTGAGCAGGAAGAGTATTGTACAGTTTATGCATATTCCAAGAGTGATCAGCAAAGTATTTTTTAACCTTAGAATTATGTCCTCCTTTAGGTATATAATCACTGTAGGTGTATGCAAGAGGGCCCTTTCCTGTCCAATCATCCCACCAAAAACTACACTCTCCATTATTGATATTCCAGGTGATGAATTTTTCACTTTTGTCTCTTGCGCAGAGGAGGTGTTTCCAGGCTTGTGAATTACCTGAAACCCATTTTTTGCTAACATGATGCTTCCTTATGCAGTATTTAGCTTTTAGGAAGTCTGCCCATAGAGAGTTCATTGATCTATATCTCCACCACCTTTTAACTGCTAGAGTATTAGCAATATCTTTCATGCTCCTGATGCCTATACCAGCTTCATTTTTAGGATAGCACATCTTTTCCCAAGCACACCAGTGATACTTTTTCTTTCCATTTTCAGAACCCCAAAAAAAGTTGCAGATGTGTTTCTCTATAAGTTCCATGGTCTTTTTTGGGGGATTTATAGCACTGAGTGTATAAGTAGGTAAAGCTTGTATGACACTTTTGATAAGAACTTCTCTTCCCCCATAGGATAACATGCTACCTTGCCAACCATTCATTTTTTTCACAATTTTTGTAACCATACAATCAAAGTAGCTAATCTTCTTAATACCAGTATAAATTGGGCAGCCTAAGTAGGTAAAGGGGAAATCCTTTTCAATGAAACCAGTATGTTTCCTGATCCTATTTATTCTATAGGCACAGGTTTTGGGACTTGTTAAAAAGCAGCTTTTATCCTTATTAACCATTTGCCCAGAAACAACTTCATATTTTCTGATTTTCTTCCTAATAAGTCTGATAGATGAAGTGTTGCCACTGCTAAAGATGACAATGTCATCTGCATAAGCTAGGTGAGTGATTTGTGGCCCTCTACTGCTCATAGTGAAAGGAGTAAACTTTGGATTTTGTAGGAGACTGTTTAAGGACCTAGATAAAACCTCTGCAGCAATAACAAATAATGAAGGAGATATGGGATCTCCTTGTTTCAAACCTTGAGAGGAAGTGAAGAAACCATACCTGATTCCATTGAGAATGATAGAATACCAAACATTTGAGATGCTCTTGTTGATCAAATCAATCCATTGATCATTGAAACCAAATCTCTTTAAAACCTCCATCAGAAAAACCCATGAGATTCTATGATAGGCTTTAGCCATATCTAATTTGATCACCACATTACCCCCCTTATTAACTTTGGAAATATTGTGAATAATTTCTTGTGTCAGCATGATATTATCAGTGATAAGCCTTCCAGAAATGAATCCACTTTGATTTTCAGAGATAAGAAGGGGAAGTAATGGATTGAGTCTGTTTGCAAGTACTTTGGAAATGATTTTATTAGAAAAGTTGCTCAGACTGATTGGTCTAAGATCAGAGAAACTGTAAGGAGAGTCAACTTTGGGAATGAGGGCAAGACATGTATGTGTATAAAATTTTGTAAGCTTCTTGCCTTTGAAGAATTCTCTAACAAATTCCACAACATCTTCTTCAATAATAGACCAACAGACTTGAAAAAATTTACCATTAAATCCATCAGGACCTGCTGAACTGTCACAACTCATACCAAAGACTGCATTATGAATTTCTTCCTTGTCTGGTACTTTGGTGATCATCTCATTGTGTTCATCAGTAATCACTCTTGGGATACAATTCATGATTCTGCTACTTGTATAATGATGTTTAAGATTGAACTGTTTCTCAAAATATCTAGTGGCAGATTTGGCAATCTTCTCAGGACCGTGAATCCATCTCCCTTTACTGTTTTTTATTTGCTGAATTTGTAATCTCCTTCTTTTATACCTTAGCATACTGTGAAAATACTTAGAGTTTTTATCCCCATCCTTGAACCAGCTAAGCTGTGTTTTCTGCTTTAGCAAGGAGTCTTGAAGGCTCATCCATCTGACATATTCAGCATATCCCTTATTCAACTCTTCCCTGCTATGATCAGTGTTATTGGTCATATCCAATTCTTCCAATAATTCCATTTTTGCTTCCCAAATCTGGACATTTTCATGTATATCCCCAATGTTGTTCCTTGACCAATAACTTAAAATTCTTCCAAGATTTTTAAGCTTTGTCTGTAGTCTCCACATAGCATTCCCTTTAGCATTTAAGCTCTAGGCACTCCTAACAGTTTCCAAAAAGCCAGGCTGATCGACCCAAAAATTTAAGAACTTAAAATACTTAATGTGATTTTGTGAATCATCACTAAATTTGAAAACCAAAGGTCTGTGATCAGACCGTGTTCTAGGCAGATGTTCTACCACATTATTTTGAAATTTCAAAGTCCATTCATCATTAATCATAACTCTATCCAACCTTTTCCAAATCCTTTTGCTAGGAACCCAATTGTTACACCAAGTGTATCTTGGTCCTGTGAATCCCACATCAGTCAGGCCACAATTATTCATGCAAGTAATAAAGTCCAAACTCGTATAACTTCTGTGGGGTCTGCCCCCAAGTTTTTCATCTTGGTCCATGATTACATTAAAATCTCCTCCCATACACCATGGACCAGTGATTCTATTGCTCATATTCTCAATACTATTCCAGAGATCAATCCTTTCAAGAGCAGTACACTTTGCATAGATAACAGTTACAAAGGTACCATTATCCTTAGGATTTTATTTGAAGTTGATAGTAATTTGCTGCTCATCATTTTCAATGACTTGAAAAAGATCCCAATTTTTCCAAAAACACCATATTTGACCATTTGTGTTTGCTACACAGTGCTGAAATCCAAAATAACTTTTGTACCCTTCTATCTTACTATGATGAGAGAAAGGTTCTGAAATAGCTACAAAGGTAGCTTTGTTGATGTTAATATGATTTTTCAATCTTTTGAAAGCTTTTCTCGACCTCACCCCCCTTATATTCCAAAAGATTGTACTAATCATGGATGATATTAGGGGGCGGGGCACTTTGTCTTTGCAGTTTTTCTTTGCTTCTAGCAGCAGACTTCTTTTTTATGTCTTTGCCTTTTTCCTTAATAATTTTCTTAGTTTTGCTTCTACCTCTTGTGTTCTTAACCAGCACCTTTCCGTGGCTCTGGCTAGTATCATAAATCTCCTTGTTTGTAGTTTTTGACTCCTCTGAAACTGCTTGTAGATTGCCCTCTTCCATCTGTTTTTTCTTCTGTTTTGTTTGTTGTGTATCCATGGATTTGGTACTAACAATTTGACTGTTGATACCTTCTTTTTCCTGCCTTTTTTTTCCTCTTTTTGTGTGCCTTTTCTTTCTTCACCTTTTGAGCTAGGATCACAATTCAGCTCAACAATTAAATCAATACCTTTATGATTTTTAATATAAGAGGGTGGACCTGGGGTGCTTTCAACAATAGGAGATAGGATTTCACCTTCCTCCATTTCTTGCAGTTGCTTCTGTTGTTGGCACTCCTTTTCCTGATTCTTACTACTGACCCCATCTTCCTCAGTATTGCTCACATGAGTTTGATCTATTTGAGTGTCACTTTTTTCCTCTTCGGCCCTCTTGTTTATTCCTTCATCTTTGTTCAGGGAAGAGCTCATTTTTTGTGACACACTTTCCATAATTTCGATAGCTTTGTTTTCCTTGCCTGGAATATTGATAGTAAATCCAGTTTGCTTACTTCTTCTCCCAGTTTTCAATCTAGAAATGGTTTTGAACAAGACTTTGTTTTTCTTTTTGGGAGTCCTCCTGATCCTTTCCTTTTTTTTCTTCCTTTTTTCCTTGACATTGGACTCCATTAGTCTGTTAGTATCCATGTCTTTCTCTGTGTCCTTTTCTTCCTGGTGTGTAACCATTTCATTAGCATTCTTAATATGCTGGTTCTCCTCCTTTTCAGCCTGATTTTTCCCAATCAATATTTCTTTATCAGTTAAATTCTCTCCCACAAATTCACCTTTCTTATAATCATTTTTTTTCAGTTCCCTTCTAATATTTATTTTCTCCAACACTCTGCAATCTTCCGTATTATGACCTAATTTTTTACAGTGTCTACAATATTTAGGGACGCCTTCATATTCAAATTTTTGATAGAATCCCTTCAGAGGTGAGTTTTCAGATTCAATCCCAATCCAAATTTTATTCGGTCTAGGTTTCAACAAATCAATTTCAACTCTAACTTTTGCCATACTTGGTCGGGTTCTATGGTTAGTAGCAGCATCCAACATCAAAGGGGTACCAATATTTAAACATAATTGTTTCGCATAATGCCAAGCATGAAGATGAAAGGGTAAACCTGGGAAAAGGACCCAAGCTAGAGCACTGGGGATATCCTCTTCAGGTTTGAAATCAGGCGACCATTTCTGGATCCACATTTGCATTCCATCTAGCTCAATTACTCTTCGAAACCAGATATTAGTGAAGTCTTCCTCGTTTGTGCACTCAAGGAAGACATTGAAATTATCAAAAGCCCCAATTTTTACCGATCCCTTAACCGATACCATTTCTTTGAAACTCGACCTAATTTTGTCAATTTGAGGTCGATTTTTGATGAACCGACCCACCAAGGTGTATCGACACTCTTCTGCCATGGTGCCATAATAATCAATAACTTTAAAGATCACAGAAGGAACACCATTGTGATGGGTTTGATGACCTTTTATTTGTTCCTTTCCATGTGGATGTTGTGCTGAATTTGATGGACCAGCAATAGTGTTTGCATAAGCTGTTTTTTTTTTTTTTTTGTGTCTATAAGAGGATTTGTGATTTCA
Source organism: Lycium barbarum (assembly GCF_019175385.1). NCBI lineage: Eukaryota > Viridiplantae > Streptophyta > Magnoliopsida > Solanales > Solanaceae > Lycium > Lycium barbarum. Next base: position 148,967,671 of record NC_083339.1, read on the forward strand.
GGGGGAAGAGATTCCGTAGTGAGACGCGCCGGAGGAGGGCCTCCAGGCGGCTCCATGACGGTGGAGCGTGGTCTCCAACTGCCAGAAACTAGCCAATATGGTCGTTGAAAGAGACGTTAGAGAAAAGGGGGAGGAGAGAGAAAAAGTTTTAAGTTTGAAGATTTTGTTTTTTTATAAAACAACACATTTGACGAGCTCTGGGCATATAGGATTTTTCTACTCGTACTCTGTCTAATTATACTATATTTTTAAGATATCGTCCGACAGAAATTGAAACCACCTAGGCTACAGATTTATATTATCCCAGTTAGTATTTGAGAGAAATATGAAAAGATGGTAGTGTCTTAAATTTGTAAATTACTTAAGCAAAACAAACAATTTCACGAAAGAGTTGGGAATAATTGAAGTCAGTTGATAATATTATTATAATACAATTTAATGTAATATATTTCGCGAAAGAATAATTGCTTATTTCTAATACAATTACATTTTCTCACATAGAAAAAACCAATTAATAACATTCCTTGAGGTTACACATATTAATTGAGTTACAACTAATGAAAATTAAAATGAAATAATATCCTGGCCTAAATTGTGTCATAAGGTGTAAAAACCTCTTGAGATTAGTCTTTATATCAATAAACTAATTTGAGTCAATTCCTCCATGAGGATTAGAATTAAATGAAATAAGACAAAGATATCCTTAAATCTATACACTTGCTTGAGTCAATTCCTTCTTGCGAATTAGATTTGAAAGAAACAAGATCGAAGATTTGGAATAATATATAACTAAAAATTATTATTACTCTAATATTTTATGCAATAATTATAAAGTATTAATTTTGCTTCATGAGAATTGCAAAATTAATACAAGAACAACCACAACATAAAATATAATAGAGTAGCGATAATATTTAGGAAAATTCTAAAATTCCGACACAAAGTAAATACAGAGATAAACAACTTTTGGACAAGGAATAACTGAAGTAAAGATAAATACTGTAATAACATACCAAGCTCCATCAACTATTCCCATAAAAAGATATTACTCCATTAAGGAGTATATAAACAAAAGATTTACTAAAAGATAAAAAATAAAAATAAAAAGAAAGAAAGAGCAAGAACAAAACTAGAGAGAAAAGTGGTTATTTTCCTACTACTCAAGATGTCTTCTATACAAAGAGTTGCCTTCTATTTATAGAAGTGAATTTCCTCACTAAATGTGGAAATGTAGTGTGAGGAAGATGTATCTTGAAAAGATATATTTTCCTCAAAATATATCCTTGAGGAAGATGTAACTTCACTTTTTGTATTGTGAACTTGATGTGTTGCAATCTCCTCTTTTCTTTCATCTGTAGCTATATTACATGGCTTTCTTATTTCCTGCAAAATATTGTTAGAAAACACATAGAAATTGAAGTATTATATAACTTCTTTATTTAAAATACTATAGTTTTAAGTATATAGAATATGTATATTTTATATCCATCAACATTTGACTGTCTTGGCTCGCCGAGCGAGCTCTATAGCGAGGTCTTACCTTGTCTTGAGCTTAGCTCAGCGAGCTCACCTGTCCAAAATGTACTTAGAAAAAGTTTCTAAAAATTTTTCCTTTTGGTCACTACACCTCGCTGAGCTAAGCCTATGACAGACTATGTCTCGCTTTGAGCATAGCTCAGCGAGCTCCTAGGTCCATTTTCACACTTAGTCAAAATTTCATGTTTTACCTTTTGCATGGCTTACCTCACTGGGCGAGGTCTATAGCGAGCCTTGGCCTCGCTTTGGGGCTTGCTTAGTGAGCTCTTACGACTCTGAAAAACTTAGACAAATTTTGCTCTTCTGATTCTATGGTTCTATACTTTATTTCGGAAGTACGTAATGTTACATGGTTAGTGGTGATGGGGGTGGAGTGGAGGCGGTTGTGATTGTGATGGCAGATAAGTGGTTAATAGTGGTAAGGGTAGGAGTGGAGATGGGTTATGAGGGCGGGTGGTGGCCTGGTGGTAGTAGGTGGGGTTGGGAAGGTGGGGGTGGTAGTGATTGTGATGGTATGAATGTCGTTAGCGGTGATGGGGTGGGATTGGGTAGTGGGTTTAGGGATAGGCTAGTGGTAGTGATTATGATGGCAGGGTGGGGTGGGGTGGGGATAGGAGGGTGGCTGGGGGTGGGGTAGGAGGGTGGGTGGAGCCGATGTGGTGAGGGTGATGGTAGTGGTGTGGGGCGGAAGGGGGGGAGTTGAGGGTGGGGTAGGTTGCGGAGTTGTCCATGTGAAAATAACTCTTAATGATATTATGACTTTGTTCAATATGTTAATGATTCAAACTTATTATGACCAAATAAGATTTAGACTTCCATTGAGTGCAAACAAATGTGGGCAATTTTCACGATTGCCCTTCGTTGGGGGTGGTCTTTATTTTTTCCCCTCAAATTGTTGGTCTTTAATATTTGCCCTTCGACTAAAATATCCCGAGGTTCTGGTTCGAACACCGACTTAGTCATAAAAATAAAAATAAAATCGCAAGGCAAGACTTTGCAAAAAATTATGCCTTATGCTGCAGATTTTGCTTTAATGCATAACTCAAAGTCTGCCGTAGAGGGTGGAAATTTGCCTTATAAGACGAACTTTTAGTTATGCCTTAGGAAAAGTTCTCGGGGCTTCCAAGTTGGATGATAGCATGGGAGGACGGATTGGAGATGGATGTTCATCGAAGTGGCCAAATAAGTAAAGAAGGTTATGCTTGCAAAAGAGGCCACTGCATAAATTCAAAGACTTTCTACTCCAAAGGAAGACTAGCCAAATAAGGCCTTATTTCATTGAGGGTAGTTATGTAATAGTGTAGTTGTCTTCCTTAATGTTTTAGTATAAATAGTTAGTCTTTTATTTCATTTGAGGCTTTTGATGAATTATTAAATTTGAGTGTTGAGTGTTGTCTCTAGAGAGAGAAACTTATGAGAGGCTTATGAAATTAGCTCTTGTTGATTCTTGTTGTTGAGAGGATTGGTTGCTTGAGAATTCAATTCCCTCGAGTCATCCTAAAAGATTAGGCTCTTAGTTGTATGCAATTTGGAGGTCTTAATTAGAGCTGGGCATAAATACCGAAAACCGAAAAATCGAACCGAACCGAACTGAAACTTTAACAAACCGAACCGAACTAGTTTGGTTCTGTGTTTGGTGTCCACCGTAAAAAAATCGAAACCGAAATAGCCGAACCAAAGTTTGATAAAACCGAACCGAAAAACCAAACGCGCACCGAAATTTAATACATTACCCAAAAAAAAAAAAATAGTCCAGGCCCATTAAGTTTAAAGCAAAAAAAAAAAAACCCAATTGTAATAAGTCCTCTTTTGCATTTGTATCCCTAATTTTCCACTTCAATTGAGAAAATCAACTATCCTTAACAAAGAAAGGTAACTAGGATGTGTCTTTAGGATTAATGTATGTCCTTTATGTGTTTTCTTAATTATTCTTACGGTATGTATATAACACCTAGTAATACTATATCATGATTATAGTTTTCTGTTCTTGTATATCCTGTTTGTTTGATTTTGATTTCAATTTATCAGTTTTATGTTTTATTGCTTTTGAGAATATAAATTAGTGTCAATGGAATCGCTTATAATATTATATCAAAAAACCGAATTGAAAAAACCTAAACGAACCGAACCGAACTTTAAAAAACCGAAACCGAAATAACCGAACCGAACTAGTTTGGTTCGGTGTTCGGTGTACACCTTTAAAAAACCGAACCCGAAATATCCAAACCGAAGTTTGATAAAACCGAACCGAAAAACCGAACGCCCACCCCTAGTCTTAATTAATCTAGAACTTTGGTTGCCAAATTGTCTCTTCTTTTGTGTCAATCTATTTATCATTTTCTTTTCGTTTCTTATCGTTTTATTGTTGTTTTCATTTCCGTTATTGTTTCCTTGTATCCATTCTTATATCAATTTGTTACGTCCCGTATTTTTATACATTGGGACAACCCGGATTAACTATGATAATTTAAGGCCAAGACTATTTTGGGGATTTGAAGTCGGGACTTTTGACCATTTGATTTTATTTTGAGATATAAGTTATATATGAAATTGATGGCATTGAACACTTAGGAAAAATTTGGGATCACAATTCATAAAATTGGAATTTAAAATGTTGTGCAAAAAAAATGGGCCATGTGGCCGTGTACAATGGAGTTGGTCCCACACATTGTGTGGCCAATTTTAATTGGTCCAACACGTTGTGTGGGCCAAAGACAAAGTAGATATGTTGTGGACTTAAAAAGAGGACTTTAATTCATCTTCTCACCATTCAACACTTAGTAAATAAAACAAGACTTGGAGAGCCCTTCAACCCACTATTTTCGGCCAAGAACAAGGGAAACCTAAGATCATTTTTAGCCTTCCCAAAAATAATTCCTTGGTGTTAATCAACTATATTGGGGTCCCTAAGTGGCGTGGAAGAGTTGTTTGGGTCATCCAACCATCCGTTGTGTCAAATAGCAAACCCTAGCTATTTGGTGGATTGAAGGAGAAAGGTATGTTTGCTCTTGTTTTATGTGTTGTGAACATTTTATTCATGTTATGGTATGTTAATATTGATGGAAATCATGAAATATTGTATGTTGGAATTGGGTTGTGTGATGGGTGGTCTAGCCGTGCAAATGGGTGTTGAAAAATTGAATTGAGGAATAAATTCTTGTATCATGTTAGATTGTTGTAGAGTGGGGAAGAGAATAAAAAATCATCAATATACATGTATGTGTGTGTTGTGTGATTGAGTTGATAAATTAGTTCCTTGAAGCTTGTTGATTGTTGTAGCGTGAAGAGATAGATTAGAACCATCTAAATGTGTATATGTATAGATGCGGGTGTGGCTGTATATATATGGTCCCAATGTGTGGCAAAGAAGGAATTAATATCGCTTAGCGTCGTAATGGTTATTGTGATGACTTTTATGTTGGAAATGAGAGTTTAATGTCCCAAATTTGATATGATAAATGTGCGGACTGATTTGGAGAACTTTGTGCATTTAATGCAATCTTGATATATGAGGACCATTAACATACGTATAGGTGTAGTGTGGACGAATCTGAGTCCTATAAAATGTCGAAGATCGCATTACTATTGCTCAGCGTTTTAATTATCGTCGTTATGAATTCTAGTTGGAATTGAGCATTTAATGACTCAAAAATGATGTTGGAATGGTAGGGGCTGATTTAAGGCTTATTGTACGTTTGATGTAATTCGTATATTTTATGAGAATGATATCGTTATATTGTGGATTGTGATACAAAACATGACTTGAAAATGAGGAAAGTGGAAAAAGAGGGCTGCTCGGCTAGGGGACTGTTTTCGGCCAACATAGAAAGAAAATTATTGGCTTGTGGAAATATTATGTGAATTGTTTAGAATGTTCTTGAATGTTGTTGGTAAGGTTTGGGTTAATAATCGAATGTACGAACGATATTGTGGCTTGAAAGTAAGCCATTAAATTGAATGATTGGAAAGTTGTCGAATGGTGTAAAAGAGAGCTACTTTTATTATTTTGCCTTTCGAATTGATTATCGATGTTGCTAGGTTGGTTATTGTGGTTGTTGTTGTCGATTTTGAGCGAGTTAAATTCTCGGGATGGTCTATTTACAGGGGAAATGCTGCCGAATTTTCTGTAGAATTTAATGAATAGTTGGAACGAATGGCTTAAGTGCCCTTAGCTAATGTTTGGTATTCGTTGGCGTATTTGTAGACCTTGGGGAGCCCGAGGCGTAGATTGAGATTTACTTTAGATTGGCTATCTTGGAGTGCGTACGAGGTATGTAAAGCAACCTTCTTTTCTTGGCATGCCTTAGTTTTACATAGGCTAGATTAGAGCCTTAAGAAAATTTCAAATCCAAAATCCGAGCATGATATGATCTATATATATTCCTTGGCACTCTTATGTATGATTTGATGAAATATGAACCGTTATGCTTTTGAAAGAAGTGGTTTCCAAACTTTGTACAAAAAGGTTTCACTTTAATGAATTTCGAAATTTTTGAATGCCACATCTTTCTCATAAAGGCTCGGATTGTTCCAACATTTTCATAAGAGTTTGCATGATGTATAATGAGTATGTTTTCCATAAGCGGGCCTGATTCGGGTCGATACCCGTCCGTGGGTCCCGCGACCTTCCTTTATGTAATTCGGAGAATCTTTGAAAGAATTTGGTATGACCATTATTCCGATTTCAAATATGACCATTTTACTTATGTTTGAAGTTATGATAATGATTTTATGCATATGACTACTCACGACTCTATTCGTGCATTCTGTTATTCCTTTCACCGAGTCCCGGGCCGGTTCTGTTATCGTGCGCATTTTGATATACTCTGGAGTTATGTTGTGTTTATGTTTCACCGAGCTACTCGCAAAAGAGGGTCGGGTTCCATCTATATATGGCGTTATGTTGTGATGTGATATGTGACGGGGATACGGAAATTTGAGATTTTCTGGTGTTATGCTGTGTTATGGCGCCATCGACGGGTGGGCGACCATATTCTTCTGTGCCCGATGCATGACTTACATATTTTTGAAAGTAAACAAATTTTGATATGTTGGATTTGCACTTATGTTTGATACTTCCATTTCGTTTATATCTCAGATTTGCTTTCTGTACATTCTGCTTTGCATACTCAGTACATATTTCGTACTGACCCCCTTTCTTCGGGGGCTGCGTTTCATGCCCGCAGGTACATACACACAGTTTGGTGATCCACCGGTTTAGGACACCCCCTTTTTGTTGTTGGAGTGCTCTCCTCCTTTCAGAGCATATCTTCTGGTATATATTTTTGTTCGTTATATATGTATATATTCGTTCAGGGGTACGGCGGGGCCCTGTCCCGCCATATGATTCGTTTGGTCTGTTTAGAGGTCTGTAGACGTATTTGTGGGTGTGTGTGCCTACTTCTGTACAGATGTGTTTGTATGATTCTACTCGTTATGGCAGCCTCGTCGGCGTGCGTTTTGTATATGTGTTTTGGGCCGTTGTGCCATTTGATAGCCTTGTCGGCTTTTGATAAATTTGACAGCCTTGCCGGCTTTTATATATATATATATATATATATATATATATGTTCGCACATGGTTGCGTTGAAATGTGTCTGATACAGTTTGATATGGTTTGAGACGGCATATAGTATTTATGGCCGCATATGCTATTTGGATGTGATCAGATATGGATAGGTATGTCAGGGTGCCCAAGTAGGGCACTAGTCACGGCCTACGGGGTTGGGTCGTGACACAATTGGTATTAAAGCCACTAATAGGTTTGCCCTAGCAAATCTAGTCTTGGGATTTGATTCCTACAAAAAAAAAATTGAAATTCCTATAAAACCCCCAAAAAAAATTGTTTGATTTTGTTATTTTGACATTAGATTCTTGTTCTCTAGTGTTTTTAGAGTCTAAATCCAAAGTTTCGAGTCAATCCGGGTTGTTTTGATCCTTCCACCATTAAAGGAACTTCATGCTTTAAGAACTTAAAAGTGAGTTTTTTTAAGGAGGTGAAATTGGAGGTTGAAACCTATTGAGTTTTGTTCTCCACATCAAAGAGAACTTAGATCCGAAATTTGAGCGAAATTGGAGTTGCTTTGAGGGTAGTTGTGTTTTTGAATTATTCGTGTGTTCTTGAGGGTGTTCATATCTTCAAGAGGAAGAAGGTAATGTAAAACGGGTGTTTGGTCCATAAATTTTGGGCAAAAGGGTCAAAAGGTGTCTTTCTACCCAAAAAGGGTAAATAATAAGTTGTGTGGGTCCAAAAATCAAAGCAAATATCTGAAAAATTAGAGGACGTGTGGCCCCTACCTGTGCCACGTGGCCCCCACGTGTGCCACGTGGACCATACGTGAGCAGCCATGTAGCTAGCCGCATAGGTAGCTCGTCCACGCAAGCAAAGCAGGCCAGCATGTAGGCCAAGTCTCGGCCACGTACCCACCTACGTGACCTACCTACGTCCAAGCCAAGGCAAATAAAAACCTTACTGGTTTTGCCCACGTACCTCAACGTGGCCCATGCAACCCCAACTGCTCTTAACCACATGACCAAGTCGTAGCCAAGACCCACCCACGCACTTTCAAACCTCGGTCACGCACCTATCCCACCGCATTTACCTGAAATTCAGCCCAAATCCCACCCACGTAAACCAAACTAGCCACCCATGTACCTTAAAAAAAAACCACCTACGCGGGTCCAACCACCTGTGGGCCTTCTTCAGCCACTTACAGGGACGTATTTCGTGCCAAGAACAACTCATATACAAATCCACAACCCCTAGTTCTGCCCGCATTTACCCAAAATTTCCTTGAAAGTTTGTTCTTCAAACCGAATTCATCTCTTATTCGTTTCTAAGTTTATCTAGGAAATTGTAATTCTTTTTCTTAGCTAATCAATTTAAGTAATTATCCTTACTTACTAGTTAATTAGTTCTTGTGTCCGTATTTTCATTCGTGCTAATTCTTTTCGTTCTTTTCTCATTTTAATCTCGTTGAAACTTCTTTGGTTCAAGTCCGTTAGATTAAATTGAGTCGTCCTTTCTTTGATTGAACAAGAATCCATTCCGACCTCAAGTAGCAATTGTGCACCTTGCAACCTACCGAATCTAAACAAGATTCAACATCGACCGGTCCAATTGAATGGTAAAAGGCAATAGAGCGTGAGTTCATTTGAGAGGTGCTAGCCAAACACAAAATAGTGTAAACACGAGATTGTAAGGTTTGCTTTACTTCTAACGTTGTTTGCTTATTTTTGTTGAAGTGTCCTCTCCATGGATTCCGATTCATGTGACAGCGAATTTGATTGTTATAATGATGACGAGTGTGATTATGATGAGAAGGACTATGGAAACAACCAAGAATGTGACGAAGGGGGTTACGAGGGCTATATAGGAAATGATGACCATGAGCAATTTAGAGGAGAGACTTACTATTTCGAAGGTGAATGTGAAGAAGATTGTGAGGTAGAAGAACCTGGTGACAATTTGTATGGTGAAGCTCATGATTATGAAGGTACTTCGAGGTACAACTCTTACTCTTCTTGTGATGAGCCTAGTGACCTTGAGTACGAGGATAATGAAGTATCAAGTACTTATGATGAACATGAGCCTCGAGGTCATGAGGAGTCCACTTATAGTCGTTCTACATTTGCAAGTGGTGGTGGTGGATGTTCTAGACCCTCACCCATTGAAGAGCGTACTTGTCTAATGAATATGAGGCCATCCCCAACTAAAACTACTCAAAGTGTTGTGAGTAGAGTGACACCTAAGGTTAAGACGAAAATTGAGCTTAAAGAGCGATTCCAATCAATGTTGGTGAGTGTGTTTGGTCACGATGGATTTTGCCTTGAAATTGATTATTACTTTTCTTTAAGACATAACTAAAAGTCTATCTCATAAGACAAATTTTTTTCTTAAGGCATAACTAAAAGTTTGCCTTATATGGTAGGCCATAATTTAATTATGAGGCCCTAATTTAATTCCAAAACCCTTATACAGTCAAACCTCTCTATAATAATATCGTTGGGTCTGAAATTTTTCAGCTGTTATAGAGAATGACTGATATACAGCTATAACAACATTGACATTTAAATAAAACTTCGCTGTTATAGGCAAAAAAGATGTATAAAATCTAATTTTAATTTTTAATTGTCAAATTCTAAACTTAATCACACTTTGTACAATGAGGAAAAATTATTTAATAATGAACATATATATATATATATATATATATATTCATATGATATTTTTTTTATCATAAATAGTGTATTAAATGATCAAATATTTAGTTAAAATTTATACACTTATTATTGATGATCATAGATATTTTATTTTTATAAAGATGTTCAATTATTATATTATTAAAAAAAAAGATATCTGTTATATGGGATAATTTTATAAAGAGCATAGCGTTATAAAATTGATGTTATATTTGAAATGCCGTATCACTTTAAATTACCCGCTAGGCCCATTTCTGTCAAACCGAGTTTTCGCCGAAAAAGAAAAGAAAACTAATGTAAAAGACAGGAGAATTTTGATGCATTTCCGTTTACGCGCAAAGAAATTTTGATACTCGTTGTTTCCCACCCTCACAGTGAGCAAAATTGGGAGGGTCGAAAACCCTAAGAATTGAAGGAATGTCGAAGAAAGCGGTGACAAGGAGAGAGCTATTGGACCGATGGAGGGGCATCGAAGAAGAAGACGACAACGACAACGACAACGACATTGACCTTCTCAAGCGACATCGTTTCCGCCACCTCAAAGAAGAATGGTTTGCTTCTTTTGAATAAACCATGTTTTTACCGCTAAAATGGCTTTAGGATAATCAATTCATTTTGTTTGAAAGACAAGTGAACCCTTTTTTCCTTGTAGAAAGCTACGTAAAATGCAATAATGTAAATAGCATAAAATAAAGAGACCAGGCTTGTGATATTCAGAGCTCAAGAATGGAGTTAGGGTTACAAGTGTCAGAGAACTTCTCAATTTATCTGGACTTCCACGTGTTTGCTTCTTCTACCCCATACCCATGTGTTCTAAGTTCTTGAGTTTCTACTTCCCAATTCTCCTTCCTAGTTGGAGCAAAAGGTACTTATACGTGTCCCCACTAGCCATTCGTTTCATCATCAGACTCAGAACTACCGAAAGGGAGACCGTGCCATACTTCCATTTCAATATATCCCCTTTTATTTATCTTCTTATCTTTCTCTTACTGATCAAAATTTTATTTTTCCCATTTCTACGTGCCAGCCAAATTTAGTCCGTTTTCCTTTGTGTGCAGGTTTTCCGATGCATTCAACTACTTGATCTTTTTGCCCGAAGAAAATCATATTTGGTGTGGTTCCTGGGACCTGATGGGCCCTCTTCTGGAGACTTTCTATAATTATTTTAAGGATGATCGCAGTGATTCTCCTCTAAAGCTCCTACTGGACAGAACATCTAGGGAAATGCGCCGGTGCACTCAATGTATATGTCAATACCATCAAGCCCAAGAGCTTTATAGTACAGAATATGACCCTAGTACCATTGGTCCTCTTCTTGAGGTCTTGCGCACTCTTGACGAAGAAAGAATCAGTCAACATCTTAAAGAGATTAATAACAGAATAAGATGTGGAGAGTACGACATAGTGCATGGCAGTGGAGAAATTGTTAGCATCATGCTTGAGGTGTTTCCATTCACCTTTCTCCCCCCTTCATATGAAGCGCCAATACTTGCGGTCCTCCTTTTTCAAATAACCTTTTGGTTCATTATTTGCATTAGATATACACATGCTTCTGGATGTGTCTTTCCTTTTATCCAAAAGTTGTACCAGGAGAAGGATTGTATTCAGTTGATGCAGCATCCTTAATTTTAATTGTAATAAAAGAGCAAGTTTAGACTTTAGATTGCTCTCAAGTAGAAAGATCGCGGTAGAAAGCTGTTGCAGTAGCAGAAAATTGTGAAAAAAAGGAACGAGAAAGAAAGGAAATATATAAAGAGAGGGAAAGAGAGGGGTAAAAGAGTAGAGGAAGAGGTGACTGCGTTTGCTGCAGCCAAAATTCAGAGAAGAAGAGGGACACAGGGTGTAAGAAGCAGAGAAGGGGAGGGAACAATCACATACAAATTTCAAATATATCTTAATTTTAAAACTGCTCATACTCAATGATAAGTTATGAATATATGAAGGAAATAGCTAGGAGATCTAGCAAACTTCTTACTGTCAACCAGCTGAAACCTGCTAGCCAAAGTGCTGCACAAGCTCCCTAATGGATAGCTACTTACTAAGAAAACTGCAACAGGGGAATCCAAAACCCAATGAAATAGCAGCAATAAAACATAATCAAGCAACCAAAGGATGACTAACAAGGTAATAACAACATGGACGTAGAATACCTAAAAACTTGAAGTGTTAAGTTTAAATTCGTGTCATTAATCTAGTAGGGGATAAGGCTAAGTGGAGGAAAAAGGGCTCTCCTTGAGATGCCCCACAAACACACACACACACACACGAAATTTCTGTATAAGTGAGTGCCTGATATTATCTGTCTTGTTGGTAAACAAGATGGATTGACCTGCCTGGTTATCCAGCTGAATCATCTCTAAATGTGTGTGAAAAGAAAATAATCTCTAATGTGCATCAGTGTGCAAATACCATCGAAAATGAAAGTCGAGCGCGGATGCACTCTGGTTACAGTGTGCACTTTTCACCTGTTCCTTTCTCATTTTCTTCCATTCCATCTTCATTTGTGATTATTTGTTATTTTTATTTCTATGATGAGATAGAGCTCTCTTTTTTGAGTTGCAGGTTTTGATGTTCCCGATTTTGTTAGATGATTCTTATTTGGCAAGTGAATTTGAGACATTCATTGACGCAATAGATAAAACTCATGAACTGACCTTGGGTGGACACCAGCAGTATCCGGTTTGACCTGCGTTTCTATGCGTGATGTTTCTACGTGAGATTATGCTTCAACTGTTTTTGTTATAGTCATCTTAATTGGCTTTTTCCATTTTTATATTTTAGGGAGTTTATGCATTACTTTTCCATAAAGGCCGAAGAACTCGTTCTATAGGTTTGCGATTGGCTGGACGCATGAGTAAATTGAGGTACTGTTTCTATATGACTTTGCGTGCGGCTACAATCTGTGGTTTGTAACTCTAGCCAATTCAAGTATATGTGGGAATAGCTCTCCCTTATTTCTTTTTGGTGCACCCATTGGATTCCTACATGTAGATGGTTGGGTGTTATTATAGAAAATCATGTCTTCTGGTAAGGTTTTCTATTTTTCTGGTATACTTCTTGTATACATGCAAGCTTTTTTCTGAAATTTATTACTTTATCAATAGAAAATCATGTCGTCATTTTTGGTCGAGCAAACATGTTTTGACAATGGACAAGTATAAGGTAATTAATCTTTAGTGTGGTATAAGAGTCCTTTTTTTTTTTTTTTTGAAACTGATAACTGTATCTATATTCCATAATGAGCAAAATAGTACATAGGTTGTACTGAAACCATATTTACAAGAGTACTCCAAAAATCTACTCTCCTGTTCTATATTGAATCTAAAATATCAATGATAGAGACAGTGTCATTTGAGTATATCTATTACACCAAAAACATAGGATCAAAATACAACTGAATTTGACCTTCTGCATGCTATTCTCTACATTCTCAAAACATCTAGAATTCCTCTCTTTCCAAATTGTCCACCAGATGCAAGCAGGGACAATCCTCCATCTACCTCTGTTCTTAGCCAACAACCCTGCTTCCTCCCAACTCTGAAGTGCTTCTGTAATCTTTCCAGGCATAGTCCATGATATGCCTTTAAGATTTAAGAATAATCTCCAAAGTTGTCCTGTAACCTTGCATTTTGTAGGAATAGATGGTTAACTGTCTTTGCTCTTTCACCGCAAAAGAAACATCTGGAGCATAGAGGTATTCCTCTCCTCATCAAATTGTCTTGTGTCAGGACTGCTTCCTTAGCCAGAAGCCACACAAAACATGCAACTTTGTGCGGGATTTTGGGTTTGCAAATGTTTTTCCAAGGCCAATTATTTAGCTGTTGATTGGGGTGGTTCATCCTGCTGTAAGCTAAATTCACCTTGAAAGAGCGCTTATTATTATCCTGCCACCATGAAACATCTTGCCCTGTCTCTAGTCCATTGAACTGCTCAATTATGCTGAGAAAATCAACCACTCTTTGGATTTTCCAATCATTAAGTTGCCTTCTGAAAGTGAAGCTCCATCCTTGAGGTGTCCACAATGCTGCTATAGTCCTTTGTTGATGTAAGACCAGACTTACATGTCTGGGAAAAACAATTCCAGTTTGCCTGTCTCATGCCAATCATCCTTCCAAAAGTCGGTCTTTTCCCCATTAACCACTTTGATCCTGGTATGTTGCTTGAATTCATTGCACAGGACTCTGATGGATCTCCATAGGCTAACTCCATAAGGTGTAGCAACCTCTTTGGTCATCCAATTATCTTCCTCCTCATATTTAGCTCTTATAACCTTTCCCCACAAAGGTTGATTTTCACTAGTATACCTCCACAACCATTTCATTCTGAGTACCTTGCTTTGTATATTCAGATTCTTAATACCCAATCCCCCATAGCTCTTACCTTCCGGTAGAGATTTCCGCTTGACCAAGTGGTATCCTTTCCTTTCTTTGTTCCCTTGCCACAAAAAGTTCCTCCTAATGCTATCCAACCTCTTGATAATCCCTGCTGGTATAGGAAACAAGGACATCATATATTTTGGAAGAGCATCAAGAACTGAGTTAATGAGAGTCAATCTACCACCCAGAGACAAATACTGAGTCTTCCATCTTGCCAATTTCTTTTCACACTTCTCAATCACATTATTCCAGATTTCTGTGGATTTAGATTTAGCTTCTAGAGGCATTCCAAGGTATTGAAGTTGGTAAGGTACCAATTTCACCGCCTAAGACTGCATTTAGAAGCTCCAGATTTGGTACATCATTGATGGGGTACAAAAACCAACAACAACAAGAACAATTACATACCCAGTGACATCCCACAAAGTGAGGTCTGGGGAGGGTAGAATGTGCGCAGATCTTACCTCTACCATGGTAGAGAGGCTGTTTCCGGTAGACCCTCGGCATAGGAACAAGCAATTCAAAGCAAGACGAAAAAGGAATAACGAACAAACCATGAAAACAGGGTAATACAATAGTCAAAGTACAAGAAATAACAAATAGTAACAGAAATCAACGAGCAAGAAACTACAAGAGTAATACTACGACTACTAGCATGGAAGGATAAGTGGGACAATACTTAACTACCTACTAACCTTCTACTCTAATATGTGCCCTCCAAAACCGCCTATCTAAGGTCATGTCCTCGGTAAGCTGGGACTGCGCCAACTCGTGTCTAATCACCTCCCCCTCGTACTTCTTCGGTCTAACTCTACCTCTTCTGAAACCGTTCATAGCCAACCTCTCACACCTCCTTATTGGGGCATCCGGGCATCTCCTCTTCACATGTCCGAACCACCTCAATCGCACTTCTCGCATCTTGTCCTCCACCGATGCCACCCCCACTTTGTTCTGGATATCATCATTTCTAATCCTATCCCTCCTAGTATGCCCACACATCCATCGCAACATCCTCATTTCCGCTACTTTCATCTTCTGAACGTGAGAGTTCTTGACTGGCCAATACTCCGTCCCATACAACATAGTCGGTCTAACCACCACTTTGTAGAACTTGCCTTTAAGTTTCGGTGGCACCTTCTTGTCACATAAAGACTCCTGATGCTAGTCTCCACTTCATCCACCCTGTACCAATACGATGTGTGACATCATCATCAATCTCCCCATTTCCTTGAATAATAGACCCAAGATCTTGAAACTTCCTTTCTTTTGGAGGTGAAGCTCGGTACCCAGGCCATCCAAAAGAAAGGGCATCATCCAAATTATCTCTGCCAGCTCTAGCAACATCAAACCCTTTTAGCCAACCATTCACATTTGCTGTTTTTACCATGTTGTTTAGGCCCTCCAATGCTAATAAAAACAAAAAAGGTGACAAAGGGTCTCCTTGTCTAAGGCCCCTTTGTGCTCTAAAAAAATCCTGCTGGAGAACCATTTTTTTTTTTTTTTTGATAAAGGTTGGGTACTGGAGAACCATTTATAAGAACTGAGAAACTCACTGCTGAGATGCAATATTTGATCCAATGGATCCATTTCTGTCCAAAACCCATCCTCTCTAGTAAATTCAGGAGATATTCCCAGTTAACATGGTCATATGCTTTTTCAATGTCAAGCTTGCACAAAATTCCTGGTTTCTTCTGCTTCAATCTGGAATCTACTGCTTCATTGGCTACTAAGACAACATCCATAATTTTCCTTCCTTTAATGAATGCCATTGGTTGAGAGTCTACAAGTTTAGCCATCACACCTTTTAACCTTTCTGTTAGCACTTTTGAAAATATCTTATAAATGCTGCCTATCAAACTAATAGGCCTGAAGTCCCTCAGTTCTTTAGCACCTTTTTTTCTTTGGTATAAGAGCTATGAATGTGGCATTGAGACTTCTTTCAAATATATCTTGATCATAGAAGTTCTGGAAAGCACTCATGATATCCTGCTTCAACACCTCCCAACATTTGATGAAAAAACCCATGATGAAACCATCTGGAGCAGGTGCTTTGTCAACTGCACATAATTTTAGAGTACTTGTGTCCTAGGTTCTTTTTGCTTCCATTGCTAAGAAGCTCATACTAGATTAAATGCCATTCCTTGGGTTGTCAGTGTACCAGCTCTTCTTTTTTTGAAACTGCATTAGTTATGCCTCCAATAATTTGTGTCTTCAAATGTTTTTGCAGTTAAGACTTAACATTGTTAAAAAATTTCTTTTATCAAGACTTAACAATGATTATAAATACTTGACACCTGACTGGATAACTGCTTTGAATAGCTTTGCAAAATCATCCTTAGATGAAAGAAAAATCGCAGGATCTGTAGAACTCCTTGAGTGTTTAGAACTATAACTATCACCTTAAACTCATCTTAACTGCTCGCTGTAATAATCTGCTAGAAATTATTCACGGACTATTTCATTCCTTTTTTCCGGAGATTCATTTGGCAGGATAGGTGTCTTTTTTTCTTCCACCCAGAAAACCAGTTTTGGTGGGACTGTTTCAACGCTTAAGAAGAGGACCGTTTCAAGGATTTACTTCTGGATACTTTAAAGAACAGCAAAGCTGGTAGTTATATGCGATATAAATTGACTTAGCACATCATGGAACAGCATAGGCACCACCAATAATGGGTACCTTTTGCTTGGTTGTCTTTCCGGTAGAGTACACCAGTGTTTTTTTCTTGAGAAGGTAACTTATTCCTGTGTATATATAGACATCAGCACAAAAGTTGCAATGTAACCAAAATAGGGACCTCAAAAGTACACCAAAAGGAAACTAGAGATAAAACACTACTTCGCAAATAAACTACACAAAACAGCCTTGCTCATCTTACAAGAAACCTAATACATTTATGATTGCCTCAGGATCATCTAAATATTCAGATTTACACCAAAAAATAAAAAGAAGAATATAATTCATCTTAACCTTCAGTAAGTTGCTATTGGTATCTTCAAAACACCTTGAGTTCCCCTCTTTCTAAGATTGTCATGAATCAGCAGAGCTTCTCTTACAACCAACCAGGAGAAGCAAACCACCTTATAAGACACCTTAACTTTCCAAATATGTTTCCATGGCCGAAATGTAATCTGAGATTCGACCTGATTCAAATCCTTATAAGCTGAACTAACTGTATAAATTCCACTTGAACGGTTTTGCCATCTCAGTGTATCTCCACCCTCTTGCAGCCCTTGCTTTGGTCCAAAGTTTTGAAGAATTCTGTTATCCTTGGCTCCTCCCAGACGTGTAATAACCTTCTAAAAATGGGTTCCACCCTTGTGGGGACCCGACCTCCTTCAAAACATGCTCCTGTTGAAGACTTAAATCATATAAATGAGGGAATATCAACTTCAGATTTCCATTAACCAACCATTTATCCTCCCAAAACCTGATTTTTCTGCCATGCTTGACAAAATCTCAATCTGACTTTGTTGAACTTATTTTTTCTTGACTTGATAAAAAAATAATAATCTCAATCTGACTTTGAGATTCAACCATAAGTTTCTGATGGTTCTCCACAAACTTATTCTGTAAGTAGTGGACACCCTTTTAGTCATCCAAAATCCTTCTTTGCCATACTTTGCTTTTATCACTGTGCCTCATAATAATACTTGCTCTTCTTTTGTGAACCTCCATAAACACTTGATCAGAAAAAAACTTGTCTTGCTTCCTCAATTTCCTGATTCCAGACGCCTTTCTTTTTTGCTAATGGTCAAATTTTTCCATTTAACTAAGTGGAAACCTCTCTTCTCTTTATTGCCCTGCCATAATAAATTTCTTCTCAAAACATCTATCCTCTTTTCCACACTTACAGGTATAGGAAACAGAGACATTATGTAGGTAGGAAGTGGAGGTATCCAGAGCAGAGTTAATCAAAATCAGCATATCTTCGAGGAGAGAGAGAGAGAGAGAGAGAGAGAGAGATTTCCATCGTGCCAGTCTTTCTTAATAACCGTGGTGCCCGGGCTAGCTTGGGCGCACCTCGACTAATTCCACGGGATACTTGTCACCTCCCACCAGCAGCAGGTACCAGGTAACTCTGTCCACCAAGACCAGAACAGATGGGAAGAAATCACCTAGCGTTTTTGTCTTTGTTGGGATTTGAACCTCAGACCTTATGGTGCTCAACCCAGTTCATTGACCACTAGGCCACACCCTTGGGTGCATTCCATCTTGCCAGTCTTTCCTCAAATCTTTCTAAAATTTCAGACCATATATCTTTGGATTTACTTTTTGCACCTAAAGGCAATCCTAGATAAATAGTAGCAATACTTCCAATTACCCCACCCAATTTCTCAACCTTCTGTTGCATTACACCACTTCATTAGCAGGAAACATCTGACTCTTTCTCCAATTTATGTGCAAACCTGAGGTGGCATCAAAAAATGTAAGGATGACCCTTAAGTAACTCAATTGACTGTCTTCAGCATCACAAAAAAACCAGGGTGTCTCATTAGCATATTGTAGATGAGTAATTTCTAACCCGTCTTCTTGACCTTGAGCCACATTAAAACCATTAATCCATCCACTCCTGTGTGCAGTCTTTTAACCTATTGTTCAATCCTGCTATTGCTATAATGAATAGGAAAGGTGATGGAGGATCACTCTGTCTCCATCCCATTTGAGATGGGGAAAACCATTTTTTTGATGAAGTAATGTGTTTAATTAACAAAAATCATCAGGAAGATGCGACTTACAGAAGAGTTACAAGTAATTGAGTAAAGTAAAGTTGCAAGATCCTATACAAAGTGCTAGGCTAAGTCTAGGGAGCTTACAAACTGCAAAAAATGGTCAGTGCTTATTGATTAGAATTGAGAATTTGACTGTGCTTATGCAAAATTTCATCCAACCAATCTTGCAAAACCATTGTGGATGATTTTTTTTTTTTTTTTTTGAAATTGGTGCTGTTGTATTCCTCAACATTTATCCTTGTGCTGAGGGTCTACCAGAAACAGCCTCTCTATCTTCCAAGGTAGAGGTAAAGGTCTGTGTACACTTTACCTTCCCCAGACCCCACTTTTGTGGAATTTCACTGGGTATGTTGGTGTTGTATTCCTCAGTATTTAGGGGAATACTGGCGACCACCGAAAGGAGACAAAAGGAAGGAAGAAAACAGAAAACAGTAGATTACAAGGATCCTAAGAATTGAAAAATCTCTTCTACATCTTCTATACAATGTTTTTTACACCAAAAGTAGAAAGTACAATACAATTCCACTTCACTTTCTGAAAGGAATCGGACTTATCTTCAAAACATCTCCCATTTCTTTCTTTCCAAACTGTCCACCATACGCAAGCCGGAATTATCCTCCACCATTTCTTTTGGCTCTTACTTCCCCCTCTTCTAATCCAGCAACTCAGCAAAACAGCAGTGTGTTCTGGCATTGTCCAGTTCACTTTGGTGAACTAAAAAAATTTGCCCAGATTTGGGCAGTGAATCTAGAATGCAGAAAAAGGTGATTGATTGTTTCTAAGGCTTCCTTACGCAGATGCTTGAACAACTGGCAATCCTTTCTTCTGCAATACCTACCTGATGAATAATACAACTAGAAAGGAGGAGGTCACATGTATGGACATGCTCAGTTTTTTTGTATAAGTAGCTATTCCCTTTGTTTCAATTTGTTTGTCTTAATTTCTTTTTTATTTGATTAAAAAAGAATGCATTTTTCCTTATTGGCAACTCGTTAACTTCAACGTCCCACATGGCATGTTTACGACCACAAAATTAAAGTGCATTTTGGTACATTACACACATCTTTAGTTTAATATCACAAAATTCAAAAGTCTTCTTGATTTTGTTAAACTTCATGCCCAGTCAAATTAAGACAAGCAAATTGAAATGGAGGGAGAATATATTATTTACAAAGCACAAAGGCGGCAAAGGTACAAGGGGGAGAGAGAAAAGAGGCATTACCAGAAAACGTGCAACCAACCTTTCCTTCCTGCTTCTTCCTTGAGATTGGAAAAAGGGCTTCTCATATTGATCAACTCCGCGCTTATACAAGACTGCAAGTTTGATAAATTCGCTCAACTGCAAATCCTTTAGGGAAAACTCGGCCTAACAACATAGGAAAACTGTGGTTAATATAAGGGACCATTAATATAATATAAGAAAACTATAGATGACAAATTTTTCTAAGAGGATGGCATTTCCTTGCGCTCCTAATTGAAAAACAAAAGAGAACTCATAAATGCTAGCCAAAAGGAGTATTGCCCAAGGAGGAGTTCTGTGAAAAACCTTGTTTCACAATGTCACGCCCCGAACCATGGCCTGGACGTAACACGGCACTCGGTGCCTGACTGTATATGACCGAGCGAACCACATGACTTGCTGAATCATCATGATACATAACATAAGCGGAATATAACATGAATGCATAATGAGCCTTTATAAAACATGGTAAGTCATAATACTTAATAAAATACTTGTTTAAACATGAGTGAGCCAAAATGACTATACGACTCCAATTGTCTGACATGACATAACTGACTTGTCTGGTCTATGAAACCTCTATCATGAGTCTGATTGGAATACATACTTACCGGGACAAGGCCCCCAGCATACCTCAGATGCATAACTAATCATAAACAACAATTAAGTAAACCCCGAATGAGATGGGGCTCACCAATAAGCTGGTACGTGCAGATCCTAATGAGCAGAGGCGTCGTCCTGTAAGTTTGTACCTGCATCGTGAAATGCAGGCCCCCGGGCAATAAAAGGGGACGTCAGCACATTGAATGTACTGGTATGTAAAGCAACCGAAATAAATAACATGGGACAGGGAATAACATTATGAGAACTGAAACTGAAAACTTGGACATGAACATGAGCATGAGTACTGTTACGCGGCGCCTTCCTGAGACTTCTTGGAAGGGCGACGTAAGGCTAAGCAACCGATGATTCCAAGGTTACTGTCCGCCAACCGGGGTCCCCTCCGCACGCTAGACGAGACTGTCAGTGCCGTGCGGGAAAACCAATGTCAAGAGCAATTGAGAGAACAGGAAAGTGAATTGAGAAAAGAGTTGTTTGCATTAATGAAAAGCTATTACAAAGAAAGCAAGCGGTGTCGAGGGGGAGAGACACCAGTACAGAGAATTGATTGCTTGCTTGAAAGTTTTGATTGCTTGATCGCCCCTAATAATGCTTTAAAAATAAAAACCCAAGTCATAGAACTAGACATAGACTTGCTAGAGAAACACAATCAAAATACATAAAGTAAACTACTCTATAATTACAACAAAAAAGGAGACCTAACTAGAGCATGTCCATGTGCACCCTCGGTCGGGGCACTGTCATGCGCGCAGGGCACTGTGCGCGCGCGCACTGGGCGCTGGCACTGTAGCAGGGCTGCATTGACACTGGGCGCTGGGCACGCGTTGGGGCGCGACCAGCGCAGGAGCGCGCGCGAGGGGCATAGATGGGGTGACATAGGCAGAAGCAACCTTGTCACTTGGGGCGTCCGAGACCACGGGGCCGTCCATGGCGCTAGGCGCTGAGAGGCTTGCCATGGCGCCATGGGGTGCGCCCAAGGGGTCATGGGGCATGGCTGGAAAGCCGCCCATGACATTCTCCCCCACCTGAGTTGGCGACGTCCTCGGCGCCTTGCTTGCAAGGTAGTCATCGATCAGGTGCTTGTAGGCTTTGAGGCTGGTGCCCCTCTCCCACGTATTCTCTTCAGCATCACATCCCAGCCATTTCACCAGGAACTCTTGGTGATCTTTCCTTGAGGCATGTATGACTCGATCGTTGAGGATAGCTTCTACCACCCTTTTCGCAGTTGCTTGTGGGCCTCGAATACTGGGTATTGTGAGCTGGCTGCGTGAAGGGTCCTCTGTGTCTTCTCGAAAAGGCTTTAAAAGACTGACATGGAACACAGGATGAATCTTCCACCAAGCTGGGGTGTCCACCAGGTATGCTACCTTCCCGATGCGCCTCTCAATGGACAGAGGGCCAATGTATTTTTGCAACAGGCGAGGGTTGTGGACCCCTGCAAATAGGTATCTCTTGGGGATCTTCACCATCACCTTGTCCCCAACCTGATATTCCACAAAGCGACGATTCTGATCAGCATGTCTCTTCATCCGCTTTTGTGCTTTTACCAGATAGCTCCGCACTATCTCTAGATTCTGCTTCCATTCTTTGGAGAAGCTAGCTGCTCGTGGAGATTTGGCCATGTTTGGGGCATTCACAGTGTGTGGGAGTAGCGGTTGCTGCCCGGTGACAATTTCAAAAGCGCTCCTATTTGAGCTAGAGCTCTTTTGTGAGTTGAAACACAGTTGGGCCGCATCCAATAGCTTCACCCAATTCTTCTGCGAGCCGGTAACAAAGTGCCGCAAGTATTCCTCCAACATGCCATTGAACCGCTCCGTCTGACCATCGGATTGCGGGTGAAAACTCGAGCTGTGGCTCAATTTAGACCCCAAGCACTTAAAGAGCTGGGTCCAAAAGTTGCTGGTGAAGCGAGAGTCGCGGTCACTAACAATATCCTTGGGCAGGCCCCAATATTTGACAACATGGGTAAAGAAGAGTCGAGCCGTCTCCTCTGCTGATATATACTTGGGTGCCGCAATGAAAGTAGCATACTTAGAAAACCGATCAACCACGACTAAGATAGTCGTGAGATCTCCAACCTTGGGTAAGCCGGTGATGAAATCCAGTGAGACGCTTTCCCAAGGCCTCTTTGGGACCGGTAAGGGCTCCAACAGGCCCGCTTGTGTCAAACGGTCAGACTTGTCTTTCTGGCATACTAAGCAAGTCTTCACATACTGAGCGACATCATCTGCCATCTGGGGCCAATAATATGCACGGCGTAGCAATGCCATGGTACGTTCTTCTCCAGGGTGGCCTGCCCATAGAGTATCGTGACATTCCATCAGGAGAGTTCTCCGCAAATCTCCTCCTTTAGGAACGTAAAGGCGGTTCCCTTTTGCTTTCAGG
Source organism: Lycium barbarum (assembly GCF_019175385.1). Taxonomy (NCBI): domain Eukaryota; kingdom Viridiplantae; phylum Streptophyta; class Magnoliopsida; order Solanales; family Solanaceae; genus Lycium; species Lycium barbarum. Next base: position 148,990,762 of record NC_083339.1, read on the forward strand.
AACCCATCTTCCATGTAGAACTGGCGAGTTTTTCCTTGACCTGCTAGGTCAACCAAATACTGTGCCGAAGGGTCCTTGGTGAGAAGGCCCTGGATTTGATCTTTTATGGTGGTAGCCACCTCGCTCCCCCTAAGGGTGGCAAGCAGGCATACCGATGCTAGATCGACCCTTCGACTCAGTGCATCCGCAACATGATTGGTCTTCCCACTTCGGTATTCTAGATTGAAGTGAAATTCCGCTAGAAGTTCCTGCCATCTAGCCTGGCGGCCATTTAGGTTTGGCTGGGTCATAAAGTGACTGACAACTGTGTTGTCCATCTTCACCACGAAAGGGGAACCCAAAAGATAGTGCCTCCAAAGGCGCAAGCAATGGACGACAGCCAATAATTCTTTCTCATGAGCCGCATAGCGCCGTTCCGCATCTTTCAGTTTTCGACTTTCGTAGGCCACCGGGTGCCCCTCTTGTAGCAAGACTCCGCCCAAGGCGTAATCAGAGGCATCCGTCTCTACTTCGAAGGGTCTGGTCAAGTCGGGCAAGGCCAAAACAGGGCTACTAGACATAGCCACTTTTAGTGAGTTGAAAGCGTCTGCTCTCTTTGGCGACCAGTCCCAAGGTGTGATCTTCTTGAGGAGCTCTGTCAGTGGTAATGCAATGAGGGAGTAGTTCTTGACGAACCGTCGATAAAAGTTGCATAGGCCAAGGAACGCCCTCAAGGTATGGATATCCTTGGGTGGTGGCCAATCTGTGACAGCCTTGATCTTTTGTTGGTCCATCTTGATGCGACCTTCTTCAACAACATGCCCAAGGAAGTCAATCTGTTTCTGAGCAAAGGAGCACTTGGATAGCTTTACGTACAATTCATGCTCCCGCAACCGGTTTAGGACTTTCCTTAGGTGCTCCAGGTGTTCGCCCAATGTTTTGCTGTACACCACAATGTCGTCCAGGTATACCACCACAAATTCATCAATGTATTCTCGAAAGACCTGGTTCATTAGAGTGCAAAACGTGGCTGGAGCATTGGTCAGACCGAACGACATGACCAGGAAGTCGAACGAGCCATATCTTGTCACACATGTCGTCTTGGACTCGTCTCCTTCCGCAATGCGGACTTGCCAATAACCTGTCTTCAGGTCTATTTTGGTGAACACTGTGGCACCGCCCAGTCTGTCAAACAAGTCCGCCATTAGTGGTATGGGGTACTTGTTCTTCACGGTGATCTTGTTGAGGGCCCTATAGTCAACACAAAGCCTTAGGGTGCCATCGTGTTTCTTTTGGAATAGTACAGGTGACCCATAAGGCGACTTGGAGGGCACGATGATCCCCGTGTCCAGCATCTCCGTCAACTGTCTCCGAAGCTCGGTGAGTTCGGGTTGTGACATTCTGTAGGGTGCCCGGGCAGGTGGCTTCGCACCCGGCACTAACTCAATTTCATGATCGACCGTCCGCCTAGGCGGGAGTCGTTTCGGCATATCTTGCGGCATGACATCCTCAAATTCCTTCATGAGCTCCTTCACGGGCATTGGAATGGGACCCGAAGAACGCTCAATCTCTTCAATGCAAAGGGTAGCTAGGAATGTGGGTTCTTGTCGCTGGACCCCCTTCTTCAGCTGCAATGCAGAGATATTTCCTGAAGCCATCTTTATGGTTGTGCATGGGACAATGCAGGGCTTGGCCCCGTTTGCTCCCATCATCAGAAGCACATCCGCGGAGGGTATGGGAATGATGTTAGTTTGTCTCATGAATTCCAACCCCACTATCAAGTCGAAGTCATCAATGATCACTACCCGCAAGTCAAACTTGCCTTCATAAGGACCCATCTTTACCGGCACTCCTTTGGCTATCCCACCCACCAATTGGGGCGGTGAGTTGATAGCTTTGACACGACCTTTACCCTTTCCAACAACTAGGCCAAGGCGTTCTACTTCTGTGGTGGCCAGATAGTTGTGCGTTGCACCTGTGTCTATCATGGCCTTAATGGGTCTGCCATTTACTCTCAAGTCGACAAACATCAGGGTCTTCTCCTTGCGGGGAGGAGGCCCGTTGCCTGCCTTTGTCTTTCCCCCCTTGGCAGTCGAGCTGGGGTCCTTCTTTTTGCATATGCCGGCACTGGTGCCCTCTACAGCGTTGGAAATGGAACAAACAAGTGCATTGAAAGCACCTATTGGTTCTGTCTGATCCGCATCATCCTCATCATCATCCGTCCCATCATCCAGAATTTGATGGGCGTTCATCTGTGCCTGTGGGCATTCATTGTTCCAATGTGGTCCGCCGCAATGACGACATCCTGAGGGGGGCTTCCGCCCTCGATCATTATTATGAGATGCAGCACTATTGTTGCCTGAGGAGGAACCTTTAGATTTGGTCACACTACGATCTCCCCCACTTCGGCTGGGGCCAGCATTGTAGGATTGGCCCCCTTTGAATCCCCCACGGGCTGGTGGTTGAGGTCTATCCTTTCGAGCATCCACTTGGTAGTCACCGAGGCATTCCGCAACTTGGATAGCCTTGGGCAAGGAATCCACCCTTTGTCTTTGTATTTCCATGCGGGCATAGGGTTTCAAACCTTCCATGAACGTGAAAAGCTTGTCCTTGTCGCCCATGTCCCTTATGTTCACCATGAGTGCAGAGAACTCGCGGACATAATCTCGGACTGACTTCGTTTGCCTGAGTTCCCGAAGTTTCCTCCGTGCATTATACTCGACGTTCTCGAGGAAGAACTGTAAACGAATGGCTGCTTTTAGTTCTTCCCATGTCTCAAGAGCATCCTCACTTGCCTTGATAGCTTCATATTTCACACGCCACCAGAGTTTGGCGTCGCCTTGTAAATACATGGCAGCAGTTGCTACCTTCTTGGGCTCCTCCAGTTCTCCCACAGCGTCGAAGTAATGCTCGATGTCAAAGATGAAATTTTCCACTTCTTTGGCGTTTCGAGCACCCTGATAGGGCTTTGGTTTAGGAATCTTGAGTTTCTAGGGTGCCGCGGCAATGTTTGCCGCGCCCCCAATAGGATTGCCCCCTCCTCGGAGCAGGCCCTGTAAGGCAGCGTTGACAACATTGAGCTGATTAGTCAAGTTGTCGATGGTTACTTGCATGGCAGTCATTCTATCTGCCTCCTGAGTCCTATGGGCTAGGTCCTCATCTCTTTGTGCGGCAGCCGTCTGTGCGGCTGCATCAGTGTCAGTAGCAATATTCACAATGTCTTGTTCGGCCTGCCGCATCCTGCGGTCCAGGTCCTCCACCCTTTCGGTCACGAGTCGAAATCTATTGACCGCAGTTTCCAAAATCAAGAGGCGGTCTCCATGGTTCACCATGGTCAGAAAGTGACAACAATAGCAACGTGTTCCCTCGTCCGATGTCGAGCCTAAGCTCTGATACCAACTGTTACGCGGCGCCTTCCTGAGACTTCTTGGAAGGGCGACGTAAGGCTAAGCAACCGATGATTCCAAGGTTACTGTCCGCCAACCGGGGTCCCCTCCGCACGCTAGACGAGACTGTCAGTGCCGTGCGGGAAAACCAATGTCAAAAGCAATTGAGAGAACATGAAAGTGAATTGAGAAAAGAGTTGTTTGCATTAATGAAAAGCTATTACAAAGAAAGCAAGCGGTGTCGAGGGGGAGAGACACCAGTACAGAGAATTGATTGCTTGCTTGAAAGTTTTGATTGCTTGATCCCCCTTAATAATGCTTTAAAAATAAAAACCCAAGTCATAGAACTAGACATAGACTTGCTAGAGAAACACAATCAAAATACATAAAGTAAACTACTCTATAATTACAACAAAAAAGGAGACCTAACTAGAGCAGGTCCATGTGCACCCTCGGTCGGGGCACTGTCATGCGCGCAGGGCACTGTGCGCGCGCGCACTGGGCGCTGAGCGCTGGCACTGTAGCAGGGCTGCATTGACACTGGGCGCTGGGCACGCGTTGGGGCGCGGCCAGCGCAGGAGCGCGCGCGAGGGGCATAGATGGGGTGACATAGGCAGAAGCAACCTTGTCACTTGGGGCGTCCGAGACCACGGGGCCGTCCATGGCGCTAGGCGCTGAGAGGCTTGCCATGGCGCCATGGGGCGCGCCCAAGGGGTCATGGGGCATGGCTGGAAAGCCGCCCATGACAATACATATGTATATATATAACATTAGTAAAAACATGATAAGTAGGGAGAGCAATAACTTATAACCGATCCATGGTCTGGTGCTTGCGTCCCGCCAGCAGAACACTCAGTCCTTGCCAGGGAACATGAGATTTGATAAAATATGAAAGGATCCAATCATTATGAGAGATCGTCCGGGACATGGGTGGAGCGATCCTCATCCTACGGTGGCTACGTAGTTTCAGGCTATCTGAAACCCTCCTCGGTAATTAATGCAACTCCCAAAACATGAACATGACAAATAGTGGCACTTGCTGCCCATGGTATATCATGAATCATAACTTGCTTGTACATAGTGTTCATGAATCATAACTTGCTTGTACATGGTTTTCATGAATCATAACTTGCTTGTACATGGTTTTCATGAATCATAACTTGCTTGTATAGTTTCATAAGATAACTTGTCATAGTCTTGCAAAACATGTTTTTCGCTCATGAGTAATAACAATAGTTCGAAATCATATATATATACTTGTCTTGAAAACATGCTTGTAACTTGCTGGATGAAATCATAAAATTTCATATAAACATAATGAGAACACATGAGGAAGAATTCATGATTCATGGATTAAGCTAGGATTTCCTAATAACCGTAATGGAAGATTAGGAATGCAATAACGAATATAGATACAAAATTCATGCACATAAATACATAATTACGGGCTACCAATATGTTGGGTTTAATGCCCTAGGATTTGAACTTCATGGATTTTACGAAACGGATCATGGGGAAGAACATAGAGATTCCCACATGTGGATGGAAGTTCTACATACCTTAACTTCCCGGTTTTGAGCGTATCACAATGTCCTTCAACCCCTTCAACTTCAATCTATAGCAATACAAGTCATAGGGATTCTATATTAGCAACAATATCCATGTTTTGTTCATCTAAGCATTTTATCAAACACTTAGTGGGCATGAAGCTCTATAACCCTCATTAATGGTGTTTTCTTCACCAAATCCCCATTCTTTTACTTCTAGTCATTTCTACAATCCCAATTAGATGCAATTAACATCATTCTTCATCACCCATATGAATACAACAATCCCAAGTCAACAATCCAACAATTCTAGCATAGTTCATATAATCATCTTCAACAAACCCAATTATTATTCTCCCAAGAATTCATCAATTCACAATTATAAGTGATTAGGGAGTAGAAATATTACCTTTTGGGTAGTCACCACGAAATCAACACCCCCAAGTCCGATCTTTAGCTTAAAATGACGACAACAACTTGTACTACACTTTATCCTTCATGAGCTTCGGGATTCGGGGCCTTAAACTTGGTTGATTCTCTACTTTCTCTCTCTAGCTCTCCTCTCTCTCTCACTTTCTCTCTCTAAAAATCTGAAATTTGTGAATATGGAGGCTGCTAGGGTTTTTATTTTCTTTATATACCAATGGGAAAATGGGTTGACCCAACTTGAAAACGGGTTGGGACCTTTCTGTCTTAAAACGTCCATATCTCCCTATCCCGATGTCGCCTGTGAACCCACGACCTATGGTTGGAAAGGTATTTCAATTATCTACAACTTTCGTTCTTTGAGTTTTCCCAAATTCTCAACTTACGATAGGGTTATGGCCTCCCGAAGTCAGGTGACCCGAAACTTAATTGCGGACCAAGATACGTCCATGTTACGGTCCCGTAACACAAGGGACGGACCGTAACTTGGCGTCGTACCTTGGTGAAAATTTCCAGTAAGTTTCTGGAAATTTTCCCTGTGTTACGGTCCGTAACACAAGGTACGGCCCGTAACACGAAGGACGGACCGTATCTTGGAGGAAATTTCCAGTGAGTCTCTGGAAATTTTCTCCGTGTTACGGCTCACTGTTACGGCCCGTAACACGAGTTACGGTCCGTAACGTCACCGTAACGCAGACGAATTTTCCAGCGAACGTGCTTCACTCAACTGGGCATAACTCCTTGCACAGATGTCCGTTTAATCCCCATAATATACCGTTGGAAAGCTATTCAATAGGGCTACAACTTTCATCAAGGAGGTTCTTCCAGATTCGCAACGGATCGAGGAGTTATCGCTGCCCGAAATAAGCCTATCAACCATTTTCGCAAACGCTCAAACCTTCAGTGTTTTCACTAGAACTCTAATGATATGAGCTTAAACTTAGTTCCAAGATGCGGGGTGTTACACACAAAGGCCCGGTGAAACGTTTCAAAAAATTACCCTGCTTGAATGAACTCTTTAAAAGATATTACATCCACTTTGATTGAATTCTCCTCTCTAAATAAACCAAGCTGGTCCTCTTGGTTCTGCAGGTGGAGCTTGAGGAAGTGGTTGTTTCAGATCCCAAGTTCCTTACATGCAAAACCAGAGAACCGAAGAAGAAGCTGCTCCCATTGAATCTAAAAAGGTTCAGCTTGTAAAATAGTCAATGTTCAAGAGATAAACAAGGTAGTTATCCCAAAAAGAAAACAATAAGTGAGGTTAGCTCATTATAGCCCACTTGGCACTTCAACAAACTATGAAAATAATTAGGCTCTGATTTTCTGCCTTAATGTCTTAGGTTTTTTTTTTTGATAAGGTAAATAATTTTATTAACAATTGGGGAATCCCCGTGTAGAAGCTGTATACCAAAAGAAGAGAACCTATATCGAAATATAGTTCTCAACAAAAGAGATCCAATTCTCTATACGAATAGGGACCTCGAAAGTAAAGAGTGGACCAGGTGTAGATCGGGGGATACTTAGATTTGTCTTACTAGAACGGTGGGAGTAACTAATATGTACTAAAATATAGTTCTCAACAAAAGAGATCCAATTCTCTATACGAATAGGGACCTCGAAAGTAAAGTTTGGACCAGGTATAGATCGGGGGATACTTAGATTTGCATCCTGAAGTATTGTTAGAATAGCCATTCTTTAGGAAAGTCTTCCTTTATTTTGTCTTACTAGAACAGTGGGAGTAACTAATATGTACACACCTTACTGATGTCTTTTTTTATTCTTTGTTTCATTGTAGGCAATCTGCAGATTTGGATGCTTTGCAGCCTTTGTTGAAGAAATACATTTCTTATTTGGCAACAGACATTTTGCCATCATCTACTCCGAATCCAAGGCCTAGGGTTGAGTTGGATCGAGTAACTGTATGGCTTGGGATCAAAGCATTGTAGGAAGTAGTTGGCTTCTGTTCCCTCGTGTGTTAGCTATTGTATTCATCTTTTTTATTTTTCTTATTATTACATTTTCTGTGTCTTGAAGGCTTGGATTCTTGGAGCCTCCAACTTTTGAAGAAGGCATTTTAGATCGCTATCCCATTTTTCTGAGTGTCGTTCTCAACCATATTAGTGATGATTCACCAGAGTTTTCTTATGCAGTTAATTGTCTGAGATTATTGTTTGAGATGCTTGGTATGTTTTCCATATATACCTTTTTAGGATTCTGAATTTACTCCTTCAGCTAATACCTGATATATCTCCAATCACACTTTGTTAAGGATATAAGCTTTGGTTGAAGACTTCACTATCTCCAAGTGTGATGCGCAACACACTATTGGGTCAGTGTTTCCACACTCGAAATGAGAAAAGCCATAAGGAAATTTTTGATCTTTTCCAGCCTTTTCTACAGGCATGTTTTTCACTCAGCTATGTAATTTATTACTGTGTGGTTATCTTCTTTTAATTGATCAATCTGTGGTCCTAGTTACGTTTTCCACTCTCATGTGTAAACCCTGCAGTCTCTTGAAGCTTTACAAGACGGAGAACATGAAAAGCAACGGAGAAATCTTCTTTATTTTCTCCTGCATCAAGTTACTGCGAGTAGTAACTTCAGCTTGCTCATGAGAAAAAGGGCTTGCCAGGTTATTATCTTGCCATCAGCTCAAAGCGTGTTAATATTTATGTGCAGTCTTATTCATCACGAGATTCCATATATTGCAGATAGCTCTTCTCATAGTCCACCGAGGTTATACTATGAGCCCGCCTTCTCCGCCATATGAATGTGCACATATGTGGTATGTATATGTACCTAGAGGTCAATTATTCATATGATTGAGTGACTGATATTTTTGTCCTTTGTATTGGTTACCTTAAGGATTTGTTTAAGATACAATGTAAAAAAGAGAAAAGCACAAAAAGCGACAAGGTCCTTGGGGCTTGAAGCTCAAAGTGTGAAGTGCAGCGTACGCTTTTTTGAAGTGAATCACATAAATTACCCTAAACCTTAAACCCTAAACCAGCTGGAGGTTTGGAGACAAACTCTGGAGTCCAAAGGGTTTAAGTTGAACATAACCAAGACGGAGTACTTGGAATACAAGTGCACTGATGTTAGAGCGTGAGGCGGGCGTGGAAGGGAGGCTTGAGACATAGGTCATCCAAAATTGAGGAAGTTTTAAATATCTTGGGTCCATTATCTAAGGAAATGGGGAGATTGACGAGTCTCTGGTTTTCAACAAAGGTATGGCAGTTTGGTCAGCTCTCCGGCGATCTCTACAACCCATCCGTTGTATATCCACAACACAACTCTGCCATTTAACTACAACTAATATTCAACACCATCCAAAAATATCTTTCCTCAAATGGGTTGGTGGATACATACCTTCGAGTTCTTTTACGCCGCAAAACCCGCTCTGCTGAGTTTCGCCTTCTTCATATGACAAGCGCTACCCATCGTTGCAGGTTCCAAGTCCTGTCCCCGCCTAATACCAAAATATATGATTTAGTACTATAATAACCAAATTGTTATTAAAATAACTGATTTCAGCATCGGTTATCGTATTAATTTGTTGTAGTTACTGTTAAAATAATGCTCTGTTGTTTTTCTTTTCTTTTGAAATGCTTTTACTTGAGCAACAACCTCTCTACCTCCCAAGATAAGGGTAAGGTGTGCGTACCAGTGTTCAGGAAAGCGTGAAGCGGAAAAAGGCGATAAGGCCCTGCTTCACGCTCGTTTCATTGAGGTGAAGCGCAACTTTGTAAAAAAGACCAAAATGAATAGAGAACATATATATAAGCAAAAGTTCAAATTAAAAACTAAAATCGATATCCTCCATAGACCATAGGACAAACTAGATCAAAGTTATTAATGTTTCAACATCTAATTCTATTCTTTTGAAAGATTGTCAAAATCTTGTATTCCTTTCATTATCATATTGCTCATCATCTTCTTCAACTCCATCATCATCTTCTTCAACTTCATCAACTAGGGAATGACTTGTGGCTACTTCTTTTCCCCTCCTATGTTGGTAGGGGTGGGCGATCAGTATTTGGTTCGGTATTTCTAAATTTCGGGTTCGGTAATTCGGTAATCGGTAATTAAAAATAGATACCAAATACCGAACCAAAAAAGTTCGGTTCGGTTCGGTAAATCAAACTTCGTTTCGGTAAATTCTGGTACGGTATTCGGGATTTACCATTCAAAAGAGAATGATCAATAATCTACTATACTAATTTAAAATGAACTGTCCAATGCTCCATGAAAAAAGCAATCCAATGTTTCGTACATAGTTTTGGAAGCAAAATATGTCATGCAAAAGTGCAGTGCTATCAATTGTAGCATGTCAAAGTACAACATCTCTTTAACAGCAGTAAGCAAACATTACCATATACCAGAAATAAAAATACTAAAATCAACTCACAAAAGAAATGTCTACACACTTCCAAGTAGATCTAACTTAAGACCTTTCTTGTTTTGATTTAATGAAGACTGCCTAAAGACTTTGCTCAAAACCTAAGCTCTTGATGGACAAGCATGTGGCAAGCATCACTAAAAGTTTAAAACTAGACGACTGCTTTACGAATCAGAAAACAACAAAAACTAAAAGATCTATTCCAGTGGCTAAATAACTAACATGAAGGAGGAAAGGTCTATAGTAATATTGATTCACAACTCGCCTAGAATTTTATACTTTTATTTCGGTATTCGGTATTTACCGAATTACCGAACGGTATAATTGTAAATACCGAATACCAAAATTGAAATACCGAATTTTATATTTTTATTCCAAAAAACCGAACCGAATACCGAAATAGCCGGTTCGGTAATTCGGTTTTCGGTGTTTTATGCCCATCCCTATATGTTGGCTTGAAGTATTCCCCCTTATACCATAGTGGTTCTCCTCAACTCCCATTGCCTCGGCAACAACACCGAAAGTGAAATCGGAATCTCCTAAAAAAATGCTTCATCTTCAGCATTCTCAACTCTGGTTAGCCATTCATTGGCATCATCAATATTGTCCAAAGCAATTGGATCAATTACATTGCGAGCATTGTAATGACGCCTCAATGTTCTATCGTATTTTATGAACACTAGGTCATTGAGGCGCTTTAGGGTTAGGGTGTTCCTCATTTTGCTATGAATCTGCAAATAAGTTGTGGCAAGTAATTACTAAGAGTTAAGACAATTGAGATATGATTAGTTATCTCAATATACTAAATCTTTCTTCTTAGTTCTTACATGTTCAAACACGCTCCAGTTTCTCTCACAGCCGGATGAGCTACAAATTAGACCTAGAACTTTCATGGCGAACTCTTGTAATTCTGGAGTGTCTCCACCATAAAGCCTCCACCATTCAACTATTAAAGTAGAACAAATATTCAAGAATTAATGAGTATAAAGAAACAAGTTAAACTATTAAGAAAGATTGATGAATTGGCTCACCTGGTGACTTCTTCTTTCTTTGTCTTATAGCCATTGCAAGTCCAAAGGTTCTTTCAGAATTAGTATAAGCACTTGGTTGTAACCCTATTTGATCTTGCTCTTCTTCCTCAGGAACCAACTTAGCAACCCTCCCATAGAATCCCTTCGTCACTTTTGCATTTAGTGATCGCATCTCATTGTTATCATAAAAAGTTAATGGGTTCAACCTATTCCCAGCGGCATGCGAAGGTTGATGAAGTTGATCCGCCCACCTTTTATCAATGAAGTCGATCCGCCCACCTTTTATCAATGAAGTCATAGACTTTTGCATACTTAGAGCCCGTTTGGATTGGCTTATAATTTGCTTATAAGCTGTTTTCAGCTTTTTTGAGTGTTTGGCTGGCCAGCTTAAAGTCATTTTGTGCTTAAAATAAGCTCAAAAAAATAATTGGGCCCATTTGACTTAGCTTATCTAAAGCAACTTATAAGCTGAAAACAACTTATAAGCCAAAAATAAGTTAGACTACCCAACTTATTTTTTTTAGCTTATAAGCTGTTTGAGCCTATCCAAACAGGCTCTTATGCGGGTCACTAAATGATTTTCGAATAGACTCCTTAACCCTATCCATAGCTTCAAAAAGGTAGCCCATGAGTGGTTTTTGTTCACCATCCACCAAACAAAGTACTTTAATCAACGACCCACCAACTTTAAGAGCATGAACAACACTATTCCAAAAAGTATAAACATCATTATGCGTGCAACTTCTTTCCCCATACCTTCTTTTGCAAATTTACTATTGTTCCATTCATTTGAAATAAAAAAGCTTCTCAAATTGGCCTTTTGCATGTGCATGCGTTGCAAGGTCAAGAAAGCAATAGCAAATCTAGTCTGGCCAGGTTTCACCAAGTTTTTTTGTTTTGTGAATCTCCTCATCATGTTCAACAATAAAGGCCTTTGAACAATGTAGGAATGTGCCTTAACTTCCTTAGTGAAAACTTCTGTGAAGGGTCTTTCCTTGAAAACACCTTGAACATCAAATTTATACAATGAGCCGCACATGGAGTCCAATATATGTTCGGAAACACTCACTTCAACATAGCACCTGTTTTAACATTTTCAGCTGCATTATCTGTAACAACTTGAACAACATTCTCTGCTCCAATCTTCTCTATGGTGCTCTGGAACAAGGAGAACATCTTGATGGAATCAGTAGACGAGTCGCTTGCATCAACAGATTCAAGAAATAAGTTTCCTTTTCCAGCTCTTGATGATCATTTTTCCAGTTCTTGCCGTTCACTTAAACATCATAATGGAACATTCGGATTGCTTCCATTCTACCTGATTATCCTCACCTATTTTTTTTCTCTTCAGCAATATACAAAATCAGCAGAGAAGAGCAAATAGAGCAGCAAAAGTTTTAATCACTGTTCACTGTTCACTGTTAAGAAAATAAAAAAAAACAGCAAGGCAAACTCCATTAACAACAGAACACTAGTGAAAAAAAGTTCAGCAAGCAAAAAACAGAGCAGAACTGCTCATTTCGGGAAAAAAAAAACAGAGAAGAAGTCGAGAGAGAGTAGAAAAAAGAAGAAGAAGAAAAGCCCTCAAATTGAAGTGGTTATGGAGGTACTCTTAAGACCCTCAAAGCTTATGGAGCAAGGTAATCAAAGCCAAATATGAAGTAGAAGACCACTGGATGACTAAACCAGTAAACTCAGCTTATGGAGTTAGTCTTTAAAGGTCACAAAGGTACTATGGCCAGCTGTAAAGAATCGAGTTTCAATCAGAGTGCTAAATGGTAACAAGACGTCCTTCTGGAATGATTATTGGCTGGGGAATGGAGCTTTGAAGGATCTACAACAACAACAACAACAACATGCCCAGTATAAAATGGAGCTTTGAAGGATCTGTTCTCTGACATATATGCTTTAGCTTATCACCAACAAAGATCTATAGCTGAAATGTGGTCACCTCAAGGTTGGGAATTGATACTCAGAAGAGACCTGAGGATTGAGAGATAAATAGAATGGTTGAGTTCTACAGACAACTGGATAACTTCACAGGAACTCAAAACGGAGATGACACATTGAGATGGCAGGGACATAGCAGTGGAAATTTCAGTGTTAATGCAACCTATAAAATTATAAACCAACCAACCAACACCTCAAGTCACCAACTAGCCCTGGAAGTATATTAGGAAGACCAAGATACCATACAAGGTTGCATGCTTCTCATGGTTACTGGCAAAGGAAGCTATGCTCACACATGAAAATTTAAAGAAGAGGAATTGGAATATGTGCTCAAGATGTTTTCTTTGTGCAAAGGAAGTAGAGACAGTTGGTCACCTATTTTTGCACTGCAGGATAACTGATTAGTTATGGAAGATCTTCATTGATCTCAGAGACATAGCCTGGACAATGCCTGGAAAGATTACTGAAGCTCTCTTTGGTTGGGAGGCAACTGGAGCTGGAGCAGATGGCATGAACAGATGGAGGAGGGTCCCTGCTTGCATTTGGTGGGCAATTTGGAAAGAAAGGAACTCTAGATGCTTTGAGAACAACAGCAGCACAATGCAGGAGATCAACCTTAACTGTATTAACCGTTTTTCTTTTTGGTGTAACCAGATCTACCTACAACAACAACAACAACAACCTAGTGAAATCCCACATCGTAGGGTCTGGGGAGGGTAGAGTGTACGCAGACCTGACTCCTACCAAGGTAGGACGGTTGTTTCCGAAAGACCCCCGGCTCAATAAAAGCATAAAAAGAAGTCAGATACGGTTAGATAAGGTTAAGAGATTCGGATAAGAGATTTAAAGCGATATGGAAATGAAATAATGCAAGCGACACAGATAATACAGGATAATCAGAGCACAGAAAATAACCGATAATAGCAGAAATCAGAGCAGATGACACAGGATAACCAAAGCACAGGAAATAACACATAATAACAGATAATAGCAGAAATCGGAGCACAAGAAATTATATTGCAATAATGCGACTACTAATAAGAACGGATAACGAGACTACTAACCAGATCTACCTAGAGGATACTATATCTATCCTAGACTCATTAGGTTCCTGTTAGAACTGTAAACTAGTTTTACTCTCGTTTGCTCACTTGTAAATATGGTTTCAGTACAACCCATGTACTGTTTTGTGTTTAATACATAAAACATGTTACCTTCTCAAAAAAAAAAATGAAGAAGAAGAAGAAGAAAAAGAACCCTAGAATTCAGAAAGTCGCGAGCCTATCAGAAAGAAAAAGAACTCTAGCCTGAAAGAAGATGAAAAAAGAAGAAGAAAGAAGAAGAAGAAAGAAGAGAAAGAAATTACCTGAAAGTGGAGAAGAAGAACTGCAAAACCCTAGCCGAGCTTTAGAAGTTGCAAAATAAGATTTTTCAAAGTTGCGATTAATATTTCCAAAAAAAAATCCACCTTTTAAAAAGCCTGCTACATAAAGCGCTCGCCTTATCACGCTTCACTTCGACTTACGCTGCACCACTGGAAGCAATCGCTTCCTTTCACCTCCCTCACTTTAGGTTGTTGGAGCGACACTGCCACGCTTTAAAGCGGTGAAGCGCTCGCTTTCCGGAACGCTGGTGCGTACACACTACCCTCCCCAGACCCCACTTGTGGGATTACACTAAGTATGTCTTCTATACTGACCTTTCAAAAGTCAAACAGGATTTTTTGTTAATTTCCTCTTCATACAAAATTGTACATTATGATGTTAAAGATGCATATGATAGTAGTTTGTGCAATTTTAAGTTTCTTCCTCTTTAGTTTCACCCTTTTCGGTATACCTCTTGTATATAGCCAAGTTAGCCTTGTTATTATTAATGAAATCTTTTACTTGATCAAAAAAGTAGTTTGTGCTATTTATTCTTGTCATTTAATTGAGCAAAATTGTTAATGTTACCTTAAAAATGAATTTGAGCAGAGTCTAATTTGAGTCATTTGACCTTGTAAGTGAAGCAAAAACATTGGAGGAGTTACATTGATTGTGTGAAAAAGAGAGAGAGAACAGGATAGAAACAACATGTTGAGTTGATTAAAGTCACTATTTTATTGTTTCCCATATATGAGTTGTTACCCTAATCCTTTTTTTTTTTTTTTGAAATTGGTAATTGTGTATTCATCAGCATTTAGGACATGCTGGAGACCTTCAAAAGTGTTACAGCAGGAACATAAAAAGGGAATAGAAATACTTACAGAGATTTTAATAAATCTACAAACTGATTTATATCTTCTAATCCTATTTCTTTACACCAAAAGTAGAAAGATACTATACAATTCCATTTGACTTTCTGAAGGGAACCGGATCTATTTTCAAAACACCTATCATTCCTCTCCCTCCAAACTGTCCACCATATGCAGTGTGGGATTATCCTCCACCATTTCTTTTGACTCTTACTGCCTCCCCTCTTCATCCAACAGCTAAGTAAATCTGCACTTTGTTCAGGCATAGTCCATTGTGTGTCTGTTATGTTGAGAAATATGGACCACAGTTGTGCAGTGAATTTGCAGTGTAGAAATAGTTGTTACCCTAATCCTGTTACTCCAAAGTGATCTTTTTAAGTTGAAATGCACTATATTCTAATTGGATCTATGACCTATATACTTGAGATTGAAAAGAAGAATCAAGAATATTCCTAGAGGGTGAAGCCTGGGAGCATAGAAAGAGTGTTAAAGTGCTGGAACAGGGATGAGAATGTAACAAGAAAAGAGGAGAGATGGAAGATTGTCCCATCATGCATCTGGTGGACTGTTTGGAAAGAGAGGAACCAGAGATGTTTTGAGAACAAGCAGAATAATTTACAGAAGTTAAAGATGAATTGTCTAGCTCTTTTTAATTCTTGGTGTAAACAGGAAATTTGAGGTTAGACAGAAGATATTTTTGATGTGATAGATCTTGTAAGAATAGAAAAAAATAGAGATCAATGCTGTAAATGTAACCTTTTGGAGGGGAACTACATATTTTGATGTAGTACACCTGTGGATATATATTAACTGTTACAAGTCTCAAAAAAAATATTCCTAGAAATGATTGCATAAATTCTAACATGTTGTACACATGGCAATGACTAAGACAACCCTTAGCCCATGATTTCGTGTGCCAGTGAGTGGCAGTCATTGTGACAGCGAGGGAGGGTTTGTGCAGTAGCGAACTTTGTACTCTTTGGTCAATGTATGTCTTGTTGAGACGAAGCTCCTGGTGTAGTTTGTTGGCTTATTTGGAGACGGGATTGACACAAAACCTTTAAGCAGTTTATAAACCTTTGCTCAAACTTGTTGAAAAGACTTTTCTGGTGACCATACATCATTAATGAAAATAGAACTTTTCCGGTGACTATATTGGCCTAGATAGGTAAGTTTTCAGAGCAGTGGTTAGACCGACACTGTTGTATGGGGCTGAGCGTTGGCTAGTCAAGAACTCTCATGTCCAAAAGATGAAAGTCGCGGAAATGAGGGTGTTGAGATGGATGTGTGGGCTTACTAGGAGAGATATGACCAGGAATGAAGAGATTCAGGACAAGATGGGAGTGGCCTCCGTGGCGGACAAGATGCAGGAGGTGAGACCGAGATGGTTCAGACATGTTCAAAGGAGAGGCACAGACGCTCCGGTGAGGAGGTGTGAGAGGCTGGCAATGGAGGGTTGGAACAGGCAGGATATGGCTAGTCTTCAGCTTACCGAGGACATGACCCTAGATAGGAGGGTGTGGAGGTTGAGGATTACAGTAAAAGGCTAGTAATAGGATTAATAGTATTTTCCTTTCTTGTTGGATTAGTATTATTTCTGGCATTTTCTTGTATTTCTTATTTTAGTATTCGCATAGTTCGTGTTCTTAATCTTTTATCACTACTTGCCGTCTCTTCTGCTTTAGTTTTCTTGCTATCCTGATGATTGTTCCTATTTTACTTAAGCCAAAGGTCTATTGGAAACAACCTCTCTACCCCACAAAGGTAGAGTTAAGGTCTGCGCACACTCTACCCCAGTGTTATCAAAAGTGAAAAGCACAAAAAGCTCTAAGGTCAGCTGGAGCTTTAAGTGCAAAGCGCAAATAAAGCGTGGGCTTTAATGAAAAAAAGCACAATGGTGCAAAAATACAAATATATATATGTTTAGTCCAAGATTAATAATAATTAGCATGAATAACAAATATATGGACATAGAAATTGTAAAAATATTATGATAAAGTGAAATATTAATCATCTAGTGTCACCTCTCCAAGAGAGGCTAATTGGCAAGGAAAAGTATGTCTTAGAGCCTTGATGACGACACTGAAGCGCACATAAAGCGAGGCGAAGCGCTCAACATGTTTTAAGCCTCGCTTCAGGGCTTAAGCGCGCCTTTGATGACACTGCTCTACCCTCCCCAGACCCCATTTGTGGGATTACACTGGGTATGTTGTTGTTGTGTATTGGCCTAGATGCGGATGTTATATCTCTTTGATTCTGGTACCATGTGAAGTTCGATACTGTGTTAAAGAGAGAGATGAGAAGAGAGAAACTGTTTGTCTTAAACTGTAAATTCAATAGGAAGTGACTTTATAGGCGTTATTTGCTTATTCTAAGGTAAGTTACCTTATTTGCAGAATTCTATTAATACGAAAAATCTCACCTAATCACTAACTGTATTTTTTATTTACATCATTCTGGACATTAGACCTAGGCGATTTTTTTGAGCCGAGGGTCGTTTGAAAACAACCTCTCTACCTCACAAAGGTAGGGGGTAAGGTCTGCATACATCCTACCCCCCAGACCCCACTTGTGGGATTACACTAGGTATGTTGTTGTTGGACCTAGGCATAGTCTTGAAGATTGCACAATTGAGTATAGTGTTTTCATGGACCTCTCTTCTCAGTTCATTGTATTACTTTGTTGGAATTCACATCTTTCAATGTGCATACATTCTTGAGTGCTTTCTCAAAGAAGCCATAAATCCAAAATTAAATGTTGGATATTTGGCTCCTGATACATACCTTTTCATTGCCCTACTTAATTCTGCAGGGGACCTTCTCTTGTGTGCTCTCTGAAAGATTCGTCACTTCACAGTTCTCTCCGTCAACCTGCCTTTGATGTTATTCAAACTATTTTAGTTTCTGATGCTTCAGCTCTGGTAACTTCAATTCTGAAGTATCAACTTGCTACGAGTGATGAAAGATGCTTGCCGTTCCAGCTTGATGAAGAAGAGGGCCAAGGAAATTTGTTTGGTTGTGATTTTGAAGAAAATGATGTCAGTTGTTGGAAGGAATTTAGTTCTCAAGCTGATATAACATCAGATTTATGTGGGGATTGGATGTGCGTCCCAATGTTGTGGTTTGAGGTTTTAGTTGAAATTGATCCCTTGATTCTTCCAGTATCATTTGCTAAGGCTGTTTTCTGGGCTTTGTCACGCCTTTCTTTACTAGAATCTGATAATGACTCTGATATTGAACCTTCAGTTGGTCATTGGTTGAGAACCTGTGGTTCAGATATCTCTCAGGTTTTGAATTGGAAGGTTCCATCTGGTTCAAATGATGGTGGTGAGGGAGTGGAATCTAAAAACTCCATTAAGGTCTCAACAAAGTGTATACCTTTAATTAGGCTTTTCAAGAGGTTTGCAGTTGATCTTATGGCTAAATGCTGTTGATTCTGAGGTTCTTTTAGTGGTCAGAAGAATTCGTGCTCATATAAACAATTTTTCTTGATTATTTTCTGGAGGTTATTACAGGTCGACTGCTCATTTCATCATCAGAATGGAGCAAGGGGAGCTAAGGAAGCAGTGGACATGGGAGCCCATGATGAGTGACAGTTTGATTCTTCTGCTCGTGGATCCCAACGATGTAATAGTTTCATCCCAAAAGTTCTATACAATTGGACAACTGAGTCAATCAAATTTTGTATTTTATCCAACCAAATCTTGCTTTCTGCATTAATGCTGTTTCCACCTTATCTGGTTGCTGCAGAATGCTAGACATGTTGGTCGGTGTATTCTTGAACAAGTTTCAAATACACGTGGCCTAACAAGTGGACTGCAGTTTCTTTGCTCCAGCCAATCTTCACTCTCAGCTACCTTTACAGGGTTAAGGCATGGTCTAAAGCTGGTAAGATTTAATAATGAAGGGAATTGCTCTTTTTGAGTGTTAGCTAGCATTGGAATTTATTATGGGTGTATCTCTATTTCTTTGGTTCAACTCCTGTACTGCCTTTGATTTCCATTTCTTCTGGCTTTTTTCTGATACTGTTAGAATTACTCTCCAGTTATATTTGTCTGGCATAATTCTGTTTGTCTCTTTTCCAGGTTCAGTTGGACTGCGTTCTATCGGAATATCAGACTTTGCATCATTTCTTTTTTGTTTTGTGCAAACTACTAAAAGAAGGGAATTCATGTACCCAACCTCTAGTCAGAAAATCATCTGAGGACTCTAGTATCTCAAAATTTTCTTCTCAAGGGGGATTCTTAAAGCAGCCAGTGCTGCAAACTCAAACTGAGCACATGGACGCACATAAATCAGTTGTCAGTTCCATTTTATGGGAGAAATTTTGTTGCTTACTCTCAGAAATGGCTTGGATCTCTGTTCAGAAGTGCTTGTCAGCTGGGAAGGTGTTTATAGATCAAAAACCATCTCAGGTATGGAGCTTTTTTTTGATAAGGTAAATAATTTTATTAACAATAGGGGGAAAAAGACCCCGTATACAAGCCGTATACCAAAAAAAGATAACCTACATCAAAACATGGATCTTAGCGTGTAGTGATATTTCTTTCTTTCCTGGTTACATGCATCATTTACAGCTTTATGGTTCAGGAGTGCATGTTACCTTCTTGTTGTGCAGAGTAGGTTGAGAGTGCCTCTGTTGTTTGAAAACCATGATACTCATAATAAATAGGAAACTTCCAATAAAAAAGGAAAATCATTCCCTTTTGCCTCCAAAATCTCATGAAAAATTAAAATACAATCCCATCCCCATGTATAAAGCTACTATATGATAAAATATTCACTTAAGGGTGTGGAATAAGGAGGTGTTTGGGAGGGTAGAGGTGAACATGAGGGAGATTATAAATGAGGTGGGGGAGTTAGAAAGCATAGAGGTGGGAAGGGAGTTGGATGAGAGGGAAAAGGAGAAAAAAGAAGTTCTGAAAGGGGAGCTAGCTTCTTTGGCTTTGGTTGAAGAGACTAGTTGGAGACAAAAATCGAGGGCTTTGTGGTTGGAAGAGGGGGACTCTAACCATGTAGTTCCTGTTTGTATAGAGGATTGGCTGTCTTTTGGATAGAGCCATGTTTTGTAGGTTTCTCCTTTTTTTTGGTATACCACTTGTATACGGCCATGTTGGCCTTGTTATTATTAATGAAAAACTTTACCTGATCAAAAAAATGATAAAATATTCATCAGTTTATCCTTGGACCCGTCTTATAAAGAAAAAAATTATCCTGCTAGTTGCAATTTGTATCAAAATATTTTATCTAGTATAAGAGTCCATTTTTGTAGTAACTTTTCCCTATATAAGAAATCTATTTACCCCCTCATTTTCACCCGTTGACTTCCCCTTCTTTCCCAATATCTCCCTTCTTGCTCAATTGCTTTTCCTTCCATCTTCACAGTGCTTAGATGGCAGGGTTTGGGTAATTCTGACACTTGGCATTTAAAGGGCTCCAACAACATACCCAGTATAATCCCACAAGTGGGCTCTGGGGAGGGTAGAGTGTACGCAAACCTTACTCCTACCTTGGGAGGTAAGGAGGCTGTTTTCGAAAGACCCTCGGCTCAAGAGAAAGCATGACAAAAAAAGTTAGACAAGGATTGAACAAAGTAATGAAGCCATGGCAAAATAGTATAGATAAGCACTATGAAGAAAAGTAACAGCAAAATGAGCTCCATCAGATAACAAGGGCATATGTGATACAATCTATTAATGGGACTTATCAAAAAAAAAAAATCTATTAACGGGAATGTCGTTTCGGAAGTGAACTATTAACGGAGGGCATGGATGACTAATTTGCAAAGCTCAGGGCTATATTTGGACTTTTTCCTTAAGAGAAATGAACTTGGCATGTCTGGAATAATTTTTTAGTTTTTGTATGCATGAATGGCCAAATATGTTGAAACTTGAGTTACTTTCTATTGCAATTAAACATATTTCATGACAGTATCACAGAATCTCGAATTGTACTAGACAAAATGAGGAAGGAAGTCGATATGGTAAACAAAAGCAAAAAAAGTAGCTTTTATCACATGGTGTGCAATGTCGGGTGTAACTCTTACTGATGGTGATTTAAGAAGGAGAGGTCACATTGTTGTTAGTTGGTGTTGATTGTGCAAAAGCCAAGGGGAAAAAGTAAATCACCTCCTAGTGCATCTCTGCCTTTAACTTCCAATGGGTGTTCTCAAGGAACTGTTGTTGAAATAATGGAATGTTGGAAGATGATTCTGCTGGACGCGGGAAGAAGAAAGACTTGGAAACTTGCAACTTTATGTGCTTTTATAGAAGTGGAGAGTTCAACTCAAGATGTTAATTTTTTTTTTTGTCATTTAATTTTTCGGTGTAGAGTGGACATACCATGTTGTGCTGATAAATTTCTGGGGATTCTAAAGTTTTCTTGTTTAAGATCACTGTACTTCTAACACCATATTGGTGCATATCAGTAAATTTATTTGACTTACAGTTCTTATAGATGCGATTGGTAAAAAAGCTATTTAAACATCAACAACAGATCTTTGAAGGATAACAAGTGCAAAATTTGCACGTGTATCCTGGGAGTGATAATTCATGGTTTTCTAGACCACTGGTCGGCTCTTATCCTTCTCCTCCTTCAAAGTCATCAGCTTCATATACTTGTTTAGAACTCGTTTGTTTTTCTTATTTGTGGGTAGCACTGGAGTATGAATTTTCTGTCACATGTATGGAAATTCTATTGTGCCTGTTCGTTCTTATTCTCAATGTAGTCTGGCATTTGAATTGTCTCTGAGTTCTACCAAAATATTGCTTCATTTATATGAAATGAGATCTCATTTTTCGCTAGTACCAGAAGTAAGATAAAATGAGGGATGATTGATTTTGTTGATTTTGAAGTGCTTAAAATGTGGCCTACAGACTTTTGAAAAATTTCCATGCATGCATTTGGCCCATAGCTGACCACTTTGTCGGAAAATGTTAATGCTGAGGATGTAGAGATCTTATATTCAAGACCAAAAACTTTGATGCTAATTCTCAACCAAAGGGTTTCTGTAACTTTTATAACAAAGGATGCTTTCTTCTTATTCCAGATGACCTGCATCAGATTATTAGAGACCCTTCCTGTTGTTTTTGGAAGGCTTTGCCGAGATCCGACTACAGTGCTTAATAATGCAGTGACACAATGTCTTTCTGATCTGATAGATTGGGGACATTCACCACTTGCAGTAGTGGTCAGATATTGGAAAGATGCTTTAATTTCATTGCTGATTCTGATTAAGGCATCATGCAGCGGTGTCCCTGCCTCATTAGCCGCAGATATTGAGAAACTTATTTCATGTGGTGAGTTTACTACTCTGTTTGGTAAGTTATCGTGTGTTTCTTGTCTGTTTGCCTTTATGATAATGATCAGTTTTTAAGATAAAGTTTCTTTTACCGTGTTGCTGGATTGCAGATAATATTTCAATGAATGTGTTGGCCAAACAAGTTGCTCGGCTTTCTGTTTCACTTGTGGATGGGAGTTACACTGACTTGAAAAAAACTAGTGTAGATTTCAAATGTTTGCCTGGTGAAGAATCTGTTCTTGCTGACAACTCTTTAGCTGAAGCAGCCAAGCCTTTTAGTGGGGTTGGTAAAAGAATGCATATTCCAGACTTGAAAACATTAGTTGGTGAGGAAAGAAGTAATTTGATAGTTAATGCAGGTGATGAAACAGAAACAGATACGTCTGCTTGTGCTGATATCAATTCTGGTGTCAGCTTCGATCCTAAACCTGTTGGCCATATTGCTGGGACAGTTTTGTATTCTGATCCTGTGAAAGAAATTGACTCCAGGAAGATTTCTCAGCCAGTTGATCTTTGTTTGGATCTGGATATCCAAAGACTTGAATTATATGCTCTACAGGCGGGAAAGGATTCGCCTCTTGCCAAATCAAAAGCTATAGTGCCTAAGAGCAAGGGGACTGATATCAAGTGCCATTTAAATTGCATAAATCTGAATTCCAAAGAAAATAGTTCTGTCACCTCTGAGCTTCGTTCTGCTGTAGGGAGCTCATCTCATGGAGGCGTGAGCATGAAAGAGAATGATGGGAAAGCTGATGAACGGGTTATAAAAACTAATGATGCAGTCTTGAAAGAGCTTGTATGTGAAAACAAAAGTGATCGGGAGTTAGCTTTTCTCACTTCAGCTAGACGTCAACAATCATTCTCCCTAAAAACAAGTCTCTCCGGGCCAAAAAGGAAAGTCATTCAACTCAGCTTACCAGTTGATAATAAGTCTAATGCTTTGAGATTAGATGATGGAGTGAAAAGATTTAAAGCTGTGAGGCTTGATGATTGGTATAGACCTATTCTAGAGTTCAATTACTTTTTAACAGTTGGATTGACAACTGAAGGTGCAGGAAAGAATGATAGTTTGAGTAAATTAAAGGAGGTTCCTGTTCGTTTCCAATCTGTTGATGAATATGTTGAAATTTTCCGTCCACTTATATTGGAGGAGTTTAAAGCACAACTGCAGAGTTCCTTTCAGGAGATAACTTCTCTAGAAGAGATGTCTTGCGGCAGTCTTTCTGTAATGTCAGTTGAAAGAATTGATGATTTTCACTTCATTCGCTGTGTTCACGAGGATGTTGATTCAGCTGGTTCTAAAAGCTGCTCAGACAATGATCTTATTTTGCTTACACGACAACCCCTGAGGAATTCTTGTCCTGATATTCACATCGTGGGAAAGGTGAAGTGTGCTTCTTGAGCAGTTTTATTATGTTGTGACTAGTTATTGGTGGATGTTTAAATTATCTATTCCGGAGGAAATTGGTTGCTTTTGGTATGACCTCTGTTGGTTTTTTTTTCAGTGCATAAACTCTTAGTATATGTTGTCTTTAGGACGTCAGTGGGTACTGGTTGATCACTATTAATTCATTAATGAGTGCATTAATATTTTTAAATCCTACCTTTCCCTCGCCCTCTTACTTCATTTGTTTGTTTGACTATTCTAGTATAAACTCACCTTTGTTTGTTCTCATTTTTTTGATGTCTATCATTTTTGTGATAACCATTGTGTCCGGGCTAGCTTGCACACACCTCGATTAATTTTTCACGGCGTACCTGCTATCATCGACAAGCACATGTACTGGGTAACTCTGCCCACCAACGTTTGGACAAATGCGAAGAAATCACCTAGTGTTTGTGCCTTTGATGTGATTTGAACATGAGACCATGGTTCTCAACCCACTTCGTTGACCTCTAGGCCACACCCTTGGGTGTTGTTTATTCTCATTTAAGAATAATTTATCCAAGAAATAAGTTTGAGGGATCATTAAGTGTCTGTGGAGACAAGGCCCAGCATGCACAGGCTTTTTTGGGATAAATATCTTAGCAGGTGATAACTTCCCAGCCAAATTTCTAATTGATGATAGTGTTGTGCTTTATACATATGTACAACTGTTTCAACCTTTATTGACTTCTGGTTGTTATTTGTCTGATGACTTGTACTTTGGAGTTTATTTAATCAAACAGCCAGAGCTCTGATTTTTTTGAAAACCATGTACCATCTATTAGACATTTAGATGTGATCATGTGGATGTCTTGGTGTGGTGATATTGAAGCATCCTGACTGTTTGCAGGTGGAAAAACGTGAAAAAGATTGTAAGCGTAGATCAAGTATCCTACTCATCAGGTTGTACTTGCAAAATAGACCTCATCTGATGCGAGCTCGAAAGTTTCTTGTTGAGCGAAGCAAATGGTGCATTAGTCGTCTAATGACCATAACTTCTCAACTCAGAGAATTTCAAGCATTGTCGGCTATTAGGGGAATCCCTTTGCTTCCTGTTATCTTGAATCCCACCAGTTACGATCACTGTAAGCACTACGGTGAGAGTTTCAATAAACTATCTCGACCTTTGCAGCAAGTCCTCAAAACGGCATATAATGACAGTCAACTGCAAGCTATCAGTGCTGCTATTGGACCTTTTGATCCTAAAAAGGATTTTCAATTATCCCTAATACAGGGTCCTCCAGGTGTGTCATTTTTATCTCTCTTTTTATTCATTGTGCTATGCAAAATACTTATTTTACTTCTTTTCATTGTTGGACAACTTCAATTAGGTACCGGGAAGACCCGAGTGATCGTGGCCATTGTCAGTTCTTTGCTTGCTTTCTCCCAAGTGGACACCAAGGGAACATCAATTGGAGGTCCAAAGTCTACTGGAATGTCTCGCACTGCTTCAAGACAGCGGATTTGTCAAGCTGCAGCTGTTGCTAGGGCATGGCAGGACGCAGCCTTGGCTAGACAACTTAACGAAGATTTAGAAAATGATAAACCAATGGGAAACTGTAGTAAAAGAAGAATACTCATTTGTGCACAATCAAATGCTGCTGTAGATGAACTAGTGTCCAGGATTACCAGTGAAGGCCTTTATGGCAGTGATGGGACGATGTATAAGCCTTATATCGTTAGAGTAGGTAATGCGAAAACAGTTCATCCTAATTCATTGCCGTTCTTCATTGATACACTTGTTGATCACCGCATAGCTGAGGAGAAAATGAATGCAACCGATTCAACGAATGATGCCGACAAGGATACTTTGACATTCTTGCGGTCTA
Source organism: Lycium barbarum (assembly GCF_019175385.1). Classification (NCBI taxonomy): domain Eukaryota; kingdom Viridiplantae; phylum Streptophyta; class Magnoliopsida; order Solanales; family Solanaceae; genus Lycium; species Lycium barbarum. The sequence goes on from NC_083339.1 coordinate 149,016,267, forward strand.
ATCTTGAGAAGTTGGTTGATACTATCAAATGTTATGAAGCTAAAAAAGCTAGTTTACGGGATGGAAATTCTGATTCCAACTGTTTATTGGAAGGAGACACTGATAAAGCAGATAATGCAACGGAATTGTCTGATGCAGAAGTAGAAGCAAAGCTGAGAATATTATATGAAAAAAAGAAATCAATATACATGGATCTCGCTGCTGCTCAGGCACGGGAGAAGAAAGCTAATGAAGAAACAAAAGCTCTTAGACAAAAATTACGGAGGGCTATACTAAAAGAGGCTGAGATTGTGGTGACTACACTGAGTGGCTGTGGTGGGGATCTGTATGGGGTTTGTGCAGCATCTGTGTCCGGCCAGAGATTTAGCAGTTCATCCGAGGGTGTCCTCTTTGACGCAGTTGTGATTGATGAAGCTGCTCAAGTATAGAATCTTTTTTCATTTGTTCTTTCTTTTTCCCTGGTTTCTCTTTCTTTCTCCACTTGCTGTTTTATAGGATGGATCGCCGTTCAGACTTTCCTAATAATTTGCGTTTCACAACTTTCAGGCTCTGGAACCTGCTTCCCTCATACCACTTCAACTCTTAAAATCAAAGGGAACTAGATGTGTGATGGTAAGCTTAGGATTTATATATTTTGTAATGTAGGCTAAGAATATTAACTGAAGAGTAATATTGGTGTTGAAGGTGGGTGATCCAAAGCAGCTTCCAGCCACGGTTCTCTCTAACATTGCCAGCAAATTTTCTTTCCAATGTAGCATGTTTGAACGCTTGCAAAGGGCTGGTTATCCTGTCAACATGCTCACACGGCAGGTACTGTTCACTCAAACTTTGTAGACCTTTTAGTTCTAAAATATATCTCCAAGATTTTGTGATGGCTATAGGCTGCATGAGTCAGCAGCCAATTGATGTGAGATGGAAGGACTGTTGCTCTGATAGGGCTTCCAGTAATTTCAGGCTGCAGTTTCCTTGATCAACTGTCTGCTGGTTAAATTGTTTGCACTTGGTCAGTAGTAACCGTTAAGCATTGCATCATTTGTCTTTAAAAAACAGGATATGGTGTCTGGACTTTCGTCAATCACCAAAGTATTAACAAGCATGATTCTCTTCGTGCCTACCAAATAACAAAAATAAGGAACCAGTCTGGTTGTTGTACAAGGGTTTTGGTTTTTGCTTTATCTGCACCTATAAACTATCCGTCATCTAATGGTTTTCCGTAAATGGCAGTATAGGATGCACCCGGAGATATGCCGCTTTCCTTCTTTCCATTTTTATGATGGTAAGTTGGTTGATGGAGACCAGTTTTCCAGCAAAGTTGCATCATTTCATGGGACTAAGGGCCTTGGTCCCTATGTATTCTTTGATGTTGTGGATGGGAAGGAGCTCCATGATAAAAAATCTGGCACATTATCCCACTACAATGAGTGTGAGGCTGATGCTGCAGTTGAAGTGTTAAGATTTTTCAAGAGGAGGTACATTCCTTTTGTTTTTTTGTTCGAAAATTCTACTTCCGTTGTTTTTAAGTTTTACGTCTTATGCCATGCTTAGGTTCCCATCTGAGTTTGTTGGTGGAAGAATTGGTATTATAACTCCTTATCGGTGTCAGCTTTCTCTACTACGCTCACGATTTTCAAGTGCATTTGGATCTTCTATCACTGCTGAAATGGAGTTTAATACAGTCGATGGTTTTCAAGGTCGAGAAGTTGATATAGTTATACTCTCCACAGTGAGGGCATTTGAGGCATGCTCGAATGCAACACAGATTAATTCTAGCCGTATTGGTTTTGTGGCTGATGTAAGGCGGATGAATGTTGCTTTGACTAGGGCAAGGCTGTCTTTGTGGATCATGGGTAACGCAAGGACATTGCGGACGAACCAAAACTGGGCAGCTTTAGTGAAGAATGCAAAAGAAAGAGAGTTAGTGATGTCACTTAAAAGACCATATAATGCTACTTTTAAATCATATGATCTGGAGAAACATTTGACTTTAGAGAAACCAGAAAACTATTCAAGGAAGTTGAAGCATGTTAAAGGGGCTGAAGCCACATATGAGCATGCTGATAGACAAAAGAAGAATGTAAAGCATGTGACAGATAGGAAAAGAAAAGACACCAGCTTTGGAGCTCTAATTGACACTGCAGTACGTGCTGATCTGTCTGGAAAAAACGTTGAGGGAGAACAAAAATCTAAAGATGAAAGTAGTCTTTTGTTGAAAAAGGATCTCGATAATTATGATGGCAGAAATACCAAGGGTGTGCATATTTTACTCGGGGAAAATCAATCAGAATCAAGTGAAAGTTGCGAAAAGATCAGTAAGAAGCACAGGAAAGAGAGGAAAGTACATGGGCATCGCGGAAAACAATGTGACAGCTTAGAGAGTAACTTGGGGAATTCAAAGAAATCAGGGAGTGATAACCATAAACATTCTATATCTGTTGCATCTGAAAAAGTTCAAGAACCTTTGGAACGCGATGATAAACTGCAGAATACGAGAGGTTGGAAGAAGCCTGCTAAGACAACTCTTCTGCAGAAGGATGTGGAAGATGGGATTGGAGCTTGTAATCAGGTTAAAAAACCTGACCATATAATATCAGAGAGGAAGCAACAACGTGATGCTGTTGATGCTCTTCTTTCTTCAGCACTAATATCTTCGAACAAGTCTAGGTCTTCACTAAGATCTTTGCCTGCTAAAAGGACGAGTTCACCAAATGCTGGAGGCCCTCCAATTAGACCACCGAAGCAAAATAAGGTAATGTCTTTAAGTCACTGATCAAGTTCGAGAGATGATCAGAAGTTACATCTTTCTCATTCTATCCCATAATTATTGTCCTCTTTGCACGATCAATGGTTAATGTGACTATCTGACAAAGTGAAACCACAGGTGGTGAAGTTAAATTTTGAAAATAGTCTTAGATGTTCATCATTAACTACATGAGAAATTGCGAGCTTTTTGAACTTTTCACATTTTAAAATGTTAAATATTGATTTTTTTTTTGGTTAGAACTTGGAACTAATTAAGCTGGATTCTTGAAAGAGTAACGGTCATTCAACCTAAGATGGCCAACTATATAAATTGTCAAATTCGTTTCTCTGTTTGGACCCATTTCATATATTGTCTTGCTTCTACTAATCCGAATTTTTCTTTCTTGAAAAAGGTAATGATTGGTTCCACAAAATAACACAAAGGGAGTGCTGTAAATTCTTTATACGTGAACTAAAACCCAAATTATGATCCTCTGCTTAACTTAGACAGACTCTATGAGCTCTAATAAGTTTCTGCCTCGTTAGGATATTCCAGTTTACACCAAGAATGAAACAACAAAGGAAAATCTAACTTATAATCCTCTGTAATAATTTGTGCTTCTCTTCAAAACACCTGGAGTTCCTAAAATTATTATTCTACTAATCATAAAATTATATTCTCATGCATGCTTCTCCTTAGTTTAAGTTTTTGCTTGAGTTGGTAGCTGGTTTAATCAATTAACTCGGTATTATCTGCAACTAGCTTGAAGTATAAGATCTTATCGTCTATACATTGGTTAGCGTATCCGTGAACAAATAAGGGTTCAAGCCAGAGCTATATGTAATTGTGCTATTACAGAAAATTCCTGTGCATCTCCTTACTGTTCTCACCCTTGCTATGTATCCTTTGTATACATATACATAATGAATATCAAGTGGATACATCACAAATTCTTATCTATCTTAGTAAAAATGAAATCCCTGTTATATTTCTACTAAGCATAAATTCTGAATTGGTTCACTATCATCCTTGTAATGCTACAAAGTGTGTGGTCTATCACTCTTTCTGAAAGTTTCATCATATGACTTATACAAGTTTGGTAACACTATAGTTTGCTCAACTTTGGATATCTTCTTTGTTCTTATATCGTATTTAATGTACTCTTTCTCTACTCGTTTGGAAAATTGTTGATTAGCGTGATGTAAGCAATACTGCTCCAACCACTGCTTAAAGTGTCTATCTTCCGCGTATGTTTGCAGTTCCTTAAACTTATCCTCTTAAGATTTGAGTGGTCCAGTATGTCATAGTAGCACCTTTACCTCTCTCTCATCTCGCTGTTCTGTGGCAAAACTTCTCTATCATTCGTGTGAGCTTTATGTTTCTTTCTCCTTGTCCCATGTCCCCAACTTTTGATACGAGTCATCTAGAGTTTTACCTGAGGCATTGGTAACAACCTTCTTAGCTTCTCTCTTAACTGTGTTACACTCTTCAAAGATTTTACCATCTTTTGCTTTTTGTAACTACCTCTACGGCTATACAACAATAGCTTTTTGTCCTTATTCCATCACAATGATTATTTCAAGGCCTTTGGAAACATCTAGAACTTTACCAACGTGGTGCCTCTTTTTGTTTGTTATGCTGAAGGTATGTGTTACTTTCGATTTTTATAAAAGGATTTTCTTTTTTTACAGTTAAGCTGGGAACTCTATTCCTATTAGATGGAGGATGCACTTCAATTTACTATCTGTCTTTGCAAGTATGTTAGCATTTGTTGAAACTACCTCTGTGGATATTCATCATTCAAAAGCATCCCTTTAACCTAACTTTTCCATATTCAACAATTATGCCCTATGCCTAGGCCCAATTTTCTGATACAGTTGGGTTGTTTCGTTGCCCATTCTTGCTTTGACCCGCTATGTATATTCTTGGTCTGAATTTTCAAATAGTAGGTAGATGCTGCAACAGTAGTGTCCTTGGTGCTTTCTACATCTGATGAAAACGTTTTTCTTTTACAGAGCTAGCTGCAACTTCTTATGCAAGGACAGTCAAATTCATCAAGGTCGTCAAGAGTGAGAGGTCTGTTGGTTTTAGAGGGGCCGGTTGACACATTTTGAGGTGTGCAGCGTGGATAGTTTCCTTCTTCAGAGTTCCCATTCAATGTAGATATAGGAGTTCCTTTTTCTTTTTGTTGCAACAAGGTAAAGTGTGCCATAGGAAATCTTTAACAATGGGAAATGTGATGTTGGAAATTGTTCAAAAATGATCATCCTGGCTATGATTGTTTCTCTGCAGATGGAATTTCATGTAGATCTGTGAATCAAAAGGTCGATGCCTGCAAATTACTCCGATTGCTTGTTACCATTTCTTTTGTACAATAATGGGCTGAATTGTCTATTATTTTTTCAGAAGATCCACTTTAAAGAATTAATAATCAAAATACAGAATCTTTTAAAATATTTCATAGGAAATCCCCCCCCCCCCCCCCCCCCCCCCAAAGCCCACACCTCTAGCTCCCCCCAAATGCTACATGCACCCCTAAAGGAGAATGTAGCCAGAGGCGGACTTAGAATATGATATACGGATTCATGGGAACCCAATTGCTTTTGCCAAGACGGCGACGACAGCCTATCCAACAACTATTACTATGTATTAACTTGGGATCACTGTAGGAATCCACGAACTTCTAATCGTGGATTCACCTTCGTGTGCATTTGTGTTCTTTGTCATGTCAATATCCAAGGGGTGAGCGGTATTGAACTGCCAAGTTAGTGTTAAGTGTGCACCGAATAACGTTGCCAAGTTCAAGAGAGTCACGAGGTATGAGAAAAGGACAAAAATGGTCCCTTAATTATGATAGTAGGTTCAAAATAGTCCCTTAACTATGCACTTAACGGTTTTAGTCCTTTAAGTTTGTTACAAGTTAACAAAAACGGTCCCTTAACTATGAGAGTAGGTTCAAAATAGTCCCTTAACTATGCACTTAACGGTTTTGGTCCTTTAAATTTGCCATAAGTTGACAAAATGGTCCCTTACCTATGAGGGTTGGTTAAAAATAGTCTCTTAAGTATGCACTTAACGGTTTGATAATGTCAGAAAATGATGTCTTGAAACACAAAGACCGACGGACTCTATCGATTAAAACTGAGGGAATCCATCGACTAAATAAAATACACTAGATTTTAGAAATAAATTAGAAATAGCAGAAACTAAAAAAGTTGTCACTACCAAAAACAAGCGAAAAAAATGATGGACGGAAACCGATGGATAAAATCGAGGGACACTATTTTTTTAAATTTTTTTTTTATTGTTTTTTACGAAAACCAACGGAAGTCCATCGGTTATTTTTGAGGAAAAATGCGCAGAAGTCCATCCTATAACCGACTAACGTCCGTCCATTTTGTCCCGAGTTATTTGACCGATCTAGAGTTCTCACTAATTTTCCCCTTTTTTTCATAGTTCTCGTCAAATCTAACAAATAGAGTTCGATGAATATTTTGTCGAGACTAAAACTGTCAACTTATGGCAAACTTAAAGGACCAAAACCGTTAAGTGCATAGTTAAGGGACTATTTTGAACCTACTCTCATAGTTAAGAGACCGATTTTGTTAACTTGTAACAAACTTAAAGGACTAAAACCGTTAAGTGCATAGTTAAGGGACTATTTTGAACCTACTATCATAGTTAAGGGACCATTTTTGTCCTTTTCTCCACGAGGTATCATATCTAAAATTTAAGGTAGTTGAATGGTAAGTGACTACCCTATATAAATGGGAGAAGTCACTTTCTGGTAATCAAACATATATTATTGAAAAAATGACTTCAGTCACAACAATCATGTTCGGTAGTATGCAAAAACTTATTTTTCCAGCAAAATATGTGTCTTAGCTCTTAATTAAGAATCTCATCTGGGTGATCTCAAGTCTACCTTTGATGGCCCTCCGTAGGTCCATCAGAAATGGCTCGGTGACCGAAAATCATTACTTCATAGTCGTTGTTTTCTGGCGTTTCGGGGTTTGAAATGCGAATTTATGATTATCGGAGTTTTTGGTGTGTATTAGCATATGAATTTTTGGAATTTGGCCGACGGGCTCCGATTGGCACTAAACTTGGCAGGTCCATCCCAAACAGCATGGTGATCGATACTCATTGCTTCATCGTGATTAACGTTGTTTTTTTGACGTTTGGAGGTTCTGAAAAGCGAATTCATGAATATTGGAGTCTTCAGTGTGAAATTGGGTTGATGGGCTCTGATTGGCCAAAACTTTTCGGGTCCATCATGAACGGCCAGGTGATTGATAATCACTGCTTTGCTATGACTAACGTCTTTTTTTCAGCGTTTCGGGGTTCTGAAATGCGAATTTATAATTATTAAAGTTTTCGTTGTGTATTAGCATATGCCTGTTTCGAAATTCAGTCGACGATCTCCGATTGGTTCGAAACTTAGCCGGTCCATCACCAATTACATGGTGATTGATGCTCACTGCTTCGCATGACTAACATCGCTTTTTTGACATTTCAAACTCTTGAAACGCGAGTGTATGATTCTTTGAGTCTTTAGTGTGTATTTGCATATGGATTTTTCCGAAATTCAGTCGATGGCCTCCGATTGAGTCGAAGCTTTTCGGGTCCATCATGAACGGCCCAGTGACCGATACGCATTGCTTCGCTATGACAAACCTCATTTTTCTTTGGCATTTCGGGGTCTGAAATGCAAATTCATGATTATTGAAGTTCTTGGTGTGTATTAGCACATGGATTTTTCGGAATTCGTTCGACGGTCTCCGATTGGTCTGAAATTTGGTCGGCCCATCACAAACGACCTAGTGATCGATACTCATTGCTTCGTCATCACTAACACTACATTTTTGACTTTATGGAGTCCTTAAACGCAAATTTATGATTATTGGAGTCTTGAGTGAGTAGCACATGCATTTTTCGAAATTCAGTCGATGGGCTTCGATTGGGTCGAAACTTTTTGAGTCCATCATGAAAGGCTTGGTGACAGATAATCACTGCTTCGCTATGACAAATGTCACTTTTTTGACATTTCAGGGTCTGAGACGCGAATTCATGATTATCAAAGTTTTTGGTGTCTATTAACACATGGATTTTTTGGAATTAGGTGAACGGCCTCCGATTGACCCGAAACTTAACCGGTCAATCACAATCTGCCTGGCGATCGATACTCATTGCTTTGTTGTGACTAATGCCCTTTTTTTTGACGTTTCGGAGTCCTAAAACACGAATTTAGCATATGGATTTTTTGAAATTCAGTCGACGAGCTCCGATTGGGCCAAAACTTTTTGGGTCCTTCACAAGCGGCCTAGTGATCGATACTATTAGCTTTCCTATGACAAACGTCACTTTTTGGCATTTTGGGATCTGAAATGCGAATGCATTTGGATTTTTTGAAATTCGATTGATGGGCTTCGATTGGCCCGAAACTTGGCGTGTCCATCACACTCGGTCACACCCTAACCTTTGGAGAGTGTGGCCGGCACCCGACATCCGAAGGCCCGAGCGAACCAATCGTGATATCTAAACTCTGTAATATTAATCATAAGCTAACAAGGCCCAATAACATATATATGCATAATTGAGGTCGACAAGGCCAACAAAACACATCAACATTAACTAAGAGTCTGTAAACCTCTAAGAATACTAAAATGCAACAACTGGTCTGTCACATCCCAACCTTGGGGGGGTGTGGCCGACACCCGGCACCCGAAGGGCCGAGCGAACCAACTGTGATATCTGAACTCTGTAACGTGAATCATAGACCGACAAGGCCGCTGAATAACAATTGTAAGAAGTATATCATGACAACCTGCAAGCAGAAAAAGCCCAACAACACATATATGCATAACTAGGGCCGACAAGGCCACAACCAAAAAAGACAACTAGTCAGAAGGCCGACAAGGCCAAACACAATACCTGTACACTGACTGATAGTCTGTAAGCCTCTAAGAGCACTAATATGCATCAACTAGTTGGGACAGTGGCCCCGACGTAGCCATAGCCATACTCGTACACACATGCATGAATCCTATTTGATGACTCTGACCAGCAATTCCGGAGAATGGAGTGCGAACATCCCTGCTGAACTCTGGTATCCTACTGAGAAAGGTACACCAATCCGTCTACCGTATCTGTGGGCATGATCACAGCGCACCAAATATGTCAGTACGAAATATGTACCAAGTATGTAAGGCGGTAAGTGTAAACATAACATAAGCATAAGAGATATAGATAACATAGGAAGAGATGTAGAGACAACTTGAAATTCTGAACGAGGCCACTGAGGGCGACCATAACCATGACAGGAATATAACTGTATGCTTAAAAAAATCATTCCTCACGGTGGAGGCTTATAACATATCATATCATATAATATATATATATATATATATATATCCCTCTGTGGGGTGAGCTCATCATCATATCATCATCTCTGCCCAACTGATCAGTGGCAACGCACAGCTATGTGCCTACCCGGCCGCCTACAACACGGCTCAGTAAAGAAAGAATTACATCTAGGTGCACAGCTACGTGCTTACCCGGTCGCCTATAACACGGCTCGGTAAAGAAAGAAACATGTCTAGGTGCATAAATAAGTGCCTACCCGGCCGATTATAGCGCGACTTAGTAATGAAAATAAGTACATATATATAAGTGCAATGCAAGACTGACCTCAGAAGAGATATCATAAAAAGAGTCGGAGTGACCTATCGTCGTTACCTTTCGACTATCGTTATTGTTGCTACGTTCTTTACCTTTCAATTTAAGAGACAACAACACGGAGAACATGTAAGATACTTGGTATGAGTTATACATGAAATAGAGTTCAACTCGTTCGGATGGTATATGATCAATCCAAGTTTAGCAGAAGCATTCCAATTCGGTGGCCAAAAGAGATATGGAAGCATGAAAGGCGTTTGACGCAATCATATATGAAATAAATTAGTCCATCACAAGGAAGCGTATCCATCTCATGTTTAGTGGAAATTTATACCTATGGAAGGTCCTTCATCTTTAAGTGATGGACAAGAAAGATAAGGATGCGGGATTACACTTTAATACAAGCTATTTCAGAGAAGAGGTAAGCTTAACCATTTCGGGATACGACCGACTCAAGTTTTACAGTAACGTTGTTATGTCCCGTATTTTTATACATTGGGACAACTCGGATTAACTATAATAATTTAAGGCCAAGACCATTCCGGGAATTGAAGTCGGGACTTTTGACCATTTGATTTTATCTTGAGCTATAAGTTATATATGAAATTGTTGGTATTGAACACTTAGGAAAAATTGGGACCATAATTCATAAATTTGGAATTTAAAAATTTAGCCAAAAAAGGCCTTGTGGCCATGTAAGTGGGGAGTTGGTCCCACACATTGTGTGGCCAATTTTAATTGGTCCAACACATTGTGTGGGCCAAAGACAATAGAGAGATATTAAGTGGGACTTAAAAGATGACTTCAAGTCATCTTTCTTTCATTATTCACATAGCAAAATAAAGCCCCAAATTGAAGAGCTTCACCAAGGAGCTCACGACCAAGAGGGAAGAAAAGCCAAGATCATTTCAAGCCTTCCAAAAATTATTTCTTTGGTGTAAACCCACTATATTGAAGCCCCTAAGTAGCGTGGAAGTATTGTTTGGGTCATCCAACCATCCGTTGTGTCAATTAGCAAACCCTAACTATTTGGTGGATTGAAGAAGAAAGGTATGTTTTGCTCTTGTTTTTGTGTTGTGAACGTTTATTTCATGTTGTAGTATGTTAATATGGATGAAATTGGTGGAATATAGTATGTTGGAAGTGGAGTGTGTGCATTGTGTTTGGGCCTTGTAAATGGGTGTTGGAATTGAGTGTATGAATTGATTTTCAAGTAGCATGTTTAATTGTGGTAGTGTGTAGGATGGCTAAGAATCATATAAATATGTGGGTAGTGATAAATGAACATGAGTCACGCTATATGCCAAAGGGCACCCTAATGTCGTTTAGCGTCGTAATGGTTATTGGGGTGACTTTTATGTTGGAAATGAGAATTTAATGTCCCAAATTGACATAGTAAGCGTTGCGGACTGATTTGGAGAACTTTGTGCATTTAATGCAATCCTTATATATGAGAACCATTAACACACACACACACACACACACACACATATATATATATATATATATATATATATATATATATATATATAGTGTGGAAGAATGTGAGTCCTATAATATGTCGAAGATCACATTACCATCGCTTAGTATTTTAGTTATCGTCGATATGAATTCTAGTTGGAAATAAGTGTTTAATGACTCAAGAATGATGTTGAAATGGTAGGGGCTGATCTAAGGCTTATTGTACGTTCGATGTAATTCGTATATTTTATGAGAATGATATCGTTATATTGTGGATTGTGATACAAAACATGACTTGAAAATGAGGAAAGTGGAAAAAGAGGGCTGCTCGGCTAGGGGACTGTTTTCGGCCAACATAGAAAGAAAATTATTGGCTTGTGGAAATATTATGTGAATTGTTTAGAATGTTCTTGAATGTTGTTAGTATGGGTTTGGGTTAATAATCGAATGTACGAACGATATTGTGGCTTGAAAGTAAGCCATTGAATTGAATGATTGGAAAGTTGTCGAATGGTGTAAAAGAGAGCTACTATTATTATTTTGCCTTTCGAATTGATTATCGATGTTGCTAGTTTGGTTATTGTGGTTGTTGTGTTGATTTTGAGCGAGTTAAATTCTCGGGATGGCCTATTTACAGGGGAAATGCTGCCGAATTTTCTGTAGAATTTAATGAATAATTGGGATGAATGGCTTAAGTGCCCTTAGCTAATGTTTGGTATTCGTTGGCGTATTTGTAGACCTTGGGGTGCCCGAGGCGTAGATTGGGATTTACTTTAGATTGGCTATCTCGGAGTGCGTACGAGGTATGTAAAGCAACCTCCTTTCTTTTTGGCATGTCTTAGTTTTACATAGGCTAGATTAGAGCCTTAAGGGAATTCTAAATCCGAAATCCGAGCATATTATGATCCGTATATGTTCCTTGGCACTCTTCTGTATAAGTTGATGAAATATGAACCTCTATGTATTTTAAATAATCGCTTTCCGAACTGTGCGCAAAAAGGTTTCACTTTAAAGAACTTCGAAATTTCTGAATGCCATACCTTTCACCTGAATGCTCGGATTGCTCCAATATTTTTATAAACGTTTGCATTATGTATAATGAGTATGTTTTCCATAAGCGGGCCCGACTTGGGAAAATTCCCGTCCGTGGGTCCCGCGACCTTCCTTTATGAAATTCGAAGAATCTTTGAAAGAGTTTGGTATGACCATTATTCCGATTTCAAATATGATCATTTTACTTATGTTTGAAGTTATGATAATGATTTTATGCATATGACTACTCACGACTCTATTCGTGCATTCTGTTATCCCTTTCGCCGGGTCCCGGGTCGGTTCTGTTATCGTGCGCATTTTGATATACTCCGGAGTTATGCTGTGTTTATGGTTTACCGAGCTACTCGCAAAAGAGGGTCGGGTTCCACCTATATTTGGTGTTATGCTGTGTATGGCGTTATGTTGTGATGTGATACGTGACGGGGATACGGAGATTTGAGACTTTCTGGTGTTATGCTGTGTTATGGCGCCATCGACGGGTGGGCGACCATATTCTTCTGTACCCGATGCATGACTTACATATTTTTGAAAGTAAACAAATTTTGATATGTTGGAATTTCACTTATGTTTGATACTTCCATTTCGTTTATATCTCAGATTTGCTTTCTGTACATTCTGCTTTGCATACTCAGTACATATTTCGTACTGACCCCCTTTCTTCGGGGGCTGCGTTTCATGCCCGCAGGTACAGACGCACAGTTTGGTGATCCACCGGTTTAGGACACCCCTTTTTGCTGTTGGAGTGCTCTTCTCCTTTCAGAGCATATCTTTTGGTATATATTTTTGTTCGCTATGTATGTATATATTCGTTCAGGGGTACGACGGGGCCCTGTCCCGCCATATGATTCGTTTGGTCTGTTTAGAGGTCTGTAGACGTATTTGTGGGTGTGTGTGCCTACTTCTGTACAAATGCGTTTGTATGATTCCATTCGTTATGGCAGCCTTGTCGGCGTGCAATTGTATATGTTTTGGGCCGTTGTGCCATTTGACAGCCTTGTCGACTTTTGACATATTTGACAGCCTTGTCGGCTTTTGACATATTTGATAGCCTTGTCGGCTTTTGACACATTTGATAGCCTTGCCGGCTTTTCGATATATGTATATGTATATGTTTGCGCTGTAGTGTGTCTGATACAGTTTGATCTAGTTTGAGACGGCATATAGTAGTTATGGCCATATATGCTATTTGTATGTGATTCGATATGGATGGGTATGTCAGGGTGCCCAAGTAGGGCACTAGTCACGGCCTACGGGGTTGGGTCGTGACAAACGTTTCAATCAATGACCAAAGAAACATGGAAATATGGATAGTACTTTAATATAAGTCATGTATGAAGTATAGGGCTGCTCAAGTATAAGAACATGATCGACTTATGTTTTCACGGAATGAATGTATCAATGAAACATTCGTCGAGTTCTAGTCATGCCACAAAAGAGAAGAGAAAGCCGTACATACCTCAGTATTTGAGTTATATGGGTTTACCAAGTCCTGAATACCTTACGAATGATCACCTACATCATACGAACAATTTGGGATTAATTCCAAGTTTATAGCTTATGGAAATACTCATTGAGGTAATTTGTCGAACAACTTGCAGGTGCAAGTTCATAGGGTCATTTGTAGCTTAATTCTCCCATAAGACGCTACCATATCCCACTTTTCTACTCCTCCTAATCATTACAATACCATCCATATCACCATAGCTCCAAACAACCCACCATAACCATACAAAACAACCCAACAACTAAACTATATTCATGAGAGTTAACAAGGACTTATTCTTATGGGATTTTCTCCAATTTTCTAGGTCTAAACGTTTGTAAAGTTCAAGGAGATGCAAAGAAGGTTAAAACATACCTCAAGTGATGTATAACACTTCAAACTATAAATTACTTCAAGGCGAAGTTTTCATCCGAGAAGCAAAATATTGAAGAAATCACGATTTCGTAATCGCCATGTTGTTCTTCATGTTAAAGTTGATTGATTTTCTCTTGGTTTGAATTGATATTGATGGAGGATTCATTGGAGAGATTTTGAGGGTTTTCCAGGTCGTGGATTGAGAAAATGAAGAAAAAATTCGTGCAAGGGGTCTTTTATATGACCTAAAGTGAGCAACCACCGACCTTGCTCACTGTTCCCGCGGCAGTTTATGTCCGTGGACAAAAATACGAATATATCTCTACTATGACGTCGTATCGATGAACGGTTATATGAGCTAGAAACTAGACTCATAGACCTTCAATTTGGTGGGTGGATCACCCCGTAACTCCAAGTATATTGAGATAAAAGCTCCACGACATATGACCTAAATTTAAGTGAAATTTACAAACTTAACTTGCGATGCCCTTTGTCGACTTTTGTATTACAACTCGTTTGACTTCCAAACTTAACAAGAAACCATTATATGATTCAAATACTTCATATCATTTCTTGCTTAGTATGTGAAGCACTCCTAATCTCACCTAAAAATACAAGTTATCGTATTTCCAACTTGCCGACTTTTGACGAAACTCATGCTTCTTTGACTCCTTCACCCTCCAAACCTTCCGACACTTAGTAATCTTATTTATAGACTATTATAACCATTTATATTAATAAGCTCAATCCCTTTTAACCTCAAGATAATTTCTTTTAAACTTGCGTTGACTAACTCATGATGCGACTTTAACGTGCGAAAATTCAGGGTGTAACATGGTCGGGACAGGGCTCTGCCGTACCCAACACCATCTAAATATATGTTTATACATGCATGCATCCTATTTGATGACTCTGACCAGCAACTCTGGAGAATGGAGTTCGAACATCCCTGCTGAACTCTGGTACCCTACTGAGAAAGGTATACCAATCCGTCTACCTGTACCTGTGGGCATGATCACAGTGCACAAAAGGTGTTAGTACGAAATACGTACTGAATATGTAGGGTGGCAAGTGTAAGCATAAGAAATATAAATAACAAGAGGGGAGATGTAGAGGCAACCTGAACTCTGAAACAAGCCGCTGAGGGCTATCAGAACCACAACGTGAATATAAATGTATGCTCGTAAAAATCATTCCTCACGGTGGAGGCTTATAATATATCATATCGTATAATAATATATATCCCTCTGTGGGGTGATCTCATCATCATATCATCATCTTTGCCCAACTGATCAGTGGTATGCACAGCTGCGTGCCTGCCCGGTCGTCTATAGCGCGGCGCGGTAATGAAAATAAATACATATATATATATATATATATATATATATATATATATATATATATATATATATATATATATATATATATATATATAAGTGCAATGCAAGACCGACGTCAGAAGGGATATCATAGAAAGAGTCAGAGTGACCTATCATCATTATCCTCTGCCTATCGTTATTGTCGCTACGTTCTTTATCTTTCAATTCAAGAAACAAGAAATGTAGAAAACATGAGGGATATACTTTGATACGGAGAAAATATGAGGTAAAGATCAATTCCAAATGAAGGAAGTACAACCAACTCGACTTCCATATAAGGAGTACCATAGTGAACATTCTTTCTCAATCAATAAACAAATGATAAAAGATGCGAGAAGATACGAAGTGCAGGAAGATACTACAACACAAGCTAAGTATGAATAAGGAACTACCTTTATCATTATGAAGTGAAATCGACTCAACTTTGACGGAAAAGTACCACGATGAACAATATACTTCTCTCGGTAAACAAAAAGGATACGAAATGTGAGAAAGTATTTCAATGTGAACTATTCATGAGAAGAAGTAAGATTAATCATTTTGGAACAACCTCGACACATGTTTGATTGAAGACCTTTCAAATGATAACCAAACGGAATATGGAAGCATAGAGAGTTCTTTTATGCAAGTCATATAGGAAGTAGAAATTAGCTCGTTCATTAGTGAACATGGTCGTCACAAGTTAACGAGAATAACGTTTGAATGAAAGCTCATTGAATTCTAGTCATTCCAAGAAGAGAAGAGAAAGCCCTACATACCTCGTCGATGGAGTTATATATGTTTCCCGAGTCCTCGAACGCCTTACGAACGATTTCCTACATAATACAGACTATTTAAGATCAAAACCAAGGTCATAGCTTATAGAAATCTTCATTTAGATATTTAATCGAGCAACTCATGGGCGTGAATTTATAGGCCCTTTTGTAGCATAATTTCCTCGTAAAACACTGCCAAATTCTACTTTTCTACTTCTCCTCTTCAATATGATCCTATCCATATCACCACAGCTCCGAACAACACAACAAAGCCATACAGAACAGTCTAACAAATAAGCTAAGTTCATGAAAGTTTCATAAGAATATAGAAGAGCTTGTTCTATGAGGTTTTGCACCAATTTCTATGATTAATTACTTGTATAAGCTCAAAGAGATTAAAAAGAAGTTAAAATATACCTTAAATGATGACAAACACTCCAAACTACAAGTTAGTTCAAGGTGGGTTTCCTTCCGAGAAGTGAAATAGCGAGAAAATCACAATTCTATGATTGCCACGTTGTTCCTTGCGTTAGAGTTGCGTCGTTGGGCGAAAATGCGAATATCTATCTACTCCGATGTCGTATCTCTGAACGGTAAAATGCGCTAGAAACTAGACTCGTAGACCTTCGATTTTATAAGTGGATCAGACTCTAAATCCAAGTAGATTGAGAGAAAAGCTTCGAGACATCTGACCCAAATTTCATTGAAATTTACAAACTTAACTTGCGACGCCCTTTGTCGACTTTCGTATTACAACTCGTTTGACTTCCAAACTAAACAAGAGGCCATTATACGATTCAAATACTTCATATCATTACTTGCTTAGCATGTGAAACACTCCTAATATCACCCAAAAGTACAACTTATCGTATTCCCAACTTGCCGACTTTTGACGAAACTCATGCTTCTTTGATTCATTCACCCTCTAAACCTTCCGCAACTTACTAATATTATTTATAGACTCTTATAGCCATTTATATTAATAAGCTCAATCGCTTTTAACCTCAAGATAATTTCTTTTGAACTTGCGTCGACTAACTCATGATGCGACTTTAACGTACGAAAATCCGGGGTGTAACACACCCGGCCCGGTGATCTATAATCATTGCTTTGCCACGACTAACATCACTCTTTTTGGCGTTTCAGGGTTCTCAAATGTGCTCTTGATGGCCCTCTAGGAAACGAAAGAAGAAAAGGTGCTTATATACCATGGGATAAAGCCTAATGGGTAATTTATCGGAAGAAATAGTTGTGGTTCTGGTAAAACAGGAAACGTTTGAGGAAAAAATGGTGCCTTCAAGTTGAGTTGCGATAAGACGATATTGTAGAAGAATGGAGGAACTTGGTTGTATTATCCGTGGCATGATACTAAAACATGTCATATCCATCTCAGAACTAAAAGGATTAATAAATAGAAAAATCACTGGAACACTGTTGGACAAATGTGTGATAGGTCAACTAGATTGATGTAATGAAGCTTAAAAATGCGACTGCTTTATGGACAGAGTAATTAGATTTTTAACGTTTTAGGACTCCTGACACGCGAATTCATGATTATTGGAGTCTTCAGTGTGTATTAGCGCATGGATTTTCCGAAATTCAATCGACGGATTTCGATTGGCAGAAACTTTTCAGGTCCATCACGAATAGCTTGGTGACTAATACTCATCGCTTCGCTATTACTAACGTCGTTTTTTACGTTTTGGGCTCTAAAATGCGAATTCATGATTATCGAATCTTTTGGTATGTATTAGCACTTGAGTTTTCGGCATTCCGTCGACAACCTCCGATTGACCCGAAACTTGGCCGGTCCATCACAAAAACCTGGCGATCGATATTCATTGCTTTGTTGTGACTAACGCCACTTTTTTTGATGTTTCGGAGTCTTGAAACACGAATTTATGATTATTGGAGTCTTCCGTGTGTATTTAGCACATGGATTTTCTGAAATTCAGTCGAGGGGCTCCGACTGGGCCGCAACTTTTTGGGTCTATCATAAACGGCTTGGTGATCGATACTCATTGCTTGCCTATGACAAACGTCGCTTTTTCGGTGTTTTGGGTTCTGAAATGCGAATTCATGATTATCAAAGCTTTTAGTGTGATGCACATGGATTTTCCGGAATTCGCTCGACGGGTTCCGATTAGCCCGAAACTTAGCCGGTCCATCCCAAACGACGCGATGATCGATACTCATTGCTTCGTTGTGGTTAACACCCTTTTTTATATTTCCTGAAAAGATTATTGGAGTCTTCAGTGTGTCTTAGCACATGGATTTTCCAATTCAGTCGACGGGCTCCGATTAGGCCGAAACTATTCGGGTCCAGCACGGATGACTTGGTGACCAATACTCATTGTTTCCCTATGAAAAAGTCATTTTTTTGTCGTTTTCGGTAAAAGATTGGGCCGAGTTTAATTGCAATTCAATTAAGAGAACGAAGGATAATTACTTGAGTTCTTTCTCCTTATCCTTCTTTATTTGCTGCTAATTTATCTGCTAATGTCTACTTTTCTACCGGGAATTCAAAAAGTTTTTTTTGTATGCCAAACAAAAATAAATAAGTAATAAAACGTTAGAATAATTTGAATCAACTTGAAAAAAGAATTCAATTATTCTAAAATTATTATCTAATTGAATAATTTAACGATTTCCCTTTCATATTTGATATTGATAGTCATGATTCAACAGGTCAGGTCCACTTACTTTTTCTTTTGTTGATTTCTAACCTTTCGAATGGATTTGGTTGGTATAATGGAAAATAGGAATATTCGGTGATTCAAGAAGTGACTTTTTATGAAATGCAAATTCATGATTATCAAATTTTTTGTTGTGTATTAGCACATGGATTTTTCCGAAATTCAGTCGACGGGCTCCGATTGGTACAACACTTTTTGGGTCCACAACGAACGACTTGGTGATCGATACTCATTGCTTCGCTATGACAAACACCGTTTTGCTTTTCGGGGTCTAAAATGTGAATTCATGATTATCGATGTTTTTGGTATGTATTAGTACATTTGAATTTTCCGGAATTCGGCCGACACGCTCCAATTGACCCGAAACTTGGCGGGTCCATCACAAACGGCTTGGTGACCAATATTCATCGCTTCGCCATGACTAACGTCGCTCTTCTTGGCGTGCTGGGGTCCTAAAATGTGCTCTTAATTAAGAATATCATTTTGTAATCTCAAGTCTATTTTTGATGGCCCTCGATATCATTTGGGTAATCTCAAGTCTATTTTTGATGGCCCTCCGTCGGTCTATCTTATTAACAGGAAACGAAAGAAGAAAAAGGTGCTTATATGCCATGGGATAAAGCTTAAAGGGTAATTTATCGGAATAAATAGTTGTGATATACTGGTACAACAGCGAACCGTTTAAGGAAAAAAAATGGTGCCTTCAAGTTGAGTTGCAAAAAGATGTAGAAAAAGGAAATAAAGGAGGAACAGCTTGGTTTTATTTACCCGTGGCATGATACTAAAACATGTCATATCCATCTCATTACTAAAAGGATTAACAAATAGCAAATCATCGGAACACTGTTGGACAAATGTGTGATAGGTCAACTAGATTGATGTAACGAAGTTTAAAAATGCGACTGCGTTATGGACAGTGTGAAATAGATTCTCGAGTATCATTCACAAAGAAAATAAAGCATATATCTCTAACCAATGAAGAAAATGTTATTGAATTTCTTTTGATAGGTGATCAATTATCTGAGAATGGTATAGGGAATTATCGCGGTACGTAGCTAAATGGCATGTATAAGTAGAATTTCAGTTGAAATCTCATTCATTCTCTTGTTGCATCCATTGTTCTCATCTCTTCTATTCAAAATAGTGGCGACCATTTGCTCAAGTAAATACAGCGCTGATATTTTTTTTTTAATAAAATAAACTAGAGGGTTTATATATATATATATATATATATATATATATATATATATATATATATATATATATATATATATATATATACACAGTTATTAGAGAGATGTGCATGCATGTGTAACATGGCATGCAGTACAATTGAAATGTACGTAGTAACAAAGTAGAAGCTGGCCACTTATCACATGGCAGTTGGAGTCATGGAGAAGAAGAGGAATACTAATACTAATAGGGTATAAGTAGTTCCCCAAGAATGAATCACGTCATTTCCGTCAACTTGGAAGCGCTTTGATGTTAGTGCAGCATAATATAATATGCTCCCACGTCTTACGCTGCTGCCCATATTAATCTCCACGTTCATCTCCATTAATTAGCTATGTACACATATAATCATTATTGCTATCATTGTACCTTTTGACTTTTCTCAAGGATTATCATGTGCCTAAGCCTAACCAATCATTTAATTTAATGATCGAGGCGGTGGTTTCCTTATCCCGATGCCCTTAATTTTCTCCAAATTCTTCATAATTTTCTCAAGATCGAACAATATATTTATGTAAAGATTAGATGAGTGGGTACACAAATCCATGATATCAACAGACAAGCAGAATAAGTCGGTCGACTTAATAGTTAAAAGCAATTTAGAAGAATATGGGGAATCAAGTAAAAGGTAACTCACTAAAATTGATGAATTAGAAAAGAAAGAGTCAGGTAATTCAATATAATTAATAAACTAAGAGGATGCATGGGATTGGGAGCGAAGAAATAGGGACTAACCGCATGCCACAAGAAATAAAGAGGCCACAGAGATCGTCAGGTCCTTTTTATTTCCATTAAGAGTGGCCAGTTCCAAACAATTTGTGTCTGCTCTTTTAATTTTCATAAAGAGAAGCCAGTTACTTAATTAGCAGCAAGCGGACGTGGTATTTTACTTGCATTATTAATATTTAATTAGAATACAGCAGTATTTCTTTCGTACAGTTGAAAAAATTAGAATGTGGAAAGCCAGCGCAAGAGACGCATTGGAGCTGTGATGAATTGAAGGATGTGACAGACTGACAGTTAGGATGCAACTGTTGTAGAATTTACGCTATTTATTAATATATCCTTCATTCTCTGTTTATAATATTTCATTGGGGGATATATAGGACAAAGGGGAAAAGGAGAAGAGCTGTAACTTGTACGGACGAGAGAGGGTATCCTATCCTAGCAATTAAGGGGAGATGGGTTCAGTACGTAAGCTAACCACCACATCCTATACTGCATTTGATACTGACGGTGGTTAGGCACCAAAGACCGAGAGACTACTCTTTTTCTTTTATATAGAGATTAATTTATTGATTCAAGAAAAGGAAGTTAATTAATGGAGATTGCTTGAGTGCTAATAATAAGGAAGTAGTAATAATGATGAATACTGATGAAGGTACCGTACCTATAGGCAACAGGTCATCCGCATAATGGGGGCAATAGAATAATTCATAATCATTAATTAATAAATCGTACGTATTAGGGTTGCTAGTTCCGTCCTATATATGCATGTAGATCATCAAGCTGCTAGCTACCCTACTTGGCCTACTCAACTAGATATATTCATGGATCCATCAAAGAAGCTTCTTAGGTCTGGAAGCTCTTCTAATAAGATCAGACAAATAGTTAGGCTTCAGCAGCTCCTCAAGAAATGGAAGAAGATAGCAGCTGCATCCCCCTCCTCTACCCACCTTCAACTCAATAGCAGTACTCATGTTCCTTTGGTTGCAAATAACACGATGAGTACTAGTACCAACAGTAGCACCAAAAGCATCAATAAGTTCCTCAAGAAAACCCTTTCATTTTCGGAGAAGGACAAAGATAGATCGGATGATGCAGTCCCCAAAGGGTGCCTTGCTGTGTGCGTTGGCAAGGAGGACAAAGAAGAGCTGATGAAGAGATTCGTGATCCCAATGGACTACTTAACCCACCAATCATTCCAAGTCCTCTTGAGAGAAGCCGAAGAAGAGTTTGGTTTCCAACAACAGGGAGTCCTCAAGATTCCTTGTGAAGTCTCTCTCTTTGAGGACATTCTGAAAATCATACACCCGCCTTCTTCTAACAAGAGACAACAACAACAACCAGCAGTTCCTCATCATGATGATGCCTTTATCCGTTCTGATCTATCCACCAGTACTATTAATGATGATAATAATATCATTCACAATGTCGGCTGCTGCTCTCCAGAAAATCACCAACACATCATGTCTCCTCAATTGTGCAGTTGACCACCTAGCAGTTAATTAACCATACATCTGTAGTTACGTTAATGATCATCAATATTGTACTGCTTTTTCTTAATCATTTTTCCCTTAAATTTGCCGGCCTATACACGGCAATTCATCTATTTTTCTACAAAAGAGAAAGCGAAAGAGTGTTTACTTCTCATGCGGGCATGTTGTACATTTCTTGCCAATCAGATATGTTTTCGTTTGCTTAATAATGCATATGTGCAAGCTTTGTATTTCTTTTCCTCTTAGTCAATATTCTCTCTTTAAGTTATTCATAATGGAATATTTCATTTCATCCATATCTTAAATTAACAGGCCACGCCCATTCAGTTCATTTCATTTATTCATAGGGATACAAAGCAGGCAAATGGCATACAGAGATTCATCTTAATTAAGAGGGAAAGAGATTGACATCCGAATCTAGTTTTGGGGCATAATAGAGAACTTCCAAATTAAAAATTTGATGTTCCTCTAATAAAACAAGCCAGATTAACCCGTTCACTTTCCCGGCATTCAGGCTCCACTTTTGCCCATCACAATAATGCCTTTTGGTTCGTCTGATACTCCACATTAGCAAAATCATTCCATCACAATTTCACTTATAAAGTACAATGTTTAACTAGCTACATAAGGAATAAAAAGTCCCCCCAACTCGTGCAATGTTTGGATCGGCAATACCAACATAATTTATGAGAAAATCTATGTATACTTTATGCGTGATAAGAGTGCGAAATACAATTAAATGTGTCAAACCATACTTGAATAGAAGTAGTTTAAAACAAAAATATGCTTAAATAGGTAGACTCTACATAATGTTCACTGTATTAATATTCACCACTTGACCATCTCTACATTATGTTCAACTGCGTAACAAATCTTGCATTATTAGTTATTGCACAAACAATCCTTACATAATAATCTGAGTCATGCCGCATAACTAGTAAACGAACCAAACAACCACAGTTATTTGGGGTACCCAATACTTCGTTGACACCACCTTTGGGGGTCAGTAAAGCAATTTCTAACGAGACAAAATCTCTAACCAAGAACGAGTTTACGACCGTTGCGGATACGATTACAGCGGGCCACAATTAGGCTATAGGGCAAGGTAATTAGGGCATTGGAGGAGGGCAAGATGAGTTGGTTAGAAAGCACTAACTCAGTTTTTTTTGGGTCCAACTCCACGTTGGTTGATTTATTAAATGAATACCAGTACTAGAGGATCACATGGCTTACCCATCCGCAAGACCATTAACCTTCGATTACGCAGACAGCAATCACGTATTTTTAACCTGCATAAATGCGTGCTAAGAGAGTACATAATTCGTCAGATTATGGATACAATCTGATCACATCAACTATCCATTCTCAAAATCATCAGATGGCTCTCTTTTGGACGATAAAAAAAATTAAATCTCATTATTGTGGCCTCAAGCAATTCCCAATTGGCTGACATTGAAACAGAATAGTAGAATAGAGGATTTTGGCTGGTTGCCACCAAATTAGCCCAGTTAGTACTGCGTTAATAACATTAACTTCATGTATCATCTAAGGCGTCTGCTGAGTGCTGACCTCGCGTATATCATAAAAAAGCAACTGAGTAATAAGAAAAAAAGTGGGAAAAAGGTAGTCCCAGCCTCAGTGAAATGGAATGTCAAAACAGAGAGCTTTTCAACTGACGTGCCACATTATCCTATGTGCACACAAGTAGTATATCTTGAATATGCAAATCCAGTAGCACCCAGCAATTATTACTGAAGCAGATGTTGAAAAATGCCCATCCATTGACTGCTTCTCAGTTGCCAACGAATCTCACAATTCACAAATTCTTGGCCTACTTAACCTTTCTCTGATGTTGGACAATTCAAGCTACTGTTTAAGCCATCTCAATAGTCTACCAGCCAAGATATCAAAGGACTATTCAAGAGTAATTATTTTGAATACTTATCAACAAGCACCTTAGCGTTCTCTGGTGCAAAGAATCTTGCCTGTGACAACAACCGCAATGTTAGAAGATAAATGATATAAACTAAGTTTTTATAGGAAATTCTTAAGAAAATTCAAAAGCAAATTGCAGCTGCATATATTATAGATTAAGAGATAAAATTTTGACAAGTTTGAATACTGTCACCAATTAGGCAAGCATATCGATATCACAGAAAGATCAAATAAACTTGTAGCATAACTTGGACGTTGGATATCTAGTTATCAAACACGCTGAACTCGTGTCGGATCCTAAAAATGCATTTTTGTTTGACATAGGTGCAGCAGCAACTTTGGAGAACTCGAGCAACATAGGTAGAAACATAGAGGACCTATCATGACACTGACATTCAGGAACCTAGAAATGCCATTTCAATAACTAAATTGCATATGGGAAAAAGAGCATAGCTAAACTAAAATGAAGCAAAGGGCGGTCATAGAAAAAACAAAATACGAAGCGTGTGATTTTCGGAGATGGCAACAAGATCCCAGAGACAAGTTTTTTGCTTGATAACGTGGTTAGTCCCTTTGCTAGTTTATCCTTGCCAGATTTCATAATTCATCCTTCCAAGATATAAGCCAGACATTCTGCACAAATATAAGATTGTTTATCCAGCATAACATCCATCCAGCATAACATCCAGTCTGACCTACAGTGACTACGCCTAGCACAAAGCTATGGATTTATTCTACTGGAAGTTAAACTCGATGCTAAGTAGGTGATCACCTTATTAATGATTGCAGGTTCTTGATGAGGCATCTGGATAATCCATTCATCACTCATACATACATACAGGGAGCAGAATAGGGGTGGCAGACCAACTTGGTAAACATGAAAGTAGCGTGGAGTACTCAGACGCAATCCCTTTTTTTTTATTGTCCGACAGCATATTTACACTCCTTTTGTCCCAAGTTATGTGTCGTACTTTTCTTATTAGTTTGTCCCCAAAAAGAATGTCATACTTTCGTCCCAATTTATGTGTCATACTTTTCTTATTAGTTTGCCCCCAAAAATAATATACTTCCTAATTTAGAAAAAATTTAACTTTAAACTTCTCATGTTACCCTTAATGAGATGATTTATAGCAACACAAATGACTATGACTTGTTTCAGACCACAAGTTTCAAAAGTCTTTCTTTCTTTCTTAAACTCCGTGCCCAGTCAACACACCACCACAAAAATTAGGATGGAGGGAGTAACTAATAGTAGTTGTAACTTGTAATAGTAGTAGTATCTCTTTAAACTCCCCCTTTTGTAACGTCCACTTTCTCATAGTTTTGCAGGTTTTGACAATCAGTTGTATGCTGTACAACCTCCTTGTATGTATGCTGTACAACCTCCTTGTATGACTACTTCCTAGTAATATAAAGTTTTTCTTGTGGACTGTTCAAAAATCTATTCATATACTCACTTGTATAAACATTCTTTCAGCATCACCAACATTTCCGTTCTCTTTCAAAATAATACCCTGCACAAATCGAGATAAAGAATATCTTAAACCTACAAATAAGAACACTAAAATTCAGATATTATGCTATTTATTGATTATTATTCGTTTAGACTACTTTGATATTTGCTGAGAAATAGCGATTTATTCCTTAAATGCAATAATTCACACTATTCTTTGAATCTTATCTCTACTATCTCCACATTAAAACTAAGCTTTACAAGATTTGGAACTCTAATATTCATTCGCAATTAAACTTACCGTCAATTACACAATATTACCGAAGTGTGTCAAGACTAATAATTACACAAAACACAATTTTGGATCCCCCACAATGATTTCCAAAATATTGTAATCCACTTAACGCGCAAACCTTAAGTGAAAAAAAGGCAAATAACCATCGCGGTAAAATATGTAAGGACCAGATGGAAAGAACCTTCGCTAAGTAACCCCTAAAGTCGTCAGGATAGGTAGAAATGAGTTGATTATACACAGACACAGCATCGCTGACACGACCCCATTCTGAGTATGCTTTTCCAAGAAGCAGGTCAACCTGAAAAAGGAGGAGAAAAAGAATAAAAGGTAACAGCGGAATGAGTGCATTCATTCAAGCAAGAGAGTGCAACAATCCTTGCCTTTGACACTGGTCCCTTAAATGAGTGAAGGATACCTTGAACAATTTCCCTTGTAAACGGGTAACCATTAAATAAAGTGGTTTTTTATTTCTTTTTCTTAACCAAATTAAATATAAAGACTAGTTTTGTCAAAACAAAAAACAATTTTGCATTAGGAGACTAGCTCAGAATGCTTTGGAGGAAAAAGTGTTGTATAGAAGTTAACAATAAGAGAAAAGTTCCAAACTGTCAATGACTTAAATTACCTCATTCTCTTGAGTAGGATTTTCAAAATTACATCTAACATTTACAGAACGAAACGACATAACAGAGCGTGATTGGTAACTTATTTCATACTTCTATAAGGAGATAAAGTTCCCATCTACATCTGCTTGTGCTATGCACAGAGGGGAAAAAGAGACAACTTGGTATATCTTGTGACAAGGAATTAATTCTAATTTATGCATACTGCAGTATTCGCTCATATTAACCAACAGTACCTGACACATTCGAACAGCTTTACGGTTGAACAAAGTGAAAGAACTGCAGAAATTGTTTATGCAGAAATTGTTAACAGCTTTGCACATGATATTCCGGTAGGGCTAGTCGTATAAAGCTGGGAACTTCTTCTTCATTGTCATATTCCTCAAATTATTAACTAGAATTTTACTCTTCTTTTTAATCTTTGCTGTTCCTTTCATTCTCTAACATCTGCTCAAATGCATCGGGCAGCCGTGATATTGGTGCAAAAATGTGCATTGTTCGGATCCAGGTGGTAATCCTTTTATAAATGAAGAAAGTTTTACAGGCTACCAGAAGGGGACTACCTGTAGTCTCTAGATGCTGCCTGTGCAGTGAAATAGGGGAACCAAACAGTCATCTGTTTCTCCATTGTAGATTCACAGCTCAGATTTGGCAAATCCATGCCAGAACATACCTCAGATTTACTGAGTTGTTGGGTGTGAACGAGGGGGGTTTGGGATGGGGCGGGTAGGGGGTGTGGGGTGGAGACGTAAGAGCCAGAAGAAGTGGTGGAGGATTATCCCTTCCTGTATTTGATGGTCGTTATGGAAGGAAAGGACTGATAGATGTTTTGAAGATAGGTCCAATTCTGTTTAGAAAGTGAAACGGAATTGTATTGTATCTTTTTATTTTTGGGGTAAAGAACAATGTAGAGAATAAGTAGATCAACTTGTAGAATTTCTAGGAGCTCTGTAACTAGCTTTCTTTTACCTTTCTCTCTTTCTTTTTGGAGGTCTCCAGTATATCCTAAATGCTGTACCAGTTTCTCTTAAAAAAAAAAAAAAAAAACGATACAACCTAACAGCTATTTCCTCCAAGGTTCAGTGTAAAAGGGTCTACTCATCTAAGTTTCAAAGAAAATCTATATTTTGAGATAAAATTTACATGTTTACACCAAATAAAAATTACTACTAATTACAACTATTTAAAGTTACGAATATTTAATAAATGTTTGAAAAAATTGTTTACTCTCCAAATAATAATTGTGCCAAACAAATCAGGACTGAGGGAGTATCAGAACTGACATGCTATGAAATAGGAACTTACTTGAATTGGGTCTACCTCTGACTTTGATTTCACTGCACTGTTCAAGGTTCCATCATTGCTACCAATAGTTTTCTCTTCTTTCAGACTTTTGCGTGATGCCAAAAGCATTTGAACAGCCTAAAAAGGTAAGATACCAAGTCCATATCAAGTCCACATACTAAAAATGAACATTAAAGGAATTCAGATTAATTATGTCATTATAGCAACGAACAAGATAAATTGCCGTTTTCTTATCATGCCTGCAGAAGGTGCTTTGCAATCTGCGACATGATTGAATGATAGAGTGACTCGATACAAGAAGATCATCTGGCACAATGGTGTTATCACCTTTTATGTCATAAAGCTGTCCAACTATGAACCAATTCAAGGGATACCGACATTACAGATATATCAATCCTGTTTGGACTTTGCTGGCATGGACGAATGCTATCAAGGCTCTTAACATTATATTCAGGGTGGGTGATGGCGGTAAGGGTGAGTTTCTGGGGACATAGGTGGTGTGGAAGAAGACTTTGAGATCACATTTCCGCATCTCTACAAAATTTCATGCCAAAAGGAGATGCCAATCCAGTGTATAGCGGGGTTTGAGATTTAGGAGGAACTTGCAAGATGGGAGGTGGAAGATTTCAGCTTTTGCTTGATTTTATTCGCAATCAAAAAATTTCACAGGACAGTCATGATGTATGGAGATGAGGGACGAAGGAAGACGTTCTGTTTTCTGTTAAGTCCTATATGAGAAGCTTCTGGTTAGGGAGGAGCCAGTCTTTCCACATATTTCAGTATGGATCCCTAGGGTACCGAGAAAAACTCATTTTTTCACTTGGGTAGCTGTGAGGGGTGATTTTGACGGCGGAGAATTTAAAGAGGAAGATTACTTATGTTCATTGGTGCTTCATGTGTAAACACTCAGGGGAAGAAGTGAATTGTTACACCCCGTATTTTCGGAGCACGATCATGACATGTACATCACCATAGTGATGGAGTGTCGAAGACGTCGCCTGACGTTTGGGGAGGTACAAGCCATGGGAAATATGTAACAACAAAGAAAAACGGACGAATTACGATCTCGTAAGTCATAATCGGGAAAGACTATTTTGAAACACGAGAACATAGCCATTAATAGTATAATGAATGATAAATATCATATATGGAGAGTTTTGGAGTATTTCGAGATCAAAAAAATAAAATAATAATAATAATAAGTTCGACGAAAATTTGAGAAATGCTGGGCGAATTTTTTTATCAACTTTGGAGGTGCATATCTCATAGTATATATGGGGTTTTAAGGTGAAACAAAAGCCTAAAATGTAGTTCGTCGAGTCTAGTTTTTAATGAAATAACCCGTTCGTCGATAGGATATCGGAGTAGAGAATTATGGACGTTACAAACTGAACTGTCGACGCAGAAACAGGACGCTACAGTACTGCTACAGTACTGTAGCTACGGTACTGTAGCTACAGTGACGCCGCCCCAACTGAATATAAAAGGGGCTCAAAACCTCATTTTTCAGCACAAAAAAAAGTCCCAAACATTCCAGAAAAATCAGCAACCAAAAAGAAAGCATATCTACCTCAAGATTGAGGATTTTGAGCAAATATTCAAACTACGAAATACTAATCGGAGTCAGGACAACGCGTAGACGCGATGATGATTAAATTTGTGTGTCGGAGTAGTTTGGGAATAAGCAAAGGATGAAGATTTTGCTACTTTCATAAAAAAATAAGGTATGAATCATTAAATTTCTCTCTTTATCAACTTTAATTAAGGAATATTTGCAAGAATAGAATTTTAGTTGTTGTGTTGATGTTGTTGAATTATGGATTGAGGATTGAAGAGAATTTTGGGTAAAGATACATATATTTATGTTATATGATGTGGAGGGTGTTGTTATTGATACTATTGGTATTAATTTCAGCTTCTTTACGGAAATAAAATTATTAAAACGTCGTATTACAAGTTGGTTGGTTGAGTAATTTGGACAGTGTGTGGATTGTTGTTGTTGATTATGAATTTGTAAGAAGAAAATATGTTGTGATGGTTTTGTTGCATATGTGGGAATTTTGGGTGGAATATGGAATTAATGGATTGTTGAAGTGTTCTTGACTATTGTTGAATGGTTTTGGATTAGTATTTGAATATGTGAACAAATATGAATTGAATATAAAGGAAATGTTATTGAATTATGTAAAGGAGCTACTAATGTTGGAATGTATTTTGAATTAATTGTTGAAGTTGGAAGGCATGATTATTAGTATTATTGTTGATAATATGGCCGAGTTCCATTCTCGGATTTGTTGTTGGGGAATTGGCCGAGTTAAAATCTCGGGGATGTTGTATGTATAGGGGAGATGCTGCCCAAATTTTCGTAGAAAAGTATTACTTAAGATTGAATTCCTAAAGCTTTATAATTAATATTTGGTAAATGTGACCAAATGTAGATTTTGAAGGAAACGGGATTTGAGTTTGGACGAGCGTAAAAGGCACATACGGTATGTAAGGCCCTACCTTTCCTTTCTTTGGCATGTCCTAGTTATGATAGGTTATGATACAAGCCTCGGGGGTATCTCTATTCCTTAAAATCCGAGCCTAGTTTTGCCCCTTTTTCATTCAATGTAATTGAATTATGTTTTGTTGGAAAAATGTTTGAACATCTTTTACTCCTAAAAGAATCTTACATGATTAAACTTTCATAACTTTCACAAGAAAAATCGGAATGCCCCGAAACTTTTTTGCAAACGACTCCATAGAGCCTAAGGTTCGTAATTTATGTACTCCACCTTGGTTTGACCCGAGGTGGGCCCACTGTTCCCGAACTCTGTCCATATTGTTCTATGAAACCTATTTTCGAGTGACATTTTTAAGAAAAATTTTGACTATTGTTTCGACTACTAAACGATGGTTATTTAACTATTCCATTGAGCCTATAATACATTTTGACACGTACAAAGGATTCCAGAAGTTCTGTTTTGATAAAATCCTCCGTGACCTTTAAAAGGTATGTGCTATGTCTATCGTCCGGACCCTTTTTCATGATTTGTCGTTTGATTGTTCTATCGGGTCTCTGTAAATGTTTTACATTTTATATTGCATTTAGTTTCTCACTACTCCGTTCGTGGATGCCTCAATGTTTCCCACACTGAGCCCGGGCCAGGATATGTTATCACGCGTATTCCACTGCATTGTTCGCCGTGCCTCGATATGAGGGGGAAGGTATATATGTACATGGGTTGTGGAGTATGTTGTGCCATGTACACACTCTGATATGATATGATATGATATGGCCATCTGATATGTTATGATGTGTGCACATTCTGATATGATATGATATGTTACAGAGCTATTCCCTACTCTGGAGTATGATGTGTTGTGGCGCCAGTGTCGGGGGCGACCACGTTCTATTCACCGAGTCCCATAATGGGGCCGGATATGGCATATTTTCTGTTATGCATCGCCCATGTTTATGAGTAAGCATTTTGATACTCCGGTTGTTGCATTTATATTCTGTATCCTTTGTTCAGACTACGTTTCTGTTTATTGTACCTTATGCCTTACATACTCAGTACATATTTCGTACTGACCCCCCTGTTCTTCGGGGGCTGCGTTTCATGCCGCGCAGGTACACCCAGAGGAGTACAGGCTATTATAGAAGATATTCCAGCGGCGTTGGCAAGCTCCATTTGCTCCTGGAGTGCTGCCGAGTCAAAGTGTGTATGCTATGTGTTCTGGTTAGCTGTTAGAGACTTTGCAGACAGAGTCGTGGGTTCTGACTGTCAGTTTTGTGAGCGGCTCCATCAGCCGATATGTCATTCTGTATTTTGAAGTAAATTCCATGTGATTACAGATTCTGTCAATTGTAAACTACAAAAGAGTATTTCCAAAAACATTTGCTGTATGTGTCAATTTTTGTCTGATTAAGAGTCTGAGAGATTATGTTTGTAATAAGAGTCAGTGGGTTCGCTCGGCTCCGAATGTGGGGTCGGGTGCCCATCACACCCTAGTAAGATTAGGGTGTGACATGAATAACCTCTTATTACATTGTCGGACAACATCTTATCTGTGGTTGGAATCATTGAGGTCGTTTGGTCTTGAGTGGGTGATGCCGGGCACCGTGAAAGAAACTATGTTTAGTTGGGCTTTCAGAAGACAGAAACGAAGATGAAGGGCATGGTATGTTGCCACTCTAGCACTCATGTGAATTGTTTGGAAGAGGAACAGGAGAGCTTTTGATGGTGTAGATAAAGATCTTGTTCACTTGAGGAGTAGCCTCTTTTCCCTTATTGATTTCTGGTGCACTCATGTGGTTCCTCTTGTATACGGGCGTGTTTTGCCCTCTTTTAATGGAATTTATTAACTTATTAAAGAAAAGGTTCTTAGTGATTGCAAAATAAGTCATTGTACCAATATGGTATATTTGACAGGATATGGCATCTACTAAATAGGATTGCTTATTTAACCAGACATAATCCCCATGGCCCTCAATGGTTATCAAAACTATTCCATTCCATTACTTCAAGTTTGTTAAAGCATCTCTTGAGAAAGCAGACATATTGTTGAAGATATAATTAAATAAAAATATGTTCTCTGATGACTTAAGCTTTTAAATGAGATGGTCACACAATTCAATATGGTACTAGAGCAGACAAAGATCCTCGGTTTAAGTCTCACCGACACCCATTATCAAAAATAATTTTCACGTACTTGGCTAATGAAAAACAAAACAAGCCCACAAGTGCGGGGGTTTCTTGAAGATAGTAAGTTAATAGAAATGTGCTCTCCCAGACAACTTAAACTTTTAGATGAGATGGTCACACAATTCAATACGTATAACTAAACACTCGGAGCGGAGTTGCCGCGGAACCGTCGACATGTGTTGTGAAAATAGAAAGCATCTAATTGAATTGATGAACAACAGGTGCTTGTTATATTGGAGTCTTAACTATGTATAAAAGCGTGACTGGAATTGGTAGAACACTTACAAGAAATTCAAGGTTTAGTATATAAAATGTAGGTTGGGCTTGAATGGTTGACCGAAGAGACGGGGCACCAATTCATGGAGAGAGGAGCTTTGGGTCCAAAAAAGGAAGCAAAAAGAAGAAAACTTTGGCCCTGTGAGCAGCATATATTGGCTGATACTATCTGCTAGTAGCGTAAGCTATTTGGACCTCTACTAGGATCGTAGAGGCGGGCCTCTACTAAGATCGTAGAGGTTCGGATACCACGTGAATGTTGAATTATATGACCATCTTATCTAAAGACTTAAATTATAAAAGAGAACACACCTTTATTTATTTGATTATATCTTATCTTCAACACATCTTTACATGCAGGCCTGTTTCTTTTTAATCAGCGAAACACGTGGAATGTTTTTGATAATGGATGACAGTGAGACTCGAATCTAGAGTCTCTGCCTACTCGGATCTCATTGACTTGAGTAGCACTATACAAGAGGTGCTCCTTATATAGTCCTAGACTATGTATAATGTGCTAGATAGTGCTAATAAGGTAATCACATACTCTATAATTCAAGAATTACCTACAACATTCTACAGAATATTTTATAAGATTTTCATTATTCAAGTATAATAAATTTAGGCACATATTCACATAGTATCTTGAATACAAATGAGGTTAACACATTTTGACAGTGTTTACTCAACCTCAGTGCATAATATTCACTTGTCCATACTCCTAGGACTCAACTTTTCTACTTTTGAACTGTGGTCACAATGGTAAATATGGATACCCTTTTCTGCTTCAGTTCCAACAAATACAACATTTTCATATTTTCATACTCCCTTCATTTCAATTTATGTGAACCTATTTCCTTATTAGTCTGTGTCAAAAAGAATGACCTCTTACCATATTTGGAAACAGTTTACCTTTATTCAATGATTTATAGCCACACAAAATATATGTGACTCATTTAACACCACAAGTTTTAAAAGTCTTCTCTACTTTCTTAAACTCTGTGCCAGTCAAATAGGTTCACATAAATTGAAACGGAGGGAGTATTTCGTATTGGAGGGGGATGGATGAAATGGAGGCTCGCTTCCGGCGTTTTGTATGATAAGAAAGTGTCATTAAGACTTAAAGGCAAGTTCTACAGAGTGGTGAAGATGAAGGTAGCAGAAAAGAGGATGCTGAGATGGATGTGTGGACATACCATAAGAGATAAGATTAGGAATGAATTGATTCCGGACAAGGAGTGGCTCCCATGGTGGACAAGATGCGAGAAGGGAGGTTGAGATGGTTCGGACACGTGCAAAGGAGATGCGCAGATGCTCCAATGAGGAGGTATGAGAGGTTGGCAGTGGTGGGTCTGAGGAGAGGGAGAGGTAGGCCTAAGAAGTCTTGGGGAGAGGTGATTAGGCAGGATATGCCGCAGCTTCACCTTACTAAGGACATAACCCTTGATAGAAGGGTGTGGAGATCAAGTATCAGGGTAGAGGGTTAGTAGGTTGCCGCACGGATTTCTTTTCCATACTGGAGTATTAGTGTTATATCCCGCATTTTCACATGTTCGGAAAATTCGAAATAATTTTTGACTTGTAAGAAATAAGGCCATAATTTGATCCTTATTTAAAATATGTGTGTTGTCCATGAAATGTTGATGTGGAAATATCGAGGAAGGCTAAGGGCAAAAATTAGAATTTCGGAAAATAGTTTCGGGAATTACAAAATAAGCCCCTAAATGAATTGGGCTAGAAAAAAAAATGAAAGAAATTGAGGCCCAAAATTGGTGTTGGCCGGTTATGGAGGAGAAAAATGGGCCAAGCCCAAGTGCCATAAAAATCCAAGCCTAATAAGTAGCAACAAAAGGCCACAATTCTTCATTCATCATTAGAAGTTTCAAGAACAAAACAAAGGAGAGAGAGAGACCAACAAAGGCCATTCGGCCAACTCAAAAAAAAAAGGAGAAGAAGAAATCTTTTTGCCTTCTAGAATTCCTATTAAGTTTGAAACCCTCTTCAATGTGATACAAATTTGGAGGCAAGAAAGTACTTTTTTTATCAAGTGGAAATTCTTGAAAAAGGTAAGAATTCTACTCTTTTTATCTTGGAAGAATTTTATATATATGTTGTAGTATATGGAAGTGAATGTAAAGTATGAGAATTTTGTGTTATGGGTATGTGGGTGTGTGGCCGAAAATGGGTAAATGGAGAGGGATGATCAAAAAATTTATTTACTATGTTAATTGTGTTGTAATGGCCTTTTAATGCAAATGGAAGAATTCTAGTTCTAGTTGGCATGAAAAATTTGTTGTTAAGTTGTTGTCGGAAAGTATGTGATGTTATTATAGATTATGTAATTATGAGAATGGAATTGTTAAAGTGCAAATTTCGGTTGTTGTTGATGAAATTGGAAGATGAAAAATGTGTTGTGAATGTTGTGTCGAAAGTTGGAGATTTCGGATGAATTCTAGTCTTGGTGGGATTTTTGTATATTTTATAGAATGGTATGAAATGCCTTGAAATGCTTTTGAATGATCTTGAATTGGTAATGAATGTGTAAGTGTCGATATTGGCTTGAAAAATTCGTAGTTGAATTGAATGTCGATGAATCATGTTGAAAGGAAGGTTACTAGTGTTGGAATGCATTTTAAATTGGTTTTTGATGTTATTGGTTTGGTTGTTGATGAATTTGGCCGAGTTTAATTCTCGGGGATGTTCTGCCAAAATTTCGGTAGACAAATACTAATTAGAATTAAACTCCTAAGTACTTGTAGCTAATTTTTGGGTAATTGATAATATAATTGTAGATATTGGAGAGCCCGAGACTTGAGTTGGGATTTGTTTGGCGAGTGATCGAGATTTAGTAGTGAGCGATCGAGGTATGTAAAGCTTATCGTTCTTTCTTTTTTGGCATGGCCTTTATGAAATAAATAAATGACATATATGTATGCTCCAAAGAAAAATTCTACTCCTAGAGCCACTAGGATGGCCTATGTCTTTGATTTCCACAAACTATTCCATATGACTTGTCACATACCTATGATGTTTGAAGTATTAGTTAATACGTTTTCGGATATGATTTGAAAAATATTTGATGTGGCCTAAGTTTGGATATGTATATTCTAGAGATGTGCATATGATTTTAAGGCTCCGTTTGAAGTACTCTATAAGGTTGTTTGAAAGCTTCTTAAAAATAAATGATACTTAATTTTCAAGAAAATGACCTATGAAGTGTTTTCGAAAGTTTTGTAATTTAAAAGCTCGCAACTTTTGTATAATGATTCCGATGGACTCTATACTTACTTTGAGCCTTCTGCTATCAATATATATATTTATTCGTCGAGTCTTGGAATTTATTTATGTGTATGCATATGGTTTCCGCACTACTCCGCTCGTGCCTATAACTATGATGTCGTTCGCCGGATTCCGGGCCGGTTTTGTGATCGTGCGCACTATGTAATATTCGGCAGTATGATGTGTTACGGTTCCCGAGACCTCGCTATAGGGCCGGGTACCGCTTATATACGGCGTTATGATGTGATATGACATATGATATGTTCTGGCGTTGTGATACGTTACGACGATACGATATGTTCGGGGATTGTACGGAGATATGAAACCTTCTGGAGTATGATGTGTTGTGGCGCCAGCGTCGGAGTGGCGGCCAAGTTCCTGAGCCTTATGCATGATTTTTATTTGCATGATATATATGTATGTCTTCTGCACAGATTTTGATATACTCATTCTGTATCCATATTCTGTACTCCCCACTTCGGTTATGACTCGGATTTCTGTATTTCATGCTTTGCATACTCAGTACATATTTCGTACTGACCCCCTTTCCTCGGGGGCTGCGTTTCATGCCCGCAGGTACGGACGTTCGTTTTGGCGATCCTCCAGTATAGGATATATATTCTGCCACTTGGATTACTCCTTTTGATCCGGAGCTCATACTTTTGGTACATATCCTCTGTTATACATATTCTGTATATATGACTATTTGGGTACGGCGGGGCCCTGTCCCGTCATATGTTTCTGTCATGGTTTGTAGAGGCCTGTAGTCATATATGTGGGTCATGGGTCATGTTTGTTCGTTTGTGATTATGATCGGCGTCTTAATGCGGCCCCGTTTACTATTATGGCCAAAACGGCCCATTTGTCTGTATATGTGTATATATCTAGCGATGTGTATTCCGCCAATCTATTGGATTTGGATATGATGTTTCTGTACGGGCGACCGCTTAAGATGATATTTGTTTTCAGCATTTGCTTAAAATGACGTATGTTAAGTTTGAATGAATTTTGATATGTAGATCTGGTACGTAAGTCCGTTTTGGGTGTCCAAATAGGGCACTAGTCGCGGCCCACGGGGTTGGGTCGTGACAATTAGTATCTTTGTTATGTTTGCTTATGCGTAGATTCATTTTTTTTTTAATAATTTTCATATAAATAGGGCAGAAAAAGAGCTCGTCTACAAGAAGTATACCAAAAGGTAGAGAACCTCACAGCCACCCAACCTCTAAACCTATGGGAACCTCATGGCTGCACCAAAAAGAAATAAGAGCAAAAAGACTATTTCTCAAAAAAACAAAATCTTTCTCTTTGCCCTCAAAAGCTCTCCTATTTCTCTCTCTCCATATGGTCCACATGAGTGCCAAGGGAGCAACATCCCATTCTCTGCTTCTTCTTTTCCGTCTTCTAAGGGCCCAGCAGACCATTGAGTCTTTCACAGTGCCCGGCGGCTGGCATCACCCACTCAACTCCAAACCATCTCAGAATTTCCCCCCACAAAGAAGATGCTAACCGACAATGTAGTAGAAGGTGATTAACGTTTTCTCCAGTCTCTTTACACATGAAACACCAACTGACACAAGTGGTCTTTCTCTTCCTCAAATTCTCTGCCGTCAATATTACCTCTCTCACAGCTAACCGAGTGAAGAATCAAACTTTTCGAGATACCCTGGGGATCCATATCGAATCATGTGGAAAAGTCTATTCCTCCCTAGATAGGAGCTTCTCATAAAAGGATTTCACTGAAAAAACACCATTATCTCCTGTCCCCCATCTCCATACATCAACAGTATCCATATCAACTTTTTGTTGGTGAAGCAATTCGGTCAAATTTTGAAATTCTACAACCTCCCACTCTTGCAGATTCCTCCTAAACCTCAACTCCCAAAGAACTTCTCCCCCTTGCATACTCCATACCCGATGGACTAGCATTTTCTTTTGACTAGAGATATTATACATATTAGGAAATGTGACTCTCAAGATGTTTTCTCCACACCACCTATGACCCCAAAAACCCGCCCTACTCACATCACCCAGCCTAAAAGAAATGCTCATTAAACTCTTCCCATCCTTTTAAAATGTTCCTCCATATACCACACCTGTAGGGAATGGAAATGTCTTTCGGCCCCCACGCCCCTTCCAGAACCCCATGCTTCTCCGCCGTCACCTCTCTCCAACAAGCATTCCCTTCTACCCTGAATCTCCATAACCACTTCCTCAGTAAAGCCTTGTTGAAGACACTAATATTTGACACCAAGCCCTCCCCAACACTTGTTGAACTTCTTCTCCCCTCTTGGACCATCCTAGATAAAGTCCCTTTGAAGCTTTTCTAATTTTCCGATAACACTAACCGGAGCTTGTAAAGGTGACATGAAGTAGGTAGGAATGCTCGAAAGCGAACTCTTAATAAGCACTTCCTTACCCCATTTGGATCAATACCTCTTCTGCCAACCTGCTAGCCTCTTTTCAACCCTCTCGATTAGCGGATTCCAAGCTGCTTGGTCTTTATTAGATGCACCGAGTGGTAAACCGAAATAGGTAGTAGGTAGAGCCCCAACCTTGCAGTTCAACACCTGTGCTAAAGACTCAATGTTCTCCACCTCGCCCACTGGTATGATCTCACACTTTCTGAGGTTGATTTTTAGACCTGATACCACTTGAAACCAAATCAAAACCTGTCTCAAGTGGTTCACCTGCTCTCTGTTGGCATCACAAAATACTAAAGTGTAGTCTGCAAACAACAGATGAGATACCCTCACCATGTCCACCGAATGCTGCAAAAAAAACCCCTCAAAAAATCTCCCACCACAGCTCTGTCCATCATTCTGCACAAAGCTTCCATTACCAGTATGAACAACATAGAGGACAAAGGATCACCCTGTCTCACTCCTCGCGAGCTCCCGAAGAAACCACATGGGCTGCGATTCACAAGTACCGAGAATCTTACGGTTGAGATACAAAATTTGATCCACTTCCTCCACCTAGCACCAAAACCCATTGTCATCATAATGTAATCAAGGAACTCCCAGTTTACATGGTCATAAGCTTTCTCAAGGTCCAATTTCCACAAAATCCCTGGGATCCCCTAGTTTTCTCCTCGAGTCAACCACTTCATTAGCCACCAGAGATGCATCAAGAATTTGTCTGCCTTCCACAAAAGCATTCTGCGAAGAAGAAACTGTATCGTCTAGGACCTTTTTGAGACTATTAGAAAGCACCTTAGAAAGGATCTTGTAGATGCTTCCCACTAGACTAATAGGTCTAAAGTCCTTGACATTAGTATAGATTCATAGCACTACCTGATTGTTTCATTCACTCCGTTATCTTATTATCTTGCTGCTATTACTGCTTATTATTACTGCTGCTTTTTTATCTCTATTTTTGAGCTGGGGGTCTATCGGAAACAGCCTCTCTACCCATCACAACGTAGGGGTAAGTTGTGGGATTATACTGTGTATGTTGTTGTTTATCAGATCTCACAAAATCTTAAGCTGTCAAAAAAGTGATTAACTGGAACAAAGAAATTGAGAATCATTTCCTGTCTTGTAGTGCAGGCAATGAAACAATTAACAAAGAGGAAACAGCAGATTGACCAACCAACCTCATCTGGCTTCTTCGCAGCAATCAGTGCATTTGTAAGGCCACGTAGAACTTCAAAATCAATTGTTCTGGACACCTGTAAGAGCATCCAAACAGGTTATTCAAGTTTGTGTAAGTGATGCGGAAACTTGGTCTAAAAAGAAGGGGTAAAGAATGTCTAATAAACATTTTGTTTGTGGGAGTAAACTAACATGACAAAACCGATATATATAAATGACAGAACTTTCAGGTAGGTACATGCTTAGATTCCTTGCTAAACTATTTTCACGTAAGCATACATCGACACAAGCAAGCTACAAAAGAATGAAGAATATGAGGTTTCAAAAGAGTACACACCATAAACAACAATAGCCATTTAAAGTAACAAAGTATCCTGAATAGGCATATTATCCAGCATATAAGCTACTGACCATGGCAGACATCCTAAAAGCAGCAGCACTTCCTTCGTAATCCTTCAGTCCATATTTGACTTCTCCAAGCAAACGGTAAACATCAGGGTCACTTGGTTTTTTCTGCATTTGCAAACAGGTGATCTCGTGATATTCATATTGACATAGAACAATCTCTTGATAAACAAAAAAAAATCATCAGCCAAAAGAAAACCTTAATCAAATCCTCAAGAAGGGAAGAGGCTCGATTGTACTCCCCCAGTTCTGCTAAGGTCACAGCAGCTCCCTGCAAACCATTTAAGAAAACTTGCATTGTTGCAGCGTGAAAATTAAGAGGAGGTGGTTTTTCACTGTATGACATCAAAAAGGAAATTGTCAAACAAGAATTCTCACATAAAATTATAAAGGAAAATCTTTATAATTGACACAGGCCACTATGAGCATTTGTTTTCTTACATCTCCTAAGAAGCACAAAAGAACATTTTTTCCTGAGGAATTTAACCAAAGCCAATACTATGAAGAAATACCCACAATTTTTAAAATTATCAGCCTTGTAGTCCGAAATTCACCATTATCTCCATCAGCCCCATAGAGAATTTCTCTGTTCGACTTCCACAAGATAGCTAATAATTAAACTTCTGGACTTCAGGAAACCAATTTGACATAACCCATATAATCTACAATTTGATACTCAAGCTTATAAGGTACTCCTCTATTATGAACCTCAAGGTCTGACACACCTTTTCAGCAAACAATTCCTGAGACCTTAACAAATTCAGTATGGGCTTTTCCGGAACAAGAACTTACTGAATTTTGATGCCTCTGCACCCAAGTGTGTGGCCTAGTGGTCAATGATGTTAGAACCCGTATTTTTGTACAGTGGAATAATCCGTATTTATTTATGATAAGCTAAGGACAAAATTATTTTGGGATACAAAGTCGGGATTCTTGACCTTCGATTTTATTTTGAGATATAAGTTGTGCATGAATTTATTGGTATGGAACAATTAGGAAAAAAATTCGGGACCAAAAGTGATAAAAATTGGAAGATAAAAATCATCCACAATTTCCATGGTTGGCCCACACAAATGGTGTTCAATTTTAATTGGGACAACACATTAGTGTGGGCCAAGGGGCAAGTGTACAATTCATTTAAGTATTAAAAGATGACCACAATTTTATTTCACTTCATTTGCTTCATTCACCACACTTGAACAAAAAGAAAGTTGAAGACCCTCCATTGAAGGCTCTCGGCCAACAGCCCTGAAAATTCACTTCCATTTTTAGCTCTCCAAAAATTAATTTCTTGGTGTTAAACCACTAATTAGAGGTCCCTAAGTAACTTGGAAGCATTGTTGGGGTGATCAAGTCCTTCATTCAAGAGATTGGAAAACCCTAGCCTATTAAAAGTTGAAGAGAAAAAGGTAAGATTTGATCTTGTTTTTGTGTTATGAAGGTTCTATTCATGTTGTAGTATCTTATTATGGTTGAAAATCATGAAATAAAGAATGGTGAAGTGGATGCCATATGTAAGAGGGTTGGGCGTGTGATGGGTGTTGTTGTGTTGTGATTGAAATTATGAATTAATGTTTAGTTAGTTGATTAGGATCATTGTAAGGTGAAGAACAATTGAAAATCATCCATATATGTGTATATATAGTGTTGATTGAAATGGGTCACATTATATGACGATGAACGAATGAACGTCGCTTAATGTTTTAATCGCCGTCGCTATGAATCTTATGTTGGAAATGAATGTTTGTTGACTCAAAATGATGTTGTTAATGTGTGGACTGTTTTTGGAGGTTATTGTACATTTAATGTAAATTGTGTATTGATGAAAATAGCATTGTTAGAATGTAAATTGTAGATACGAACCATGATTTGGAAATGAAGAAAAAGTTAGGGGGGGCTGTCTCGGTTAGGGGCTGTTTCGGGTAGCCGGGGAAAATTTATGGATTGTTGGAAAAATTGTATAAATTGCTTAGAATGTCTTGAAATGTTTTTGGTATGGGTTCGGGTTAGTATGTGAGCGTATAAGCGTCGATTTTGGCTTGAAGGTAAGTCGTCGAATTGAATTTATGAAAGTTGATGAATGATGGAAAAGAGAGCTATTATTGTTGTATTACCTTTCGGATTGATTATTAATGTTGTTAGTTTGGTTGTTGTTGTTGTTGTTGATTGATACGGCCGAGTTAAATTCTCAGGGTAGCCTATTTACAGGGGAAATGCTGCCCAAATTTCTGTAGAATTTAGGGCGAAATTGGAATTTAATGCCCAAAGAGTCTTTAGCTAATGTTTGGCATTTTATGGCTTGTTTATAGATCGTGGGCAGCCCGAATCATAGGTTGGATTTAGCTTGAGTTTGGATCGTATTGGAGAGCGTTTGAGGTATGTAAAGTAATCTTCCTTCTTCGGCATGCCTTAGTTAAAATAGGCTATGATATAAGCCTCGAGGAAACTCTATTCTCACAATCCGAGCATGTTTATGAATCGCATTTGTTCTTTGGCATCCTTGCCTTGTCATGGCAAAACATTGATCCTTATGTTCTTGGAATCCATAATTTGTAAAGATTACATGAAAGCTGATTTTTGTTTTAAAGTTCATTCTTTAGCGATTCCAAAACTTCAAACGCCCATAATTTCCTCAGAAAAGCTCGGATTGCTTTGAAATTTTCGTAGGAGTTTGTATGATATAAAATGAGTATGTTTTTCATAGGCGGGCCCAGTTGGGGTCTATACTCGTCCGTGGGTCCCGCGACGCCCTTTTTGAAATTCGACAACTTTGAAACAAAAAGTGATAATTATTATTCCGATTTCGAATATGACTATTTTACTTATCCTTCAGATTTATAATAATGATTTTATGCATATGATTCCTCACTACTCCGCTCGTGCCTACTGTGATATCGTTCACCGGTTCCCGGGCCGGTTCTGTTGTCGTGCGCTTTGTGATACATTCCGGTGTTATGCTGTGATTATGGTTCACCGTGCTCCTCGCTCGAGGGCCGGGTTCCACTTATGTTTGGCGTTATGCTGTGTTTGGCGTTATGCTGTGTTGTGATGTGTGACGGGGATTCGGAGATTTGAAACTTTCTGGTGTTATGTTGTGTTGTGGCGCCATCGACAGGCGGGCGGCCACATTTTCCTGTGCCCTATGCATAATTTATACTTTGGAAATAAACATTTTGATATTTTTTTTGATATGTATTATTTTCTATATATCTGATTCGATTATTGTTCAGATTTATTTCTGTACCTTCTGCTTTGCATACTCAGTACATATTTCGTACTGACCCCCTTCTCCGGGGGCTGCGTTTCATGCCTGCAGGTACGGACGCACAGCCTGGTGATCCACCTGTTTAGGACACCCTTTCTGCTATTCGGAGTGCTCCTCTCTTTCCGGAGCTTATACTTTTGGTATATATATTTATTAGTGCATTTGTATATATTCGTTCATGGGTACAGCGGGGCCCTGTCCCGTCATATGATTCTGTCGGTCTGTTTAGAGGTCTGTGGACATGTTTGTGGGTTAGGGTCTTTCTGTATGGATAGGTGTATATGTTGTTTGGGCGATCCCATACGCCGAGGCGGCCGGTCCGCATATGTTTATACGTTACTTTGCTAGCCCTGTGTGGCCTTTGTTGGTGTTTGCTGTGTACAGGGTTATTTTGGATAGTCTGTAAAACAGAGGAAACTCTGCCGAAATTTTTCTGGGAATTGTCTAAATTTAGAATATAGCCTCGTCGGCTTCTGGTATATACTTGAATGCATTTGATAGATGGGTTTGGGTACCCAGATCGGGCACTAGTCACGGCCTACGGTGTTGGGTCGTGACAAATGAAGTGGGTTGAGAACCATCGGGTCTCAGGTTCAAATTGCAGCAGAGACAAAAACACTGGGTGATTTCTTCCCATCTGTCCTAGCCTTGGTGGATAGAGTTACCCGGTACCTCTTGTTAGTAGGAGGCGGCAGGTACCCCGTGAAATTAGTCAACGTGTGCCCAAGCTGGCCCGACACCACGGTTATCCAAAAAAAAAAAAAGAAGAATTTTAATGCCTCCTTTCACCTAAATACCCACCCAACTGTCATAATTTTTGGCAAGGCTGACTGGGACAAGACATCAGTGTGGATTGAAGCTATGATGCACAGGGATGTTGAGGACAAGGGGCACCACAAGGTTTCATGATAGGCAAGGAATAAGAAGGTTAGGGCCAGTAAAGTAGTTGCACACCAGAAAAAAGTTGTCAAAACTTTAGTGTTGCCAAAATGGGAAATTGTCTGCTTGATTCAAGCCAAAAGGCGTCATTATAGAAAAAATGGGTTGATGCTCATCAACTAACCTGGCAGAAACAATTGGAGGCAATGAATCACACAGTCTACAAGCGAAGGGGACTAACCTAAAGGTTCCAAAGTCTTTGATAAAAGCTAACATGTTTGCTTTTCTTATCGTATCTCAGTCATAAAGTAAAGAGAGCAACGGTAATGATGGGTGAGAAATGTTTAACTTGCAAAACGGTTTCACCTCCATACGCAAAAAGATTAACTTCTAGAGCTGGAGCATAAGTATGTGCAACTCAAGGAGGCTAAACTAAAGCAGATATGCTATATCTTGGTGATAGAATAGAGAAATTCTGAAGCTGTGAGCATAGACAAACAAAGACATCTTAAATTACATCATATACGATAACTCACTTCAAGGGAGATGGGATCCTCTGGTGATGAAGCCAGTGTTGCCTCAAATTGCTGAAGCGTCTTCTGCAAAAGCATCAAATCTGATGACATTCAACAATATATAGGGCATCCATGAATACTTAACTATAACAAATTGCGTGAATTTAACATATTGCTAACAGTTTTTTTTTCTTTCTAAAGAGCTTCTATATGTAGAATTTCTAGAAAATGGCACATGTTTATATCCTAAATATTCATTTAACTCCATATGGACTTGTTTCATACTTTCATATCGGAGAAAAGTTGGGCCGGCCTATTGACTAGCAATGAAAAACTACAGATGAAAGCCCATTAGATAAAGAGATGACACGGATTGGCTCCTCTTTCTGCAGCAAC
The DNA here is from genome assembly GCF_019175385.1 of Lycium barbarum. NCBI lineage: Eukaryota > Viridiplantae > Streptophyta > Magnoliopsida > Solanales > Solanaceae > Lycium > Lycium barbarum. The sequence goes on from NC_083339.1 coordinate 149,061,252, forward strand.
TTTCAAGTGAACTCAAAAATATGTCTTTCCTTCCTTGTAGTTGCACACTAGAAAAAATTAATTTCAGTGTGACAGAAAACAATTTACCAGGAGGTTAGCTCTCTCATCTTCAGCAATTCTCTTATCAGTCAGGGCAATCTCCTCAGTGGGACTAACACTGGACCAATGGCCTCATTAGGATTACATTAAAAACAAAAAGGAAAAAAATGAAAAGAAATAAGCAACAAACAAATCATGAAACTTTGTAACCTCTGGATTGAGTAGAAAAGAAAACCAGGATGCAAATGATGAGAACTACTTGATAGCAAATAGCCAGCATAGTTGGCAGCATCAGAATCTACCTTCCAGAGGGAAGAAAATCACCAAGTGCAAATACAAGTCCGAATACAATCACAGCTGCTCCAACTCCAATCTATTTAATTCAGCATAAATCTATTAGTGGCCATATGAAGAAATGAATTCAATTGGATCAATATGGGAATGCGTCAGCTCAATTGTAGTACTACCTTGGTACCCAGTCCGATTGTAGTACTTCTGGACTCAACCGGAGCATCATAGTCAATTGCTCCATACGCTTTCTCTTCCTCTGCTTTTTTCTGCTGAAGTGCTGACCTGCCAGTTAGTGAAAATGTAAGTCACTGAAACATATTTTAATCGATGAAGAAGAAAAGAGAAAAAAGGATAATGTCATCAACAAAATTAGCCACATAGCCCATAAGATGGCAACAAGAAGTCCAAGAAGTAAGAAATTAGACTTTGATAGTTGGCACAACATAGATTTAACATGCCTACAATGTCGAAGCAGCTTACTTTATCCAAGAACTAAAAATATCCCAAAATAGCCTAGAACGTAAACTCAGAAGTTGAAATTGCACACAATTAGCCTTGCAATCAGAGGTCCATTAATTGATCGTGGCACTTGTTACTAGTGATCATTCATTCAGTCTCTTGTTTGGAATGCAAAATGTTGGTGGCGCCTCTAGTAAGCATGATCAAATAGGTCCAACATTATTTTTCATACTAGGTAATTGAGAAGTGATGGCCACTACCAGCTGATGAATTGACCAACACTGCTGACAGAATCTCTCCTAGTCTATGTATGTATTACTTCCTCTTTTTCCTGGGTCGGTGCAGATGGGTGGGGAGAAAGTCTCAATTTGAATCTCATTTGTGACAATCCACATACAATATTATATGATGAAGAATAGATACAAGGGTTACTTGCATGTCCATGAAATCTAATGAGCACCACATACAGTGATGAAAAATCATCTCTTTCAGCTGCTTTGATGCGTCATCAAATTTTGGACTCCAATACAATATGAACAGAATATTGGCTCGATAAGAAAATTTACAATGGCAACTTACTGGAATCATATATCTAAAATTCTTTTTATAAGGAATTCTTTTTATAAGGAAGATAGCTACTGCAGATAAGCATAAATATAAAAAAACAGCAGGAAAGAAACCATTCTATATAGTAGTAGCACCTTTTTACTGCTTGCAACCGTTCCTCAAACTGAAGATCTGACCCCACACTTTTTGCCTTTCTGACATCATTCGTAGAGCTCAAACGAGGTGCTTCTGCACGAAAATGAGTCTTACATTGTATATGCAACAAGATCTGTTACTCAGACCTCACTTTAAACAAGAGATTACAGAAAAAACAAAAAACTTAAGAGACCACTTAGTATGATAACAGAAGTACGTGATCACACATTTTGAATTGGAAATAAGCCTCCAAAGCAGAAGTATTTTAGCCAGAAGCATCAACTTTACAATCCAGAAGAATGCGCGAAGAGGAACAACAACAACAACAAGCCCAGTATAATCCCACTACGTGGGGTCTGGGGAGGGTAGAGTGTACGCAGACCTAACCCCCACCTTGAAAGGTAGGACGGCTGTTTCCGAAAGACCCTCGGCTCAAGAGAGGAGACAAAGAGAGGAAAAGACAAAAGGTTAGATATGATCAAGCGTATCGAAAACAATATGAAAGCAAGGAATAATAAAGCAAGAAAGTCATGGTAAAAGGAGAATTAACTGCTATAGATAACTATGAAAATGAAAACAATGAAAGTAAATAAGTCATTATAAACCAACAGATACTCGCAGAAATCAAGAGACAAGAAACTATAGAACAACATAACTACTCTTAAGGGAGGATAGACGCGACTACCTACTATCTTTCTACCCTAATATGAGTCCTCCATACCCTCCTATCTAAGGTCATGTCCTCCGTAAGCAGGAAATGCACCATGTCCTGTCTAATCACTTCCCCCCAATACTTCTTCGGCCTACCTCTACCTCTTCTGAAACCGTCGCTGGCCAACCTCTCGCACCTCCGCACCGGGGCATTTTCATCTCTTCGCATCACATGCCCAAACCATCTCAGCCTTGCTTCCCGCATCTTGTCTTCCACTGAGGCTATTCCAACCTTGTCTCGGATGACTTCATTCCTAATCCTATCACTCCTAGTGTGCCCACACATCCATCGCAGCATTCTCATTTCCGCCACTTTCATCTTCTGAACATGAGATTTCTTGACTGGCCAACACTCCGCCCCATACAACATAACTGGTCTAACCACCACTTTGTAGAACTTACCTTTAAGTTTCGGTGGCACCTTCTTGTCACACAACACTCCGGAGGCAAGCCTCCATTTCATCCATCCTGCACCAATACGATGTGTGACGTCATCATCAATCTCCCCATTACCTTGTATAATAGACCCAAGATACTTGAAACTATCTTTCTTCTGTATGACCTGGGTGCCAATCTTCACTTCCACGTTAGCCTCATGTACTATATCACTGAACTTGCACTCCAAGTACTCTGTCTTGGTCCTACTCAACTTGAACCCTTTAGACTCAAGAAGCTATTCATCTTGTACGGAGACTTGTGGAGCAATATAGGGAGAGGAAGAGGGACTTGCACATGGTATTCATCGACCTAGAAAAGGCATACGACAAAGTGCCGAGAGAGGTTCTATGGAGATGCTTGGTGGCTAGAGGTGTACCTGTGGCATACATTAGGGCGATCAAGGACATGTATGATGGGGCCAAGACCAGGGTAAGGACTTTAGGAGGAGACTCAGAGCACTTCCCAGTGGTGATGGGGCTGCATCAGGGATCAGCTCTTAGCCCATTTTTATTCTCCTTGGTGATCGATGGATTGACGCGGCAAATTCAAGGTGAGGTGCCATGGTGTATGTTATTTGCGGATGACATAGTCCTGATTTACGAGTCTCGCAGCGGGGTTAATGCGCGAAGAGGAAATTGGAACATAAGCTATCATTTAAAATAATTTTGACAAGTGGGGGACGAGGCAAGGAATCAAAAGATAAGTTCGAAAGGGACAATCAAAAACAGAAACAAACATAGATCATACAATACTACGAAACCACTACATATCAGAGCTCTTGTACATAAAACATCAAAAGTATTAACGTTGCTAACCCAACAGGCAATAAAAACTTCAGAATACTTGATTGCAAAGTTTATTAGGTTTTCAACATGAAAGAATTGGATCCAATCCAAAGAGTAATCTATTAACACATTCAGGGTTCAAAAGGTATTTACAGAAGATTCAACCAAGTGCCAGAAGCACATCAAGCAGTTGTGTACTCGATCAATAGATCACAATTAAAACCCCAATTATTGTTACTTTTATGTTGCTAGTTTCGTAGAGCAAAAAAGTTTCTTCAAGCCGGATTCATCCTATGGTTCAAAAACAATTTCCAGAACATCGGAGCCACAAATGACCTACTTTAACTAGCATGGACATGAAAGGAAGAAAAAATCAAAGATACTACTTTTTTCTTTTTATTTTTTTTCTTGATAAGGAAAGATACTACTTATTTCTAGAAAAGAAATTTCATTAATAGGAGAGTCCTTAGGCTACAATACTACAATTATTCTTCACAAGGGCTATAGGGGCTCACCCCTCGACTACCTCCCTCCCGAGAGCATACGTCTCTACGACTTGTCTCCCAACATATTCTGTCTCTTTTTAAGAATATGTTTGGTCTTCTCTAAAGAAAATTATCTGGGAAAATTCCAGAGTTCTCCTCATAAGCTCTCCTCTTCAATGATTTTATAATTTCACAACAACTTTTCTCTACAAAAGTTCTCCTATTTCTATCCTTCTAATGATCCATGTAAAGACTAGTGGAACAAAACTCGACAAATGTTAGTGGAGCCCTTAAGATCCAAACCGATAGGTAAAGGAAGACTAATTTGTCTCTACCTAAAAAATTGTGGTAAAATGACTTAACTAAGAAGTGTATTACACATGTAGAGCATTTTAGTTGGGTTTCAGATGTTATCTCATAGATACCTCCCACAAAAATAATAAGTCTATAATCCTTAATGTCGTTGTGTCTTCCTTTTTCGGCATGGTAGCTATGATGATGCATTAAGACTTCTTTTAAATTCACTAATTTCCTAGAACTTAGCTATGGGATCTAGAACTTCTCCATTCACTGTGCTCCGTACTATTGAATAAGGCGAATGTGAATTCATTTGGTCTCGCGGTCTTGTCACATACAAAACCTTCCATAGCCTCCCAAACCTCCTCTTCCCGAATCACCTTCCTCCCAAACTCACTCAATGTCCACTATGTATAACCTTCACCAACAACATACTGAAGAATAGTTGTTGACAGAATGATTTAGATGTTCACCGTGCCTCTTGAAGCTTTAAGGGTTGAATTATGTTACTTTGACGTCTTGGGCTTTTCATGTATTAAATAAAATATAGTTGCATGTTCAAAAAATATCAAGCGTTTTATAGAAAAGCTTTAATGTTGATGGCTTATATACCCTTTTAGGAACCAAGTGAAATGTTTGACACCTTTGTGGTTGTTTAACGCCTTTACGACTACGTTGACGCCTTTATGGCTTTGTCAATGCCGTTAGGCTTTTATAGGGTTAATGATGATCACGTTGGCATGCATTCACGTCATATGCATTTGATACCTTCAATCCTTGACGTCTACAGGTTTTATGGATGCTTTCGGGCTTTATTGATGCATTTAGGCCTTATAGTTGATTCCTTCGGATCTTATTGACGCCTTCAAACTTTTTAATTTTATGCCTACAGGCCTTACCCCTCATTCATTGCACTCCACACACAACTTGATTTATTGATTAAATATTCTTATCATGTTGACTGTATATTGAATATGCTATCATATTGACCATGTTGATGAACATGCTTGAGATATAGATCGTATTGTGAATATACGTATATTGATAGCATATCTTATGAAAGATTTTGATCAAGCTCATAATGATACGTACTAATTCGATATAAGTTTTGTGTCATGTTTTCAAAGTCTTGTCTCTGCACCTAGAAGGTCACTGATGAAACTTACCAACAAGAAAATGGATCTTAGGCCTAACTCAACCCCCTAAAGCTAGCTCATGAGGTAAGGATTGCATAAGACCACATAAAGCGACTGATTTTCCATATCCCCACTAATGTGGAAATCAACACCCCTTGCACGCCTACCGAAGCCAAATCCATCTTGCGCAGACGGGAGACGATGATCGAAGTCAGACTTGAGTATGGGACGAGAACTCGCTCATTTTGATCCCTTTGTTGACCAAGCAAGGTCGCACTGAGACAGAGAACACCAACGAAACACTCTCTTACCCCCACTGACCAGCTAGTGTGCAATGACGACCAGGATGGACAACTGGAATGTGGATAATATGAGATGGAGGTCCAACATTAAGTAAACAATAAATTGGGATGTTCCTGACTCTGATACCATGATAAGAAAATGGACATTGCGCCTAACTCAACCCCAAACGCTAGCTCGTAAGGTGAGAATTGCCCAAAATTATATAAAGAACCCGATTTTCCTCGTCCCCATTGATGTGGGACTCAACACTTATGGAATGCGATTATACTCACGCTTCGGCCACATGTGTTCTTTTAGGCATGTAATTAGGACAATCTCGTACTATCATGCACTACAATCAAAGAAAAGTTATAAAAATTAAGGTTTAGGCAAGTACTGTACGAGGAGGAGCGTACAACTTTTCTTTGATTGTAGTGCATTATAATACGAGATTGCTAAGAGCCCCTTTTCATGTCATGTGATGGTACAAAGACGCCTAGATCCTCATATGTGTTTACTTTACATACTTCTAAATAATGTATGTTCGTTCGTTCGGTGGGTTTGGGTTGTCGGGTGACGATCACGTGATCCCTATATTTGGGGCGTGACAAATATCCATTGTACCTTTAACCATCTCCTTTTATTTCTTTTGCCCTCTCAAAGTGTTTTCAGCTATTGCCATCACCCACTTCTATCATCCATTTTGCTCAATCATCCTCGAAGTTTTCTATAGGGTGGTCTAGGACTCGAAAACAAGTGAAACATAAAACACTAAATTTTAAGCACAAGCAAAATTAAATATGATAAGAAAAGTAAGCTTTTCCGAACATTTGAATGACAAAACTAAGTTTTTAAGAAAATGATACTTTGAAAATCATAATTGTCCACCCCGTCAGGCGACCAGACCGCATCACTGTTCAGGTAACTCTGGCGACCAGGTAACGCCGGCCACTTTTCCGGCCAGATCTACTTTTTTCTCTCTTCCCTTTTCTTCTTCTCCTCTTCTTCTTCTCTTCTCCTTTTTTCCTTTTTTTTAGCTGCTTCTGGCGCTGCTAGAACACAGCTGCGTCATCGCCGGAGACTTTTTCCGGCACCATTTTCCGGCCAGCCCTCTCTCTCCTTTTTCCTTTTCTTTTCTTGTTCTTTTTTTCTTTCCAACCCCCCCCCCCCCCCCCCTTTTCCTCTCTTCTCCTGTTTCAAGTCTCTGTGAGCAGAATTCCGGCAGTGAACAGTAACTCAACAGTGAATAGTGTGAACAGTAACTCGAACGTTGAACAGTGTTTTCCGGCGGCGACCAGGTTCAGTTCAACTGGAGTTGGTACCTCCGGTTGCCATATCCATTATTTGTCCATACACTTGTAGTTACATTTTGCTAACTTTAGACTTTTAAATAATTTATTAGTTCATACTCATTTTCGTGGCTTTTCTTAGTGATGGTAGACTAGGGTCATGTTCTCGTTCGGGGACGGGGGCGAGAGTTAGGATGGGTAAGTGGGTTAGAGGAGCGTCTAGGTTGAGAGTAGGATCTTGGAACATTGGGACGTTAACGGGGAAGTCCATAGAGCTAGTTAAGATTCTTAAGAAGAGGAAGATTAATATAGCTTGTATCCAAGAGACCAAATGGGTAGGTCCTAAAGCTAAGGAGGTAGACGGGTATAAGTTGTGATTCTCTGGTAGGTCGAAGTATAGAAATGGGGTGGGCATTTTAGTAGATAGTGAATTAAGGGATCAGGTGGTAGAGGTTAGGAGAGCCACTGATAGGATGATGTCGATTAAGGTGGTCGTTGAAGGACTCACTTTGAACATTATTAGTGCATATGCGCCGCAAGCAGGCTTAGGCGACGAGGAGAAGAGGCGCTTTTGGGAGGATTTGGACGAATTAGTGGGAGGCATACCGCCTACTGAGAAGCTATTTGTGGGAGGTGATTTGAATGGACACATCGGGCCTATTTCGGGAGGTTATGATGATGTGCATGGAGGCTTTGGCTTCGGGGACATGAATGGAGGAGGAGTCTCACTTTTGAATTTTGCAAGAGCTTCTGGGTTGGTGATAGCCAATTCGAGTTTCCCAAAGAAGGAGGAACACTTGGTAACCTTCCGTAGTTCGGTGGCTAAGACTCAGATAGACTTTTTACTCCTTAGGAAGGATGATAAAAGTTTGTGCAAAGATTGTAAGGTCATTCCGAGCGAATATCTTACAACCCGACATAAGCTCTTGGTGATGGATTTAGCGATCAAGATGACGAGGAAGAAGAGGGTCGTCGAGGACCGACCTAGGATCAGATGGGGGAGTTTGACCACGATTAGTACCCTGGAGATGGGAGAGAAATTGAAGGATATGGGGGCCTGGGATAGTAGTGGGGATGCGACCAGTATGTGGGATAAGACGGCTAGTTGCATTAGGGTGGTAGCAAGGGAAGTGTTGGGGGTCTCGACAGGTAGTCGTGGTCAGCATCGAGGGGACTGGTGGTGGAATGGAGAAGTTCAAGGGAAGGTGGAAGCAAAGAAAGTGGTGTATGCGAAGTTGATAGAAAGCAAGGATGAGGTGGAGAAGTGGACGAATACAAAACTTTATAAGATGGCGAGGAAGGAGGCAATGTTGGCGGTTTCGACGGCAAAAACGGCAGCTTTTGAACGCATGTATGCTGAACTAGAAGAGAAAGGAAGGGACCAGAAATTGTTCAGGCTAGCCAAGGCGAGGGAGAGAAAGGCACGTGATGTGGATCAAGTAAAGTGCATCAAGGACGAGCATGGCAAAGTATTGGTAGAAGAGACTCTCATTAGACGGAGATGGCAGTCATACTTCTGCAAACTCTTGAATGAAGAAGGGGACAGAGACATTGTGTTGGGAGAATTACAACATACAGGAAGGCATCACGATTTTGGGTATTGCAGGAGTATTAAGGTTGACGAGGTTAAGGGTGTTGTTCGTAGGATGCGTAGGGGAAGAGCGACCGGACCTGACGAGATTCCAATGGAATTCTGGAAAAGCGCGGGCCCGGCAGGTTTGGAGTGGCTGACTAGGTTGTTTAATGTCATCTTTAAGACGACATTGATGCCCGACGAATGGAGGGCGAGTGTAATGATCCCTCTATACAAGAATAAGGGAGATATCCAGAGTTGCAATAACTATAGAGGTATCAAGCTGCTAAGCCATACTATGAAAGTGTGGGAAAGGGTGGTGGAGATGAGGGTGAGGAGAGGTGTGTCTATTTCAGAGAACCAGTTCGGATTCATGCCGGGACGCTCAACTACAGAAGCCATCCATCTTGTGAGAAGGTTGGTGGAGCAGTATAGGGAGAGGAAGAGGGACTTACACATGGTATTCATCGACCTAGAAAAGGCTTATGACAAAGTTCCAATACAGATCCTATGGAAATGCTTGGAGGCTAAAAGTGTACATGTGGCGTACATTAGGGTGATCAAGGACATGTATGAGGGAGCCAAAACCAGGGTAAGGGCAGTAGGAGGAGACTCAGAGCACTTTCCAGTTGTGATGGGGTTGCATCAAGGATCAGCTCTTAGTCCGTTTTTATTTGCCTTGGTGATGGATGAATTGACACGGCAAATTCAAGGTGAGGTGTCATGGTGTATGCTGTTCGCGGACGACATAGTCCTGATCGACGAGACTCGTAGCGGAGTTAACGCTAAGCTGGAGAGTTGGAGACATACTCTGGAGTCTAAAGGGTTTAAGTTGAGTAGGACCAAGACAGAGTACTTGGAGTGTAAGTTCAGTGAAGCACCTCAGGAGGCTGGCTTGGAAGTGAGACTTGGTACCCAGGCCATCCAGAAGAAAAGTAGTTTCAAGTACCTTGGGTCTATTCTGCAAAGCAGCGGGGAGATTGACGATGATGTCACACATCGTATTGGGGCAGGGTGGATGAAATGGAGGCTTGCTTCCGGAGTGTTATGTGACAAGAAGGTGCCACCAAAACTTAAGGGCAAGTTCTACAAAGTGGTGGTTAGACCGACTATGTTGTATGGGGCGGAGTGTTGGCCAGTTAAGATCTGTCACATTCAAAAGATGAAAGTTGCCGAAATGAGAATGTTAAAATGGATGTGTGGCCACACCAGGAGTGACAGGATTAGGAATAAGCATATTCGGGATAAGGTGGGGGTGGCCTCGGTGGAAGACAAGATACGAGAAGCGAGATTGAGATGGTTTGGGCATGTGAAGAGGAGAGACACAGATGCCCCAGTGCGGAGGTGTGAGAGGTTGGCCATGGATGGTTTCAGACGAGGTAGGGGTAGGCCGAAGAAGTATTGGGGAGAGGTAATTAGACACGACATGGCGCAACTACAGCTTACCGAGGACATGACCTTAGATAGGAGGGTTTGGAGGACCCAAATTAGGGTAGAAGGCTAGTAGATAGTCTCGTTTTCCGTTCTTATTAGTAGTCGCATTATCGCAATATAATTTCTTCTGCTCAGATTTCTGCTATTATCTGTTATTTCCTGTGCTTTGATTATCCTGTGTTATCTGTGTCGCTTGCATTATTTCATTTCATATCGCTTTGATTCTCTTAACCTTATCTGACTTCTTTTTATGCTTTTATTGAGCCGAGGGTCTTTCGGAAACAACCGTTCTACCTTGGTAAGAGTAAGGTCTGCGTACACTCTACCATCCCCAGACCCCACGATGTGGGATTTCACTGGGTTGTTGTTGTTGTTGTTGTTGAAAATCATAATTGTAAGGAAAGAAAAGAGTTTTGTTGATTTGCATATTTTCATTATAGGTACACTGCAACAACAACATAGCAGTGTGATCCCACAAGTGGATTATAGGTACACTGCATAATGTCTTGTAGAATATACAAGTTCAGCAAAACAGAGGCGAATATCTAAAAAAAGAGATCCAGTTTACTATTAAAGCACCTTTAGGGTTTCAAGGGTTAAGCTACTCGTAGCTGTTAATACTTCTCCTCAAGCTATTGGGCCTATATCACCACTCCTGAGCCAATGTGAGGGTAAACATCCAGATGTTTTGTATGCTCATAACGATTAAAGAATGCATTTACCTAATGCAAATGAAAATCTGCATGTTAGCTTTATAGGACTTAGATCTTCAAAGCCTAGCTCCCTCAAGATATTTTGCGACCAAACCAACCACTTACTATATGTGCACTTAATCCTCTAGTCTCACATTGTCTTATCCAGAAACAGCATACCACATGTAAAATAACGTAATAAAAGAATTATTCCGAGAGAAGGAACTTGAGAGACTCCCTATCAGGGCTAGAGTGTTAATCTGTATGTAGCAACCCCCTAGGGAGGATGCTACTATGTATCCCATCAAATCAAATTTTTCATTTATGATATTCCTGAAAGTTGAAAATCAATTATGCGAGAAATGTTTCTCATAATGTGAAACAGAGTTCATGTATCATTTGTCGCATAGATCGTGAAAGTAAAATGATAAATCTAAGGTATACATGGTCTGTCTCAATAGATGCCTTGGTTTATTTTTATTTTTTCAGAAAGAGTTGAAGCACGCCTTGTTTTAGGTTTGAAAGTTTTCAATGTATAATATTCTTTTAATTCTAATATTTTGATGCATCCAATAATTTATACATCTAATCAAACAAAGTTTTCTATTTTCTCTAAATTATTAACCGCTAAACCATAGGTACAAACAAAAAGATGCCCAATTACACACTGCACAACATGCAAGGTAGGGTGATTTACTGACGATTAAGGAGGTCGTCGGACTGTGGAGTAGAGGAATTCCTGCAAGAGTAAACAATAGCTTTAGATAATAATTGAAATAAGTTTGACTCCCAGCAATATTTAGATCAACATGCAGTTCTAGCCAACACCTAAGGTACAAGTTCAATAGAATAGATACAACAATTTCTAAAGCACTAGAAGGAGTAGAGAGAAGTGAAAAATAATGTGAATCTTCTTCCTTATATCATGTATCATTCAAATTCAATTAATATATCCCACTTCAAATGACCATTTATATCCCCTCTGAAGTGAGGTCTTCACCTGCATAAAGTTTGTATATTTGGACTTTTTTTACCACTAAAAAGGTCCATTGCACCAGATAAGAAACAAGAGATCACATTATCCCTGTAAATTCCTACATTGCTTGCTTGCACATACTTAGAAATTTCATTGTATGAAGCAATTTCAACAGGGCATCCAATGATTTTCTGATTTTCCAGTTCTAGTCTTTTTTTTTTGTCTATCGGAAAGAGTCCCATAAAGATAGAAGTAAGGTCTGTGTATATCCTACCCTCCCCAGACCTCACTTGTGGGATTACACTGGGTATGTTGTTGCTGTTGCTGTAATTTTTATTTTTTAAGGAAATTTCATTGAAGGCATTCCAAGAAGATACAAATTCGTACTAGAGATAGTTAGCTCCAGTACATTCAATGTTCACTCTTGGAAAAAGCAAGGAGCTAACAAAATTCAAAAATTGCTCTATGCTATTTACATGAGAAACGTTGCTCCACTGAGGGAGTTGAAATCCCTTCAAAGCATCTGCCATTTTTCTCTAACCAAATACACCAAAAAATGCATCCATAGACAATTTGCCAGATTTTTTTGATGGGTTTACCTACTGTCCATAATCCCCAACTTGCATAGGCATACTCATGTTGTAAGGCATAACCCAATTTACCCCAAAAGATATTGAGAAATATGTCCCATATATCTGTAGTAACTTCACAGTGAAGGAAAAGGTAACAGACATCCTCTGCACTTTGCCGGTACATGGAGCATCTATTACTCAGTTGGATCCCTCTCTTGCTGAAATTATCTTGCGTTAAACAAACCTCCTGAAAACCTGACCAGCTGAAGCAGAACACCTAAGGTGGCAGGCTGGTCTACCAAATTAACTTTCATGGCCATGTTCCAACAATTCCATTGCCCTTGCATAAATGAATGTAGCTAGCTTTTACTGTAAAGTTGCCGTCACATGAGCTTCCCCGTCTTAATTTATCATTTGCCTGAGATTGAACTGTATGTTCCAATCTTGCAAGCAGATGCAACAAATTATTTAATTTCCAATCTTGTATGTTCCGTCTGAATATTATATTCCATGCACTTCCATCCCTACATTGCATCATTGAGGCCTAAGGGTATTTTACTAGCTGAAATTAATCTGGATACTCGTCCATGAGAGAAAAAGCGCCTTACTATTTGTCCTTCCAAAAAACTAATTGCTCTCCATTTCCCATCATGCAAACTCTATTGGAACTGAATTCCGCCCACAATTTACTCTTGCTCTTCCAGAGGCTAACTCCTTACGGGATGTGGGGAGTCTTGTACACCAGTGATTTTGCTCTTCGTCTTTCGCTTTTATAACCCTCTTCCACAAGGCTGAATCATTTATATTGTATCTCCAAAGTCATTTCATCATCATACATTTGTAGTGAATTGCCAGGTTCCTGATACCTATTCCAACTAGTTCCTTAGGAAGCATGATCTTTTCGCAGTTTACCAGATGGTACTTGTGTAGGGTGTAATTGTCTTCTCATAAAAATGCACTGCTAATTTTTCCCAGTTGCTTCAGAACCTTCTTGAGGATAGGGATTGCGGCATAAAATATGTCAGTATGTTGTCCATGGTATTGTTAAATGGACTTGGGACCTTGGGCTAAACTCAACCCCAAAAGTTACCTTATCGGGGGAGGATTGCCTAAGATCATAAAAAGGAGATCCCAATCCATTTCCTCAACCCCAATGTCCAGGACTGGAACTGGAGCGTTGATAATATAACACTGAGGTCCAACATTGTGAAACACAACAACAAGAATCGAAGGGTCTGGCTTTGATACCATGTAAGGAAATGGAGTTTGACCTAACTCAACCTCAAAAGCTAGCTCATAGGGAGAGGATTGTCCAAGACTATATGAGGAGACCACAACTCATTCCCTCAACTAATGTGGGACTTAGCATTGTAACAAACAAGATAATGGAGGGATTTTCCTTATGTCTTATTCCACAATGTGAGAGGTACATACACATACATTGTACTCTAATTAAGGAAAGAATCAAAAGAGAAATTCTATTAATCCCTATATATATGCTAGGCCATGTACATTACACCAAAGTAGAGTCTAAGACGCACTCAAAGAACTAAACATAGGAGATAAGTGGTCATAAACCTTATAAAAAAATTAGTGGTCACAAAAAGATTAGCCATGGAGTATGTGGATTTGCACTAATATGTTCATTTGCAAAGAGTAATAGGAAGGTCAAGGTTTCGTAAGGAGGATTTGATGACGAAGGAACTAGTACAAGACATGTATCATCGGTCTCTCGCCTCCTAGAGTAAACTTGAACAACTAACAGTCTTGTTGGAGCAGGTGGTGCAGTTGCTGACTCATGAGACACTATAGTCGATTAGTGCTCAATAGAAGAACTGGGAGATGTAGAAGAAATATCCTCATTTGATTGTTCACCTGTGACATGGTCAATTAACCACTCATCTTCCTCCCTCTGATGGGTAAAGACGGGAGGTGCATAGAAGAGGATGTATTCTCTGAAAGTACCATGTCAATTGACACCACATATTTTCCAAGTTCAGAAGAATAACAACGACTTCTGGAGGCGAGAATATCCCAAGAAAACACTCTTCAAGGCCTTCGGGTCCAACTTGGTGACATATGGTCAAAGATCTGACATAACATGTGCTTCCAAAGACCCTAGGCTTCTACTAGAAATAGTGATTTGCTTGGAAGAGAACACTATGAGGCACACCACCAGCATGCACGGCAAATGGTATATAATTAATCAAAAAACAAGTCGTAGAAACAGCATCGACTAAAAACTGCTTAGGAACCTTTGTTTGGAATAATAGTGCTCAAGTTATCTCAAGTAAATATTTGTTCATCGTCTCATCAACTCCATTTTGAAAAGGTGTATCAACACAAGATAACTGGTGGAGATTCTCATGATGTCTCATGAGGACTGAAATAATTCTAACATGTATTCTTTAGCATTATCACTCCTTAATATGTGCAAATTAATATTAAATTGAGCTTTAACTTCAGCAAAAAAGGCACAAAAATGGAAAAATGCTTCAGATCGATTTTTCATAAAGTAAATCCACATCATCCAAGAAACATCATCCACAAAGTAACAAAATATATTGCAACCACCTACAAGTTGTCCCAAGAAGTGTTTGAAATATGAACCAAGAATACAACAAATGAAGTGTTGAAACACGTTAATAACGCTTTCTAAAGCAAAATTTGTTCCCTCTCCTTCGCAAGATTGCAATAGAACTAATGCAAATAGCTTTAGCGGATATGACAAATTGTTTTTGGTAACTAAATATGACAATATTTTGTGAAAAAGAAAAAAAGATATGACTACAGTAAGCAAATGGAGAAATTCTTCTTCCAAAAAGCAAGACATATCAGCTTGATCTTTCCAGTGTAGAACTTTAGACAAGGAAGAGAGTTTTGGAGAAAGGTTGTAAAAGAAGAAAATCTTTGCTGCAAAAGTTAGAATACTTTCAAAATGCAAGACCAAGTGTATTTAAATAGACAAGAGTAGTTATTAGTGGTTACAAAGTTATGAGAGGATCCTATCCTTTCATTTAAAACGCAACTTCTAGTTAAAATATTCTACGTATAAACTGAATTTAAACAATTTGTAACAAGAAGTTCGAGAGAGGAAGAAAGAGAAGCGCACCTTTGCGGACGCACTGTGCCTTTGGCCCGCCTTCTGGCAGTTGCAGAATTTTTGCCCTGAATTTAAGAAGCAACAACAGTTGAGCAGTATATCCATATTATGGTTACAAAATCAAAAGGATGACATCAAATGAGTGTGAGATACAAATGAAATGTTAATGCACCGCAGATACCTTTTCATCACTGGGACCGAAACCACGACGTGAATTTGAATCGGTAGAGCAGCATAGACAACCATAATTGGAAGAGCGAGACCTGGGAGAAGCAAACGGCTGTCCAAGAATAGTAAAGTGAGTCGTTGCAGCAACGGCCATGAGAGATAAGGTCTGCCCTTTCCCTTCCCTGCAGTTCACTCCGCTTACAAATCTTTCGCGTGGGACCGTTACTTGTTTCAAGCAACGCGGGACGTCACAACGTCAGCTATCTGTTTGTTTTACTTCAACATTCAAATCATGCTAATACTACTTTTATCATTAAAGCTAGTAATTTTCTCATATTTTTCAAAATCACCGAAATCAAATTGGAAGAATTTATTTAGTAAATTTTGCCTTAACATCTAATTTATTTATTTAAGGTGCGTTCGGTACGGAGGAAAACATATTTCTAAAAAATATTTTTCAATTTTCTCATTTTTATTTGATTAAAATTTTCGAAAAATATTTTCTTTAGAAAAAAATTCTTACAAATAAGAAAAATGACTTCCCTGATCAAAGTAATTAAGTAGGGAAAACAAGTCCACAAGTGTTATCCCACCAACCACTCTACCACTACCCAACTCATCTCCCAACCACTAAACCCTAACCACTCCTACAACCCCACTCACCACCCCTACCCCCACCCTCGAAACCCCCCTCCAAAAACAAAAGTTTTCTTTTTTGGGTTTTCTACACCCACCACATCCCCATCCCCCCCCCCCCCCCCCCACAAAAAAAATATTATTTTTTCTTAAACAATTTTTTTTGTTTGTTTTTTACACCACTCATCCCCCATACCCCCCAACCTAAACCCCCAAATCCCCCAACACCCAACCACCCCTTCCAAAAAAATTAATGTTTTGAAAAGTTTTCTTTTTTGATTTTCTACACCCACCCACCCCCTATCCCCTCTCGAATTTTCTACTTCATATTTAATTTTACCTTTATAAGAAATTTATAAATATGGAAAGTTTGCGTCGTTAAATTTGGTGGAGTGGAGGTGAGGGATAGTTGGTGGGTAAGAAATAATTTCCCATTTATAAAATCTTTATAAAAGTAAAATAAAATATATGAACAAAAAATTTGGGAGGGAGGGTTTGGATGGTGCGCGGTTAGGGTGGGTGAAGATGAAATGCGTTCGAGGGTGATGGAGGGTGGGTGCTTGCGTGGGTGTGGGGGGTTTGTGTGAATTTTGATTATTATGCTCTACTCATTTCCTTACTTTTTTGATTTAGTGGTAATGGTGTCACTCGTGGTGGTGGAAGGGAAGAAAATTTAGTGGTAAATGAACAAATAGAGGGGAGGGGTAAAATGGGTTAGGGGTGTTGACGTGGCATGTCACGTGTCATCCACCTCATCAAATGCTAGTATCACGTGGGATTGAAAGTCCACCTTAGACAACTTTAATGAATGAAGGGTATATTTGAACCAATAGTATAACGACAAGGGTATATTTGGACCCAAAGTATAACGAATGGTACATTTGACCCTTTTTCAATAGTATAGGGGTATATTTGGCCCTTTTCCGTTATTTTAATATGGCTAAGACCAAGCTAGTTATAATGCAAATGAGGAGATCACTGTGACTCGATTTATTAATGATTTAAATAGAGATCAATTACTAATCCTAAATTTAGATGAGTTAGTAGAATTGATTGAAAAAGTTAAAAAAGCAACAAAAAGGAATCAACAAGCTAGTTTATGGAGGAATCGACTAAGGAGAAAACTACTCCTAAATTTCAAGTAAAGACAGGCAAATGGGATACTAAGGAGGGAGTTAAATCTTCTAACACAAATTGGATAGTAGCAAGTTAAACCAATTCGTCGTAATTTGTGAATAATTTAATAAAATAGGTAGAATGAAGATAAAAACAAGTCCTGCCAATCTATCATGTCTTGTAAAAAAATTATAAACAAGATAGGTAAAATGAAGATTGTACTAAGTTATACCAATTCGTCTTCATCATGACTTGTAAACAATTAACAAGATAAGTAGATGAGGATAGCACCAAGTAAACCAATCTGTCATAATTTAATAAAATAGGTAGAATGTAGTACCAAGTCATACCAATCCATGTGTCATGAATTGTGAATAATTTAATAAAATAGGTGGAATGAAGATAACACTAAGTCATACCAATTTGTCATGACTTGTGAATAATTTAACACGATGGATAAATTGAGGATAGTACCAAGTTATACCAATTTGTCATGACTTGTCAACAATTTTACAAGATAGGTAGAATAAAGATAAAACCAAGGCATACCAATTCATCATGACTTGTGAGCATTTTAATAGAATAGTTAGAATGAAGATAGCACCAAGCCATATCAATTTGTCATGATTCGTGAACAATTTAACAAGATACATAGAATGAAGACAGTATCAAGTCATATCAATTTGCCATAACTTGTGAATAATTTAATAAGATAGACAGAATAAAGACAATACCAACTATTAATCCATCATGACTATTTACAGAATGATTATCTATGTAATCTAAATGACCTGGTTTTCTTAAAACCATAGGGGACAAAATTCCCAAAAAGGATTTCTTATACAACAGGAACCCAAAACAACGGCTGAAGGTCTAGTGAGATTGAAACTCCACAAATGATTTGATCTGATATTATTCACAAAAACCTGCGCACATGCACCGCCAGCCATCTATCCGTTTGTGCATGCATTTAAATCTTGAAACAACACTAGCGAGAAAAGTACCAATCAGAATTAAAGCGGGGGAACAAGCATCTTCCTGTCTCCAAACTCCGCAGAAAATTCTTCATCATTTTTACCCAACATATTTTTCAAGCTGCATTCCATGTTTCTATCCTTGAGCACCCAAAATCTAGGTTTTATTTTCTTCTCTAACGAGTAGCTGAAGTATCTCGGGTATTCAACCACATTACTTATTGGTTTTTCCATTGAGTTCATCAGAAATTCTACCTTAGGCTTGAGAACTTCGTCTATGCTGTAGCCGAGCAATGGTGAGAACCTGCAGATCATTAGTGCTACTTCCCTCTTTGAAAGCCCGACATGCATCAAGTAAGTCATTCTGCTCAAAATGAAAATTAGAATGTCACAACACAAGGTACTATACTTGCACTGGGAATTTGTTGCTGTGCTTAGCAAACCAGGTAAGGCTGTAAAAGCATATAATCTGTATGTTATCTAATAATTGTGACCCCAAAATTTAAAACTAGATTGAAATTGCAGCAACGTGAGATGTTGTTATCTACCTCATTTGTCCCAATTAATAGTACTATTCTGCTCATTTACGGTACACTTGACCCATTTCCGCAGTTAAATTGGACTTGAAATAAGTACTCTTTGTAAAATGAATTTGAACATTCATATGGATCAATCAATCAATCAAACTACATCTCAATTCCCAAACTAGTCAGGGTCTGTGATATGAGCTACCAAAAAAAAAACCGTTTGGCATTAAGAATTATTCACTTTTTTCCGATTTTTTTTTCACTTTTTTCAAAAATTAGTGTTTGGCCATGAAAATTCCAAATACAACTTCGAAAAACAAGAAAAACTTGTTTTTCAAGTTTTTCACTTTTTACACAACCCAAACAAGTACATTTCAACCAAAAAAATACTATTTGCAAAAACTATGGCCAAACACAACTCAAACTCCAAAATTCCAAAAAAGTGAAAAAGTTTTTGGTTTCTAAGGCCAAACGCCTACTAAATATATGTTACACCTCGTAGTTTTATACGGACCGTATTGTTGGGATACGGACCGTATCTTGGAATACTGACCACATTTAAGGATGTTATAATTGAACAGAGAAGGCAGATTTTGAGGTAAAGAAATACGAACCATTACACGGCCAATATATACAGACCGTATTTCTATGGCGATGAATTTTGCTTTTTGTTTATATTACGACCTCTCCTCATTTTTTTGTCATTTTAACTCAAACCTAAGTTCTATAAGCCCTAGAAACCCTCTCCCATCATATTCAATCACTCCCCAAGTAAAACTCAAAGATCAAAGTGAGAATCAAGTGCCAAAGCTTTTCAAAGTATTGTTGAAGCTTGTTTCCTTCTTGCAGAAGCTTTGGAGGATACTTCAAGGTGAAGTAATCTTGGAATGGAAGTGTTCTTGAGCTCTTAAGGTAAGATTTCATCTTATTGTCATGTTTATGTGATAGTTATGCTAGGGTTTGGGAGAAAGAAATTGGAGGAAAGGTTCAAACATGAACTTGATGTTATTTTGAGTTGTAATCTAACTTGAGCCATGATTGTTAGTGTGTTTTGAGCAAAAGTCTTGTTGTGGGGATAATAGTTGATGCTGAGAATGTGCTGAGGTTGTTATACTTGGTGTATTTGGAAGAAGAAAGTATATAAGTGTTGTATACAAGCGTATATCGGGTTGCTCAATTGTATATCTTTAAAGTTGTGGATATGAGTTTAAAGAAGATCATATGAGGTTGTTATGTTGATTGTTGGTTGTGAGCTTTGTGGTGATGATTAAGAAATAGGGGAATGCTGCCCGTTTCACTTTAGAATCGAGTTATCATTGATATGCGTGATATACTAGCGCCATCTAAGTTGTATATGTATTCCTTTGTTATGGATTGGCGCTCTAGCTGTGATAAGCTCTCATTAGATTGCTTGGACGACTTGAGGTATGTTAAGGCTACCTTTCTATCTTTTGGCATGATCCTTATGAATGAAACGTGAACATAACACTACTCCATAATGATTCTATTCTTAGTAGCAAGGGATGTTCCATGTTAATTCATGATCTAGTAATGTTGATTTCAGTAAGTACTTTTTTCAGATTCAGTATGATTCATAAAGTCATTTGTTGATGAAAATGCTATCACATAATGATGTTCGGAGGTATAACAACCTTACGTCACTCCGACAAATTCAGGATGTACTCTTATCATAGTCATGCATTGTATAAAATATTATATATATATATACACACACACATACATGTACAGACCTATGACCCCTCAGGCGTTATATACGTGAATATTATGTATTATATATATGTATGGGGCATGAGGAAGGTGACGGTATTATATACGCACTACCACCTGATCAGCTGGTCACATGATGATGCCCATAGAGGCCGATATGATACGATAGGATGCCCACAGAGGCTTGACAGGCGTTATATACGCATATATATATATATGTATGACCCTTATGTATGCACGCACAGTATTTATGCATATCATTGGCCCACAACGGTAATTCAACGTATAGGTTGCATTCATTTTATCCTATGTACTTTTATGTCTCTTTCATGTTATTTTCATGCCTTACACACTCAATACTTTGTCCGTACTGAAGTCCCTTTTTCTGGGGGCGCTGCATTTCATGCCCACAGGTTCAGGTAGACGGGTTGACGATCCACCCCAGTAGGTTGTTGTTCAGCTAATATTGGAACACTCTTCTTGTTCCGGAGTTGCAGTCTAGTCTTGGTACGATATTTTTGATATGCATATGGGTATGGCAATACTTTGTCCGTACTGAAGTCCCTTTTTCTGGGGGCGCTGCATTTCATGCCCACAGGTTCAGGTAGACGGGTTGACGATCCACCCCAGTAGGTTGTTGTTTAGCTAATATTGGAACACTCTTCTTGTTCCGGAGTTGCAGTCTAGTCTTGGTACGATATTTTTGATATGCATATGGGTATGGCCCTGTCCCGACCTTATTACATCATATAATCCAGTAGAGGCTTGTAGACAATCATGGTATAGTTAGACTTGGTATGGCCCTCTTAGCCTATATTTTTGTTGTATAGTATTTCACGATGGCCTTGTCGGCTTGCACAAATTTTGTCCTAGCATAGTTGTATAGTATGTCTTCTTGGACTCATCCATTTTTCAGCATATTTCTCATATGATTTAGCATATTTTCATGGTGACCCCCAAGGTGCACTCTTGTTTATGATCATGACATGAAAGCATGTTTAGCGGTGCTCGACAGGAAGGGTCCGAGTTCCCATCATGGCCCTCCAATTTGGGTCGTGACAATATAAACTACAAAAGTTACTACACTGCCTTCTAAATGCATTTAAGTATTCATATGGAGGATAAAATACTCTAAAAGATCATATTTAATTCTTGGGAAATGACAGCGATCAACTATTTTCGGACAGTCAAGTGTTACATATTTTTTTCACAAATACCTCCATCTTGAACAACTTCATTTTTTTATGACGGTGGTGTTTGTGTCAACTTGTGCGCACCTCGATTATTCCACCAGCATAAGTATCGGGTAACTCTGTCCGTCAATACTTAGGCAGATAGGACGAAATCACCTAGTGTTTTTTGCCTCCGCTAGGATTTAATCCTGAGACCTCATGGTTCTCTTCCCACTTCATTAACCACTAGGTCACACCCGTGGGTGCAATTTAATTGAACAACTTAAGCATATACCAGAGAATATGATCTTTTACCTTGGACGTAAAGCTCTGTGGATGTCACATACAAAAAACTCAGGATATTTCCTGATAATCCTGGGAAGATGACTTCTGGAAACTCCAATACCCATTAGGAAATCGAGTTTTCTCTTAAGAGTTTTCCCGATGCTCGATGCAAAAATTTCAGGACAGCGACCAAGTATCCTACCAATGATATCATCATCCAGACCTAGATCCCTTAAGAAGCACACTACCTGGAGATGAAGAACTATTACTCCCACGAAAAACAGAAAATTTATATAACAGGTGCTGAGATAATTATACTACTTACATTCACCCAAAAAAGGTAAATTCTTCTGTAATCAGCAAAAGAAGATGCTCAAGCATCATCATGAACTCTTACTCTGATAGGATCATCAATCTATTAACAAGCAATTTCACTCACTCTCTCCATGAAGCAACACCAAAAGCATGCCAAAATCAAGATATAGAGGGAGAGAATGCATGTATCTGAAATATTCACTAATCTGGAATATCAAGGTAGAACAAGCAATATGTGTAGCCAAGACAGAGATTCGGTAAATATTTATTTACAGCCATGTCATATAGATAAACCTTCAAACAATTGGTCAAAACCCAAGCAAAAAATCACGACGTATCAAGGCTCAAGCTTCAGCAGATGTTAGTTTTATCCCACGTCTTGTATGTGGGAATCATGCTTTTATATGAGATTCTCTACATATTACATTCCAGTTAGTACAGAAAATTGGGTGGTCTTCATGAGGAGTCATGTTTCCATCTCTACTTTCTATATCCATCTTGAATCAGTGGCGGAGCCAGGTATTTGGCTAAGGGTGTTCAATTTCTCTTCTCACTTGTATTAAGAGTGCGCAAAATTAAATATTTACTCATAATAGCTAACATTTAACCTGTGTACACCTCGAAATTTCCCCGTGAAGGGTGTGCAACTGACCACCCTTCGCGGAAGGTGGCTCCGCCCATGTCTTGTATGCAAGAATTTTCCTCATTAATAAACATTTTATCAAAAAATCTGATAAAGGTAGAGTGGTCATTCTCAAGTTGTCTCCAATTAAAGTGTGAGCTCGACTAATCAGTTGCTACTAGAAGGCATCTTCCACAGTGATGGAACTGTTGTAATGAAGCTGCATATGGTCCTTGGTTAGTTCCAATTTCAAATTATTCTAGGGGCATGGACAGATTATGATACCTTTTTCTTCTTTTTATAAGTAAGCATATTTTATTGAATTGCTTTTGTTTCAAGGGGAAATACATTTTATTGACATAAGCGGGGATACCCCAAAGACGAGCAATACCCCTATAATCTAAAGTTACCCCTGTTTAAGGACCCTTCAATCATCTGTAAAATAAGTAAACATATTTTATTGAAATGCTTTTGTTTCAAAAGAAATATATTTTATTATTAAGAAGTGGGGATACCTCAAAGACAAGCAATACCCCTATAATCTAAAGTTCCCCTGTATGAAGACCCTAAAATCATATATAAATAGGGATATCTTTTCACTTCAGAAACAACAAAAAGGAGCAAATTGATATGGCCTTTTCCATATATGGGAAAGTTTCTTATCTCCACATGTTTAAACAAATTTGAAGTCGTTTTCAAGATTGTTATCATATTTATGATGGACCTTCAATCAGGAAAGTGAAGCTTTTAGAACCAAAAAATTGTGTTATCATCTATCATTCAATATGAGATTTGTGACGATTTTTTATTTTGAAAGGCCCAAAAACATGTTCAGAAACCTATAACTGTGAAGATTCACTAAAATGAAGATGCTGATGCAGTTGTACAACTACCATCACCAAAAAAATTCTGAAATCTCATATTGAAGCTCCCAAGTCAATCAGCACAATCTTGCATACATTTCTACTTTTGTTAGTAATTTGTCAGGCGAACACCATCATTTGGCCTCTCACCTGATGGAATTCCTGAGGCTTCTGCAGTAGCAGCTGAGGACTTGTAGCAATCACCTTACCCAACTTCTGGTTTCGAATGCCAAAGTTACGAAACTGTTCCACCACCAATTTCAGCTTGTTAACTGACAACCCCAAAAGGAGTGGGCAGCTTTTGATTGCCTGAGCTACACTAATTTTTGGCACCTGCCCAAAACAAATAATAGCAAAATGCCAACTAAATTACACTCTAACTTACTGGAATACAAGGCATATAGTGATGCAGAAACCAAACCCACTGCTTGTGTAGACCACAAGTCAAGGCAATTAAATGCAAAGGTACAAGGAACTCTTAGCATGTGCAAAATAGTGTAATCAGGATTAATACCTTTTCATCATCAAAGAAAATCAGGATGTTCTCGTAGTTTTGCAGAATGCTCCTCGAAAGAATCCATGGATATTTCAACAACATCTGCCCAAAATCTTTGCCCTTCATACCATCCTAGCAAGGAATGAACAACAATCACACCATCCTAGAAATGAACGCTCCAAGATTGTCCAACTTATTCACATATAAATAAATTTTCCACTTAGAAAGTTTGTAAACTATTTCAGTCCTGCACTAACATTTCTACCAAAGTCAAAAACTATGATTCAGTTCTCCTCAGCAGAGTTATAAAGATTATGCTTTGCCATATCAGTTCAAGGCTGAAAACTGCCTCCTTTCAGAGGCCCAAAATAACTGGGAAAATTGTTCAAAATCGTCCATAAGTACATCCTTACCAACAGGCTTCGGTGTAGAACCTCCACACATACCAAAAGAAAAGAGAGAGAGGATGATAAAGATCTAAATGTCCTTCGACTTTTATACCAGTAATACTAACAGAAGCCAATCAAACATATTGCAATCATATTAGTGTGATAACCGTGAGTCATCCAACTGAGAGAGTTGAAGATATGTACAGAAGGAATACTATTAAAATCAGATATTAATAAATAAGCCGATACCTTAAGGATCGCCTGCAATCTTGGTCTAACATCCTTTTCAATGTCATAGAAAATAATAGGCGGAAACAAAAGGAGAATTTGTCTCTTACATCCTTCTGCCACTCCAATATCATCAAGAAATTCCATCAGACGCTTTATATGACTCTCCTTAGGTAGTAACAAAAGTCGTGGAAATGATTCAATAAGATATCGGAAAGATGCATCTTCAGAACCTAACAAATGTAGACCTCCACGCCTTGCTTGAATCTACAAAAAGTACAATATCATTATGTAGTTGATAGCAGGAAGTATTATTCAGACTCGTTTTAACTGACTTAAAGTGGACTATGGTGGAGAGTGAGAGAATGATTGGATGTCAAAGTAATATGTTAAGATTAATTGGAATTGGGTGAACTGTAGAGGAGCAGTCATGTAAGGCTACGATATAACGTAGTGGTTGACCATAGTTACTACTTACTTCAAGGGATTGTAGACGACAGACTTTGCCATTTAGGAAAAATCGTCATAAAAGGTTAAGAGGGTGTATATCTAGATATAGATGCAGGAGTAATTGATTTTAGTTCCACCAACTTTAGGGTAGGTGCAGCTCAATGAAAGTGTAATAGACACAGTACCACAAATGTCAAGACAGGCGCAGTAAATAGGCGTCATTAATCATCCTGATTCAAGGAGGCAACTGACCTTCTCAAAAAATGACAAGGTCTGCTGGATATCCTCATCAATACTGATGGACAAGTGCATCATCATTTGCCGGGCATTTCTAGCAATAAGTCCTCCATCATCACTGTCTGCGAAGAATATCTTCTTCAGATACTTAACCTATGAGCAAGTAGAGCAGGGATCAGGACATGTAATAAAGAACCTAAAAAGGGTTCAAACCTCTTATCTCAAGAAAGAGATGTCTGTATGCCCACTCGTGAGCTTTTTCAACTGCCTTAACCATGGCATGAATGGATTTTATATAGGCAGTTTAAAGATCTTCATCAATAACTATATGTTAACCTTTTCTTTTTTTTTTTTGGAAAAGTAATAACTATATGTTAACCTATACTTCACCTCATTGTTTGAACCAGAGGTAATCTTAGCAATTTTGGTAAGCATTCCAGCGACTATATTACTTTCTTATCTAGCCAAACTAAATCAAGGTTCTTCATTCTCCTGTGATATGTTCAATAGAACCTGACCAGGATTCTCCCACTGAGCTCATGGGAATGTCATAGAATGAGCCAACACTACGAAAGATGAATAGCATATCAACTTTTGACATTATTAAAAGGTGTTTGCTAATTAGTGTTACATGTACTGTTCTGTTTAAGCAAAAGAAAAACAGGAGACAACAGTGCACCAAACAGCTGTGAACCAATATTTTGATTTAAAAGAAAAATACAGCACTTCCATCGCAGAATTAAATCAAGAATTCCACAAAAATGACCTGATGTACACTAGAGTAGTGGTATTACCTTATCGATAAGGGTAGGTAGTGTCTTAGAGGAAAGATAGCGAGCTAAGTGGGTTGCAGAAGAGAGAGTGAGGCCAATGCTCTCCAAGAAGGGAAGCATGCCCTTATCACCTTTTTGCTTTGCCATCAGGTAGACCTTCCTCTTGAAAGGTGGTTTTTCATCATCAGTAGTGCTCCACGAATTCCATAAGGAAAAGTCATCCAGGTCACGGACGCTATCTATCAACATGCTGACGTACTTAGGTGAGTTGAGTGCTATTTCCATGGATTCCTCGTTAGAAACGCCAAGTTCTTGAAGATAACAGCTGACAGCCTCCCTGGCTTCACATTCTTCCACGTCTTCTGCTGTTCCGTTAGACCTAGCAGCAGCAGCAAGCGGAACAAGTGGCCCAAAACTCAACTTGCGGCAGCGGAGACGAGAGACTTGCTCTGGACGTACAAAATTGGTATTGCAATGGCAAGGAAAAAGGAAAGGTTGGGGATTTGAGTTGGGGACGGCGAATGCCAAATAATTTTGAAGGCAATTTGATGACATATCCTAATCTGTAAACCCTTCCAACAAAATTCCACCTTGCACTCGTTTTTCTTCCCTATGTTACACGCCCAAGCCAATCGTCTACCTCTGTGTGTCTGTTTTTCTTCTTTCATTTGTCATGTGTCTGGGGTGAGAGGACCTCACAGTCGAATGACAAAAAAAAAAAAAAATTTGTCTTTTTATCACATAGTATATGTATCAATTGGTGATATTAACAGTTTCAGCTTGGGGGTGTCACCAGAGACTTTTTGAAACATCCCATCATATCGGTTTCTCTTCAGTAACGGTACAGTTAAATTAATTTTTGATATTTCTTTAAGAAGAAGTCATGTAGAAGTCACAAGTATATGTTAGAACACGATACCATGTATACTTCCAGGACATTGGCAAAAACTCTCAAGATATTTTATTGCTTAAAAGGTGATGAATCAAGAAAAGATGAAACACAACAAGAATTGGAATACATCCCGCTATTTTACAATATTAAATAAAGACCAAAAATTTATATCACACGAGCGGGAAGTACTTAATCATGATGGAACGCAAGAATCAAGTCTAGTACGATTAGGAGAGGAAAGATATCTAATACTTTATAGCTTGTTACTCAAGATCGTTGGAATACCTTGCAGCTTAGACGTTACTACTCAAGGTACTACAACTAATTTAGTTTGAATGGAAGTAGCATAATAGGTTTCGAAATTGGGACCTTGGGTCTGTAACACCTTGTACCTTTAAACTAGGCTACGTTCATGATTTGGGAATTAGAATCCAAGATGGGAGTGCGGAATTAGAAAATTCCTTCAGAACGGGAAAAGTACGGGCTACGTCAAATTGTACGAGCCGTACTTTCAAAGCGTACTTTGCCTTGGGAGAAAGTTGAAGGTTCTGGAAATTTTCATCCAAATACAGGCAAAATTGTACGGGTCGTACAATGAAGTATGGGACGTACTATGCAAGCCGTACTTCCCCCGTCGAATATCGTTGCCACTGGAATTTACGGCCAGAATGTACGGGCCGTACATGGAGGTCGTACTTCACCCGCTTCAGCCAGAAAATATGTCACGCCCCGAACCAAGGCCTGGACGTAACACGGCACTCGGTGCCTTACTACATGTAACTGAGCGAACCACATGGCTTGCTGAATCAACATGGACATGAACTATTACAGAATACACTTTAAAACATGGATAAGTGAATAATCATGGAATCTCGTAATGATAATGAAAATACTTGTTTAAAACATGAAGCGAAAATATTTGAATAAACATGATAATACTGAGCCGAAATGGCTATACGACTCTGAATATCTAACATAACATAACTGACTAGTCTATGAAACCTCTGACATGAGTCTGACTACTAAACTATTTACCGAGATAAGGCCCCCGGTATACCTTAACTGCATAATTGATAAGAAATAAATAAAGGTAACACCCCAAATAGAATGGGGCTCACCAATAACTGATATGTGTTGAGTCCTAATGAGCTAATCCATCATCCTGTAAATCTGCATCGTGAAATGCAGGCCTCTAGGCAAATAAAAGGGACATCAGTACATTCGAATTATACTAGTATGTAAAGCAACTGAATGAAATAAAGCATGACACATGAAATAATAGAACTGAAACTGGAACTGTAAACTGAACATGAACATGAGTATATCTGGCATGAGTATTTATTATATGCATATAACATGAGTAAAACATTTTAAGTGGATAGCCTTAGTATAAGCGGCATGTAACTACCACATAAGAACGTGGCGTCTGATCTCTGCCCGACCAGTTAAGCCATTTTGTACCTTGTCGGGGTACAAGACATGAACATGAACATGAATGGATCTAATAACCCGCAATGGGTAAACATGAAGGTATCATCCTAACTGGGTGGAGCAATCCTTATCCTACGCTGGCATACGTAGTTTCAGGTTGTCTGAGCCTTCTCGGTAATCTATGCAACTCCCAAAACATGAACATGGATATGGTTGGCTTAGTGGCCCATGAATTATATGACTTGCTTGTAAACATGATTCTTGCTTGTGTTTTAACATGAAGATATAATTTAATATAACTTTTATGACAACATGGAGACATGCAGGATTTTCATGAAAATAAGCATAATAGTTCATATCTTGCATGTAAGAACCCGTGGAATGCAAGATATGGGTTTTCATGGATTACAAACATTATCTCAATAACCAAACGGGAATATCAAGAACACAATAACGAATTATTAATACAAACATGGTATATCATGGTACATGTACTTAGGGTTATCATGTACATGTCTAGAACCCTAGTTTTTGATAAACTTTCGTATAATCCTGAAAGAACGTGGCGTAGGGAATAATAATGGTGTTTCCACATGTAGATAGAAACCCTAAATACCGTAATCACTCCAAAAATTGAAAAAGTTTGAATCTTTGAAGAAGAATTCCAAATCTTGAATCTTGAACCTTGAGATGCGTTTTCTTGAAAACCCTAGGTTGTTAACGTGGGATTTCACTTAGAATTCATGTATAATGTAACGACCTGCCCGATCGTTATTTAATACTTCGTAAAACTCGTACCAAATCAAGGCGTAAGGTCTTAAAAGATAAATCCCATGGGGGTGTTTAAGTGATTTAGTAGTTGGAAAGATCAGTTTCGGAAAGAGTTAAAAGTCATGGGCCCGGGCGAGCTTGGTCCGTCGTAGCGGACAGGATGCTGCCACAGCAGTCTCGCCGTAGCGAGACATGGTCCGCCACAGCGGTTTCACTGTAGCGAGCCTGATGTCCGTCGCAGCGGACATCATGAGCAAGTGAATGTTTTTTCCCACACTTAGTTTTATATTTCACCTTCCTTTTTAATAAAAGACCCTTCAAGGATGCTATTAGGTTTTGCATTAAGAAAAACCCTTGACACCAAGAAAAAGATGCTCCTCCAACAATTTTCACATCTTCTCCATCAATTATCATCTCTCACGGATTTCGGCTACAGGCTAGGAGGGTGGATACTTCATGGAAGTTCGAATAGCTGCTCGTCATTGAGGTAGGTTACGGTTTACTTGAGTTAGATTTTGATTAGTGAGTCGTATATACGTATAGAATTGACGGGAGAAGGCATGATTAGGTCTTCGGTTATGGAGTTCGGATGGATATACATATAGTTTAGGGAAAGTTGTATAAATAGAAATATATATATATATATATATATATATATATAGTAACTAGGGTAACAACGAGTGTATAGATGGGTACTAAGTTCCATAAATTGTTGATGTCTATGTGTTACTGATTGGGAGGGGACTCTTGTCGCTATTAAGGAAGGTTACCCCCACAGGTGATAAGTTGGTAGTTGATCAACTTATCTCTTCTTTAAGCTTAGACTTTTGCCATGTTTGATTGAGAAAATAGTGCATTTAATGTCGTTTACTCCTATTTTACAGGTTTATGTGATTTAGAAGTGATCGAAAAATAAATCAAGTGAAAACAAGTCAAAAGAGGCCAAATTGAATAAAATGAAAAAATGGCTAAAAATGCAAAAACGGGTCAGATTTGCAAAACTAAAAGTTAGGGACTTATTTTGTCATATTTTGACTTTGGAAAATAGGGGAATGATAAGAGGAAGACTTAGTGGAAATTTCCCACATCATTGACCATTTTTACAAGAGTTGAAAGCTAGGGTTCATCAACCACACCATCGGAGGAGAAGATTGGAACACTTTAATGATAAATTTCTTAACCCTTTCTTCAATTCCTTGCTTTGTATTGTATATCTAAGTGTGTAGAATTTTATTCCATCACTTTAATCTTGTTTATGAAAATATTCATTTGCAAAGTTGGATGAAATCTCTTGTTATGTTTATGTATTGAATGATTTTTATTTCTATTGAAGTGGGTCTTTGTTGTTTTAATTAATCTTGTTCTTTAATGTTTCTTAAGGGATTAGCTAACCCTAAGACCCGCCTATTTACTTCGATTTGAGCTTGAGGAGGAAGATTGAGGTTGGGAAAGATTAATTAACAAGAATTTGGGTCATTAAATCCCATCTAATAGCTTGAGCTAGAGACATGAAAGTTACTTGAGATTATATTGATTGTGCTTAATATCACACTCAAAGGCTTGAGAAAGCTTTCATTGATTTGTTCGAGAGACTTTTGATGAGATTTTAGAGATCATTATCTAATTAGCATAAACTCACTCTCAGTTGTAAAATCGTGAAATACATTGGATAGTTACTTGTGTGTAATTCCCTTTGTACCATACTTGTGGCCATTGATCATTTTACCAGCTTTCTAGTTAGTTTTATCTTTGTTAGTTGTTAAACCAAAAATCAAATATTGAAAAAGTATTTGGCTTAGCTTAGTTGGTGATAATTCGTTACTTGTTTAAATCGCTTTTATATTGTTCCCTGTGGATTCGACCCCGACTCAAAGTTGGGTAAATTATATTTTGATGACCATGTACACTTTCTCTTTGAGGAGTGGATTTGGACGTTATCAATGTTGGCGCCGTTGCCGAGGAACAATTTGGCGTATTTGGGTTAGTTTGGGATTTAAGCTTCCTTGCTTTGTTCCAAACTTGTGAATATGTGTTTGTGATTTTTTGTGTTTCTTTGTGTTAGTTTTTGATTTTTTGTGTTTCTTTGTGTTAGTTTTTTTTTTTTGGTTATTTATTCTTGTTACTTGTGTTATTATGGCATCATGGAATGAAAATGGGTTTGATGGTTGTAACCCATATTTTAGTAACCCATGTCCATATTGTGGAGGACCCCACTTTTGGCAAGATTGTGAAAATGCTCCCAAGAGAGAGACCTGTGCACCGTCTCAATTCTATGATGGGAATATTTGTGATATATGTGGTGGTCAAGGTGAACATTGGGGTGATTGTCTCAATTATTTTGCTCCCCCTCCCCCAAGTTGTTCTAATGAAAATGCTAGTTGTGCTTTTGAGTTTGATAGGGACAATGACATGGAAAGTGAAGGATAAAATGTCGGATTTGAAGGCATCATGGCAATGCTCCAAATATACTTAGATCAGGAAGCTAAAATGGAGGAGGAGCGAAAACTCGTCCAACAATCCATTTTGGAAAATAGAGAAGTTATAAAAAGAATGAATGATTCATTTGAGGATGTCAATTCCTCTATTGACATGGAAGTGTCGACTTCTCAAAATGAATTGATTGAAGAAGAGATTTCAAATTTAAAAGATGAACCCAAAAATTCTTGTGACCATGATGAGAGTCGTGGAATGGAAGAAGTGGTTCAACTTGAAGAAGAAGAGCAAAATCTTGAAGAAGAAATCTCCAATTCTCAAAAAGAAGAAATTGAGGAAATAATAAATAGCATAATGGGAAGGAATGAAAAATATGGACAAGTATGGTGGGAAGAAGTTCAATATGTAGATGATGAAACTATCCAAAACATGGATTTCACAATGGGAGAATTTTTACAAGCTTTGAACGACTCTCACAATGAAAAAAAAAATTGATAAAGTGGAAATTTTGAGCCAAGATTGGCTAATGAATCAAGTTCAACAACTTTAAGTCTATGGGGATCACCGTGAAGGCATTTCACAGATGATGGAAGAATTTCTAAAAATGCATATTGAGCAAAGTCAAGAAATGGAGCAACTTGAAATTGCCATTCGGAAATTGGAGGCCGAGTTGAATGCAAAGATTGAGGCATGTGATGCTCAATGTCAAAGGGCCATGGAAGAGGTTAAGATTGATCTTCATGAGCTAATGTTGAATTGCCAAACGACTAACTCAAAAATAGTGAATGATGCCAAAGTTGAAGAAATGATACTAGAGTTGAATAAAAAGGTTCACAAAATAATTTTTGAGGACTGTAGTTCATTTTTGAGTAAGGATGTCAAAATTAATGCAAGTTTGGAATTTGAGCGCATTGGACCTCATTCTAACCATTTTTCAACATTGTGCTTGGTGGGTGATATGGAGCCCGTTTGGATTGGCTTATAAGTTGGCTTATAAGCTGTTTTCAGCTTTTTTGAGTGTTTGGCTGGCCAGCTTAAAGTCATTTTATGCTTAAAATAAGCTCAAAAAAATAATTGAACCCATTTGACTTAGTTTATCTAAAGCAGCTTATAAGCTGAAAACAGCTTATAAGCCAAAAAAAATAAGTTGGACTACCCCAACTTATTTTTTCCAGCTTATAAGCTGCAAACAGCTTTAAGCTGTAAGCCAATCCAAACGGGCTCATGGAAATTGAACCACCCGACCCTATGGAGGAATTTGGTGATGAAGACCAAGGTGTTTTCATTTTGAAGTTTGCTATGCCAAGAAGACAAAATGACATCCTTCACTTAAAGGCCAAAACGTGCATGATGCGACACTCGAGAGTTGGCCTCTTTGCTTTTCTACCATCTCCCTATGAGCATCATCATAATCTTGATTGAAAGACGAGGCGAAAATTCATATCCTCCAAGTGAAGCGAAAAGTGGTAAAATTGGTAAACGCCGTGTCACGACGTTAAATGTGGCGCTCTATGGGAGGCAACCTATATTTCCTTTATTTTTAATTTAATTTTGAAATTTTAATTTTTAGATAAGTTTAATTTTTTTTATTATTCTATCAAGTTTCACAAGTTTTGGACTTCTTTTGAAAGGGTAGAGGAGTTGAAAAGTTGCATTAAAAAAAAAGTAAAATGTGCATGTGCAAACCACCTATTTCACTGAAGTGTAAAAAGTGTGGAAATTTTTTCATTGGCATGGCAATGTAGGCACTCCAGGGGTTATTTTCCAGCCTTTGTTTTAACACTTAAACAACATATATCACTCTCCATCAAACAAAAGCACCATCAGACCTGCAACTCTTCACCACCGCTCCAAGTAAGTATTCGTCCTCTTTCTTTTCTCTTTTCTTCCCTTTCTCCTCTCCTCTGCTCTGTCTCTTCCTCTCCCCCGCTGTTTTTTTTTTTTAAACAAAAACTGTTTTCTTTTCTTTCTTTGTGGCTGTTTTGGTATTGAGTTTGTGTTGAAATTGTGAAATGCTAGTGTTGTTGGTTGATTGATATGTAATGGTGGTTGATTGAACTATAATTCCCATGATTTTGGGGAGGGTAATTGAACCTCTTAATTGTGACAAAAAGCTTGGTGAAAGTTATGCACACAACCTGCTCGACAAATTGTTTGAGAGAAAAATTAATTCGCTGGTGAAGTCTGAGTAGCAAGACCATATTAGGAGATGCATGGAAGTGTGTGTGGGTTAGTCCGAGTTGGTTTAAATGTATGTTGTTCAGTTATAATTGTTATACTTGCTTGAACTCTTTCAAAGAAATCCTACAATGTGTTTCAATTCTTGTTTGAGAAGTGGAAGAGACTCCTCACTCTTATGCTCGAGATTCGTGACACCATCTTTTCAGGAAGTCTCTCCTAAATTTTTCTTTAATCATATAGTTACATCGAGGACAATGCAACATTTTAAGTTGGGGAAGCTTTATTTTGATAGATATTTTTGTGATGGTGTGTGATATGCCATGATGGATGATAATTTGGTAGATTAATTTTATTTTGGTATTTTCTTATGACATTTATATTAGTATGATTTTTTTTTTATTACTAGCTTCTTTAGTTTTTTGTAGTTTAGTTGTAGGAATGGTGTTGGGATGTGATTTTTGCTCCTTGGCTAATTTTGGCTTGCTTGGTACCAACACATTTAAACCTTGGCATATGAATTTTTGATTTTTGAAAAAGAAAAACGATTGAAGTAAGGATTCTTGTTGTGACTTTTAGACTAAATTTTTGGCTCTTACTTTCACTAATTAGTCTCTTTAGGCTATGAGTGACTTTTTGCGTTCATTTGTTTCAATTGGTTCTTGGATACATATTCTACTTGATTTTTCATGTGCTATGTGTGGTAAGGTTTATTTGTGAATGTTTTTGCATTATTTGTGGTCTAGAACTTGCCCGTAATGAGTTTCAAGGCGAAATCCTAGACTACACTTGGTTTAAAAATGATGTTAGGCCTTCTTTGGACCGTTTTTGTGCCTTAAATTTCCCACCCTTGCATAGTTTCCCTAGTCAACCCCTTTTGAGCCTTTAACCTTTTCTTTGACAACCATGTTACAAGTTTTACTTCGTTCTTCATCGATCCATCTTTTGGTACCCTACCTTCTTAAGTGCATTGAAAGTACAAACATAGGCTAAAAGCCTAAGTTTGGGGATGATGGTGGGTAAAGTGTGATGTGGAAGTTGCTTGAAAGGTGAAAATGAAAAAAAAAATAGTGGTCTTCCTTGAAATTTGGAAGGAAAAAAAAAAGAATAAACAACAACAAAAAGAATAAGAAAAATGAAAGAAGAATAAAGAGTTGTGAATAATGGGAAGACTAAGTGGCCAATTAAAAGTCATGGGCTCGGGCGAGCTTGGTCAGCCGCAGCGGATAGGATGCCGCCACAGCGGTCTCGCCGTAGCGAGATATGGTCCGCCGCAGCGATCTCGCTGTAGCGAGCCTGATGTCCGCCGTAGCGGACATCACGGACTAGTGAACGTGTTTTCCCACACTTAGTTTTATATTTCACCCTCCTTTTTAATAAAAGACCCTTCAAAGCTGCTATTAGGTTTTACATTAAGAAAAACCCTTGACACCAAGAAAATGAGGATCTTCCAATAATTTTCACATCTTCTCCATCAATTATCATCTTTCACGGATTTCGGCTACAGGTTAGGAGGGTGGATACTTCATGGAAGTTCAAATAGTTGCTCGTCATCGAGGTAGATTGCGGTTTACTTAAGTTAGATTTTAATTAGTGAGTCGTATATATGTATAGAATTGATGGGAGAAGGCATGATTAGGTCTTCAGATATAGAGTTCGGATGGATATATATAGTTTATATATATATATATATATATATATATATATATATATAGTAACTAGGGTAACAACGAGTGTATAGATGGGTACTAAGTTCCATAAATTGTTGATGTCTATGTGTTATTGATTGGGAGGGTCCACTTGTCGCTATTAAGGAAGGTTGCCCCGTAGGTTAGCAAAACTATTCCGTGGTATATTTAGTTCCGCAATAAATTGTTGAGTTATTTGCAACATTCATACGGTTGTTCATTCTTGTCAATAAAAAGGGTTGCATTGCGTGAGATGAAATGAAGGCATAGTAGTGTTACGCCCGTCAAGGGCATATTCCATGATATTCATCTTATTCATTAGCATCGTTGCATATGTTTGCGTGTAATTATTGATTACCACATTGTTACACCCCGGAAAAATTTTGCGTTACCGAAAACTGTAGACGGCTTAGAATGGGCCAAAGGGCCAATACAGCGCGAACGCGCCCCCAACGTGGCGCGAACGCGCTGAACAAAAATCTGAAAATCAATTTCAGAATGAAGGTTGTGTTATAAGAAGGTAATAATAGCATATATATGACATTTGGAGACCATATGGTGTAAATTAGTTCATATGTTAATTGACGAAAAGCCCTCGTTGCTGCAAGCTAAGTGGGGCCCACATGTCAAAGTTTTATAAAGGACATATGAAGATACATACGAGTAGTATATGGAAAGTTGAGTAAGTCCTAAGAAGGACCCATAAGCTAAAAATGGGCATAAGCCCTCCAAAAGGACGATTTAAGGAAACGTTTTCGGATGATCTGACTTGAAAGGGCAAAAAGGGCATTATAAGTTTGGAATTTGGGAAACCCCCAGAAATAAAAGTTGTAGATAATTGAAAGAGATTTCTAACCATAGGTCGTGGGCCCTCATACGATATCGGGATCAAGAGTTATGACCATTTTACTGAACGAACATCCAGTCAGAAATTTTAACCCTACGCGAACGCGCCCAAAGGGGGCGCGAACGCGCAGAAGGAAATTATTTAACTCTACGCGATCGCGCCAGAAGGCAGCGCGATCGCGCTGAGCATTGTTCCAGTAGTTTCTGGCAGCTTCTAAACATCATAAAAAGGGGGAAACCCCCCTCATTTTCAGATCAACCCACGAAAAACACACCCCAAAACTCTCCAAAAATCTGGAGAGTTCTCCCCAACTCCCCAAGCCAAATTTTTGCCCAAACCAGGTATAATTTCCCAATTCCAATCCGGATAGCGTATAGTTTTCACTGCAGAATCATATGGCAGGCGTGTGGTATCCTAAATTTAGCATGGAAAAGTGGAGATTAAGAAATATTAAAGGGAGAAAGGTATGAATCTCTTTCTATTTGTGCTAATACTAGTTTATTTACGAAGAATACGCGATTAAATAATTGTATACTGAGTTAATTAGTTATGAAAGTTGGAAAACAGCGTGTGGGCTGTTTTATGAGATATTTTGGAGTTGAAAACATTATAATTGATGTTGGTATTGTTGTTGTTGTTGTTGGCTGCTGAATTAAAAATTTGAGCTAGGCATATAAACAAGGGAGATGCTGCCCGATTTTCGGCAAAATATAAAATAGTATAATTTGAATTATGGTACAAGTGTACGATGAAAAGGCTAACATTAGTGTGAATTATCTTAAATGTAGACTTACAAGCTCGGACACATAAGCGTAGCTAATAGGACGTGGAACAGGTATGTTAAGGCTCGTCCCTTTTCTTTCAAAGGCATGATCCCCAAGTCGTAATGTCTCAAATGTCTTTTTTATATATCTTCTTTACTTGCAAAAGCTATAAGTCTATG
Organism: Lycium barbarum; assembly: GCF_019175385.1. Classification (NCBI taxonomy): domain Eukaryota; kingdom Viridiplantae; phylum Streptophyta; class Magnoliopsida; order Solanales; family Solanaceae; genus Lycium; species Lycium barbarum. The sequence goes on from NC_083339.1 coordinate 149,098,678, forward strand.
ACTCCAAGGTATAAGTCTTTTCCTAAAAGTTCATAATTGTTTTTCTTCAAAATGCCCATATTTTTTCGAAAACCAAGTTTTAAGAGATAGGAAGCTTTTATGACTAAGACGATGAATATGATCTTATAATGACAACGATGAAGTCAAATATGAGAAAATGTCTATGATAGATATGTTGACGATATGTTCCTACCATGAATATGACAATATGAAAATGTTAAGTTATTTCTTGATTTCTCAATTCTATTATGGATAAGGACTATTTTAAAGGTTCCAAGTATGTGAAACGATGCCTTATGACCCGGTTCTATGTTTTCTCATGATGACACTCTCCATTGATAGTCTCGCCTTATATTAATTGTCCCTTCAAGGTGAGACACGACGTCCATGGCTATTCCATAATATAATCAGAGGTTACCGACCTTACGTCACTCCGATGGACACATGATTTTCTTTGGGTTCTCCTGCATGCTTATATGACATATGTATATGAGATATGTATATGTACATGGGGTGGGGGAAGGGATATATGGGGAAGGGGAAGGGACATATGTTGCATTGCCACCTGGTCAGTTGGCGTTATCATCCCGGACGCGGGATGCCCGGACGCGGGATATATGGGCGAGCCGACGTATTTCGGCGCTATGTGGGCGAGCCGACATTGTTCGGCACTATGATATGACATGACATGATATGATATGACATGACATGATATGATATGACATGATATGATACGACATGACATGATATGATACGACCAGACAAGCATGCATGGCATTCGCCCCCAGGGGCACTCATATGTACAGGCTACTCTTTTATCCTATGACATGTTCTATGTTTCCATGCAGTTATTGTTCATACGCTCATTTCTTACTATGTTACTATTCCTGCCTTACATACTCAGTACATTGCTCGTACTGACCCCTCTTTATTCGGGGGGCTGCGTTTCATGTCGCGCAGGTACACCCAGATGAGTTGAAGCTAATATAGAAGATATTCCAGCAGAGTTGGCAAGCTCCACTTGTTCCTGGAGTGCTACCGAGTCAGAGTACATGTGCTACGATGTCTGATAAATGTTAGAGACTTTGCAGACAGAGTCGTGGGTATAGGATGTCGGTATTGTGAATGTCATTTTATGTTATGTTATAAAGTCCATATGATAACAGATTATATTTGATTTGAGTACGATGAAAAAAAAAATTGAACGCTTTACTATGTTTTCCACTCCTTATTGATGTAAGAGTCTAAAGAGGTTAAGTATGTAATAAGAGTCAGCGGGTTCACTCGGCTCCGAGTATGGGGTCGGGTGCCCATCACACCCTAGTAAGGTCGGGGTGTGACACGCATGGAGCGAAAAGTCTGAGTAAATATCAGTTGTACTACCCGGTTCTATTGCCGAATTGGGTTGAATATGAGGTACTACTTAATTATCGATAATTAAGGTACTACTTATATATATATATATATATATATATATATATATATATGGATATATGAAAAGGCACATTTGACTGGGGGTGAGGATGTGACCCAGATTATGGGCTCATGGTCCAAGGTTCGTTCCGGAACGAGTGGTACATAGACACCATGGGTCCCTTGCAGGTCATGACTATTGGACAAAGACACCAATTAGCATATATGTACAGTTTGTGTATTAGGCCCTTGCATTGCATTACATACATTCATATCTTCATGTTTACATGTTCTCATTCTACTATAATTGCATTATGCATCTCCTATAATTGTGATGAACTATCTGATGGGTTCTAATCATGCATGAAAGTGTTGGCGTAAGAATGAGTTACTGAGTTCCAGAACTTCTGCATTAAATCTGATGGATTTAGAGAGTCACAGTGGTGGGTGAAAGAGTGGTGAGTACATCCCTATAGATGCATCATACCCTAGCGAGTGAACTGAATAGACAACTCTAAGGCTAATAATTAGAGAGTAGACGTTAGTGGAAGTGATGAGATAAGGATTAATTATTTGGCCCTAAAAGAAATACGAAATAGAACGATACTTGACCAGTCTGGTAGCTGGCGATACTGTAGGAATAAGGGAATCAGAATAACCAGGAGTTAGAGAGGTGGGTTCGTACCGGTGTAGCTGTCTATGTTGGGAGTCTTGAGGACGTACATTGACTTATCTATTTATCTTATTGATTTTATATTCTGTTGCTTACGAGTACGTGTGGTGTAATGATACTACTATTGCTACATCCTTTTTGGGTGTAGATGTGTTGCAGGTTATTACTTGAAGTTTCTCTTAGTGGATTACCAGACATCCTTATACAACCTTGCTCATCTCATTCCAGGCAAAGGCCGTGTCTTTTATTTGGGTTTTATTCTTGTGTAATAGGAGCTTTTGTACCTGTCTACACTAGATAGCGCTATCGCTGCAGCTAAAAAAGTGACCACCGCAAAGGCGCCACGGACTAGCGAGCTCACCTGTTCCATATTTTTCTCAACCTATTCATCCATCAACAAATTTCAAAGAAGAGAATTTGATGGGTGTAAATTATTCATGTAATTTTATACATAAAAAATAAGTTTTAAAATAAAACATGAATAATTATATCTTATTCTCTCATATTTTCTGACAGAATTTTACAGGAAGAAGAGTACTGCAGAAGAATAGAGAAGAAATGAATTATCAAAGAAGTAAGCAAAGAATTCAATAGGTGCAACCACGAATTCATAAGTCATAACCGTGGAGTTTCACATGTGGGAATTACAAAATTCAACATTGGGAGAAGTTGTGAAATCCACGAGTGTCACGTCACCGCTTCATACTCACACCCGTCAAGTGTTGAAATCCACGGGTGTCACTTCTTCATACTCACACCCATCAAGTGTTGAAATCCACGGGTTTCACCGCTTCATACTCACAGCCGTCAAGTGTTGAAATCCACAGGTGTCACCGCTTCATCCTCACAGCCGTCAAGTGTTGAAATCCACGGGTATCACCGCTTCATACTCAAAGCCATCAAGTGTTGAAATTCACGGGTGTTGCCGCTTCATACTCACACCCGTCAACTGTGGGAATCAAGAAAAGAGTTGCAAAATTCACGGGTGCAACTACCATTGTCATACTCTCACCCATCAAGTAAGGTCATGGATGTGAGCACTACTTCAAAGAATGCATTCGTAAGGGGAGACACTACATTTTCCTATAAATAGAATAATCACTTTGCTTACAAAGGAGATAATAGAATCCAATCTTCAAAAAGACATAAGAAATAGTCTTTGCTCTATTTCTCTTCTTTTTTATTTTATATTTGTAGGAGTAGTATTTTATTTTTAATTTCTTTCTTACATACTCCTTAATGGAGTAGTTTCTTTTTGTTGGGATAATTGAAGAAGCTTGATATGATGTTATAATATTATCTTTACTTTAATTTTTTCATGTCTTGATATCCAAATCTTTGATCTTGCTTCTTTTAATCCTAATTCTCACGGAGGAATTAATTCAAGCTAGTTTATCGATTCAAAAATCTCAATTTTATTTCTTTTAGTCCTAATTTTCACGGAGGGATTGATTCAAATAATTTTGTTGGTTTAAAATTGTTATCTTATTTCTTTCGGTCCTAATTCTCACGGAGGGATTGATTCAAATAAGTTTAATTATTTGAGGGGTCTCTATCTTATTTCTTTCAGTTCTAATTCTCGCGGAGGGACTGACTCAAATAAGTTTAGTGATTTTAAGCGCTAATCGCAAGAGGTCTTTATTTCTCATAACACAAATCAAGTCAAATACGTTTTTCTATTCTTTTGTGAAATTTAATAGAATGAGATTTTATTATAATTGTACTAAGTGGATTCAACGACTCTCAACTCTTTTCTTTTTAAATTTTCTAATAAGTTGTTTATTTTATTTTAAGTAATTTATAATTTCAAAACATCTTCTTTCATCAATTTGATTCTCTCAAATAGTACCCAAGACCATACGCATATGTAGCTTAGGTGGTTCCAATCTCTATGGGATGATATCTTAAACTATACTAGAATTTGATAGAGTACGAGCGAATTTTCCTATGCACTTTGGCCTCGTCAATTTTTTGATGCCATTGCCGGGGATTGGTAAACATCAACTTCAAATTAATTGTCTTATTACTACTTTGAGATTTCTTTCTTGTACTACTTCTTCAGGTACTTTGTACTCTAATTCCTGACATGTTTTAGGAACAAAACTTGAAGATATTATTATTATTATTATTATTATTATTATTATTATTATTATTCACATTATTTTTTTAAAAAGTTTCAAGTATACTAGTACGATAAGTGCTAGGGAGAAAGACTAAAAAATATTAAAAATATGTTTTGAATATGAACTCACTTCAAACACTTTAAAAATGAAATTCAACCAACCAAGTGAAAGTCTTGTTGAGCTGGTAGAAAAATATTGCCAAAAGGCCATTACCTGTGACTATTGTGGTAGCAACCATCAAAGCTTCGAATGCCAAACAAGTAACACATTCTTTTATGCGGATTATGGGAGAATGGACGACCTCGAAGGATTAATTAATAAAGTCAGTTAAAGGTCCATTACTTGTGAATATTGTGGTGGAAGTCACCTTGTTCATGAATGCCAAACAGGTAATACTTATTTCTTTGGTCCTTCTTATGAACAATCTTACGTTGTTTCTAGTTCTTTTAGGTACATTGATTCCAGTGAATATGGTTGCAATCCGGAATGCGATCAATACTCACAAGGAAATAAAAATATTGATAGTGAACCACTTCAAGAGGAGAGTGTGAGCTTGAAAATATCTTTGCATAATTTCATAAAAAATATCGATGAAAAATATGCACAAAATCATAAAGCCATTACGAATCTAACAATGCAATTAAATCAATTAGTAAGTATAGTAATCTCCTGTAGTGGTGGTGAACTTTTAAATGAAACTATGTCATGTGTGTCACGACCCAGCCCCGTGGGCCGTGACTAGTGTCCTATTTGGACACCCAAACCCATTCGCTTACTAAATCGACATATCGAAGACTTATTCAAATTTAACATATGTTATTTTGCACAGATGCTGAGAACAGACGTCATCTTAAGCGGTCACCTGTAACAGAGATATCATACAAAAGCCGGCAGGCTGGCGGAATACACATCGCCCGAATATACATACATATACAAACATATGGGCCGTTTCGGCCATAATAGCAAACGGGACCGCTTAAGGCATAAGTCACGGACATAACCGAACAAACACGACCCATGACCCACATATATGTCTACAGGCCTCTACAAACCATAACAGAAACATATGACAGGACAGGGCCCCGCCGTACCCCCAAATAATCATACATATATACAGAGACATATACAATGAAAGATCTGTACCAAAAGTATGGGCTCCGAGTCAAAGGAGCCCTCCAAAGTAGCAGAATATGTATCCTACACTGGCGGGTCACCAGAACGAACGTCTGTACCTGCGGGCATGAAACGCATCCCCCGAAGAAAGGGGGTCAGTACGAAATATGTACTGAGTATGTAAAGCATGAAATACAGTAATCCGAATCATAACTGAAGTGAAAGGTACAGAAAATGGATACAGAATTAGTATATCAAAACCTGTGCTGAAGATATAAATAATGCAAATAAAAATCATGCATAGGGCTCAGGAACGTGGTCGCCACTCCGACGCTGGCGCCACAACACATTATACTCCAGAAAGTTTCAAATCTCCATACAATCTCCGAACATATCGTATCATCATAGCATATCACAACATCAGAACACATCATATGCCATATCACATCATAACGCCGTATATAAGCGGTACCCGGCCCTATGGCGAGGTCTCGGGAACCGTAACACATCATACTGCCGAATACAATATAGTGCGCACGATCACAAAACCGGCTCGGGATCCGGCGGACGATATCATAGTAGTATGCACGAGCGGAGTAGTGAGGAAACCATATGCATATAAGTACATAAATAAATTTCAAAACTCGATGGACAAATATATTTACCGACATCTGAAAGCTCAAAAATAAGATTCGGGTCAATCGGAATTAGTATAAGAAAGTTACGAGCTTTTGAAGTACAGAACCTTCTAAAAAACATTTCATAAGCCATACTTGGAAGTTCAAGTATCATTTATATTAGAAAACTTTCGAACATCATTATGGATCAAACATTCATATTAGGAAACTTTCGAATAGCATTGTGGATCAAATCAAATGGAGACTTTTGGACCATTTTTACGTACCAAAATATTCATCAAAGACTTTAGTCATCTCGACTTTCTTTCGAACAACATTCGGAAACATAACAACTAGAGTCTTCGAATATCACAAATATGTATCAAGCCATATGAAATAGCTTATGGAAGTCAAAGATGTTAGTCATCCTAGTGGCTCTAAGAGTAGGATTTTCTTTATAAGCATACATATACATTTTTGTTCATTTCAAAAGGATCATGCCAAAAGAAGGAAAGGTAGGCTTTACATACCTCGATCGCTCGCTAAAAAAATCCCGACTCAAGTCTCGGCTCTCCAAGATCTACAATAACGCTATTAAATACCAAACGTTAGCTACAAGTACTTAGGAATTCAATCCTAAGCTAGTACTTATCTACAGAAATTTCGACAGCATTTCCCCTATATATTCGCCTATCCGAATTTCCAATTGCTCTCCTGTTGACACAGAAATACCAACAATAACATATGGACACAACCATATCTTCAATTCTTTTATTCCAACAAGAACAACAACATATCAAAACAGCCCCCCCAACTATAACATAACGATGCCCGAAATTCTAACGAACACTTATAATACACCAAGCAGCCCATATACACTTCTTATACCTTATTTCATGCAATCTTTTCAGCAAATTTCAGGGAAATACAACAGCAACCACACGACACCACATCATCTATTTATATGCAAGTAAGCTACATTATTACCACAATAATCCTCACAACAACCCACAACAAATTTAACTCCAACTCTAACTATCAAATTCCTTCATTCTCATAACATAATCCATGATATCAAAAACCAAAATATTGATTCAAATCAGTCCACCATTTTCAAATAAAATAGCCCCTACGCCTTCAACGACATTCCATCATTAACATACATAATTTCATAGACTCAATTTATGTTTACCAAGTTACAACAATACCCCAACATCAACACACATAATTTCACACATAAAATTTGCATTTGCATATTCCCCACATGTCCAACTTCATCATCAAACACATAGAAAAATGATTAACTCTTACCTTAACAAGTTAGCTTCTTCACTTAGCTAGAATTTGTAAAATGAACTAATACTTGTTCTTGTTGCTCCAAATGACTTCTCCACGTTATTATCACCTTCCTAAGGGCTGAAATACCTAGAAAATCTGATTTTTGGATTAACAAATTTGAGCTCCAATTTTGCTAGCCATGGCCGAATGTCATGGCTTATGCTCTCTCTCTCTCTCTCTCTAGCTTGTTGTTGAAGATGAAATGAGCTCTAGGGCACAGATTTTTCACTATATGTACAGCCCCTAGGAGTGACAAGTGTCCCACTCAAGGTTGAGCCAATTAAATTTGGCCACAAGTCTTGGTGGGGCCCACTTAGTGCACTAGTGACTTGTTTAATGAAAACTTAAATCTTAATCCCCACTTAATAATCTAATCATGGTAAATTAATCCCAACTTTCCATTAATATATAAAAGAAGATCAATTCTTACCTTTCTCCTTAATTTTCCACTTGACTAGAATTTTGAACTTGCAACAAAGAGTAGTTTTCTTGCTCCAACAATTATACCACGTTAAAGAGGACCATTGAATTAGTAGGAATACTAGAAGAATATATTTTTTTGGATCAAGATTGAAGGCTTCAAAAAAAAAATTATATATTTTTTTTCTCTTCTCTTGGCCGAATGGCCTTTATTTTGCTCTCAAGGTTTTTCTTTCTTGAAGGTTCTTGAAATAAGATGACAAATGGTAGTAGTCATCCTTTTTATTTACTTGGATTAAATCCCCAAGTGGGCCTTGGCCCATCCCTTGCCCGACCACACTTGGGCTTCTTTCTCTTTTTTTTTCTCCCAAGCCCATTTCTCCAAGACCAATCTCCCCTTCTTTTGTAGCATAAAAAATTATTTTTCAATTTCCAAATTTGCCCTTAGACTTTCTTAATATTTCCACATCAAGATTTTCATAAACAACTTATATATTAAACAAGATAAAAAAATTATAGCCTTGTCCTTAACTTGTCGCAATTATCTTGAAATATCCGAATGTGAAAAATACGGGGTATAACAATGTGAGGATAGACCAATTGATAAAATAAATGAGCCTTGTGAAAAAGTATCTACCGCTCATGATGAAAATACCAGTTTAGTGAAGAAAGATTACAATAAAGGTTTGATTGAATTTAATTCAACAAGTGATGAATGCATACCCTATTTTTCTTATCCACATAAATTGATAAATTTCGAAGAAAATGAGAATGAAGAGGTTACAAAAAAAAGAAAGAAATATCCTTTAACTGTTATTCTTCAATTTCTTCTGATCATTACGATTTTGTGGATTTTGTTATTAGGAATTTATAGAAAATGCATGGAACGATCCTCATGAATAATGTAAAATGGAGTCAAGGATCATTATGCACATTTGTTTACCCCCGCGAAACAAATCCAAAAAAGAGTGGGATGTGCAAAGAGAAAATATTTTATCATGTTCATGGCCAAATAAGCTCCAAAAAGATCCCCAAGGTCCGAAAAAGAAAAATTGATTCTGCAGTACTCTACTTCCTGTAAATTTGATGGGTGTAAATTTGTCGAGGCCAAAGTGCATAGGAAAATTCGCTCGTACTCTGCAAATTCGTGGTCCGAGGTTCATTCCAGAAAGAGTGGTACATGGATACCATGGGTCCCTTGCAGGTCATGACTATTGGGCAAAGACACCAATTAGTATATATGTACAGTTTGTGTATTGGGCCCTTGCATTGCCTTACATACATTCATATCTTCATATTTACATGTTGTCATTCTACTATAATTGCATTATGCATCTCCTATAATTGTGTTGAACTATCTAAGGGGTTTTGATCATCCATGAAAGTGTTGGCGTAAGAATGAGTTACTGAGTTCCCGAACTTCTGCGTTAAATCTGATGGATTTAGAGAGTCACATTGGTAGGTGAAAGAGTGGTGAGTACGTCCCTGTGGATGCATCATACCCTAGCAAGTGAACAGAATAGAAAACTCTAAGGCTAATAAGCAGAGAGTAGACGTTAGTGGAAGTGATGAGATAAGGATTAATTATTTGGCCCTAAAAGAAATACGAAGTAGAACGATACTTGACTAGTCGGGTAGCTGGCGATACTGTGGAAATGAGGGAACCAGAATAACCAAGAGTTAGAGAGGTGAGTTCGTACTGGTGTAGCTGTCTATGTTGGGAGTCTTGGGGGCATATGTTGACTTATCTATTTATCTTATTGATTTTATATTGTGTTGCGTGAACTAATCTTAGTCGACCTATGATTCTTACCACTACGTGTGGTGTACTGATACTACTCTTGCTACATCTTTTTTGGGTGTAGATGTGTTGCAGGTTATTACTTAAAGTTTCTCTTAGTGGATTACCAGACATCCTTCTACAGCCTTACTTATCTCACTCCAGGCCGAGGCCGTGTCTTTTATTTGGGTTTTATTATTGTGTAATAGGAGTTTTTGTACCTATCTAGACTAGATCCAGGAAATTTTTCTACTTTTCTTGTAATGATAACAGAGTCGTTATGAATATTTATTTTCAACTGAGATCATTAATTATATTACTAGCAATAAAAATGTGTTGAATATTGTGTTGGTTGGTAAAGGTTCACCTACTAGGTAACGGTATGGTAGGTGCCCGCACGGCCCGTAATTTAGGCCGTGACATATAATCATTAAAAATTAAAATTCACTTGGGAATACATGGGAGGGACTTACCTTGATGTATGAGGATGATGATAAGAGAGAATGGTCATTCTAGGGCTTGGGGATGTGAAGAATGAAGTGAATTTTTTTTAAAACAAAGTTTTAAAGTTGTTGTCGGACCTGTTTTACTCTCACTTTAGGCCAATTTTATGGCCCGTAAATTAGTAATAGTTTCTGTGATTTTTGGGCAAAAATTTGCGGCCCGTAAAATTTTTACGGCCGTAAATTCTGCTGTAAATTTTTTACAGATATCCGTTTGACCTCTATAATATATCGTTGGAAAGGTATTTAAAAGATATACAACTTTCAAGAAGGAAGTTTTCCTAAGTTCCATATAGATATTTTCATATACTCACTTTAAGTGAGACCTGGTGCAAACTCACTTGAAAACACGCTCTGTAGGATAGCTGTCATACCCCATTTTAACCGGGTTAAATTAGAAGTACGACATATTGGAGATTCCTGTTTTTGTTTGTTTTAAGGAGTCGCCACCTAATTATTTACGGTGAATTAGGACACCTAAAGTTTATTAAAGTAGTTATCTAAAGTTGATATTATTGTAAAGTCTACGAAACCAAAAAGATCTGAGTAAGGGGTTCAATTAGTCTAAAGGGAAGGTATTAGGCATCCTTTAAGACCCATTAACAATGGTTAACCGACCGGACTAAAATTTAATTAGGCTAAGTGTAAATGTAATGTTTAAATGTTTAAGAAAATATCTTATAAGTATTCCTAAAGTCATTTAAAGTAAAGCTTAGTTTAATTAAAATAAACTAAAACAGGACATGTGATATTTATATGTATTTGAAGAAAAGTGAATTGTGCCGACTCACAAATTAAAAGAGCTATGGTAAGATTAATGTTAAATAAATTTTAAAGGTTTCATATAAAGACTAATAGTTTAATATATATATGTAAGGATCGTTTTAACAAATATACGTTTGAAGCGTTGAAAAAGAGCTAAAGTGAAAGAGTTATCCGTTAAATTAGTTTGCCTTTTTATTTCTCAAATGAGTTAGCATCAGTGTCAAATATGTAATGTTTTAAATTTATAAGATAGTAAAAGCGAATCTGGATTCTTTTAGCTCAAATAAATATGAATTTGCGCTATTGAAGATCAATTATTCTAAATAAATGTTGTAGATGCTATATAAGTAGTTTAGAACATAAATAGAAGTGAATGTAATTTTGTGGAATTAACTACCCATTATTAAACTAAACTCTTAATATCTAGAATGTATCTAAATTACCTAAAAGATAAAATGTTAGTCATACAAGGTAAATAAGAAATACATAACAAAAGTAAGATAGAAGGAAAGAAGAGTAAATGGAACAACCCATTTTCGGACTGCTGCTGCAGCCTATTTTGTTATTGGGCTTCGGCCCAGAAAGGCCCCTTTTGTTGTTGTTATTGCTGTGGGCAGGCCGAACAAGAAGGAGGTTTTGTTGGGCTTTGGCCCAACGACGAATGCGGGAGATGACGAGTCGTTTGGACTCGTATGCGATAGTCATGCATAAAAACGAAAGAAAAAGATTAGTGTATAATCGATGAATAAGATTAAACACGTAAAATATACACTCAAAACAAATCAGTAGATTAAATATATATATATACTGTGTATTTAAGTATATTCATTCGGGTAATTAACACAACACAGTCAGGCTGAAAAACCAACTCAAAATAACAAATACGGATGTCAGGAGGCAATTTGCACGCTTAATTTGACTATAGGATTTAGAAAAAGGCTCAAACATCTTCAACGCATAACAACCATATACTGTCTGCACTCCAAATATATTTATCACATACAATCATTGAACGAGTAAGGTTCCACATATTCAGCCTAATAGACCTTACAATTTCAACTGTTTAGTGCCAACGTTGTTCATTTTACAGGACATCTTCATTGTTCAAATCACTTTGGTCAATATAATGGAGTGTTTTCCAATTCAGAATAGACTTTCAGGCAGTTTTGACAAGACCAAACATGACTCAGAATAGGCGACATAAGAAAACATGGTATTTGGCTTCATATGTTCAACATGGGAAAAGGAGAAGAAGGGTATTACGAAGCTTCAGAGGGCATACGGTCCAACCCTTAAAAACAACAATTATTAAGCTCAAAACCATGGCGGTGAACAACCAACAATGCAGCCGCGAATAACAAAAATGGCAGCCAAGAATATAACACTTTGAACCATCAACTAATTATGACAGAAAACATGTTTCAAACATAGTAGCAGGTGGTACAACTCAACAGCAGCATGCTTTTAAAGAATGACGATATTTGACCTCAAAACTAACCAAAACTTTAGTTTAAAATGCCGCAACCAACAAATAAGCATAGCAGCCAAGAGTGCAACAAAGCAGAAATAGATAAGGATTGAATTAGCACAGCCAAGAAAAGAAAGAAGATGCAGGGATGGCTTAAAGCAAGAAGAGATGCGATGTGATTTAAGGAAATCAGGTTTTAGAGCTGAGAATAGTGTAATGCAAGCAATGCAAGGTCAACATTTTGGTTCAATGATACACATTCATTCGCAACTGTAATGAAGGCATCAATGGACATAATTCCTAGGCACATCTTGGGCTAAGGTGACATTTAGACATGGGAATGCAAAAGCAAGTATGAGGAGGACCATAGTGCAACAGAAGATAAGTAAAAACAACCAACTCATGGGAATTGGGCAGAAGGTTCAGCAGTTTGTGTTCAAAGAAACAAAGAGAAGAAGAATCATTGGAGAAGACTTCTAAACATAGGATGCATGATCAAAAACAGGTCACAACACTAAGCAAAATGAAATGCCATGGAGGCCATGTGATTGCACAAAAACATACAATGTGTCTTAACTAGGACAAGAAGCAGGAGAGGAAAGAACACATAACAGGAATGTCATGCAAAAATCAGAAGGGAACAGTAGCACAAGGTATCCCGGGTATGCAGCAGCCAGGATGAAAGAAAGCAGGTAAGTTACAGCATGTTTGAAGGGCAGGAGTTATGCAAAATTCATTCAATGACACATGATGGTATATCTAGAACAGAGAGAGAGGTAAATCACAATCAGTAATGCAGAGTTCAAGGAATAAAACAGGACAGAGGTAAGATTTGTTGTTCATGATCACATAGAGAAACTCAAAACAGTACACAAATACTTATTTGGCAAAATTATGACCTTTGAGATTAAAACCTTGGCTGCATTAGACAAAGAAACTTCTGGTTGAACATGAAGGCAAAAACAAGACTGCTCATTGAGAGACTAAAACATGTCAGCTTTATGCAAAGCAATTCCGGGCAGCTTCTAGGCCCAATTAGACAGAAACAGGTTCAAAAAGTCATGTTTAAGTTTTTAGTGCTATTTCAAGTTTAGTGTGCATGTAAGGATTCCATACAACCCATGTTTAGACCTTTACATTGCCATTTATTTGGACTTAAGGTATTTAAGAGTCATTAACTGAGGGACTAGGATAATGCTGGACTAATCAGATATCCATAAGTCCCTTTTTTTCTAAAAACAAAAACAAAATACAGATGGTAAGATTGTACTAATGATGACACTAAATAACTGTAGCCTTTTAATACAGCATTTCTTAAATCATATCCTATATTTGATTAAACCCCAATTTGTATACATAATGCCCAACTGGAAGACCACATTCTGGATTTAGAAGAGTAATTTCAGCTAGTGACACTACCATTTGAAGGAAGACATGGTGTTCTGCTTTATATCTTTAAAATACGGTGCTCATACTAACAGTCAGACTTAAATAGATCCAATTTGATTAAAACAGTGTGCTTGATATTTCCTCACCAACTGAAACCAACAAATTCAAACATGCTAAGCTAATTTTAGACGAAGCAAAAACAACAAACGTGTGACTTCATATTCGGAATTTAATCAAAACATCAAAAATTATGCAAACACATACTGTAATAAGATCACACGGCAACAACAAAACATCACCTACGCTAATATCTAAACCAATATAACAGCAACAGTAAGCACAAATTTTAGGTGAAAAGATAATCAATAAGGTACCGTAACATGATTTTATACTAATGAAAATCTAACGGAATAATAAATCGAAATAGCGTCGGATCTCACCTGTTTGTGGTGCAGTGAAGTGAGGCGTCGGGTCTCGAATCCGTACTCGAACTCGAAGAAGTCGATTAAAGTAACAAAGTTTCCAACCAAAAATTAGAGTAATCGTTGGCTGATCTTTTTCGAGTAATCTTTGGTGGTTAAAACTTGTATTTGTAGGGGATTTTTGGTTCCAGATCTTTTCTGATGTTAGGATTCCTTTTTCTTCTCCCCCCTCTCCAACGATTCAACTCCGGATTTATTTATAAGGTTTAATTTGTATTAAAGTAAAGGGAGGAGCGTATGAAAGAGATGAAGGAGTGGGGAACAGGCGTGGGGGACAAAGGAACGTGAGGAGCAGGAGCAGGCGTGGAGGAGAGAGAAGCGGGAAAGAGGAAGGGGATCTGCGGCTGTGGAAGGGGAAAGAGAGATTAGGGTAAAGGGAGAAAGAGGGAGTGAAGGGAAAGAGAAAGGAGAAAAAGAAAAAATGAGGGGGCGGCTGAGGGTTTTAGGTTTTTTTAGGGAAAAATTGGGCCAGTCGGGTAGGGTAGAAAATGGGCTGGTCCGTTTGGTATTTTAGTTGGGTTGAAAATGTGGGTTGGGTATTAAAATATAGGTTGTTTATTTGGGTAGGGAAATAATATTGTATTGGTATTTTGGTCCATTAATTGGATGAAAAATATGGATCCTTCTTCCTTTATTTAAATTATTTTCGGACTTCTAATTTAATAACTGGTACAGTATATACTTATGTAAAGACAATTAATAATTAATATGTAGAAAAATAAAGATTTTGCAAAGGGTTGTCTTGTAATTAATTTAACGATTCCGAGCCCGAAAAATGAAACGATGACGAACATTTCAAATTTGTGATAAAGTAATGCTCGTAATGTTGAAAATAAAAGTAGCGAAAATAATAGTAGTGAAAAATAAAGTATTTAGCTTGTCAATAAATTTAGGCGCCCGAGTAAATAAAATTAAATAAAGGAGGGACAAAATTGGGTGTCAACAATAGCTTCCGACTTTACTTTGCCCAAGGACTCTTCTTATGTATTGATTGGGTTTCAAACACCATTTCAATAGTACTCATATTGGTTTCATTATACCCCCATCTTACGAGTCAAATCTTAGCCAGAATGCACGAGGTGTTACAAAATATAAATACGTGGGTTCAGTTTTATTTTTCACTTTTCATTCCCTAAAGCCCTAGGAACGAAGTTCTCCTCTCCCTACCATCAAGATACATTAAGGTAAGTCATTCCAAGTTAACTCTAACATGTTTCCATGATTACTAAGTAAGAATTCAATGTTCTTAACCTAGGGTTTTCAAGAAAACCCATTTAAAGGATTAAAGACTAAGGCTTTAGGGATTCTTCTTCAAGTTCAGATTATTTATACAAGTTTTGGAGCATTACCAGATATGTATAGTTTCTATCTACGTGTAGGAACATCATTGTTCTTCCCCACGTCACGTTCCTCCATGATTATATGAATGTTTACCAAAACTAGGGTTTTTTTCCATGTTCATGATAACCCTAAGTTCATGTACTATGATATACCATGTTTGTATGATTACTTCGTTATTGTGTTCTTAATATTCCCTTTTGGTTATTGAGAATCTGTCTGTAATCTATGAAAACCCATACTTTGCATTCCATAGGTTCTTAAATGCAAGATATGAACTTTTATGTTTATTTTCATGAACTTCTACATATTTTTTTATGTTTTCATACAAGGTATATTATATTATATCTTCATGTTGTAATATAAGCAAGAATCATGTTCGCAAGCAAGTTATATAATTCATAGGCTACTAAGCCAGCTATATCCATGTTTATGATTTGGGAGTTGCACAGATTATCAAGAAGGCTCAGATAGCCTGAAACTACGTTTGCCTGCGTAGGATAAGGATCGCTCCGCCCAGTTAGGACGATACCTTCATGTTTACCCATTGTGGTTATTGGATCCATTCATGTTCATGCTCATGTCTTGTACCCTAGCAAGGTACATGATGGCTTAGCTGGTCGGGCAGATATCAGACGCCATGTTCTTACGTGGTGGTTACATGTCGGTTATACTAATGCTCTCCCATAGTTATCTTTACAGACTTAAAATATTTTACTCATGTTATACATATATTTTACTCATGTTATACATACATATTCATGTCAGATGATATTCCTGTTCATGTTCAGTTTACAGTTTCAGTTTCAGTTCTATTATTTCATGTGTCATGCTTTACTTCATTCAGTTGCTTTACATACCAGTACAATTCAAATGTATTGACGTCCCCTTTATTTTCCTGGGGCCTGCATTTCAAGATGCAGATTCACAAGACGATGGATCGGCTCGTTAGTACTCTACACATATTAGCTATTGGTGAGCCCCATCTCATTCATAGTTTTATCTTATTTATGTTATTTTAGTTATGCATTGAAGGTATGTCGGGGGCCTTGTCCCGGTAAACAGTTTAGCAGTCAGACTCATGTCAGAGGCTTCATATATTAGCCAGTCGTGTTGTAACACCTCGTACTTTGGCGTTAGGATGCGTCGTAGTAAATTTATATCTGCTTGAAGGGATTAAGGTTGTTCAGAGGTTATACAGGATTTGTGACAGTGTTATTATAAGAGCTCGTAAGTTTGATATCCTTGATACCGTTATCTATTATTTTGATGTGATATATATATAAGTAAAACCTTTAGTGAAGATTTCATAAGTATGATTTCGGGTAGTTCTTATTATTGCTACCTCCGGATATACTTTAATTATACACATGATATGAGGAAGTTTATAAATGAGATTTTCTTTATTATAAAGATAGAAATTATTTTCTGATAAGAAAAGAAAGTTATCTTTTTACTGTTTTGAGAAATTATTAGTACAAAAATATGTACACTTGATATTAGGATGGAAAAATTAGAATTTGATAGAATTAGACAGATATCAATAAGCAGCCATGAGTGTTATTTTATTAATGAGTTGGAATTACAAAGTTAGTGGGCAACATAGAGTATAATATTTTGTGTTATTTACATCCTATAACTTATCTATTTTACCACCAAAACAAATTATGGATATATATGTTAACTAGAGTACTTAATTATAAAACACTAAGATTCTGGAATATGTAGAATAAAGTAACTATGTTATAGTAGATTTAATAGTTGAGAAAAATTAGCTATGCCCGAACCGACGTGTCCACCGCCCACTCTTTACATTTATACAAGTCCTCATATGAATTCTCGACAAGATGTAAAATATTTTTACTTCCAAGCTTCTCCAACGTCTACAGTGAGCAACATTGGTAGTTGAGTATTGAGTGTACGACATCAAGCCGTTGCGCTCGGATGCAAGGTTGCATGTATATCGGAAGGATTGACTCGTCGTAGTATTCGAAGGATTTAATGAAGATATGTAAGGCCTTGACTCGCCACTACGACACGGCATATGTTATTTGTTTCTTACATAAACCATGAATGTCTAGAGCTTACGAATGTATTGATTCCATGTTGTAAGTCTTGCGAGTCTCTTAAGAAATGTTATATGTCCATACTCAGTTGCACTCGAGCGTGTTACTCCTCGAAGTCAAGATACAAGTTGTCGCAATGGAAATAGAGTTTTCACTTAGGTGGGTTTATATTAGTAGTATATAGAGTCTGACTCCAAAACAGAATTCTAGAGGTGTTCCATTTATGTGTTTGATAGTTTCATATATTTCCTAGTTTATGTTGCCCCGATGACACGAATTTCACATATCTATTGGTAGTCTCTTGTTCTTTTCAGTGGGTATAAATGGGCAATAGTGGCACCCCAAAAGATTCTCTGTAGCATGACGGTTGTTAGTTGATAACAATGTGAGAACCTTACTTGTTAATGATGATGATAGTCTATAATGTGTGATTAAAGGAATTACGTAACGTGGGCTAAGATGAATGATATTGGAAGTTCCTATATGATTAAGATTGAAATGGAAGAGTATCTATAGTGGATTATGTTGTGAGTTCCTAAGGTGTTATTAAGTGAACCATAGAGTGTGTGTAAGATAAATGGTACTGATAGTTATTTGGGTTGTTGTTGAGAGGTAGAAAGTTAGTAAGATGAACCAGTTGGTAGTTCCCGAGTAATATGAAGGGGATCTAGATCGTATTTGAGGTGATTCGTATTAACGGCATTAAAAATAATAATTTATAAGATTTATAGTTCTCAAGTTAAGGTGAAATGTGTTGATAGTATTTGGATTAGCAGTTTGGCTATCAGATGTACTTAAGATGAAACTAACTGATAAAGACGAACATAGTTCTTCCCGAGAGGAAGATGATTAAGACGATTAGAATATAGGTTCAGAAGGAATTCTAAGAAGATCCATAGAACAATACGTGCAAGTATTTGTATCATATTTGCTAGCTTGAGGCTCAGTTATACGTTTGTTCTCTAGACGAGTTTCAAGAAGTAGATTATTGCGAGCCTCCATTTGAAGACAGTTATTCCTCCCATGTGATCCTAGTTGTAAGAGATTATGCTTCCCTCTTTGTGTAGGACATTATGTGTAAAGTTTCAGATTGTAATTGTCGTTGTTAGCATAAAGTATCATCAGTTGTTCCTTTTCCATTTGAGTTCCTAGAAGTAAAGTATTGCGAGTTTCTCGTATGTATTTCTTTTGTGTGACATCAGTTGTCTGGTGCTAGGTCGTAGTAGTAGTTCTATTTCTATATGAGCTCCAGAGAGCCAAGTGCTATAAGTCCTCTATTTGCATCCAGTTTCCTCCTCTTGAGATATCAATCGTATACTACTGAGTCCTCATACAGTTATATAGAACTCCCTTGTCTAGTCAGAATGTCAAATCCCATTTCTTGAGTAATTCATAAGCTATATGTGTAATAAGGGAACTAATTATCTCATAATTGATAATCTTATAAAAATCGTATGTAATGGATATCCCTTTTTTTCAATGGCATGAATCCGTAATCAGTAAGAGTTAAACGACTCGTATAAGAGAAACCCATATCGTAGAGCTCTTGTCCTATAGGTGCTAAATTTTCCCGTACGCTTCCATCCTACTTTGATAAGAGGGGTTCCTATCCGCTCCATGTTGTCCCGTGATTGTAGAGAGAGATAGAGAGATACATGTATACCTTCATACCTTCTACTATATACATAATATGCAACATATACATTATATATGGATTGGGTTGCACGTTCCGCAGCACATACATTATATATGGATCGAGTTGCACGTTCCGCAACATATACATTATATATGGATCGGTTGCACGTTCCGCAACACAGGGCCAGATAACGTTAAGATAATAAGATAATCAAGTTATAGCATTGCATATGAACGTAGTTGAGGTTTCTAGAGTATAAGAGTAGATGTATATGTATGTGTATACTAAGAGTACTTCGATAAGTCAAGGTGCCGGGCTATATTCTTATCTTCTCCTCTTATGACATATGTTTATTGTATTATGCTTCATGCCTTACATACTCGGTACATTATTCGTACTGACGTCCTTTTGTTTGGGGACGCTGTGTTTCATGCCACGCAGGTTTAGACGGGCGAGGTGAGGACTATCCGCAGTAGATTACCTCCAGAGTGCAGGTTTTGATTGGTGAGCTTCACTTCTTCCTAGAGCATTGTCGAGTCAGGGTTGTATATGTACTGTTGTATTATAGATATGTCGGGGGCCCTGTTCCGACTTATACATTTTGGTTATGTTCTTAGAGGCTGTGCAGACAGATCCTGTGTACAGTCTAGTTATGTCTTGTCAGTTGTGATGTTAGCCTCGTAGGCCCTTGTATATATGTATGAGTGTTATGAGTTGTTATTACAAAAACGTAGCTTGACCAGGTGGTCAAGTCTTTATTTATGCATGATGCAATATTCACAGGTTGACCTCGTTAGACTAGTTTATCTTTCGGGATAGAAGATGCGAGTTACAGTTTGGTTCGCTTAGTCCTTGCCAGGTACCGAGTGCCAATCATACCTCACCAAGGTTGGGGGGTGACACATGTTATGTCAGATATTCAGAGTCATATAGCCATCTTTGGCTCAGTATTTATGACAATTCGTATTCACGTTTTAATCAAGTAATTTATTTATTATTATGACATCTCATGTTTATTCATGCTCATCATGTTTAAGTTATATTCCGCTCATGTTTATGCCCCATGTTGATCCAGTAAACCATGTGGTTCGCTCGGTCACATGCAGTAAGGCATCGAGTGTCGTGTTACGCCCAGGCCATGGTTCAGAGCGTGACAGGGTCTTAATTACATGTTGCTGACTTTTAGTCATTTCCATCACTGTAGGCCTAAGGCAAAAATTTTAATGTTTCATTATTCTTATTAAAATTTAATATACAAAATATATTTTACACGTACAAATTTATTTGGTGTTAGCTATTTTTCGGTTTATTTTTATAAAATTAAAACCTACCCAATTATTCGGTACGGTTAGAAATTTATATAAAACCTGTCAGATTTAGTAAAAAAATAAACGCTAATCGATTCGGTACGGTTTGGTTTGGTCGGTTAAAATCGGTTTTTTCAAAACCATTGACACCCCTAGTTTCAGCCCCTTCTATATTTCAGTTTCAGCATTTAAAATATTTTTCTAACACTTAAAACTTATCAGCTATTATTCAAACATTAATTGCGTACTTAAAAATCAGTTCAGCGTTTAAAATTATTTTTCAACCCTTAAAACTTTTCAGGTGCTTATAATTAGCTAATCCAAACTTACTATTATTGTTAAATAAGATTAAATTTATTATTTTTCAGGACCTTCAATTATACGCATTCGTCTCAATAAGCCGCAAAACTCCAGACATTTTCTACTTGAGGTTGATGCTATAATTAAATGAGATGACATATTTTATGTGATTAACTTAATACCTATTAGACGAATGAAAACGCACAAAACAATTCAAAAATTTGAACCAAAAGTGTCTTAATAAAACACTTTAGTGGAGTTGAGATGTCCAATTAGCTCGAGTGTCTAAATGCCATAGCCTGGCAAGTTTAACGGACCGGCTATGTGTTAAGCCTTATTTATATATAACAACATACTAAGAGTCTGTTTGGATGGCTCATAACTTTTGACTTTTGGCTTATTTTTAATATTTTACCTTAAAAACAAATGCTTAAAAACACTTTTTTACTTAAAAGAACTTTAAAATAAGTCAATCCAAACAGGCTCTAAGACGTACTGCATAGTTTTCTATCTAAAACGAAACAACCGTATAGATAGTAATAGTACACAATTCATACCGAAATTAAATAGTATTCTTATCCTTGATATTTCAAACCAATTGACCCCGTAACCCATATATGCGAACCAGAACATTTTAGAGCTAAACAAAGTTCTAGATTTACATATATATATATATAATACGCACACTTCCAAAATGTAGCGTCGAATTATGGACTGAAAGACATCGATTCGCAGGTCTATTTACGCCTTCAGTAATTTAATGAAGCATACAATGAAAATGTGTACAAACATGATATGTAATGCACTACTAGGATCCATATATATAGGGAATTAATGGGTTGAGTATATATAGTTGGACGATGGATGTCAAACTCCAACATCAATTTGATCGTTGGAGTCATCCTTGTCATTTACGGCTTGTATACTTTCAACAGCTTCCTTGAGATCCCACCTTGTATCCAAATCTTCTTGACAACAAGCCAATCCAATGTTGAAGAGCTTTCGAATCTGTCCTCGACTATCCTTTGTAGTGACGTCCATCTCTTTGTCAAATGCCGATTCATTATCTTTAATGATGGTGTCGACCCAGGTAGCCAATTCGGTGCCGTAGCCAGTGCTGAGAGCGAGGTAGTTTGTTGGGAGTTTACCCGTGAGGGTCTCTAGTATTAGAATCCCAAGGCTCCAAACATCAGTCTTCCTGGTGATGCGGCCTTGTTGTGCATACTCGGGGGCTTTGTAAGCCACAAGAAGATGTTGTACTTGCGAAAGATTCACCAGCGGCACCAATGTGTAATCCATCAGCAAGGGATTAGAATATTTGTCCAGAAGAACGTTTGATGACTTGAGGTGACCATGTGGAAGTGCTAGGCTTGGCAGCTCATTGTGAAGGTAGACCAAGGCCTTGGCAACTCCTTTTATGATTTTCAAGCGGCTTGACCAGTCCAGCCTAGAATGATTGCCTACATGAACAGGGAGTAATCAATTAGGGGATTGAAATAATAAGGGGTAGCCCGGTGCACTAAGCTCTCGCTATGCGCGGGGTCCGGGGAAGGATCGGACCACAAGGGTCTATTGTACGCAGTCTTACCCTACATTTCTACAAGAGGTTTTTTTCACGGCTTGAACCCGTGACCTCCTGGTCACATGACAGCAACTTTATCAGTTACTCCAAGATTCCCCTTCGGGGGATAGAAATAATAATTAATTAAAATGTAATTAAGTTCATGCATTGCACGCATACCGTGAAGGTGACTGGCCAAGCTACCATTGAAGGCGTAGTCATAAACAAGCAGCTTCTCTTCTTTCCTATAATAATAGGCCACAAGGGGGAGTAGGTTGGGATGGCTTAGTCTGCCTAACCTCCTCATGTGCTCGTGGAAGTCTTCTTTAACGACATGGTTCATTTGCTTAAACCTCTTGACCACCACGGCTTGGCCATCCATAAGTAGTGCCTTGTAAGAGGACCCCAAGTTCCCACTGCCAAGCACCTCCGCTGATGCTCTTAGCAAGTCCTGTAGATCAAATCGTGGCCTGTCATCTCTAACGAAGGACAACTTACCCACTACCGATGTTGTTGCTGCTGGTGCCTCTGCTGTCTTAATGTTATTATTATTATTATCGTGTCTTGGATAAGTTGGATTGCCGCTCATTATCACATCAGGAGCTGATGATAAAGTGTTTTGATCCCCATCAATATTATTTGACACAACAGCTCGGCTGGTGAGTTGTGAATTATCTTGGCTGCTGCTATGGTTGCGGCGGCGAATAATAAGAATTAGCACAATCACGAGACCTAAGACCACCAAACAAACTGCAACGATCAACATCACTCTACTCAGGACAGAGGGCGACTTCTTATTAATATTATCACCAGATTGGCCGCTGATCGTAGAGTTGAGACTGTTAGGAGTACTATTTGCTTCTGGACTTGGGGAGTAGCAAATTGATTCCAAAGGCTTCCCACACATGCCTTTGTTCCCTGCGTACATATAAAATAAATTCACGTTCACAAAAAAGGCAACACGTTCTGTGTGTCAACTTACTAGTTACAACAAAAAACCAAATATGGACTAGTGGAAATTAATGTAAATGATCCGTAATATATTAGGGGGAAAGGAGTAATTAGTTAATGTTTTTATCCAATGTTCAGAAAACATTTATGATGAGGTAGTACGTATTTAGCTATGGCTAATTATTAAACAATGGAGTAGCACGTAATTAGATGTTACGTACGTACCTGCGAATGTTGTTGGATCCATTAAAGAAAGAGAAGGAGGGATTGGACCCTCGAGTTGGTTGTTGGATACGTTGAGGAGTTTGAGAACGTCCCTGGGGAAATCAGGTATAGAGCCGCTGAATTTGTTGTTTTCGAGCCTCAACTCGAAGAGCCTAGGGCAGGAGGTAGCGAGGGAGGTGGGAATGTTGCCTGTGAATTGGTTGTCGGATAAATAAAGTTTCTTGAGATAAGACATACCCTTGAAGGCATCATCGGGGATCTGACCGGAGAAGCTATTATTGGACAAGTACAATGACTTGAGGGCACCAAGTTTATTCCAATCAGGCATTGCCCCCTTGAAGCTGTTGTTCATAAAGCTAAGGGTGCGGAGGAAATGCAAGGGGAGCAGGGAATCTATATCAATTGCCCCAGACAGGTCCAAGTTCTCGAGTTTCAAGCCCCATACGTCCCCTTCAAAGCAAATCAGGCCCTGCCAATTCTCATTGCTCCCTGTACAGGGGCTTGTGGATGGAGCCCAAGACCCGAGTACCGCCTGTCCCGTAGGTGAAGATGTAGAAAGCGAGCTTTTAAAGTTGAAGAGGGCCTCCGAAGAGCTCTTTGCATCGGGAAGATGATCTGTTTTATCGTCTTCATCGTCCAAATCTCCAGGTTGAGCCGATACGGACACAAGAAGAAGGAAAATGATCAAGTGACGGGCATGATGATGAAAGCATGATGAGTATCTTGATGATGAAGAACATGCAGACGTGATGGGTGCTTGTCGCTGCACTGGTGGCCGGCCGGCATCGTGCACCTCCGTCATCATCCTTCCTTTGCCTACCCACAACAAACCACAATTTGAGGCATAAGCACTGCACACCTCTCTAACCATAGATTTTTACGCCGTTTCTTTTGGTTTTTATGTACATTAGTAGTACTTTTCTCAATGTCTTCCGTCCTTTTTTTTTTTTTTTTTTTTTAATAAACAAAAAAAATTATATTCTCAGCTTTGTGTTCTCTCCTCAACTTTGGAGATGGAAGAGAGAGCTAGCTAGCGACAAGGAATGAAAATTGCTAAGTAAAAGCCCCAACTAATTTAAGGGCATTTAATTTATTCACTCTACTTCTGTAATATTCCCTCCGTCACGTTTCCATCAATTACACTTGACGCATTTTTTAAGAAACAATAAATTAAATGATAATTTTCTTATATGACCCTTAATTATTATAAGTCATTTAAATGTTGAGAAATGAATTGAAAATGATAATTAATAATTATGGTAAAATAGATATAAAATAGTAAATTACCTTTTGATTTTCCAAACTGAATAAGTAAGAATGTACATCTATCTTTTTTTTTTTTTTAGTAATAAGGCAATCTCTCCAACCCACCTCCATTTTTACCTCCAAACTCCATTTTGGAGTAAAAAATGGAGGAATTTTGCTCCAACCAATTTGCCTCCATTTTTGATGGTGAACAGTGTCACTCCAAATTTGGAGTGACACTATTCATCCACTCCATCACTATTCCCTATTAGTTTATTATTATTTTTTATTATTTAACCCTTTTAATTTATCATATTATATATACCTAATTATGTTTATGTAATGTCTTTATAATATTAATTTTACATCTTAATTTTGGCGTATAATTTTGATAAATTAATTTTCGTGCAAATATTATTTATGTAAAATTGAAAGTTAATTTTATTATAAGTTAAATTGTATAAAAAAATTATATAACCATCACAAAAATGAAAGGTGCTAATATAAAATATAAGATGTTGCTAAAATTGAAAATACATTAAATAAAAATACATTAAAATTGGAAATACATTAAAATTGAAAATATTAAATTACAAATACATAAAAATTGAAACAATATTAAATAACATAATAATTTAGTAGAGAGGTAAGTCGTTTCCAAATACACCAAAATCATTAAAGAATTGAGTGAATGGGGCATAGGATTGTTGTGGTTGTGGCTGTGGAAATTGTTGACTCCTTTTATCCATTATTCGTTTTTGTTCTTTTCGCAAAACTTCACGACGATTTGGATCGACAACAGAATCCACATCGATGAATAAAAATTTATTTTCTTCTTTGAGTTCTTTTAGTCTCAAAGTTTTTTTTTTTTTTGTCTCATTTGAATCTTTCATCACCTCAACAATCTGACTATTTTCTGATTGGACCATTTTTATATAATCTTCATCTATTTTTCTCTTCATATTTGCTTTCTTCACCCCACTAGGTCGTTGTGATGATGTGGAATCGCCTGCAACATCCTCATTTAAATTTAATGAAAATGATGATAAGTTAGGAGAAGATACAAAGGGTGAATCAGGGATAGGAGTCTCAGACTCCGATGATATATTAGTATAGCCTTGCTTTCTTGCTTTTTTTCTTCCAGCATCGTCATCGTTAAACTTCTCAAAATCCTTCATTATAGCCCACACATGATCAAATTTAAAACCTTTTTTGAAGTTCGGATGTTGCATAAGTAAATCTTTTGCTTGTGTAGTCTGCAATATTAAAAAAAAAAAAGTAAAACAATAAGTAAATATATACAAATAAAGTATAAGTAACTACAAAATAAATACTCACAATATCTTGATCTGAAGCACCACTAGGACGCAAATTTTCTACTTGACGTACACACCCATTTAATTTTCTTACGGCTTTCTCAATCGTTTGAATTCGACATTGCAACGATTTTTCGATGCGAATCTCCCAATTCAAGATGCTTGGGAGGGTCCAACTCCAACAATAGAAATGGTAATAGATGAAAATCACCGATTTGAACAATTTTTAGGTCGACACAAAAAAATTAAGGGCAAAGATGCTCATTTTGCACTTCGTAATGCATTATAGATCATTTATGGGAGCATACTAGAGGTGGAAGTTGAATATTTAAGTGGTATTTAAACTAAATTTTACCATAATATAATATGTATTGAATTATCTTGTATCTCAATGATTTCACTTTTATTTGAATTATCCGTTAATATGTATAATCTATAATATTTGCTTACAAATTATCTTATTTAAAAATTTATGGTATAAAATAATTTTATTTTAAATGGTTATATAAGAAAGAAATATAAATTATATGGGACGAATATGTAAAAAAAAAAGATAGGATTTGTTTAATGGAAATAAGAAAATAAAAGATAATAATATAATATAGAAGAGAGAGAATAATATAAAAAGGAATATTGTTTTTTGGAGTAAAAAATGGAGTAATGGTTGGAGTAATTTTACTCCATTTTGGAGTAAAGATTTGGAGTGAAGAGTTGGAGATGGCCTAAGACAAGTAAAAGTGGAGGAGAGAATACATAAATACCCCCCCTGGAGAATACACTTTTTTTCAATAAGACACCTAAACTTTGCGGGTGTCCTATGACCCTTTGGACATGTTCAAACTTTAATAAATACCATCTTTTGACCCATTTTCGAACCAGGCAGAGAAACACGCAAGAAGAGCGCGTGAAGGCTCAATAAAACTTCCACAGACCATTCAAAATACGCCACTTGGTTTCCCAATTTGTAAAAAAAAAACCAAATCAATTTATATAGAAAACTCTTCTTCCACATTTAAACCCAACGGTAAAATCACCATTGAAGCCCCCTGTCACGACCCAACCCCGTGGGCCGCGACCAGTGCCCGAGCTGGGCACCTATACGTACCCGATACCCCAAATTAGCATATTAACAGAATAATAATATAATAATAATATTAGTGGTCGCTACAGAACTTAGCAGAAAAGCAGACTTGGCACACATAGGCCGATAAGGCCATCACAGAACAGAATATCCCAAACATATGTACAGAACCCACACAGATGTATCCACAGACCTCTACAGAACATATCATAATCATAAGACGGGACAGGGCCCCGTCATACCCTGAACAAAGTACATATCCAGATAGCAGTGACAGACTGTACCAAAAGATGGGCTCTGTAGAAGAGAGCGCCCCAAATAGCAGAAATAGGATCCTAAACGTGTGGATCAGCGAACCTGTCGTCAGTACCTGCGCGGCATGAAAACGCAGCCCCCGAAGAAAGGGGGTCAGTACGAAATATGTACTGAATATGTAAAGCGGAATCACAGAAGTCAAATCATAATGATTACAGAAAATGGGTACAAAATCCAGAGTGTCAAATGCATATTTCCAAATCAGACAGAATGTGTACAGAAACATATGTCATATCATATCCGATCCCTGCCACGGGACTCGGCAGGCAGAACGTGGTCACCCTCCCGACACTGGTGCCACAATACAGAGGAATCAGAAAAGGGGGCGTGGCCCCGTATCATAAAATGTCATATCAGAATGGCCATAACAGATCAGATCAGAATAGGCGGACATGGCACATCATACTCCACAGACCCATGTACGCGTATACCTGCCCCCTCACATCGGGGCGCGGCGAACAATGCAGAGAATTACGCTTGACAACATATCCTGGCCCGGGCTCAGTGTGGGAAACATTGGGACATCCACGAATGGAGTAGTGAGAGACTAATCCAATTTAAAAATATCATAAGTATTTTCAAAGACTCGATGAGGCGTAGCAAAGACAAACAAATCAAATGGAGTCGGACGGAATCATAATAAATGTATTCCGGATATCATAACAAATTACAGAAGTCTGACTTTCCCGAAGTCATTCCGGGTGTCAAAATAATTTATAATATTTAACAGAATATTTAAAATTATATTCGTTAAGCGATTAGTAGGGTAATTAAAACATTTCTTTCAAAAATCGCTTAAAAAGGAAGCTTTAACACATTAGGGGCAAAAACGTAAATAGTGGGCCCGCCTCAGAACAAATAAGGCGGCGGGCTCAAAGTGTGCCCTCTAAACATATAATATCATCTACGAAGGTTATACAAACATCCTATGACTTTCTGAGTAATTTAGAGCACAATTGCATAATTTCAGAAAAAGCGTATCAAAATGGTTCAATTCTACTGAAGGAAAAAATGAAATTTTGTCTTGCGGATTCCGAAGGCCAAGAGGTCCTTCGAGGCCCGGATCCGACCCTAACACACTAGGGGCATGCCAAGGGAAGAATTGGGGTTGCTTTACATACCTTTCGCGCTCCTTAAGCCTTTCCAAACTCACTTCCCGTTTCGTCAAAAAACTGCAATTGGTCAAGTTTACCAATTGTGAATTATTAATGCCATTATTTCAACTTTAAGCATATTTGGCTACCGAAATTTCGCCAGCACTTCCCCTATACATATGACACCCCGAGAATTCAACTCGGCTATAAATCATCAACAACAACCCAAACGACGTCAACAATATCAACAATGAACATTAAAAACACAAATATCCTTCAACTAGTCATTTTTCTCACAAGTTGACATAATCTTCAATTCAACCCAACTTTCAACTAAGATCAATAATTTCATATTCAACAACCATCATGATCATCACCATATAGTTCTAGGAACATTTCATATCGTTTTCCTTAAGATATACACTCGATATACATGATATACAATCTTCCGCCAAAATCATAACTTATGCAAAACATCAAATCTTTGGCATACAACTTCATAACAAGTTTCCAACTTCCAAATTCATCAACCATAATCATAATTCACATCTTAACAACTTCATTTCCATAATATCACAAAATTATTCTAAAGTGACATAATCATCTACATTCCAACTTCAACCAAAATTCATTCAACTTTCATTCCCAATATAATTTCCATCATAACCACAACTAGAATGCAACATAAAATTCAACTCATATATGTATACAACATATATACACCCATGGCTACATATATATATACATACCCACTTTGCAAACTTCCTTATTTCCATAATTTCTACTCATTTCCACATACCACAACATAAACAAACCTTCATAACATAAGAAAAAGGAATTGATTCTTACCTTTTTCTACAAACTTCTTCACTTGAACAAGTTGTCAACTTGAAGAAATAAGTGCTCCTTCTTCCAAAACAATTACACCAAGTTGTAGAGGACACTTAATTTAGTAGGAATTCAACAAGAAAATAATTTTAGAGGCAAGATTTTGAGGGGTGATTTTTCTATGGCCAAACCCGAAATGCCCTCTTTTTGTTCTTGTTTTTCTCTTGTTTTTCCTCCTATTCTTTCTCTTGAAAGTTCTATGGAATTTGGATGATTAAGTGGTCTTTTATTCATTGACCACATGACTTAATTCCATGGGCTTGGATCCTTTTTATGGACCATGGCCGAATGGCTCCTCACTTGGGCCTGAATTTGTTTTTTCATTTTTTTGGGCCAACTCGGTTGGTCCCGAGTTGGGCCTAGCCCACTGACCTTTCGACTTTAAAACGTTCATATCTCCTTGTACCGACGTCACCTGGGAACCCACGACCTATGGATGGAAAGCTAATTCAATTATCTACAACTTCTATTTCAAGGTATTTTCGAAATTCCAAACTTACAATACAGTTTTTTCCCCCCAAAGTCAGGTCACCCGAAAACGTTTTCTTAAAAATATTCGTTTGGAGGGTTTCCACTTTGATTTGGTCCATAGGCACTTCATGAGTTGTGTTTAACTTTACATATGTGATTCATATGACTTTTCAGATGTTCCAAAAAAAATCTCGGTATGTGGGCCCCACCCCAGCAGATGCTCCGAGGTTCAAAAATACAGGATATAACATCCTCCCCCCCTTTAGAACATTCGTCCTCGAATGTTAAATTAATCTCATAGGGTTTGAAAATACTTTGGGGAAGTTCATGTTTACAGACATCACATATGACACACGATTGATATTGGAATAAATTAAAGCAGGGATTTAAGGTTACCTGTGGGTATAGAGAACAAATGAGGATATTTCTTCTTCATTTCCTCTTCGGCCTCCCTTGTCATTTCCTCCCTATTATCGTTCCGCCACAGTACCTTAACAGAGGCTACATCTTTATTCCGAAGCCTCCTTACCTGACGATCCAAAATAGATACGGGCTGCTCCTCGTACGATAACTGCTCCGTCACCTGAATATCATCAGCAGGGAATACTCTGGAAGGGTCACCAACGCATTTGCGGAGCATAGACACATGGAATACCGGATGTACCGCTTCCAAATCAGATGGCAAATCTAACTCATAGGCGACATTTCCAACCTTCCGAACAATCTGATAAGGCCCAATATAACGCGGACTGAGCTTACCCTTTCTGCCGAACCGCATCACGCCTTTCATAGGCGATACCTTCAAGAATACCCAATCGCCTACCTGAAACTCCAACGGTCGACGTCGTTTATCCGCGTATGACTTTTGTCGGCTCTGGGCTGCCAACAGTCGCTCCCGAATAAGTTTTACCTTGTCCACGGCCTGCTGGACCATATCTGGGCCAATCAATTCTGACTCGCCAATATCAAACCAGCCAATCGGCGATCTGCATTTCCTGCCATATAGAGCCTCGTACGGAGCCATCTGGATGCTGGAATGGTAACTGTTATTATATGCAAACTCAATCAATGGCAAGTGATCATCCCAGCTGCCTCTGAAATCAATAACGCAGGCCCGCAACATATCCCCCAGCGTCTGTATAGTGCGCTCGGCCTGCCCGTCGCTCTGAGGATGAAATGCGGTGCTCAGACTCACCTGAGTCCCTAGTCCCTCCTGAAAAGATCTCCAGAAATGCGCCGTAAACTGGGCGCCTCTGTCAGAAATAATAGACATAGGAACTCCGTGCAGCTTCACAATCTCCTTAATATAGAGCCTGGCATAATCCTCGGCGGAATTGGTAGTCCTGACGGGAAGAAAATGGGCTGATTTCGTCAGCCTATCAACGACGACCCAGATGGAATCATACTTCCGTGGAGTGCGAGGCAATCCTGTAATGAAGTCCATATTAATAACCTCCCACTTCCAAGTCGGGATTTCCATCTCCTGCAACAGTCCACCCGGCTTCTGATGCTCAATCTTGACCTGCTGACAATTAGGACACTGGGCGACGAACTCTGCAATATCCCGCTTCATACCGTCCCACCAGTATAAGCATCGAAGATCATGGTACATCTTCGTAGACCCAGGATGGACCGAATAGCGAGCATAATGTGCCTCGCTCATAACCTGTTGCCGAAGGCCTGCAATATCAGGTACACACAACCTGCCTCTGTATAACATAGTGCCGTCCGGTGAAAACTCGAACGGAGTCCTCTCCTTATCATAGGCTGTGTCCTTGTACCGAGCTAAGACAGGATCCTCAAACTGATGCTGCTTAATATCGTCCCTGATAGATGACTCAGAAACCCCTCGAACAGAAATCCGTGTATCTCCAGAATCGGCCAGACGAACCCCGAGACTAGCCAACTGCTGAATATCACGGGCTATCTCTCTCCTATCTGGCTGTAAATCGGCCAAACTGCCCATAGACTTCCGACTGAGCGCATCGGCAACAACATTAGCCTTACCCGGATGATACAGAATATCCACGTCATAATCTTTCAGAAGCTCCAGCCACCTCCGCTGTCGCAAATTAAGCTCTCTCTGCCTGAAAATATACTGGAGACTCTTATGATCAGTATAGATATCCACATGAACGCCATATAAATAGTGTCTCCATATCTTCAGAGCATGAATCACCGCTGCGAGCTCCAGATCGTGGGTAGGATAATTCTTCTCATGCTTTTTGAGCTGCCGGGAAGCATACGCTATAACTCTGCCGTGCTGCATGAATACACAGCCTAACCCCATGCCAGAAGCGTCACAATAAATAACATACCCGTCCGGTCCCTCTGGAAGAGTCAGAACTGGGGCTGTAGTCAGCTTCTCCTTTAGCAACTGGAAGCTCCGTTCACAAGCGTCAGACCACTGGAACTTAGCTCCCTTCTGAGTCAGCCTTGTCAAAGGCGCTGAAATCGAAGCAAACTTCTCCACAAACCTCCTGTAATAACCTGCTAACCCCAGGAAACTACGTACCTCTGTGGGCGTCGTAGGTCTGGGCCAATTCTTCACGACCTCAATCTTCTGTGTGTCCACCCGGACACCATCAGCTGCAATAATATGCCCCAAGAAGGCCACTGAAGACAGCCAGAATTCGCACTTAGAAAATTTCGCATATAACTTCTGATGCCGGAGTACCCCTAATACCGATCTCAGATGATCTGCGTGCTCCGCCTCAGACCGAGAATAAACCAGGATATCATCAATGAATACAATTACAAACATATCCAAGAATGGCCTGAATACCCGGTTCATCAAATCCATGAATACTGCGGGAGCATTTGTCAGCCCAAAAGACATAACCCTGAACTCGTAATGCCCATATCGGGTCCGGAAAGCTGTCTTAGGGATATCGGCCTCTCATACTCGCACCTGGTGGTAACCGGATCGAAGATCTATCTTCAAAAAACACTTAGCGCCCTGCAGCTGATCAAACAAATCATCAATCCTGGGGAGGGGGTATTTATTCTTTATAGTTACCTTATTCAACTGCCGATAATCAATACACATACGCAGCGACCCGTCCTTCTTACGCACAAATAATACCGGGGCTCCCCAAGGCGAAGTACTAGGTCTGATGAAGCCCTTATCCAACAAATCTTTCAGCTGCTCCTTCAACTCCTTTAATTCTGCAGGCGCCATTCTATACGGAGGAATAGAGATAGGCTGAGTGTCTGGGAGTAAGTCAATAGAGAAATCTATCTCCCGCTCTGGAGGAAGACCTGGAAGCTCGTCGGGAAAAACATCTGGAAACTCATTAATCACGGGGACTGACTGAAGTGTCAGCGTCTCTGCGTCCAAGTCTTGCACCCGTACCAGATGATAGATATAACCCTTTTTAATCATTTTCTTTGCCTTAAGGTATGAAATAAACTTACCTTTCGGCGATGCTGTATTTCCAGCCCAATCTAAAACTGGCTCCCGGGAAACTGGAAGCGAACTACCTTATTCTGGCAGTCAACATTAGCGTAACAGGAAGCTAGCCAATCCATACCCATAATAACATCAAATTCAGTCATATCTAACTCTACCAGATCTGCCTTAGTGTCACGGTCACAAACGATCACAGAACAGTCTTTATAAACCTGTTTCGCTACAACAAAATCCCCTATCGGTGTGGCTACCTCAAATGGCTCTATAGGTTCAGACATAATACCAATTTTACCGGCAACAAGGGGTGAAATATATGATAAAGTCGAACCTGGATCAATTAGTGCATACAAAGATCGAGAGAAGACCAATAAAGTACCTGTGACGACATTAGGAGATGCCTCCTGATCCTGGCGGCTGGCCAAAGCATAAATGCGGTTCGAAGGACCGCTAATACCAGAAGCTCCACCACGGCCTCTGCCGCGACCCGCTGGTGCCGAAATACCCTGCCCCGTAGGGCGCATAGCCACTGACGAAGGTGAAGACCCAGCGGCTGATCCGGTAGGCTGCGCTGCACCACCCGAACTACCCTTATACGGGCAATCTCTCACAGAATGGCCCTGACGGCCACAAGAAAAGCATGCACCGGTGGCTCTGTAGCACTCTCCCGTATGGTATCTGCCGCAAAAATAACACTGGACCCTGGGTGGCCTCATCTGACCAGAACCCCTATCTGTCCGCGAACCTGAAGCCCTGGAGCTCTGGCCTGCTCCTGAATACCCTGGGCTATCGAATCTGCGACCTGCAGGCTGGGGAGGCGCGCTCTGCGCCGGCTGAGATGAGAATCTGCTAGGCTGCTACGGCTGTTGGGGCTGTCTGCCCCGAAAATCTCCAGATGACTTGGCCCTCTTGGGCTGTCTCCGATCCTGGCCCCTGTCAGGCTGGTGTCCTCCTCTGCCCCGATCCTCCATGCCCTGGGCATGGGCCTGGATACGGGCAATGTCCATACCGGGCTGAGCAGCCAATACTAAGCAGCTATCAACAAAATACCGATCCAGCCCCATAATATATCTGTGCATCCGGTCCGCCATAGTAGCCACCACAGTAGGTGCATATCGGGCCAAGGAATCAAACTCCAAACTGTAGTCCCGGATACTGCGGCCCTTCTGCCTCAATAATAAGAATCTATCAGATCTGGCTCGTCGCAACTCTGGGGGCAGAAAATGTCCAAGAAATGCCTGAGAAAAATCGCCCCAAACTGCTGGAGGAGCGCCGTCCCCCCTGGATAGCCCCCATGACTCGTACCAGTTTGCCGCCACATCATATAACCGGTACGAAGCTAACGCGACTGACTCTGTCTCGGAAGCATTAATCAAATCTAGAGTGCGTCGCATCTTCCTAATAAACTCCTCAGGATCCTCCTCGGGCTTTGTCCCGAAGAACTCTGGAGGGTTACAAGTCAAAAACTCACGGGCTCTCGAACTATCACGCCTGACTGCCCGGTCACCTCCTAGTCCATGCCCCTGAACCTGCCCTGCCACAAGTCTAGTCAGCAACTGGACTGCCTCCCTCATAGACTGATCCTCAGTGCCTGGCCGTGGAGCTGGAGGCTCAGGTACTGGAACTGCGGGAGCTGGCAGTGGAGCCGTCCCCCGATCTGCAGCTACGGCTGCCCCAATCTCCTCCACGAGTGGCGGTGTAGAAGAACCCTCTGTCTGGGGCAAAGTCTCCGGAGCAATATATACCTGGGCCCTGGTAGTCCTCTGGACCCGGCTAGTCTCTCCTACGGCAACTGACTTGGCCTTTTGGGCCGCTGTCGCCTTTTTTGGAGGCATATCTGCAAATATAGCCACTCGTTAGGAAGGGGTCATCCTGATAACACAGCTCTATCGCACGATCTAAGACAGAAAGAAGGGTAGTATCCTAAATGCCCTGTAGCCTCCTGTTTATAGGTGTGGTGCACAACACACTGATAAACAAGACTCTACTAGACACGGTCTGTGGACATTCCGAGGACGAACCGCTCTGATACCACTTTTGTCACGACCCAACCCCGTGGGCCTCGACCAGTGCCCGAGCTGGGCACCTATACGTACCCGATACCCCAAATTAGCATATTAACAGAATAATAATATAATAATAATATTAGTGGTCGCTACAGAACTTAGCAGAAAAGCAGACTTGGCACACATAGGCCGATAAGGCCATCACAGAACAGAATATCCCAAACATATGTACAGAACCCACACAGATGTATCCACAGACCTCTACAGAACATATCATAATCATAAGACGGGACAGGGCCCCGTCATACCCTGAACAAAGTACATATCCAGATAGCAGTGACAGACTGTACCAAAAGATGGGCTCTGTAGAAGAGAGCGCCCCAAATAGCAGAAATAGGATCCTAAACGTGTGGATCAGCGAACCTGTCGTCAGTACCTGCGCGGCATGAAAACGCAGCCCCCGAAGAAAGGGGGTCAGTACGAAATATGTACTGAATATGTAAAGCGGAATCACAGAAGTCAAATCATAATGATTACAGAAAATGGGTACAAAATCCAGAGTGTCAAATGCATATTTCCAAATCAGACAGAATGTGTACAGAAACATATGTCATATCATATCCGATCCCTGCCACGGGACTCGGCAGGCAGAACGTGGTCACCCTCCCGACACTGGTGCCACAATACAGAGGAATCAGAAAAGGGGGCGTGGCCCCGTATCATAAAATGTCATATCAGAATGGCCATAACAGATCAGATCAGAATAGGCGGACATGGCACATCATACTCCACAGACCCATGTACGCGTATACCTGCCCCCTCACATCGGGGCGCGGCGAACAATGCAGAGAATTACGCTTGACAACATATCCTGGCCCGGGCTCAGTGTGGGAAACATTGGGACATCCACGAATGGAGTAGTGAGAGACTAATCCAATTTAAAAATATCATAAGTATTTTCAAAGACTCGATGAGGCGTAGCAAAGACAAACAAATCAAATGGAGTCGGACGGAATCATAATAAATGTATTCCGGATATCATAACAAATTACAGAAGTCTGACTTTCCCGAAGTCATTCCGGGTGTCAAAATAATTTATAATATTTAACAGAATATTTAAAATTATATTCGTTAAGCGATTAGTAGGGTAATTAAAACATTTCTTTCAAAAATCGCTTAAAAAGGAAGCTTTAACACATTAGGGGCAAAAACGTAAATAGTGGGCCCGCCTCAGAACAAATAAGGCGGCGGGCTCAAAGTGTGCCCTCTAAACATATAATATCATCTACGAAGGTTATACAAACATCCTATGACTTTCTGAGTAATTTAGAGCACAATTGCATAATTTCAGAAAAAGCGTATCAAAATGGTTCAATTCTACTGAAGGAAAAAATGAAATTTTGTCTTGCGGATTCCGAAGGCCAAGAGGTCCTTCGAGGCCCGGATCCGACCCTAACACACTAGGGGCATGCCAAGGGAAGAATTGGGGTTGCTTTACATACCTTTCGCGCTCCTTAAGCCTTTCCAAACTCACTTCCCGTTTCGTCAAAAAACTGCAATTGGTCAAGTTTACCAATTGTGAATTATTAATGCCATTATTTCAACTTTAAGCATATTTGGCTACCGAAATTTCGCCAGCACTTCCCCTATACATATGACACCCCGAGAATTCAACTCGGCTATAAATCATCAACAACAACCCAAACGACATCAACAATATCAACAATGAACATTAAAAACACAAATATCCTTCAACTAGTCATTTTTCTCACAAGTTGACATAATCTTCAATTCAACCCAACTTTCAACTAAGATCAATAATTTCATATTCAACAACCATCATGATCATCACCATATAGTTCTAGGAACATTTCATATCGTTTTCCTTAAGATATACACTCGATATACATGATATACAATCTTCCGCCAAAATCATAACTTATGCAAAACATCAAATCTTTGGCATACAACTTCATAACAAGTTTCCAACTTCCAAATTCATCAACCATAATCATAATTCACATCTTAACAACTTCATTTCCATAATATCACAAAATTATTCTAAAGTGACATAATCATCTACATTCCAACTTCAACCAAAATTCATTCAACTTTCATTCCCAATATAATTTCCATCATAACCACAACTAGAATGCAACATAAAATTCAACTCATATATGTATACAACATATATACACCCATGGCTACATATATATATACATACCCACTTTGCAAACTTCCTTATTTCCATAATTTCTACTCATTTCCACATACCACAACATAAACAAACCTTCATAACATAAGAAAAAGGAATTGATTCTTACCTTTTTCTACAAACTTCTTCACTTGAACAAGTTGTCAACTTGAAGAAATAAGTGCTCCTTCTTCCAAAACAATTACACCAAGTTGTAGAGGACACTTAATTTAGTAGGAATTCAACAAGAAAATAATTTTAGAGGCAAGATTTTGAGGGGTGATTTTTCTATGGCCAAACCCGAAATGCCCTCTTTTTGTTCTTGTTTTTCTCTTGTTTTTCCTCCTATTCTTTCTCTTGAAAGTTCTATGGAATTTGGATGATTAAGTGGTCTTTTATTCATTGACCACATGACTTAATTCCATGGGCTTGGATCCTTTTTATGGACCATGGCCGAATGGCTCCTCACTTGGGCCTGAATTTTTTTTTTCATTTTTTTGGGCCAACTCGGTTGGTCCCGAGTTGGGCCTAGCCCACTGACCTTTCGACCTTAAAACGTTCATATCTCCTTGTACCGACTTCACCTGGGAACCCACGACCTATGGATGGAAAGCTAATTCAATTATCTACAACTTCTATTTCAAGGTATTTTCGAAATTCCAAACTTACAATACAGTTTTTTCCCCCCAAAGTCAGGTCACCCGAAAACGTTTTCTTAAAAATATTCGTTTGGAGGGTTTCCACTTTGATTTGGTCCATAGGTACTTCATGAGTTGTGTTTAACTTTACATATGTGATTCATATGACTTTTCAGATGTTCCAAAAAAAATCTCGGTATGTGGGCCCCACCCCAGCAGATGCTCCGAGGTTCAAAAATACAGGATATAACACCCCCACTTTGTTCTCAATTTCTGTCCATCTCAGCAAAAATTTTATTCAAAAGGTATGAAATTTCCTTATTTTATTAGCTTTACTAACTTGTAATCTTTGTTATTTTGCTCAAATTTACTTCTCCAAATTGGTTAGGGTTTAAGCAAAATCATGTCAAGGGCAAGCTTGAATCGCATTTGTAAAGATGAGAATGAATCGATGTTGCGTGAGACAATGCGATGCAAACATGGAGACTTGCTGACAATGCAGACCTCGTGGTTGAATGATAATCCAGGAAGAAGATTTTGGTCTTGCCCACGCTACCATGTATGTTTGATCCTTAGTCATTTAATTTTTTTTCTGTTAAATTTACTCATTTGAGACTCATTTTAGGAAAAATCATGCAAGTTCTTCAGGTGGAGGGATCGTGATGAGATTGATGTGCGATCCAAGTTTGTTATTTCAAGATTGGCAAATAGAGTTAAGGATTTGGAAAAATCATTAGCATATTTCCAAAGTATGGAGAAAGAGATGAAATTGGTGGAGAATGAGTGTCATGGTGAGGTGATGACGGAGCGGAGTTCCTGTCAAGATCAAGTGATATCGGAGGAGAAAGATGATCATGATCTGCTGAGCAAAGAGGAGATAAATGATGTGGTGATCAAAGAGGACAAAGACAAGGTGATCATTGATAAAAAGAAGAAAAAAGAGGAGGCCAATTGGTATAGTTTCAATTGGAAGCTTATCATTGTATTTGTTGTTATGGTTTTTCTTTTTCTTTTATTAGGTTTTATCATTTAGTTGAAATTGGAATAGTTGTATCAAAGTTCCATCTATAATTGGTTTTGTGTTTTTGTTGTTGTTTTTAGAATAGATTTAGGTGGAACTTTCTGTAATTGGTTTTGTGTTTTTGTTGCTGTTTTTAGAATAGATTTAGGTGGAACTTTCTTTGTTTTGTGTAAGGGGTTGAATTATGTGTATGGAAACTGGTTTGTTTTGTGTAACGAGTTGAATTTTCTTTGAATCTTGTCAATGAATTTTGTTCTTGTTTGTGTTAAATGAAAGAAATGAACAGCAGCAGCAGCCAAAACTATTCCATTTATTGAATACCATTTGCAGCCAAAACTATTCCATTGCAACATATCAAGTAAAAGGAATTGACCATTTCATTCAATAAACTGCTGCATAAACAACTTTAGAGTTTGATACAACTTTAGAGTTTGATACTTAAATATCAGTAGCAACACCAAAAAAACCAACTGAAGCGACACCAAACTAAGAGTAGCAAATTTACATCAACAACACCAAAAAAACTAGTAGAAAAATGACATCTCCAAGTCAAAATAATAGAAGCAGCAGCAACACCAAAAATCCAACTGCAGACCAACTATTTCCATGGCACATGGGCCTTTCTAGATGTACTGCATTGACTCTGATTGTTAGCAGCAACTTTAGACCTTGTTTGGATTATTTTCGCACCCCTCATTTGGTCAAGTCGATTACTGGTAATGGTTTGTTTGCCCCTCCATCTGAATCCTTTGCGTGGTGTGTAACCAATATCTCCAGTAACCACATCAGATCTCATAGGAGCTCTTCTACCAGTGTCAATGACCCTTCTGTTTGGCATCCCAGACTGTATAAATAAAGCACAAAGGTCAGTAACTAATTTTGCCAATAAACCAGGTGATCAAACATACAATAATAGTTTAATGCACTTACATTAAGAGTAGTACAACCATCATCATCAACCAATACTCCAACCCCCACCATCATTGGCCTTTTATAAGGTCTTTTTGCATGTCCACTACTTGTGCTTTCAGTCTCTTGATTTTGCTGTTGCATCCCTCTTCCACCACCCCTTTCACAACTTGATCTTGTCTTCCCCCTATTTGATCTAGCCTGGTTATTGTAATACAAAATGTTATATTATATTTAAGGTCATGTCAGAACAATTTGATACACTTACCTGTGATTGACTAGCTGCATGAGCAGTTTGACTAGCTGTATCAGTTTTATTTTCCATCCTTCTCATATTTGCTCTTCCACAACTTTCAGCTTCTTGTTCCATTCTTCTCTTGTTTGCCTTCCCCCTATTTGTTCTAGCCTATTTATTGAAATACAGAATGATAGATTATATTAAATACAGAGTGTTAGATTATATTCAAACTTATGTAAAAACAATTTGAGACACTTACTTTTGATTGACTTGTTGTTTTTTGGACATCATCTTTTGTTGGACATCCTCTTTTGTTGTGGCCTTTGTTATGACAAAGGCTACAAGTCATAACAGCACCACTTCTGCTAAGCTTTTCAGTTTTCTTACTTTCATGAGCCTCCTTCCTTCTAGCTTTGCTTGGTCTTCCAGGCATCTGTCTGATTACTGGTGGTTCAACTCTTGGATTATTTGATATTGCCCACATATTCATGTTGTTCATTGGCTGAATAAAATGAGCATATGTGCTCAGATAGATATCTTTGTTATAGCAGCTAGCTACATAATGGATTGGATCTAACCTATTGTAGTGTAGGGCAACAACTGCATGGAAACAAGGTATACCCTTCAGTTGCCAAGATCTGCAACTACAGGTTTGCCTAACAATGTCAACACAATGTGTACAGCCCCAAGGATCTTTAATTTCAAAACCCCTTTCACCATTCCAAGACAAGCTGCACTTCATTGACTTGTTAATGTTTTCTTGTAGAGTCTTGAGAGACATGGGAGATATATCACTGATCCATGTATTTGAAAACTCTTTCAACTGACCAATTCTTTTCATCATCTTCACCCTAATCTCTTCTAGCATTGTGATATGGTTTTGTATCTTGCAGCCAATATCCAGTTGTTAAAACCCTCAGCCATGTTGTTGTCCACTGAATCACACTTGTTGTGCTCGTTGAAGTACCTTTTGCACCATTTATCTAAGTTGTAATACATGAGATCATCCAAACAGTCTCTGCCCATTTTCTTCATTTCATCAATATGACCCCTCAGTTCAGCTTCAAAAGTGGACTTTGCCATCATCCAAAATAATTTTCTTCTTTTTATCTCCTTATGGGTTTTGGACCAGTTAGCAAGAATATGTCTTGCACACCACCTGTGTTCTGCATCTGGGAGTAAATCATCTACTGCATTTTGCAGTACCTAGGAAAAGCAAAAAGACATAATAAGCAGCAGACAAAAAAGAAAAACAAGAGAAAAATATTAATAACAGTGTTCTTTGTGTACCTTTTGCATGTCACTAATTAGTGTTAATTCATATCCATCTCCAAGTTCAAGGTCATTCTTCAATAGAGACACAAACCATCTCCAAGTAAATTGATTATCATATTCAACAACTGCCCAAGCAATAGGCAGCATTTGGTTGTTTCCATCCTTGCAAACTGCAACCAATAGTTAACCTTTACACACACCTTTGAGAAAACATCCATCCAGACCAATGCACCTCTTTGTACCTCCAAAGAATGCTTTCTTTAAAGCATTAAAGCACACATAAAACCCCTCAAAGATCTTCTTTCCAGTTTCAAGATCTTCTCCAACTTTAACAACACAAGTGCTGCCTGGATTAGATCTTAATATCTCATCTCTCTAATCAAATATTCTACCATACTCAGCAACATGATCACCCCTAATCTCTTGTAATATTCTATCCCTAGCTCTTCTCACTGTTGTCTTTCCAACATAGATATCCAGTTCCTTCCTAATGATCTCCTGAAAATCCACTATCCTAATATTTGGTTGCTCAGTAACTCTGTTTTTGTATCTATCAGCCAGATATCTAGAATTGCACAAATGGTTATGAGTGGAAGTCATGCATTTGTGGATATGGATGTATGTTCTAACAACAAAATCTGCACTAGAACTGTCCAAACTTGCAAGCAATAACCATGGACAACCCTCTTTGCAGCATCTGACCCTAACTCTGTTGGGCTCATTCACATATTTTTCAATCTGGATTTTTTCTTGAACTGCATATTTAGTAACTGCCTTCCTAAATTCTTTTACATCAGCAAACACCAACCATAATTCCCAAACAATCTTCTCAGAAGTAGGATCAAACACAACTCTGTTTTTTGGTCTTTTTCCTTCTAAGAGGTTTATTCACAACTTGTTCAACCTCTTCCTCATCTGCCCAGCCTATTTCATCATCTAATTCAAAGCTAGGGGCCTTATCACTTGTATAGTAAGGTTCATCACCCCCTACCTTACCATCTAATTTATGCTTTTCAACAACAGTCTCATCATACCCTAAATTTGGTCCTTTTTCATTGACATGAACCTGTCCAGCAGTAGTACCTCTACCTCTCCTATTTGTCCTGTTGAAATGTCTCCTATTTGCCCTAAAATCTCTATACTCTTCATGAACATCACTATCTTCTAAAACCTCTTCAACACCTATGTTATCTATGCTATCTTCACTATCCCCTTCACATCCATCCTCTACATCCTCTCCACTTGTATCCTCATCAACTTCAGACTCACAAGTAGGATCATCAGTGGGATTATGAGGTTCAGGATTAGTTGATGGTTCAGCAGGTTCAACAGTAAGGTTAGAAGTTTCAACAGTAGGGCTATAGGGTTCAGCAGTAGGGTTAGCAGGTTCAGCCAAAGGATTAGGAGGGATTGGATACTCAACAGCATCATTTAAAGGTGTTGAAGATTTCTCACCTACCCCACCAACACCATTTTGGGGGACATATTCTAAAGCCAATGAAACACATGGTTCATTCACCTCGTGGCACACAAAAATATCTAATGTATCACCATTACTTAACAAAGATAAAATGTCACAAATAACCTTATCATTCACAATTTCAACCAAATAACCATTGAAATGATACTTAACAAAAAAAGAACTGTCAGTTGTATATCCTAAATGCTTTATGTAGTCTCTCAATTCAAAGTAGGACATTCTATCAATGTCACAGTCTAGAAATTCAGTAACAGACCCACCAACATATTTTGGTCGGGCACTAAACACAATATAACCCCCATAGTGCCATCTCAACGTGATTAGAACAAAAGACATGATATCACACACCCTGAAATATCGCAGGTTCAAAAATCTTTAAAACACAATAAATCGATCAACAAAAACGCTAACTAAAATCAGTGAATGTAGATGCAATCAAGCACATTAAGAGAAATGAGTGTAAAACAATATATTTTGCAGCAAATAACACAAAAACACTAAGTATCTAACAAAAATTCAGTGCATGCAACACCAAAAATCGAATTTTTAAACCACAATAACAAACCCTAACCTGTGGATCTTCACTTCTTCGATTAGATGCTTATTTTGTACCCACAAACTCATATTTCCCTTCAATTTTTCGATAGAAATGGCTAGAACAAATTTATGGTTAAGATGGGTTAAGATCGAGAGATGAAAAGGGAATGAAAAGTCGTGGGGTGTTTTTTTTTTTTTTTGGGAAGAGAAATAAGAAAAGGGGGGGGGGGGGGAATATTAGGGTAAAACGGGTCAAACCCGATGGGTCCTCATTAATTTTGTTTATAATTATTTTAATCGGAGGTGTATTACACGCACAAAATTTTA
Organism: Lycium barbarum; assembly: GCF_019175385.1. Classification (NCBI taxonomy): domain Eukaryota; kingdom Viridiplantae; phylum Streptophyta; class Magnoliopsida; order Solanales; family Solanaceae; genus Lycium; species Lycium barbarum. Next base: position 149,142,590 of record NC_083339.1, read on the forward strand.
TTCTCCGCCTGGTTCGAAAATGGGTCAAAAGATGGTATTTATTAAAGTTTGAACATGTCCAGGGGGTCATAGGACACCGACAAAGTTTAGGTGTCTTATTGAAAAAAGATATATTTTCCGGGGGGAAGGAGTAGTTTATTAAAGATAGCAAACAAGTTGTCCTCAAACTTTGATTTGGAAAGATCCCGAAAAAATTGCACTATGCACGATATTTAATTGAGAAAGGAATAATAGTCACAAATTCAGGTTAGAAAGGTTTCTTTCTTTTCGTCTTCTATTTGTCAAAAATTTGTTTGATTACGAATCTCTCTTTATATAATTTTAAGCATTTTATTTTACTTTATTTGAAATTTTATTATTTCATACTATTATATTTCATTGCACAGACAAAGAGGAAGTAAATAAGTACTAAAATACTTTGTAGGTTCTTACCAATAATATGTAAAATGCAAATTATATACCTACATCGTAAGTTAGTCAACAATATTTAGGTGATAATTACAAAAAGAAAGAAGCATTTTGTACTTACTAGTTACTATTATTACTACTCTATATAAGAGTCTAGGAACACACAGCTGTTGGTCGACATGTGTGCTTCCTAAGGAAGGAGCAGTTCTGGTATTTCAAAATGTTTGTCCTTTAGAGACGTTGTACTATGTTATTTTATGTGTATACTTTTTCGTATTTGGACAGTAAAGCCAGATTAGCACGTGAGTGACTTTGCTGAAATGTGGGTCCCCACCTGGATTTCTTGCCACGCGCTGCATTGTCTGCCTTTAAGAAATGACTCTTCTGAGAAGTGGTCCCCATTAAATTTTTATCTGGCAGTCTCTTATCTCTCTCTCCATAGCTTTTTAGTGTAATATAAGATATATCGCATGTGGCTTAAATAGATAGAGGAAGTGCGGGTAAGGATTATTTTTTCCAAGATTACTTTTTGAGTTTGAAATATCTTATTATCAAGTTTCATTTTTAAAAGTTACCAACTGATTACATTTGTAGTTTCATGAACGCCTTATTACTCAAAGTTTTTATAAGAGAAAAAGACATGTTTTAATTTTTGAACTTGACACGAGAATTTACTTTAGCAATTAAATTTAATTTTTATTTATTTACCCCCTTAACAACTTACGTTTCAATTATTTTCCATCCTAAAAAAATAATACTACTCTCACAATGGGAGGTGTATTACACTCCCACCACGTCATTGCCACATCATTGCCACGTCGTTAGCACATCATTGTCATGTCAAAATTACCAACACATCATTTTTTCTTTTTCTTTTATTATTTTTTTCTTTCTCTTTCTTCTTCTTTCTCCTCATCCTCACCCTACTTTTATTTTTATTTTATTTTTTAATTGTATAATGTTTATTTTATTTTTAATTGTATAACTTTTATTTTATTTTTAAATTTATAATATATATATATATATATATATATATATATATATATATATATATATATATGAGCGGGTCCACTTTTTTTGTTTTCACTCTCTTAATTTTATTTTATTTTTGTCACGTCAGCATTTGGGGTGGGAAACAATTGAAACGTAAGTTGTTAAGGGGGGTAAATAAATAAAAGTTAAGTTTAGTTGCTAAAGTGAGTTTTCGTGCCAAGTTCAGGAGTTAAAACATATATTTTCTCTTTTTATAATAATAACATAATGCAATAAGTATAGAGCAGTGATATTTATTATTCAGTGATAAATAATGAATAATATCTTAAAAGACATGTATGTTATTACTAATGTTAAAAAAAATGTATGTTATTACTAAGTAACGTGTAATTTCGTGATCAAATTAATTAAATATTATTACAATTGAAGAATAATTTACTCGGATGATTATTGCAGTATTGTTTAACATTCTAAAAAGAAAGTAAGATAGGTATTGCATTATCAAAAAGACTTTTTCCGATGTATAATTTCGTGATCAAATTAATTAAATATTATTTCAATTGATGAATATTACTGGGATGATTGTTGCAATATCGTTTAACATTCTAAAAAGAAACTAAGATAGGTATTGCATTATTAAAAAAACTTTTTCCAATGTATTAAGTTTCTAATTATGGAGCATCAAAATAGCCAAAATAATTTATTAGTAAAAACATAATTATGATAGGCCAGGCAAGGATAGAAAGAGTATCTTATACCATATCTATGCCCATGTTATATGACACAATATACACATATAATTACCATATGTATGGAACATCCTAATTTATAATACACGGAGTTTGAATTGCATATTTCAAATCGTGTTAAAATAAACTACAGGAACTTATAGTTTTAGAATTTAGTAAGTCTTGAAATGTTGTTTAAAGTTTGATTAGCGGTTTAAGAAATGGCCATTTGCCTATTTCTTCCAAAATAATAATAATAATAATAATAAGGTCACATAAGCTTAAATATATATAAAAAAAAAAATATTACACAACTTATTAAACTCGTGCTCCCATAGCTTTTTATCTTTCCATACATGACTTTCAAGAAATGTTGTTGAATATATTGAAAGATTTTTATAGTTGCATAATATAAAATTATAAATATATTTTGAGCCCGGCACGGGGCTCCCGTATCTAGTTTATGCATAAATAACATAACAATAAGGCTTAATCGATCACACTTCATAATGACACCACATAGGGAGATTAGGGATAAAATTATTTTATATTTTTCATTGGTGAAAGATTGCAAAGATTTTGTTGTACTAGAATGTTTTGTGGTCATTCGCATTGTCCCGAGTTTAGCTTTGAGGATTTTGCAAGTCTGTGTGAGGGTAAAAAATTCATGGGTGCATTGTTATTTAGTGAACTGTGGAAGGAATTAAACAAAGACATATTTGGGAATGAAATGTATTCATACGAATTGTGATCTCCATTACTGTTTCTTGTCCTAATTCAGATGATAGTTTTCCAAATTTCCGCATAATTTGTTCGTATGATCCTGTTTGTTTCCTTTCACAACTCGCAGTAGTTTTTATTTCAACGTGAGCATTGGCGAAAGCATAACCACCAGGAACGTGCGTAGGGATTTTTCCAGTCACCATACTTTTGGAAATTGAGGAGTTTATGTGATCCGACATGTTTTATTCATATGGGGTTTTCCGATGAAGATGTCTTCTGCAGCTTTGATCGAGGTACAGTATCACTCAATTCACGGCCCTTTGTTTCAAATGGGAAAAGAATTACGCATACACCTGATAGCAGCAGAACGCTCACAAATAGAATAATGGCTAGAGATTGATGGCATCCATGCATCAGACCTACTGCCACGAGGGGACATATCATTCCTCCAATTCTTCCCACCGAGCTCGCAATACCAACACCAGTGGTCCTCACGGACGTAGGATATATCTGGAATGAAGCCCAAAACAATGCATCGAGATCAAATGTTATGGCCAATTAAATGCCTTCAGTAGCATAAACACTCTTGGTTACTATATATAGCTGAATATGATTCAACAAGCATAAAAAACGTAAAAAAGTTGGCTCTACCACGTATTTCTCTGTTGAATATTTTCTTCAGAGGTGAAAACTTTTGACTATCTCTTGAAAGATCTACTAGCTTACCTCTGGAGCATAAATATAGACAATTGTGAAGGTTGCTGAAATACACGTGCGAGCTCCAAATAGAAGGCTTGTCGTTAATCCTTGAGGTTGATTATACACAAGAGGGATGAGGAACATGCAACAAAGGAAGAACATAATAGACATCGAGAGCTTACGACCGAGCTTGTCAATTGTTACCGCAGAAATAATAAGACCTGGGAATTCTTCAAGTAAATGAAAGCAACGAGATCGTCAGCTCTCTAAAGAGGCCAAGTGACAAGAAATCGAAACTTCCTCTACTTAAGTACATTTAGAAGTAAGAGACAAATACCTGCAAAGCTAGTTATGAAGACATCTCTGTAGCTAACATCATGGGACTTTTTGAGTTGCAATTCAGCTGGTATGCATTTATTTTGTCCACCGCTTAACTTTGTGGTCAGCAAAACAAGGCCATAGTACGAAAATGCATTTCCAAAGAAGACCAACCATAAAAGAATGGTTGACTTGGCTAACTCTGGTGAAAGGAGAGTAACTAGTGGTGAGGTTCCCCTTGGACTAGATTCCACTTGTTCAAGTGTCACTTCTCCACTAGCACTTGGAGATAGCAACTCTTTATCTTCTGATAGAGACAAATTTTCATCTAGCTCAATTTCGTTATCAGAGACAAGAATACCACGAGGAAGCTTTCTACCATTCATTCTCGCAATTTTCTCCAAAACAACAAGTGCCTCTGTTTTTCTTCCTTTCATGCATAAGTACCGAGGTGACTCAAGTGTTACCCCATAAAACAAAAGAAGAAGTGAAGAGGGGAGAGCTGAAAAACCAAGTAGCCACCTCCAACCCAACCTTGGCATGACAGCCTACGAGCAGCATAAAACATATGAGTTGCCAAATATCTCCCTTCAAACATTAGTCATATCAAAGCTAACCAAAAAATACATGCTTCATGTGGTTCTTGAATATTATTCAGGGCATACAAAGCATCATTCTGGAAACCTGAGTTGGATTAGACAGCCAAAAACACTTAAAAATAATATGAAAAGCTGGCCACTCCCAAAGATTTTGAGATTTTACTTGGCCTCCCCTCTAAAGATTTAGTATTCTACTAAATACACCTTAAAACAATGAACCATCATCCAAGAGGAAAGTCACGTGAAAGATTATCACTCCCATTTAATTGATCAATGCCCAAGAGATTCAGCCTACTATTGTGTTTGACAGACACGAAAAGCCCTGTGCCCAAGAATTTAAGCCTACTATTATGTTTGACAAACAAGAAGGCACTTATTCACAGTGTATACTGTATAGAGAAGAGTATACACCAAAAAGCAAGAGAACTTGCTTACTTCTACGTTAGGAGGATAAAAAAAATGGCAATTAATTTCATGGCCATAATACAGAAGAAGACTCCGTTCTTTAAATCCAAAGCAGAATGCCCTTACCCAAGCAAGTGAAGCCTCGAGAACTGTACCAACAGTCCAGAAACCTGAAAATACTACCATCCAAGTGCCTCGATGAAGAGCAGGAATAAACTCCAAAAACCAAGCAGCGAGAACAGGCCCACCTCCTAAACCAATGCCAACTAAACAGCGGAGGATAATCAGCAAAAGGAAATTTGAGGAAAAAGCACTTAGAAAGCCAGCTGTTGCAGTAAATACTGCTGTCATAAGAAACCCTCTCCTGAATGACAAACCATAGGAAAAGCAAAAGGAGAAAGCCCAGAATTAATTTCGATATAGAAAGAGAAACATTTAGTACGCGTAAGCAAAATCATATAAGCACCGAAAATTCATTTGAGAATAAAGTAAAGGGAATGGCATAAATACACCTAAATCTCAAATCACAATGAACTTCCCAACATGCATTCCACGAATTTGTTGGACAGTCATCTATCTCTGGCCCAAAATACTGTATATTTTGGAAAAGCAAACTTCAACTCCCTCACTCCACACGACCTGTGACTCCAAAACTTATCCTACTTCCAACTCCTACCCTGAACGTGATTTGATTACTAAAATCTTTCTTGCAAGACTTTTTCTTTCTTTCCTTCTTTTAGTTCTTTTCTTCCTTTCCTCTTTCCTTACCCATCATCTTCCCCACCAGAATATAAGTCCGGCAATAGCAAAATGGTCCATTTGTCTCTCTGCACCTTTCACTTCTTTCTCACTCCTATGCAACATATCAAAATGTAAAACAGGCGAAACGACCGAGGTGAAGTTGATTTTTCGCTGAAAGCAAATCATCTGCAATGGCATTGAAACTCAATATGGTGGCCTTAAAATCCCATAAAAATGCAACCTTTTCCTGCCTCTTCACTCAGATCTCATAGAGCTTTCATGGCTTCAACACATCATCGATCTTTTTTTTTTTTTTTTGAAACTGGTAAATTTGTATTCCTCAGCATTAAGGATATGCTGGAGACCTTCAAAAGTGTTAGTCTAAAAACAGATACTTACAGGGATTTTAATAAGTCTACAAAATGATCTATATCCTCTAATCCTACTATATCCTCTAATCCTATTTCTTTACACCAAAAGTAGAAAGATACTATACAATTCCATTTTGGATCTATCTTTAAAACACCTCCCATTCCTTTCTTTCCAGATGGTCCACCAGATACAATGTGGGATCATCCTCCACCACTTCTTTTGACTCTTGCTGCCTCCTCTTCTCATCCAACAACTTAGTAGATCTGTAGTGTGCTCTGGCATAGTCCATGTTGTCTCTGTCAGGTTGAAAAACAGGGACCATAGTTCTGCTGTAAATTTGCAGTGAAGAAAGAGGTCGTTGTTGGTTTCATCAGTTTCATTGCATAGAAAACATCTGGAGACTATGATGTTTCCTTTCTTCATCAACACTTCATGAGTCAAACAAGCCCTCTTTGCCACCAACCAAGTGAAACATTTCACCTTGGCTGGTGCTGGACACTTCCAAATTTTTATCCAAAATCTTTGGTGCTCCTCATTCTGCCCTAAGTCCTCCTTTCTGTAAGCTCTCTTTACTGAGAATTGTCCATCACTATTATGTCTCCATCTCAGAGTATCTGCATCAGTGTTGGTACCTTGGAAGTTACCAATCCTGCTCAACAGATCAGCCACCCTATCTATCTCCCAATCATTCAAAAATCTTCTGAAAGTTAAATCCCATCCCTGTACACTCCATATTTCATTTATAGTCACCTCTGGGTTATTGCATAAAATGAACAAGTCTGGATAAGTATCCATAAGTGGAACTTGCTCCTTCCAAGCATCCTTCCAGAACCTTGTTTTTTTCCATTCATCTTCAAGTTTCTTTCCAGCTTTGGCCAAAGTGTTCTTATAGTCTTCCAAACTCCAACTCCATAAGTGCCATTGCATATATTTGTACACCAGTGATTGAGTTCACCAAACTTGCATTTGATAACCTCCTTTCACAATGCATTTTCCTCAGTGTTGTATCTCCATAGCCATTTATCAATAAGCTGTTATTTTGAGACCTCAAGTTTCTTATACCCAGCCCACCCCTTACTTTCCCCTGCATTGCAACCTGCCATTTCACTAATTTGTAACTTTTGCCCTCTTTATTCCCTTGCCACAAAAATTCCCTTCTGAGCCTGTCTAATTTTTTCTGGATGTTTGTTGGTAAGGGAAACAGAGACATAACCTAAGTAGGCAAAGAACCCAGAACAGAATTGATCAGGGTAACCCATCCTCCCAAAGACAATCAACACATCATCGATCTTCTGAGAGCGTACTTTGTTCTTTCTTTAAATTTAAAGCAAATGGGTATATCTCAATATAGTTTCTTTCCCTTTATTTTGATCAGAAGAAGTGGGTCAGTTTCGTTTTGTTTTATTTATGTTTAGTGTTTATGACTTGATTTTATATCATGACTTGATCCAGTATAATATTTGAGATATTGACACTGAGCTTAATTATATATCTTAACAGTTCAATTTTGTGAACGTTTAGTTGTTTCAGCAAAATTTACATACATGACACTTAAATTTTTGGACCACTGGCTTGTCAGTTTATTATAATTCTTTTTTTCTTTTATTTTGATATATTTTGATCTATGCTCTGTATCACGAGACACTGCCTGTATAGCTTGTAATGCTGAATTCTTAGCTACATTGGTGCCTCTCATATGAACATGGGAAGGGGGCTTGAACCCTCTTGGTCTGTAATGTTTCCGATTTCGTATGTAATTGCCTTACAAAATAACAATGATATTAGCTAAAAACTTGTTTTGAACCCCCTTGAACTGAGAACGATGTATGGCGCGGAGATTAAGGGGGTTCAAATTTCGTGGTAGGTCGCGTGTTTGTTTCCTTCTATCCTCACTTTTACATTTTTCCAGAGTCAATTTCATGGTGTTCCACTGCCTTGGCTTCTATTTTTCTTTTTTCTTTTTGTTGTTTTAACAAATTAAATGTTTCATTTGCTTTTACAACTATTTATTACTCCATTCAGCAAAAAGGACAACTCCAATTGCATCATTTCACTCAATCTCACGCCCTTTCTTTCTTTGATATTTTGTTCCTCATCTTTTCCTTTTAAATTACTAGTGATCTCTTCCTTTCTTTTCTATATCTTTCTGCTTCTTCTTTTAATAACATAAAAAATGGTTTCACCCGGATTCGCGCGATGTATGGGCCATTCAAGGGAAGCGCTCCCTACCAAGGATTTTTCCATACCCAAGACTCAAACCTAAGACGTTTGGTTAAGGGAGGAGCAGTCTCATCCACTGCACCACATCTTTTTGTGGTTTTAATAAAAATTACCACTATCTTCCTTTACTTTTTATTTCATTCTTGTTTCTTTTACTTACTATTACTAAAATTATTATTGTATATGTATATGTGGATAATACATATACATATCTAATGCCTTGATATGTTTTGGTTAAAAAGATTTGTGTCTAACATTCTTCGGAACAAGTATTGCTTTTAACTTTTTATACTGATAATTTTGAATTTTTTTATTTTTAGTTATTTTTGCAGTCATCGTTAGTTCATTTTTTATTATTTATTTAAAGATTTATTCCCTTTGCTTACTTTAATGCTTTTTTTCATAGTACTTATAATTTTTTTAAAAGTTAGTCTAGAAAAACATATTATTACTATTAGTTTATTTTAAATGTAAGTTTGATTTACATATGGACATGATACACTTTGTTAAAATATATATATATATTGTTCATCTCTTCAAATGTTGAACCCCCTTACCAAAAATCCTAGATCCGCCACTGCATATGAAGAAAAATGTTCTTATCATTGAAATAATTCTGGTAACCAATTACTGGGAAATTATTGTGTTGGAGTCCCACATAATTTTTGGGATGAGTTCTAAGTCTCCTTACATGGTCTTGGGCAATCCTCTCCTCATGAGCTAGCTGTTGGTGTGGATTTAGGTCCAAGATCCATTTCTTTAACATAGTATCAGAGCCAGACCAATCCTCATCGGGGGGATTGGAGTCCCACATCGTTTGTGGGATGGGTTCTAAGTCTCCTTATATGGTCTTGGGAAATCCTCTCCTCATGAGCTAGCTTTTGAGGTTGAATTAGGTCAAAGATCCATTTTTTTAATAGATTGTATTAGGAAAAATACTCTCCGATGTACCAAACACATTGCATTCAATAGTGGGTTTTTGTTGGCGATGGTGAGATTGGTGGTGGAAACGTGGCGGATGTTTCAAATGGTGATGAAGATGATGTTGAATCATCTTGTGGTTCAATGGTGGCCTCGCCGGCTAACTCACTTTTCAAAACCTGACATGGGAATAGAGTTAAGTTTTTTTAAACGAAAAAAGTTGGTGAGAAAAGTCAAGTGCAAAAAATTGTGACGAAGATGATGTTGAATAATTTGTTTATTGTTTGGTTGTTTCAAATCTTGTGTACCGATGAACTTTTGATAATGAAAAAAAAAAATACATGGCAAGCAAGGATTGATGTGTGATAAGCATCCTTTTTCTTAAAACTAGGACCCCCGCTTAAAGTATGTAATTGAAAAAACAGCTTAAGTAATAATCTTTAATAAAAAATGGGCAAAAAACACTCAGATACAAGTAGAAACCAAAAAGTAGAAAACCTTACAAAAGATATGGTTCTCTACGACCATCACCCAACTTTCTAATACATATAGGAACCTCATGGGTGCAAAAAAAAAAAACATTAAAAAAAAAAAAAAAATCTAATCCTCAATTGTAACATCTCTCTTATACGGACTCAGTTATAACTTATAAGAAACACGGTAATTGCGATATTACTTTAGAGACACGGAGATGGATTCACTAACCTCCTTCCACACTTATCTGAAATGCTACCCCATAAGTAGGATCCGATCAACATGCCGGCAAAAACCACACTAGTCAGTAAGCTCTCTTCATGAGTAGAAAGAAGCCAGGCTGATTGCACAGCTGGCCCAACAAAAGAGAGAAGCATCATTTCCATAGCTTCAGAAATCCAACCCATCCCGGCGTAGATAAGCACAAGGACTTGGAAATTCCCAAAGCCAAGGGCAACAAGTGCTTCATCCACTGTATATGTTCTATTCTCATCATTGCCAAGGGCAACAAGTGCTGCATCCACTGTATGTGTTCTATTCTCATCATTCATCTACAAAAGGAGAAAAATTATTGCGGCTAAGAATGTAACAATGATTTATTAGTGCATCTGGTGCAGGGTGAGCAGTCAACAAGAGAGAGAGGCACCATAGAACAATAGATAGACTAAAATACAACAAATTATGAAAATTCAAACAGCTAAGGAAAAATTCTGGAAAACTTGCTTCACCAATTTCATCAAAGTATTATCCAACTTATCATAGTGGTAACTCCAATAGAAATGAGGATGAGATATGAAGATCAATAGATTAGTTAACTTAAAATGTAGAAGCACTTTTAGTTATCCAGGCGCAACTCTCCACTACATTGGTTGGATAGCCTGGGTTGTGAAAATAAAGCATACAAGCAAAAAAATAGGAACAAAGAAAATAACCTATTAAAGCACGTTTGTTGACTTCCCCAAGACCTATTCATTTAATGCAGATTCTCTTATTGAACAAAAATCAAAGGGTGTTCAAGTAATTACAAATATACTCTTTTTTTTTTGAGAAGGTAACACTAATTACCAATATACTTATGGCATTATGAAAGAAAGTTCAGGCTAGATTTTTTTATGCGAAATACATAGACGGCTCCCTGAAGTTGGCCACTATTTGCACTTAGCCACCTCAGTCAACAGAAGCTTGTATCCATTAAGGCATTAATCCTCCAACTTCACTTAGTCTGTCTCTATTAAACACAAAAAGCTCACATGGCAAAAAAAGTATTTCTCACTTCTTCTTTTTTTATCAGAATTTTTTTAATAAACCACCGTAGATGCCACCGCTGCCACTCTTGAAACCCCATGATTTTTCACTCAAATTCTTAACAATTTTCCGTGATAATTGAGGCTGCAAGAACTCAAGAAACCCCAAAAACAACTCTCAGAACCTCAAAATCGAACTCTCTTCTTCTCCTTCACTTTCTCGTGAATGCTCATTCTTGTTGTGAAATTAAGCGGAGGGCACATGGACGAAGCAGAATTGTTACTTGATTTGGGCGTTGAAAGAATCAATGGGCCGAAAGAAATGGGGCTTCCCATAAACTGAAGGGACTTAGCACCACTGTCTTTGGTTTTGTTTCGATGATGGAGGTGGATGATGGTTTTTACACAGGAATTTGGAGTAGAAACTAGTGGTTGATCTCATGGTGTTTCGAGCTATGAAAATACCTAAAATCTGGTCTTTTTACGGTTTCTTGTTTGTTGGAGAAGTGGTTGAAAGAAGATATGTAAGATGATGGGTGAAGAACAAGAATAGGGAAATGGGCGAGGGCGTACTTGCCGGCAACAGGGAAGGCGCTTTCTTTTTGAAAACATATTTTTCTTTCTTTTCTTTATTGTTGAAAAGTGTTTTTTCATTAACTGAAGTCAAAAGTCATGTGGCTTTTTTTTTTCATTTGTTAATTTTTGTCATGTTAACGGGTGTGAATACATGCATTGTAATTTTTTTACTGATTGGTTTTGTGTTTAATGGGCACATATTGACTGAGATTTGAGCATCTATAGATACTAGACTTAGTTGAAGTGGCTAAATGAAAATAGTGGCCAACTTTAGGGAGCCGCCCTATGTATTATTGTTAAAATTCAAGCTAGATTTTTAACCTTAAAATATATTATATGAGTGACTAACAAGCACAAAACAACAAATTTGAAAGAAATTCTACATTATTAATACCTTTTATTCAATTGGCCTATCATCAACGCTAAGGATAATATATAAGAAATTCAACAAAGGATCTAGGAGGAGGAAGATTGCATTTGTTAGTTGATGATTCATGTGTCGACGGTTGGAAGAAGTCGTCGACTGCCAGATTCTCTATTCCGGTAAACGGGAGTCCATGTTGTTTATCACTCATGTTATTTATCTTGGAATGGAAGCTATGCGTAAAATATGGACAAGGTCGTTGCATGAGGACTTTTGAGGGGCTTCTCTGCCTCATTCAGAGGGCAATATTTCACCCATTTTTTATTTGTTGAGGATACCTTGATTTTATGTGATGTAGATGCTTCTCAGTTTTCATACTTGAGACAGATTCTCATTTGGTTTCAGTTAGTTTCAGGTCTGAAGAAACTTCAGGAAATGTGAGATTATACTAGTGGATGAAGTGGGCAACATTGAAGAGCTAGCGCAGGTGTTGAATTGTAAAGTAGGTGCCCCACCTGCTTCATACATTGGTTGTTGTTGCATGCTTTCAAGAACGATCTTGCGGTGTGGAACCCAGTTATTCATCAAGTCTAGAAACGACTAGCAGATTCGGCAGAAGAGATACATGTCGAAAGGAGAGAATGTTCTAGAAAGTAGAAAGGATTAGCAAATTCGCAGAAGACAAACCTGTCAAAAGGAGGGAATGAAGTGTTGATTAAAAGCACTTTGTCTAGCATTCTCACATATTTCATGTCACTATTGCAGGCACGCCCACAGTAAACATATGATGAGCCCAAACAAGAAATCCAAGAACACCTATATTGATCATGGCATAAACCATGCCTAGATACCCGAAAACTGGTTTCCCTTTACTCCATAGGGCCTTCTCATCAGTTGTAGGGTTTGGTGGCCCAAAATTGACTTGGCTTCGCCAAAAGGTCTCATCTCTAAAACCCCGGCTCGCAAGACGTCCTCTGGCCAACATGAATGAAAAGTTGGAAAGACTTCAATAAAATTTCTTATGGGATGCGGGGAATGGTATAAAAAAAATCATTTAGTGAATTAGAATGGTCACAGCCCTGAAGAAATGGGACGGACATGGAGTAAAAGATTTTAAAGTGTTCAAAAACGCTCTACTAAGAAAATGAATCTAAAGATTTGGGATAGAGGTGAATCTTGTACGTCGGGAGTAATAATGGAGAAATATTGAACACGGAAAGGGGTTGGAGGATTAAAAATATCATAGCTCCGTTTGGAAGCCGCCTTTGGAAAGGTATTATAAAGGAGTGGGAAGAATTCAATGGTCATAATTTCTTTAGGGTAGAGGATGGATGGATGCAAGATCAGTTCTTGGGGGCATAGGTGGTGTAGAGAGAAGGAAATAAACTTTTTCTTTCCTAACATATACAAAATCTTGTGCCAAAAAAATTAACTATACGACAGATTCGTGGGATACATGCGGGGATTCGGAATTGGATGAATTTCAAAGTCTGGTTGATCTATAGTATAGGTAATGCACCGTATGACACTTCTGACTTGTGGAGATGGCCTAAAAGTATGGACGGTGCTAGTTCACAATCTTATTACCAGAGCTTGTTAGTGAGAAAGGAGTTAAGAGTTTCCATATCGGTCTATATAGATTACCGATGCCTAGAAAGGTGTGTTCTTCGCATTCTGGCAGCATGGCGAGTGATCCTGACAACAGAGAATTTGAGGAAAAAGAGGATCATCTATGTTCATTGGTGCTACATGTAGATGTGGGGGAAATGTTGATCATCTTTGTTGCATTCCTAGGTGACTACGCGATTGTGTTCAGTAGTCCTAAAGTGGTTTGGTCTACTTTAGGTGATACCGAGTATAGTAAAGGAGGCGTCATATAGTTGGGTCTTTAGGAGGAAGACAAGACCAAGGGCTTCGGATGTCATTTCATTAGCTATAATGTGGGTTCTTTGGAGAGAGAAAAACATCGGACATTTGAAGGAGTCGATAGTGATTTTGTTAAGTTGGAAAATAGTCTCTCATTTTTATTTTTATTTTGGGTGTATCCGTAAGGTAGGCCTATGTGTATATGTCGAATGATCTGGCAGATTTAATCACAATCTGCTCTGTGAATGAGCTGGCAGATTTGATTATAATCTGCTCCTGTAAATATGTGATATCATGTATTTTAGGAAAAGATATTAGGAGTTATTCTAGGAAAAGTTATTCTAGGAAAATAGTTAAGAGGAAATCCCTTGATTTAAGGATCTCTTATGAATTAGGGATTGATTAGTTTTTTCTGATCTTTTTGTTCTAGTATAAATACTGTACAGTTCTGTGAATAAAGTAAGCTTTGCATTCTCAGAAAACTTTCATGGTATCAGAGCGGGAGTTTTATCCCTAATACCATATGGGCAAAACAGATTCTTCTAGAACATCAACAAAAGACAAAAGTTCTTCTCCGACAGAAAATCTGATGGCACAAGGAGGCGATGCTTCTCACATGCCCTTCCAGTTAACTTCTCATCGATTAAACGAGAAGAACTATCTGGAATGGGCACAGTCCGTAAAGTGGAAAGTTGGGACATCTGACTGGAGAGACGAAAAAGCCAGAAGTCGGAGACCCAAAGCTGAAAACTTGGAGATCAGAGAACTCACTCGTAATTGCTTGGCTAATAAATTCCATGGAAGCAGTCATAGGTAAACCTTATCTTTTTCTACCCACTGCTAAGGATGTGTGGGAAGTCGTTAGGGAGACATATTCTGATGGAGAAAATGCCTCTCAAATTTTTGAGTTAAAAATTAAACTATGGCAAGCTAAACAGGGTGAGAGGGAAGTCACTGCTTATTATAATGAAATGGTGTCTCTGTGGAAGACAAGATGCGGGAAGCGAGACTGAGATGGTTTGGACATGTGAAGAGGAGAGACACAGATGCCCCAGTGCGGAGGTGTGAGAGGTTGGCCATGGATGGTTTCAGAAGAGGTAGGGGTAGGCCGAAGAAGTATTGGGGAGAGGTGATTAGACAGGACATAGCGCAGTTACAGCTTACCGAGGACATGACCTTAGATAGGAGGGTATGGAGGACGCAGATTAGGGTAGAAGGCTAGTAGATAGTAGCGTTTATCCTTTCATATTAGTAGTCACATTATCGCGATATAAGTTCTTGTGCTTTGATTTCTGCTACTATCTGTTTTTCTGCACTTTGATTATCTTATTTTATCTGTGATAGCTACTGCCCCTTTGCAAACTGTTACATCATGGCTTAGTTGCTTTAGTTATTTTCATTTCCATATCGCTTTGAATCTCTTGGCCTTATCTGACCTCTTTTTATGCTTTCTATTGAGCCGAGGGTCTTTCGGAAACAGCCGTCCTACCTTGGTAGGAGTCAGGTCTGCGTACACTCTACCCTCCTCGGACCCCACGTTGTGGGATTTCACTGGGTTGTTGTTGTTGTTAGTGGTGGTGGTGTCTCTATGGCAGGAATTAGACCAGTGTTACAATGATGAATGGGAGCGTCCGGTAGATAGTGTGAAAGCAAAAAAGGGAAGAAAATGAGAGAGTTTACCTTTTTTTAGCAGGACGAAACCGGGAGTTTGACGAGGTTAGGTCACGAATCCTAGGAAAGAACCCTTTGCCCTCACTTCGTGAAACCTTTTCTGAAGTTAGAAGAGAGGAAACTAGGAGGAAAGTTATGCTAAAACCTGACTTTAACCTTGAACTAAAACCTGCCATAGACTCTTCAGCTCTTGTAACAGTGAAAAATGAAGATGACAAAAAGAAAAAGCCATGGTGCTATCATTGTAAAAAGCACTGGCACACCCGTGAAACATGTTGGAAGATTCATGGGAAACCACCAAACTGGAAGAAGAAAGGAGTTGATAATCGTGGCTCTCAATATAAACATGGTCAGGCTCTCTAAACTTGTTTTGATCAGGGACAGCAATCTTCTCCAGAAACATCTCCATTCACAAAGGAACAACTGGAAATTCTGCACAAACTCCTTCAATCTCCACAATTTCGTCCTAGTGCGCCAAATCCTTCTAATCCTTCTTGTTCTTTTGCTGAAACAGGTATTGTACCGTCCGCTTTTCTTAGTGCCAAATCCAACCAAATAAATCTTTGGATCATAGATTCAGGAGCTAGTGATCACATGACAGGAAGTTCCCATTTTTTCTCTACTTACACTCCTTGTGCAGGGAATAATAAAATCAAAATAGCTGATGGTTCCTTCTCAGCAATTGCTGGAAAAGGAACTGTTAAACTATCACCATCTCTCGCACTTCATGATATCCTTCATGTTCCAAAACTTTCTTACAACCTGGTTTCTGTCAGTAAATTAACTTGTTCTCTTAATTGTCGTGCTATTTTTTACTCTGATTTGTGTGAATTTCAGGACAAGGTCTCGGGGAAGACGATTGGCAATGCTAGAGAATATGGAGGTCTTTAGTTTCTTGAGAATGGGAACAACTCACTACAACTGAATCCAATTTGTTTGAACTCTACTTCTGTTTTGAATAAAGTCATGCTTTGGCACTATAGGCTTGGACATCATAGTTTTTATTATTTAAGACATTTGTTACCTCAACTATTTAGAAATAAAAATCCGTCTTTGTTCCAATGTGAATTCTGTGAAATGGCTAAGCATCACAGATCTTTTTTTCCCTCTCAAAAGTAGCAAGCTTCAAAGCCTTTTACGATGATTCATAGTGATGTTTGGGGACCATCTAGGATTTCAACAATGTCTGGAAAGCGATGGTTTGGAACTTTTATTGACGATCATACTAGACTCAGTTGGCTTTATTTATTGAAGGACAAAACAGAGGTAAAAAATGTGTTTGAAACTTTCTATGTCATGGTAGAAACACAATTTAATGAAAAAATCAAGATTTTTCGAAGTGATAATGGTCGTGAATTTTTTAATGAACAATTAGGAAGTTTTTTCAGAAAAAATGGGGTAGTACACCAAAGCTCTTATCCAGATACACCTCAACAAAATGGCATCGCAGAAAGGAAGAATAGGCACCTTTTAGAGGTAACGAGGGCTTTAATGTTTACTAGTAAAGCTCCACAGTACCTTTGGGGAGAGGCTCTCTTGACTGTTACTTACCTTATTAATAGGATGTCATCCCGGCCTCTCAAATTTAGAACACCTTTTAATGTATTCAGAGAGAGTTTTCCTAGTTCTAGACTAACTGCAGATCTGCCACTGAAGGTTTTTGGGTGTACAACGTTTGTTCACATTCATCCTCATAATCATAGTAAACTTGAACCGCGAGCGGAATTGTGTTTTTGTAGGATATGCTCCAAGTCAAAAGGGTTATAAGTGTTATGATCCACATGCTAGAAGGATAATTGTCACAATGGATCTAACTTTTTTTGAGTCCCGACTCTATTTTACTACTCATCTTCAGGGGGAGTATCATGTAGGTGAAGATTCGTCTTTTTGGGATATTGAGGAAACTAGACATCAGACAAATAAGGAGCTAGACTTTACAATAAATGCTAATGTGAGGGATATAGGAGAAGATATGAATAAATGTGATCCAAGAGATAATAGGGACCCAAGTGACTTAAATGATAAGAACTCTGATAATGAACCTGTAGAGCCTTCAGATGACAAAATTAAAAATGGAAATAGAGAACAAACAAAAGAAATATAGGTGTATTCGAGAAGGAACCGAACTCAAGGCAAAAAGACCGAAAATTCTCAACACTATCAACAGTCAGTTCCACGGGACCTTACTGGAATTCAAGGTAATCTTCCACCTGATTCTAATTCTAATTCCTTCTCAGATCTGGATCTTCCTATTGCAAAACGCAAATGTGTTAGAAATCCCTCTAAATATCCTATTTCTATGTTTGTGTCCTATAAAAAGTTGTCTCCTAGTTATTCAGCCTTTACTTCACAACTTTCTAGTCTGGAGATTCCAAAAAATGTGCAGGATGCTCTACGAGTTCCCGAGTGGAAGGAGGCTATTTTGGAGGAAATGCGAGCTCTTGAAAAAAATGAGACATGGGAGTTATTGGATCTACCAAACGGAAAAAAACCAGTGGGCTGCAAATGGGTGTTCACCACCAAATTCAAATCAGACGGGTCCTTGGAGAGGTATAAGGCCCGCGTAGTAGCAAAGGGATTTACGCAAACATATGGCATTGACTATGCCGAGACGTTTGCTCCAGTAGCTAAGCTAAACTCAATTAGAGTTCTCTTGACAATCGCGGTAAATCTTGATTGGTCTCTTCAACAGTTGGATGTGAAGAATGCTTTCTTGAATGGGAAATTAGAGGAAGAAGTCTATATGGACACCCCCACCAGGTTTTGAAGAGAAGTACAAGTCAAAGATATGTAGACTTAGAAAATCTCTTTATGGCCTCAAACAGTCTCCACGGGCTTGGTTCGAAAGATTTACTCAATTCGTGAAGAAGCAATGGTACGTGCAAGGACAAGCAGATCACACATTGTTTACTCGACATTCACTATAAGGAAAAACAACAGTTCTTATAGTGTATGTCGATGATATCATCTTCACAGGAGATGATGTGGTTGAAATAAAAAATTTAAAGGAACGTCTTGCCTCAGAATTTGAGATAAAGGACTTAGGCCCGCTGAAGTAATTTCTTGGCATGGAGGTTGCACGATCAAAGAAAGGAATTATAGTCTCACAAAGGAAGTATGTTCTTGATCTGTTAAAAGAAACCGGAATGAGTGGTTGTAGACCAGCTGAAACTCCAACTGACCCACATGTAAAGTTTGCAAAGGAAGAAAAATTGATTGATAGGGGCCAATATCAGAGATTGGTAGGCAAGTTGATTTACTTGTCTCATACTATACCTGATATCGCCTTTGCTGTGAGTCTAGTCAGTCAATTCATACATTCTCCACGAGAAGAACACCGAGAAGCTGTTTATCGAATCCTAAGGTATCTAAAGAGTTCCCCTGGGAAAGGATTGTTCTTCAGAAAGAATGAGCAAAGAAGTGTTGAGGCTTATACGGATGCGGACTGGGCTGGTTCATCTACGGATAGAAGGTCTACATCTGGATATTGCACATTTGTCTGGGAAAATTTAGTGACATGGAGAAGTAAGAAGCAAAACGTGGTGGCTCGAAGTAGCGCTGAGGCTGAGTATCGATCCATGGCACATGGAATTTGTGAAATGTTATGGCTCAAGAGATTATTGCAAGAACTAAGAAGACCTATGAGTCTGCCAATGAAGTTGTATTGTGACAATAAGGCTGCCATAAGCATTGCTCATAATCCAGTTCAACATGACAGAACAAAGCATGTTGAAGTGGACAGATACTTCATTAAAGAGAAGATTGAAGATGGAAGCGTGTGTATCCCTTTTGTACCAACAAAAGAACAAGTTGCAGATATTTTCACAAAAGCTCTTTTCAGAACTACCTTTGAGACCTTTGTCAGCAAGTTAGGCATGTTCGACATGTACATGCCAACTTGAGGGGGAGTGTCGAATGAGCTGGCAGAATTAATCACAATCTGCTCTGTGAATGAGCTGGCAGATTTGATTATAATCTGCTCCTGTAAATATGTGAAATCATGTATTTTAGGAAAAGATATTAGGAGTTATTCTAGGAAAATAGTTAAGAGGAAATCCCTTGATTTAAGGATCTCCTATGAATTAGGGATTGATTAGTTTTTTCTGATCTTTTTGTTCTAGTATAAATATTGTACAGTTCTGTGAATAAAGTAAGCTTTGCATTCTCTGAAAACTTTCAGTATAGATGATTGGTGTTATTTCGTAGAGAACCATATTTTCGTGTAGGTTTTCTACTTTTTTTTATAACCGTGGTGTCCGAGCCAGCTTGCGCGCACCTCGACTAATTCCATGGGATATCTGCCACCTCCCACCAAAAACATATAGGTTCTCTACTTTTTGGAACCTTTCTTTCTCCATTACATTATTATCTTCCTTTCACCCTATCAATCCATAGTTTTGATTGTTGGTCAAAAATCCTTTGAGGTGAAGGAAAGAGTCACAATATCTGATTGCTAGTATGAATGGATGGAACATTGTGGGGCCTACTGTCGCATCTGCATTACCAAATCCACCCTCTTATGTGAATTCTAGCTCCAATGAAAAACCAAACTTAAGGAGCTAAACAGGTGACACCAAACTTCCTAAATGGCCGCTGAGCCTGTGCATCTTAAGAAATCCCTATTATGGGGGACCAAAATATCCATTAACGAAGACTTAACTTTATTTGGACAATTGTGTCTCAAAAGGAGTCTGGTGTGCGTGTTTCCCTCACCTACCCTACCTTCTTTAAATTATATTCACACCTAGGCAAGCTTCCAGGAAGTCAAAACCACTTTTTTTATCTCGAAATACTTTTTTGGAGACTTAAGATGTTTGGCCAAAAACAAACAAGAAAAAAAGAAATTTGAGCAGCAACAGAAGCAGCTTTTATGCCATTGAGGAGAAGCTACAAAGAAGCAGAAGCCGAAAATCAATTTCTTCGTGACAAAATACACTTACCAAAAATTTATGTTTACCAAATTATCTCTCATTAATTTAACCTATATATCTCAAATATAATAACAATTCTCTTTTCCTCTCCCGCTTTTAAAATTTTTAACTAAATAAACACTTAATTAAAGTCTTTCATAAGGATTTTCTTTGTTTAAATTATAAAATCTATAAAATGAACTTTAATACTATATTTTTCGTAATTTGGGGCTCAAAAGCACTTTTTGAAAAGATTGGCCAAACACAATTTGTGTCTCAAATACTGAAAAAACACTTCCTAAATGAATTTCTCAAACACAAATTGCTTCTAGTACTTGTCTGAAAAGCTATTTTGATAAAAGTGCTCAAACTAAGCAATTTTTAGAATCTTGGCCAAACAAGCTCTAAGCAGGCTATGCATTACTTTTCACATCCTCACCAACAATTAACAAAGGCATGGTTCTCTTAACATCAATATTTAATATCCAAATGAGTGGGTTCAAGCAGTAGATTTTCTTGTCATGAGGAAGTACCGGTGGTTGTCCCATTCACATTTTTGAGTCTTCTCATTTGATGGTAAAATAAGAGTATTTATAAGCACAACCAAGCCTCATACCTCCCACCACTTTCAACTCATCAGTCAAGGTATACTCATAGCGAATATACTCGCTCCTTACTTCCCAACTTTTCCCATTGCTTAAGTTATTAGTTCTGTAATTTAATGATCATCAGCAGCAGAGGGAGTGGCCACATGTGTAACCTCTTCTTGGATGTTAATCAAGAATCCCTTGCTATTCAAATCACCAGTGACAACATCAATGGCCATATTAGAAATGCAATTCCATCACATTTACACTAGCGGCAATAGTTTTGCAACCTTCTATGAAGATTGCAAAGCAAGCACAATTGCACACGTAGTGCCATCTCCAACAGTTGAAATATTAACATTAGCAACATGTGTCACAAGATCATCCCTATGCATTTGATTGCCTTTGAAACAAAATAATGACTCAAGTATACAATTATTGTCAATCTCAACAAATGACCTAGCAAGAACAGAACCATGAGAGCCAAATAATACCAACGTAGTTATAACACGAACAACACCTTCTTCATACATTTCTCGACAAAAGTTCAGGGAAGCCTTAACTTTAAAGTTTCTATTGCTAAAAGAGTGGGCAACAGTTTTTGCTACTTGGATCAGCACGGGAAGGAAACCTCTTTCAAACTATTAGGGAAGTTTATGATGATCACTCAACGAGTTATCAAGAGCTAAAACCTCATAGAGATGGTAGATTAATGTTCTCTTGTTTGCCAGAACCACTTTTTCACAAAAGAACCCTCAGAAGAAAAGTTAGTACTGATTGGAGGAGAGGTTTTCCATGAGGCAACAGAGGAAGAAGCTTATGTGCCAGGTTTACCGTCTCAAATTCTGCTTCGGAGGTATGCTCAAGCCAGGTGAAATGGACACTGTAAGATTTTACAATTGACAAGAGACCTCTCA
The DNA here is from genome assembly GCF_019175385.1 of Lycium barbarum. Taxonomy (NCBI): domain Eukaryota; kingdom Viridiplantae; phylum Streptophyta; class Magnoliopsida; order Solanales; family Solanaceae; genus Lycium; species Lycium barbarum. Next base: position 149,164,326 of record NC_083339.1, read on the forward strand.
GAGTTCTCAAAAATGGTAGCATCTATCAGATAACTCCACCAATGTTGTCTCATTGTACCTGGTGGCATTTCATACCATTTACCCATATATTCAAAAACAAATATATCACATCCAACGAGAAGAAGTTTAGTGAGGAACCAATCGAAGAGTTGGTGAGCAAGGCTTGAGACTACACACATTAGAGTTAGGCTTCTCCATGTTTTCTCACCCTCTACCTTCTTCACATTAGCATTCATAATCATAAGCACTTCAATGTTATAAACCTCTTCATATGGCTTTCCCGGGTCCAAAACACTTACCCTTGCAAAATCACTTGTTTTAGGCTATGTTCATTCATCTCAACTTCTTGTTTGATTCCAGTGTTGACTCCTTTCTCCGCGGCCAAAATTTTCTAAAAGCAATGGATGTGCCGATTTACATTTTGACTCTCTTAATGTCCTACCAATATGGTGGAATGAAATGGTGCCAGGAAGGATGCTCAGATACAAATTGTAATAATCCTAACCTCAAGGATCATTACATAGGCAAGAGAGCTTTTCATTGTTTGAACTCAAAGTAGAATTACATTGATTTTCAACTAAATGAGATCTGAAGTACTTTAAACCAAAATAAGTCACAGTTGTAACCCTCACCAATGAACTTGGCAGTGAATTACATAGACTTTAGGAGAAGAAGAGGAAGATTGATAAAGATGAGCTATAGCAAGAAAGAGATAGAGAGGAAGATAAATAGAGAGATAGAGGAGAATTAGGAGGGAGGGTTGAGAAGAAGAACATGAAAATTAGATTGAGAAAATGAGATGTTTGGTTAATTCTTCACTGCCTGGGTTCACATTTTTCCTCTGTTTATATTGCTAACAAAGTGATGTTGCGTCAACTAGTTTCCCACTTTTGATTGTCAACCAACTCACATGCGTCTAACAAATTGAGGTCATTACAAACAACTTTACTACAATAGTTTTCTCCTTAAGCTCTCAATGATGTTGAAGATTGAAGACCTCAAAATGTATATAATTGCATACTTCCCTTTCGGCTGGAGATTATAATTGAGTAACGGATTTCAGGTTCAGTTGTAATCTACTCTTAAATTTGGAATCACAAAGAGTGTTAACAATCTAAGGTATTCTATCCAAGGATGTGCTTGTTTGCAAATAGAACATTAGATAAAACATTTTCAGGTTTAGTATGTTTCTTAGAGAGAGCACCTAATTTTTAATTTCAGTTTAAGTAGTGTTTGGCAAGGTGAAGTGTAAGCCTAAAAGAATACATGATGTTTTGGGGAAATTAGCCACCAAATGGAGAAGTACCGTACTCATCTAACAACTACTGCTTTAACTCTCTCATTAAACTAAAACGTAAGATGAGAGGACAGAGAACAACACATGGATTGAGATCTGGAATACCCAACCCACCTTTTTACAATCCAATTGAAAAAGAAAACTAAAATGACCTTTGCAATCATCAATTATTATGTCCCAATTGAATTATAAGATAGAACACAGAGAAAACGATGTCATGGATGGCAAATGTACCTCCTTGAAGAGAATGAATAGCAGCAGATGTTCGCCCTCGACCTCGAACTACTCTTCTTGTCAACAAACTCCACCTGATTTACAAGTATGACCGGCCGATGCCGAGAATCGACGTGTATAAGGCTAGAACTATAATAATGTATTACAGTATTGGCCAAACAGTCAACTTATCAGCGCGAAGAGCGGTTAGAAATTAAAAAAATTCACGAACCAATTTTTTAAAAAAAAAAAAAATTAGTCGAATAGTAAATATAAAAAAATTGTACGGTCAAAAACCTATATTATATACTATTATATAAGTGTCAAAGTAATGATTTTGTCATCCTTAGTCACATTGTTGTGAAGTTTGCTAACCAAAGTGATTTGTTTTTCCACATATGTCCTTACATTTGCTATTTCTTACTTTGCAGACCAAAGTGTCTTTTCAGTAAATAGAAATGCTTCCAAACCCTTTTTACATAGCCCTCTAGATCAACTTTTTGCAGGTTAAGTAGGACTATACTCTTTTATATGTTTTATTTTTATCCCTACTTTATTCCTTTATTACTTAAAGTTGCCACATTTAATTTGGTAAATATAGTAAACTTTGAGCCTCTTTAAAATGCTTCAAAAGTTATGAATAGTGATGATGTCATATAACATAAACACCAATGCACAAAGATAATAAAAATTACTATTATATATAAGAGCAAATGTGGGGACTTTTGTAGTCCTCACAATAATTTTCCAATTTTTTTAAAACTTTTAAATTAATTACTTTTAGGTCCTAATCTTATTTATTTAAGTCAATTTTTTTATTTTTTATTTTTAAGGTCTGCTTTTCAAAAGCTATCAAATCTTGGGACTTTTGTAGTCCTCACAATAATTTCCAAATTTTTTTAAAACTTTTTAATTAATTACTTTTAGGTCCTAATCTTATTTATTTAAGTCAATTTTTTTATTTTTTGTTTTTAAGGTCTACTTTTGAAAAGCTATCAAACCTCCTACCTCATTTTTCATGTTCTTTGACTTTCTGGTTGGTGCTCGATATCCGCATTTAAGCCCAATTAATCCAGATAATTCGCACTGTATCGCGCCTATTCGGGAGAACGCTTCCTCCAAAGATTTTTTCCATATCCATGTTCGAACCCCTAATCCCTAATTAAGAGAAGAACAGCTCTATCCGCTGCACTAGTTAAATTATGTATTCGTCTTAAAAGTTCATTAACTATGTATAGATTATTATATTTCTTTAGTTAAAATATCTACTTTTATATCTTGAGTTTGGGCCCTGGCTTAGCACGGACCTCACATAACTAGTATATATATATATATAATGTGAGACATACATATGAAAGAAAAATCCATAAATAAAATATAAGAAAAATCCATATAAAAAATAAATCGGAAAAGGCTCATAAATACCCCTAACATATTGAAAAAGGCTCATAAATACCCTCCTTCCACCTTTTGGTTTAAAAATACCCTTAAGGTTTATTTTTGGCTCAAATATACCCCTCAAACTAACAAGTTAAAATTAATTCTTTTAAAAAGCCAAATGACATTTTGTAATTGGTCAATAATAAAACGGATTTTTTTTTAAATCTGGATTTTTTTTTTTAAATCTGGATTTTTTTTAAAATCTGGATTTTTTTTTAAATTAAGGAATTTTATTATTGACCAATTACGGAATTTTTAAAAAAATCTGGATTTTTTTTTTAAAATATGGATTTTTTTTTTTAAATTACGGAATTTTATTATTGACCAATTACGGAATTTTTTAAAAAATCTGGAATTTTTTTTTAAATCTCGATTTTTTTTTTAAATCTCGATTTTTTTTTTAAATTACGGAATTTTATTATTGACCAATTACAAAATGTCATTTGGCTTTTTAAAAGAGTTAATTTTAACTTGTTAGTTTGAGGGGTATATTTGAGCCAAAAACAAACCTTAAGGGTATTTTTAGACCTAAAAGGTGGATGGAAGGATATTTTTAGACCAAAAGGTGGAAGGAAGGTATTTATGAGCTTTTTTCAATAGGTTAGAGGTATTTATGAGCCTTTTCCGAAAATAAATTAATAAAAGCCTACCACTTTTGGTAGTTTAATTTTAAGACATCAAGTTTAGTTTCGCTTATAGGAATTCGAAAAGTCTCAAATAGAATATAATAATAGGTTAATTCTTCGTGTATATACATATACTTATAAAAAAGAATTTCAATTAGCTCCAAAACTCTTCATATATCTATATATAACTCGACAAAACTTTTCGTACTACAAATAGTAGACACAAATTTTAGTTTTTATGTATTGATTATAATATTTTTATATTTTCTAACGGATTTCCGCACCTCCCCATAATAGTTGAGTGATTTGGATAGAAACCTTTATAATAAAAATAAGGGGGTGGGGTCCTGATCTAGTAAATGTCTCGTACCATATTTACGAATTCGTAATTATACACTTTGAGATACTAAATAAATAAAATACCTTAGAATCAATAGTCAATGCCCAAGGAAAGTAGGGTTCTAGTAGTTCAGTTGATTGACTACCTGAACTTTTACTTTGTTGATGAGGGTTCAAATCTCATTCCCTTATCCCTTATGTAATTAAAAAAATTAAAAAAAAAATGCTCGAGGAAATAACTTCCCTTAAGCATAATAAAGTTCCCTTAAGCATATAAAACTAAGAAGATGACTCGTCGGGCGGTCTCTGCAGGCTTTATTTGGAGAAAAAAACTTGAAAAGTTTATTTTTCTAAAGGTGTCATCAGTTTCTATCGATATGTCATTTTCAATCTGATGTATTTTGGATGCTTGAAGGCAAAATAAAATAAAATGGAAAGGTCTCTCTTTATCGATGGTTGGTCATGGTATTCATAGCCTTGCTTCTTTTTCAAACAAATTCAAAGTATTCGTCAAACGGTCTATGCATGTCTTTTTCTTTTCTTTTTTTTGAGAAGAAAACCAAACTTATAACTCGAGAGTATGGATCGGGGAAGGATTAGAAGTTTCTCATATATTTTCGTGCGTGTAAGAATAAGATATTGCACCGGACACTTCCAAAATAAAACCTTACCAACATGTGATATGACCATCATTTTTTAACATCTAAGCCGGAAAAGAGAAACATGAAATAAACAAACCTAAATTTTACCCCTCACGTTCTCCTCTTCTGTATAATACTATCGACATATCCAATGTTTTTAACATTTTGAAACCTTAAGTTGTAAGGATACGACATAAAAGGAAAACACAATTATCCAACTTCATTACAAGGAATCTTTTTCTCTTATGATATATAGAACGATTATCATTATATACATCTATCACATTACAAACGTTATGGAATAGAAAAAGCGGAAGAGAAAATCGAAGAGAGAATGAAAACTCATTGCATTAATTCATTACATTGTTTCTTGTGTTGAAAATTAAAAGACTTTATAGTTTCCCCACAATTTTCACTACATCCTTGTAATATCTCACTTAACTGAAAAACATTCTTTGATTTTGCCAAAGTTAACCAAAATATTCCTCTCTTTTCTCATATGAATTTGGTCGAAACCATCATATTCTTTTCAAACCAGCATATGGATGAAATTTTCACAAAAATTTGCAAGCACACCAAGAATTAAAGCAAAAATTTAATACTGAACTTTCTTGAATCAAAATATTAAATGAGAAATGTAACATTCTGTTTCGATAGAATCAACCAAGTTTAAGGCAGGTCTGCCTTACCACCTGTTTACGTGAAAATAAGTTGGGAATTTAAGAAAACTTAAAGCATAACAATTGCAGCCCTTTGAAGTATCTTTTCATCCATATATGAACCGGCCAAACAGAGCTCAATACAAAAAGTTATGCTCATTTTACTAAAGGGAGTGCGCGTCGCTCAGGTGGAGCACACCAGCAACCTCTCTGAGCTTTTTTTTAGCCTTATGCGGCACCCATGCGGCGCACGGATGACACACGAGTCGGGATTCTTCAGACTTCGAATTTTTTAAGTATTTAAGGTTAGGTTTATTTTCCCAATTTCCCCAAGTCCGAAAAATGTTCTAGTTTAAGGTAAAACTCGTCTAAGGCATCAAGAACCCTTCAAGGTGAGTTTTAATGGTGTTTTAACGTTGATTCTAATTCTCCAATACTCTTATTAACAAGATTAAACCTTGAGAATCCATAAATTATTGTTTGAGACTCCATCTTGAACGAAGAAAATCCTAGAATCCATATTCAAGAACTTGAACATCAAAGAGGTAAGACCTGCCTAATTCATTCGAATGCTTTCATCATTTTTTTTCCTAATTCTAATATTTTTTTGGTCAAAATCAATATAATTATTCACTTTTAAGAGAGTGTATGTAATCGCGCTGTTCATCTAACTAAGCAAAATATTATAATTATATACAAGTGAGGATCCATGAGTTTTGTAGTCCTCACAACCTCAAAATTTTTATTTTTGCCTCTGTTTTGGCCTTTATTTACATAATTACATGTATGTATTTTGGTAAATTGTGAAAATTTTGATGGCAATTATACCCCCACCCCCAAAAAAAAGGAAGGTGAAGGACACTTGGCAACTATCAAGAATTTTTTTCAAAAGTTAGAGGCCCCACATATTACTCTACCCTAGAGCATGTATTTTCTCTTTCTGCCCAAGCTCCATAAAATCTACATTTTTACGCGGATCAATTTCTTTCTTATTTTTTGTTTATTTTAAAATTGCTGCAATGCTCTAAAAAAGAATTCAGGCCTTTTCATTGTATACTTATTTAGCTCTCCTTAAAAAAAATAAAAAAAATAAAAGCAAAATATGGGGTTATATATATAAAATTATATATGTGTTGTATATATGTACTGATATACTCCTGTATATTTGCACCCAAACTAAATCTATCTCTATGACCTAAATTATTTTAAGAAATAACTCAAAATGTATTTATTTTGAATTTCTTTAGGCTATTATTTATTTTTCAACGCACATGTCATATCTTTGCTTAATTTCAATCTAATAATTTTTTTAAAATGTTAATAATTTGATGAAGTTATCATGTTTTTTACTAGTATTTTCTAAAGTATCATTTTATACAACTTTCTTAATACGAGTTATAAATTATATAAATTAATTAATCTCACACCCCAACCTTGGGGGGTGTGGCCGACACCCGAAGGGCCGAGCGAACCAACTGTGATATCTGAATTGTGTAACGTGAATCATAGGCCGACAAGGCCGTTGAATAACAATTATAAGAAGTATATCATGACAATCTGCAAGCAGAAAAGGCCCAACAACACACATATGCATAACTAGGGCCGACAAGGCCACAACCAAGAAAGACAACTAGTCAGAAGGCGGGCAAGGCCAAACACAATACATGTACACTGACTGATAGTCTGTAAGCCTCTAAGAGTAACAATATGCATCAACTGGTCAGGACAGTAGCCCCGACGTACCCATAGCCATACTCATAATATATCTATATATGCATGCATTCTATTTAATGACTCTAACCAGCAACTCCGGAGAATGGAGTGCGAACATCCCTGCTGAACTCTGGTGTCCTACTGAGAAAGGTACACCAATCCGTCTACCGTACCTATGGGCATGATCACAGCGCACAAAATGCGTCAGTACGAAAGATGTACCAAGTATGTAAGGCGGTAAGCATAAACATAACATAAGCACAAGAGATATAAATAACAAGAAGAAAGATATAGAGGCAAACTGAAACTCTGAACGAGGCTACTGAGGGCGACCATAACCATGACATAAATGTAAATGCATGCCTGTAAAATCATTCATCACTTGGAGGCATATATCATATCATATGACAATAATAAATCCCTCTGTGGGGTGAGTTCATCATCATAACACCATCTCTGCCTAACCGATTAGTGGTAATGCACAGCTACGTGCCTACCCGGCCGCCTACAACACGACTCGGTAAAGAAAGAAATACATCTAGGTGCACAGCTACGTTCCTACCCGGCCGCCTACAACACGGCTCGGTAAAGAAAGAAACATATCTAGGTGCACATATAAGTGCCTACCCAACCGACTATAGCGCGGCTCGGTAATGAGAATAAATACATACATATATATATATATATATATATATATATAAGTGCAATGCAAGACTGACCTCTGAAGAAATATGATGGAAAGAGTCGGAGTGACCTATCGTCGTTATCCTCCGACTATCATTATTGTCGCTACGTTTATCATTCTTTAATCATTAGGCCAAAGAAGTTGTAACGACCCTTCCAGTCGTTATGGGAAATTAGGACTTCGTTGGGAATTCTAAGGCCGCAGTTGAATTTGTAGGGCGACTTTTTGTATGTGTGAACATTTTGTGTTGTGTTTTGAAGCCTGGGATGAAATGTGGTGTGATAGGGGGAAAAACTAGACAAAAAGCGAGCTCACTGCCCAAAACGGACTGCTGCGGTGGGGGGAGTACCGCTGTGGCTGTGGGTGGACCGCTTCCAGTGGCCTGCCATTTGTCGAATGGACGCTTTGGTGGATGATTGACCGCTATGGAGGTATCGCTATAGCGGTGAGTCGACCACCATAGCGGGGAGCGGATTTCCTTTGGGACCGCTGCAACGGCGTGATGACCGTTGTAGCGGTCGACGGAAAATAGTGGCCTAGGATTTTTATACTTAGTCTCATATTCTCTATTCACAAAATACCAACACACTTCCTAACAAGCACCTAAAAAGAATTTTCAAACTAGGGCAAGATAACCTTGGAAGGTAAGTTCATTGAATTCCATTTTGTCATTCTCTTCTCCTCCATTATGGTAATCGTCTTTATGGGTCTCTAATGGTGAAAGTAAAGTAAAAACCCTAGAATGTTAATAAACCTTCTAAACTTAATGGATTGGGGTTATTATTACTTATTTACTCTAAATGCATTGGTTATTTGCTAATTGTCATAAATTGAACATTAGAATAATAAGCTAAGTGATTTGAGACCTAGGGTTCTATAAAAATGGTGTCTTTGCCATAGAAAACTGTTTGTAATGGGAATGTTTGATAGAATGCTGTATAAATTGATGGTAAATGAATACTAGGGGCCTTGATAGGTTGTTTATCACCTAGAAAATCAACCACCTTTAGAATGGGGAAAGGGAAGGGCATTTCTTCCTTTGGTGTTTGTAAATTGAGCAATGTGATTCATCGAGCCTTCTATTTTTAGACCGTGAACGTATTGAAGCTTTGAGCAAAGAAAAGGCTGTAGCGGAGTAACCTATGTGTTCCACTTCTACTTTGAGGTAGGTTACAATTTACTTAAGTTAGACTTTGATGAGTTGATTTTACGTTTGGTGATCTCCTTAGGAGAAAGCATGTCTAGTTTTCATGCATGGTATTGTATGGTTAATTCCTATGTGAATATGATTGATTGATTGTGTAGGCTCCGTGACATTATTCCTGTGTGATTAAATCTATAGTGGATGTTGATGAGAAGCTAATATAATCTTCTCAAGGGTATTGTGACATGAAATGTAAGAAATTGAAAAAGTAAGAAACATTGTCCTGTAAAAGGTATGGAAAGGCACTCATGTGACCCAAAGTATGGGCTCGTGGTCTGAGGATCGTTCCAAAAACGAGAGGTACTTTGATATGTCCCGCCACTGAGATTCGTTCCGGGGCGGAGGTTTGTGCTCGGTCCGAGGGGTATTGTGGAACGAGTGGTACATGGACACCATGAGTCCCCTGCAGGCCATGGCTACTGAGCTAAGACATCAGCTAGCATGTATGTACAAAGAGTGAGTGTTATTGTGGTAAACTTAATTCCGTTGTGACTTACATGATTGTTATGCCTGACATCTTGGTAATTTGATTGTGATTGTTCTTGGTTAACTTGATGTGACTATTGATATTCATGACTGTTGATTGGTTTGTTTTATTCTATCAACTTTACGAAATATACATGATACTAATCTTAGTCGATCTATGATATTTACCGGTACATGGTGTTTGTACTGATACTACCTTGCCAGTCATGGTGGGTTGGGTCGTGACAGAAGTAAAAGTACAAAGAAATATCTTGTTATGAATTATTCACGAAGCCAAAGTTAGCCAAACTCTTATGAAATATAATCGACACAACTTTTATCGGAAAGAGTGTGCCTAAGAGGTTTGTCACCTTGGAGCAATAGACAAGAAGGTAAGGATTAACTCAATTAAAGGAAGTACAATCAACTCAACTTTGATGTGAAGAATACCATAACTAATGTCATTCTTCATTCGATAAACAAGAAGGATACGAAATGTGAAAGGTACTTCAATACAAGTTATTCATGAGAAAAGGGTAAGCTCAACCATTTTGGAACATAATCGACACAAGTTGAACAAAAAGTCTTTTAATCGATAGCCAAAAGGAGATGTGGAACATAATTTGGTACCAGTCATAGATCAAGTATGTGCCAGCTCAATTATCACGGAACGCGATCGATCCAAGTTAACGGAATAACTTTCAATGGAAGGTCATTTGAATTCTAGTCATGCCACAAAGAGAATAGAAACCCCTACATACCTTAACGATGAAGTTTTCCACATTCCATGAGTCCTCGAATACCTTACGAACGACTACCTACATCATACGACTAATACAGGATCAATTCCAAGTTCATAGCTTATGGAAATACTCATTGAGGCATTTCATCAAACAACTTGCGGGCGTAAGTTCGTAGGGTCATTTGTAGTTTGATTTCTTCATTCAAGACTACCATTTTTCTTCTTATTTACTCCTACTCTTCCTTATCAATCTATCCATAACTTCGTAGCTCCAAATAATACATTTAAGCCACAAGAAACAACCCAACAATCAAGTTCCTCCATAAGAGTTCCTTAGAGTTAATAAAGACTTGTCCTATGGGATTTCTCCTCCAATTTCTAGGTTAAATACTTGTAAAAGATTAAGAGGACCATGAGAAGGGTAGAACATACCTTAAACTTCAAGAATCACTCCAAAATAGAGATTACTTCATGTTGAAGATTTCTTCCGAGAAACGATTTGATGGAGAAATGAAGGTCTTGTGATCACCATGATCTTTGTCACGTTGAATTAGCTCGTTTAGCTCTTGGATTCATCCATGATTGATAATAATGGTTTGGAGGAGCTTAGGGAGTGTCTTAGGGTTTTTATTTGAGAGGAAATGAAGTTGCCAAATGTTTAGGATGTTTTTATATAAGTTGGAACATTGTCCACAGACTTTGGGGCTTTCTGTTCGCTGCAGTTTATGTCCCTGGACGGAAATGTGAATTTCTCTCTACTACAATGTTGTATCGATGAACGGTAAAATGCGCTGGAAACTAGACTCATAGACCTTTGATTTGATAGGTGGATCACCTCGTAACTCCAAGTAGATTGAGAGAAAAGCTCTTCGACATCTTACCCAAATTTCAGTAAAATTTACAAGCTTAACTTGCGACGCCCTTTATCGACTGTCGTATTACAACTCGTTTGACTTCCAAACTTAACAAGAAACCATCGTATGATTCAAATACTTCATATCATTACTTGATTAGCATGTGAAGCACTTCTAATCTCACCCAAAAGTACAAGTTATCGTATTCCCAACTTGTCGACTTTTGACGAAACTCTGCCTTCTTTGATTCATTCACCCTCCAAACCTTCCGCCACTTACTAATCTTATTTATAGACTCTTATAACCATTCATATTAATAAGCTTAATCCCTTTTAACCTCAAGATAATTTCTTTTGAACTTGCGTCGACTAACTCATGATGCGACTTTAACGTGTGAAAATCCGGGATATAACAATTAATTTGACTCCATTTGGGTGAAAAGTTACTAAAGTTCAAATTTCATGTAAAGGTATAGCAGTTCTAAACAAAGAAAAATGAAAAGTTAGAATATTCATTTTCTTATTTATACATAATGTACTCCTTATATATAGTTAAATTTATCCTTACTTAGATAAGTTAGCTTTTATACATTATAAAGAAACCATATAAAATTGATAATATTTAATTAAGGATAATTTAGTGAAAAGACGTTTTAATTTTTAGGTATGAGTGATTTGTTAGAGCCAAATTTCTTTTCCAACTAAAATATTTATTAGGTCTTACTTTACATTTAACATGCCCTACGTCATATGTTCCTCTCTATATGCCTTTCTCTATTAAACATCCAGAATTTTACTTCTTAAGTGATATCATATGTGCTTACAAATATAAAAAATAAAAATTATTGAATGACATTGTTTAATGTTAAAAATGAAGATAGTGTTACCAGTCAAGATTAGATTATTTTTAAAAATTTCTTGTTTGATTAACCAAAAATCAATCTTTTTAACCATGAAGCATATATGAATAGCTAAATTGATTCTTGAGGTTCATTTAATGAATTTAGGTATTTATTGAATTTTGTCTAAAACTAATGTTAAAAAACACATTTGACTAGCATAGTATTTTGACACATAAAATAATGAGTTAAAAATTAATAAATATCAAAAGAAATCTATTTCAATCCTATAAATAGAAATCGCATGCTCACAAATGCATAAAAATACAAAAATAATTTCCAAGTTATGATCTTCGACGAGTTGTAATTATCATACTTTATCATGTTAGTTTATAGAATATCGAATCACTTTCCTAGCAAATTATTTCCTCATAAATATTTTTTTTTCTTCAAAAAACTATCCAATTATACGACGAACAAACTTTAATAATTATGAAAATTTATAAACAAAATATGCAATTACATTAAATTAATTATGTACTTAAAAAAAGTGACATAAATTATACTTATTTGAAACTTATGCATTATTTTATGTTTTGAATTTGGGCCCGGGTTTAGCATGGCTTCCGGGAACCAATATGAGCTTGGTCAATGGCTAGCGGGGTACAAAATAGAAGTTTTGAACAGGTTCAAGTGTTTAAGATGAAACTGCTTAAAGTAAAAGGGGCGGAATGTGAAAACCAAACAAGTAGGGGGTGGCCTTCATTATTTCCATAAATATTCACGTCCAATCAAATGTGAGAAATGAAGGAATAGAAGAGCAGTAGAAGGTGAGTGTGCATTTTGTTTTGCGAACATGGCGGCAGAAACGGGAAGCAACCCTGAACAGATAGAGGGCTTCTTCAACAAGCTCGACGCTCGGAAAACCCTACTGACCACCATCTCCGACCTCCACAAGACCTTGACCGCCCACTTCACCAACATAGACAGAGCCCTCTCCAAGAAATCGGAAACCCTCGACGCCCAAATCAAAGCGTTCAAGGAGAAGACCGATGATGCCCTCCTGAAGCTCCAGAACCGCGAGGATGCCCTCCCGGACAGAGAATCGAGCATGACTGCTGGCATCGCGGAGAAGAAGGATGCTGCCATTTCGGAGATTAATGAGAATGGTGAGAGTTTGGGGGATGATTTAAGCTTGTCTGAAATGTTGCGGATTTACTGCACCAGAATGGATGCCAGCGGCCTCGTCAGATTCCTTCACACCAAGCGTAAGGAGTCTGCTGTTTTGAGGACGGAGATTGCCCCTGCCCTCCACAGCTCTGTGGACCCCATGAGGTTTTCTAGTTGCTCTCATAGAAATACATTTAGATTCATTTTCTGCATGAGTGTGTCTGTGTGTGTATTTTGTTCTGTCTTTATTAGGTGATAATGTTTGATTTGAAGTTCATGAGTTCGCCATTCTAGCCCTTTTAAGTTACCCGGTTCTAACTCCATTCTAGCCCTTTTAAGTTACCCGGTTCTAACTTGTAAATATTACACGAGTTTCTCAAGGGGCATACATGGTATGAGCAAAAAGCTATTGGGCTCGACCGAACCCCTACTTGGCACTGTGGCTCTGCCTCTGTCGTGGTAACACTGTAATAATGGAAGAACGACCAACAGATGGGAAGTTATGGGGGATATTTAGACAACCTATTAGGCCAAAAAGTGTTTAACTTCAAAGTGAAACCTTTTCATTCTAGAGGCTATCATTTTCTTTTTGAGGTTCGGGGATATGTCTTGATAGCCATAAAGCACTTACCATTTTGGTAGAGTGTCATATTTAGGCAACCGAACCCTTCTTCTAGAAGGTGGATTGTTTCTTGCTTGTAGTACAAAGAGACTACAAATAACTGCACTTCATATTTTGGTTTAGCCTTTCTATTCTAACAACAAACTAAGCAGAGAAATGACATATAAAGCACTAAACATATAGTCCACTTAGATAATGATAACATGTCTCGTGAGTCATGAACCAAATCTTGGAGTATGAGTGAATGAGTAACAAGCTCACCCTGCTTCGAACCATATTTCCTGATCGAATAGACTCTTGGGCATGTCACTCATGTTAGGAAGAAACAGGGCAGACCAAACTTCAAGTTGTTGGTATTCCACTCTCAGCTAAACAACAAAAACAACAACATACCCATTGAAATCCCACAAAGTGGGGTCTGGGGAGGGTAGAGTAGAGTGTACGTAGACCTTACCCCTACCTTGGGTGGTAGAGAGGTTGTTTCCGATAGGCCTTTAGCACAAGGCTCCACAAAGACCATTCCTTAATTGGGTAGGACCTTCCCACCTCCCTTCCTCGGTCCTCGAGGTTTTATAGCGTAGACACATCCAACTCAACCATTAAATAAAAAGCATAACCCTATGGCCCATCCCCATCCTAGCACATATAAGTTTATTGCAGACTCTCTAGATATGGGCATGCCTCAAGAAGGAGACAGGAGACCCATTTATAAAGGATGAAATAAACCAATTCACAATCGTAAAACTATTCTACGTTCTCAAGACAAACATGTGTTCAAGAAGGCAACATGAAATTTTGGAACTAGCCAATGAAAGACCTAGCACACAGTTTATGTAGAAAATAAATTAAGGGATGAGCTAAACGACAGTGATCTTTTCTTTTTTTGTTGCTCGACTCTCAGTTTTTGGAGTAGTCTATCAAAGTTATCCATTTGTTTTTTTAAAAAAGTTCCTATCTTTGGGAACTCGGACTCTATATTCGTTGACTTAAAACTAATAGATTTTTGGAAAAATAATGAAATGTAACACCTAACAGATTTTCCCTTTCCATAATTACGCCTTACTTGGCTTTCATAATTATAACTTTTGGGGTTTTCTTGTTTGTTTTCTTTTATTCTTTTCTGCATGTGGGGGTTTGGGGCAGGGAGAAGACGCTGGTTGTGGTCAGAATTGGAGCTTCCATGTCATGTCAAAGCAAAGTAGAGATTTGAAACTCAGAGTGTATGTTGTGTTGGGCATTTTGGTCATCTTATTATTATGTTTTTGCTGGGTTTCTCTCAGGTTGATCTTGGATGCAGCAGAGGAGTTTGTGGCAATGAAGGTTGAGGGGAAGATAAGAATGGCAGAAAGAAGGTGGGCATGTGATACATTATTTCAGTCAGTGGTTCCAGTTGTGGAAGGGGATTATGGTGCTGGGAGGAGTTTAAAGGAGAGAGCAGCCAGAGTGTTGGAGAAATGGAAGGGAGTTTTGGGTGGTGGGGACAGGAACAGTGGAGTTGGCGCTGCTGAAGCAACAATGTTTTTGCAGTTAGTTATAGCATTTGCACTAAGAGAAAAGTTTGAGGAGGGGTTTCTAAGGAAGCTGGTGATGGAGTTTGCTAGCAGGAAAGATATGCCTAAGCTTGCGGTTGCCTTGGGATTTGGGAACAAAATAGCAGGTGGGTTCTTAAGAACTACTTAATTTGCCATTTATCTGAGGAATTAATGTCATGGAAATATCTGATATCCAGTACATCATCCGTATATGCATGCAATATTTGGATTTTAGTTAGAATGCTGCTTTAAGATATAATGCTCCATTCTAATCAAAATTTAATGTTAAATTTGGGTTCTTAGAATGCTGCATTCTTTAAGCTAAATATTAAATCTCAATATTTATCACGACTTTGAATCCTGTAAAATTGTGAATGATGCCTGAAATTGTGTTTTTTGGAACAGAGATAGTATTGTTCAAGATCCATGTTAGGTTGGAATGATCGAAATTTGTTGTATGCAGCTATTTGTTTCAGGTCATGAGCGATATGTTTTTCTTGTGGTTCCTTTGAATGTTGAACTTCTCACTACTATAGGAATTGACTATATTGCCTTTTCTTCTTGATAAGATATTATTGAAGAGCTGGTGAAGAGCGGCAAAGAGATTGAGGCTGTGTATTTTGCTTCCGAGTCTGGATTAGCAGAGCAATACCCTCCACTCTCACTTCTTAAGGCATATCTCAGGAACTGTCGCAGAAATGCTAATAACATTTCAAGGAAGGCAAAATTTAATTCAGCTGCCGTGGTGTGTATATTTCTCTCCGTCAACCCCTCTTTTTCTCCTCGTTAGGTTTTCTGGTTGATTTTTTTTGTTTTCCAAAAAAAAGGTTGATATACAAGCATTTTTTTTTTCCCACCAGGGTAGATGAGTGAATTCCTCATGTCAAAGGAAGCAAATACGGCCTCTTTTTTCATTTCCTTTCTCTTTATTTTCTATTCCTTCTCAATGTTAAGCTGAATTAGCTGCAGAACATTAGAGTGTATTGATGACTTCTAAAGGTAACTACTAACTAGTGCCATTCTTTTAATCTTTACAGAGGACATAGTGTGTAGAGATTGCCGAAATAGCTTCTAAATCCAAACCTTTCTATGTGTTGAAGCAAAGTTATACGTGATAATAAGACGAAGTCATAGGCTTGTAATTTCCATAAAAACAGTTTTATCGCTAAACCGTAATAGGAAGATGGCACGTAAATTAAAAGACTAGAGACTTTAAGGACTACCTTAACTGTTCAAGGACATTTTGCTGTCAATCCTTTCATGAGATTCTGCGTTATTGGTGCATCTACTTTATGAATTTGTTCTTTATTGTTGATGTGATCATATGCTCCCTCTATTTTCATTAATTTGTTTGTCATTATCTGACTTATTTCTCAGGAAAGAGCCAACAGCTCAGAGCTGGAAGCCACAAAGGCTATAATAAAATGTGTGGAAGACCACAAGCTTGAAGCAGAATTTTCTTTGGAAGGACTTAGAACACGGGTGACAGAGTTGGAGCAGGCCAAAGCAGAAAAGAAAAAGGGTACAGCTCCTTTGAGCAGCAAGCCTTCAAAAAAGCGGGCTCGTGGAAGTGGTACTGGCAGGAGCAGTGACCCATCCACCTCCCGGCCTGTTAAATCTGGAAGATTGTCGAATGCTTCTTCTTCTTCTTTCCGCTCAAGGAATCCTCTTCAATCACATCAAGTGCCAGCAGCTAGATATTCAGGAGTACCACATACCTACACCAGCCAGATTGTGTATGAGGCACCTAGCACGGTCTCATATAATCCAGCTTATAGCGGTACTCACACCCAAAGTCCTGTTGCAGTCGCACCCCAATATGGATATGCACTTCAAGAAGCTGGAGCTTATAGCGGAACCCACACCCAAAGTCCGGTTGCACTTCCTCCGCAATATGGATATGCACATCAAGAAGCTGGAGTTAGTGGAGCACGGAGTTATGTTGGGTCATATGGAGGGCAGAGTGGTTATAGCGGGTATGATTATACTCATGCTGCTCCTGCATCTGCATACCCACCTTCATACCCCCCACAGTAGTACTGCTGACTAGTCAAAATACGGCCGGTTGACAGTTGTAGCTGTACCTTTAGCTGTAAACATGGATCTAACAAACATCATGTGCCTTTTTTTGGTCTAGTGTATTCTCTCGTAGCATTACGATTTGTAGATTTTATCAAAAAGGTGTGAATTACTAATTTGCTTCACTGTCCGTTTTGTTTGTTTGATATCAATTTGTTGCATTTGTTCATAAATCCATTTCTTCGAGGTTTGTCGCTCATCGAGTATGGTGAATTCTTCATGCTGATTGTCTAAGGTATTGGATTAATTCCTCCCATGATAAAATAGAGTGAACTATTATGTACTAGTGACACTTTAGTGAACTCAAATAACAAAGCAAATCACTCGACGCTAACTATTTTAATTTAAAAATATTGCATAAGAGGGAAAAAAGAGTTCAGTGTATCAATTTGAGGCAAAACTTGTGTATTTCTGGCCAATGAGAGTTCGAAATTTAGGTGTGTCCTTACTGAAAAGGTAGGTGCCTTTTCGAAAAATAATTGTTATGAAAATAGGCATGAGTAAATAAACAAAAAGAATATTGTTGCCTTTAGCTAAATAACGGCCCGAAAATTACAAGAAATAACAAAAGGAATTCCAGTAAAAAAATATATCAATTAGTCAGATCATTTGACCAAAGTCAAAGTCGATTATTCTTATATCTTGCACGTGCTAAATCGTAATTGATTGTTTTTGTTCTAATGCTCGTCACTATGTTATTGTGGTTTGTCGATGAACCTATAACACCCCAGACCTTTAACTTAAGCTTTGACCGTGATTCTAGACTTAGAAAACTAGATAAAGAATGTAGGAATTGGAAATTTCTCTTCAGTTGTTAGATGAGGATTTAGGCTTCGGAACGCCCCCCTTCAACGAATTAGAACCCATTGAGGGGGGCCTCGGCCCGGGAAGGAGAGAGTGGCCGAGTGGTCAAAAGCGGCAGACTGTAAATCTGTTGAAGTTTTTCTACGTAGGTTCGAATCCTGCCTCTCCCACTTGGTTGTTGTAGACTTCAGAGAAGAGAAAAGAGGCATTCGTCAGCGTAGGAAGGCCAATCGAGCGAAGCTCTTTCTTTTTTTTGGTGGTGCCGTGAAGTGAAATTGTATCGTATGTTAGTTAGAGAGGTTGGCGAACTACTACGATCTATAGATTTCCCATCTATATCCAATGCCAAAGCAGCACTTAGCACTCCAATTATTAGAAATAGACTAGTAAGAGACTCAAATGTCACCTAAAACGAAAATGGGACCCCTAGGAGGGGTTACGGGGATTTCAATCGAGATACCTGAATAGGGCATTAGTTCAGTCTCGAGTTCTTGAATCGAGTGTAGTGGAATGATGAGTATTTCAGTATACAGCCCGTATTTCAAATCTTAATTTGGCATCTAAATCACTGTGCATTCTGAAATTTGACTTGGGGAATATATATTGTTAAATGCGGACCATATTTTGAAATATGGCCCGTATTTGATGGTCATATTTGGGAAGGAGGTGCTACAGTGTTTCTGTCTTGTTGAACATGCTTAATTACGGTCCAGGTTTACGGACCGTAATTTAGAATACGGATCGTGTTTTGGTCCGTATTTCCCACTTCGCACCAGAAACTATAAATACCTGGTTTCAGTTCTAATTTTTATTTTTTACAAGTCCCTAAACCTTAGAATGACCTGTTCCTCTCATCCATCACCAAAACATCAAGGTAAGTCAATCCAATCCCTTCCAAATCAATTCTAACATATGTTTATGAAATCTAAGCATGAAATCATTGTTCCTAATCTAGAGTTTTCAAGAAAACCCACTTAAAGGGAATTCAAGACTAGGCTTTGGGATTCTTCTTCCAAGAACAGATTTTAATACAAGTTTGGAGCATTACCAGGTATGTAGGGTTGCTATCTACGTGTGGGAACATCATTGTTCTTCCCCACGCTTCTTCTTCCATAAAGTATGAAGCTTTACGGAAACTAGGGTTTTTAACCATGTTCATGATAACCCTAGGTCCATGCCCATGTTATATTATGTATTAAATTGTTATAAATTCTTCATTGTGTTCTTGATACATCATTATGATTATTGAGAATCTGTTCGAAATCCATGAAAACCCATATCTCGCATTCCATGGGTTCTTACATGCAAGTTTATGAACTATTATTATATTTTCAAGAAAAGTTATATATGTTTTATAAGTTCATGCAAGAATAATACGAATGATATCCATATACATGCAAGTTATGATTCATGAAAAGCCATGGTCAACAAGTGCCACTTATTTTCCATGTTCATGTTTTTGGGAGTTGCATTAATTACCGAGAAGGCTTCAAACAACCTGAAACTACTTATCCACCGTAGGATGAGGATCGCTCGACCCATGCTTAGGACGATCTCTCATAATGACTGGATCCTTTCATAATATTATTAAATCTCATGTCCCTGGCAAGGTATGAGTGTTCTGCTGGTAGGAGGACACAAGTACCAGACCATGTTGTCGGTTATATTTACTGCTCTTCCTACTCACGATACTTTACATATATTATATATGTATATGTACTCATGTTCATGATCATCTTTCAGTTCAGTCTCTATTATGTTATTTTCATGTCCCATGTTATTTCATTCAGTTGCTTTACATACTAGTACATTCAATGTGTTGATGTCCCCTTTTATTGCTCGGGAGCCTACATTTCATGATGCAGGCACAGATTTACAGGATGCCACATCTGCTTAGTTGGACTCTACACGTATCAGCTTATTGGTGAGCCCCATCTCATTCGGGATTTTAGTCAGTTATCTTTATTTTATTAGTTATGCATTTAAAGGTATGCTGGGGGCCTTGTCCCAGCAAGTATGTTTTCCAGTCAAGACTCATGATTAGAGATTTCATAGGCTAGTCAGTCAGTTATGTCAGATACTTAGAGTCGTGTAGCCATCTTTGCTCAATTTATGATATTTTCGCATTCATGATTTAAACAAGTATTTCAATAAATTATTATGACATCTCATGTTTTATAAAAGCTCATCACATTTCATGTTATATTCCGTTCATGTTATGCCTCATGATGATTCAGCAAGCCATGTGGTTCACTCGGTCACATGCAGTAAGGCACCGAGTATCGTGTTTCACCCAGGCCATGGTTCGGGGCGTGACAAAGCTTGGTATCAGAACCCCAGGTTCAAGTGTCTTAGGGAGTCTATGAAACCGTATCCAGTAGGGTCACTTTTATATGCGTGTGGCGCCCACACATATAAAAAGTTAACCACCAAGACATTTAAGATTGTCTCGCTTCTTTCAACTCTAGATCGTGCAATAGAGCTGTGTTCTCAGAAATCACTCGGACTCGTTTGTTGTTTCCCGTTCTACCGAATATGCCTCGTCTCAATGGATGAGGAAGATGTAAATCTAATCATTATCGATGTGTTGCTTTTAGATGGAGTCATCAGGAATTATTCTAACTCGTGCCATGAAGCTTAGAGCAATAAGTAACATTCTTTTTCCATCTAATTCTGAACGTACCGAATACGTAAGCGGCGAGAAGGAAATTCTAGACCGAAGACTTGCCAAATAGTGCATGGTGTGTTTATTAGGTGTTAGTACCATTTGAAAGACAAGTTTCGGTATGGTAGTACACGTAGGTTATATACCATATAGAATAAGTTTATTTGAGCTCTTTGACCATGGAGCTATAGTACAAGGATGATGGTTCAGATGTAAGACCTCACGAGGTAGCATGTTATGAAGTTAACCGCAGCAGGCATAAATTGTCCACAGTAGATTGAGCAAAAAATAGCGTAAGAGCCAACCACCTGTAATACTAGAAAGTCTCAACTTTTTCAAGGATATATATTTTTACCATATGATCTATGCACATGACTAAGAAGGGACTGAGTGCGATAAGAAAACCACGAGCAGACGATATTGAATTTTTAGGGATAATTTTAAATTATTCGAGCGAATTATTCATGCCTATAATCCATTATTTCATGAACCTTATTTATAACAAGGGCGTTTACTCACGGTGATAAAATCAAGCTATGTTGAACCATATCCTATCCTTTCGGTATATTTAAATCCTAAAGGTAATGTTTTATCCATGCCCTATGTCTCTGACTCAAGAGTGAAGCCTACAAATTGTGCTTCATGCAAGTCACACTTATGCCTTAGTCTTACTTCAATGCTCATGAACTCAAGTCTATACGCCATGGTATGCAGGTACTCATGTAAGTGCCATGTTTTTTATGTACCCATGTCCCATGTCATGCTACGCACGTATTCATGTTTTATGCCATATTAATCCCGTTTCCATGTATGTTCCATGTTACGTCCTTCCGTTTGATGTACACATGCCACGTTTATGTTTTAAGATGAAGTGTCTCCTATAATTCACATGAATGATTCCTTGCTCTCAATCCTTTATGATCCGCTCACGATAATAAGCAAGATATGCCAAGGTATTCCTATCTATGTTTCAGAGCAAACAAGAGTTCCTTTCCTGCACCCTATGGTGCTTATCTCAGGAGTATTCTACTCAGATTCGATGTATTCATGTCATGCCTATGCTAGAGCTTTATGAATATCTATGTTAGGAGCATATTCTTGTTATATGACTCAAGTTTGTCGCATTCACACCGAGTTGTGCTTACATTCAACGCCTAAGTCATACTCTTATATGATATTACCGTAGTGACATACGAACGTCTATGATCAAGTCTCTAAGTGTCCAAATCCTACCCGCGCTTAGTATTCAACCCTTATGTTGTGACAATCATGTTTTCAACATTCACATCCCATGTTATGATATCCATGTTTATACGTATTTGTATCTCATGACAGTTTAGCACTCATGTATTCATGTCAGCCAGTCTTCATGTATTTATGACCCATGTCATGCACATCACGCCTAGGTAATTATGTCATGTTCGTGCCTATTTCTAGTACTCATGTCATTCGTGCCTACAGATTCTCTTCCAAACCCCATGTATAGTAATCATGTAATCATTCAGCCAATATCCGTGTGTTCAGACCAGCTCAGTATTCATGTTAGCCACATTCAAGATGTAGTAATCACGTTATGTCACCTCATGCGTATTAAGATACCCTGTGAGTTATGTGTTGGTACTTTAGTTAGCTGGCAGGCATTTAATATCACGTCCCAAACGATGGCCTGGGTGAAACATGACACTCGGTGCCATACTGCATGTGACCGAGCGAACCACATGGCTTGCTGAATCATCATAAGGCATACATGAGTGAAATGTAACATGAATGTGATGAGCTTTTATAAAATATGAGAATCATAATATTAATAAAATACCGATTTAAAACATGAATGCGGAAACAAGCTAATAAGTGTGAAGTCCTACTAGGCAGATGTGTCGTCCTGTAAATCAGTACCTTGATCATGAGATGCAGGCCCCCGGGCAATAAAAAGGGGACGTCAGCACATTGAATATACTGGGATGTAAAGCAACTGAACGAAATAACATGGGACATGAAAATAACATAATAGAGACTGAACTAAAACATGCTTATGAACATCAGTACATATACATATATAACATGTGTAAAGTATCGTGAGTAGGGAGAGCAGTAAATATAACCGAAAACATGGTCTGGTACTTGCGCCCTACCAGCAGAACACTCATGAGATTTAATGATATTATGAAAGGACCCAGTCATTATGAGAGATCGTCCAAAGCATGGGTCGAGCGATCCTCATCTTACGGTGGCTACGTAGTTTCAGGCTGTTTGAAGACTTCTCGGTAATTAATGCAACTCCCAAAAACATAAACATGGAAAATAAGTGGCACTTGCTGCCCATGGTTTTTCATGAATCATAACTTGCATGTACATGGATATCATTCGTATTATTCCTGCATGAACTTATAAAACATATATAACTTTTCTTGAAAATATCATAATAGTTCATAAACTTGCATGTAAGAACCCATGGAATGCAAGGTATGGGTTTTCATGGATTACGGACAGATTCTCAATAATCATAATGATGTATCAAAAACACAATGAAGAATTTATAACAATTTAATACATAATATAACATGGCGCATGGACTTAGAGTTATTATGAACATGGTTAAAAACCCTAGTTTTCGTAAAGCTTCATACTTTATGGAATAAAAACGTAGGGAAGAACAATGATGTTTCCACACGTAGATAGAAAAGCTAATTACCTGTTAATGCTCCAAGATTGAACTAAAAATTTGAACTTGAAAGAAGAAATTCTAATCCTTGTTCTTGGATTCCCTTAGGTGGGTTCTATTGAAAATCCTATGTTAAGAACATGAAATTCCTACTTAGAATTCATGGGTAATTGATGGAATTCACTTATGATGGTCTTAAGGAGCTTACCTTGATGCTTGGAGAAGTTGAAAGGAGGGAACTTTCGTGTTAGGGCTTGAAAGGGATGAGACTTACGAAATAAAACTGAATTCCCGTCTTTCAATTGTCACAGTCGTGACACTATTACGGACCGTGTTACGGTCCATAACACATGTTACAGTCGGTAACACTAGACCATAACGTGTGTCAAAATTCCAGTGAGGGTCTAAGTCTTGAGGTTGGGTTACGGACACGAGCTACGGACTGTATCTCGTGTTACGGTCCGTACCCTGGGCCATAATACATGTTAGGGTTCGTAACAATGAACCGTCCTTGGGTCCAAGTTACGATACGATGATTTTTCAAACCTTACCCGTTACGGTATGAACGACGGTCCGTAACACATGTTACGGCCCGTCCCTTGAAGCGTAACGCTGGGCTCTTTGAGCTGAAACATATTTTCGATTACAACACTCTCCTTCTTGGGTTTCTAACCCCACCCTGAGTCATAAATATGGTTTAGTACAGACTTATGAGGTGTTACAATATCTCTCGAATGATTGGTCGTGGTTAAGATTGGGACTGGACATAACTTGAATACACGAACATAAAGGAAACATGACATGAAACATGGGGCACTAAATGACGTGATTACATGGAAACATGAATATTAAAGCATGAGACATGAGTTTTAAAGGCATGACCATGAAACGTGAGAAGTGAATGTGTATGGAAACACAACATGGCTAGAAGAGGTAATTACCTGGAATGTTTTCTGCTTGCTCTTCGAACAAATAAGGGTATCTGGATTTCATATCCTCTTCTGCTTCCCATGTAGCCTCTTCAACTTTCTGACTCCTCCACAGGACTTTGACTAAGGCTACTTCCTTAGTTCTCAACTTGTGAACATGATGATCAAGAATGGCTACGGGGATCTACTTATAAGTGAGACCATCCTTGACTATTATAGTATCAGTAGGAACAACCAATGACGGGTCTCCTACACACTTCCTCAACATGGATACATGAAACACTGGGTGTACAACAGCTAAATATTGTGGCAACACAAGTCATAAGCTACTAGACCGACCTTTCGCAGAATTCTGTAATGTCCAATGTATCTGGGAATAAGCTTCCCTTTCTTCCCAAATCTCACAACATCTTTCATGGGTAAGACTTTAAGGAACACCCAATCATTGACTTGGAATTCTAAGTCCCTTCACCTCACATCTGTGTAAGACTTCTGGCGACTCTGAGCCGTTTTCAAAGGCTCCTGAATTAACTTGGCTTTCTCCATAGCCTAATAGACCAACTCCGGCCCTAACGATTCTGCTTCTCCAACTTCAAACCAACAAATCAGTGACCTACACCTTCGCCCATATAGAGCTTCAAATGGTGCCATCCCAATGCTAGCATGATAACTGTTATTATAAGAAAAATCAATGAGGGGTAAGTGATCATCCCAATTACTTTTAAAATCTAGGACAAATGCCCTTAATATATTCTCAAGAGTTTGAATAGTATGCTCTGCCTGGCCATCTATCTATGGATGAAAAGCTGTGCTGAGGTTCACCTTCAGACCCAATCCTTTCTAAAAGGATTTTCAGAAGTTAGCTGTGAATTGAGCACCACGATCTGAAATAATGGACACTGGGGTCCCATGCAATCTGACAATTTCATTAACATATAACTTTGCATAATCTTCTGCTGAATCTATGGTCTTGACTGGCAAAAAGTGTGTCGACTTAGTAAGCTGGTCAACGATCACCCAAATAGAGTCATACCTCCTAGCTGAATGAGGTAGACCTGATACAAAGTCCATATTGATCATTTCCCATTTCCAGACAAGAATACTAATATTCTAAGCCAAGCCACCGGGCCTTTGCTGTTCGGCTTTTACTTGCTGATAATTCAGACACTTAGCTACAAAATCTGCTACATTCTTCTTCATATCATTCCACCAATAAATCTCCTTAAGATTATGGTACATATTAGTGGAACCTGGGTGAATGGAATACATGGAGTTGTAAGCTTCTGACATGATATGCTCTCTAAGCCTATCCACATCTGGAACACATAATCTGCCTCGGTACCTCAAGGTACCATCATCTCCCCCTTGTTCGAAAGACGTCGTCTTATGCTTGTAAATCCTCCCTCTCAGCTACATCAAGTAGGGATCACTAAACTGTTTCTCTTTAACTTCAACCACTAAGGAGGAAAGAGTTTTATTCTGAACAACCACGCTGCTATCTTCGGAGTCCAAAAGTCGAACTCCAAGATTGGCCAAACGGTGGAATTCCTTGGTCATAAATCTCTTATATACATCAATGTGGGCTAAACTCCCCATGGAACGCCGACTGAGAGTATCGACTACAACATTTGCTTTCTACGGATGATAGAGAATATCCACATCATAATCCTTAAGCAATTCAAGCCATCTCCTCTGCCTAAGATTCAGATCCCTTTGCTTGAAGATATACTGCAGGCTTTTATGATCTGTGAAAATATCAACATGTACTCCATACAAATAATGACGCCATATCTTAAGTGCAAAAACCACTGCTGCCAACTCTGATTCATTGGTTGGATAATTCTTTTCATGAGTCTTAAGTTGTCTAGACGCATAAGCAACAACCCTACCATGCTGCATTAAGACACATCTGAGACCAACTCCCGAAGCATCACAATGGACCACGAACCCTTCGGTTCCTTCTGGTAGCGTCAAAACTGGAGCAGAAGTTAGTCTTTTCTTGAACTCTTCAAAGCTTCGCTCACAAGCATCTGACCATTGAAACTTAACCTTTTTCTGAGTTAACTTAGTCAATGGAGCAGAAATAGAGGAAAATCCTTCTACGAAAAGTCTATAATAGCCTGCCAGACCCAAGAAACTTCTTATATTAGAAACTAAGGTGGTTTTGGGCTAACTCTTTACGGCATCAATCTTCTGAGAATCAACTTTAACACCATCACCTGAGATCATATGGCCTAGGAACGCTATTGACTTAAGCCAAAACTCACACTTTGAGATTTTTGTAAAAAGTTCGCGATCTTTAAGAGTCTGCAACACTATTTTGAGATGTTCTGCATGATCAGCCTCACTATGGGATTACACCAAAATATCATCAATGAAGATAATAATGAATAAATCGAGATAAGGCTTGAAGACCCTGTTCATAAGATTCGTAAAAGCAGCTGGCACATTTGTCAATCCAGATAACATAATAAGAAATTCAAAATAGCCATAACGGGTTCTGAAAGTGATCTTCATAATATCAACTTCCTTAACCTTTAACTGATGGTAGCCTGTTATGAGTTCAATCTTGGAATAACATTGGGCACCCTGAAGTTGGTCAAATAAATCATCTATTCTAGGAAGAGGGATACCTATTCTTAATGGTGACTTTGTTCAATTGATGGTAGTCAATACACATGCGTAAGGAACTATCCTTCTTCTGGACACACAAAACTGGCGCACCCCAAGGTGAAACACTAGGCCTAATAAACCCCTTATCAAGAATATCTTTTAACTAGGCCTTTAATATTTTTAACTCTGCTGGAGCCATTCTGTACGGCGAGATAGATATCGGCTTAGTGCTGGGAAGTAGATCAATTCCAAAGTCAATCTCCCTGTCATGAGGGACTCTTGGAAGATATTCGGGAAAGACCTCTGGAAGCTCCTTTACAACTGGGACGGACTGGAGAGTTAGAGTCTGGACATCTGAATCCTTGACTCGAACTAGGTGGTAGATATAACCCTTGAAAATTATTTTTCTGGCTCTTAGGTAAGAAATAAATCTACCTCTAGGTATTACTGAATTATCCTCCCACTCTATGACTGGCTCATTAGGGAACTCGAATCTTACAACTTTGGTTCTATAACATACCGTGGCATAACATTAAGCTAACCAGTCCATACCCATGATCACATCAAAGTCTACCATTTCTAATTCTACTAAGTGAGCTATGGTCTAGCTATAACTGATTCTCCCACTGGGGTGGACACCCTAAAGGGTTCATGCAATTTTTCTGGTTTAATACCAAACTTCTTAGCAACAAATGGGGTTACATAAGCTAAAGTGGATCCTGGGTCAATAAGGGCATATACGTCAAAAGTGAAAACTGTTAGTGTACTTGTGACAACATCTGCACGAGCTTCTATATCCTGACGACCCGTCAACGTATACAAACAATTTCGTCCTCCGCCTGTATTTCCAGACTTAGCTACAGTGTGCCCCTGATGGGCCTAATTATTACGAGGGACTGCTGAATTTGTGGACTGCGTTACGTAACCTCCGATACCCTGTCTAGCTGATGGACGATCTATTTGAATATAGTCATTCTGGCAGCAACTATAGCACTCATTTGTACCTATATGACACTCACCTAAGTGTCTCTTGCTACACTTGCTGCAAGCTGGAATGGTATAGGCTGACTGACCCACAGTAGCCTGAGCATAATAACTTAATAACCTGAAGTTCTGCTTCTTGTCATTTCGGAACTTAGCGACTGGGGCACTTGTTGTGGATGGAGCAGGTCCTGCTGACCTGTTCTTAAAGAATTGCCTATTCCCATTACCGGTGAACTGTCCGATAGACTTGACCCTATTGTTGAACTCCTTGTCTTTCTCTTTCTGCAAGGCTTCCTCCTTCTTCAGCCTTGTCTCATTTCCCTGTACGAAAGCAACCATCCAGACCACTAACAAACCTCCTCACTCTTGCCCTTATATTCGGTATCATAAGTGGAACATGTTTAGCCAGACTAATAAATTCCAAATAGTAGTCCTAAACCGTCCTGCCATTTTGCTTAAGCTTCAGGAATTGCTCAGCCTTAGCTTCTCTGACTTCTATTGGCATGAAGTGGTCTAGGAATGCGCTTGCAAATTCATCCCATGTAGCATCAGGTGCATCCTCACCTTGGGATAATTCCCAAGATTCATACCAAGTGTTAGCAATGCCCTGTAGCTGATGAGCTCTAAAAGTAGCTGCTTCGATCTTCGTAACTGTCATAATCCTGAAGAGCATCAATGTAGTCCTGAGGGTCCTCGTATTTCTTTGTCCCCGTGAAGACTGGGGGAATTCATCCTGATAAAGTCTTTAGTCTTGGAAGACTCTCCATTATTCCCTGAACTTGACTCAGATTCCTGACGCTGGGCCTGAG
Source organism: Lycium barbarum (assembly GCF_019175385.1). Classification (NCBI taxonomy): domain Eukaryota; kingdom Viridiplantae; phylum Streptophyta; class Magnoliopsida; order Solanales; family Solanaceae; genus Lycium; species Lycium barbarum. Next base: position 149,192,911 of record NC_083339.1, read on the forward strand.
CTGCTAACAACTGATTGAGCATGTTAATGGCGCTTCTAACATCATTATTAGTTTTGGGTGGATAAACTAGAGTCTCTATTGGAGTAGTAGTCATGGGTGGCGTAGTCTCTGGCAGAGGTAGCCTCTGTCCTTGCAGCATTAGCAACTGCACTTTGGTTGGTAGCTAAGTTCCTCTTCATGTACTTTTTTTTTCGGAGCCATTTCCGAAATATGTAATTCGCATGAGTTAGAATATTCCTTGAAAGTACTGCTTTAACTACACTATCTAGAGTATGAAAGAAGTGAGACAATCCTGAATGTCTTAGTGGTCAACTATTTATATGTATGGGGCCTTCACACATATAAAAGTGACCCCATTGGACACGATTCGTAGACACCCTAAAGACACTTGAACCTAGTGCTCTGATACCAAGCTTTGTCATGCCCTGAACCATGGCCTGGGTGAAATACGGCACTCGGTGCCATACTGCATGTGACCGAGCAAACCACATAGCTTGCTGAATCATCATGAGGCATACATGAGCGGAAATATAATATGAATGTGATAAGCTTTTATAAAACATGAGAATCATAACATTAATAAAATACCAATTTAAAACATGAATGCAGAAATATCATAAGTGGGCCAAAATGGCTATCCGACTCTGAACATCTGACATGACATGTCTGACTAGTCTAGTCTATGAAATCTCTACATAAGTCTGAATATGAAACGTACTCGCTGGGACAAGGCCCCCAACATACCTTTAAATACATACCTTATCATGAAAATAATAAATAATAAATGTCTAAGCCTCGAAAAAGATGGGGCTCACCAACAAGCTGATAAGTGCGAAGTCCTACTAGGCAGATGCGTTGTCCTGTAAATCAGTACCTGTATCGTGAAATGCAGGCCTCTGAGCAATAAAGTCAGTATATTGAATGTACTGGTATGTAAAGCAACTGAATGAAATAACATGGGACATGAAATATCATAATAGAGACTGAACTGAAACATGATTATGAACATGAGTACATATACATATATAAAATGTGTAAAGTATCGTGAGTAGGGAGAGCAATAAATATAACTGACAACATGGTCTGTTACTTGCGTCATACCAGTAGAACACTCATACCTTGCCAGTGACATGAGATTTAATAATATTATGAAAGCATCCAGTCATTATGAGAGATTGTCTTAAGCATGGGTGGAGCGATGCTCATCCTACGGTGGCTACGTAGTTTCAGGCTGCTTGAAGCCTTCTCGGTAATTAATACAACTCCAAAAAATATGAACATGGAAAATAAGTGGCGCTCGCTGCCCATGGCTGTTCATGAATCATAACTTGCATGTACACGGATATCATTCGTATTATTCTTGCATGAACTTATAAAACATATATAGCTTTTCTTGAAAATATCATAATAGTTCATAAACTTGCATGTAAGAACCCATGGAATGCAAGGTATGGGTTTTCATGGATTATGGATAGATTCTTAATAATCATAATGATGTATCAAGAACACAATGAAGAATTTATAACAATTTAATACATAATATAACATGGGGCATGGACCTAGGGTTATCTGAACATGGTTAAAAACCCTAGTTTTTGTAAAGCTTCATACTTTATAGAAAAAGAAGCGTGGGGAAGAACAATGATGTTCCCACACGTAGATAGCAACCCTACATACCTGTTAATGCTCCAAGATTGAACTAAAAATCTGAACTTGGAAAAAGAAATCCTAATCCTTGGTCTTGGATCCCCTTAGGTGGGTTCTCTTGAAAACCCTTTGTTAAGAACATGAAATTCCTATTTAGAATTCATGGGTAATTGATTGAATTCACTTAGGATGGTCTTAAAGAGCTTACCTTAATGCTTGAAGAAGTTGAGAGGAGGGAACTTTCGTGTTAGGGCTTGAGAGGGATGAGACTTACGAAATAAAACTAAATTCCCGTCTTATAATTGTCACAGTCGCGGCACTATTACGAATCGTGTTACGATCCGTAACATTGGACCATAACGTGTGTCAAAATTTCAGTGAGGGTCTAAGTCTTGAGGTTGGGTTACGAACACGATATACAGACCGTATCTCATGTTACGGTCCGTACCCTGGGCCGTAATACATGTTACGATCCGTAACGATGAACCGTCCTTGGGTCCAAGTTACGAGATGGTGATTTTCCAAGCCTTACCTGTTACGGTATGAACGACGGTCCGTAACACACGTTACGGCCTGTCCCTTGAAGCGTAACGCTGGGTTCTCTGAACTGAAACATATTTTCAATTCCAACACTCTCCTTCTCGGGTTTCTAACCCCACCCCGAGTCATGAATATGGTTTAGTGTAGATTTATGAGGTGTTGCATTTGAGAAATGTCGTGAGGGTCTGAATTATGAAAGAAGTCCTACCATAAATTTTGTAGATTCCAGAGTTAGTAGCGATTCTGAACCACTAGTCATAAATCGAGGACAAATGTTTCACGATTCTCATTCATGTAGGTACTACTCAGTTTCATGTTCCCGTGTACATGTTTTTATATAATCATGTATTCAGTTCTCATGATCTATGACCATGTTCCCACGTAACCATGTCAACCTCTTATGTTTTATATCATGTTTCTTTCACGTTCATGTATTCAAGTCATGTCCAGTCTCATTCTTGATCATGACCCATCATTTGAGGACGAATGATCCCAAGGGAAAGATATTGTAACATCCCAGACCTTTAACTTAAACTTTGACATGATTCTAGACTTAGAAAACCAGATAAAGAATGTGGGAATTAGAAATTTCTCTTCAGTTGTCAGATGGAGATTTACGCTCCAGAATACGGACCGTATTTCAGTATACGACCCATATTTCAAATCGTAATTTGGCATCTAAATCACTGTGCATTCTGAAATTTGGCTTGAGGAATATATATTGTTAAATACGGACCGTATTTGAAATACTACCCGTATTTGATGGTCATATTCGGGAATGATGTGCTACAATGTTTCTGTCCTATTGAACATGCTTAATTACGATCCAGGTTTACAGACCGTATTTTGTTCCGTATTTCCCACTTCGCACCAGAAACTATAAATACCTGGTTTCAGTTCTAATTTTTATTTTTTACAAGTCCCTAAACCCTAGAACGACTTGTTCCTCTCCTCCATCCCCAAAACATCAAGGTAAGTCAATCCAAGTCCTTCCAAATCAATTATAACATATGTTTATGAAATCTAAGCATGAAATCATTGTTCCTAATCTAGGGTTTTCAAGAAAATCCAATTAAAGGGAATTCAAGACTAGGCTTTAGGATTCTTCTTCCAAGAACAGATTTTAATACAAGTTTGGAGCATTACCAGGTATGTAGGGTTGCTATCTACATGTGGGAACATGATTGTTCTTCTCCATACTTCTTCTTCCATAAAGTATGAAGCTTTACGAAAACTAGGGTTTTTAACTATGTTCATGATAACCATATTTTCGCATTCATGATTTAAACAAGTATTTCATTAAATTATTATGAAATCTCATGTTTTATAAAAGCTCATCACATTTCATGTTATATTCCGCTCATGTTATGCCTCATGATGATTCAGCAAGCCATGTGTTCGTTTGGTCACATGCAGTAAGGCACCGAGTACCGTGTTTCGCCCAGGACATGGTTCGGGGCGTGACAGACACTTATTTAGTAGTCTTGTCATCTCCCCTTTTCCTTCCTGCAATTATGTCTATATTCCAATTCAAGTTCCAATAAAGCTCTGGAGTTAGCATGGGATAACTATTGTTGTACCAGTGACAAGTCAACTATTGTTATAAAATATTACATTGAGAGTGAAACAAGAGAATTAGAGAGGAAGTTTGAGGAGAGATATTTATTGCCATATTTTGATGATATACATAATAGAAGAAAACACTCTTCTATTTATAGGAGAAAAACTTCTTACCCTCCAAGAAGGGGCGGATCTACCCTTTAGGATAGGGGTGGCATGGCACTAGATTAATAAATTTTTTATATACTTATGTTGTAATTTGCTTAAATTAGGTTAAATATATGATCCTGTCACCTCCAATCATAAATTAGATAAAGGTGCCACGGCTGTTATGTACAAGTTTGAATCTATCTTGAACATTTTTCGACTTCTGTTTTTCTTTGTGCTTTTTACTTCCTTTATATCAATACTTCCCTTTTCAGCTCTCCCGATTTTCTATTTATCTTTTTATTATTTATATTGGCTTTCTTCTTTTTTATTATTTTATCTGCGATCTCTAGCGAGAACACACAAATAGAAACTTCCAAATCCCTTATATTAAGCATTTCTCGTAATCTCAAATCTGTGAGTATCTAAATCGAAAAACATGGGTCTCAATGGAAATTTTGGATTGAGATCAAAATTCAATTTTTTTTTATAATTTCTTTTGTTTATTACTCCCTCCGTCCATGTTTACTTGTCTATATTTGACTTGAGACACTCTTAATAAGCAACAAATAAAATGAGAAATGAATTGGAGTACTTAATAATAAGGGTAAAATAGGTATATAATGGTAAATTATGTCTTGGTTTTTCATACTATATAACTTATAAGTAAAAGTGGACATATATTTTTTGTATAATGGACAAATAAAAATGGACGGAGGGAGTGTATTATAAAAAATTATGCTATTCTATAATTGTTAAATTCAATTTAAATAACTTTAATGCTTAAATTGTGATGGAAATTTCATAAGCATTGCTTAGAAAAACATGAAATTTATGATTTATTTTTGAGAACTTGTAGTTTATCTAATTCTACATTTACTTATGGGGTGTATTTACCTATTGAAAAAATTTTCTATTATTTTTCTTATTTTGATTGGTGTGATTCCCTTATTGAAGATGTTATTTTACTTGTGCAAATTCATTTTTAATATACATAAGAGATGCAAGTCCCTTGGTGAAAATGTTGATTTTACTTCTATTGTTAATGGTGTTAATGAGTGTGATTCGTTGTTGAATATGCTAAATATGTTCGTTTCTTGATTTTTGAGATGTAATTTTCATATTTGCAAATAAAAAAAACCTATAAGTTGACCCGAATAAACTAAAAAGAGATAGACCCAACCCATTTACACTTTCCTAACAAGATGTACATTGAAGAAAATTGTGGCACCCGCCACCTTCAAATTCTAGATCTGCCTCTGCCTCCAAGTAATATATACATATATATATATATATATATATATATATATATATATATATATATGTGTGTGTGTGTGTATATATATATATATATATATATTTACAATAAAGAATGGACATTCATATACTCATATATTTTATAAAACTCCTCCTTGGATGTCCATTAATAGATAATATTCCTAGTTAAAACCTTACTAGGAAAGATCCTGTGGGAAAAAGTCCTAGTGAAGGAAAAAGAGTACACATATTTAGTAATACGCTTTGATAGCTGCCTCATTAAAACCTTACCAGGAAAACCCAATTGGGACAAAAACCTAGATTAAGGGAAAAAGAGTGCAACGCGTATTTTACTCCCCCTGATCAAAACTTCACTTATTGTCTCGGAGAGTACGCATTCCAATTTTGTATCTAGCTTCTCAAAAGTTGAGGTTGGTAATGCTTCCATGGACAGATCCCCCAAATCATCAATCGAGCAAATTTATCGAATGTCTATTTCACCTTCGGTTGAAGATCGTGTCTAAAAAAGAAATCTAACGAAATGCTTTATTCTGTCTCCTTTGATGTATCCTTCTTTCAAGTGGGATATGCAAGCTTCGTATAATATTATTGAAATCTTCATCTCCAAATAAATATCACATCATTGCAAAATGTGCTGAGGTATTGATCTTAGCCAGATACATTCCTGACTTGCTTTACAAGTTGTTGTTATCTTGACAGACTTGAATAAGTATCAATATGTAGAACACCATATTATGGAAGCATTCTCAAATACTCACATATAATTGTTTGAGAACGAACTTTCTGGAGATCATATAAATGCCCTGCATTTCTTAACTAACAAATCTTGATAACATTGGTTAGAGTCAATAAATTCATATCGTCATTCCATTCATTCAGATGTCACCACGAGTAAAAGTGAGGTTATATCTTGCCAGCATATCAATAAAAGCATTATCTCATGGATAGTAATAACAGGATACATTAGTGCATCAATTGCACTAAGATATGGTACTTTCTAACCATTTTCGTGAGATCCAAAATTGATCTTTCTTTTATGTTAAGCGATCTTATAGCCAATGGGGTACTCAATGGAATCGCTTTAAGGCCTTTTCAATCCTTTAAGAATTTTCATATAAACTTCACTGGCTAGCTAGACATGGAAATATTGCATTATATACATTCAAGTTTTTCATGTATTGCCAGACTATATGAAACCCCATTGCATTCACCACAGGAGAACACATCTCCATACAACAATGTCAAGACTTTTGCGAAAAACCTTTATGCCACAAGACACGAGCCGTACTTGATATATTATGGATATTTTTTTTCATTTCACTTTTCGCACAAAAATTTCTTTTTAGCCCACTGACATTATACTTTCAAGTGTTTGGACATAGATCCAAAATATTTCATGTTTACCATGTGAAACCAAATATAATTGAATTGCGTATTTTCATTTGGTCAATCATCTATCTGTCCACATTTCTTGACAGATTTGAATTCAAGATCCTCGTCACCCTTTATAATGTTGAGCGCTACATTATATCAAAGAAACCATCGATGGTCATTTGATATCAGTTCTCAGGCGACATAACTTCTTGAGATCTCTTCATTTTTCATCATTTTCAGGTACCTGAACCTCTCCCAAGATTTTATGAAGTGTTATGTCGTGGTGCTCTTTAAAGTTCTTGCCTCATTATCATGACCATCTTGATCATTTTCTCCTCTCCTTCTTCAAGGAGTCTTAATTTCGGAACCGATTGGTCTATCACGCTTTAGGCGTCCCATAGACACTGTCCTTCAAGGACTTTAATTCTAGTAGGAGAATTTGCAGCTGGAATATGATATTTACTTTGGTCAACAAATGCGACTGACAGTTGACTTGAATTATCTTTTAAACGAGGATCATACTAGTGATAATTCATTACATATAATTTATTTTTCCAGCTGCTTATCATCTCTCCCCTTAATGTTAGGAAATCTAACATTACCCCAACCTTATTTGTGGATCCATCTTTGTGCGTTACGGTGGAGCAATTGAATCATATACCGCACATTCACATTTAGATGGGAATTATTTGGTTCCTAACCTTGAACCAATGTAATAGGGGAACCTTGTTGGCTTGATTCCATACAATCTGCTACATATTAAATAACAGATCTCATACCAAAACTCTGTTTGGGAGGTTTGTTCTCATAACCAATTGTTTAGCTATAATTAGAGGCATGCAATTTCTGCTAAAACCAACTTGAATGTAAACCAACACTATCAACATAATTTCTGGAACCATGCTCTTAATTTAACAATTTGAGCAAACAACCTCGCAAAAATTAAATTGCAAGTTGATACCAAGTGCACATGTGACCATAACATGGATGCATCTATTAAAATCATATAATAGCAAACGGTCCACATGGCAGGTGAACGGGCTCATATTCACCTTTTTATGTTCCAGAATTATTGAGGGATTCAATCCAACTTTAGCGGGTATAATGTTCAATTTATCATCAGAACAAGTAGCACAAGAGAATTCTTGAAGAAAATATTTTATTTCTTCAATATATAATCACGTGAATTCTCAATTATTTTTGCATCACATTAGAACCGGAATGGCTAACCGATCATGTCAACTGATATTTATTTCAATAAACTTCTAGTTTACTATCGCATGTGATTCCATTATCATGCTCATGTTTGTGTAGTACAAACAGGAGGGTAGCTGGGTAACCTTTCACATTTATACTTCTTACCCGCTATGACTATAGTAATATGAAGATATTAATCTTTGAATCATTTGTAGTCTCAATATGAATGTCACTCTGGACAATACCTTTGAAACTCAATAAGTTTCTTTTGAGACTTACTACAGTATAATTTTCTTGATAATCAATTTAATTCCTCCAATGTAATAATAAATTGGCTCTTCCAAAGCTCCCAATTAATTGTGTACTACCACATATTTCATAACACCATCCATATGGCGAACATATCCTTTAAAGGAGAAATTTATATCATTTCGGTCAAATTATTATAGGCAATACTCATTTCTCTTTAACCTTTTCCCGTCAATAATTATCATCGACAAGATGATCAATGATTACTACCACAATAATGATTTCTCTCAAACCTTCCCTGGAGGTGAGTTGTGGTATTACCATAACCATACATAAGCACGTCTTTATCCATGCCTTTTATCACCTCTTGCCACATTCACTTTCAAGAATGGGCCAGCATTCGGGATGCTTATCATACGTTACATTCTCTTCAAGGAATGAACTATAATCATTTGCATGTGCTTCACAAAATTTTCATTATAAGCTTATTGTCATGCCTAGAAATTTATCCTATTTATATAAGCCACCTCAACATCACTTTAAAGGTCAAGTGCGCCTCCACTTTGTATTTCTTTCTTTTGATGGAGGATTTATAAAAATTTATCAAATCAGGTCACACAAAATGGCATTTTCATATCATAAAAATTATCATCACCTTTGAAGGCGGGAAATCACGGTGTTCTTCCTTTTAGAATTTCCACAATGATGACTATTATTAGTTTGTCCTTTTCCACGCCTATGTTCATTCTTACGGCCATAATAATTATTTTGTCATCTTGTAGAGTCATCATGTACTACTACCACATTTACCTCAGGGAATGGAGCATATTCAATGGGACGGGTTTCATGACTTTTCATCAAAAACACATTATTTTGCATTAGTCATCATTATATTATCAATATAGTGCATTGAGACTTAAACCCAATGTCTTACCCATATGAAGGCATTTTTAGGCCATAATGCGACGGGACTTGAACCCAACATCTTATATTATCATCATAGTACACCAAAATTTAAACCTGATATCTTACCCTTTTGGTGCAGTAGGACTCGAATTCATTGTCTTACCCTCAACCAATGACATAATAGGCCAAAATGCTGAGACTTAATCTCGAGCCATTAAAAATATTACCACTTTGTGTTCCTTTGTTTTGACAGAGAACTGATAAAATTTCGACAAAACATTACTTCAAAAGTACTTTTATTTTGTTTAGGAAATAAGTGGCAACGTGATTAAGACAGTAATACTTGGTGTAAAAATGTTATAAGCATAAGTGTATTCATCCTTACCAACCTTATGCATTGTCACTTGTAAATTAAATGCATTCGAGTACTTGATTGGTTCATATCTACTGTTCTATACCATTTTAACTCTTAAAAGCAGCAAAGCAAATTTTTTAGAAATTTTTTGACACCGTTTACATTTAAGCAGTTTTGGGGATTGTAAAAGATTTTACCTCTGATGGTCAACTTGTACTTCAAAATCCATGAGAACTTAACACTTAGTTTAGAAGAGACATAGTAGAGGCAGTAGCCTTCTTATAGGTGCTAAAATGGTGAAACGTGGTTAGAATGCTTTGACAATATTCATATATCAATGATGATGATGATGGTGACAAAATAAACACTAACATGGATAATGGTGATAGTAAAAACGGTTAAGTCACACCTTAATTACATATTTTGATCATAAAATAAACCACCTTCTGATTCATTATTTTCCTCATCTTAGGTAAAAAAAAAAATATGTAGTTCAATCTTTAAAAAAAAAGCAAAGGGTCTTAAGCCTAACATTTTATTCTAGTTCTAGGAGAAATAATGCTAAACAATATCTCCAAGTTAAAACTATTTCTTTCCTTATATGGGAAATAATAATATTTTAACAGAGAACACAAAAGTTATTCCGTCAGAAAACGCTAAGTACAATAAAAAATCGACACATCATGACAATCGTACGAGCAGGCTTTTTACCATTTTGTTGTAAAGGTGATCTTACCTTTAGTGTTGGCTATAGCGTTAACGGAAAAGAGCTAAAATTACCCCTGAACTTTGAAAAATAGTTCATCTATACCCTTCGTTATACTTTAGGGCCAATTATACCCTTACAGTTATACTATGGGGTCAATTATACCTTTCTGTCTAACTGTTGCCACGTGGCATCATCCCAGCCCTTCAAAATTATTTTACCCTCAAATAATTTTTTACTCACTAAAATAACTCAATCCGACCCGATTTTTTTTTTCAGCAAAAATAATACGGATAATTTTTATATTTTTTTCTGGAAAAAATTTCCGTATTATTTTTGCTGAAAAAAAAAATTTCGGGTCTGATTGAGTTATTTTAGTGAGATTCTAGTAAGCTAGAGATCGACTTCAAGTCAAATCACAATTATAATATTTGGTGCGAGTTCAATTTCTTCAACCTTAGGATTGCTTTCTTGTAGGCTTAACTGACTGTATGTTAATTAACTGAAGTACGCATAAGTTGATCTTATGCATTTTTTAAGAAAATTATTTCGAATAACATGATCGTTTAAGTATCATATCGTATGAAACTTTTATTTCTATTTGTAATAACTTTACACTTATTATCATAAGTGAGCGTGCTATATTCGGTCCCTAATTAATTACTCTGTAAAATAATAATACTTAAGAATGTTAAAGAGCCAAGCGTTTACTCGGGGGTCGAGATTTTACTTCTTTCTAATATTTATCCGTTCCTTCTTGTCTTATAGTACTACTATTTGATTTTGTATGGAAAATTGTAATTCCTAATTATTGCTACTTGTTATGTAAAATATTGATGGGAAGGAAAAGGGATTTCCGTGATGATGAAAGAAATCCGTGCTTTAAAAACACCACCACAAACACAAAGAAGAGTAAGAAGAGTAAGGGATCATATGTATGTGTAATCTCGTTATCATTTATAGTCCCTTTTTGAATATGCATTGAACATTTAATTGTGACCACCAAGTTGATGTTGTGTCATTAGCTTTGGAAAGTTGAGTAATATTGTGTTTGTATGCATCTTTTAGCTCTGTCCTACCATCAAAAGATTATGGTTATATGGTACTCTCCTCGTTCACTTGTAACTTTACACGGCTTTTAAGAATTATAAGCCTCAAGAGCCTGCGGACTGACTTGAGCTGGGCTTATAAGCCTCAGTTTTAAATGGGCTTGAAAAATCTTAACCCAGGCCGGACAATTTGCACGATTGCCCTTATTTGGGGGTGGTCTTTAATTGTTGACTTTTGTTAAAACCCCTTGGTTCCAGGTTTGAACCCTCGCTCAGTCAAAAATTTTTAAAAAAATTCAAGGTAGAGTTTGGATTCGTCAGGCAGAGTTTTGTCTGTCTTAAGGTAGAGTTTTGCTTTCAGGCATAAGGCTTTTTTTTTTTTTACTTAGATGGAATTTTGCAAAACTCTGCCTTAGGGCCTAACTTTTGTTTGAATAGGCCTAATTTTTCTATGTAACTCTGGCTTGCGATTTTTTTTTTTTTACTGATTCGAGATTCGAACTTTAAACCTCATGGTATTAGGCGAAGGCTAAAAATTAAAGACTAGCAATTTGAGGGACAAAAATTAAAGTCCAGTGCCTTTGAAGGACAATCCACACAAAAAAATGAGCCGGGCCTACTCCAATAGCTGCTGGCTCGGCCCCAAGGGCCCAACCCATTTTGAGGGCTGTTTTCACTCATTTTAATACTATTTTTTATTTTATTTATAAAAAATAAGAAATGGCTAAATTCCGGAAAAAACAAAGGGGAGATGGAAATTGCGGATGGGTTTATCCAATTTGTAGGGGCCAAAGTTTCTGTTTCATTTATTAATTGGAGATGGAAGGGAGGGCGAAATTGGCAGAAGAAGGAGCAGGGAAATTAATAGTTCCAATGTGGTCAGAATTTTGGAGAGAAAAGATTGATGGAGGAGGAAAGGGAACTTGGTATACCCTGGCTGTGATAGTGATCATACTCACATGTCATTTGCTAAACTCTCGCCTTCGATTTAGACAACGACCACATGCCCAATCCATCACTTCTCGTGATGCCTCTTCTTCTCGTGTCAGGTATCTTCTAATTTCATGCTCAATTTTAGAAATTACCTAGATTATTACGAGCATACTTAAGGAACTGATGTGGAATTAAAGAGGTATAAGTCTGGGAAATTCTGTGAAGTGGACAATTTTGAGTGACAAGTATATGATCCTTTGAGCACCCACGGGTGGCCTAGTGGTCAATCAAATGGGTTGAGAATCATGACGTCTGTTGGTCAAATCCCAGAGGAGGCGAAAACATTATGTGATCTCTTCCCATCTGTCCAAGCTCTTGGTGTGCAAAGTTACCCGGCACTTGTGTTGGTGGAGGTTGTAGGTACCCCGTGGAATTAGTCGATGTGCCAAAGTTGGCCCGGATACCATTATGGAGAAAAAACGTATAATCCTTTGAGGAAATAAAGATTCCTTTCAACTAAATATGTAGCATTTTTTTTTTTTTGTTTATTGTCAGGTGTACCCAGTCTCTTCGAACTTGAAATAGATGATTAGATGTCTCGTCTTGAAGAGCAACATTATTAGATGTCTGGTTGTTAGTTGTGTACCTCTTATACACAAGTTTATCTCCTTTTCGATAAATGAAACACTAGTTATCGAGTCGATACACATGTATTTAGCCTGTCTTTTTTGTTGATTTATCAAATTAAAGCATATAATTTGGTGCACTTTATTCTTTGGATGATCTAGTGACACTCTGGAGGTATCTTAGGGTGAGAAGCTGAAGGTAACTATTTCTGGGGAAATAGTTATGATCCCATAGTATAGATAAGAAATATGGCAGGTATAGCGCATATACCAAAAAGGTTTCCTATGAGCTTCGTTAGATTGAGCTGAATTATAAGGTGTTAGTGAAGAAGATGGAAAGACTTGAAGTCTGTCCCTTAGCCTAGTCTACATCCATAGCTGATGAAACTCCATTAGAGCACCTCACCATACGTTCATTTTTGTTTTATTTGACAATTAAAAGGTTCATAATCATATTAGCTGAAAGCTACAGTACTGAGGGGAATTTCCATGCTCTAGTATAGATATAGGTTTCGACTCAGAAGCAGCGTATCTTGGTAAACTAAATGTTGGGCTCGCTATTGCAGTATTTGAAGCATATCCATGCTCTAGTAGTAGATATGGTTCTCCTATGTGAGCCTTGTTTCAGTTGGTTTTAACGGGCAAATCTAACTGTATTTGTTAGTCCCTAAGCATCCTAAAGACTTGCATATTTGCAAGGAGAATTTCTTATTTTGATTTTTACATATGTTAGCAATACCAAGTCTACATACACCAGCATATCCAAAAATAAAATCCATAATATCTCATTCAATTCTCTTCTTTTTAACATCCATGTATCTCCTCAGGATCACTACAGTGATATCTGATCTAGATCTGAAGAATTTGATTGACGACATAAATAAGAAATTCCAAGCTAATGAGAAATGGGAGGATGTCATTAACCGGAGAACAGATCGTCTTTCCTACCGTGCACAGTGTTGTAAACTGAAGGTGCCTGCTCAGATTCTGTCTTTATGTACTGTGTTCTTACTATTATAGCGGTCTCTGTGCTTTTATCTTTTAGGGACTTGCTGAATTTCCTATTTTCTCAGAATTCAGAATAGTAAGCATATTTTATGCCTAACGGTTAAACCTATCAATAAACTGAACTTGTAAACAAGCAGAAGTGTGTCATGAGGTGAATGGGGTCAAAGAACAGAGTACAACACTTGCAAGCCTGTATGAGCATGGAGTGCATGCATTTACATATGCATGAGCACTTGTATCTACTGCTGTGCAATAAATGATGTCACGGTTTCACCTTCTGTTTAGTGCTCTTTGTATTACGCGAAGTGATGCAAAGTATCTGGATTATCTTATTTTTAAATATATTTATTTATTAATTCTTATTGCTGTCTTATTTATTGATTTTTTGTTACCATCTGTATCAGTAATGAGGGTTTCACCTGTTCTCTGCTGCAGGATGCGCCTCTTAAGTATCTGAGTGTCACTGTATTTGAGAATTGCTCTGTTGAGATGCTAAGAGATTTCTACATGGACAATAATTTCCGAAAAATTTGGGATAAAACCTTGATTGAGCATAAGCAGTTGCAGGTTGATACAAGCAGTGGAACTGAAATAGGCCTTATGATAAAAAAGTTTCCACTATTGACTCCAAGAGAGTACGTATTAGCTTGGAGGGTGTGGGAAGGCAATGATGGATCCGTCTACTGTTTTACCAAGGTACTGAATAAAGTTCGGCTGACTCTCCCAACTCAACTCTCTCTCGAGATATCTTTCTCGGTAGTGCAATGTTTCCCGTTAAATAAATATTGCAGTTAGAACTTGTTAAGAGAGATCCGAAAGAGTTCCTTTATTACCTTGGCTAGAAAAATTCTTATGATGGTTCTGCCCTCCCCCCACCCCCCCACCCCCCCCCCCCCCAAAAAAAAAGTAAAAGAGATAAAAGGAAGAAGCAATTGGTGTTCTTACATAAGGTTATTTAGATAAGTTTCCATCATTCATGTGTCGCAACTCATAATTGTATCTATTCTTGTTTCAATTTTGCCTGTTTATGTCTGCTAAAATTTTGGCATTTTGCTGCTAGTAGGAATGTGAATATCCTTTGGCACAAAGAAGGAACAAGTATGTCAGGGTTGGGCTCTTTAGATCTGGTTGGAGAATCAAGAAAGGCAGGTTCTTTATTCGTTCCCTGTAATTATTTCTCCTCGTGCTAAAAAACTGATTTAAGCATCTCATGACAGCATATACATAGTTGGAATCATGATCCATTTTGTGAATTTAGACTTCATGTGAACTATCTCCCTTTTAAATGTTCAGTTGGCCTGTTTCATCTTAGGGCTTTATGTTTTCGTGGCCTTTCTGATACTACATGTAACAGCATGATCAGAACGCTTCTGGGTTGTAAGTATCCCAGTTTAGTCATGACTGAGGAACATATCACCAAGAAGATATGTGCTCATGTTAAGGAAAGATATGGGCACGCCTTTTCCTTTGCATCAAGTCCAAACTGGGTCTAAAAAGAAAAGAAAAGAAAAAAACGTGTAATTCACTTACTAAAAAAATGTTTAATTTATTAAAAAATAATTGTGCATGCTTTTGGTGTGCAATTCGTCATTCTATCAGGTTTCTAGGAATGAAGTAAATATAATGATTTCCTTTACTACTTTTAAGAATCTAGGGAGGTGCAGTATTAAGTTTCCTTGTGATTTTTCTTTCAGTTTCTGGTAGGAATGCCTGTGAGATCCAGATGGTACACCAAGAAGATGCTGGTCTTAATGTTGAAATGGCAAAACTAGCCTTTGCAAAGGGCATATGGAGCTATGTCTGTAAAATGGATGATGCACTTCGGCGATACTCTGCCCTGGACCATTCTCAATTGACTTCAGGTTTGAGTGCCATCGCATTAATTCAAAAGGTGAGAGCTATGGTTCTTTTAAAATTCTTAATGGGACTTTCACCATTCTCAAAAGTCAATTTTCTCTCTTTTTACTTCAATGGCCTCCCTTCCTCCTAAAATGATAAGCAAGTACGAGGATAGCATGCTGCTATTGTTGCATACATGGATTAATTTGCCTTCCCAATACCAGTAGAATATTGTATAACCGGGAGGAAAAGTAGTGTCAGTTTTATACCCCTATACGTTTGCTAGACACAATTCTTTTATCTTTCCTTTCCTAACCCCTCCCCACCCCCATCCCCTCCCTTCTCTCAAATGAAGGTTCCACTTGGATTGGACACCTTAGAGCACGCAAGGAACTTAATCAGTCCAGAAACATGCACAAGTAGTTACTATTGCTGTGGAGTGTCACGTGAATGCAATGCAAGGGAACAAAGAAAAGAACCATTAAACAATGTGGTGCCAAATATGCTGATGCTCCTGGGTGGTGCAATCTGCATGTCTAGAGGGCTCTCTAACTTGGGAGCAAAGGTTGCCATGGCATGTATCCTGAGTAAGCTTGTGAAGCGCAATGCTTTGAGAAGCACAAGCCTGCAGAGGTTTAGTCAGATAGAGGTTCACAGACGTGAAGAATGTAAGATGATTCGTGAAGATGAACTCCATTGCGGCTGCTCAAGTGTCACCTCTTGAGTAGGAATGTAGCTGTGCATATTTATATGTGGTTCAATGTGGTTTCAGAAATTTACGTTATACTAAATTATTGTTGTTTTTTTATTTCTCCAATTACCTGTCTACTAACTCAGAATCTTATGCTTTCGTGATTGAAGCACGAATAAGTGGATTGGACCTCTCTCTCGCTCTAATCTTCATCGCTACCAGAAGCTTTCAAGTCTGTCGTCGTTTAATACATAGTTACATCGAAATGTATTTTTGGATGATGTAAGTTCGAGAAAAGGACCAAAATCATCCATAATGTTTGGGTTTGGATCAAAATCATACATATTCTTTCACATGGTGCACTAATAGTACATTATGTTTGCATAAGTGGTGCACTTTTAGTCACAATCCCAAATAAATTTAACGGAAAAGAACAAAAATGCCCCTGAACTTTTAGAAAAGGTATAAAAATACCCTTTATTCATCTATTTTGCTAAAACTACCCCTCAATTCAACTTTTTGAGAATTTATTCCCCTTGACTAACGGACAACACTAATTTTTTTTTTTTTTAAAATAAATTGCACATGACATTTTATTACTGAAAAACTGATTTATTCTTTTAAAAAGAAATCTGAAACCTTGGAATTTTTTTAAATTTGGAAAACTTTTTTTTAACGAGTAAAACCTTGACTAACGGACAACACTAATTTTTTTTCTTTTCAAAATGTGAAAAATTGGATTTTTATAAAAATCTGAAAAAATTATTTTTTTTATGGAAAAACTGTGTTTAAAAAAAAAAACAGAAAACTATCTTTTTTTAAATCTAGAAGAAAATTATGGAGTATTAGTTTTGCACATTTTACTTAAAAAAACAATCAGTTTTTCAGATTTAAAAATTGAATTTTCTAAAAAAAAAATGGGGTTTCCACCCGTTAATTTTTTTTTTCCAAACTTAAAAAAATTCCACATGTTTTAATGAAAATCCAATTCTGTTTTATATATATAAGGCTTACTACATTTGTTTTTTTAAAGAAATGGATGTTGAAAAATTATTTTTCCTTATTCTACAAATAACTATTTTTCAAATTTCTTTTTAAAAGAATAAATTAATTTTTCAGTAATAAAATGTCATGTGCAATTTAATTTATTTTTTTTTTAAAAAAATTAGTGTTGTCCGTTAGTCAAGGGGAATAAATTCTCAAAAAGTTGAATTGAGGGGTAGTTTTAGCAAAATAGATGAATAAAGGGTATTTTTATACCTTTTCTAAAAGTTCAGGGGCATTTTTGTTCTTTTCCGTTAAATTTATTTGGGCTTGTGACTAAAAGTGCACCACTTATGCAAACATAATGTACTATTAGTGCACCATGTGAAAGAATATGTATGATTTTGATCCAAACCCAAACATTATGGATGATTTTGGTCCTTTTCTCATGTAAGTTCCTATGAAAAGAAGGGTTAAAATTTGGAATTAATAGCATGTTTTATCAAGCTTGTGAAAGGTCAAAAGTATTTATTTAAGAAAAGAACACTTATTTTAGAGAACTAGTTTAGTTTCTCGACACGTGCAAATATTAGCCGAAATGCTAGCAGTAAGCAAGCATTTGAAGTACCAGGTTAATGTATTGCACTCAACTCTTTTTTATTTGTTACTATAGCGAAATGTTGTTATAGAGATTAGAGAGCATATAATATGCAATATAACATAAGAAATGTTTTTTCAAAAAAAAAAAAAAAAAAAAAACTTTGACCGTTATAATAATATGTTATCATGGAGGATGATTTTTATAGAGGTCTGATTGTATCGATCAATACTTCTTCATTAAAGATTAATTGCTTAGCTTCAAGACAATGTAAAATATGATTATTTTCATTTTTTTTCTTTCTGTTTTCACTGTACTTTTCATGTTTTGCGGCAATAATCAAATTGTGATTGTAACAATCAAACTATGTAACAACCAAACAGGGGTCATTCTCAGCAACGACATTCTTTTAGGAAAAAAAAAAAAGTAAAACTTACACAAATAACTACCTTTTAACAGCTTCTAACAAGTTATAGCTATAAGTTGAAGATTTACAATTCGTAGCTGCTTTTGGTTGTATTTCAGTTGTATCTCGCGTTTTTGAAATATAGCGAAATACAGCGTAGCTGTTGAATAAAAAAAAAGCTATATTTATGGCAATAAAAATCTTTTTCAAATTATATGGTAATTTGTATTAATGGTTCCATGATTCACGCAAACCTCATGAGGTTCCATTACGGCTAACGTCTCTCTATCAAAATCACTCCATTCAAAAGTTTTTTGCTGGTTTTTGTTGTATTCGGTTGTATTTCGCGTTTTTGAAATACACGAAAATACAAAATTTGGCAGAGTAAAAATAGGCTGTATTTATGGAACATATTTTCTTCTTTCATTTTAAATGGTAAGTCAAATTAAATCAACCATGTATCACGCATAACGGCTGAAGTTCCATAACAACCCATGTTTCTCTCTCCAAATTACTCCATTCCAAAGAAATACTTCAAAATACAGAAAAATATACGAATACAATGAAATATGGTTGATTGTTTAAGAAATATAAAATTGTAGTATGCGTATATACAATGGAATACAATGAAAATGTATCAGAAACTGTGTCGTAAATTAGAAATACATTGAAATATAGCGAAATGTACTGAAACAGTACACTGAAATATACTGAAACAGTACATTGAAATATAACGAAATATACTGAAACACCACAACCACAAACCCCACCGAACCACCACAACAACCGGAAAAACCCTCCTCCTTCCTCTGCCGCCTTTCTTCCGATCCACCATCATGCTTCACTCCAAAAACCCTACCGAACCACCACAACAAACTGGAAAAACTCCTCCTTCCTCCGCCGCCTTTCTTCGATCCACCATTGTCCCCCTCAACTCCAAAAACAATACCGAACCACCACCAAAAACCATTAATACATGAAGCATATGGAGTTCAGATCTGAAGAACTAGAACCTTAAGGATTTTTTCGAGTTTGGAGATGGAGATGGTAGTAATAGTGGTGGTGGTGGTGGCGGTTCCGGTGAAACCCACTGCTCCTTTTTTTTTTCCAGATCTGAGTGTATTCTCAGATATGAGTATATGTACACTTCAGCCGACTATCTCACACATATGGATGAATGAAAGTACTGTATCAGAGAGGGTTCCTTGAGCCCAATTCAAAATGGTCTCCATTAGGCGCATTATCCGTGTTACACCCCGGAAAGTTTGCGTCACCAAGACTGTCGGCGGCTTAGTATGAGCTCAAGGGAGAGCAGAGTTATACAAGAATTAGGGATGAAGATTGTATTATCTGCGTATAAGAGTATTCATGTAACATTTGGAGATCGTATGAAATAAATCAGTTAACAAGTTACCTGATAATAGCCCTCGTAACCATAAGTTAAGGTGGGGCCCACATGTCGGGATTTTGTAAAGGACATATTAAAGGTGATACGAGTAGTACATGGAAAGTTGAGCAAGTCCTAAGAAGGACCCATAAGCCAAATCTGTACATAAGCCTTCCAAAAGGACGATTTAAGGAAACGTTTTCGGATGACCTGACTTGGAGGGGCAAAAACGGCATTATATTGGAATTTGGAAAAACACCAAGAAATAAAAGTTGTAGATAATTGAAAGAGATTTCCAACCATAGGTCGTGGGCCCTCATACGATGTCGGAATCAAGAGTTATGGCCATTTTAAGAACAAGACCCTAAGCTGCCTAAGTGGATCCGCGGGCCCCACGTGGGAAGGTCGGTGGAACCGACCTAGGGGGGCTATAAATACCCCACCAACTCGTATTTGTCCAGCATATTAACATTCCAAAAAGTCCTAGAAGCCTCTCAAAACATCTCCCAAGCATTATAGTCCGATAAATCAAGAATTTAACGAGATTACGCCAAACTAGTCCGTGAAAGGTGATTGTTATTGCTTCTACTTAAGCTTGGTGTTGGAAAGAGTTGGTGTGGCTAAGTTTCTTCAAGTATAAGGTATGTTTTTTCCATCCTATCTCCTATATTGAGTTTATTTGAAGGCTTAGCAAGCCGGAAAAGTGAACATAGTTGTGGAGGAAAGGTCATAAGTGTTGTGTTATAGTTGTCGTGTTCATGGGCCGTTTTGAACATGTTGTGGCCGTATGGATGGACTGATTTATGCGTGTAAAAATGGTATCTAACATCTTTGGTGTGTTGATGAGATTATATTCCTTGATTAGGATGGAAAGAAGTGTATATTGTTGTTGTATGTTGAAAAACATCGTGTGGGATGTTTATGGAATATATTGGTATGAATAATAGTGTTGTTGATGTTGGTATTATTGTTGTTGTTGATTGGTTGCTGAATTGTAATTTTGGGCTAGGCATATAAACAAGGGAAGTGCTGCCGAAATTTCGGCAGATCCTAGAAAGAGTTAATTTAAAGGCGTAGGATAAGCATTTGGTAACGAGCCTAACGATAGTATGAATTCCCTTAATTGTAGATTTGCGAGATCTAGAAGTAGAAGTTGAGCAATAAATAAGCTTCAAGGTATGTAAAGCTGTCCCTTCTTTCTTTTGACATGTCTTAGATTTAAGTGATGAATGATATGAACTTGGGGTAATTCTATTCATAAGTTCCGAGTGTGATTCATGATTCCTATTCACTTCTTGATGCTAGAACTCTTAAGTGATTGAGTTTCCCTCTTCAGTTTCTTGTACGATGGATATATATATATATATATATATATATATATATATATAAGCCCCTATTTTGTTCCAAAGGGAACACCCATAAGGTGCCAATTGAGTTGTGCATATGGTTTTACTAATGATTTCGAGAAAATTAGTTTTATACTAAAGGAAACTTAAAGTTAGATTTTCAAAACCACTCCGAAGGGGGTGCGGGATTTTACTATTTAGATTTTCAAAACCGCTCCGAAGGGGGGGTGCGAGATTTTACTATTTAGATTTTCAAAACCACCCCGAAGGGGGTGCGAGGTTTTACTACTTCATTTCATTTACGACTTATGTTTACTTTCCATATCATCATTATTAAGCCGGAAGCGGCTGCCCGAAGGGGCCATTATCATTATTAAGCCGGAAGCGGCTGCCCGAAGGGGCCATCATCATTATTAAGCCGGAAGCGGCTGCCCGAAGGGGCCATCATTATTAAGACGGAAGCGGCTGCCCGAAGGGGCCATCATTATTAAGGTGGAAGCGGCTGCCCGAAGGGGCCATCATTATTAAGCCGGAAGCGGCTGCCCGAAGGGGCCATCATCATTATTAAGCCGGAAGCGGCTGCCCGAAGGGGCCATCATCATTATTAAGCCGGAAGCGGCTGCCCGAAGGGGCCATTATCATTATTATGCCGGAAGCGGCCGTCCGAGAGGACTAATGTGATACTATATTATATTGTGTATTCTAGAATTCGTATATGCTATATTTATATTGTGTGTGTTAGAATCTGTGTAAGGTACCATATGACCCTGTTCAAAATGCTGTTCCAGTTATCCCCGGGTTGTTTTCTAAACTTGTTTACTGCTGGACTTTCCTTGTGCTATGATTCGGTATTGCTTTACATGCTCGGTACATATTCCGTACTGACCCCCTTTATTCGGGGGCTGCGTTTCATGCTGCGCAGGTGTATACAGATGAGTAGAGGATATTGCTAGAAGATGTTCCAGCTGAATTGGTGAGCTCCATTTCCTCCCGGAGTGTTGCCGAGTCAGAGTACTTACGTTATGATATTTCGTCTATATTAGAGACTTTGCAGACAGTGTCCTGTGGTACGTTTGTCGAGATGTCGACAGAGTGATGTCAGCTGAACCATTTGTGTACTTTAAAAGAGCATGTATTTTAGATGATTTTTTTTTGAAAAGTTTTAGGTTCTTAAAGTTTGGAAATGACAGGTCTTGATAGAGCGAATGTCTGAGGGTTCACTCGGCTCTGATGAGAGTCGGGTGCCCGTTATGCCCTATTAGGATTGGGGTGTGACAATCCGTCTTGCCGAGTGTCTAGTTTGAGGGGTTACTGAATATGAGAAAGCTAGTCTTTTTAAACGATATGTGGGAGTTCTGCCGATAGAAATTGCTTGTCTATAATAATTTTAATTGGATTAGTGGAGGATTGAATATTGGTATTCGAAATACTAGTTTGATCTTTGAATGATAGGGTTTGGTTGAGGGGTTTAGGTTCACGTGGAAAGGGAAAGGGTGCTTTTTGATCAAAGTAAAGAATAGAGAGGCGGCAGTAAGGGGAAGGGGATAGAGGAGAGAGAATTTTTTTTAGGGTTTGGAGAAGATGATAAATCTTAAATGTGTAGTGAGGGAGAATAGAGAGGTAGATGTATTCAAAAGTTATTGGACCAGTTATGAAATGTAATTTTGGAAAAATAAAGCTACAAAATTAAATAAAAAATAAGATAGTTATTATTCATAAATAAGTCTTAGAGGTAGCTATGGCAAGTAAATTTTCAAAAAAAAAATATAGTGGTCATTCTCAGCAGCAACGTAAAAGGTAATCCCATCCTCCTTATTTTACTGACATAAAATTTTTTGTAAGCCTTTGTAATTGAACTTTTAGATCTTTTGAGAAACACCATCAATAAGATATCGACTGCTATAATTCCCGAGTGTCGATTTAAATAGCTGACAGTGACATGTAATACTTAGACCTTTATTCAAGATTTTCTTAGCATCTACGACTACTTAGTTATTTTCTAGAATCTTTTATGCAATAGGGACCCAACATAACATACTTTCTTCTTTATACTTTTTTGTTGCTTGATTTATTATTTAGTTATCAGGAAATATGAACATAAGATGGTTCCAAACTACCCGGTGAGCACCCAACATTTTTTTGATATTTTAGCTACTTCTCAAACAAAAGTTTCAATCAGTACTGTGCGGTACCTGCATCTGCACGCAAATTTGGTCGGAGAGGGTACTCTCCTTACTATTGCTTTTATCAAATTATCATTCCCCACATCAAGATGCATAGAATGGCATTGAGTTTGGTCATCTCCAGCCAGCAGAGTACCCTCTCCGACCAAATCACCACTAGTTGGAGGGGGGGAGGGGGGGGGGGGGGGGGAACTAAAATTTGAGGAATTTTGAGATTCTACTACTGGTGATTCTGGATTGGAAACATTAATCATACCTTCAATTTCATGTTGATCAACTGAATTTTGTAATTCCTCAATTTGATCCGTGCCTAGGATTTCTTGACCCTGCAGATCCCCAACTGGCCCAAATTCAATATTCGTCCAAATTGGGCCCGTAACAATTGGGCCTTTTGCAGTAGGGAGGTGCGCCTGGGTCCCTTTGACAGTTTGGCATTTACCTTGGTCCAAAATTCCGGTTGCCGCCGTGGCGCCGCCGCCTGAAACTTCCTCACCGACAATTTCGGTGGCCAAATGGTCTGAATTTTTGCAGGGAGGGTCGCCTTGACCTGAGGAATCACCTCCATGGCTTGGATTTGGACGAATTTGGCCGGAGATAGGTCGAATATTGAGGCGATTTTTTGGCGATTCAGTGGCGATTCTCGCCAAATTCGCCTGCTCAGATCTCTCAATTGGCAAGAGAGATTGAGCTGAAACTTGTAGGGGTAGTAGATCATGACTATTAGAATCACTTCCAATACTTGGAATAACTCGAATCAAACTAGAATTCGCTTGGGAAATAATTTCTTGAGCCCAGCTGAGCTGCTCCTGCGAAATTGCTACAGTGACCGCATTACTATTTTGCAAATTCGTGGAGCTGTGGGTGGAATTTTGGAGTGATTCAACTTGGGGTGGCAGCGTCTTATCTAGACACATCAAATGGCATTGGTCCGGTGGGCTATCTCCACCAGGCGGCGGAGATGTGGCCATTTCACCGATCTGCAGTGGCTGGTCGCCTTCTAGAGAGAGGAGAGAGCGTTTTAGAGAGAGAAAAAATAGGGAGAAAATGAGGCGCGATGGGGTTTAGGGTTTAGAGTTTCAGGGTTTAGGGTTTAGGGTTTAGGGTTTTAGGGTTTTGGGTTTGGGTTTCAGGGTTTAGGGTTTAAGTTTTTTTTTTTTTTTTTTAGCAAATTCCACTAGGCTTGTGAGCCTAGGGGTGATTTTTATAAATTTCAAACCAACAAAATAAAGAGTCTTTACAAAGAGTGCCAAAATGGCTAATAAAAATGCAAGAATTAAGCTAAAGACCAACCCAAGTCTTATATGATGACTTAAGTTGGCACTACAAGTTGATAAATTAAGAATATGATAAGAAACTAAAACTTGACTAAATGAGCTGTTACTCCCATTTATTATGCATATGTGAAATGTTTGATCCGTTGATGCACAAGTTGGCCAATACTCCATGTATATCAGATGTATATCCGCGTATATCAGTAACGTACTTGTGTATATCAGTGCCTGCAATCATGCTCTATATTTGGCCCTCAATATGTATCAAGACAGTACATTCTCTACCTAATGACCAGTTCTCAATAGGATGAGCATCCCGGGGTGCTAATACCACCAACTAAGAAACGGCCACTAAATAGAAACTGTATGCCCATGTGTACTGAAGAGGTCTGTAGAGTTCCATGTGCGCACTCAAAATGTGTCCCAAGTTTGATCATTGATGCACAAGTTGGCCAATACTCCATGTATATCAGATGTATATCCACGTATATCAGCATAGTACTTGTGTATATCAGTGCATTATGTTGTTCTGCTTGTTGTCAATCAATTGTGTCCCAAGTTTGATCCCTTGGTGCACAAATTGACCATAAGTCCAATACTTGTGTATATCCACAGTATACTTGTGTATATCAACACTTACTTGTTCTCGTTAGTTCCATGCTAACCTGCTTTGCACAACCAGCTATGTGAAACTCCAAGTTATGTGAACTGTAGTAGCAAATCTGCATCTGCTGCTACTAGTCTTAAACTTGCTTCTTTAGCTGTGTTCCATGTCTTATTCTTGTGTTGAATAGAGAATCAGTATTTGTGCCTTGATGTTGCATAGAAACCACTACAGTTGCTGGAAACTTCTGTCTGCACCTAATCTGCCTGCAACTGCAGAAAACAAGATCAGTAAAACCAGGACTGCAGTTCTTCAAGAGAACTGCACATCTGTAGCCTTTGAGCTTGTTGGTAGTTGCTGCCCAGAAAAATCCATGCCAAGCCTTGTCTAGCTGTTGCACAACTGGTTCCATAAAGCAGCCATCTTCCAACTTGTGTCCTCCTTTTGTTGTTGTGAGTTCATGCTAATCTTGTAATCTCCTTGCCAGTATACCTGCAAAACAGAAACCAGTGTGAGAAAATAAAGTACCATCATGTTCTCTCCTTGAACATGATGGCAGTGATCCCTTTCTCTCCAGCACATCACCCTTGTGTCTCCATGTTAAAACACACCAGTAGCCTGTTGTACAATAAAAACCAGGCTGTGCAATGGTGTGTTTAGACAGTGCATCTGCAGTGGTATTTGCCTCTCTAAAATTATGCTTGCATTCAAAAAATGCTTAGAGATTCTTTGTAGCCTCTCAAGAGATTGAATCAAATTCCATGGTGGTTTAGCAAGATTGCTAATCCATTTAACTTTCTAGGCACCATTCAACACCCTTTTGTCTCCTTATTCCTTCTGATGTGGAAATTGATCACCTCTCTGCACATTGTAATATTTTTTTTTTTGGTGCACACCAAGGCTGCAAGAGCACCTTGTGCCTTTCCATGCTGCAAACAGGTGAGGTGCTGCATTGCTGCTGTTTGACAACTTGCCAAATTTCTCCAAGTCAAAAATCTTGCTTCTCCAAGATTTCTGGTGTTTATTCCTTGCTGCAACCAGCCTTCCTCCTCCTTTTTTTTTTTTTTGGTGCATTCCAACAGCAGCATATGCTAAAGTAAATCAGTGTTCTTAGCACCCATGCTGCATTGCTAGTGTTTGATACTCAACAGCTGTTCTTCCAACTAAGACCCTGTCCATATTTAGTTGCTGCACATTTGAAGTATCTACTTGTCAAGTTTGAAGTTCTGGTTTTTTTTTTTTTTTAAACTGGTGTAATTTTGGTGTCTTGAACACAACTGTCCACAGCCTTGATCAACAATTAGAAGGCCATTGAACACTTCATATTTCACTCTAGAACACTTCATATAACTTCTTATCTGCATTTTTTTTTCTGGTTCACACCAGCAATCAGCACATCCAAGCATTGATGCAATGTAATGTGAAGTTCCTCCCCTTCTTAGAAAGAGATGGTGGAAATTAAGCTCAGTGCCACATTTGCATAAGAAGCAAAATATTTGTGCTCTCATTTTCACCACTGCTGCATATGATGCTGCTGCTTAATGTTCCTTCATGTGTTCTTTGTTGGCATTCCTTGCTCCAAATGAGCTTGTCCCCAACTGTCCCTCTGAGCTCCCTTGAAGGCATATTTGCATCATCTCATTTCCATGTATTGGAACCATTGAGAATGATGCATTATCACTGAATAGCACCAGAGAAAGCATCAGACCATCTGTTCATCTGACCAAATGCCCTCTTCTACCAGAATTCTGATAGTGTAAGATCCAGCAATACTATCAGTCTCCATATTCCTTTTGATGTGCCATATTGCTCATTTCTCCCACAGTAACAACCAGATCTGCACATACTCCTTATTTCTCCATGTATTATTGTAATGCAATTCCTGATGATGTGTATAGTCACACCAGTAGTCTGTTACCAGCCTTTTCTGCATATTCACCCCCTTTTTTTTTTTTTTTTTTTTTTTTTTTTTTTATCTGAGTACAATCATACATACACCAGGGGACACTAGCAATGTAGCCCCATGATGCACCAAGCATGCACCAAGTTTATCAGCAACCAAATGTCTAAACTATTTTTTTTTTTTTTTTCAAGGTCCTAAGTTCTATATTTCTTAAGAAGAGGACTCCTCTTAATACATATAAACAATTAAATGAGGGAGACTCTCCCCTTACATAAGGAAGGAAAGAAATCTATAATACAAACATGTGACAATCTTCATAAAAGCTGTTCCTAGGACAAGAAATAGCCTAAGTGAAGATGAACAAATATGTGTTTCAAATTATCATATTTCCCATTTTGCCCCTCATTAAGAGAATCCACGCTCCTCCTACTCATTGTCAAATTATCAGTAAAAACACCGATATCCTGTCAATAAGCAGATGTTCAGGCCAAAACCAAACTCCAGCGATCAGTATCTCCTCTGAGTCCTGATTCTCAAATAGGGACATTGTAACTTGTCACTATTAAGAATCCTCCTACCCTTTGAATCAAGTTCTGTAAAAGAATGTGCAACAACCTCTCCATGGTCAAGTGCAACATTAGCCGAGTGGTCAGCTAATTGGTTACCCTCTCTCATAATATGCAGAACCTGTACATTAGCATTGTCTATAATTTCTAGCAATTTTTCAACAACCAATGCTATATTCCAAGGAGGCTTCCACTGCCTATCCAATATGTTCTTCATTAAAAGAGAGTCAGTCTCCATAACGAATGAGTAAACATGTTGAGATAAACAGTATTTAGCAGCTTCAAGTAGTGCCATGGCTTCAGATTCAGTATTCGTTGCATCCTCCATTTCCTTAGCTCTAGCAAATACCAAATCACCAGTATGATTCCTCACACAAAATGCAAAAGAGCTCTTACCAGGATTGCCCCTAGTAGCACCATCTGTATTACATTTCCACCACCCTTCAGGAGGAAAATACCACCAAACCTTCGTCACTTGTAATTTAGGAACAAATTGTTCCAATATTTTTAGAATGTCGAGCCATCTATGAGGAATAATTTTGATACCTGGTTTCCTCAACCTTACCCGTTGTTGAATGTTAGTTGAAGCTTGATATATGACTCTGCTAAAAGAAACTTTATTCCTATGCTTATCCCCATTCCTCTTCTTCCACAATTCCCACACAATAATAGAAGGAATAGCATAGAATATAGGTTTCATTCTAGGTAGCACATCAGCAGTCCACTATTTCACTATAACTTGATGCAAATGCATTCCTGAAATATTAATACCAGCAGCAGCACAAAAATATGACCACGTCCTCTGAGCAATTTCACATCTTAAGAATATGTGAGGAACAGTTTCTTCCTTAGGTGCCGCGCAACACGAACACATAGATGGCATGTGATATCCCCAGCTCCTGATCACATCATCCAATGGCACTTTGAAATGCCACACCCTCCACATCAGGAATGCTATTTTAAAAGGTAACCCTTTCACCCATATCTTCTTGTAAACATCCCTTTTTTCACCCTTGCTTCTTATATACTCCCATGCAGATTTGACAGTGAAATCACCTTTAGTTTCAAGCATCCACCAAGGCTTATCTAATTCATCCCCTCTGGCAGGTGGTTGAACATCATTTAATATATATTCAGCAAGTTCTTCAGGCAAATTATTTCTGATTGCCAACTCATGCCACCTACCTTCTGTCACTACATCAGAAACATTATTGATATCCTCATTGCAGTGAAAATCAGCAGGTGTAAGGAAATAAAGTGGTCCTAAACCAGTCCAATTATCAAACCAGAACAGAGAAGACCCCATTCTAAGTTGCCACCATATCTGATGATCAATCAAATCTCTTGCTTGAAGCATTTTCCTCCATATATGCGAACCTTCTTTCCATGGCACCAAAATAGGATTGCTCTTTTTCAGATATTTGTTGCTCATGAATGAACTCCACAAAGATGGTTTGGTTCTAAAATTCCACCATAACTTAGCAAACAATGCCATAGACATGTCACTAAGAGATCTGAAGCCCAAACCCCCTTCGTCGCAAGGCAAGCAGACAGTATCCCATCCCGCCCAATGTCTATTCCATTCACCAATAGTGTTGCTCCAATAAAACTGAGCAAATATTTTATGCAGCTTCTCTATCACAAAGGAAGGTGGATCTACAGCAGATATCATGTGTATTGGCATAGCCTGCAACACATGTTTCAATAAAATGGCCCTTCCGCCAAATGATAGCAGCTTCCCTTTACATCCCTGGAGCCTGTTTCTCACCTTCGTAATGAGCTCTGAGTAGAATGACATCTTACTTCTTGCGTAGTAGATAGGGCAACCCAGATACATCAAAGGAAATTCCTTCCTTGCAATGCCAGTAACTCTTTCTACCTTTCGAAACTCCTCCTCATCCACTCTCTCATGCAAATATATTGAACTTTTAGTCTTGTTTATCAATTGACCAGAAGCTTGTTCATATTCAGTCAAAACATTCATGATCAAACCCAGGGATATCTCACAGGATGATGAGAAAATGATGGTATCATCTGCATACGCTAGGTGATTAATTTTCGGACTCCACTTTGGCAAACCAAATCCAGTAAACCACAAATTGCTATGCAGAGCATTCAAACCCCTCGATAATACTTCAGCAGCTAATATGAACAAAGTAGGCGACAAAGGATCCCCTTGCTTAACACCCCTAGTAGAGTGAAAGAAACCATGAGGTTGGCCATTGATGAGTACCGAATACCAGTTATTTCCAACAATTTCATAAATCAAGCTTATAAAGTGCTCACAAAATCCCATTTTCCTCAGAACATTTGTAAGAAAAGTCCATGACAACCTATCATAGGCCTTCGACATGTCCAATTTCATTACGACATTAGGAACGATAGCATTGGCATTCTTCTTGCCTTTATTAGTTCTGAGTCTGATATCAGTGATTATTTCCTGGGTCAATAAAATATTCTCCACAATGCTTCTACCCCTCACAAATCCTGCTTGATTCTGTGATATCAAATCCGGCAACAAATGGACCATTCTCTCATGTACCACTCTGGAAAACACCTTGTTCAAAAAGTTACTCAGACTAATAGGCCCAATGTCACTAAAAGTGTGGACATCTTTCTGTTTTGGCAACAACACAAGATTAGTATGAGTAATGTATCTAGGCAGTTCAAAACCACTGAAGAAGTCCCAAACCATGTTGAAAATATCATCCCCAACAATATCCCAGCATGTTTGGAAGAACAAGCCTGTAAAACCATCAGGACCACCTGCACTTGTACTATTTAAACCAAAAATCGCCTGCTTCACCTCTTCTTTCGTAAGAGCTGCAACGAGTTCTTCATTCTGTTCGTAACTAATCATGGAAGGGACATGTTTCAGGATATCAAACTGTGTAGGAAGCACAGTTTCATGAAATTGTGTCTGAAATAACCTAACCGCCTCCTCTGCAATATCTTCCTCATTCTCAAGCCATTGCCCCTGCGAGTTCTGTATTCTTTTCAATTGTAGCATTGTTCTTCTGCCCTTCACATAAGCATGGAAGAATTTGGAATTCTTGTCGCCATCTTGAAACCAAGACATTCCGGCTTTCTGCTTCCAAAATTCCTCCTCCAAATGCAATACTCTAGTAAGTTCCGCTTGCACTTTCATGAGTTTCTCCCTGTTAGCATAAGATGGATTTGATTCAAAGAGTGCTTCATGAGCTTTAATCACTTCCTCAAGGTTAGTGATCTGCTGAAAAATATCACCATAAGTGGACCTGCTCCATTGGGATAAAACATGTTTCATTTTCTTCAGCTTCACATTAAAGGTCCTGAAAGAATTAGCAACCACATCCGTCTCCCAATTTTCTTTCACAACATCAATAAAAGTATCATGCTTAGTCCAGAAATTTAAGAATTTGAAATGTTTTTTGAATTGCTGGACCTCTTGTTTGCATTCCAGCAGCAAAGGAGAGTGATCTGAGCCACACTTGATCAAATGATTAATTTCCATGCCTGGAAACAACTGTTGTAACTCAAAGTTACCCAAACACCTATCGAGCCTCTTGAATACACAATCATCTTCCCCTCTTCCATTCCACCAGGTAAAAACACTTCCCTTATATCCCAAATCAGTTAGATTACAAGATTGAATACAGTGCCTAAAATCTTCAACTTCATTGAGAGACACAGGTAAACCCCCATACTTCTCCTCTTCATCAGTGATGACATTAAAGTCACCCCCGAAACTCGTTTTTGTTTATATACATGGGGAACAAACAATTCAATCTTCAACCCATTGTTTATATACATGGGGAACCAACAATTCAATATTCCATGGAAGAAATTAATCATATGATTATTCAAGAAGAATTACAATATGTAGTTGTGGGTAAGTTTTCGTATGGAGTTCCCGATATGCAATTTTTACGTACTTCGCTTGCTAGACAGTTTGAATTGAAAACCGATGTTACTATTGGTTTTTTGTGTAATAGACACATTTTGATTAGATGCAAGTTATTTGAAGATTATGTCACTCTCAGGTCCAAACCTGCGTTTTGGCTTAAGGAATCTCAATGGACCCATCCGATGCGAACTCTTAAATGGGATCCTTGGTTTGAACCGGACAAAGAAACGAGCATTGCAATTGCTTGGATTTCATTCCCAACTCTAGCACCGAATTATTTTGGTAAATCCCAATTATTTTCAATGGCTTCAGCCGTAGGAAAGCCACTTACGTTAGATTTGGCTACCAAAAATAAGACACGCCCAAGTTGTGCTCGTGTCAAGGTGGAGGTGAATTTACTGAAGGAACATCCTAAGCGAGTGGCTATTCAAGCTGTTAATAGTGATAGTGGAGAAGTTAAAACCAAGTGGGTGATGATACAATATGATTTCATGCCGAAGTATTGCAAAGAGTGCTGCCTACAAGGTCATGATGGAGAAACATGTTGGAAAATTCATCCAGACTTGCTTCCGGAAAAGGAAAGTGAGGAAGAAAGTGAGGGTGTGGAGGTGGAAGTGCAAGTGCATACTGCAGAGGATAAAGTCAAACAGTCAACTGTGACAAATCAGGTGCAGGATCCGGGTACAAGCAAAAATATTAGAAGGCGATCACAATTTAAGCAAACAAATTATAGAAATAGGGATCATGTGATTAAGGTGTTGGAAAGTGGGAAAGTTGTTGGCAATGTGAAGGACTTATACAAATGGCAACCTAACAAAGGCAAGAAACAGGTTGGTAATAATGGAAACAAGCAGTTGAAACTGGCCATGCCAGCAGTCGAAGTAAATGGTCCAAAAAATGTAGGAAAACAGCTTGGAACAGGTTCGAATAATGTTCAAGTTGCCAATAAATTTAATGCTTTAGATGGGGTTGAAGAGGAGCAAGAGGAAGGAGTCGTGGATGCCAACAAGCAGCTGATGGTAACAGTAGTTGAAGGAAATGCTGGTATTGATCCAGTCGTGGAAGCTGCAGTGATTCCAAATGTAAGGAATAGCCTTGTGAATCAGGTCAATTCAGTGATGCCTTCTGATGTGGTGGTTGAGAAGCCACTTAATGTTGATGCACCTGTTTATACACCAGAAAAAAAGACACCAAATCAAACTAAGCAATGGGTGCAAAGTGTTTTCCTTAAATCTACAGAACTTTCAGTTACTATGAATAAAGAATCTTCTGATATTCCATCAACTACTTATGCTCATGGTGAGGAAACAAAGCTTTGGAGTGAACAAATTGAAGAAAATGATGAAGAAAAAGAAATTCAAGGCGACAGTATATTTAGTGAGCAAAACTCTGATTCACCAGGGTCATCACAACAGGTTCACGCAATGTTTGACAGAGTAATAGAGGAGGAGGAAGTGGATATTTCAAATGCAGCAGTAAACATCCAGGCAGTTTCTAATCTGGTGCAGTCACATGGAAAGGAGAAGCATGATGTTAAGGTGAATGGTGACAAGGTACAGTTTCTAGATAGTATGCAGGAGGATAGGAATAATCTTGATGAACTTCAAAATAAGACCCCAGCTGTAGAATCTGGTAGTCAACTTCATGCTGGTGCTAAATCAATTATGCCTGCTGTTGCTTCAGGCAATAATAAGCACCATTCTACTCCAAAGTCTTCTGGTACAGGTCATGCAAATAATATGGATAGCAACAAGGCTAATTCTGGGGTAAACCAAAGTCAGCTAGTGCAGCAGAATTCTAAAACAAATGCAAGAAGGAACAAGGCTGAAATGCAAAAAGTTTCTGGTAATGCTGCAGATTTGCAGGTAGCTATTCCAGATGGGGAAGAGGCTAAAATAGATATGGATGAGGAATCAACTGCTCAGAATTTTTTAAATGCTGCAAGAGAGAGTGATATTTCCCTTAGACAGATAGCAAAAGGGCCTGTGAAAGCAAAGAAGAAAAATGCAAAGGATAATGCACCTCATATTTCAGGGGTGACAACAAGGAGGACAAATTCTAAATCCCATATGTAGTGATGAATGCACTAATATGGAATATTAGATCAGTGAATACAAAATAAGCTTTTAAAAGGCTTTTAACAATGCATACAAAACACAAATTCTTTCTTGTAGGTTTGATGGAACCATTTCAACAAGCCTATAAGATGGAAAGTTACAGAAGAAGGTTGGGGCTAGAGACGGCTGTTTGCAATGTGTCTGGCAAAATTTGGGCCTTTGTTGATGAAGAGTATGAAGTAACAGTCTTGATGGACACAGTCCAGCAGCTTACACTGAAATTATTCAACTGGGACGTAGATATCGAATTGGTTGTCACCTTAGTTTATGCTAAGTGTGATAGGATAGAAAGAATTGAACTATGGGATTCTCTGTATAATCTTGCTTCTGATATGACAACTCCATGGTTAGTAGGGGGTGACTTTAATGTCATCACTGATGAAGAGGAGAAGTATGGGGGTTTACCTGTGTCTCTCAATGAAGTTGAAGATTTTAGGCACTGTATTCAATCTTGTAATCTAACTGATTTGGGATATAAGGGAAGTGTTTTTACCTGGTGGAATGGAAGAGGGGAAGATGATTGTGTATTCAAGAGGCTCGATAGGTGTTTGGGTAACTTTGAGTTACAACAGTTGTTTCCAGGCATGGAAATTAATCATTTGATCAAGTGTGGCTCAGATCACTCTCCTTTGCTGCTGGAATGCAAACAAGAGGTCGAGCAATTCAAAAAACATTTCAAATTCTTAAATTTCTGGACTAAGCATGATACTTTTATTGATGTTGTGAAAGAAAATTGGGAGACGGATGTGGTTGCTAATTCTTTCAGGACCTTTAATGTGAAGCTGAAGAAAATGAAACATGTTTTATCCCAATGGAGCAGGTCCACTTATGGTGATATTTTTCAGCAGATCACTAACCTTGAGGAAGTGATTAAAGCTCATGAAGCACTCTTTGAATCAAATCCATCTTATGCTAACAGGGAGAAACTCATGAAAGTGCAAGCGGAACTTACTAGAGTATTGCATTTGGAGGAGGAATTTTGGAAGCAGAAAGCCGGAATGTCTTGGTTTCAAGATGGCGACAAGAATTCCAAATTCTTCCATGCTTATGTGAAGGGCAGAAGAACAATGCTACAATTGAAAAGAATACAGAACTCGCAGGGGCAATGGCTTGAGAATGAGGAAGATATTGCAGAGGAGGCGGTTAGGTTATTTCAGACACAATTTCATGAAACTGTGCTTCCTACACAGTTTGATATCCTGAAACATGTCCCTTCCATGATTAGTTACGAACAGAATGAAGAACTCGTTGCAGCTCTTACGAAAGAAGAGGTGAAGCAGGCGATTTTTGGTTTAAATAGTACAAGTGCAGGTGGTCCTGATGGTTTTACAGGCTTGTTCTTCCAAACATGCTGGGATATTGTTGGGGATGATATTTTCAACATGGTTTGGGACTTCTTCAGTGGTTTTGAACTGCCTAGATACATTACTCATACTAATCTTGTGTTGTTGCCAAAACAGAAAGATGTCCACACTTTTAGTGACATTGGGCCTATTAGTCTGAGTAACTTTTTGAACAAGGTGTTTTCCAGAGTGGTACATGAGAGAATGGTCCATTTGTTGCCGGATTTGATATCACAGAATCAAGCAGGATTTGTGAGGGGTAGAAGCATTGTGGAGAATATTTTATTGACCCAGGAAATAATCACTGATATCAGACTCAGAACTAATAAAGGCAAGAAGAATGCCAATGCTATCGTTCCTAATGTCGTAATGAAATTGGACATGTCGAAGGCCTATGATAGGTTGTCATGGACTTTTCTTACAAATGTTCTGAGGAAAATGGGATTTTGTGAGCACTTTATAAGCTTGATTTATGAAATTGTTGGAAATAACTGGTATTCGGTACTCATCAATGGCCAACCTCATGGTTTCTTTCACTCTACTAGGGGTGTTAAGCAAGGGGATCCTTTGTCGCCTACTTTGTTCATATTAGCTGCTGAAGTATTATCGAGGGGTTTGAATGCTCTGCATAGCAATTTGTGGTTTACTGGATTTGGTTTGCCAAAGTGGAGTCCGAAAATTAATCACCTAGCGTATGCAGATGATACCATCATTTTCTCATCATCCTGTGAGATATCCCTGGGTTTGATCATGAATGTTTTGACTGAATATGAACAAGCTTCTGGTCAATTGATAAACAAGACTAAAAGTTCAATATATTTGCATGAGAGAGTGGATGAGGAGGAGTTTCGAAAGGTAGAAAGAGTTACTGGCATTGCAAGGAAGGAATTTCCTTTGATGTATCTGGGTTGCCCTATCTACTACGCAAGAAGTAAGATGTCATTCTACTCAGAGCTCATTACGAAGGTGAGAAACAGGCTCCAGGGATGGAAAGGGAAGCTGCTATCATTTGGCGGAAGGGCCATTTTATTGAAACATGTGTTGCAGGCTATGCCAATACACTTGATATCTGCTGTAGATCCACCTTCCTTTGTGATAGAGAAGCTGCATAAAATATTTGCTCAGTTTTATTGGAGCAACACTATTGGTGAATGGAATAGACATTGGGCGGGATGGGATACTGTCTGCTTGCCTTGCGACGAAGGGGGTTTGGGCTTCAGATCTCTTAGTGACATGTCTATGGCATTGTTTGCTAAGTTATGGTGGAATTTTAGAACCAAACCATCTTTGTGGAGTTCATTCATGAGCAACAAATATCTGAAAAAGAGCAATCCTATTTTGGTGCCATGGAAAGAAGGTTCGCATATATGGAGGAAAATGCTTCAAGCAAGAGATTTGATTGATCATCAGATATGGTGGCAACTTAGAATGGGGTCTTCTCTGTTCTGGTTTGATAATTGGACTGGTTTAGGACCACTTTATTTCCTTACACCTGCTGATTTTCACTGCAATGAGGATATCAATAATGTTTCTGATGTAGTGACAGAAGGTAGGTGGCATGAGTTGGCAATCAGAAATAATTTGCCTGAAGAACTTGCTGAATATATATTAAATGATGTTCAACCACCTGCCAGAGGGGATGAATTAGATAAGCCTTGGTGGATGCTTGAAACTAAAGGTGATTTCACTGTCAAATCTTGCATGGGAGTATATAAGAAGCAAGGGTGAAAAAAGGGATGTTTACAAGAAGATATGGGTGAAAGGGTTACCTTTTAAAATAGCATTCCTGATGTGGAGGGTGTGGCATTTCAAAGTGCCATTGGATGATGTGATCAGGAGCTGGGGATATCACATGCCATCTATGTGTTCGTGTTGCGCGGCACCTAAGGAAGAAACTGTTCCTCACATATTCTTAAGATGTGAAATTGCTCAGAGGACGTGGTCATATTTTTGTGCTGCTGCTGGTATTAATATTTCAGGAATGCATTTGCATCAAGTTATAGTGAAATGGTGGACTGCTGATGTGCTACCTAGAATGAAACCTATATTCTATGCTATTCCTTCTATTATTGTGTGGGAATTGTGGAAGAAGAGGAATGGGGATAAGCATAGGAATAAAGTTTCTTTTAGCAGAGTCATATATCAAGCTTCAACTAACATTCAACAACGGGTAAGGTTGAGGAAACCAGGTATCAAAATTATTCCTCATAGATGGCTCGACATTCTAAAAATATTGGAACAATTTGTTCCTAAATTACAAGTGACGAAGGTTTGGTGGTATTTTCCTCCTGAAGGGTGGTGGAAATGTAATACAGATGGTGCTACTAGGGGCAATCCTGGTAAGAGCTCTTTTGCATTTTGTGTGAGGAATCATACTGGTGATTTGGTATTTGCTAGAGCTAAGGAAATGGAGGATGCAACGAATACTGAATCTGAAGCCATGGCACTACTTGAAGCTGCTAAATACTGTTTATCTCAACATGTTTACTCATTCGTTATGGAGACTGACTCTCTTTTAATGAAGAACATATTGGATAGGCAGTGGAAGCCTCCTTGGAATATAGCATTGGTTGTTGAAAAATTGCTAGAAATTATAGACAATGCTAATGTACAGGTTCTGCATATTATGAGAGGGTAACCAATTAGCTGACCACTTGGCTAATGTTGCACTTGACCATGGAGAGGTTGTTGTGCATTCTTTTACAAAACTTGATTCAAAGGGTAGGAGGATTCTTAATAGTGACAAGTTACAATGTCCCTATTTGAGAATCAGGACTCAGAGGAGATACTGATGGCTGCTTATAATTTGGTGTGGAGAAAGGTGTATTATCACACTCAAATCCTTAAGGAGGAGAGTTTGGTGATACTATTTTCTTCTAGTTTAGTTTGCTGAATTGCAGGTTGCACTCTGATTAATGAGATGGATGGAGGTTGGGTTTGTCCTGAACATCTGCTTATTGACAGGATATCGGTGTTTTTACTGATAATTTGACAATGAGTAGGAGGAGAGTGGATTCTCTTAATGAGGGGCAAAATGGGAAATATGGTATTTTAAGTCGAAAATTCTGCCAGGATGATGGATAATGATTTATACAATCATTTACAATATATATTGTATGTAGAACCTGATGGTTGGACTATCAAGACTGTTTTTTCATGATCAGGGGCAAAATGGGAAATATGAATTTTTGGTGGGAAACGTTTGATGTGAAGTTACAGATTGATGGAATCATGCATTTACAACTGTTATGGGGGGATAACCGGGGAAAAAAAAAAGGATTGAAGTGTAGTTGGAGGAACAGCTACTGTTTGAGAAACAAAACACACACATAAGCTTCTGGTGGTTTTATACAGCAGCTTGGTTCAGTTCAGTGGTGTCAATCATATGTGGCATCAGCTTGGCAAATAATGCACTTGAACATGGCGACAGTATAGTGCATTCATTCGACGAGTTGGACATACAAGGAAAAAAGATTATTAATAGCGACAAGCTTCAATGTCCATATTTGCGAGTTGGCGGAAGGTGTTTGCTAAACACCAGATGGTTACATGGAGAAATAAGGAGTAATGCTGCTGGTGAGAGCAACAAGCTGCTCAACAACTTTGCACATCAGCAATTAACATGGTGGCTCAGATCTGCATGGACAATTCAAGTTGGACAAGATTCATGAAGTTGGTGCAAAGATGTGAAACTGCATGGAATCAGTGCAGATTTCGTAGCAAGCTTGGTGAAACAGCTAAGAGCAACAATTCACAGTGCTGGAATTCAGATGTACTGGAGAAAAGGCAAAATATGTGCATAAATGCAGCATTTGTTGCTGCTGGTGTGCATCAGAAAGGAAACACACACACACACACAAAAAAAAAAAGAGGCTGCTGGTGTGTCACTTTGGTTGGTTGCTGTTACAAGGTGCATTATTGCTGCTGCTGTGCATCAAAGGGAAAGACAGAGGAGGAGAAAAAAAAAAAGGTTTTGCATGGACAATCATCACATGAAAGATTAAGTAACTTCTGCTACTTACAGCAGCTTAAGAAAACCAGTGCACTAGCTGCAGTGCTGCTGAAGAGCAGCAACTCTAGATTCTGCAGGTGGCAACCTGGTGCACACCTGAAGGCTACAGCAGTTCACATGACCATCTTGGAAACAACTACAGCGCTTGGTGTAGCACAGGCAACATGGTCAGCAACAAACTTGATGGCTCAGACTTTGCAGGTGGCAAACAGGTGTAAATCTGAAGGTTGCAGCAATGACAATAGCAGATTCACAGGATTGTCTGCAGCAATCAGTAACATTCACATCAGAGTGCCAAACTGATGTAAAGATGAAGGCTGCAGTGGATGGTGCTGCAACTTAAGGAAACAACAGCCAATAACAGCAGCAAAATTTCAGAGATCACACAAGCATGGCAAGTATGTGGTGCTGGTAGTGTGGAAGGAATCATAAGATGCAACAGCTACACAAGGTTTGATACATCACTTGAATGGAAACAAGGTAAGGAGAAGAAGTGTTGGGGCAACATGTTGTGTTCAAGACACCAAATTACACAAGTTTGCTGAAAAGAAAAAAAAATAAAAAAAAAATCAAAACCTGAAAAAAAAAAAAAATCTGATGGGAGTGCATTAGGCAACCCAGGCAAAATTGGAGCTGGTGGAATTATCAGGGATCATCTAGGTGACATTATAGTTGCCTAGGCTATATCTCTTGGAGAGGGAACCAACAACTTGGCTGAACTTGAAGCAGCCAAAAGAGGCTTGCAGTGGTGTGTGCAAATGCAGCAGTTACCACAGGGCACCAAAGGTCAATTCAAACTTGACAAGTTGGGCATGCCAAGCTTTAGAAGAAGACAATTGAAGAGGATTTAAAATCCTCCCTGATCACCAAACAGTTGGCACTCGAGCTGTGCAATTCAAAGGCAAATCTGCAGTTCCTTCATTTTTGGGGGAGGAGAAGGAGATTGTATTCAGTCTAATGATGAGGAAAAGATGAACAAAATGAAAGCCTGCAAACTATGCCTGAGTTGGATGAGCTGAGGAGAACATGATGAGAACTCATACTCTAACAGTTGTTTCCATTTTGCAGGTACACATTATGCATGCAAGCTGGAAATCTACTAGTATTCTAGAAATTCTACTGGTTTTTGTAGCATTGATCCTATTAAAATGGAAAGGATATGATACATACTGAGTGGAATTTTCATTCTTCCCAAGTTATTCAAATACTTGGAACCATTGATCCTATTCACATAGGAGATGACATGGTCCATCTGGTTACCTACACACATCA
The DNA here is from genome assembly GCF_019175385.1 of Lycium barbarum. Classification (NCBI taxonomy): domain Eukaryota; kingdom Viridiplantae; phylum Streptophyta; class Magnoliopsida; order Solanales; family Solanaceae; genus Lycium; species Lycium barbarum. The sequence continues at coordinate 149,232,894 of NC_083339.1, forward strand.
GCAAATCAAATTTCTGAGGCTCCCTTGGAACTATGAGGATAAGTTTCAACTTATAAACAAAGATGATCACATGCTTTGTCCTATTGATCCTACTCACATAGGACATGATATGGGAACATCACAAATTGATTTGATGATGGTACTGGACTCATACAGCAGAGAGACAAGAAGAAATCAAGAAAGGAATACCATGACTCATTACCATTTGAAGATGGTAGGTATTCAGGAATTTATAGAACTGTTGTCATGGGAACTAAGACAACTCCTTGCATTGTCAATCAGCTCCTATATGATGCCAAATCCTCATGCAGTGGTATTAGCACTTTGTGCTCAACCTGCAGAGGAGAAGGCATTATATGGAGACTGGTTTGACTGCAACAAGGAAGTTATGGGCATCAGAGATATAAGCTGCAGATTGCAGAAGGTTTCAAACATCAAAGGAACAACATCAGTGTTAAGCACACTCAAATTTTCAGGTACACTGGCAAGGAGAGTGCAAGCTTAGCAAGAACTCACAACAAGGGGAAAAAAAAAACTGTTTACAATTAATGAACATTAGCAAATGGAAAGGCTTGATACAGCAGCTACATGTTGCTGCGTTTAATGATTGAGCACACGGAAACACTACAGACCTCTTGTGTACATAGGGGCATACAGTTTCTATTTAGTGGCTATTTCTTAGTTGGTGGTATTAGCACCCCGGGATGCTCATCCTACTAAGAACTGATCATTAGTTAGAAAATGTACTGCCTTGGTACATATTGAGGGCCAAATATAGAGCAAGAAAAACAAAATCATATGTATATTGCAGTAACCCGGGATATACATGTGCATTCATGAGTTTTTACAGGATTGCAGAAACTGATCTACACAAGTACATTGCTGATATACGCGGATATACATCTGATATACATGGAGTATTGGCCAACTTGTGCAGCATCGGATCAAACTTGGGACACATTTTGGTTGACAAGGGAAAGAAACAACAATCAAAAGCTCTCAAGTTTTAGGTATACAACTGATATACATGGAGGATTGGCCAACTTGTGCATAAAAAAAAAAAAAAAAAAAAAAACCTAAATTTGCCTCCTGAAGGGTGGTGGAAATGTAATACGGATGGTGCTACTAGGGGCAATCCTGGTAGGAGCTCTTTTGCATTTTGTGTGAGGAATCATACTGGTGATTTGGTTTTTGCTAGAGCTAAGGAAATGGAGGATGCAACAAATAATGAGTCTGAAGCCATGGCACTACTTGAAGCTACTAAATACTGTTTATCTCAACATGTTTACTCATTCATCCTGGAGACTGACTCACTTTTAATGAAGAACATATTGGATAGGGAGTGGAAGCCTCCTTGGAATATAGCATTGGTTGTTGAAAAATTGCTAGAAATTATAGACGATGCTAATGTACAGGTTCTGCATATTATGAGAGAGGGTAACCAATTAGCGGATCACTTGGCTAATGTTGCACTTGACCATGGAGAGGTCGTTGTGCATTCTTTTACAGAACTTGATTCAAAGGGTAGGAGGATTCTTAATAGTGACAAGTTACAATGTCCCTACTTGAGAATCAGGACTCAGAGGAGATACTGATGGATGCTCATAATTTGATGTGGAAGAAATTTTGATATTTTCTTAAGTATCACTGATTCTGGCACTGGAAATGAAATGGAAGCATTTAAAAAAAAAATGATGGTACTTTATTTTCTCACACTGGTTCTATTTTGCAGGTGCACTGGCAAGATGAGTACAAGCTTAGCATGAACTCACAACAAGGAGGACAAAAAAAAAAAAAAAATCATCAAAACTGTTTTTCATGATCAGGGGCAAAATGGGAAATATGATTTTTTGGTGGGAAACGCTTGATGTGAAGATACAGATTGATGGAACCATGCATTTACAACTGTTATGGGGGGTTAACCGGATTTATATAAAAAAAAAAAAAAAAAAAAGAATTACATGGATTGAAGTGGACAGTTGTTTAGTTGGAGGAACAGCTGGTGTTTGAGAAACAAAACCAGCAATGTAGTATCTGCTGATGATAGAGGCTGGTTGTGTCAAAAGGTGTGCATCAGGTGTAGTAGCAACAGTAGCGCCATCAGCAGTAGCAGTATTACATCACAGCAACTGCTAACAGCATCCAGTTTACATGCCTCACACAGCTGGTAGGTACCAGGCCAAGCGTCAGGAAGGCCCAGTGCCCAAAAGGAACAATGGAAAGAAGCTAATGGTTGTTCGCATCATTAAGCATGCGATGGGTCATTGTTGATGCTATTATCAACTGTGGGCAAAGAGAAGATGCTACTCGTATTGATTCAGCTGGTGTAGTCAGACGTCAGGCCGTTGATATTTCTCCACTTCATCGTGTTAACCAGGCAATTTATTTGCTGACAACTGGTGTATGTGAGAATGATTTCAGGAACATCAAGACCATAGCTGAATGCCTTGCAGATGAACTCATCAATGCTGCCAAAGGTTCTTCAAAGAGCTATGCCATTAAGAAGAAGGATGAGATTGAAAGGGTTGCCAAGGCCAATCGTTAAAGGTCTTGGAAGAATCTACAATATATCTGCAGTCATGAACTTAGGTATGAAAAACAACAGCAATGTGCAGTACCTGGTAACTTGAAGAGTGCAGGTTTAGCATGGACTCAAGAGAACAAAAGGAGGCTAGGAAATTTGTTGCTGGTTTCAGCAAACTGTCTTGGCTTCATCAAAGGAACCCTGTGCATCAGTTATGCAAGATGCCTAGACTGGTACTACAATGGACCTGCAGGTGGGACTCTAAAGTTGGACTTTACATGAGACAACAAGGAAAAGAAAAGACAAGAAGTTGGGAAAGAGGAAGCAAGGGCCATATGCTGTACCTGCAGAACTGATCTACTGCCAGTTTACTGCAGAAATTTATGCTGCAGGTCATATGCAAATGTGGCACTAAGCTTAATTTCCACCATCTATTTCTAAGAAGGGGAGGAACTTCACATTACATTGCATCAATGCTTGGATGTGCTGATTGCTGGTGTGAATTTTTTTTTTGCAGATATGAAGTTATATGAAGTGTTCTAGAGTGAAATATGAAATGTTCAATGGCTCTTGATCAAGGCTGTGGACAGTTGTGTTCAAGACACCAAAATTACACAAGCTTGCTGAGAAAAAAAAAACAGAAGCAGCCAAAAGAGGCCTGCAGTGGTGTGTGCAAATGATAATACATGCAGATCAGGCTGGAGATCTGCTAAACTCCTGAATGATAATACATGAAGCAATAGGACCAATTGAAGGCTGCTATGATGGCATTAACATCATAGCCTTGCTTAACATGGATATACAGTTTCTACTACTGCTGACCTCTATCAGTTGCCTTGGAGATAATTGAAAGACTGCAGGGTGCTGAGGTGGAAAGGAGTAGTGTGGAGGAATGAAAAACAGCAGCAAGCTTGGTGCTCAGAGCTGCTGTTTCCAGTGATAATGAACCATCATGCTCAGTCCCCTTTGGAGGAAAGCATGGTGGTATTTTACTCTAACATTGTGCTCTTTTTGCAGGTTTAGCTTGGACAACTCAAGGTGACCAGGTTCAGCATGGATAACTCATGCTCATATGTGGCATCAACAGGAGTAGAAAGGTTACACAGAGAACACACTCAATACTACAATATATCTGCAATCATGAGGGCAAGACTGTACCTTGGCAAGGAAAGCGCAGCTACTTGCTTTGACTAACTGACAGCAGGAAACAAAAGGCTTGGCAGTAGCTAAGAGCAACAATTCACAGTGCTGGGATCACAAATTTGCTGAAATGCTGCAAGCTACTGTTTTCAGCATTTTCCAGCAGATAATTCAAAAAAAAATAAAAAAAATGGCTGGGCAGGTTAGCATGGAACTCACGAGAACAAAACAAGGCTAGGAAGACTGAAATATGGCTGGGAAATTTGCTGCTGTTTCAATCTGCAGCAGCTGCCTGAAAATTGGCATGCCCAGCTTTAGAAGAAGAATGACAAAAAGGATCATGAATTCTGCAGATTCCTCTGCATTTCTTGATTTCTTGATAAACTTTCTTCACTTTGGCTATCTTCTGCTCTTAATGAGATGGAACTCTACCATCTTGAGTACACATGGGCATACAGTTTCTACTTATTAGCCGTTTCTTAGTTGGTGGTATTAGCACCCCGGGATGCTCATCCTACTGAGAACTGGTCATTAGGTAGAAAATGTACTGCCTGGTACATATTGAGGGCCAAATATAGAGCATGTGAGATATAGAGAGGAAGAAAAAAAAATAAAAAAAATCTTGTGTTAAGAATAGACAAAGGATATGCATGTGCATTCATGATTTTTTACAGGATTGCAGGCACTGATATACACAAGTACATTGCTGATATACGAGGATATAAATCTGATATACATGGAGTATGGGCCAACTTGTGCATCAACGGATCAAACTTTGGACACATTTTGGTTGACAAGGGAAGGAAACAACAATCAACAATCAAATCAACAGCTCATTTGCTCAAGTTTTAGGTATACAACTGATATACATGGAGGATTGGCCAACTTGTGTATCAAGGGAATCTGGGACATATGTTGGTTGACAAGAGGAGGATAAAACTTTTCACATATGCATAATAAATGGGATTAACAGCTCATTTATTCAAGTTTTAGTTTTAACATATCCTTAATTTAGCAATTTGTAGTGCCAACTTAAGTCATCATATAAGACTTGGGTTGGTCTTTAGCTTAATTCTTGCATTTTTATTAGCCATTTTGGCACTCTTTGTAAAGACTCTTTATTTTGTTGTTTTTGAAAATTTTATAAAATCAGCCGTAGGCACACAAGCCTAGTGGAATTTGTTAAAAAAAAAAAAAAAAAAAAAAAAGAAACCCTAAACTCGGAATTTGCTTAAAAAAAAAACCCTAAACCCACATCAAAATGGAGAAGAGTTTAGGGTTTAGGGTTGAAGAGGTTGCTGGTGTGAATCAGGAATCAAAAAATGGGATTTCACATATGCATATCAGCTGCTTGCTGCTATCAACTGCTGCTATATGTTGGTTGACAAGAGGAGGAAGAGCATTTCACATATGCATAATAAATGGGATTAACAACTCATTTATTCAAGTTTTTACTTTTTATCATATTCTTAATTTAGCAATTTGTAGTGCCAACTTAAGTCATCATATAAGACTTGGGTTGGTCTTTAGCTTAATTCTTACATTTTTATTAGCCATTTTGGCACTCTTTGTAAAGACTCTTTATTTTGTTGTTTTGAAAATTTTATAAAATCAGCCCTAGGCACACAAGCCTAGTGGACTTTGCTAAAAAAAAAAAAAAACCCCAAAAAAACCCAAAAACCTAAGATGCTCTCTCTGTGAACAGTAGCGCGAGCACTGTAGCAGCGGCGAAATGGACCCACAGCCGCCGTCCGGTGGTGTTGAACCACCGGACCTATCCCATTTGAAGCGCAATTTAATTCCTCACAAACCCCAGCAACAATCATCCATCAATTTTGCTCCATCAGTGGCGAATTTGCAGAAGAAAATTGCGTCAGTTTCAGCGATTTCGCCTGAAGAACTGCGCAGAGCTCAGCAAATTATTTCCCTTGTGGATTCTGGCCAAATTCGTGTTCCATCTTAAGAATATGTGAGGAGCAGTTTCTTCTTTAGGTGCTGCACAACAGGAACACTTAGACGGCATGTGATATCCCCAACTCCGGATCACATCATCCAATGGCACTTTGAAATGCCACACCCTCCACATCAGGAATGCTATTTTAAACGGCAACCCTTTCACCCATATCTTCTTGTAAACATCCCTTTTTTCACTCTTGCTTCTTATATACTCCCATGCAGATTTGACAGTGAAATCACCCTTAGTTTCAAGCATCCACCAAGGCCTGTCTAATTCATCCCCTCTGGCAGGTGGTTGAACATCGTTTAATATATATTCAGCAAGTTCTTCAGGCAAATTATTTCTGATTGCCACCTCATGCCACCTACCTTCTGTCACTACATCTGAAACATTATTAATATCCTCATTGCAGTGAAAATCAGCAAGTGTAAGGAAATAGGGAGGTCCTAAACCAGTCCAATTATCGAACCAGAACAGAGAAGACCCCATTCTAAGTTGCCACCATATCTGATGATCAATCAAGTCTCTTGCTTGAAGCATTTTTTTTCCATATACGTGAGCCTTCTTTCCATGGCACCAAAATAGGATTGCTCTTTTTCAGATATTTGTTGCTCATGAAAGAACTCCACAAAGATGGTTTGGTTCTAAAATTCCACCATAACTTAGCAAACAATGCCATAGACATGTCACTAAGAGATTTGAAGCCCAAACCCCCTTCATCACAAGGCAAACAGACAGTGTCCCATCCTGTCCAATGTCTATTCCATTCCCCAATAGTGTTGCTCCAATAGAACTGAGCAAATATTTTATGCAGCTTCTCTATCACAAAGGAAGGTGGATCTACAGCAGATATCAAGTGCATTGGCATAGCCTGCAACACATGTTTCCATAAAACGGCCCTTCCGCCAAATGATAACAGCTTCCCTTTCCATCCCTGGAGCCTGTTTCTCACCTTCGTAATGAGCTCTGAATAAAAAGACATCTTACTTCTTGCATAGTAGATAGGGCAACCCAGATACATCAAAGAAAACTCCTTTCTTGCAATGCCAGTAACTCGTTCTACCTTCCGAAACTCCTCCTCATCCACCCTATCGTGCAAATATACAGAACTTTTAGTCTTGTTTATCAATTGACCAGAAGCTTGCTCATATTCAGGATTCCCAATTCCATTGCCATCAGTGTTGAGTTTGACCTTGCCAAAATCTGGTTTGGTCCAGCAAACCTTTATGATTTTTATTACCATTTCCCCCCAGCTGGGAGGCCAAAAGAATGTGAGGGAAGATCATGGCAAATGAGTTCAATTGTGTTTTTCTGGTATTTCCATACACCAGAAACCACATACTCTAATGCTTAGACACCAGCATATCATATCAGCACCAGCATATGTGATCAGCACCAGAAACCACATACACCACCAGCATAGGGGGTTTAGGGTTTCTTTTTTTTTTTTTTTGGACTCAAAGCAGTTTCTCTGTATTGTCAATGTCACAGTAGGCTGAGTACAAAGTACTAATACCACACACTGTAACACTGCTACAGAGACAATATTGAAATCCCTCAGGTCACACTTGAAGCAGACTCTGAATGGTGCCTAAACCACCATGGAGTTTGTTTCAATCTCTTGAGAGCCTGGTTTTTTCTATACATTGCAGCAGCCTCCAGATATTGTCAGAGGCATCTTTAAGCTTGATAAGATGGCCATGCCAAGCTTTAGAAGAAGGAAAACAAATCTGGTTTTGAAACCTCCTTGACTACACACTTGGACTGCACTTGGACTGGTGCTGATCACCTTATGCTGATGGAAAACAACAAACATGAAGCAGCAGCATATGCAGCAGTGCTGAAAATGAGAGCATGGAAATAGGAGTAATAGAAGGGGATCACTGCCATCATGTTCAAGGAGAGAACATGATGGTACTTTATTTTCTCACACTGGTTCTGTTTTGCAGGTGCACTGGCAAGATGAGTACAAGCTTAGCATGAACTCACAACAAGGAGGACACAAAAAAAAAAAAAAAAAAAAAAAATCAAAACTGTTTTTTCATGATCAGGGGCAAAATGGGAAATATGGTTTTTTGGTGGGAAACGCTTGATGTGAAGATACAGTTTGATGGAACCATGCATTTACAATTGTTATGGGTGGATAACCGGATTTTTGAAAAAAAAAAAAAATATACATGGATTGAAGTGGACAGTTGTTTAGTTGGAGGAACAGCTGGTGTTTAAGAAAAAACCAGCAATGTTGATAGAGGCTGGTTGTTTCCTAGCATTTGCATTCAAGAAAACAGAAGAGAAATGGGTGGTAGCGATAGTGAAATGGAGAAGAGTGCACAAAAAGAAAAGGAGCAGAAAAAGCTGTTGGCTTTAGCTCCTATTGCTAAACCTCTTGCTGGAAAAAAACTCAACAAGCGCATCTTCCAACTTGTTAGGCGAACTGCTGAGAAAAAGTGCTTGAAGAGGGGCGTTAAAGAGCATTCGACGCGGTCAAAAGGATTCAACGATGTGCCACCATGTTCAAGTCTTGCGGGAGGAGATCATGGATACACAATATGTAGGCCATGTGCACAGTAGCGAAATTCAGCAGTAGAGGAGGCATTTGTGCACCATTATTGGTACAGATGCAAGCTACTGTTAAAAAAAAAAAAAAAAAAAAAAAGTGCAGTTGTTTAGTTGGAGGAACAGCTGGTGAATTTGACGCGAGGGGATGTTGGTGCTGATTAAAGCACCTGCTGGTGCGAGTTTAGCAGAACACCAAATGGTGAAGCGTAATGTTAGACGGGGCTGCTTTTTTTGCCGAATCCTTGAGCTACTGGCCAGGCCTATTTGCTGCGTTTTTGAAGAGTGGGAAAGGCACCAAATGGTGCTTTTTAAATCAAAAACTGCTGCAATTTAATTTTGCATAAAATCACTGAATAGAGGAGGAAAATATAGCCTTGTTAGGTCGAATTCTACTCGACTAACTGCTGCCAGGAATGTTTTATCATTACATTTTTTGGCCAGCAAGTTTGTGGTAGATTAGGATGGCTTGCGATCTGGTGTAAATTGGAGTATGACGGGAAATGTGACGGGCAAGAAGAGAATGATGGGATCAACAATGTGCCACCATGTTCAAGTCTTTCGGGAGGAGGCATGGAGGTATTTTTTATTGCTAACATATTCTTCTTTTTTGCAGGTTACATTAGTGCGAACAGCAGCAACAGCTACAGAATATGCAGGCATCGCATGGTTATTATGTCATTTCAAGTTTGTAGGATCTGTGCCAGGTGCATGGCACATTACTGCTACATTCAAATTGATCCAATGCAAGGAAATGAGAGAAGAAGCAGAATTCTCACTCAATTACGACAAGAGGTACACTGGCAAAGAGAGTACAAGCTTAGCATGAAATAGGGGGGGACAATCTGCTGTGAAGGCTGGTTTACAGAAAAGAATAGACACCAAAATTCATGGAGAAATTCACCAGAAGTGGTGGCTTAAACCTGAGTAGCATGATTTGGTGCATGATGCATCTGATCTGGTATTTGAATGCTGGTGTGATAGCAAGGAGAGTGCAGGTTTAGCATGGACAAAAGGAGGACACGAAGGGCTATCAAGACTGTTTTTCATGATCAGGGGCAAAATGGGAAATATGATTTTTTGGTGGGAAACGCTTGATGTGAAGATACAGATTGATGGAACCATGCATTTACAACTGTCATGGGGTGGATAACTGGATTATATAAAAAAAAAAAAAAACAATACATGGATTGTAGTTGGAGGAACTGCTACTGTTTGAGAAACAAAACACACTCATAAGTGCTGGTGGTTTGATACAGCAGCTTGGTTCAGCTCAGTGGTGTCAATCTTATATGGCATCAGCTTGGCAAATAATGCACTTGAACATGGAAACATTATAGCACAACACCAGATGGTGAAGCACAATGCGAGTCGGGGCTGCTTTGTTTTGGCATAAGACCAGCAGCAGTAGCTGCACAATATGCAGGCCATGAAAATGTTTTGATGCTGTCACAAGATGCATAAATGCAGCAGTGTTGCTGCTGCTGTGCATCACCAGAAGAAGGGGGAGAATCTGCTGTTGTACAAATACAACAGCAACATTGGTGGCTCAGATCTGTTGTTTCCATGGCATGGACAACAAAGGTGGACAGGAATCAAGGCTACATGATGTGCAACTGTAGATCAGTGCAGCATACTGCTGTTTACAGCAGCCACGAAAAGCCACAGCTGGTTGCTGTACAATGCTGATGCTTATTTGCTAATAACTGGTGCTAGAATTCAGTGATAATGAACCACCATGCTCAATCCATTTGGAGGAAAGCATGGTGGTTTTTCACACTAACAATGTGCTCTATTTTGCAGGTTAGCATGGAACTCACGAGAACAAAAGAAGGCTAGGAAGACTGAAATATGGCTGGGCAATTTGCTGCTGTTTTCAGCAGTTAGAGGAAAAAAAAAAAGAAGCAATTTTTGGCCTTTTTCTATTACAATCTGCAGCAGCTGCCTGACTAAAATTGGCATGCCCAGCTTTAGAAGAAGAATGACAAAAAGGATCATGAAACCTCCTTGGACTGCCTGCTTCTCTTCACTTGGACTGAGCAGTTACAAGGCAATTCTGCAGATTCATCTGCATTTCTTGATTTCTTGATAAACTTTCTTCACTTTGGCTATCTTCTGCTCTTAATGAGTACGCACATGGAACTCTACAGACCTCTTGAGTACACATGGGTATACAGTTTCTATTTAGTGGCCGTTTCTTAGTTGGTGGTATTAGCACCCCGGGATGCTCATCCTACTGAGAACTGGTCATTAGGTAGAGAATGTACTGCCTTGGTACATATTGAGGGCCAAATATAGAGCATGTGAGATATAGATATATATATATATATATATATATATATATATATATATATATATATATATATATATATATATATATAAACTCTTGTGTTACTAATAGACAAAGGATATACATGTGCATTCATGAGTTTTTACAGGATTGCAGGCACGGATATACACAAGTACATTGCTGATATACGCGGATATACATCTGATATACATGGAGTATTGGCCAACTTGTGCATCAACGGATCAAGTTGGGACACATTTTGGTTGACAAGGGAAGGAAACAACAATCAACAATCAAATCAACAGCTCATTTGCTCAAATTTTAGGTATACAACTGATATACATGGAGGATTGGCCAACTTGTGTATCAAGGGATCTAATCTGGGACATATGTTGGTTGACAAGAGGAGGAAAAAACATTTCACATATGCATAATAAATGGGATTAACAGCTCATTTATTCAAGTTTTAGTTTTTATCATATCCTTAATTTAGCAATTTGTAGTGCCAACTTAAGTCATCATATAAGACTTGGGTTGGTCTTTAGCTTAATTCTTGCATTTTTATTAGCCATTTTGGCAATCTTTGTAAAGACTCTTTATTTTGTTGTTTTGAAAATTTTATAAAATCAGCCCTAGGCTCACAAGCCTAGTGGAATTTGCTAAAAAAAAAAAAAAAAAAAACCCTAAACCCTACAGTGCAGCGTGTTACTGGAATTGGTAGACAGGACTTCCCGTTGACGTATTTAGGATGCCCTATTTTTTATAGTCGAAGAAATATGTCCTTTTATTCGGAGCTTATTCAGAAAGTACTTGACAAATTACAATCGTGGAAGGGAAAATTGCTTTCATATGGTGGGAGAGCCGTCCTTATTTCTCATGTGCTACAAGGGATGCCTATTCACTTGTTATCGGCTGTAGACCCTCCTGATTATGTGATTCAAAAATTACATAAGATATTTGCTCAATTTTTTTGGTGCAATACTGTTGGTGATAGAAGCAGGCATTGGGTAAAATGGGTGGAGTTGTGTTTGCCGCAGAATGAAGGAGGGGTGGGGTTCAGGTCCTTATTCGATGTATCAAAGGCTTTATTCGCCAAATTGTGGTGGAACTTCAGGACAAAACCATCTCTGTGGAGCGCATTTATGAGCAACAAATATTCCAAGAAAATCAATCCTGTGGTCGTACAGTGGAAAGAAGGTTCTCATATTTGGAGAAAAATGTTGGAAGCCAGAGATTTAATCGAGCATCAAATTTACTGGAAACCTAGAATGGGATCTTCTCAATTTTGGTTCGATAATGGACAGGGCTAGGGGCATTGTATTTTGTCACGCCGCCAGATTTTTATTGTGATGAGTCAATTGTTAATGTGGCTGAAGTTGTGAGTGATAACAGGTGGAATGAATAATTATTGAGAAATATTTTGCCTGTTGATTTAGCTGAATACATATTGGAAGATGTCCAGGTTCCCAATCACTTTCAAGAACTGGATATACCTTATTGGAGACTGGAGACTACTGGAGAATTTTCTGTAAAATCTGCTTGGGAGTATATTAGATTGAGGGGTGAAAAATCTGATAAATACAAGTATATATGGGTAAAGGGGCTGCCATGTAAAATATCCTTTATGATGTGGAGAACCTGGAAATTTAAAATTCCCTTGGATGATGGTGTGAAAAAAATCGGATTTAGCTTGGCGTCGAGGTGTAGTTGTTGTGCCAGGCCACATGAGGAAACTATTGGACATGTGTACTTGAAGGAACCTATTGCTAATCGGGTTTGGGAATATTTTTGTTCTTATGCAGGTATATCCATTGGAGGCTTACAAATTCAACAGATTTTTGTTAAGTGGTGGACTGCTCCTGTTCTTCCAAGACTTCAACCAATTTTTTGGGCTGTTCCGGCCATAATTATTTGGGAGTTGTGGAAGAAAAGAAATTCCAACAGGCATGGTGAGAAGGTGACTGCTAACAGGATTATATATCAAGTGTCAAGCATTTTACAAATGCTCGTCAAGACCAGGAAGCCAGCGATTAAGCAAGTCCCTCACAGGTGGCCAGACATAATCCGAGTGTTGGAAAAATTTGTGCCTGCTTTGAAGGTTACGCAGGTTCTATGGAATTTACCTCCGGATAATTGGTTAAAATGCAACACGGATGGTGTATCTCGAGGTAATCCAGGCAGAAGTTCCTATGCTTTTTGTATTAGAGATCCTTTGGGTGATTTGATATATGCAGAAGCTAAGGAAATTGGAGATGGCACAAATACATTTTCGGAGACTATTGCAATGTTGGAGGCTGTTCGATATTGTGTAGCTCATAATGTGTTCAACTTGATATTAGAAACTGATTCTTTGTTTCTAAAAAATTTAGTTGATGGTACGTGGAAGCCGCCATGGATTATAGCTGCTGAAGTGGAGGAAATAGTTGAGTTGTTGGAGAATTTGAATGTTCAGGTGCTGCATGTACTGAGGGAAGGTAACCAGCGATCACTTGGCAAATAATGCACTTGAACATGGCGACACTATAGTGCATTCATTCGACGAGTTGGACATACAAGGAAAAAAGATTATTAATAGCGACAAGCTTCAATGTCCATATTTGCGAGTTCGGGCTGCAAGATGAAGATGATGGAGTTGTGTTTCTATGTTATGGACCTTCTCAGGTGTTGGTTGACGAGTTTATCCACAAAGAATTCAATAACTGATGCAATTTATTTTTTCATCATCCTACTGTTACCACGAGGAAAAATGGATTGTTCGTTTCTTACTCGTCTAAGTCAAGTTACGAAACTGCACTGCTTTGGGGTTCGGGTTACTGCCAAGAAACTCGTTTGGTTCTTCAATATTGACGTGAAAGGATGCGTTTTGGTGCTAATTGAAGAACTTGCTGGTGCGATTTTGCAGAACACCAAATGGTGAAGCGTAATGTGAGAAGGGGCTGCATTGTTGCCGAATTTTTGAGCTACTGTCCAGGCCATATTTGCTGCTTATTTGAAGACAATTTTGTAGTAGATTGGGATGGCTTTTGCGATCTGGTGTAAAGGATATCGGTGTTTTTACTGATTTTTGACAATGAGTAGGAGGAGCGTGGATTCTCTTAATGAGGGGCAAAATGGGAAATATGGTTTTTTTTGGTCGAAAAGGCTGCCAGGATGATGGATAATGATTTATACAATCATTTACAAATATATTGTATAGAGAACCTGATGGTTGGTGTTATGGGTGGTTAACCGGATTTAAAAAATAAAAAAAAATTACATGGATTGAAGTGGACAGTTGTTTAGTTGGAGGAACAGCTGGTGTTTGAGAAACAAAACCAGCAATGTAGTGTCTGTTGATGATAGAGGCTGGTTGTGTCAAAAGGTGTGCATCAGGTAGGGGCCACACACATAAGCTGCTGGTGGCATTTGTTCCTACAACACTTGCATCAACTGGGATGGACAGTAGCAAATGTGAAGTTTTGATACAGCAGCTTGGTTCGGTTCAGTTCAGTGGTGTCAATCATATGTGGCATCAGCTGAAAAAATTTGCACAGCATCTCAACAGGAAAATAAGTATTTTGGTGATGCAAGAACCTGTTGACTTGGAAGCACAAGTTTGCAACTTTTTGAGAGGAAAATAAGTATTTTTTCTACTGCAGAAAAAAGTACTTTTTTATCACTTAAAAAACAATACTTTGTTTCAGGGGAGCAAAGCAATAGCTATGCAGCCAGCCAAGTAGGGGAACTCAAATCAGCCAAAGCATATGAAAAATGGAAAAGGGTTGGTTGAAGAGTTTGTCCACAAATAACTCAACAACTGATGCAACTTATTTTTTCATAATGCTACTGCTACCACGAGGAAAAATGGTCATAGATTGTTCGATTTTTACTCGTCTAGTTCAAGTTACGAAACTGCACGGCTTTGGGGTTCGGGTTACTGCCAAGCAAGTTGTTTTTGACGTCAAGGGATGCATTTTGGTTCTGATTAAAGCACCTGCTGGTGCGATTCTTGCAGAACACCAGATGGTGAAGCGTCATGTGAGACGGGGCTGCATTTTTGGCGAATCTTTTTGCTACTGTCCAGGCCATATTTGCTGCGTGTTTGAAAAACTGTTGCAATTCATCTTTCCATAAAATCACTGAATAGAGGAGGAGAGTATAGCCTTATTTGGTGGAATTCTACTCGACTAACTGCTGCCATCTGGTGTGATTTGGAGTGTGACGGGCAAGAAGAGAATGATGGGATCAACAATGTACCACCATGTTCAAGTCTTTCGGGAGGAGAGCATGGAGGTATTTGTTATTGCTAACATGTTCTTCTTTTTTGCAGGTTACATTATTGTGAACAGCAGCAGCAGTTACACAATATGCAGGCCTCGCGTGGTTATTTTCGCATTTTAAGGATAAGAGCAGGATTATTGGCTAAATGATGCATCAAGGGATCAAACTTGGAATATCATTTGGTTGATAAACATGAATGACAGCAAAATTCTCACTCATTTACAACAACAGGTTATATTATTTACTACAAGTTTTATTTATTGATAATTTCTCAGTGTGTGGTTTTAGCACTTGATGCTCATTCCATTGAGAGATCGTCGATGAATGAAACTTGTATTTTATGGAGATATGAAGAGTTCATGCGACCAGCAGCAGCAGCCACACAATATGCAGGCCAAGCGCACACAGTACCCGGACATGGAAAACGCGGAGGAGGCATTTGTGGTTATTTTACAAGGAACAAATTCATCATGGTTGAAATCATTATTGGCCTTTTGGTGATGCAAGAACCTGTTGACTTAGAAGCACAAGTTTGCAACTTTTTGAGAGGAAAATAAGTATTTTTTCTACTGCAGAAAAAAGTACTTTTTTCATCACTTATATATATATAAAAAAAAAAAAAAAAAAAACCTTCGAGCTATGCAGCCAAGCAATAGCTGCAGGGGAGCTCAAATCAGCCAAAGCATATGAAAAATGGGCAAAGTGTTGGTTGAAGAGTTTCCACAAATAACTCAACAACTTATGCAACTTATTTTTTCAGAATGTTACTGCTACCACGAGGAAAAATGGTCATGGATTGTTCGATTTTTACTCGTCTAGTTCAAGTTATGAAGCTGCACTGCTTTGGGGTTCGATTTACAGCCAAGCAAGGCATTTGGTTCTTCAATATTGATGTGAAGGGAGGCATTTTGTTTCTCATTAAAGCACCTGCTGGTGCATTTTTTGCACAACACCAGATGGAGAAGCACAACGTTACATTATTGCGACCAGCAGCAGCAGCTACTATGCAGACCACGCGGGATTAGTATGGCATTTCAAGTTTGCAGGATCTGTGCCAGTTGCATGGTACATTACTGCAACATTCCAATTGATCCAAGAGCAGGATTATTGGCTAAATGATGCATCAAGGGATCAAACTTGGGATATCATTTGGTTGATAAACGTGAATGGCAGCAGAATTTTAACTCAATTACAACAAGAGGTTACATTATTTTATACAAGTTTTTATTTATTGATAATTGCTCAGTGTGTGGTATTAGCACTTGGTGCTCATTCCATTGAGAGATCGTCGATAAATGAAACTGGTATGCTATGGAGATATGAAGCGTTGATACGACCAGCAGCAGCAGCTACACAATATGCAGGCCAAGCGCACACAGTAGAAAATTCAGCAGCGGAGGAGGAATTTGTGGCTATTTTTAGAAGGAAGGAATTCATCAAGGTTGAAACCATTATTGGCCTTTTGGTGATGCAAGAACCTGTGGACTTGGAAGCACAAGTTGGCAACTTTTTGAGAGGAAAAAAAGTATTTGTTCTACTTCAGAAGAAAGTACTTTTTTTTATCACTTAAAAAAAAAAAATACTTTGTTTCAATTAATACTTTTTGAGAGGAAAAAAGTATTTTTTCTACTTCAGAAGAAAGTACTTTTTTTATCACTTAAAAAAAAAAAAGTACTTTGTTTCAATTAATACTTTTTGAGAGGAAAAAAAGTTCTTTTTCTACTTCAGCAGAAAGTACTTTTTTTATCACTTAAAAAAAAAAAGTACTTTGTTTCAATTAATACTTTTAGTCATTTTAGAGGCTTTTACTTCTTTGCTAGTGTTGCATTTTGTAGTACCAACTTACGACATGCTATAAGTCTTAAGGTGGTCATTAGATTAATTTTGCTTTTTTATTAGCTTCGGCTACATTTGTAATGACGTTTTTTGCTTGAGAAAAATTTATAAAATTAGCCCTAGGCACTAAAAATGCCTAGTGGACTTTGCTTTAAAAAAAAAAAAAAAAAGAAACCCTAAACCCTGAAACCCTAAACCATGAAACCAGAGTGGTACATGAGAGAATGGTCCATTTGTTTCCAGATTTGATATCACGGAATCAACCAGGATTTGTGAGGGGTAGAAGCATTATGGAGAATATTTTATTGACCCAGGAAATAATCACTGATATCAGACTCAGAACCAATAAAGGCAAGAAGAATGCCAATGCTATTGTTCCTAATGTCGTAATGAAATTGGATATGTCAAAGGCCTATGATAGGTTGTCATGGACTTTTCTTACAAATGTTCTGAGGAAAATGGGATTTTGTGAGCAGTTTATAAGCCTGATTTATGAAATTGTTGGAAATAACTGGTATTCGGTGCTCATCAATGGCCAACCTCATGGTTTCTTTCACTCTACTAGGGGTGTTAAGCAAGGCGATCCTTTGTCGCCTACTTTGTTCATATTAGCTGCCGAAGTATTATCAAGGGGTTTGAATGCTCTGCATAGCAATTTGTGGTTTACTGGATTTGGTTTGCCGAAGTGGAGTCCAAAAATTAATCACCTTGCGTATGCAGATGATACCATCATTTTCTCATCAGCCTGTGAGATATCCCTGGGTTTGATCATGAATGTTTTGACTGAATATGAACAAGCTTCTGGTCAATTGATAAACAAAAATAAAAGTTCAGTGCATTTGCATGATAGGGTGGATGAGGAGGAATTTCGAAAGGTAGAAAGAGTTACTGGCATTGCAAGGAAGGAGTTTCCATTGATGTATCTGGGTTGCCCTATCTATTATGCAAGAAGTAAGATGTCATTTTATTCAGAGCTCATTACGAAGGTGAGAAACTGGCTTCAGGGATGGAAAGGGAAGCTGCTATCATTTGGCGGAAGGGCCATTTTATTGAAACATGTGTTGCAGGCTATGCCAATGCACTTGATATCTGCTGTAGATCCACCTTCCTTTGTGATAGAGAAGCTGCATAAAATATTTGCTCAGTTTTATTGGAGTAACACTATTGGTGAATGGAATAGACATTGGGCAGGATGGGATACTGTATGCTTGCCTTGTGATGAAGGGGGTTTGGGCTTCAAATCTCTTAGTGACATGTCTATGGCATTGTTTGCTAAGTTATGGTGGAATTTTAGAACCAAACCATCTTTGTGGAGTTCTTTCATGAGCAACAAATATCTGAAAAAGAGCAATCCTATTTTGGTGCCATGGAAAGAAGGTTCACATATATGGAGGAAAATGCTGCAAGCAAGAGATTTGATTGATCATCAGATATGGTGGCAACTTAGAATGGGGTCTTCTCTGTTCTGGTTTGATAATTGGACCGGTTTAGGACCACTTTATTTCCTTACACCTGCTGATTTTCACTGCAATGAGGACATTAATAATGTTTCTGATGTAGTGACAGAAGGTAGGTGGCATGAGTTGGCAATCAGAAATAATTTGCTTGAAGAACTTGCTGAATATATATTAAATGATGTTCAACCACCTGCCAGAGGGGATGAATTAGATAAGCCTTAGTGGATGCTTGAAACTAAAGGTGATTTCACTGTCAAATCTGCATGGGAGTATATAAGAAGCAAGGGTGAAAAAAGGGATGTTTACAAGAAGATATGGGTGAAAGGGTTACCTTTTAAAATAGCATTCCTGATGTGGAGGGTGTGGCACTTCAAAGTGCCATTGGATGATGTGATCAGGAGCTGGGGATATCACATGCCATCTATGTGTTCGTGTTGCGCGACACCTAAGGAAGAAACTGTTCCTCACATATTTTTAAGATGTGAAATTGCTCAGAGGACGTGGTCATATTTTTGTGCTGCTGGTGGTATTAATATTTCAGGAATGCATTTGCATCAAGTTATAGTGAAATGGTGGACTGTTGATGTGTTACCTTGAATGAAACCTATATTCTATGCTATTCCTTCTATTATTGTGTGGGAATTGTGGAAGAAGAGGAACGGGGATAAGCATAGGAATAAAGTTTCTTTTAGCAGAGTCATATATCAAGCTTCAACTAACATTCAACATCTGGTAAGGTTGAGGAAACCAGGTATCAGAATTATTCCTCATAGATGGCTTGACATTCTGAAAATTCTGGAACAATTTGTCCCTAAATTACAAGTGACAATGGTTTGGTGGTATTTGCCTCCTGAAGGGTGGTGGAAATGTAATACAAATGGTGCTACGAGGGGCAATCCTGGCAGGAGCTCCTTTGCATTCTGTGTGAGGAATCATACTGGTGATTTGGTTTTTGCTAGAGCAAAGGAAATGGAGGATGCAACAAATACTGAGTCTGAAGCTATGGCACTACTCGAAGCTGCTAAATACTGTATATCTCAACATGTTTACTCATTCATTATGGAGACTGACTCACTCTTAATGAAGAACATTTTGGATAGGGAGTGGAAGCCTCCTTGGAATATAGCATTGGTTGTTGAAGAACTGCTAGAGATTATAGACAATGCTAATGTACAGGTCATGCATATTATGAGAGAGGGTAACCAATTAGCTGATCACTTGGCTAATATTGCACTTGACCATGGAGAGGTTGTTGTGCATTCTTTTACAGAACTTGATTCAAAGGGTAGGAGGATTCTTAATAGTGACAAATTACAATGTCCCTATTTGAGAATCAGAACTCAGAAGAGATACTAATGTCTGCTTATAAGCTAGTGTGGAGGAAGGTGTATTATCGTACTCAAGTCCTTAGGGAGGAGAATATGGTGATTCCATGGATTACTAGTTTGGTTTGCTGGACTGCAGTTAGTACTCTGATTAATGTGATGGAAAAATAATAATAATAAAAAAAAACCAGCAACTGATCTGTAGCTGCAGAAACAGCATTGCTAAATGCTGCAAGGTTGTTTCTGATCAGTGGTGTCATAAGATGACTGCATCTTTGGCAACATAAGGTGTTGTCATTTGTAGCCTTGGTAAGCAGCAGCTAAACAAGGCCTGGTATTGCAGATTATGCATACAATGCTTGGATGTGCTGATTGCTGGTGTGAACCAAGAGGAGAAAAAAGAGAAAAAGGAAAAAATAATAGATGGTAGCTAAACAGCAGCTGAAGTCTGATGCATTTTTCTTGGATGCTGGCTTTGCAACCTGCTGTTTTGGTTGCTGGCTTTGCAACCTGGCTGATTGCTATTAATGTGCAGTTGTTTGCAACTGTGGCTTGCAGTGTAAATTGTAAGCTGCTCTTCAAATGCTGCCCATCAGTGGCTTTGCAGCCAGGAAATACACCTGGTTGTTGTAGAAATGTGGTAACAGCTAAAGGAAAGACATGGTGCAGAAACAACATAAATGCAATACTTTGGCAAGGGCAAGTGGCAGCTACTGATCATCGCAAGAAGCAACATACAGAAACTCAAGAGGCTTGGAGCTGTTAATTGCAATTGCTTGGAGTCACATTTTGAATAAACATAGGCATACATTTTGTATTTAGTGGCTATTCTTAGTTGGTGGTATTAGTACCCCGGGATGCTCATCCTACTGAGAACTGGTCAATAAGTAGAGAATGTACTTACCTGGTTGAAAGAAAGGCATCATAGACTGCAGGGACACAAGAATTTTCTGAGATAATGAGCAACTGAAGACGGCTATGGGATTTACAATAGGAAAGCAGCAGTAGCTTCCTCTATTGCTGGTCTCTATCAGATATACATCACAGGAGCATGATATGCATAAATGCAGCAATTTGCTGCTGCTGTGCACTAGGAGGGATATCAAAAGAAAGAAAAAAAAAAGGTGAAACTGCATCACTGAAATTGCAGTTGCAACATGGACTCAAGAGTACAAAAGGAGGCTAGCATGGACAACTCTAGGTGGAAATGAAGCTGGTTTCTAAGTGCAACTGCAAGGAATCAGTTATGAAAAACAGCAGCAATGTGCAGTACCTGGTAACTTGAAGAGTGCAGGTTTAGTATGGACTCAAGAGAACAAAAGGAGGCTAGAAAATTTGTTGCTGGTTTCAGCAGACTGTCTTGGCTTCATCAAAGGAATCCTGTGCATCAGTTATGCAAGTTCCAAATGCCTAGACTGGTACTACAATGGACCTGCAGGTGGGACTCTAAAGTTGGACTTTACATGAGACAATAAGGAAAAGTAAAGAGAAGAAGTTGGGAAAGAGGAAGCAAGGGCCATATGCTGTACCTGCAGAACTGATTTACTGCCAGTTTGTATGTACATGTTTTTTCACTTGCATACAAGGATCCTTGGAGGAAATCTCCCCAACACTCACATCAATGGGACCATGTACCTTGGAGCATGGACTCATATTGCAGATCACTAGTGCACTGGTTTAAAACTACAACCAGTAGCAGTCAATATTGCTGGTGCAATTCTGCTGCATCACGTTTGACTCAAAAGAACAAATCACAAGAACAAAATTTACTGCTGGTGTGAATCAGGAATCAGGAGGAAGAAAAAAAAAAGGGAGGCTGCAATAAAATGTGCAGCAATTGCAAGGAATCAATGCAGAGTTGGGAGATACAACTTGCTGCATATCCTTAGCTGCATACTAAGAGACCATGAAGGGAGTATCATTGCTCTTATGCAGCTATAAGAATCAGCTATGGAGAGATGCAGCTGCTGCTACAGGATTTGGTTTGGGACTTGCAGATATACAACAGTTGGAATGAATTGGCACAGTTTCATGACAAAAGGGAAAGTTCTGGTGTTTATGCAAAGAAGGCTGATGTTTGGTGCTGGATTGGAAAGAATACATTATCATCATGTTCAAATCCTTTTGGAGGAGAACATGGTGATATATTTCTTCACTAACATTTTTTCTTTTTTTGCAGGGCTAAGGTATGTATGGACATTCAATTTCTTCTGTAAAGTAGGAAATGATGTGGTACAGGCTGGAGCAGTCTCTCTTTCCATTGATCCTACATCTATAGGAAGGGATATGGGAAGTGATGTTATGATAGCACAAGAGGAAACAAAGACTGCAAGTAGATGTCTTTCAATATATAAGTCATAGGGGCACAAATTGTTAACTCAGGGCAAGCTTGAAAGGAAAAAATGTCACAATCTCAAAGGCTACAGATGTGCAGTTCTCTTGAAGAACTGCAGTCCTGGTTTTACTGATCTTGTTTTCTGCAGTTGCAGGCTAAAAATGATGCTGGTCTGGCGTAAAGCTGATCATAACTTACTCCCTATTGATTCTAATTTCTTGGAAAATGATATGGGAAGTACAGGAACTCAAGAAAAGAAGGCAATATATGCTGCAGTGACACAGTTTTGCTTTTTTGAATTGTGATGAATCTGATGGTGTTGCAGATCCTAATCATTTAGGAAGTGAGATCTTGCAAGATATGCTAAGGCTGATTGGGGCAGATTTTCAGAGATTTTCAAAGAGTAGGTGAAGACAGAAGTGCAACATCAAGGCACAAATACTGATTCTCTTTTCAACACAAAGAATAAGACATGGAACACAGCTAAAGAAGAAAGTTTAAGACTAGTAGCAGCAGGTGCAGATTTGCTACTACAATTCACATAGCTTGGAGTTTCACATAGCTGGTTGTGAATAGCAGGTTAGCAAGGAAGTCACGAGAACAAGTAAGTGTTGATATACACAAGTATACTGTGGATATACACAAGTATTGGACTTATGGTCAATTTGTGCACCAAGGGATCAAACTTGGGACACAATTGATTGACAACAAGCAGAACAACATAATGCACTGATATACACAAGTACTATGCTGATATACGTGGATATACATCTGATATACATGGATTATTGGCCAACTTGTGCATCAATGATCAAACTTGGGACACATTTTGAGTGCGCACATGGAACTCTACAGACCTCTTCAGTACACATGGGCATACAGTTTCTATTTAGTGGCCGTTACTTAGTTGGTGGTATTAGCACCCCGGGATGCTCATCCTACTGAGAACTGGTCATTAGGTAGAGAATGTACTGCCTTGGTACATATTGAGGGCCAAATATAGAGCATGATTGCAGGCACTGATATACACAAGTACGTTACTGATATACGCGGATATACATCTGATATACATGGAGTATTGGCCAACTTGTGCATCAACGGATCAAACATTTCACATATGCATAATAAATGGGATTAACAGCTCATTTATTCAAGTTTTAGTTTCTTATCATATTCTTAATTTATCAATTTGTAGTGCCAACTTAAGTCATCATATAAGACTTGGGTTGGTCTTTAGCTTAATTCTTGCATTTTTATTAGCCATTTTGGCACTCTTTGTAAAGACTCTTTATTTTGTTGATTTGAAAATTTATAAAATCACCCCTAGGCTCACAAGCCTAGTGGAATTTGCTAAAAAAAAAAAAAAACCCTGAATCCTGAACCAAAAAATGCTCTCTGTGAACAGTAGCGCGAGCACTGTAGCAGCGGCGAAATGGACCCACAGCCGCCGTCCGGTGGTGTTGAACCACCGGACTCATCCCATTTGAAGCGGGATTCAATGCCGCACAAACCCCAGCAACAATCACTCCAAAATTCAATCCACACAACTGCCAATTTGCAAAAGAAAACCGCGCACACTGTAGCAATTTCGCCACAGCAGCTGCAGCTGGCTCAAGAAATCATTTCCCTCTCTCAATCTGGATTAATTCGTGTTGATTTAGCAATTGGAGATGATTCTCCACTTATTGATCTACCCACAAACCTATCAAATAACCAAAATCCAATTAATCTTAACGTTCCCAGGTCACTGAAAGGTACAACGCCATCATTACCAACGCAATTTGCAACTCACAGTACAAACCCACTTGCTCCTACTAGGCAAATAGGTGCGTCATCACTGCCAACAGCAGCTTCACCACTTGATTACTCCAAATTATTGTTGCCTGCAGCTCTAAATGCTAACAATGGAGGAAATTCGAAATTGGGCATCAATGGAGGAAATTCGAAAATGGGTATCAATGGGGAAATCTCCAACAGTGAAGAAATTGATATTATTCCACAAATACCTTTAAAACCCATTGTTTATATACATGGGGAACCAACAATTCAATATTCCATGGAAGAAATTAATCATATGATCATTGAAGAGGAATTACAATATTCAGTTGTTGGTAAGTTTTCGTATGGAGTACCCGATATGCAATTTTTACGTACTTCGCTTGCTAGGCAATGTGAATTGAAAACCGATGCTACTATTGGTTTTTTGTGTAATAGACACATTTTGATTAGATGCAAGTTATTTGAAGATTATGTCACTCTCATGTCCAAACCTGCGTTTTGGCTTAAGGAATCTCAATGGACCCATCCGATGAGAACACTTAAATGGGATCCTTGGTTTGAACCGGACAAAGAAACGACCATTGCAATTGCTTGGATTTCATTCCCAACTCTAGCACCGAATTATTTTGGTAAATCCCAATTATTTTCAATGGCTTCAGCTGTAGGAAAGCCACTAACTTTAGATTTGCCACCATATCTGATGATCAATCAACTCTCTTGCTTGAAGCATTTTCCTCCATATATGTGAACCTTTTTTCCATGGCGCCAAAATAAGATTGCTCTTTTTCAGATATTTGTTGCTCATGAAAGAACTCCACAAAGATGGTTTGGTTCTAAAATTCCACCATAACTTAGCAAACAATGCCATAGACATGTCACTAAGAGATCTGAAGCCCAAACCCCCTTCATCGCAAGGCAAGCAGACAGTATCCCATCCTGCCCAATGTCTATTCCTTTCACCAACAGTGTTGCTCCAATAGAACTGAGCAAATATTTTATGCAGCTTCTCTATCACAAAGGAAGGTGGATCTACAGCAGATATCAAGTGCATTGGCATAGCCTGCAACACATGTTTCAATAAAACGGCCCTTCCGCCAAATGATAATAGCTTCCCTTTCCATCCCTGGAGCCTGTTTCTCACCTTCGTAATGAGCTCTGAATAAAATGACATCTTACTTCTTGCATAGTAGATAGGGCAACCCAGATACATCAAAGGAAACTCCTTTCTTGCAATGCCAGTAACTCGTTCTACCTTCCGAAACTCCTCCTCATCCAACCTATCGTGCAAATATACTGAACTTTTAGTCTTGTTTATCAATTGACCAGAAGCTTGCTCATATTCAGTCAAAACATTCATGATCAAACCCAAGGATATCTCACAGGCTGATGAGAAAATGATGGTATCATCTGCATAAGCTAAGTGATTAATTTTTGGACTCCACTTCGGCAAACCAAATCCAGTAAACCACAAATTGCTATGCAAAGCATTCAAACCCCTTGATAGCACTTCAGCAGCTAATATGAACAAAGTAGGCGATAAAGGATCACCTTGCTTAACGCCCCTAGTAGAGTGAAAGAAACCGTGAGGTTGTCCATTAATAAGCACAGAATACCAGTTATTTCCAATAATTTCATAAATCAGGCTAATAAAGCGCTCAGAAAAGCCCATTTTCCTCAGAACATTTGTAAGGAAAGTCCATGACAAGTTATCATAGGCCTTTGTCATGTCCAATTTCATTACGACATTAGGAACAATAGCATTGGCATTCTT
Source organism: Lycium barbarum (assembly GCF_019175385.1). Lineage (NCBI taxonomy): Eukaryota > Viridiplantae > Streptophyta > Magnoliopsida > Solanales > Solanaceae > Lycium > Lycium barbarum. The sequence goes on from NC_083339.1 coordinate 149,258,124, forward strand.
CTTGCCCTTATTGGTTCTGAGTCTGATATCAGTGATTATTTCTTGGGTCAATAAAATATTCTCCACGATGCTTCTACCCCTCACAAATCCTGCTTGATTCTGTGATATCAAATCCGGCAACAGATGGACCATTCTCTCATGTACCACTCTGGAGAATACCTTGTTCACAAAGTTACTCAGACTAATAGGCCTCATGTCACTAAAAGTCTGGACATCTTTCTTTTTTGGCAACAACACAAGATTAGTATGAGTAATGTATCTAGGCAGTTCAAAACCTCTGAAAAAGTCCCAAACCATGTTGAAAATATCATCCCCAACGATATCCCAGCATGCTTGGAAGAAAAGGCCTGTAAAACCATCAGGACCGCCTGCACTTGTACTGTTTAAACCAAAAACAGCCTGTTTCACCTCTTCTTTCGTAGGAACTGCAACTAGTTCTTCATTCTGCTCATTAGTAATCATGGAAGGAACATGTTTCAGGATATCAAACTGTGTGGGAATCACAGTTTCATGAAATTGTGCCTGAAAAAACCCAACAGCCTCCTCTGCAATCTCTTCCTCATTGTCAAGCCATTGCCCCTGCGAGTTCTGTATTCTTTTCAATTGCAGCATTTTTCTTCTGCCCTTCACATAAGCATGGAAGAATTTGGAATTCTTGTCACCATCTTGAAACCAAGACATTCCAGCTTTTTGCTTCCAAAATTCCTCCTCCAAATGCAATACTCTAGTAAGTTCCGCTTGCACTTTCATCAGTTTCTCCCTGTTAGCATAAGATGGATTTGATTCAAAGAGTGCTTCATGAGCTTTAATCACTTCCTCAAGGTTCGTGATCTGCTGAAAAATGTCACCATAAGTGGACCTGCTCCATTGGGATAAGACCTGTTTCATTTTCTTCAGCTTCACATTAAATGTCCAGAATGAATTAGCAATCACATCCGTCTCCCAATTTTCTTTCACAACATCAATAAAAGTATCATGCTTAGTCCAGAAATTTAAGAATTTGAAATGTTTCTTGAATTGCTGGACCTCTTGTTTGCATTCCAACAGCAAAGGAGAGTGATCTGAGCCACACTTGATCAAATGATTAATTTCCAAACCTGGAAACAACTGCTGTAACTCAAAGTTACCCAAACACCTATCCAGCCTCTTGAATACACAATCATCTTCCCCTCTCCCATTCCACCAGGTAAAAACACTTCCCTTGTATCCCAAATCAGTTAGATTACATGATTGAATACAATGCCTAAAATCTTCAACTTCATTCAGAGACACCGGTAAACCTCCATATTTCTCCTCTTCATCAGTGATGACATTAAAGTCGCCTCCCACTAACCATGGAATTGTCATATCAGAAGATAGATTATACAGAGAATCCCAGAGTTCAATTCTTTCAATCCTATCACACTTAGCGTAAACCAAGGTGACAACCAATTCCATATCTACATCCCAGTTGAATAACTTCAATGTAAGATGCTGAGCAGTGTCCATCAAGATTGTCACTTCGTACTCTTCATCAACAAAGGCCCAAATTTTGCCAGAAACATTGCAAATAGCCTTCTCTAGCCCCAACCTTCTTCTGTAACTTTCCATCTTATAGGGTTGTTGAAATGGTTCCATCAAACCTACAAGAAAGAATTTGTGTTTTGTATGCATTGTTAAAAGCCTTTTAAAAGTTTTTTTTGTATTCACTGATCTAATATTCCATATTAGTGCATTCATCACTACATATGGGATTTAGAATTTATCCTCCTTGTTGTCACCCCTGAAATATGAGGTGCATTATCCTTTGCGACTTTCTTCTTTGCTTTCCCAGGCCTTTTTGCTATCTGTCTAGGGGAAATATCACTCTCTCTTGAAGCATTTAAAAAATTCTGAGCAGTTGATTCTTCATCCATATCTATTTTAGCCTCTTCCGCTTTTGGAATTGCTACCTGCAAATCTGCAGCATTACCAGAGAATTTTTGCATTTGAGCCTTGTTACTTCCTGCATTTGTTTTAGAATTCTGCTGTACCCCAGAATTAGCCTTTGCACTGCCTTTGTTTCCTGAGACTAAAACAACTGTTTTTGTGTGCCCTGTAGCATCTGGAGTCCTTTGACGACTGTCATGAATTTTGGTTGCATTGGAAACTGCCCCACCCATCTGTTGTTCAGGAAGATCATTGAAATTTTTGGCTGAAAGGTTATCCACCTCTTTACTGCATGCATTCTCTTCCTGCACTTCATTATCTGCATTTTTGATTTCTTCCTTATCAGTATTATTATGCCTGTTGACAGCATGTTTAGAAGCTGCCTGAGTGATATCTGCTGCATTTGAAACAAGTACTTCCTCTTCTTCTATTACTTTGGCAAACATATCATGAATCTGTTGTGATGACCTCGGTGAATCAGAGTTTTGTTCACTAAGTGTATTGTCGCCTTGAATTTCCTTTTCTTCATCATTTTCTTCAACTTGTTCACTCCAAAGCATTATTTCCTCCCCATGAGCATAAGTAGTTGATGGAATATCTGAGGATTCTCTATTCTCAGTAACTAACAGTTCTGCAGATTTATGGAAAACAGATTGAACCCATTGCTTAGTTTGATTTGCTGATTTTTTTTCTGGTGTATAAACAGGTGCATCAACATTAAGTGGCTTAGTTCCAGTATTAACTAGTGCCAACACATCAGAGGAAGACATCACTGCATTGACTTGCTGCACAAGACTATTCCTTACATTTGAAATCACTGCATCTTCCACAACCGGAGTAATAACAGCAGCATTGAGATCAACTGCTGCTACTATCAGCTGCTTGCTGCTATCAACAACTCTTTCCTCTTGTTCCTCTTCAACCCCATCTAAGGCATTAAATTTATTGGCAACTTGGACATTATTTGAACCTGTACCAAGCTGTTTTCCTACCCTCTTTGTACCATTTTCTTCAACTGCTGGCAAGGCCAGTTTCAACTGGTTGTTTCCATTGTTATTCACCTGTTTCTGACCTTTGTTAGCTTGCCATTTGTGTAAGTCCTTCACATTTCCAACCACTTTCCCACTCTCCAACACCTTAATCACATGGTCCCTATTTCTATAATTTGCTTGCTTAAATTGTGATTGCCTTCTATTATTTTTATTTATACCAGTTTCTTGTACCTTATTTGCCACAGCCGACTGTTTGCCTTTATCCTTTGCATTATGCACTTGAAATTCCTCCTCACGCTTACCTTCACCTTCTTGCTCATTTTCCTTCTCAGGCAGCAAGTCCGGGTGAATTTTCCAACATGTTTCTTCATCGTGTCCTTGTAGGCAGCACTCTTTACAATACTTTGGCATGAAATCATATTGTATCGTCACCCACTTGGTTTTAATTTCTCTAGTAGCACTATTAACAACTTGAATAGCCACTCGCTTAGGATGTTCCTTCAGTAAATCAACCTCCACCTTAACACGAGCACAACTTGGTCGTGTCTTATTTTTGGTAGCCAAATCTAAAGTTAGTGGCTTTCCTACAGCTGAAGCCATTGAAAATAATTGGGATTTACCAAAATAATTCGGTGCTAGAGTTGGGAATGAAATCCAAGCAATTGCAATGGTCGTTTCTTTGTCCGGTTCAAACCAAGGATCCCATTTAAGTGTTCTCATCGGATGGGTCCATTGAGATTCCTTAAGCCAAAACGCAGGTTTGGACATAAGAGTGACATAATCTTCAAATAACTTGCATCTAATCAAAATGTGTCTATTACACAAAAAACCAATAGTAGCATCGGTTTTCAATTCACATTGCCTAGCAAGCGAAGTACGTAAAAATTGCATATCGGGTACTCCATACGAAAACTTACCAACAACTGAATATTGTAATTCCTCTTCAATGATCATATGATTAATTTCTTCCATGGAATATTGAATTGTTGGTTCCCCATGTATATAAACAATGGGTTTTAAAGGTATTGGTGGAATAATATCAATTTCTTCACTGTTGGAGATTTCCCCATTGATACCCATTTTCGAATTTCCTCCATTGATGCCCAATTTCGAATTTCCTCCATTGTTAGCATTTAGAGCTGCAGGCAACAATAATTTGGAGTAATCAAGTGGTGGAGCTGCTGTTGGCAGTGATGACGCACCTATTTGCCTAGTAGGAGCAAGTGGGTTTGTACTGTGAGTTGCAAATTGCGTTGGTAATGATGGTGTTGTACCTTTCATTGACCTGGGAACGTTAAGATTAATTGGATTTTGGTTATTTGATAGGTTTGTGGGTAGATCAATAAGTGGAGAATCATCTCCAATTGCTGAATCAACACGAATTAATCCAGATTGAGAGAGGGAAATGATTTCTTGAGCCAGCTGCAGCTGCTGTGGCGAAATTGCTACAGTGTGCGCGGTTTTCTTTTGCAAATTGGCAGCTGTGTGGATTGAATTTTGGAGTGATTGTTGCTGGGGTTTGTGCGGCATTGAATCCCGCTTCAAATGGGATGAGTCCGGTGGTTCAACACCACCGGACGGCGGCTGTGGGTCCATTTCGCCGCTGCTACAGTGCTCGCGCTACTGTTCACAGAGAGGTATTTGTTTTTAGCATAGGCTCACGAGGTTGTAGTGCATTCTTTTACAGAACTTGATTCAAAGGGTAGGAGGATTCTTAATAGCGACAAATTGCAATGTCCCTATTTGAGAATCAGAACTCAGAAGAGATACTGATGGATGCTGATTTATTCTTCTAGTTTAGTTTCCTGGACTGCAGGTTGCAGATTAATGAGATGGAAAAAAAAAATGTCAGCAACTGATCTGTAGCAGTGTTACAGTGTGTGGTATTAGTACTTTGTACTCAGCCTACTGTGACATTGACAATACAGAGAAACTGCTTTGAGTCCAAAAAAAAAAAAAAAAAAAAAAAAAAAAAGCCTGGTAACAGACTGCTGGTGTGACTTTACACATCATCAGGAACTGCACTACAATAATTCATGGAGAAATAAGGAGTATGTGCAGATCTGGTTTTACAGTACTGTGTGAGAAATGAACAATATGGCACATCACATAAACTTGGTGCATGCTTGGTGCTGATATGCTGGTGCCTATGCTGGTGGTTTATGAGGTATCTGGTGCTGATAACAATATGGTGTTTGATGGGGGAGTATGTGGTGAATGTTGTTTCTGATATGCTGGTGTTTCTGGACCAATTAATAAATCAGGAACACCTTCTACTACTAGTTCAAGCTCAGATGTACAAGCTATGCCTAGTGTTCAGAGCTTACCCCCTAATTTGCAGCACTATTACACTATTACCAGGATACAACACAAGATTGATATGTTGAGAAGGTGTGTGCATGCTCTCGACGCCAAGTGTGTCATAGCTTTTATGAACCACACAAAACAACTGAAAGATGTTGTCTACAAACTGGAAGCTCGTGGTATGAATGCTGCAGAATTACATGGTCATCTCAGCAAACTTGTTCGAACTGGTCGTCAGGACAGGCTTGGCCGTAAGGGCACGGTAGTAACCATATATGTGAAGAGCAAGAAGTCTGTAAAAAAGCTGCAGAAGCAACTTTCCCTCTACATAAAAAAAAATGCTGATTGGTTCCATAATTTCATCAGCTGCCTAATCAGAGGTTATGCTGGTGGAAAAGCAGTGGTGAAAATGAGAGCATGGAAATAAGGAGTGAAAAAGCAAGGAGAATGCAAGCTACGCATGAACTCATAACAACAAAAGGAGGACACAAAGCTGGAAGATTGCTTCATTATACATAAAACAATTGAAGGGAACCAGTTATTTTGATTGCTGGTGAAAGAGGAAAAAAAAATGCTAAGTTCAGCATCTGGTGTAGCATGGACAACAACAAGAGCAGCATTGTTGGGGCAACATGTTGTGTTCAAGACACCAAATTACACAAGTTTGCTGGAAAAAAAAAAAACCCTGAACCCTATTTCATGTTCAGGGGCAAAATGGGAAATATTGTTTTTTGGTTGAAATTCTTGATGGGAAGATTCAGATTGATGGAACCATACATTTATAACTGTTCTGGGTGGAAATCCCGGATTTTAGGTATATGGGAGATGATGGTTTGAAGATTTGGAATTGATTACATTTGTAGTCGGGTGGAAAACATCACTGCTATGTGTAGCAGCTGTGAACAATTATTTAGGTGGAAGAATAGCTGGTGCATTCTAAGGCAGCAGCAACAGCCTTCAATGCTAGCTTGCAGCCTGCTTGGTTGCTGTTGATGTACTCCTAGTTTTGCATAAAGATGGACAGGAAGGCTGCCATATAATGTGCAACTGCAGGGAGTACTGCTGGGCATAACAATTTGTTTATAGCAGCCAGGCTGCACCTGATTGATTAACACAGATACTGATACTTACTGATACTGAGTTGATGACAACTGATGATAAAAGCTTTTAAAAACATAATATACAGAGAAGGCTAGAGTGTTTGCTTTACTACTCCTGTGAGGTGGAATAAGCCATTAGTAGGATCAATGCAGCCCTATGTTCACACTGCTGGCATTCTAGATACTGCAGGTGTGAAGGCAGCAGTAGGTGGTCTGCAAGGAAACAACAAAAAGTAGCAGCGGAAAATTGATATTTACACCGAGATCACACAAGCATGGCAGATTTTTCTCATCATGAACTTGGGCAAGAATATATGGGCTGTTTGAACTCAAAGGTGGCAACCTGGTGTAAAGATGAAGTTTGCAGTGGGTGGTGCAGCAACTCAAGCAGCCAGTAGCAGTAGCAAAATTGCAGGTGCAGTCATCGTTACTGCAATCATGGAAAGGAAACAATTAGGCTTCAGACACCAGGAAAACAGCACAAACCTGATTGTTGTGCTGATAGGAAAAATGCTTGGGCATACTGCAGTTTACAGCAGCCACGAAGCCACAGCTGGTTGATGTTAGCATGGAACTCACGAGAACTAAAGAAGGCTAGGAAAGCTGAAATATGACTGCATCAATTTGAAAGAAAAAAAAAAAACAGCAGCTACATTTTGCTGCTCTTAATGATTTCTTGACAAATAATTTCTGGTTCATGCAGTTTTTGCCTGGCACCTGCAAAGAAACCAGCTCAGAAGAAAGCAGCCATTGCAAAACCAAAACCAAAGCCTGAGTTGATTGAAATTAGTCCTGATACTGTAGAACAAGTGAAAGAAAACAAGCAAAAGAAAAAGGCAGTTGAGGATTCTTCAATGCAAAAAGCAGCAACTCTTGAACTCTCACTGCTAGGAGTAGGACTGCCTGTGGACTGAAACCAAAGGTCCAGATTGTGGACATTGATGCTTCAGATGAGAACAATGAGTTGGCAGTGCTTGAATATGGGAACTAAGACAACTCCTTGCATTGTCAATCCGCTCATATATGATGCCAAATCCTCATGCAGTGGTATTAGCACTTTGTGCTCAACCTGCAGAGGAGAAGACATTATAGGGAGACTGGTTTGACTGCAACAAGGAAGTTATGGGTATCAGAGATATAAGCTGCAGATGACAGAAGGTTTCAAACATCAAAGGAACAACATCAGTGTTAAGCACACTCAAATTTTCAGGTACACTGGCAAGGAGAGTGCGAGCTTAGCAAGAACTCAAAAAAAAAAATAAGTTCTAAATAAATCCACGCTAAAGATGGAGGGTCGGAAATGATAGGAAGAATGATGAATGAAGTCAAAAAGAAGTGTCGAGGAGAGTGAGTCACCGATACCCAAATATTCATCCTACCCGTCCCTAAGCCAACGTTACAAGCCCAAAAAGTCCTAATGTGATCACGATCAAATTGTTCAGAGTTGAATGCATGGAAAATAAAGGCAAGCCTATGGTTTGTGCACGCATGGGTTGATTAACTAAGGATCAGAAATGAGAAGTAATGCTGAAAAAAAGGACAAATTGGAGCTAAGCGACGCTCCGTAACTCATGTTACGGACCGTAACAGGGTCCGTAACTCATGTTACGGTCCGTACCTTTGAACCGTAACAGGGCCTGAATTTCCAGAAAGTTTTCATTGAAACCATCAGTGTTACGGTGGAGTGTTACGGTCCGTAACTCATGTTACGGTCCGTAACATGTCACCGTAACATGAGCTAAATTTCCAGAGAGTTTCAATAAAACCTTCAGTGTTACGGTTTAGTGTTACGGTCCGTAACCCTTCACCGTAACATCATTCCAGAGAGTTGCCAAGTAATTGTCACCACTTACGCTTCAGAAGGACGGACTGTAACACAGGGTACGGTCCGTCGCATGGTGGCCGTAACGTCAAAGTGGTCAAATAACGAAATGAAGGACGGACCGTAACCTGAGTTACGGTCCGTAACAATGCGACGTAAGGGCATTTTTGTCCAGAAACTTGGCGCGATTTTTGGCTCTATAAATACATAATGTAGGGTTTTAATTCATGATTCAGATTTTATTTTAGAGGCAAAAACCCTAGGTTTTTAATCTTGAAGTGGTTGGAGCATTTAAGGCAACAACTTCTCTCTCATTCCATCTTGTATTAGTATTGTAAATGTATTATGTTAATCTTTAAGCTTTTTCTGTCAAGAAACATTATGAGTAGCTAATTTCAATTCTAAGGTTGTGAATCCCATGATTGGTATTAAAAAAAAAAAAAAAAAATGCTCTCTCTTCTCTCTAGGTAAATTGGAGAACTAGTGAGAGAAAGCTTCTTCTTCACCATTAATGGCGTCTAACGCCACTGGACAGCCTCCCCTTGAGGTTGTCCAGTCTCTACAACCAACTACAATACCCAAACCTATTTTAAACAACTCAAATAATCAAACCCAATTAATTTTAATGCTCCCATATCGTTGACAGGAGTGGCACCTTCACTACCAATTTCCAGTTTTTTTTTTTTTTTTTTTTTTTTTTAGCAAATTCCACTAGGCTTGTAGGCCTAGGGCTGATTTTATAAATTTTCTCAAACCAACAAAATTAAAGAGTCTTTACAATGAGCGCCAAATGGCTAATAAAATGTAAGAATTAAGCTAAAGACCAACCCAAGTCTTATATGATGACTTAAGTTGGCACTACAAATTGCTAAATTAAGAATATGATGAAAAAACTAAAACTTGAGTAAATGAGCTATTAATCCTATTTATTATGCATTTGTGAAATGTTTTTCCTCCTCTTGTCAACCAACATATGTCCCAGGTTTGATCCCTTGATGCACAAGTTGGCCAATTCTCCATGTATATCAGTTGTATACCTAAAACTTGAGCAAATAAGCTGTTGATTGTTGTTTCTTTTCCTTGTCAACCAACATGTGTCCCGAGTTTGATCCGTTGATGCACAAGTTGGCCAATACTCCATGTATATCAGATGTATATCCGCGTATATCAGTAACGTACTTGTGTATATCAGTGCCTGCAATCATGCTCTATATTTGGCCCTCAATATGTACCAAGGCAGTACATTCTCTACCTAATGACCAGTTCTCAGCAGGATGAGCATCCCGGGGTGCTAATACCACCAACTAAGAAACGACCACTAAATAGAGACTGTATGCCCATGTGTACTGAAGAGGTCTGTAGAGTTTCATGTGCGCACTCAAAATGTGTCCCAGGTTTGATCAGTTGATACACAAGTTGGCCACTACTCCATGTATATCAGATGTATATCCGCGTATATCAGCAATGTACTTGTGTATATCAGTGCATTATGTTGTTCTGCTTGTTGTCAACCAATTGTGTCCCAAGTTTGATCCCTTGGTGCACAAATTGACCATAAGTCCAATACTTGTGTGTATCCACAGTATACTTGTGTATATCAACACTTACAGTCTTGCCCTCATGACTGCAGATATATTGTAGTATACACATGATATACTGCAAGGCATGTATACAAGACCAGTTCTGCATGTTAGCTGTTGCAGTTGATCAAGTGGATCTGCAATGCTTGTGTGTTCTTTGTGTAACCTTTCTACTCTTTTTGATGCCACATATGAGCATGAGTTATCCATGATAAACATGTTGGCAGTGAAGAAAGATTGCTGTCATTGCAGTCTTCTTCTCTGCAGGCTATCTGAAAGCCCAACACTGCTTCCTCCTTAGAAATTGTTGCTAGCTGCTGCCCAAAAAAACCATGCCAAGTCTTGTCTAGCTGCTGCACCAAGGCTTTTGTATTTTCTACACCCCATCATATCTTCATTTGTAAGTATCAGTGGTTCAGTTTCAGTTTTCCTGGCCACCTTGAGTTGTCCAAGAGAAACCTACAAAAAAGAGCACAATGTTAGAGTAAAATACCACCATGCTTTCCTCCAAAAAGGACTGAGCATGATGGTTCATTATCACTGGAAACAGCAGCTCTGAGCACCAAGCTTGCTGTTGTTTTTCATTCCTCCACACTACTCCTTTCCACCTCAGCACCCTGCAGTCTTTCAATTATCTCCAAGGCAACTGATAGAGGTCAGCAGTAGTAGAAACTGTATATCCATGTTAAGCAAGGCTATGATGTTAATGCCATCATAGCAGCCTTCAATTGGTCCTATTGCTTCATGTATTATCATTCAGGAGTTTAGCAGATCTCCAGCCTGATCTGCATGTATTATCATTTGCACACACCACTGCAGGCCTCTTTTGGCTGCTTCTGTTTTTTTTTTCTCAGCAAGCTTGTGTAATTTTGGTGTCTTGAACACAACTGTCCACAGCCTTGATCAAGAGCCATTGAACATTTCATATTTCACTCTAGAACACTTCATATAACTTCATATCTGCAAAAAAAATTTTCACACCAGCAATCAGCACATCCAAGCATTGATGCAATGTAATGTGAAGTTCCTCCCCTTCTTAGAAATAGATGGTGGAAATTAAGCTTAGTGCTTACAACTGCAGGCTATTTGAATTTCTGCACTTATTTCCAGTCTAGGCATTTGGAACTTGCACAACAGATGCACAAGATCCCCTTGATGAAGCCAAGATATTCTGCTGAAAACAGCATCAATTTACCCCATTATTATTGCACAATCTGAACTGATTTGCTGAAGTTGCTGCAAGTAGCATTTGCAGCCTCTTTTCTCAGTCCCTGCAGGTCTGCACATTAATCTTTCCTTAGTTACCACTCGCAGCCGTTTTTTTTCCCAGTAACATATGCTGCATTCATGCACCAGACTGCTCCTCTGATGCATATCTGAGAGAAACCAGTAGCATGTATTCCTACATTGCATGACTACATGACCATCAGTTGTTTCTTTGTGTTGGTCCTTCTTCATATGAGACTTTGTTACAAAACACATCCACACAAAAATGCCTCCAGAAGTGCATAAAAAGTACTGCATTTCCAGTTGATTGCATATATTGTGTTCTATGTGACTGCTGTTGTGACTGTTACTGCTGCTATAATATCACCAAATGTATGCTCCAAGTTTGAAACCTTAATGCATATTTTGGTTGATATTCTTCTGTTGATATCTCCTCTGCCAAATCAGTGGTGTACAGCATCCTATGTGCACAGGTTCCTGAACCAAGTTAAGTGCAGGCTGCTAATGTTGTGTCCCACAAGTGCTGTATAAACAAGCTATTGTCCATGATACACCAGCCATTCTTACACCTAGACACCAGGTGCTACACATAGCAGTGCCACCAGCAAACATTGCTGGTCTTTTCTACCCTTTCCTGGCCACCTTGAGCTGTCTAAGTTAAGCCTTATCTTCATTTATGATGCTTCTATCATCAGTTGCATAGAAGCATCAGTATCAATATAGTTCCATGTTCTACTGAGATACCAATCCGCTGAACAAGCCACAACGAATGCAATATTCATCAGAGGTAACAGCAGCTACCAGTAGCCTTTGTTAAAACAATTCCAACAGTGTACAATTTTTATTTTTTATTTTTTATAGAAAATTTTGCCTAGCCTTAATCCCAAAACAATTGTAAATGAATGGTTCCATCAATCTGTATATTCCCATCAAGCATTTCCACCAAAAAAACCATATTTCCCATTTTGCCCCTGATCATGAAAAATCACTGTTGAAATTCCAAACCATCAGGTTCTCCATATTCTCAATAAGAAATACCAATGAAATCTACTCTCCTCCTACTTATTGTCAAAATATCAGTAAAACACTGATATCCTGTCAATAGGCAGATCCTTTTTTTTTCTCTAGTGAAGTTTTCATCCATCACATTAATCAGAGTGCTATCTGCAAACCAGTAAACTAAACTAGTAAACCAAGAAATCACCATATTCTCCTCCCTAGGGACTTGAGTATGATAATAAACCTTCCTCCACCCCAGATCATCAGTATCCATCAGTATCTCTTCTGAGTTCTGATTCTCAAATAGGGACATTGTAATTTGTCACTATTAAGAATCCTCCTACCCTTTGAATCTAGTTCTGTAAAGGACTGCACAACAACCTCTCCATGGTCAAGTGCAACATTAGCCAAGTGGTCAGCTAATTGGTTACCCTCTCTCATAATATGCAGAACCTGTACATTAGCATTGTCTATAATTTCTAGCAATTTTTCAACAACCAATGCTATATTCCAAGGAGGCTTCCACTACCTATCCAATATGTTCTTCATTAAAAGTGAGTCAGTCTCCATAATGAATGAGTAAACATGTTGAGATAAGCAGTATTTAGCAGCTTCAAGTAGTGCCATGGCTTCAGATTCAGTATTTGTTGCATCCTCCATTTCCTTAGCTCTAGCAAATACCAAATCACCAGTATGATTCCTCACACAAAATGCAAAAGAGCTCCTACCAGGATTGCCCCTAGTAGCACCATCTGTATTACATTTCCACCACCCTTCAGGAGGAAAATACCACCAAACCTTTGTCACTTGTAATTTAGGAACAAATTGTTCCAGAATTTTCAGAATGTCAAGCCATCTATGAGGAATAATTTTGATACCTGGTTTCCTCATCCTTACCAATTGTTAAATGTTAGTGGAAGCTTGATATATGACTCTGCTAAACGAAACTTTATTCCTATGATTATCCCCATTCCTCTTCTTCCACAATTCCCACACAATAATAGAAGGAATAACATAGAATATAGGTTTCATTCTAGGTAACACATCAGCAGTCCACCATTTCAGTATAACTTGATGCAAATGCATTCCTGAATTATTAATACCAGCAGCAGCACAAAAATATGACCACATCCTTTGAGCAATTTCACATGTTAAGAATATGTGAGGAACAATTTCTTCCTTAGGTGCTGCGCAACAGGAACACATAGATGGCATGTGATATCCCCAAATCCGGATCACATCATCCAATGGCACTTTGAAATGCCACACCATCCACATCAGGAATGCTATTTTAAAAGGCAACCCTTTCACCCATATCTTCTTGTAAACATCCCTTTTTTCACCCTTGCTTCTTATATACTCCCATGCAGATTTGACGGTGAAATCACCTTTAGTTTCAAGCATCCACCAAGGCTTATCTAATTCATCCTCTCTGGCAGGTGGTTGGACATCGTTTAATATATATTCAGCAAGTTCTTCAGGCAAATTATTTCTGATTGCCAACACATGCCACCTACCTTCTGTCACTACATCAGAAATATTATTAATATCCTCATTGTAGTGAAAATCAGCAGGTGTAAGGAAATAAAGTGGTCCTAAACCTGTCCAATTATCAAACCAGAACAGAGAAGACCCCATTCTAAGTTGCCACCATATCTGATGATCAATCAAATCTCTTGCTTGAAGCATTTTCCTCCATATATGTGAACCTTCTTTCCATGGCACCAAAATAGGATTGCTCTTTTTCAGATATTTGTTGCTCATGAAAGAACTCCACAAAGATGGTTTGGTTCTAAAATTCCACCATAACTTAGCAAACAATGTCATAGACATGTCACTAAGCGATCTGAAACCCAAACCCCCTTCATCGCAAGGCAAACAGACAGTATCCCATCCTTCCCAGTGTCTATTCCATTCACCAATAGTGTTGCTCCAATAAAACTGAGCAAATATTTTATGCAGCTTCTCTATCACAAAGGAAGGTGGATCTACAGCAGATATCAAGTGCATTGGCATAGCCTGCAACACATGTTTCAATAGAATGGCCCTTCCGCCAAATGATAGCAGCTTCTCTTTCCATCCCTGGAGCCTGTTTCTCACCTTCGTAATGAGCTCTGAATAAAATGACATCTTACTTCTTGCATAATAGATAGGGCAACCCAGATACATCAATGGAAACTCCTTCCTTGTAATGCCAGTAACTTTTCTACCTTTCGAAATTCCTCCTCATCCACCCTATCATGCAAATGTACTGAACTTTTATTTTTGTTTATCAATTGACCAGAAGCTTGTTCATATTCAGTCAAAACATTCATGATCAAACCCAGGGATATCTCACAGGCTGATGAGAAAATGATGGTATCATCTGCATATGCAAGGTGATTAATTTTTGGACTCCACTTCGGCAAACCAAATCCAGTAAACCACAAATTGCTATGCAGAGCATTCAAACCCCTTGATAATACTTCGGCAGCTAATATGAACAAAGTAGGCGACAAAGGATCCCCTTGCTTAACACCCCTAGTAGAGTGAAAGAAACCATGAGGTTGGCCATTGATGAGTACCGAATACCAGTTATTTCCAACAATTCCATAGATCAGGCTTATAAAGTGCTCACAAAATCCCATTTTCCTCAGAACATTTGTAAGAAAAGTCCATGACAACCTATCATAGGCCTTTCACATATCCAATTTCATTACGACATTAGGGACAATAGCATTGGCATTCTTCTTGCCTTTATTAGTTCTTAATCTGATATCAGTGATTATTTCCTGGGTCAATAAAATATTCTCCACAATGCTTCTACCCCTCACAAATCGTGCTTGATTCTGTGATATCAAATCCGGCAACAAATGGACCATTCTCTCATGTACCACTCTCGAAAACACCTTGTTCACAAAGTTACTCGGACTAATAGGCCTCATGTCGCTAAAAGTGTGGACATCTTTGTTTTTTGGCAACAACACTAGATTAGTATGAGTAATGTATCTAGGCAGTTCAAAACCACTGAAGAAGTCCCAAACCATGTTGAAAATATCATCCCCAACAATATCCCAGCATGTTTGGAAGAACAAGCCTGTAAAACCATCAGGACCACCTGCACTTGTACTGTTTAAACCAAAAACCGCCTGCTTCACCTCTTCTTTCGTAGGAGCTGCAACGAGCTCTTCATTCTGTTCGTTACTAATCATGGAAGGGACATGTTTCAGGATATCAAACTGTGTAGGGACCACAGTTTCATGAAATTGTGCCTGAAAAAACCCAACCGCCTCCTCTGCAATATCTTCCTCATTGTCAAGCCATTGCCCCTGCGAGTTCTGTATTCTTTTCAATTGTAGCATTTTTCTTCTGCCCTTCACATAAGCATGGAAGAATTTGAAATTCTTGTCACCATCTTGAAACCAAGACATTCCAGCTTTTTGCTTCCAAAATTCCACCTCCAAATGCAATACTCTAGTAAATTCCGCTTGCACTTTCATGAGTTTCTCCCTGTTAGCATAAGACGGATTTGATTCAAAGAGTGCTTCATGAGCTTTAATCACTTCCTCAAGGTTAGTGATCTGCTGAAAAATATCACCATAAGTGGACCTGCTCCATTGGGATAAAACCTGTTTCATTTTTTTCAGCTTCACATTAAAGGTCCTGAAAGAATTAACAACCACATCCGTCTCCCAACTTTCTTTCACAACATCAATAAAAGTATCATGCTTAGTCCAGAAATTTAAGAATTTGAAATGTTTCTTGAATTGCTGGACCTCTTGTTTGCATTCCAGCAGCAAAGGAGAGTGATCTGAGCCACACTTGATCAAATGGTTAATTTCCAAACCTGGAAACAACTGTTGTAACTCAAAGTTACCCAAACACCTATCGAGCCTCTTGAATACACAAAATATTTACTCAAAAAGTAAAAACTCAAGAAAACTAGAAGTCCATGGAAACAGTGTTTTGGCAAATTAAGATCTTGGTTTCTCCTTCTTCTCCTTGAAGAGAGCCAAGAGAGATACACCAGAAACCTTCACAACTTTGAACCTGACACCAGGAATATCTCCTACGGCATGACCCTTTCGACCAAATCCAGCAATCAACACCTCATCATTTTCTTCAATGTAGTTCAAACAACCATCATTAGGGACGAATGCAGCGATCTTCTTCCCGTTTTTGATCAATTGAACCCTAGCACATTTACGAATAGCAGAGTTGGGCTGCTTAGCCTCAATACCTATCTTCTCAAGCACAATGCCTTTAGCATGGGATGAACCAGCAAATGGCTTCTTCCATTCATTTCCAAGATGGGACTTCTTGTAGGACTTGTCAGCCCATCTTTGTCTTCTGCGGTGGGACTTCAGCTTGCGTCCAACTCCCATACCACGTGTCTTCCCCATGTTTGCAGAGTGAAGAGAAAGTCAAACTTCAAATTAGGGTTTGAGAGGTTGATGAAGAGGCAATTTCCAGTTTCAGGTTTCAGGGTTTAGGTTTTTTGTTTTTGTTTTTGTTTTTATTTTAATTACCTAACCCAAGGAGAGAACACCCCTCGTGGCGGTCAGGGGCTAAGCAGCCCCCCAGGCCTTATCATAAATATCCGCAAACAGTATAATACAAGGAGGGGGACATGAACCAAAACCTCCATACCTATGGTGGTACATAAGTTGATTATCCTACTAAGGTTAATCAACTCATCCCTATAATACTATGGACCTAGAATTCTATGCAACCTAAAGAGAGGACTCCTCTCCTTATACAAGAAACTAGGAAAGCAAATGGGGGAGACTCTCCCTTTGCAAATAATAAGGGCAAAGCCAAAATGATACAAAAAAGAGGTCCTCTTCACGGAGGGTATAGCCAAGTAGGAAACAACCTGAATGAAGAAGATCATGTGATGACAAAAATTGCAATGAATCTGCAAACTGCACCTGGGCAGCACAGTTTAATATGCAAGCAAGTTAGAGTTAAGGTGGCTTCTTTATCCTTTTTGTCTTCTTTCTTCTAAAGCATGGCATGCTAATTTTCTCCATTAGGTAATGCCCCTTGATGCTTCTAGGTAGTTGCTGCTAAGAGTTGAAAAAAACATGCTCTGCTATACTGTGACTATGTTTAGAGAGAGCATCAACTGTGGCATTGCCTTCTCTAAACACATGGGTACATGTAAATTGCTGTAGTTGGTTGATGGTGGTTTTAAGGTCCAACAATTGTTATATCAGATTCCAAGGTGGCTTTGCTTGAAGTTTGATCCATTTTTGCAAAAGTTCAGAATCAACCTCAAGCTTTACTTGCAAAAAATCATGCTGCAGGCACCATTCTAATCCTCTCCTAGCTACTTCAATCTCTACAAAATTATTTGTTCCATGGCCAAGTGGGATAGCAAAAGCAGCTATCAACTCACCCCTATGGTTCCTTATTATGCCTCCAACTCCTATGGCACCAGGATTGCCAAGTGCACTACCATCAGTGTTTAATTTGACCCATCCCAGGTCGGGTTTGGTCCAGCATACCTTGGTCACCGTGACTTCCGGAGTGCACATTTCAACCAAAGTGATCAAATCTACCCAGTTGGATGGCCATGAAATGTGAGGGTTCAGGTTTTAGGGTTTCGGGGTTCGGGGTTCGGATTTAGGGGTTCGGGGTTCGGGGTTCGGGTTTAGGGGTTCGGGGTTTGGGGTTTCGAGGTTCGGGTTTCGGGGTTCGGGTTTAGGGGTTGGGGGTTTAGGGTTTAGGGTTGGAGGTTTAGGGTTGGGGGTTTGGGCGTTTGGGATTTGGGTGTTCGGGGTTTCGGGTTTGGGGGTTTCGGGTTTTGGGGTTTCGGGTTTCGGGGTTTCGGGTTTCGAGGGTTCGGGTTTCGAGGTTTCGGGTTCAGGGTTTTAGGTTCGGGGTTAGGGTTTTAGGGTTTCAGTTTTTTGTTTTAGCAAGTTCCACTAGGCTTATGAGCCTAGGGCTGATTTTATAAATTTTCAAACCAACAAAATAAAGAGTCTTTACAAAGAGTGCTAAAACGGCTAATAAAATGCAAGAATTAAGCTAAAGACCAACCCAAGTCTTATATTGACTTAAGTTGGCACTACAAATTGCTAAGTTAAGAATATGATAAAAAACTAAAACTTGAGTAAATGAGCTGTTAATCCCATTTATTATGCATATGTGAAATGTTTTTCCTCCTCTTGTCAACCAACATATGTCCCAGGTTTGATCCCTTGATGCACAAGTTGGCCAATCCTCCATGTATATCAGTTGTATATCTAAAACTTGAGCAAATAAGCTGTTGATTGTTGTTTCTTTCCCTTATCAACCAAAATGTGTCACAAGTTCGATCAGTTGATGCACAAGTTGGCCAATACTCCATGTATATCGGATGTATATCCGCGTATATCAGCAATGTACTTGTGTATATCAGTGCCTGCAGTCCTGTAAAAAACTCATGAATGTACATGTATATCCCAGGTAGTATACTGCAATATACATATGATTTTTTTTAAACCACATGCTCTGTATTTGACACTCAATATGTATTAAGGCAGTACATTCTCTACCTAATGACTAGTTCTCAGTAGGATGAGCATCCCGGGGTGCTAATACCACTAACTAAGAAAAAGCCAGTAAATAGAAACTGTATGCCCATTTGTACTCAAGAGGTCTGTAGAGTTCCATATGTGCACTCACTAAGAGTAGTAGTTCCACTTCATGTCCCATTTTTGTCAAATGTGCCTCCAACCAGTTGTACTTAACAGATCATGTACTGCAATTTCCATGGTAGATATGGCAATATAAACAGTTCCTCTTGGATTTGTGCAATTATTTTCTTGTTGCCTCTTGTGCTGATCAGTAGAAGCTGGTGCTTAATTGCCAGATAAGCTCATCCTGGCATCTGCAATGCAGCTCTTCAGCATCACTGCACAGTCTGTAGTACTAGTTGCAGCAGTACTCAAGCTGCAGTGGTTCCCTTCAATTGTTGTATAGCAGCCATCTTCCAGCTTTGTGTCCTTCTTTTGTTGTTGTGAGTTCATGCTAGGGTTTCAGGTTTTTTTTTTTTAGCAAGTTCCACTAGGCTTATGAGCCTAGGGCTGATTGTATAAATTTTCAAACCAACAAAATAAAGAGTCTTTACAAAGAGTGTCAAAACGGCTAATAAAATGCAAGAATTAAGCTAAAGACCAACCCAAGTCTTATATTGACTTAAGTTGGCACTACAAATTGCTAAGTTAAGAATATGATAAAAAACTAAAACTTGAGTAAATGAGCTGTTAATCCCATTTATTATGCATATGTGAAATGTTTTTCCTCCTCTTGTCAACCAACATATGTCCCAGGTTTGATCCCTTGATGCACAAGTTGGCCAATCCTCCATGTATATCAGTTATATATCTAAAACTTGAGCAAATAAGCTGTTGATTGTTGTTTTTTTCCCTTGTCAACCAAAATGTGTCACAAGTTCGATCAGTTGATGCACAAGTTGGCCAATACTCCATGTATATCGGATGTATATCCGCGTATATCAGCAATGTACTTGTGTATATATCAGTGCCTGCAGTCCTGTAAAAAACTCATGAATGTACATGTATATCCCAGGTAGTATACTGCAATATACATATGATTTTTTTTAAACCACATGCTCTGTATTTGACACTCAATATGTATTAAGGCAGTACATTCTCTACCTAATGACCAGTTCTCAGTACGATGATGCTAAGCTTGCACTCACCTTGTCAGTGTACCTGCAAAACAGAAACCAATGTGAGAAAATAAAGTACCATCATGTTGTCTCCTTGAACATGATGGCATTGATCCTTTTCTCTCCACCTCACCACCCTTGTGTCTCCATGTTAAATCACAGCAGTAGCCTGTTGCAAGAAACACCAGTTTTTTTTTCTTTCCTGGCAACCTTGAGTTGTCCATTTAGCACCTTTGTGTGTCCAAGTGATTCTGTGCTCTCATTTTCACCACTGCTGCATATAAAACCCATGCTGCTGCTTATTTTCCTTCATATGTGCATCATCTCAATTCCATGTTGTGGATTGAGCATGATGCATTATCACTTAATAGCACCAGAGGTTCATCTGACCAAGTGCCCTCCTCTACCAGCATTATGATAGTGTAAGCATAAAAGGCTTAGACACCAGCATATCAGAAACCACATTCACCACATACTCCCCCAGCAAACACCACCAGCATATTGTTATCAGCACCAACATATGTGATCAGCACCAGATAAAACCACCAGCATAGGCACCAGCATATCAGCACCAAGCATGCACCAAGTTTATCTGATGTGCCATATTGTTCATTTCTCACACAGTACTATAAAACCAGATCTGTACATACTCCTTATTTCTCCATGTATTATTGTAGTGCAATTCTAAATGATGTGTAGAGTCACACCAGTAGCCTGTTACCATCCTTTTCTGCATATTCACCCCCTCCATTTTGTTTTTTAGTACAATCATACATACACCAGGGGACACTAGCAAATTGTGATCAGCATTAGAAAACCAATCACCCACACTATAGCCCCATGATGCACCAAGGCAACAGACTGCAAAGTGCAACACCAGCAGTTTGTTTATCACACCAGCAGTGAAACTGCACCAGGTGGTTTCAACCTACTGATTGCCTGGAATTTTGTTGTATCATGTAGCTGTTGTACCAAACCTTTCCATTTGCTAATGTCCATTGATTGTAAACAACATTGTTTCTTTTTTTTAATTTTTTTTTAAAAATTTTTTTTTTCTTTCTTTTTCCTCCAGCTTTGTGTCATCCTTGTTGTGAGTTCATGCTAAGCTTGCACTTTCCTTGCCAGTGTACCTGCAAAACAGAAAACAGTGTGAGAAAATAGAGTACCATCATGTTCTCTCCTTGAACATGATGGCAGTGATCCCCTTCTTCATGCTCTCATTTTCACCACTGCTGCATATATGCTGCTGCTTCCTGTTCCTTCATGTGTTTTTTGTTGGCCTTCCTTTCAAAGACACTGTGTTTTCCAGGTATTTCTAACCATACACCATAAACCACATACTCTAATGTGATCATCACCACTTTCAAAGCCACTTTGCACAACCAGCTATGTGAAACTCTTGCTATGTGAACTGTAGTAGCAAATCTGCATCTGCTGCTACTAGTCTTAAACTTGCTTCTTTAGCTGTGTTCTATGTCTTATTCTTTGTGTTGAATAGAGAATCAGTATTTATGCCTTGATGTTGCATAGAAACCACTACAGTTGCTGGAAAATTCTGTCTGCACCTAATCTTTGAAAATCTTGGAAAATCTCTGAAAATCTGCCCCAATCAGCCTTAGCATATCTGGCAAGATCTGAAACCAGCAAATCCAACATGCCATATCAAAAAATGCATACCACATATCAGATACCCCTTATCAGTCATTTCATCTCTTAGGCTTGGATCAATGAGTTGAATATGGTATTCAAACTTGTAATATATCTATGTCAGCTCACTTCCTAAATGATTAGGATCTGTAACACCATCAGATTCATCACAGTTCAAAAAAGTAAAACCGTATCACTGCAGCATATATTGCCTTCTTTTCTTGAGTTCCTGTACTTCCCATATCATTTTCCAAGAAATTAGAATCAATAGGGAGTAAGTTATGATCAGCTTTATGCCAGACCAACATCATTTTTAGCCTGCAACTGCAGAAAACAAGATCAGTAAAGCCAGGACTGCAGTTCTTCAAGAGAACTGCACATCTGTAGCCTTTGAGCTTGTGATCTTTGGCCCTGTGAAAAATGGTGAAACTGTGAGATGATATTTGCTAAGCTTAAAAAATTGCTGCTGCAGTTCCAAGGTTGTTGATCCATCTAAGAAGAAGTTCTGAGTCAATCTCCAGCTGGACCTTATCAAAAAGATGTTGCAGACACCATTCCAGCCCTAACCTAGCAGCTTCCAGTTTAGCCAAGTTATTGGTACCCTCTCCAAGTGGAATAGAGTAAGCAGCAATGATACTCCCTTCATGGTCTCTTAGTATGCAACTAAGGATATGCAGCAAGTTGTTAAAGGAAGGGTTTGATGAGTGATGCCAAGAAAACCAGAAAAATAAAGCCACACTTGTCTAGCAAAACAAACAAGTGTTCAATTGTATGAAGACCAGGGACATAGCAGCATGAGCCGTTTGCACAGATGCCATGCACTGTCCACTACAATCCATGTGTTTATTTTTTATTTTTTTTTAAATGCGGATATCCCCCCATAACAGTTGTAAAAGCATGGTTCCATCAATCTGTATCTTCACATCAAGCGTTTCCCACCATAAAACCATATTTCCCATTTTGCCCCTGATCATGAAAAACAGTCTTGATAGTCCAACCATCAGGTTCTACATACAATATATTGTAAATGATTGTAAAAATTATTATCCATCGTCCTGGCAGCCTTTTCGACTTAAAATACCATATTTCCCATTTTGCCCCTCATTAAGAGAATCCGCGCTCCTCCTACTCATTGTCAAATTATCAGTAAAAACACCGATATCCTGTCAATAAGCAGATGTTCAGGCCAAAACCAAACTCCAGCCATCAGTATCTCTTCTGAGTTCTGATTCTCAAATAGGGACATTGTAATTTGTCACTATTAAGAATCCTCCTACCCTTTGAATCTAGTTCTGTAAAGGACTGCACAACAACCTCGGCATGGTCAAGTGCAATATTAGCCAAGTGATCAGCTAATTGGTTACCCTCTCTCATAATATGCAGAACCTGTACATTAGCATTGTCTATAATTTCTAGCAATTTTTCAACAACCAATGCTATATTCCAAGGAGGCTTCCACTGCCTATCCAATATGTTCTTCATTAAAATTGAGTCAGTCTCCATAATGAATGAGTAAACATGTTGAGATAAGCAGTATTTAGCAGCTTCAAGTAGTGCCATGGCTTCAGATTCAGTATTTGTTGCATCCTCCATTTCCTTAGCTCTAGCAAATACCAAATCACCAGTATGATTCCTCACACAAAAGGCAAAGGAGCTCCTACCAGGATTGCCCCTAGTAGCACCATCTGTATTACATTTCCACCACCCTTCAGGAGGAAAATACCACCAAACCTTTGTCACTTGTAATTTAGGAACAAATTGTTCTAATATTTTCAGAGTGTCAAGCCATCTATGAGGAATAATTTTGATACCTGGTTTCCTCAACCTTACCAGTTGTTGAATGTTAGTTGAGGCTTGATATATGACTCTGCTAAAAAAAACTTTATTCCTATGCTTATCCCCATTCCTCTTCTTCCACAATTCCCACACAATAATAGAAGGAATAGCATAGAATATAGGTTTCATTCTAGGTAACACATCAGCAGTCCACCATTTCACTATAACTTGATGCAAATGCATTCCTGAAATATTAATACCAGCAGCAGCACAAAAATAGGACCACGTCCTCTGAGCAATTTCACATCTTAAGAATATGTGAAGAACAGTTTCTTCCTTAGGTGCCACGCAACACGAAAACATAGATGGCATGTGATATCCCCAGCTCCTGATCACATCATCCAATGGCACTTTGAAATGCCACACCCTCCACATCAGGAATGCTATTTTAAAAGGCAACACTTTCACCCATATCTTCTTGTAAACATCCCTTTTTTCACCCTTGCTTCTTATATACTCCCATGCAGATTTGACAGTGAAATCACCTTTAGTTTCAAGCATCCACCAAGGCTTATCTAATTCATCCCCTCTGGCAGGTGGTTGAACATCATTTAATATATATTTAGCAAGTTCTTCAGGCAAATTATTTCTGATTGCCAACTCATGCCACCTACCTTCTGTCACTACATCAGAAACATTATTGATATCCTCATTGCAGTGAAAATCAGCAGGTGTAAGGAAATAAAGTGGTCCTAAACCAGTCCAATTATCAAACCAGAACAGAGAAGACCCCATTCTAAGTTGCCACCATATCTGATGATCAATCAAATCTCTTGCTTGAAGTATTTTCCTCCATATATGCGAACCTTCTTTCCATGGCACCAAAATAGGATTGCTCTTTTTCAGATATTTGTTGCTCATGAAAGAACTCCACAAAGATGGTTTGGTTCTAAAATTCCACCATAACTTAGCAAACAATGCCATAGACATGTCACTAAGAGATCTGAAGCCCAAACCCCCTTCATCGCAAGGCAAGCAGACAGTATCCCATCCTGCCCAATGTCTATTCCATTCACCAATAGTGTTGCTCCAATAAAACTGAGCAAATATTTTATGCAGCTTCTCTATCACAAAGGAAGGTGGATCTACAGCAGATATCAAGTGTATTGGCATAGCCTGCAACACATGTTTCAATAAAATGGCCCTTCCGCCAAATGATAGCCGCTTCCCTTTCCATCCCTGGAGCATGTTTCTCACCTTCGTAATGAGCTCCGAGTAGAATGACATCTTACTTCTTGCGTAGTAGATTGGGCAACCCAGATACATCAAAGGAAATTCCTTCCTTGCAATGCCAGTAACTCTTTCTACCTTTCGAAACTCCTCCTCATCCACTCTCTCATGCAAATATATTGAACTTTTAGTCTTGTTTATCAATTGACCAGAAGCTTGTTCATATTCAGTCAAAACATTCATGATCAAACCCAGGGATATCTCACGGGATGATGAGAAAATGATGGTATCATCTGCATACGCTAGGTGATTAATTTTCGGACTCCACTTTGGCAAACCAAATCCAGTAAACCACAAATTGCTATGCAGAGCATTAAAACCCCTCGATAATACTTCAGCAGCTAATATGAACAAAGTAGGCGACAAATGATCCCCTTGATTAACACCCCTAGTAGAGTGAAAGAAACCATGAGGTTGGCCATTGATGAGTACCGAATACCAGTTATTTCCAACAATTTCATAAATCAAGCTTATAAAGTGCTCACAAAATCCCATTTTCCTCAGAACATTTGTAAGAAAAGTCCATGACAACCTATCATAGGCCTTCGACATGTCCAATTTCATTACGACATTAGGAACAATAGCATTGGCATTCTTCTTGCCTTTATTAGTTCTGAGTCTGATATCAGTGATTATTTCCTGGGTCAATAAAATATTCTCCATAATGCTTCTACCCCTCACAAATCCTGCTTGATTCTGTGATATCAAATCCGGCAACAAATGGACCATTCTCTTATGTACCACTCTGAAAAACACCGTGTTCACAAAGTTACTCATACTAATAGGCCTCATGTCACTAAAAGTGTGGACATCTTTCTGTTTTGGCAACAACACAAGATTAGTATGAGTAATGTATCTAGGCAGTTCAAACCCACTGAAGAAGTCCCAAACCATGTTGAAAATATCATCCCCAACAATATCCCAGCATGTTTGGAAGAACAAGCCTGTAAAACCATCAGGACCACCTGCACTTGTACTATTTAAACCAACAACCGCCTGTTTCACCTCTTCTTTCGTAGGAGCTGCAACGAGTTCTTCATTCTGTTCGTAACTAATCATGGAAGGGATATGTTTCAGGATATCAAACTGTGTAGGAAGCATAGTTTCATGAAATTGTGCCTGAAAAAACCCAACCGCCTCCTCTGCAATATCTTCCTCATTCTCAAGCCATTGCCCCTGCGAGTTATGTATTCTTTTCAATTGTAGCATTTTTCTTCTGCCCTTCACATAAGCATGGAAGAATTTGGAATTCTTGTCGCCATCTTGAAACCAAGACATTCCAGCTTTTTGCTTCCAAAATTCCTCCTCCAAATGCAATACTCTAGTAAATTCCGCTTGTACTTTCATAAGTTTCTCCCTGTTAGCATAAGATGGATCTGATTCAAAGAGTGCTTCATGAGCTTTAATCACTTCCTCAAGGTTAGTGATTTGCTGAAAAATATCACCATAAGTGGACCTGCTCCATTGGGATAAAACCTATTTCATTTTTTTCAGCTTCACATTAAAGGTCCTGAAAGAATTAGCAACCACATCCGTCTCCCAATTTTCTTTCACAACATCAATAAAAGTATCATGCTTAGTCCAGAAATTTAAGAATTTGAAATATTTCTTGAATTGCTGGACCTCTTGTTTGCATTCCAGCAGCAAAGGAGAGTGATCTGAGCCACACTTGATCAAATGATTAATTTCCAGGCCTGGAAACAACTGTTGTAACTCAAAGTTACCCAAACACCTATCGAGCCTCTTGAATACACAATCTTCTGCCCCTTTGCCATTCCATCAGGTAAAAACACTTCCCTTATATCCCAAATCAGTTAGATTACAAGATTGAATACAGTGCCTAAAATCTTCAACTTCATTCAGAGACACAGGTAAACCTCCATACTTCTCCTCTTTATCAGTGATATTAAAGTCACCCCCGACTAACTATGGAGTTGTCATATCAGAAGCAAGATTATACAAAGAATCCCATAGTTCAATTCTTTCTATCCTATCACACTTAGCATAAACTAAGGTGACAACCAATTCCATATCTACATCCCAGTTGAATAATTTCAGTGTAAGTTGCTGGACTGTGTCCATCAAGACTGTTACTTCATACTCTTCATCAAAAAATGCCCAAATTTTGCTAGACACATTGCAAATAGCCTTCTCTAGCCCCAACCTTCTTCTGTAACTTTCCATCTTATAGGCTTGTTGAAATGGTTCCATCAAACCTACAAGAAAGAATTTGTGTTTTGTATGCATTGGTAAAAGCCTTTTAAATGCTTTTTTTGTATTCACTGATCTAATATTCCATATTAGTGCATTCATCACTACATATGAGATTTAGAATTTGTTCTCCTTGTTGTCACCCCTGAAATATGAGGTGCATTATCCTTTGCATTTTTATTCTTTGCTTTCACAGGCCCTTTTGCTATATGTCTAGGGGAAATATCACTCTCTCTTGCAGCATTTAAAAAATTCTGAGCAGTTGACTCCTCATCCATATCTATTTTAGCCTCTTCCCCATCTGGAATTGCTACCTGCAAATCTGCAGCATTACCAGAACCTTTTTGCATTTCAGCCTTGTTTCTACTTATATTTGTTTTAGAATTCTACTGTACTATCTGAGTTTTGTTTACCCCAGAATTATCCTTCTTGCTATCCATATTATTTGCATGACCTGTACCAGAAGACTTTGGAGTAGAATGGTGCTTATTATTGCCTGAAGCAACAATATGCATTTTAGCACCATCATGAGGTTGAATACCAGATTCTACAGCTGGGGTCTTATCTTAAGGTTCATCAAGATTATTCCCATCCTCATGCATACTATCTAAAAAATGTACCTTGTCCTCCTTATCAGTAGTATTATGCCTCTTGATAGCATGTTTAGAAACTGCATGAGTGTTATCTGCTGCATTTGAAGTATCCACTTCCTCTTCCTCTATTACTCTGTCAAACATTGCAAGAATTTGTTGTGATGACCTTGGTGAATCAGATTTTGGCTCACTAAATGTACTGTCGTCTTGTATTTCCTTTTCTTCATTATTTTCTTCAATCTGTTCACTCCAAAGCATTCTATCCTCACCATGATCAGAAGTAGTTGATGGAATATCAGAAGATTCTTTATTCATAGTAACTACCAGTTCTGCAGATTTATGCAAAACAGTTTGAACCCATTGCTTAGTTTGATTTGGTGTCTTTTTTTCTGGTGTATAAACAGGTGCATCAACATTAAGAGGCTTCTCAACCACCACATCAGAAGGCATCACTATATTGACCTGCTTCACAAGGCTATTCCTTACATTTGGAATCACTGCAGCTTCCACGACTGGATCAATAACTGCAGCCTTAAGAGATGTATTCCCCTCAACTGCTGCCACCATCAGCTGCTTGTTGGCATCAACAACTCTTTTCTCTTGTTCCTCTTCAACCCCATCTAAAGCATTAAATTTATTAGTAACTTGAACACCTGTACCAAGCTGTTTTTGCACCTTCTTTGGATCATTTTCTTCAACTGCTGGCAAGGCCAGTTTCAACTGCTTGTTTCCATTATTATTCCCATGTTTCTGAGCTTTGTTATATTTCCATTTGTGTAAGTCCTTAACATTTCCAACTACTTTCCCACTCTCCAACACCTTAATCACATGGTTCCTATTTCTATAATTTGATTGATTAAATTGTGATTGCCTTCTAATATTTTTGTTTGTACCTGTGTCCTGCACCTTATTTGTCACAGCCGACTGTTTGTCTTTGTCCTTTGCAGTATGCACTTGCAATTCGTCCTCACCTTGACCTTCACTTTTATCCTCATTTTCTTTCTCAGACATCAAGTCTGGGTGAATTTTCCAACATGTTTCTTCATCGTGGCCTTGTAGGCAGCATTCTTTACAATACTTTGACATGAAATCATATTGTATCGTCACCCACTTGGTTTTAATTTCTCCAGTAGCACTATTAATAGCTTGAATAGCCACTCGCTTAGGATGTTCGTTAAGTAAATCAACTCCACCTTGACACGAGCACAACTTGGTCGTGTCTTATTTTTGGTAGCCAAATCTAAAGTAAGTGGCTTTCCTACAGCTGAAGCCATTTAGAATAATTGGGATTTACCAAAATAATTCGGTGCCAGAGTTGGGAATGAAATCCAAGCAATTGCAATGCTCGTTTCTTTGTCCGGTTCAAACCAAGGATCCCATTTAAGAGTTCGCATCGGATGGGTCCATTGAGATTCCTTAAGCCAAAACACAGGTTTGGACATGAGAGTGACATAATCTTCAAATAACTTGCATCTAATCAAAATGTGTCTATTACACAAAAAACCAATAGTAACATAGGTTTTAAATTCACACTGCCTAGTAAGCGAAGTACGTAAAAATTGCATATCGGGAACTCCATACGAAAACTTACCAACAACTGCATATTGTAATTCTTCCTGAATAATCATATGATTAATTTCTTCCATGGAATATTGAATTGTTGGTTCCCCATGTATATAAACAATGGGATTTAACGGAATTGGTGGAATTATATCAATTTCTTCACTGTTCGGAATTTCCCCATTGATACCAAAATTCGAATTTCCTCCATTGCTGTCCAATTTCGAATTTCCTCCATTGTTAGCATTTAAAGCTGCAGGCAACAATAATTTGGAGTAATCGAGTGGTGGAGCTGCTTCATATGAACTTGGCGCATTGAAATTCGTTGAAAGTGGTGATGGGTCACCTGTTGGCAGTGTTGTATATGAAATTGGGGCATTGAAATTCGCTGAATTTGGTGGTGGCGCACCTGTTGGTACTGTTTTCGCACCTGTTTGTACAATAGGAGCAAGTGTGTTCGTTGATGGTACTGCACCTGCCAGTGATGGTATTGTGTTCGTATTGTGGGTTGCAAAATACGTTGGAAGTGATGGTGCTGCATTAAAATTAATTGGGTTTTGATTATTTGAGTTGTTTAAAATAGGTTTGTGTATTGTAGTTGGTTGTAAAGGTTGGGCAACCTCAAGGGGAGGCTGTCCAGTGGCGTTAGACGCCATTAATGGTAAAGAAGAAGCTTTCTCTCACTAGTTCTCCAATCTACTTAGAGAAGAAGAGAGAGCATAGGGGGTTTAAGGTTTAGGTTTTTTTTTTTTTTTTTTTTTAGCAAATTGCACTAGGCTTGTGAGCCTAGGGCTAATTTTATAAATTTTCAAACCAACAAAATAAAGAGTCTTTACAAAGAGTTCCAAAATGGCTAATAAAATGCAAGAATTAAGCTAATGACCAACCCAAGTCTTATATGATGACTTAAGTTAGCACTACAAATTGCTAAATTAAGAATATGATAAAAATTAAACTTGAGTAAATGAGCTGTTAATCCCATTTATTATGCATATGTGAAATGTTTTTCCTCCTCTTATCAACCAACATATGTCCCAGATTTGATCCTTTGATGCACAAGTTGGCCAATTCTCCCTGTATATCAGTTGTATACCTAAAACTTGAGCAAATAACCTGTTGATTGTTGTTTCTTTCCCTTGTCAACCAAAATGCGTCCCAAGTTCGATCCGTTGATGCACAAGTTGGCCAATACTTCATGTATATCAGATGTATATCCGCGTATATCGGCAATGTACTTGTGTGTATCAGTGCCTGCAATCCTGTAAAACTCATGAATGCACGTGAGTGTACTGCAATATACATAGGATAGTTTTTTTTTTCCCATGCTCTATATTTTGCCCTCAATATGTACCAAGGCAGTACATTCTCTAACTAATGACCAGTTCTTAGTAGGATGTGCATCCCGGGGTGCTAATACCACCAACTAAGAAATAGCCACTAAATAGGAGTTGTATGCCCATGTGTACACGAGAGGTCTGTAGTGTTCCGTGTGCTCAATCATTAAGAGCAGTAACATGTAGCTGCTGTACCAAGCCTTTCCATTTGCTAATGTTCATTGATTGGAAACAACATTGTTTTTTTTTTTTTTTTTTTGTTGTCCTCCTTGTTGTGAGTTCATGCTAAGCTTGCACTCTCCTTGCCAGTGTACCTGAAAATTTGAGTGTGCTTAATACTTATGTTGTTCCTCTGATATTTGAAACCTTCTGCAATCTGCAGCTTATATCTCTGATGCCCATAGCTTCCTTGTTGCAGTCAAACCAGTCAAACCAGTCTCCATATAATGTCTTCTCCTCTGCAGGTTGAGCACAAAGTGCTAATACCACTACATAAGGATTTGGCATCATATAGGAACTGATTGACAATGCAAGGAGTTGTCTTAATTCCCATGACAAGAGTTCTATAAATTCCTGAATACCTACCATCTTCAAATGATAATGAGTCTTGGTATTCCTTTCTTAATTTCTTCTTGTCTCTCTGTTGTATGATTCCAGTACCATCATTCAATCAAATTGTGATGTTCCCATATCATGTCCTATGTGAATAGGATCAATAGGACAAAGCATATGATCAGCTTTGTTTATAAGTTAAGACTTATCCTCATAGTTCCAAGGGAGCCTCAGAAACTTGATTTTCTGATGTGTGTAAGTAACCAGATGGACCATGTCATCTCCTATGTGACTAGGATCAATGGTTCCAAGTATTTGAATAACTTGGGAAGAATGAAATTCCACTTAGTATGTATCATATCCTTTCCATTTTTAATAGGATCAATGCTACAAAAACCAGTAGAATTTGTAGAATACTAGTAGATTTCCAGCTTGCATGCATCAAGTGTACCTGCAAAATGGAAACAACTGTTAGAGTATGAGTTCTCATCATGTTCTTCTTAACTCATCCAGTTCAGGCATAGTTTGCAGGCTTTCATTTTGTTCATCTTTCACCATCTGAGCAATTTGCTCATCACCCTCAATCCATTCCTCATCATTAGACTGAATCTTGTGAATGAACAATCTCCTTCTCTTCCCCCAAATAGTGAAGGAACTGCAGATTTGCCTTTGATTTGCATAGCTCGAGTGCCAACTGTTTGGTGATCAGGGGGGATTTTTAATCCTCTTCAATTGTCTTCTTCTAAAGCTTGGCATGCCCAACTTGTCAAGTTTGAAGTAACCTTTGGTGCCCTGTGCCTCTTTTGGCTGCTTCAAGTTCAGCCAAGTTGTTGGTTCCCTCTCCAAGAGGCATAGCATAGGCAACTATAATGTCACCTAAAATGATCCCTGATAATTCCACCAGCTCCAATTTTGCCTGGGTTGCCTAATGCACTCCCATCAGAATTTATTTTAGCCCATCCAGGTTCTGTTTTTTTTTCTTTTCTTTCAGCAAACTTGTGTAATTTTGGTGTCTTGAACACAACTGTCCACAGCCTTGATCAAGAAGGCCATTGAACACTTCATATTTCACTCTAGAACACTTCATATTTACACTTCATATAACTTCATATCTGCATTTTTTTTTGTCATTTTTTTTTCTTGGTTCACACCAGTAATCAGCACATCCAAGCATTGTATGCATAATCTGCTTTACCCAGCCTTGTGTAGCTGCTGCTTATGCCACATATGAGTTTTTTTTTCTTTTCTCCTGATGCACAGCAGCAGCAAAACTGCTGCATTTATGCTCTTTATTACAGCAACCAAACCCAGGCTGCAGCAGTGAAAAATCCTGCAAGGCATGCATGAAATTGAATCCTGCAAGGCATGTATACAAGACCAGTTCTGCATGTCAGCTGCTGTAGTTGATCATGTGGATCTGCAATGCTTGTCTGTTCTAAAGTTGCAGTGTTCTGGCCTTCACTATCTTCATTCCAAGCAGTTGTGAATTTGTCCACACCATCATAAATTAACAGCTCAACTCCCTTTTATTTAATAAGCAGACCATGACTTCACCTGGCACCTGCGATGCAGCTCTTCAGCATCACTGCATAGTCTGTAGTACTAGCTGCAGCAGTGCTGAAGCTGCAGTGGTTCCCTTCAATTATTTGCAAACCACCTCCAACCTTCTCTACATTTTTATCACCAGATGTCACCAAAGAATATCTGTGCTCTCATTTTTCATCACTGCTGAGTATAACCCATGCTGCTGCTTCATGTGCTCTATCACCAGATGTCACCAAAGAAGCAAAGTATACGTGCTCTCATTTTCAGCACTGCTGCATATAACCATGCTGCTGCTTCATGTACTTGAAAAAATGCCCTCCTCTACCAGCATGATAGTGTAAGCATAATATCCAGCAATACTATCAGTCTCCATAATCCTTCTGATGTGCCAAATTGTTCATTTCTCACACCAGTACTCTAAAACCAGATCTGCATTTTTTTTAGTGCAATCATACATACACCAGAGGACACTAGCAAATTGTGATCAGCATCACTAACCAATCACCCACACTGTAGCCCCATGATGCACCAAGTTTATCAGCAACCAATTTTTTTTTCTTTCTCTAAGGTCCTAAGTTCTATATTTCTTAAGAAGAGGACTCCTCTTAATACATATAAACAATTAAATGAGGGAGACTCTCCCCTTACATAAGGAAGGAAAGAAATCTATAATACAAACATGTGGCCATCTTCATAAAAGCTGTTACTAGGACAAGAAATAACCTAAGTGAAGATGAACAAATATGTGTTATAAAAGTGCAGTGAAGCTGCAGATTTGCCCTTGGGTTACTTCTTCCAAGTGCAAATGAGACAAAGGACCAAGGTGGTTTTTGATCTTCTTAATCTTCCTCCTTCTAAAACTAGGCATGCTTATTTTGTCCAAGCAAAAGTGGCCCTGAACACTAGTTGGCAGCTGCTGTTGAGTATGGAAAATCCAGGTATTGTGATGTTGTGGCTATGCTTTGAGAGTGCATCTGCTGTAGCATTTGCCTCTCTAAGATGCAACCATGTTCTTGTGAGTCATTTTGTTCTTGTGAGTCCATGCTAAACTTACAGATGATCATGTGTCCATTGATTGCTGCAGATGATCATGTGAATCTGCCATGCTTGTGTGAGTTAAGTCTTGCAATTACTGCATTGTCACTGCTGCAATATCATATCACTGCAGCATATATTGCCTTTGCAGTTGCTGCATATCCTTGCAGCCTTTGTTTATCCTTAGCAGCTGATGCATTACACCAGATTGCCACCTGCAGAATCTAGTATTACAGCTCCTCAGCAGCACTGCACTTACTACAGCTTCTCAGCAGAATCATGATTCCTTGCAGATGCTTCAAAACCAAGTTTGAAGTTACAAATTCTCCAGGCTGCTGTAATTTAGCAGTGCTGCTTCACCAGTACAACACCAGCAACCAAGATACTTGCTGCTCTTTTCCATAATTGAATCCCTTTCCTGGCCACCTTGAGCTGTCCATGTTGAATTCCAACAATCTATAACTTCCAATCAAGCTTTTCCAGCCAACAAACCATATTTCCCATTTTGCCCCTCATTTTTTTTCCATCCATCTCATTAATCATAGTGCAACCTACAATTCAGCAAACTAAAACTAGAAGAACATAGTATCATCATACTCTCCTCCCAAAGGACTTTGAGTATAATAATACACCTTCTTCCACATCAAATTATGAGCATCCATCAGTATCTCCTCTGAGTCCTTATTCTCAAATAGGGACATTGTAACTTGTCACTATTAAGAATCCTCCTACCCTTTGAATCAAGTTCTGTAAAAGAATGCAGAACAATCTCTCCATGGTCAAGTGCAACATTAGCCAAATGGTCAGCTAATTGGTTACCCTCTCTCATAATATGCATAACCTGTACATTAGCATTGTCAATAATTTCTAGCAATTTTTCAACAACCAATGCTATATTCCAAGGAGGTTTCCACTGCCTGTCCAATATGTTCTTCATTAAAAGAGAGTCAGTCTCCATAATGACTGAGTAAACATGTTGAGATAAACAGTATTTAGCAGCTTCAAGTAGTGCCATGGCTTCAGATTCAGTATTTGTTGCATCCTCCATTTCCTTAGCTCTAGAAAATATCAAATCACCAGTATGATTCCTTACACAAACGAGCTCCTACCAGGATTGCCCCTAGTAGCACCATCTGTGTTACATTTCCACCACCCTTCAGGAGGAAAATACCACCAAACCTTTGTCACTTGTAATTTAGGAACAAATTGTTCCAATATTTTCAGAATGTCAAGCCATCTATGAGGAACAATTTTGATACCTGGTTTCCTCAACCTTACCAGTTGTTGAATATTAGTTGAAGCTTGATATATGCCTCTGCTGAAAGAAACTTTATTCCTATGCTTATCCCCATTCCTCTTCTTCCACAATTCCCACACAATAATAGAAGGAATAGCATAGAATATAGGTTTCATTATATGTAACACATCAGCAGTCCACCATTTCACTATAACTTGATGCAAATGCATTCCTGAAATATTAATACCAGCAGCAGCACAAAAATATGACCACGTCCTCTGAGCAATTTCACATCTTAAGAAAATGTGAGGAACAATTTCTTCCTTAGGTGCCGCGCAACACGAACACATAGATGGCATGTGATATCCCCAACTCCTGATCACATCATCCAATGGCACTTTGAAATGCCACACCCTCCACATCAGGAATGCTATTTTAAAAGGCAACCCTTTCACCCATATCTTCTTGTAAACATCCCATTTTTCACCCTTGCTTCTTATATATTCCCATGCAGATTTGACAGTGAAGTCACCTTTAGTTTCAAGCATCCAGCAAGGCTTATCTAGTTCATCCCTTCTGGCAGGTGGTTGAACATCATTTAATATATATTCAGCAAGTTCTTCATGCAAATTATTTCTGATTGCCAACTCATGCCACCTACTTTCTGTCACTACATCAGAAACATTATTAATATCCTCATTGCAGTGAAAATCAGCAGGTGTAAGGAAATAAAGTGGTCCTAAACCAGTCCAATTATCAAACCAGAACAGAGAAGACCCCATTCTAAGTTGCCGCCATATCTGATGATCAATCAAATCTCTTGCTTGAAGCATTTTCCTCCATATATGAGAACCTTCTTTCCATGGCACCAAAATAGGATTGCTCTTTTTCAGATATTTGTTGCTCATGAACGAACTCCACAAAGATGGTTTGGTTCTAAAATTCCACCATAACTTAGCAAACAATGCCATAGACATGTCACTAAGAGATCTGAAGCCCAAACCCCCTTCATCACAAGGCAAGCAGACAGTATCCCATCCTGCCCAATGTCTATTCCATTCACCAATAGTGTTGCTCCAATAAAACTGAGCAAATATTTTATGCAGCTTCTCTATCACAAAGGAAGGTGGATCTACAGCAGATATCAAGTGCATTGGCATAGCCTGCAACACATGTTTCAATAAAATGGCCCTTCCGCCAAATGATAACAACTTCCCTTTCCATCCTTGGAGCCTGTTTCTCACCTTCGTAATGAGCTCTAAATAAAATGACATCTTACTTCTTGCATAATAAATAGGGCAACCCAGATACATCAATGGAAACTCCTTCCTTGCAATGCAGTAACTCTTTCTACCTTTCGAAATTCCTCTTCATCCACCCTATCATGCAAATGCACTGAACTTTTATTTTTGTTTATCAATTGACCAGAAGCTTGTTCATATTCAGTCAAAACATTCATGATCAAACCCAGGGATATCTCACAGGCTGATGAGAAAATGATGGTATCATCTGCATACGCAAGGTGATTAATTTTTGGACTCCACTTCGGCAAACCAAATCCAGTAAACCACAAATTGCTATGCAGAGCATTCAAACCCCTTGATAATACTTCGGCAGCTAATATGAACAAAGTAGGCGACAAAGGATCGCCCTGCTTAACACCCCTAGTAGAGTGAAAGAAACCATGAGGTTGGCCATTGATGAGTACCGAATACCAGTTATTTCCAACAATTTCATAAATCAAGCTTATGAACTGCTCACAAAATCCCATTTCCCTCAAAACATTTGTAAGAAAAGTCCATGACAACCTATCATAGGCCTTTGACATATCCAATTTCATTACGACATTAGGAACAATAGCATTGGCATTCTTCTTGCCTTTATTGGTTCTGAGTCAGATATCAGTGATTATTTCCTGGGTCAATAAAATATTCTCCACAATGCTTCTACCCCTCACAAATCCTGCTTGATTCTATGATATCAAATCCGGCAACAAATGGACCATTCTCTCATGTACCACTCTGGAAAACACCTTGTTCAGAAAGTTACTCAGACTAATAGGCCTCATGTCACTAAAAGTGTGGACATCTTTGTTTTTTGGCAACAACACAAGATTAGTATGAGTAATGTATCTAGGCAGTTCAAAACCACTGAAGAAGTCCCCAACCATGTTAAAAATATCATCCCCAACAATATCCTAGCATGTTTGGAAGAACAAGCCTGTAAAGCCATCAAGGCCACCTGCACTTGTACTATTTAAACCAAAAACCGCCTGCTTCACCTCTTCTTTGGTAGGAGCTGCAACAAGTTCTTCATTCTACTCGTTACTAATCATAGATGGGACATGTTTCAGGATATCAAACTGTGTAGGAACCACAGTTTCATGAAATTGTGCCTGAAAAAACCCAACCGCCTCCTCTGCAATATCTTTCTCATTGTCAAGCCATTGTCCCTGCGAGTTCTATATTCTTTTCAATTGTAGCATTTTTCTTCTGCCCTTCACATAGGCATGGAAGGGGTTTCAGGTTTTTTTTTTTTAGCAAGTTCCACTAGGCTTTTGAGCCTAGGGCTGATTTTATAAAATTTTCAAAACAACAAAATAAAGAGTATTTACAAAGAGTGCCAAAATGGCTAATAAGAAAGCAAGAATTAAGCTAAAGACCAACCCAAGTCTTATATGATGACTTAAGTTGGCACTACAAATTGCTAAATTAAGAATATGATAAACGACTAAAACTTGAGTAAACTTGAATTGTGATGTTCTGCTTGTTGTCAACCAAATTGTGTCCCAAGTTTGATCCCTTGATGCACAACTTGGCCAAAAATCCATGTATATCAGCAGTATACTTGTGTATATCCACGGTATACTTGTGTTAATATACTGCAGTATACACATAATATACTGCTCAATAGTATGCCTGAGATTGTCCCATTGATCTGAGTATTGTTGAAGATTCCTCCAAGGATCCTTGTAGGAAAATGAACCTGCACAGCATGTACACCCAAACTGGCAGTAGCAAAAACCAGTAATGTAGGTACAGCAGCTGTTGCTTCAGTGTCCCTTGCTTCATCTTCCCGAACTTCTTCTCTTTACCTTGTGTAGATTATCAGCACTGTATTTGTGTATATCAGTGCCTGCAATCCTGTACAAGCTCTTGATTGCACCTTGAAGTTGTTCCTTTGATGCTTGACATTCTGCAAACTTTAGTTTGTACCTCTGCTGCCAAGCATTTCCATTTTCTACTGTCAGTTAGTCCAAGTGTAGCTCACAGCACTTCATCCTTGCAGTTAGTCCAAGTGTAGCTCGCAGCATATATTGCCTTTGCAGTTGCTGCATATCCTTGCAGCCTTTGATTATGATTAGCAGCTGGTGCATTACACCAGATTGCCAACTGCTTTTTTTTTTCTCACTAAGATCCTAAGTTCTATATTTCCAAGAACTTGCTTAATCTTTCATGTGAATCCATGCTAAACCTCCTCCTGATCCCTGACCATCTTGCACCAGGTAGTGCATAAAAGAAGTTTCCTTGGCTACCTTGATTGTCCATGCTAAACCTGCAAATAGAACACATTGTTAGAGTAGAAAACCATCATGCTTTCCTCCAAATGGACTTAAGCATGATGGTTCATTATTAATGGGAACACCAAGTATGATGCTGATGTTTCCAACTTGACAATAGCTTTCCCTTTTTTTTTTTCTTTTTTATCCTCTGCCTTTCCTTTTGATGCACAGCAGCAGTAATAATGCTGCATTTATGCACCTTGTAACAGCAACCAACCAAGTCTGCAAAGTGACACACCAGCAGCCTTTTTTTTTTTTTTTTTTTTGTGTGTTTCCTTTCTGATGTACACCAGCAGCAATTGATAGTCCCTCTTCACTAAAGCTATAACCAAGTAGGAAAAAGCCTAAGTGAAGAGGACCATATATGACAGAGGTACTGCTACAGATTGCATTTGGTTGCAAGGACCAAATGCATGGCAAATGATAAAGTCCTCTGATATTCCTTGGCAGCTGATGGAAGCTGTGAAGCCAAACAACATTATGATTGCTGCAGGTTCCAAAGTGGCATCTTGATGGTTGATCCATTTAAGCTGCAGTTCCTGAGTCAATCTCCAGCTGGACCTGGTGAAATTGATGTTGTAGGCACCATTTTAGCCCCAACCTAGCAGCTTCAAGTTCTGCAAATTATTGTTTCCTTCTCCAAGGGTTGGAAAAAGCAACAATGATGCTCCCTTCATGATCTCTTAGTATGCCCTCAGCACCAATTTCACATCAGGTTTGGCCCAGGTCACTTTTGTGACTTTCTCTACATGAATGCATCAGGTCTTTCCAATTTGATGGCCCATACACCAGAAACCACATACTCTAAAAGATTAGCACCAGTATAGGCTGTCATATCTAAACATTGTAGGAGTACAATTTTCAGATATGAAGGTAACTTCTAGTATGTTTGTATGGATCTTTCCAATTGTCCTTGAAGCATTATCATTCTTTTGCAAAAAACCAGAAAAACCAGCACTAAAGATCATATCATCTCCTATATTAATAGGATCAATGATGCAAAGTATTTGAATGACTTTGCCTAGCCTGAATTTATACTCAGTATGTGCCAACTCATATCCATAATATAAAGGATCAGTGCCACCATACTTCATAAAAAATTCCAGCCTGCTAGTTATTCCAGATTTCTTGTACATAGCTTACCTGCAAAAAAGAGAATGCTGTTAGTTTTTTTAAAAACTCCTCATGCTCTCCTCCAATAGGACTTAAGCTTGAAGAGTAACTCCATTCCTTCCAACACCAACACATACTCTTCTCAGCAGTTCCACCAGACATTAAATACTCTTCTGTTTTTTTTTTTTTTCAGCATCATGAACATAACTGTCCACAGCCTTGATCAGAAGGCCATTGAACACTTCATATTTTACAAAAGATGTTCACATGAAGTGTTTCCCACCAAAAAAACATATTTCCCATTTTGCCCCTGATCATTTTTTTTTCCTATTCCCTCCTGATGCCCATCAGCAGTAAGCATCTGATAACGTCCAAATCCACCCTATTAATTAGAATGGGCACGGTTGTATGCAAATATAATTTACCCAACTATGAGTCGGGGTCGAATCCCACAGAGAACAATATATAGGCGATTAGGAAAAGTAGGAATTTTCACCAACTACGCTAAAGCCAAACGATGGATAATGTTTTGGTTTTGTTTGAGAGAATTATAACTAATGCAAAAATGTAAACTAACCTAGAAAGCAAGTAAAATGATCAATGGCCACAAACATGGATACAAGGGAAACTACGCTCAAGTAACGATCCAATGTACTTCATGATTTACAAATAATGGTAAGTTTATATTACTTAGCCTCGGATAATGACTCTAAATTAGCTTCTTCCGAAGACTAACTAGACTACCTAATTGAATATCCCTAAAGCAATTAGGAGCATTAAGAACACCCGAATATGGCTACAAGTGGTGTCGCCTATTCCTAGGTCAATTTCCATTAGATGAGGGTTAACGCCCCAAATTCTTGTTAATTAATCTTTCCCAATCCCGAGTTTGCCTCTTCCAAGTTTAAACCGAAATAAATGGGCAAGTCTTAGGGTTAGCTACTCCCTTAAGAATCATTCAAAATGAGATTAATTAAAGAAACAATAACTCACTTCATTAGGAATAAAATCATTGAACACATAAGCAAAACAAGAGATTCAATCCAAACTTTAATCAAGAATATTTCCATAAACGAAATTAAAGTATTGAAATGAAATACTACACAAATAAATATTCAATACATAGCAAGAGTAGAAGAAATGGGTAAAGAATTTCTCATTGGTGTCTCCAAATCTTCTCTTCCAAGGTGTTGGTGATGAACCCTAGCCTCCAAGAACTTGTGTGTTTTGCCAAAGATTTCTCATGTTTTGCCCTAATTTTCTATTTATATGTACTGGAATGGAAGAAATCGTCAAAATCCGAGTTCTGGTCGAAATTGCCGAAAATCCTTCATCGCGATCGCGCCATGTGTCTGCGCGATCGCGTGGATGACGTCAGCTTCCACTGCTCCCTTCATCGCGATCGCGTGTCGATACTGTGCGATCGCGTGGAATTAACAACGCGCGTAGGCGCGATCGCGTTAAATTCCAGCGCGATCGTGTGGAGTACATTTCCCACGTGGGCGCGATCGCGTGGGTACTCTGCGCGATCGCGCAGAGTATTTTTCCACGATATTTTCCAGAACCTCCAGTAAATTCCAGTTTTGCAACTTTTTTGCTTGTTTTCCACACTTAGGCTCTAGGGACCTCGTATTACCTGAAACATGACAAAAACTACGTAAAATGACATAGACTTGCTTAAAAACAAGTAAAACTTATAGTTAAAAAGCATCGATTGTGGCGTAAAATCACGCCACATCAACACCCCCAACTTAAAGTATTTGCTTGTCCTCAAGCAAGCCATACAAAACCATGACTCAATCTAACACCTAGATATTATAGAATAACAATGTCTACATTGGTTTTGACTCTGAACTACCGGCATGCATGTTTTCCTTTAAACGACCACCCCAACTTTCTACTTTAAAACAATATGCATAACTCAAGAACACTACGACTAACAATGAAGCTTCAATGAATGACATTACATTATCGAACATATTATGGTGCACACAAACGCTACTTTAGGCGGTCACTTTATTTTGTTCAATTCTCATCCTTATGCCCTCACATAGACCAAAGAATGTCCCAACACACATATATACGACAAGAATGGGACGAAGACGAAAGAGAAGAGAAAGACACTCACACTCACAACGACAATTCATATTTACACATGCAAATACCATAGGCTTGCCCTTATTTTCTATGTTTTCATCCTAGGCTCGTTCGGTTGTGATCACATTAGGACTTGTTTCGGCTTGTAATGTAGGTTTAGGGACGGGTCGGATACTTTTTGGAAATTAGTGACTCACCCTCCTTGAACACTACAACATCTTGTCACCTTAATTCGCCTCTTTTCTTTCCACCCCTTTATTTTCTTTCAGTTTTCGACCTCGATGTGGTTTTACTTCTAACCAACTTACAATTCTTTTTGCGTTACAATTTTCTGATTTTTATTTTTTTATTTTTTTATTATATATATATATATATATATATATATATATTTATACGCAACTACCACATCGAATCTCCACTAGCAAACTCCACCACCCCCAACTTATGTTTTTAACATGTACTCCACATTTAATTCACCCCCAACTTAGGCATTTTGCCTCATCTAACTAGTAGCATCAAGGAGGGAACGGGTGCGAAGATGGATTAGTTTCACAAAGGGTAAGGTTTCATAATTTGCTAGCCAAGAAAAAGGTCAAAAAGGCTCAAAAGGGAAACTAAGGGTATTTAACACTTTTGGTAAGGCTTATTTAGGCAAAGTGACTATTTCAACAAAGAAAGCCTAAGATCATTTCACAACCAAACTAACTTTCGCATTTCAAACAAGACCAACCGGGCAAGTTCTAGATTATACATGCATAAACAGAATCAAACTAACACTTCACACACACATCGGCATAAGGATAATAATTTTTACACTTGTGACTTCCTAATTAGTAATTCATCACACACAACACCCCAATAATCACAATGTCATATAAAGAATCAATCATGTCAGACAATAACTGTTCTAAGTATGCATTTTTCAACTTTTCGAGGGGTCCAAAAATTTCAACAAAACACGATACATGCCATTAGTTGCCAAGTAGTACGAAATAAAACAAAATTACTCTATTCAACCTAAGTAACATCCTAAACATGCCAGTTTCAACAAAATAAAACCCCCCTCAGGAAAAGAACTCTGGCAAAGAAAAGCCGAGGAGGTTCCTACCCCTAACTAAAAAACTTACAGTGTCCTCACTGCAGTACATCAACACAGAATTTTTTTTTTTTCATACCTCCTAGCACTGCGTGCTATGGTCATCTCTGCTCACCCTCTGAACTGGAGCTGCTGGGCTCTAGCAGGACAAAATCGTCCTCATTTTCCTCCTCTTCATGTTGTGCGCCGCATACACTCCTCAGAATGCTCATCATTTTGTTCAGGAATTTGCTTTGCTTCTTGGCGTGCTCCCTTGCCTTTTTCTGCCTCCTCTCTATTTTTCCCTGCTTTTCTTTGATATGCTTCATGTCCTCCACAATACCTGCTAATGTTGGACCAATAGGAACAGAGGGAGCTGTAGATGTGCCTTCTCCATGTGGGCCCGCAGGGAGACTAGCCACTAGCTGCTGAAGCCGATTGTCCATCCCATGGACCTGGGTGGAGATATATTGGAAAGGCCTGGCTGCTTCTTATATTGGTGGTAGGATTGGTATAGCCATAGGAGGAGCAGATGCCCCACCAGTAGAATCTAATGCAGTAGATGTAAACTGCCCAAATGACGAGCCTGCTATATCAATCTTCCTTTTCTTTTGTATAGCAACAGACCCTTTCTTTTTCAAAGGATGAATTGGTCCCCCAGGCCTCTTTTCTTTGTCACCTGGCCTTGTGGGCACTCCATCAGTGGAGCACATGTAAGTGATCAATGACGGGAAGAATAGACTCTTAGTCCGTTCAAGCACCACCTCCCGGATTTCTTGCATAATGAGCCTCCCCACGTCGACAGGCAACCCTTCCATCACAGCACAAATTAATTTGGCCCTCTCAATGGGCACGTCTGACTCATGTTTGGAAGGCAACACCCTGGATGCGACAATATCAAGCCAAGTTTTGGCCTCAGCAGTGAACTCTGCAGAGTCAATTTTTCTCTGCATTGTTGTCAGCCACTTTGGTTGCTCCCCACCGTGGAGGTGGGTCACAAACCATTGTTGCCGCAGTTGTTCATACATCTGTGTCATCTCGCTGTTGTCACCATCCTGCAGATTGTAATAGGCATTTATTCTTGCGGCATTGCACAGGACATCCACACCTCTGACTTTGACAATTGCCCTATGTGTAATGTCTGCCTCTGCAGCATTTGCGTAGAATTCCCGCACAAGGGTATGGTTCGCCCTGATTGGTTCATCTGCAAAGCGTATCCAGCCGCTTGTTACCAACCTTCCATAGAACTCGAGCATATTTTCTTCCAAATTTTCTGTTACAAAGCCCCTCTCTTCAATGAAGCTCTTTCCCAGCAGCCTATCATACAACTTCGAACATTTTGCTGACTGGAAGGTGGTGGTGTCATAATATTCAATCAAGGGTACTTGGGCAGCACTGGATGATGAAGTCATTTTTTAAGTTTAAGTACCTACAAAACAAACACAATGCATATGAACACCTACAATGATGTATAATGAGGAGTTGGGTTAAGGAAATTTGTCCCCCAAGTTTTGAGCAGCTCTGAACGAGCATTCTGTTTGGGCACTGCCACTTTTTCTTAATCGCGATCGCGTGGCAACCAGGCGCGATCGCGCCAATTTGAGAATTTTGTTCACCGCGATCGCGGTTCAACATGACGCGATCGCGTAATTTTTCAGAAATTATTCAG
Organism: Lycium barbarum; assembly: GCF_019175385.1. Classification (NCBI taxonomy): domain Eukaryota; kingdom Viridiplantae; phylum Streptophyta; class Magnoliopsida; order Solanales; family Solanaceae; genus Lycium; species Lycium barbarum. Next base: position 149,302,012 of record NC_083339.1, read on the forward strand.
CGCGATCGCTTCTATTTTCAGCGTGATCGCGCAGAGTCTTTTCAGATTCTCAGAAACATTTTGACAAACAGGTGGCGTGCATGATTTTTGGGGCTTCGATTCAACGATTTTAAGCTTGTATTTTGCCCCATTTTTTTCTTCATATCAACACCCATCTCTCAACTCACATTACTCACAACAAACAACACTTCACATGACAAGAAATTCAGCAATTTCATCACATTTTCATGCTTAAACAAGTGGAAGAAAATTTTTTCTTTCACAATTTCTAACATGGAAAGATGATAAAAACAACCCTAGGAACAAGACAATGAAAGAATCACATACCTTGTGGTTGCAAGTTGAAGAATTCTTCTTAAAAATTGAAGTTGAATTGGAGAGAAAATTGAGAGAGAATTTTTTTTGTTTTTGAGAAAAAGTGGAGGAAATGAGGGGTTAAGCCGTTTTGCCCTTTCTTTACTCTGTTTTGAAACCTGGAAACGCGCCTCTGCGCGATCGCGTGATGATGTGGTGCGATCGCGCATAGTAATTTTTTTTTTTTTTGACGCGATCGCGTGGGTTCTTGGCGCGATCGCGAAGAGTAAAATTCGGCCAAAAACCAGCAGTTCAGAAAATAAGCAGAAACCAGCAGCTACTGATTTGTGGCTGTTCTGAAAACTCAACCTATTCAAAACAATTCCAAAAATTATGAAATTTTGCAGATTAGTCACAAATCATGAACTAAACAATTTTAAAAAATCAAATTTCTTAAAAACGATGGGTTGCCTCCCACCAAGCGCTTAAGTTAACGTCGCGACACGACGGATACCAACTTTACCGCTTTTCTCGCCATTTGGAGCTTATGAATTTGCGCCCCAACTTTGAATCAAGATTATGATGACGCTCATGGGGCGGTGGCAGAAAAACAAATAGGCCAACTCTCGGATGTCTCATTTTGCACTTTTTGGCCTTTGAGTGAGGAATGCCATTTTGTCTTCTTGGCATAGCAAACTTTAAAATAAAAACGCTTTCTTCTTCATATCCAAAATTCTCTATTGGCTCGGTTAGTTCAACTTTCATATCATCAACCAAGCACAATGTTGAAAAATGGCTCGAATGTGGTCCAACGCGCTCAAATTCCAAGTTTGCATGAATTTTGACATTCTTACCCATTAATGAACTAGAGTCTTCAAAAATGATTTCATGAACTTTTTTATGCAACTCTAGTATCATTTCTTCAATCTCGGCATCATTCACTACTCTAGGATTTGTTGGTTGGTAATTTATGATTAGCTCTTGAAAATCAATAGTGGCCACTTCTTCATTGGAAACCAACTTAACACTACTATCCATGGCTTTTTGATATTGAGTGTTACATTCTTCAATCTTTGCATTGAATTCGGCCTCCAATTTTTGGATAGCAATTTCAAGTGACTCCATTTCTTGACTTTGCTCAACATGCATTTTTAGATATTCTTCCATCATCCGTGAAAAGCCTTCACGGTGATTTTCATAGGCTTCAAGTTGTTGAGCTTGATTCATTAGCCAATCTTGCCTCAAAATTTCCTCTTTGTCAAGTTTTTCTTCATGGTGAGAATCGTCCAAAGCTTGTAAAAATCCTAACATGGAGAAATCCATGTTTTGGACAGTTTCATCATCTCCATGTTGAACTACTTCCCACCAATTGGCCACAATCTTCCCATATTTTTCATTTCTCGCCATAATGCCATTCAACATTTCCTCAATTTCCTCTTTTCGAGAATTGGAAATTTCTTCTTCATGACTTAGCTCATTTTCTTCAAGTTGAACCATTTCTTCAATTTCACAACTCTCGTTGTGGTCACAAGAATTTCCGGGCTCATCTTGTAAATTTGAAATCTCTTCTTCAACTACTTCATTTTGAAGAATAGGCACATCCATGGAAATTGAAAATTTTTCATCCTCAAGTGATTTGTTCATTTCCAAAATGGATTGCCCGACGAGTTCTCGCTCCTCCTCCCTTTCCCGGTCAAAGTATGCTTGGAGCAATTCCATGATACCTTCATATTCGGTACTTTGCCCTTCGTTTGCCATATCATTGTTCCTATCAAACTCAAAAGCACAACTAGCATTTTCGTTAGAACAACTAGGGGGAGGGGAAGTGAAATAATTGGGACAATCACCCCAATGTCCACCTTGACCACCACATATATTACAAATACTCTCATCATAGGATTGAGACGGTGCACACATCTCTCTCCCGGGAGCATATTCACAATCTTGCCAAAAGTGGGGTCCTCCACAATATGGACATGGGTCATCAAAATATGGATTACAACCATCAAACCCATTTTCATTCCAAGATGCCATTTTTTTTTATTTTTTTTATATATATAATAAAACACAGAAAACACTTATACAAATATTTACGGGTTCGGTTCAAAGCAAGTTAGCTTATTTCCTAGATTAGCCAAAATACACCAATTGTTCCCCGGCAACGGCGCCATTCTTGATAACGTCCAAATCCACCCTATTAATTAGAATGGGCACGGTCGTATGCAAATATAATTTACCCAACTATGAGTCGGGGTCGAATCCCACAGAGAACAATATATAGGCGATTAGGAAAAGTAGGAATTTTCACCAACTACGCTAAAGCCAAACGATGGATAATGTTTTGGTTTTGTTTGAGAGAATTATAACTAATGCAAAAATGTAAACTAACCTAGAAAGCAAGTAAAATGATCAATGGCCACAAGCATGGATACAAGGGAAACTACGCTCAAGTAACGATCCAATGTACTTCATGATTTACAAATAATGGTGAGTTTATATTACTTAGCCTCGGATAATGACTCTAAATTAGCTTCTTCCGAAGACTAACTAGACTACCTAATTGAATATCCCTAAAGCAATTAGGAGCATTAAGAACACCCGAATATGGCTACAAGTGGTGTCGCCTATTCCTAGGTCGATTTCCATTAGATGAGGGTTAACGCCCCAAATTCTTGTTAATTAATCTTTCCCAATCCCGAGTTTGCCTCTTCCAAGTTTAAACCGAAATAAATGGGCAAGTCTTAGGGTTAGCTACTCCCTTAAGAATCATTCAAAATGAGATTAATTAAAGAAACAATAACTCACTTCATTAGGAATAAAATCATTGAACACATAAGCAAAACAAGAGATTCAATCCAAACTTTAATCAAGAATATTTCCATAAACGAAATTAAAGTATTGAAATGAAATACTACACACATAAATATTCAATACATAGCAAGAGTAGAAGAAATGGGTAAAGAATTTCTCATTGGTGTCTCCAAATCTTCTCTTCCAAGGTGTTGGTGATGAACCCTAGCCTCCAAGAACTTGTGTGTTGTGCCAAAGATTTCTCATGTTTTGCCCTAATTTTCTATTTATATGTACTGGAATGGAAGAAATCGTCAAAATCCGAGTTCTGGTCGAAATTGCCGAAAATCCTTCATCGCGATCGCGCCATGTGTCTGCGCGATCGCGTGGATGACGTCAGCTTCCACTGCTCCCTTCATCGCGATCGCGTGTCGATACTGTGCGATCGCGTGGAATTAACAACGCGCGTAGGCGCGATCGCGTTAAATTCCAGCGCGATCGCGTGGAGTACAGTTCCCGCGTGGGCGCGATCGCGTGGGTACTCTGCGCGATCGCGCAGAGTATTTTTCCACGATATTTTCCAGAACCTCCAGTAAATTCCAGTTTTGCAACCTTTTTGCTTGTTTTCCACACTTAGGCTCTAGGGACCTCGTATTACCTGAAACATGACAAAAACTACGTAAAATGACATAGACTTGCTTAAAAACAAGTAAAACTTATAGTTAAAAAGCATCGATTGTGGCGTAAAATCACGCCACATCAGCATCCATCATCCTTGTTTCTCCATGAACACCCCAGCCTTCTCTGCAGATTGTGGCATCCCTTTTTTAAAAAAAAAAAACCAATCCTGGTACACAGCAGCAACTTCTGCATTTATGCACCAAAGAGAGCCCTTGCATGCAGTTCCTCCTTATTAATTCCTCCAATTGTACACTCAAATGAGATACCAACTACTCTGTAAGCTTGACAAACCACAGCAGGTGCAGTATTCATCAGATCAAACAGCAACCAAACCAAGGTTGCAAATGAACCAGCAACCTGCAAACCAACAATTTTTTTTTTTTTTTTATAAGTTCCATCCATCTCATTAATCAGAGTGCAACCTGCAATTAAACAAACTAAACTAGAAGAACATAGTATCACCATATTATGACTTAAGGATTTTTTTTTTCATCCATCTCATTAATCAGAGTGCAGCCTGCAATTCAGCAAACTAAACTAGAAGAACATAGTATCACCCTACTCTCCTCCCTAAGGACTTTGAGTATGATACTACACCTTCTTCCACATCAAATTCTGAGCATCCATCAGTATCTCTTCTGAGTCTTGATTCTCAAATAGGGACATTGTAACTTGTCACTATTAAGAATCCTCCTACCCTTTGAATCAAGTTCTGTAAAAGAATGCACAACAACCTCTCCATGGTCAAGTGCAACATTAGCCAAGTGGTCAGCTAATTGGTTACCCTCTCTCATAATATACAGAACCTGTACATTAGCATTGTCTATAATTTCTAGCAATTTTTCAACAACCAATGCTATATTCCAAGGAGGCTTCCACTGCCTATCCAATATGTTCTTCATTAAAAGAGAGTCAGTCTCCATAATGAATGAGTAAACATGTTGAGATAAGCAGTATTTAGCAGCTTCAAGTAGTGCCATGGCTTCAGATTCAGTATTTGTTGCATCCTCCATTTCCTTAGCTCTAGCAAATACCAAATCACCAGTATGATTCCTCACACAAAATGCAAAAGAGCTCCTACCAGGATTGCCCCTAGTAGCACCATCTGTATTACATTTCCACCACCCTTCAGGAGGAAAATACCACCAAACCTTTGTCACTTGTAATTTAGGAACAAATTGTTCCAGAATTTTTAGAATGTCAAGCCATCTATGAGGAATAATTTTGATACCTGGTTTCCTCAACCTTACCAGTTGTTGAATGTTAGTGGAAGCTTGATATATGACTCTGCTAAACGAAACTCTATTCCTATGCTTATCCCCATTCCTCTTCTTCCACAATTCCCACACAATAATAGAAGGAATAACATAAAATATAGGTTTCATTCTAGGTAACACATCAGCAGTCCACCATTTCAGTATAACTTGATGCAAATGCATTCCTGAAATATTAATACCTGCAGCAACACAAAAATATGACCACGTCTTCTGAGCAATTTCACATGTTAAGAATATGTGAGGAACAGTTTCTCCCTTAGGTGCTGCGCAATAGGAACACTTAGACGGCATGTGATATCCCCAACTCCGGATCACATCATCCAATGGCACTTTGAAATGCCACACCCTCCACATCAGGAATGCTATTTTAAACGGCAACCTTTTCACCCATATCTTCTTGTAAACATCCCTTTTTTCACTTTGCTTCTTGTATACTCCCATGCAGATTTGACGGTGAAATCACCTTTAGTTTCAAGCATCCACCAAGGCTTATCTAATTCATCTCCTTTGGCAGGTGGTTGGACATCGTTTAATTTATATTCAGCAAGTTCTTCAGGCAAATTATTTCTGATTGCCACCTCATGCCACCTACCTTCTGTCACCACATCAGAAACATTATTAATATCCTCATTGCAGTGAAAATCAGCAGGTGTAAGGAAATAGAGAGGTCCTAAACCTGTCCAATTATCGAACCAGAACAGAGAAGACCCCATTCTAAGTTGCCACCATATCTGATGATCAATCAAGTCTCTTGCTTGAAGCATTTTTCTCCATATACGCGAGCCTTCTTTCCATGGCACCAAAATAGGATTGCTCTTTTTCAGATATTTGTTGCTCATGAAAGAACTCCACAAAGATGGTTTGGTTATGAAATTCCACCATAACTTAGCAAACAATGCCATAGACATGTCACTAAGAGATCTGAAGCCCAAACCCCTTTCATCACAAGGCAAACAGACAGTGTCCCATCCTGTCCAATGTCTATTCCATTCCCCAATAGTGTTGCTCCAATAGAACTGAGCAAATATTTTATGCAGCTTCTCTATCACAAAGGAAGGTGGATCTACAGCAGATATCAAGTGCTTTGGCATAGCCTGCAACACATGTTTCAATAAAACGGCCCTTCCGCCAAATGATAACAGCTTCCCTTTCCATCCCTGGAGCCTGTTTCTCACCTTCGTAATGAGCTCTGAATAAAATGACATCTTACTTCTTGCATAGTAGATAGGGAAACCCAGATACATCAAAGGAAACTCCTTTCTTGCGATGCCAGTAAATCGTTCTACCTTCCGAAGCTCCTCCTCATCCACCCTATCGTGCAAATATACTGAACTTTTAGTCTTGTTTATCAATTGACCAGAAGCTTGCTCATATTCAGTCAAAACATTCATGATCAAACCCAGGGATATCTCACAGGCTGATGAGAAAATGATGGTATCATCTGCATAAGCTAAGTGATTAATTTTTGGACTCCACTTCGGCAAACCAAATCCAGTAAACCACAAATTGCTATGCAAAGCATTCAAACCCCTTGATAGCACTTCAGCAACTAATATGAACAAAGTAGGCGACAAAGGATCACCTTGCTTAACGCCCCTAGTAGAGTGAAAGAAACCGTGAGGTTGTCCATTAATAAGCACAGAATACCAGTTATTTCCAATAATTTCATAAATCAGGCTTATAAAGCGCTCAGAAAAACCCATTTTCCTCAGAACATTTGTAAGGAAAGTCCATGACAAGTTATCATAGGCCTTTGTCATGTCAAATTTCATTACGACATTAGGAACAATAGCATTGGAATTCTTCTTGCCCTTATTGGTTCTGAGTCTGATATCAGTGATTATTTCTTGGGTCAATAAAATATTCTCCACGATGCTTCTACCCCTAACAAATCCTGCTTGATTCTGTGATATCAAATTCGGCAACAGATGGACCATTCTCTCATGTACCACTCTGGAAAATACCTTGTTCACAAAGTTACTCAGACTAATAGGCCTCATGTCACTAAAAGTCTGGACATCTTTCTTTTTTGGCAACAACACAAGATTAGTATGAGTAATGTATCTAGGCAGTTCAAAACCTCTGAAAAAGTCCCAAACCATGTTGAAAATATCATCCCCAACGATATCCCAACATGCTTGGAAGAAAAGGCCTGTAAAACCATCAGGACCGCCTGCACTTGTACTGTTTAAACCAAAAATAGCCTGTTTCACCTCTTCTTTCGTAGGAACTGCAACTAGTTTTTCATTCTGCTCATTAGTAATCATGGAAGGAACATGTTTCAGGATATCAAACTGTGTGGGAATCACAGTTTCATGAAATTGTGCCTGAAAAAACCCAACAGCCTCCTCTGCAATCTCTTCCTCATTGTCAAGCCATTGCCCCTGCGAGTTCTGTATTCTTTTCAATTGCAGCATTTTTCTTCTGCCCTTCACATAAGCATGGAAGAATTTGGAATTCTTGTCACCACCTTGAAACCAAGACATTCCAGCTTTTTGCTTCCAAAATACCTCCTCCAAATGCAATACTCTAGTAAGTTCCGCTTGCACTTTCATCAGTTTCTCCCTGTTAGCATAAGATGGATTTGATTCAAAGAGTGCTTCATGAGCTTTAATCACTTCCTCAAGGTTCGTGATCTGCTGAAAAATGTCACCATAAGTGGACCTGCTCCATTGGGATAAGACTTGTTTCATTTTCTTCAGCTTCACATTAAATGTCCAGAATGAATTAGCAACCACATCCGTCTCCCAATTTTCTTTCACAACATCAATAAAAGTATCATGCTTAGTCCAGAAATTTAACAATTTGAAATGTTTCTTGAATTGTTGGACCTCTTGTTTGCATTCCAGCAGCAAAGGAGAGTGATCTGAACCACATTTAATCAAATGATTAATTTCCAAGCCTGGAAACAACTGTTGTAACTCAAAGTTACCCAAACACCTATCCAGTCTCTTGAATACACAATCATCTTCCCCTCTTCCATTCCACCAGGTAAAAACACTTCCCTTGTATCCCAAATCAGTTAGATTACATGATTGAATACAATGCCTAAAATCTTCAACTTCATTCAGAGACACCGGTAAACCTCCATATTTCTCCTCTTCATCAGTGATGACATTAAAGTCGCCTCCCACTAACCATGGAATTGTCATATCAGAAGATAGATTATACAGAGAATCCCAGAGTTCAATTCTTTCAATCCTATCACACTTAGTGTAAACCAAGGTGACAACCAATTCCATATCTACATCCCAGTTGAATAACTTCAATGTAAGATGCTGAGCAGTGTCCATCAAGATTGTCACTTCATACTCTTCATCAACAAAGGCCCAAATTTTGCCAGAAACATTGCAAATAGCCGTCTCTAGCCCCAGCCTTCTTCTGTAACTTTCCATCTTATAGGCTTGTTGAAATGGTTCCATCAAACCTACAAGAAAGAATTTGTGTTTTGTATGCATTGTTAAAAGCTTTTTTTTGTATTCACTGATCTAATATTCCATATTAGTGCATTCATCACTACATATGGGATTTAGAATTTGTCCTCCTTGTTGTCACCCCTGAAATATGAGGTGCATTATCCTTTGCGACTTTCTTCTTTGCTTTCCCAGGCCCTTTTGCTATCTGTCTAGGGGAAATATCACTCTCTCTTGAAGCATTTAAAAAATTCTGAGCAGTTGATTTTTCATCCATATCTATTTTAGCCTCTTCCGCATTTGGAATTGCTACCTGCAAATCTGCAGCATTACCAGAGAATTTTTTCATTTCAGCCTTGTTACTTCCTGCATTTGTTTTAGAATTCTGCTGTACCCCAGAATTATCCTTTGCACTGCCTTTGTTTCCTGAAACTAAAACAACTGTTTTTGTGTGCCCTGTAGCATCTGGAGTCCTTTGACGACTGTCATGAATTTTGGTTGCATTGGAAACTTCCCCAACTATCTGTTGTTCAGGAAGATCATTACCTTTTTTGGCTGAAAGGTTATCCATCTCTTCACTGCATGCATTCTCTTCCTGCACTTCATTATCTGCATTTTTGATTTCTTCCTTATCAGTATTATTATGCCTGTTGACAGCATGTTTAGAAGCTGCCTGAGTGATATCTGCTGCATTTGAAACAAGTACTTCCTCTTCTTCTATTACTTTGGCAAACATATCATGAATCTGTTGTGATGACTTTGGTGAATCAGAGTTTTGTTCACTAAGTGTATTGTCTCCTTGAATTTCCTTTTCTTCATCATTTTCTTCAACTTGTTCACTCCAAAGCATTCTTTCCTCCCCATGAGCATAAGTAGTTGATGGAATATCTGAGGATTCTCTATTCTCAGTAACTAATAGTTCTGCAGATTTATGGAAAACAGTTTGAACCCATTGCTTAGTTTGATTTGCTAAATTTTTTCTGGTGTATAAACAGGTGCATCAACATTAAGTGGCTTAGTTCCAGTATTAACTAGTGCCACCACATCAGAGGAAGACATCACTGCATTGACTTGCTGCACAAGACTATTCCTTACATTTGGAATCACTGCATCTTCCACAACCGGAGCAATAACAGCAGCATTAAGATCAACTGCTGCTACTATCAGCTGCTTGCTGCTATCAACAACTCTTTCCTCTTGTTCCTCTTCAACCCCATCTAAGGCATTAAATTTATTGGCAACTTGGACATTATTTGAACCTGTACCAAGCTGTTTTCCTACCCTCTTTGTACCATTTTCTTCAACTGCTGGCAAGGCCAGTTTCAACTGGTTGTTTCCATTGTTATTCACCTGTTTCTGACCTTTGTTAGCTTGCCATTTGTGTAAGTCCTTCACATTGCCAACCACTTTCCCACTCTCCAACACCTTAATCACATGGTCCCTATTTCTATAATTTGCTTGCTTAAATTGTGATTCCCTTCTATTATTTTTATTTATACCAGTTTCTTGTACCTTATTTGCCACAGTCGACTGTTTGCCTTTATCCTTTGCATTATGCACTTGAAATTCCTCCTCACGCTCACCTTCACCTTCTTGCTCATTTTCCTTCTCAGGCAGCAAGTCCGGGTGAATTTTCCAACATGTTTCTTCATCGTGTCCTTGTAGGCAGCACTCTTTACAATACTTTGGCATGAAATCATATTGTATCGTCACCCACTTGGTTTTAATTTCTCCAGTAGCACTATTAACAACTTGAATAGCCACTCGCTTAGGATGTTCCTTCAGTAAATCAACCTCCACCTTAACACGAGCACAACTTGGTCGTGTATTATTTTTGGTAGCCAAATCTAAAGTTAGTGGCTTTCCTACAGCTGAAGCCATTGAAAATAATTGGGATTTACCAAAATAATTCGGTGCTAGAGTTGGGAATGAAATCCAAGCAATTGCAATGCTCGTTTCTTTGTCCGGTTCAAACCAAGGATCCCATTTAAGTTTTCTCATCGGATGGGTCCATTGGGATTCCTTAAGCCAAAACGCAGGTTTGGACATGAGAGTGACATAATCTTCAAATAACTTGCATCTAATAAAAATGTGTCTATTACACAAAAAACCAATAGTAGCATCGGTTTTCAATTCACATTGCCTAGCAAGCGAAGTACGTAAAAATTGCATATCGGGTACTCCATACGAAAACTTACCAACAACTGAATATTGTAATTCCTCTTCAATGATCATATGATTAATTTCTTCCATGGAATATTGAATTGTTGGTTCCCCATGTATATAAACAATGGGTTTTAAAGGTATTGGTGGAATAATATCAATTTCTTCATTGTTGGAGATTTCCCCATTGATACCCATTTTCGAATTTCCTCCATTGTTAGCATTTAAAGCTGCAGGAAACAATAATTTGGAGTAATCGAGCGGTGGGACTGCTGTATATGAACTTGTGACATTGAAATTCATTGTAGGTGGTGATGGGTCACTTGGTAATGCTATAGACGAACTTGGGACATTGAAATTCGCTGAAGGTGGTGATGGGTTACCTGGTGGCAGTGACGAAGCACCAGTTGGCAGTGATGGAACACGAATTTGGCCAGAATCCACAAGGGAAATAATTTGCTGAGCTCTGCGCAGTTCTTCAGGCGAAATCGCTGAAACTGACGCAATTTTCTTCTGCAAATTCACCACTGATGGAGCAAAATTGATGGATGATTGTTGCTGGGGTTTGTGAAGAATTAAATTGCGCTTCAAATGGGATAGGTCCGGTGGTTCAACACCACCGGACGGCGGCTGTGGGTCCATTTCGCCGCTGCTACAGTGCTCGCGCTACTGTTCACAGAGAGAGCATTTTGGGGGTTTTCGGGTTTCAGAGTTTAGGGTTTTAGGTTTTTTTTTTGTTTTAATGACCTAACCCAAGGGGAGAACACCCCTCCGGCGGTCAGGGGCTAAGCAACACCCCCAGGTCTTATCATATATCGCAAAAAATAAGTAGAGTACAAAGAGGGGGGCATAAAACCGAACCTCCAACCTATGGTGGTACATAAGTTTGGTCCTCCACAAAGAAAGACCAAACTTATCCCCATATTACTAAGGCCTAATTCTATGCACCTAAAGGAAGGAATCCTTCCAATACATAAGACTAGGGAAGTAAATAAGGGAGACTCTCCCTTTACATCAAAAAGCAAAGAAAGGCCTATGATACAAAATGGAATCATCTTCATAAAAGCTATGACCAAGAAGGAGAGAGCCCAAATGAAGATGACCTTAATAGCAGCAAAGGACAAAAAATTGTTGGTTTGCATTGGCTTGCCCAGTCCAGTGCCTTCAAGGGCCATCAAAGGAGAAATCGAGGGGGATTCTTAATTCTTTTTAGATGCCTTCTTCTAAAACTTGGCATTCCACTTTTATCAAGTTTGAAGTGCCCTTGGATGTTCCCAGGTAAATGCTGGTAGGAGTGAAAGACAAGAAGAGAAGCAATAGAGTGGTTGTGTTTAGAGAGTGCATCAGCAGTGGAATTAGCCTCTCTAAACACATGCCTGCATTTGAAATATTGTACCTGTTGAATCACATTATGAAGCTGCATCATTGGCTGGATTAAAAACCAAGGTGGTTTGGATTGATGCTTAATCCATTTGAGCAACAGTTCTGAGTCTATTTCAAGCATAACCTGCTGGATGCCTTGCTGCAAGCACCACTGCAGTCCCTTCTTTGCTGCTTCCAATTCTGCCAAGTTGTTGGTTCCCTCTCCAAGTGGGATGGCATAGGCAACAATAACATCTCCCATGTGATCTCTAATTATGCCCCCAGCTCCTATTTTGCCTGGGTTGCTTAGAGCACTGCCATTAGAGTTCACTTTAACCCAGCCAAGGTCTGGTTTTTCCCAACAGACTTGTGTAACTTTGGTCTCATTGACACAGTTCTTTACTAACATTGCCAAGTCTTTCCAGTTAGATGGCCATTCAATATGAGGAAAAACAGTCCTAAGAAGGTTACTTGTGTCCTTAAACACCCCATACTTCACTCTAGTAAGATTAGAAGTTTTGCCTCCATACTTAACTGCACACCTGTTTTTCCATAGATTCCAACAGATAAATATAGGGGTAGATTGGAGGATCAATTTGTGAGCTTCATTTTTGTGTTTTACCAGCCACCAGTTAATGAGCAAATTACCAAGAGGTAGGGGCTTGTGTCTGATTCCCAGAAAACCAGAAAAATGAAGCCAGATGTGCTTAGCAAAGTTACCTGAGGAAAAAATATGATCAATAGTGTCTGGCCCTGGTAAATAGCAACAAAAACACAGAGATGGTTCAATTCCCCAGGAGGTGATTTTGTCATCAGTAGGAAGTTTATATCTCAAGGCCCTCTAGATGATGAAAGAACATTTGAAGGGTATGTGCTTATGCCAGGTATAGATGTTGAGCATGGTTTTAGTCTTATGATGCCTTACAAGGTGCCAAGCTGAGGAGCATGTAAGTTCCCATGTTTTTTTAGTTTCCAAGTAGCCTGATCTGGAACCCCCATTTTAAAGTTCACATCTGTACTCAGAATTGCTTGTACCAACTGTGGAGGGGCCATTTGAGTAACCTTATCAATGTCCCAGTGCCCATTAGTAAGAAGATGACTGACTTTAGTATTGTTGGCCCTAGTTTGCTCCTCTCTAAAATTTGCAATAGGCCCTACTCCTAGCCAATCATCCCACCAAAAACAACATGAACCAGAATTGATTTGCTAGGTGATATGATTTTCTGCTATGTGTTTGTTCCTCATCATATGCTTCCAGGCTAGAGATTGTCCTGTGTCCCATTTCTTGATAATAGGATTGGCTCTCTGACAATATTTTGCTCTAAGGAACTCCCCCCATAGAGTTGCCTTGGATCTGAAAATCCACCACTGCTTAAACTGCATGGATTTGCAGATGTCTGTGATAAGTCTCATTCCAATTCCACCTTCTTCATATGGATATCAGAGTGATTGCCATGATGCCCAGTGGTATTTTTTCTTCTCATCTTTCCTTCCCCAGAAGAAATCAGCTATGAGACTTTGAATTTGTTTCAAGGTGGTTTTAGGTGGAGAGATGGTTGATAGTAGGTGAATAGGTAGTGACTGCGGGACAAACCTTACCAACACAGCTTTTCCTCCATGACTGAGAATTTTGGTGTGCCAACCACTAATTTTCCCAACTACTTTAGAGACCATTTCTGAGAAGAAAATGATTCTTTGCCTTCCAATATATAGGGGGCAGCCAAGGTAAGTAATGGGACTTATCTTTTGAATAAAACCTGTGACTCTTTTAACTCTTTCAATAGTGGTAGATTTAGCATCTGGATGGACCATGAAGTGGCTCTTATGTTTGTTGACTAGTTGGCCTGAAACTCCTTCATATTTGGTCAACTGTTTCATGATTAGTTTCAGAGAGATTTCTTCCCCTGATGTGAATATAATCACATCATCTGCAAAGCTGAGATGGTTTATTCTTGGTCCTTGTTGTTCCATATAGAAACCATGGTACAAGCTTTTCTCATGCATTTTATTCAATCTTCTTGAAAGAACTTCTGCCCCCAGAATGAATAAAGCTGGTGCTAAGGGGTCACCTTGTTTCAGGCCCCTTGTAGAGTGAAAAAATCCATGCCTTGCCCCATTTATAATGACTGAATACCAGATGTTTGACATGGTCCTCCAGATCAGGTCAATGATAGTCTCACTGAACCCCATTCTTCTGAGAACTAGACAAATGAAGGACCAGGAGACCCTGTCATAGGCCTTGGCCATATCCAGTTTTATCACTACATTATCTTTCACATTGGTCTTCTTGATCTGGTGAATCAGTTCTTGTGCAAGCATGATGTTCTCAGTGATGTTTCTTCCTCTTATAAAGCCAGATTGATTTGGAGATATGAGGCTGGGAAGAATATTGGCAAGTCTAAGACATATTATCTTGGAGATGATTTTATTTGTGAAGTTACTCAAACTAATGGGTCTGAATTCTGAGAAGGCATTGGGGTGGTCCACTTTTGGAATCAAAACAAGACATGCATGAGAGAAAAACTTGGGCATTGTGTGCCCACAAAATAAAGTTTGGAGTACATCAAGGAGATCAAACTTGATGATCTCCCAACAGGAATGAAAGAACTTGCCATTCATACCATCAAGGCCAACAACTGAGTTTGGGTTCATTGAAAGGACAACAGTTTTGAGTTCTTCCATGTCAGGCATTGCATGGATTTCTTCATTTTGTATATCAGTAACCATTCTTGGGATGCATTTGAGAATTATCTCATCAATAGGGACCTCTTCACCAGTAAAAATTGTTTGGAAGTGATCACAAGCAGCCTCTGCTATTTGTTTGTCCCCTTCAATCCAATCCCCATTTTCCTTTTGGATTATATGAATGAACAACCTTCTCCTCCTCCCTCTAATTAAGGCATGGAAATATCTAGAGTTAGCATCTCCATCCTTAAACCAATGTAATTGAGTCTTTTGCTTTAGAATGGACTTTTCCAGCTTTAGAAATCTGATATACTCAGCATTAAGCTTGTGCAACTTGGTTCTATTCTCTTCATTGTTGTTGTTTATCAAATCTTCCTCTGCTTCCTTAACTTTCTCCTCAAAGTCTTTCACATTTTCAAAAATATCACCAAATTCTTTTCTTGACTAGAGGCTAAGAGTTTTAGAAAGTCTCTTCATTTTCTGGTGGAAGGCAAGCATGGGATTTCCAGTCATTTGTCTATCCCAACAAGATTTAACAATGTCTAAGAAGGAAGCATGATCAGTCCAGCAATTTAAGAACTTGAAGTATTTTATAGAGTCATCATTTCTTTCCTTCATTTCAGTCAAGAGGGGGCAATGATCAGACCCTACATAGGGGAGATGGGTGATGGAAGTGTGAGGCATATTAAACAACCAAATGTCATTCACCATGGCTCTATCTAGCCTCTTCCATATTCTAGTATCATGTCCTCTGAGGTTGGACCATGTATATTTGGCACCATGGAAACCTAGATCAGTCAAACCACAGGCTTCAATAACACTGATAAATTCAAAACTTTTGGTCATATTGTAAGGCAATCCCCCAAGTTTTTCCTCAGTTGAAGTAATCACATTAAAATCACCTAAAGTACACCAGGGAAGAGTTTTGTTTGCCCTTGCAAGTAAACCATCCCATAAGGGTCTCCTAAGATAGTCCTTACATTTGGCATACACAAAGGCGTTGAGGAATGATGCTGAGTGGGCAACATGTTTAAGCTCACAGGTGATCTGTTGGTCATCAGAGTCAATAATCCTACATGACAACTCTTGAGTCCAAAAAATCCAAATCTTCCCATTGGGGTTACAAACAGCAAAGTCCATGGCCAGTTGAATTATGAAGTTTTGGAGCTGGGAATTATCAGAGAAAGGCTCAAGAATGGTTATTAATGAAAGTTGGTGAAGCTGTTTGAGAGTTTGCAATCTTTCAAGAACACCCTGGGTATTAATACCCCTCACATTCCAAATGAGTGTACTAATCATTAGAAGGTTTCTTTAGGTTGTAAAGTCTGGTGTGGGGCCTGCTAGGGGCTGCAGAAACCACATTAGCTAGGACACTGAGTTGGGTTTTTTTGGTGGTGTCCTTGGGAGCAAATGCTGAGACTAGGTGTTCCACTACCTCATCATCGCTTTCATCATCAAATTCATCCGAGAGAAGGTCCTCATCTTCTTCTTCCTCTGAATGAATGACTCTATAATCATCATCAGGAGGCTGAATAACAGTTGAGTTCAAGGTAAAAATATGAGTTCTTTGGTCTGGGGGTTTATCATGTGGATAGGGGGTATGAATTACTTGCAGGGGAGTGACTTCAATACCCTCATCTTGGAGCTGATCAAGAACCTGATTCCTGATGGGAGAATTATCGATCAAAACAAATTTCTGACTAGTACTTCCCATCAAGGGTGTTGCAGATTTTGTTTGAGGTATGAGATTAGTGGTAGTATCAGGTGGTTGATTTTGGGATTGTTGGTTCTGAGGGGTTTGGGTTTGTGGGGTATGGTTCTGTGGTGTTTGGGAGTGAGGAGTTTGGGTTTGTGGGTTTGGTTCTGTGGTGTTTGGAAGTGAAGAGTTTGGGTTTTTGGGGTTTGGTTCTGTTGAGTTAGGGAGTGAGGGGTGTGAAGGATTGGATCTTTAGGAATACCATCAGCACATATGCTGGCCTGTTGTTTTTCTTCTCTGTCTTTCCTCAACTTTGTAGCATCCCTTCTTTTTTTGCTATTCAAATTCTTCACTTTGGAGGTCTGTTTTGCATCACTACCAGCTAGTTTATCTTTGCCTTTGCTTTTAAATCTCTGATCATGGTCTTCAAACATTGGTGACCTGTTACTCTTATTCTTATCAACATCAGACTGAGTAATTGTAGCAGAGCCAATCCAAAGCTCAGCCTGAGAGTTCTGATGAAGAGGTAAGTCCTCCCCCTCTGGTTGCCAATCTAGCAGACTAGAGGAGCTCATCTTTCTTCCCATCTTATCTCCATCAGCCTCATCATCCGATAGATTAACATATTCATCAGCATCAGTATAACCAAAGGGGTTGGGATCAGGGGGCTTGTAGCCTAATTCCTCCTCATAATTCTTACCACCTTCATCTTGAACCATAGTGGCTTGAGGGTTTTCATCACCTTTCATCCCCTTGGACCTTAATATAGGACACTGGAAATTCACCCCACCTTGCATCATATCAGAAATAGTGATAGAACTCTGGGGGATATCTCCACATTGCATCTCTTTGGCTTTAGGGATAGGACTCTGATGTTTATCACCCTGCACCCCCAAAGAGGCCTTCTCACCTTGCATCACTTTTGTGGTAGGTAAGCCAATTGTGATAGGATACTGAGAGTGGTGTTTTGCTTGTTGATTTTGGTTTTTCCCTTTGAAGTTCTTTCTCCTTTGAGTTTGCCATTGTTGTTCTTGATGGATTTGCTCTTTGTTTTGATTTTGGTTGGATTTCTGCCCATTATGATTGTTGGTGTTGCTGTTGGCATTCAAGCAATGTTGGTTTGCACTGGTTCCTGTTTTGTTGCCATTTTCCATTTGCTTTGCCCCATTGGAATTGTTTTTTATTTCTTTGGTACCCTTTTTTTCATTTTGTGTCTGAATTGATTCTCTTTCCTTTTTCCTTTTTGCTTCATCATCCCTTAATTTTACTCTGCAAGCCACTATTGCATGTCCCTGATGTTTGCAGTATGTGCAATATGCAGGTAACCCCTCATATTCTATAGATTGCCATTTACCATTAGTAATATCAGTTTTGCTCATGCCCATCCATAGATGAGATGGCCTCTCTAAGGTCAGATCCAGTTGCATTCTTACTTTAGCCACACTCCTTCTTGATTTTTGCAAGGATGCAGTGTCAAGATACATTGCCTTACCCACAAGGCTTAGACACTTGGAGACAAACTCCATATAGTAGCAATGCCATGGGAAGTGTGGCAGAGTTACCCACAATGGGGTTACCTGCCCCATTGGAATTGTTTTTTTATTTCTTTGGTACCCCTTTTTTCATTTTGTGTCTGAATTGCTTCTCTTTCCTTTTTACTTTTTGCTTCATCATCCCTTAATTTTACTCTGCAAGCCACTATTGCATGTCCCTGATGTTTGCAGTATGTGCAATATGCTGGTAACCCCTCATATTCTATAGATTGCCATTTACCATTAGTAATATCACTTTTGCTCATGCCCATCCATAGATGAGATGGCCTCTCTAAGGTCAGATCCAGTTGCATTCTTACTTTAGCCACACTCCTTCTTGATTTTTGCAAGGATGCAGTGTCAAGATACATTGCCTTACCCACAAGGCTTAGAAACTTGGAGACAAACTCCATATAGTAGCAATGCCATGGGAAGTGTGGCAGAGTTACCCACAATGGGGTTACCTGCCCCATTGGAATTGTTTTTTATTTCTTTGGTACCCCTTTTTTCATTTTGTGTCTGAATTGCTTCTCTTTCCTTTTTTCCTTTTTGCTTCATCATCCCTTAATTTTACTCTGCAAGCCACTATTGCATGTCCCAGATGTTTGCAGTATGTGCAATATGCAGGTAACCCCTCATATTCTATAGATTGCCATTTACCATTAGTAATATCAGTTTTGCTCATGCCCATCCATAGATGAGATGGCCTCTCTAAGGTCAGATCCAGTTGCATTCTTACTTTAGCCACACTCCTTCTTGATTTTTGCAAGGATGCAGTGTCAAGATACATTGCCTTACCCACAAGGCTTAGAAACTTGGAGACAAACTCCATATAGTAGCAATGCCATGGGAAGTGTGGCAGAGTTACCCACAATGGGGTTACCTGCCCCATTGGAATTGTTTTTTATTTCTTTGGTACCCTTTTTTTCATTTTGTGTCTGAATTGCTTCTCTTTCCTTTTTTCCTTTTTGCTTCATCATCCCTTAATTTTACTCTGCAAGCCACTATTGCATGTCCCTGATGTTTGCAGTATGTGCAATATGCAGGTAACCCCTCATATTCTATAGATTGCCATTTACCATTAGTAATATCAGTTTTGCTCATGCCCATCCATAGATGAGATGGCCTCTCTAAGGTCAGATCCAGTTGCATTCTTACTTTAGCCACACTCCTTCTTGATTTTTGCAAGGATGCAGTGTCAAGATACATTGCCTTACCCACAAGGCTTAGAAACTTGGAGACAAACTCCATATAGTAGCAATGCCATGGGAAGTGTGGCAGAGTTACCCACAATGGGGTTACCTGCCCCATTGGAATTGTTTTTTATTTCTTTGGTACCCCTTTTTTCATTTTGTGTCTGAATTGCTTCTCTTTCCTTTTTCCTTTTTGCTTCATCATCCCTTAATTTTACTCTGCAAGCTACTATTGCATGTCCTTGATGTTTGCAGTATGTGCAATATGCAGGTAACCCCTCATATTCTATAGATTGCCATTTACCATTAGTAATATCAGTTTTGCTCATGCCCATCCATAGATGAGATGGCCTCTCTAAGTTCATATCCAGTTGCATTCTTACTTTAGCCACACTCCTTCTTGATTTTTGCAAGGATGCAGTGTCAAGATACATTGCCTTACCCACAAGGCTTAGAAACTTGGAGACAAACTCCATATAGTAGCAATGCCATGGGAAGTGTGGCAGAGTTACCCACAATGGGGTTACCTGCCCCATTGGAATTGTTTTTTATTTCTTTGGTACCCCTTTTTTCATTTTGTGTCTGAATTGATTCTCTTTCCTTTTTCCTTTTTGCTTCATCATCCCTTAATTTTACTCTGCAAGCCACTATTGCATGTCCCTGATGTTTGCAGTATGTGCAATATGCAGGTAACCCCTCATATTCTATAGATTGCCATTTACCATTAGTAATATCAGTTTTGCTCATGCCCATCCATAGATGAGATGGCCTCTCTAAGGTCAGATCCAGTTGCATTCTTACTTTAGCCACACTCCTTCTTGATTTTTGCAAGGATGCAGTGTCAAGATACATTGCCTTACCCACAAGGCTTAGACACTTGGAGACAAACTCCATATAGTAGCAATGCCATGGGAAGTGTGGCAGAGTTACCCACAATGGGGTTACCTGCCCCATTGGAATTGTTTTTTTATTTCTTTGGTACCCCTTTTTTCATTTTGTGTCTGAATTGCTTCTCTTTCCTTTTTCCTTTTTGCTTCATCATCCCTTAATTTTACTCTGCAAGCCACTATTGCATGTCCCTGATGTTTGCAGTATGTGCAATATGCAGGTAACCCCTCATATTCTATAGATTGCCATTTACCATTAGTAATATCAGTTTTGCTCATGCCCATCCATAGATGAGATGGCCTCTCTAAGGTCAGATCCAGTTGCATTCTTACTTTAGCCACACTCCTTCTTGATTTTTGCAAGGATGCAGTGTCAAGATACATTGCCTTACCCACAAGGCTTAGAAACTTGGAGACAAACTCCATATAGTAGCAATGCCATGGGAGGTGTGGCAGAGTTACCCACAATGGGGTTACCTGCCCCATTGGAATTGTTTTTTATTTCTTTGGTACCCCTTTTTTCATTTTGTGTCTGAATTGCTTCTCTTTCCTTTTTTCCTTTTTGCTTCATCATCCCTTAATTTTACTCTGCAAGCCACTATTGCATGTCCCAGATGTTTGCAGTATGTGCAATATGCAGGTAACCCCTCATATTCTATAGATTGCCATTTACCATTAGTAATATCAGTTTTGCTCATGCCCATCCATAGATGAGATGGCCTCTCTAAGGTCAGATCCAGTTGCATTCTTACTTTAGCCACACTCCTTCTTGATTTTTGCAAGGATGCAGTGTCAAGATACATTGCCTTACCCACAAGGCTTAGAAACTTGGAGACAAACTCCATATAGTAGCAATGCCATGGGAAGTGTGGCAGAGTTACCCACAATGGGGTTACCTGCCCCATTGGAATTGTTTTTTATTTCTTTGGTACCCTTTTTTTCATTTTGTGTCTGAATTGCTTCTCTCTCCTTTTTTCCTTTTTGCTTCATCATCCCTTAATTTTACTCTGCAAGCCACTATTGCATGTCCCTGATGTTTGCAGTATGTGCAATATGCAGGTAACCCCTCATATTCTATAGATTGCCATTTACCATTAGTAATATCAGTTTTGCTCATGCCCATCCATAGATGAGATGGCCTCTCTAAGGTCAGATCCAGTTGCATTCTTACTTTAGCCACACTCCTTCTTGATTTTTGCAAGGATGCAGTGTCAAGATACATTGCCTTACCCACAAGGCTTAGAAACTTGGAGACAAACTCCATATAGTAGCAATGCCATGGGAAGTGTGGCAGAGTTACCCACAATGGGGTTACCTGCCCCATTGGAATTGTTTTTTATTTCTTTGGTACCCTTTTTTTCATTTTGTGTCTGAATTGCTTCTCTTTCCTTTTTCCTTTTTGCTTCATCATCCCTTAATTTTACTCTGCAAGCTACTATTGCATGTCCTTGATGTTTGCAGTATGTGCAATATGCAGGTAACCCCTCATATTCTATAGATTGCCATTTACCATTAGTAATATCAGTTTTGCTCATGCCCATCCATAGATGAGATGGCCTCTCTAAGTTCATATCCAGTTGCATTCTTACTTTAGCCACACTCCTTCTTGATTTTTGCAAGGATGCAGTGTCAAGGTACATTGCCTTACCCACAAGGCTTAGAAACTTGGAGACAAACTCCATATAGTAGCAATGCCATGGGAAGTGTGGCAGAGTTACCCACAATGGGGTTTCCTGCCCCATTGGAATTGTTTTTTATTTCTTTGGTACCCCTTTTTTCATTTTGTGTCTGAATTGCTTCTCTTTCCTTTTTTCCTTTTTGCATCATCATCCCTTAATTTTACTCTGCAAGCCACTATTGCATGTCCCTGATGTTTGCAGTATGTGCAATATGCAGGTAACCCCTCATATTCTATAGATTGCCATTTACCATTAGTAATATCAGTTTTGCTCATGCCCATCCACAGATGAGATGGCCTCTCTAAGGTCAGATCCAGTTGCATTCTTACTTTAGCCACACTCCTTCTTGATTTTTGCAAGGATGCAGTGTCAAGATACATTGCCTTACCCACAAGGCTTAGAAACTTGGAGACAAACTCCATATAGTAGCAATGCCATGGGAAGTGTGGCAGAGTTACCCACAATGGGGTTACCTGCCCCATTGGAATTGTTTTTTATTTCTTTGGTACCCTTTTTTTCATTTTGTGTCTGAATTGCTTCTCTCTCCTTTTTTCCTTTTTGCTTCATCATCCCTTAATTTTACTCTGCAAGCCACTATTGCATGTCCCTGATGTTTGCAGTATGTGCAATATGCAGGTAACCCCTCATATTCTATAGATTGCCATTTACCATTAGTAATATCAGTTTTGCTCATGCCCATCCATAGATGAGATGGCCTCTCTAAGGTCAGATCCAGTTGCATTCTTACTTTAGCCACACTCCTTCTTGATTTTTGCAAGGATGCAGTGTCAAGATACATTGCCTTACCCACAAGGCTTAGAAACTTGGAGACAAACTCCATATAGTAGCAATGCCATGGGAAGTGTGGCAGAGTTACCCACAATGGGGTTACCTGCCCCATTGGAATTGTTTTTTATTTCTTTGGTACCCCTTTTTTCATTTTGTGTCTGAATTGCTTCTCTTTCCTTTTTCCTTTTTGCTTCATCATCCCTTAATTTTACTCTGCAAGCTACTATTGCATGTCCTTGATGTTTGCAGTATGTGCAATATGCAGGTAACCCCTCATATTCTATAGATTGCCATTTACCATTAGTAATATCAGTTTTGCTCATGCCCATCCATAGATGAGATGGCCTCTCTAAGTTCATATCCAGTTGCATTCTTACTTTAGCCACACTCCTTCTTGATTTTTGCAAGGATGCAGTGTCAAGGTACATTGCCTTACCCACAAGGCTTAGAAACTTGGAGACAAACTCCATATAGTAGCAATGCCATGGGAAGTGTGGCAGAGTTACCCACAATGGGGTTACCTGCCCCATTGGAATTGTTTTTTATTTCTTTGGTACCCCTTTTTTCATTTTGTGTCTGAATTGCTTCTCTTTCCTTTTTCCTTTTTGCTTCATCATCCCTTAATTTTACTCTGCAAGCCACTATTGCATGTCCCTGATGTTTGCAGTATGTGCAATATGCAGGTAACCCCTCATATTCTATAGATTGCCATTTACCATTAGTAATATCAGTTTTGCTCATGCCCATCCATAGATGAGATGGCCTCTCTAAGGTCAGATCCAGTTGCATTCTTACTTTAGCCACACTCCTTCTTGATTTTTGCAAGGATGCAGTGTCAAGATACATTGCCTTACCCACAAGACTTAGAAACTTGGAGACAAACTCCATATAGTAGCAATGCCATGGGAAGTGTGGCAGAGTTACCCACAATGGGGTTACCTGCCCCATTGGAATTGTTTTTTATTTCTTTGGTACCCCTTTTTTCATTTTGTGTCTGAATTGCTTCTCTTTCCTTTTTCCTTTTTGCTTCATCATCCCTTAATTTTACTCTGCAAGCCACTATTGCATGTCCCTGATGTTTGCAGTATGTGCAATATGCAGGTAACCCCTCATATTCTATAGATTGCCATTTACCATTAGTAATATCAGTTTTGCTCATGCCCATCCATAGATGAGATGGCCTCTCTAAGGTCAGATCCAGTTGCATTCTTACTTTAGCCACACTCCTTCTTGATTTTTGCAAGGATGCAGTGTCAAGATACATTGCCTTACCCACAAGGCTTAGAAACTTGGAGACAAACTCCATATAGTAGCAATGCCATGGGAAGTGTGGCAGAGTTACCCACAATGGGGTTACCTGCCCCATTGGAATTGTTTTTTATTTCTTTGGTACCCCTTTTTTCACTTTGTGTCTGAATTGCTTCTCTTTCCTTTTTCCTTTTTGCTTCATCATCCCTTAATTTTACTCTGCAAGCTACTATTGCATGTCCTTGATGTTTGCAGTATGTGCAATATGCAGGTAACCCCTCATATTCTATAGATTGCCATTTACCATTAGTAATATCAGTTTTGCTCATGCCCATCCATAGATGAGATGGCCTCTCTAAGTTCATATCCAGTTGCATTCTTACTTTAGCCACACTCCTTCTTGATTTTTGCAAGGATGCAGTGTCAAGGTACATTGCCTTACCCACAAGGCTTAGAAACTTGGAGACAAACTCCATATAGTAGCAATGCCATGGGAAGTGTGGCAGAGTTACCCACAATGGGGTTACCTGCCCCATTGGAATTGTTTTTTATTTCTTTGGTACCCCTTTTTTCATTTTGTGTCTGAATTGCTTCTCTTTCCTTTTTTCCTTTTTGCTTCATCATCCCTTAATTTTACTCTGCAAGCCACTATTGCATGTCCCTGATGTTTGCAGTATGTGCAATATGCAGGTAACCCCTCATATTCTATAGATTGCCATTTACCATTAGTAATATCAGTTTTGCTCATGCCCATCCACAGATGAGATGGCCTCTCTAAGGTCAGATCCAGTTGCATTCTTACTTTAGCCACACTCCTTCTTGATTTTTGCAAGGATGCAGTGTCAAGATACATTGCCTTACCCACAAGGCTTAGAAACTTGGAGACAAACTCCATATAGTAGCAATGCCATGGGAAGTGTGGCAGAGTTACCCACAATGGGGTTACCTGCCCCATTGGAATTGTTTTTTATTTCTTTGGTACCCTTTTTTTCATTTTGTGTCTGAATTGCTTCTCTCTCCTTTTTTCCTTTTTGCTTCATCATCCCTTAATTTTACTCTGCAAGCCACTATTGCATGTCCCTGATGTTTGCAGTATGTGCAATATGCAGGTAACCCCTCATATTCTATAGATTGCCATTTACCATTAGTAATATCAGTTTTGCTCATGCCCATCCATAGATGAGATGGCCTCTCTAAGGTCAGATCCAGTTGCATTCTTACTTTAGCCACACTCCTTCTTGATTTTTGCAAGGATGCAGTGTCAAGATACATTGCCTTACCCACAAGGCTTAGAAACTTGGAGACAAACTCCATATAGTAGCAATGCCATGGGAAGTGTGGCAGAGTTACCCACAATGGGGTTACCTGCCCCATTGGAATTGTTTTTTATTTCTTTGGTACCCCTTTTTTCATTTTGTGTCTGAATTGCTTCTCTTTCCTTTTTCCTTTTTGCTTCATCATCCCTTAATTTTACTCTGCAAGCTACTATTGCATGTCCTTGATGTTTGCAGTATGTGCAATATGCAGGTAACCCCTCATATTCTATAGATTGCCATTTACCATTAGTAATATCAGTTTTGCTCATGCCCATCCATAGATGAGATGGCCTCTCTAAGTTCATATCCAGTTGCATTCTTACTTTAGCCACACTCCTTCTTGATTTTTGCAAGGATGCAGTGTCAAGGTACATTGCCTTACCCACAAGGCTTAGAAACTTGGAGACAAACTCCATATAGTAGCAATGCCATGGGAAGTGTGGCAGAGTTACCCACAATGGGGTTACCTGCCCCATTGGAATTGTTTTTTATTTCTTTGGTACCCCTTTTTTCATTTTGTGTCTGAATTGCTTCTCTTTCCTTTTTCCTTTTTGCTTCATCATCCCTTAATTTTACTCTGCAAGCCACTATTGCATGTCCCTGATGTTTGCAGTATGTGCAATATGCAGGTAACCCCTCATATTCTATAGATTGCCATTTACCATTAGTAATATCAGTTTTGCTCATGCCCATCCATAGATGAGATGGCCTCTCTAAGGTCAGATCCAGTTGCATTCTTACTTTAGCCACACTCCTTCTTGATTTTTGCAAGGATGCAGTGTCAAGATACATTGCCTTACCCACAAGGCTTAGAAACTTGGAGACAAACTCCATATAGTAGCAATGCCATGGGAAGTGTGGCAGAGTTACCCACAATGGGGTTACCTGCCCCATTGGAATTGTTTTTTATTTCTTTGGTACCCCTTTTTTCACTTTGTGTCTGAATTGCTTCTCTTTCCTTTTTCCTTTTTGCTTCATCATCCCTTAATTTTACTCTGCAAGCTACTATTGCATGTCCTTGATGTTTGCAGTATGTGCAATATGCAGGTAACCCCTCATATTCTATAGATTGCCATTTACCATTAGTAATATCAGTTTTGCTCATGCCCATCCATAGATGAGATGGCCTCTCTAAGTTCATATCCAGTTGCATTCTTACTTTAGCCACACTCCTTCTTGATTTTTGCAAGGATGCAGTGTCAAGGTACATTGCCTTACCCACAAGGCTTAGAAACTTGGAGACAAACTCCATATAGTAGCAATGCCATGGGAAGTGTGGCAGAGTTACCCACAATGGGGTTACCTGCCCCATTGGAATTGTTTTTTATTTCTTTGGTACCCCTTTTTTCATTTTGTGTCTGAATTGCTTCTCTTTCCTTTTTTCCTTTTTGCTTCATCATCCCTTAATTTTACTCTGCAAGCCACTATTGCATGTCCCTGATGTTTGCAGTATGTGCAATATGCAGGTAACCCCTCATATTCTATAGATTGCCATTTACCATTAGTAATATCAGTTTTGCTCATGCCCATCCACAGATGAGATGGCCTCTCTAAGGTCAGATCCAGTTGCATTCTTACTTTAGCCACACTCCTTCTTGATTTTTGCAAGGATGCAGTGTCAAGATACATTGCCTTACCCACAAGGCTTAGAAACTTGGAGACAAACTCCATATAGTAGCAATGCCATGGGAAGTGTGGCAGAGTTACCAACAATGGGGTTACCTGCCCCATTGGAATTGTTTTTTATTTCTTTGGTACCCTTTTTTTCATTTTGTGTCTGAATTGCTTCTCTCTCCTTTTTTCCTTTTTGCTTCATCATCCCTTAATTTTACTCTGCAAGCCACTATTGCATGTCCCTGATGTTTGCAGTATGTGCAATATGCAGGTAACCCCTCATATTCTATAGATTGCCATTTACCATTAGTAATATCAGTTTTGCTCATGCCCATCCATAGATGAGATGGCCTCTCTAAGGTCAGATCCAGTTGCATTCTTACTTTAGCCACACTCCTTCTTGATTTTTGCAAGGATGCAGTGTCAAGATACATTGCCTTACCCACAAGGCTTAGAAACTTGGAGACAAACTCCATATAGTAGCAATGCCATGGGAAGTGTGGCAGAGTTACCCACAATGGGGTTACCTGCCCCATTGGAATTGTTTTTTATTTCTTTGGTACCCCTTTTTTCATTTTGTGTCTGAATTGCTTCTCTTTCCTTTTTCCTTTTTGCTTCATCATCCCTTAATTTTACTCTGCAAGCCACTATTGCATGTCCTTGATGTTTGCAGTATGTGCAATATGCAGGTAACCCCTCATATTCTATAGATTGCCATTTACCATTAGTAATATCAGTTTTGCTCATGCCCATCCATAGATGAGATGGCCTCTCTAAGTTCATATCCAGTTGCATTCTTACTTTAGCCACA
The DNA here is from genome assembly GCF_019175385.1 of Lycium barbarum. Classification (NCBI taxonomy): domain Eukaryota; kingdom Viridiplantae; phylum Streptophyta; class Magnoliopsida; order Solanales; family Solanaceae; genus Lycium; species Lycium barbarum. The sequence goes on from NC_083339.1 coordinate 149,329,442, forward strand.
CTCCTTCTTGATTTTTGCAAGGATGCAGTGTCAAGGTACATTGCCTTACCCACAAGGCTTAGAAACTTGGAGACAAACTCCATATAGTAGCAATGCCATGGGAAGTGTGGCAGAGTTACCCACAATGGGGTTACCTGCCCCATTGGAATTGTTTTTTATTTCTTTGGTACCCCTTTTTTCATTTTGTGTCTGAATTGCTTCTCTTTCCTTTTTCCTTTTTGCTTCATCATCCCTTAATTTTACTCTGCAAGCCACTATTGCATGTCCCTGATGTTTGCAGTATGTGCAATATGCAGGTAACCCCTCATATTCTATAGATTGCCATTTACCATTAGTAATATCAGTTTTGCTCATGCCCATCCATAGATGAGATGGCCTCTCTAAGGTCAGATCCAGTTGCATTCTTACTTTAGCCACACTCCTTCTTGATTTTTGCAAGGATGCAGTGTCAAGATACATTGCCTTACCCACAAGACTTAGAAACTTGGAGACAAACTCCATATAGTAGCAATGCCATGGGAAGTGTGGCAGAGTTACCCACAATGGGGTTACCTGCCCCATTGGAATTGTTTTTTTATTTCTTTGGTACCCCTTTTTTCATTTTGTGTCTGAATTGCTTCTCTTTCCTTTTTCCTTTTTGCTTCATCATCCCTTAATTTTACTCTGCAAGCCACTATTGCATGTCCCTGATGTTTGCAGTATGTGCAATATGCAGGTAACCCCTCATATTCTATAGATTGCCATTTACCATTAGTAATATCAGTTTTGCTCATGCCCATCCATAGATGAGATGGCCTCTCTAAGTTCAGATCCAGTTGCATTCTTACTTTAGCCACTCCTTCTTGATTTTTGCAAGGATGCAGTGTCAAGATACATTGCCTTACCCACAAGGCTTAGAAACTTGGAGACAAACTCCATATAGTAGCAATGCCATGGGAAGTGTGGCAGAGTTACCCACAATAGGGTTACCTGCCCCATTGGAATTGTTTTTTATTTCTTTGGTACCCCTTTTTTCATTTTGTGTCTGAATTGCTTCTCTTTCCTTTTTCCTTTTTGCTTCATCATCCCTTAATTTTACTCTGCAAGCCACTATTGCATGTCCCAGATGTTTGCAGTATGTGCAATATGCAGGTAACCCCTCATATTCTATAGATTGCCATTTACCATTAGTAATATCAGTTTTGCTCATGCCCATCCATAGATGAGATGGCCTCTCTAAGGTCAGATCCAGTTGCATTCTTACTTTAGCCACACTCCTTCTTGATTTTTGCAAGGATGCAGTGTCAAGATACATTGCCTTACCCACAAGGCTTAGAAACTTGGAGACAAACTCCATATAGTAGCAATGCCATGGGAAGTGTGGCAGAGTTACCCACAATGGGGTTACCTGCCCCATTGGAATTGTTTTTTATTTCTTTGGTACCCTTTTTTTCATTTTGTGTCTGAATTGCTTCTCTTTCCTTTTTTCCTTTTTGCTTCATCATCCCTTAATTTTACTCTGCAAGCCACTATTGCATGTCCCTGATGTTTGCAGTATGTGCAATATGCAGGTAACCCCTCATATTCTATAGATTGCCATTTACCATTAGTAATATCAGTTTTGCTCATGCCCATCCATAGATGAGATGGCCTCTCTAAGGTCAGATCCAGTTGCATTCTTACTTTAGCCACACTCCTTCTTGATTTTTGCAAGGATGCAGTGTCAAGATACATTGCCTTACCCACAAGGCTTAGAAACTTGGAGACAAACTCCATATAGTAGCAATGCCATGGGAAGTGTGGCAGAGTTACCCACAATGGGGTTACCAGCCCCATTGGAATTGTTTTTTATTTCTTTGGTACCCCTTTTTTCACTTTGTGTCTGAATTGCTTCTCTTTCCTTTTTCCTTTTTGCTTCATCATCCCTTAATTTTACTCTGCAAGCTACTATTGCATGTCCTTGATGTTTGCAGTATGTGCAATATGCAGGTAACCCCTCATATTCTATAGATTGCCATTTACCATTAGTAATATCAGTTTTGCTCATGCCCATCCATAGATGAGATGGCCTCTCTAAGTTCATATCCAGTTGCATTCTTACTTTAGCCACACTCCTTCTTGATTTTTGCAAGGATGCAGTGTCAAGGTACATTGCCTTACCCACAAGGCTTAGAAACTTGGAGACAAACTCCATATAGTAGCAATGCCATGGGAAGTGTGGCAGAGTTACCCACAATGGGGTTACCTGCCCCATTGGAATTGTTTTTTATTTCTTTGGTACCCCTTTTTTCATTTTGTGTCTGAATTGCTTCTCTTTCCTTTTTTCCTTTTTGCTTCATCATCCCTTAATTTTACTCTGCAAGCCACTATTGCATGTCCCTGATGTTTGCAGTATGTGCAATATGCAGGTAACCCCTCATATTCTATAGATTGCCATTTACCATTAGTAATATCAGTTTTGCTCATGCCCATCCATAGATGAGATGGCCTCTCTAAGGTCAGATCCAGTTGCATTCTTACTTTAGCCACACTCCTTCTTGATTTTTGCAAGGATGCAGTGTCAAGATACATTGCCTTACCCACAAGGCTTAGAAACTTGGAGACAAACTCCATATAGTAGCAATGCCATGGGAAGTGTGGCAGAGTTACCCACAATGGGGTTACCTGCCCCATTGGAATTGTTTTTTATTTCTTTGGTACCCTTTTTTTCATTTTGTGTCTGAATTGCTTCTCTTTCCTTTTTTCCTTTTTGCTTCATCATCCCTTAATTTTACTCTGCAAGCCACTATTGCATGTCCCTGATGTTTGCAGTATGTGCAATATGCAGGTAACCCCTCATATTCTATAGATTGCCATTTACCATTAGTAATATCAGTTTTGCTCATGCCCATCCATAGATGAGATGGCCTCTCTAAGGTCAGATCCAGTTGCATTCTTACTTTAGCCACACTCCTTCTTGATTTTTGCAAGGATGCAGTGTCAAGATACATTGCCTTACCCACAAGGCTTAGAAACTTGGAGACAAACTCCATATAGTAGCAATGCCATGGGAAGTGTGGCAGAGTTACCCACAATGGGGTTACCTGCCCCATTGGAATTGTTTTTTATTTCTTTGGTACCCCTTTTTTCATTTTGTGTCTGAATTGCTTCTCTTTCCTTTTTCCTTTTTGCTTCATCATCCCTTAATTTTACTCTGCAAGCTACTATTGCATGTCCTTGATGTTTGCAGTATGTGCAATATGCAGGTAACCCCTCATATTCTATAGATTGCCATTTACCATTAGTAATATCAGTTTTGCTCATGCCCATCCATAGATGAGATGGCCTCTCTAAGTTCATATCCAGTTGCATTCTTACTTTAGCCACACTCCTTCTTGATTTTTGCAAGGATGCAGTGTCAAGATACATTGCCTTACCCACAAGGCTTAGAAACTTGGAGACAAACTCCATATAGTAGCAATGCCATGGGAAGTGTGGCAGAGTTACCCACAATGGGGTTACCTGCCCCATTGGAATTGTTTTTTATTTCTTTGGTACCCCTTTTTTCATTTTGTGTCTGAATTGCTTCTCTTTCCTTTTTCCTTTTTGCTTCATCATCCCTTAATTTTACTCTGCAAGCCACTATTGCATGTCCCTGATGTTTGCAGTATGTGCAATATGCAGGTAACCCCTCATATTCTATAGATTGCCATTTACCATTAGTAATATCAGTTTTGCTCATGCCCATCCATAGATGAGATGGCCTCTCTAAGGTCAGATCCAGTTGCATTCTTACTTTAGCCACACTCCTTCTTGATTTTTGCAAGGATGCAGTGTCAAGATACATTGCCTTACCCACAAGGCTTAGACACTTGGAGACAAACTCCATATAGTAGCAATGCCATGGGAAGTGTGGCAGAGTTACCCACAATGGGGTTACCTGCCCCATTGGAATTGTTTTTTTATTTCTTTGGTACCCCTTTTTTCATTTTGTGTCTAAATTGCTTCTCTTTCCTTTTTCCTTTTTGCTTCATCATCCCTTAATTTTACTCTGCAAGCCACTATTGCATGTCCCTGATGTTTGCAGTATGTGCAATATGCAGGTAACCCCTCATATTCTATAGATTGCCATTTACCATTAGTAATATCAGTTTTGCTCATGCCCATCCATAGATGAGATGGCCTCTCTAAGGTCAGATCCAGTTGCATTCTTACTTTAGCCACACTCCTTCTTGATTTTTGCAAGGATGCAGTGTCAAGATACATTGCCTTACCCACAAGGCTTAGAAACTTGGAGACAAACTCCATATAGTAGCAATGCCATGGGAAGTGTGGCAGAGTTACCCACAATAGGGTTACCTGCCCCATTGGAATTGTTTTTTATTTCTTTGGTACCCCTTTTTTCATTTTGTGTCTGAATTGCTTCTCTTTCCTTTTTCCTTTTTGCTTCATCATCCCTTAATTTTACTCTGCAAGCCACTATTGCATGTCCCAGATGTTTGCAGTATGTGCAATATGCAGGTAACCCCTCATATTCTATAGATTGCCATTTACCATTAGTAATATCAGTTTTGCTCATGCCCATCCATAGATGAGATGGCCTCTCTAAGGTCAGATCCAGTTGCATTCTTACTTTAGCCACACTCCTTCTTGATTTTTGCAAGGATGCAGTGTCAAGATACATTGCCTTACCCACAAGGCTTAGAAACTTGGAGACAAACTCCATATAGTAGCAATGCCATGGGAAGTGTGGCAGAGTTACCCACAATGGGGTTACCTGCCCCATTGGAATTGTTTTTTATTTCTTTGGTACCCTTTTTTTCATTTTGTGTCTGAATTGCTTCTCTTTCCTTTTTTCCTTTTTGCTTCATCATCCCTTAATTTTACTCTGCAAGCCACTATTGCATGTCCCTGATGTTTGCAGTATGTGCAATATGCAGGTAACCCCTCATATTCTATAGATTGCCATTTACCATTAGTAATATCAGTTTTGCTCATGCCCATCCATAGATGAGATGGCCTCTCTAAGGTCAGATCCAGTTGCATTCTTACTTTAGCCACACTCCTTCTTGATTTTTGCAAGGATGCAGTGTCAAGATACATTGCCTTACCCACAAGGCTTAGAAACTTGGAGACAAACTCCATATAGTAGCAATGCCATGGGAAGTGTGGCAGAGTTACCCACAATGGGGTTACCAGCCCCATTGGAATTGTTTTTTATTTCTTTGGTACCCCTTTTTTCACTTTGTGTCTGAATTGCTTCTCTTTCCTTTTTCCTTTTTGCTTCATCATCCCTTAATTTTACTCTGCAAGCTACTATTGCATGTCCTTGATGTTTGCAGTATGTGCAATATGCAGGTAACCCCTCATATTCTATAGATTGCCATTTACCATTAGTAATATCAGTTTTGCTCATGCCCATCCATAGATGAGATGGCCTCTCTAAGTTCATATCCAGTTGCATTCTTACTTTAGCCACACTCCTTCTTGATTTTTGCAAGGATGCAGTGTCAAGGTACATTGCCTTACCCACAAGGCTTAGAAACTTGGAGACAAACTCCATATAGTAGCAATGCCATGGGAAGTGTGGCAGAGTTACCCACAATGGGGTTACCTGCCCCATTGGAATTGTTTTTTATTTCTTTGGTACCCCTTTTTTCATTTTGTGTCTGAATTGCTTCTCTTTCCTTTTTTCCTTTTTGCTTCATCATCCCTTAATTTTACTCTGCAAGCCACTATTGCATGTCCCTGATGTTTGCAGTATGTGCAATATGCAGGTAACCCCTTATATTCTATAGATTGCCATTACCATTAGTAATATCAGTTTTGCTCATGCCCATCCATAGATGAGATGGCCTCTCTAAGGTCAGATCCAGTTGCATTCTTACTTTAGCCACACTCCTTCTTGATTTTTGCAAGGATGCAGTGTCAAGATACATTGCCTTACCCACAAGGCTTAGAAACTTGGAGACAAACTCCATATAGTAGCAATGCCATGGGAAGTGTGGCAGAGTTACCCACAATGGGGTTACCTGCCCCATTGGAATTGTTTTTTATTTCTTTGGTACCCTTTTTTTCATTTTGTGTCTGAATTGCTTCTCTTTCCTTTTTTCCTTTTTGCTTCATCATCCCTTAATTTTACTCTGCAAGCCACTATTGCATGTCCCTGATGTTTGCAGTATGTGCAATATGCAGGTAACCCCTCATATTCTATAGATTGCCATTTACCATTAGTAATATCAGTTTTGCTCAAGCCCATCCATAGATGAGATGGCCTCTCTAAGGTCAGATCCAGTTGCATTCTTACTTTAGCCACACTCCTTCTTGATTTTTGCAAGGATGCAGTGTCAAGATACATTGCCTTACCCACAAGGCTTAGAAACTTGGAGACAAACTCCATATAGTAGCAATGCCATGGGAAGTGTGGCAGAGTTACCCACAATGGGGTTACCTGCCCCATTGGAATTGTTTTTTATTTCTTTGGTACCCCTTTTTTCATTTTGTGTCTGAATTGCTTCTCTTTCCTTTTTCCTTTTTGCTTCATCATCCCTTAATTTTACTCTGCAAGCCACTATTGCATGTCCCAGATGTTTGCAGTATGTGCAATATGCAGGTAACCCCTCATATTCTATAGATTGCCATTTACCATTAGTAATATCAGTTTTGCTCATGCCCATCCATAGATGAGATGGCCTCTCTAAGGTCAGATCCAGTTGCATTCTTACTTTAGCCACACTCCTTCTTGATTTTTGCAAGGATGCAGTGTCAAGATACATTGCCTTACCCACAAGGCTTAGAAACTTGGAGACAAACTCCATATAGTAGCAATGCCATGGGAAGTGTGGCAGAGTTACCCACAATGGGGTTACCTGCCCCATTGGAATTGTTTTTTATTTCTTTGGTACCCTTTTTTTCATTTTGTGTCTGAATTGCTTCTCTTTCCTTTTTTCCTTTTTGCTTCATCATCCCTTAATTTTACTCTGCAAGCCACTATTGCATGTCCCTGATGTTTGCAGTATGTGCAATATGCAGGTAACCCCTCATATTCTATAGATTGCCATTTACCATTAGTAATATCAGTTTTGCTCATGCCCATCCATAGATGAGATGGCCTCTCTAAGGTCAGATCCAGTTGCATTCTTACTTTAGCCACACTCCTTCTTGATTTTTGCAAGGATGCAGTGTCAAGATACATTGCCTTACCCACAAGGCTTAGAAACTTGGAGAAAAACTCCATATAGTAGCAATGCCATGGGAAGTGTGGCAGAGTTACCCACAATGGGGTTACCAGCCCCATTGGAATTGTTTTTTTATTTCTTTGGTACCCCTTTTTTCACTTTGTGTCTGAATTGCTTCTCTTTCCTTTTTCCTTTTTGCTTCATCATCCCTTAATTTTACTCTGCAAGCCACTATTGCATGTCCCTGATGTTTGCAGTATGTGCAATATGCAGGTAACCCCTCATATTCTATAGATTGCCATTTACCATTAGTAATATCAGTTTTGCTCATGCCCATCCATAGATGAGATGGCCTCTCTAAGGTCAGATCCAGTTGCATTCTTACTTTAGCCACACTCCTTCTTGATTTTTGCAAGGATGCAGTGTCAAGATACATTGCCTTACCCACAAGGCTTAGAAACTTGGAGACAAACTCCATATAGTAGCAATGCCATGGGAGGTGTGGCAGAGTTACCCACAATGGGGTTACCTGCCCCATTGGAATTGTTTTTTATTTCTTTGGTACCCCTTTTTTCATTTTGTGTCTGAATTGCTTCTCTTTCCTTTTTTCCTTTTTGCTTCATCATCCCTTAATTTTACTCTGCAAGCCACTATTGCATGTCCCAGATGTTTGCAGTATGTGCAATATGCAGGTAACCCCTCATATTCTATAGATTGCCATTTACCATTAGTAATATCAGTTTTGCTCATGCCCATCCATAGATGAGATGGCCTCTCTAAGGTCAGATCCAGTTGCATTCTTACTTTAGCCACACTCCTTCTTGATTTTTGCAAGGATGCAGTGTCAAGATACATTGCCTTACCCACAAGGCTTAGAAACTTGGAGACAAACTCCATATAGTAGCAATGCCATGGGAAGTGTGGCAGAGTTACCCACAATGGGGTTACCTGCCCCATTGGAATTGTTTTTTATTTCTTTGGTACCCTTTTTTTCATTTTGTGTCTGAATTGCTTCTCTCTCCTTTTTTCCTTTTTGCTTCATCATCCCTTAATTTTACTCTGCAAGCCACTATTGCATGTCCCTGATGTTTGCAGTATGTGCAATATGCAGGTAACCCCTCATATTCTATAGATTGCCATTTACCATTAGTAATATCAGTTTTGCTCATGCCCATCCATAGATGAGATGGCCTCTCTAAGGTCAGATCCAGTTGCATTCTTACTTTAGCCACACTCCTTCTTGATTTTTGCAAGGATGCAGTGTCAAGATACATTGCCTTACCCACAAGGCTTAGAAACTTGGAGACAAACTCCATATAGTAGCAATGCCATGGGAAGTGTGGCAGAGTTACCCACAATGGGGTTACCTGCCCCATTGGAATTGTTTTTTATTTCTTTGGTACCCCTTTTTTCATTTTGTGTCTGAATTGCTTCTCTTTCCTTTTTCCTTTTTGCTTCATCATCCCTTAATTTTACTCTGCAAGCTACTATTGCATGTCCTTGATGTTTGCAGTATGTGCAATATGCAGGTAACCCCTCATATTCTATAGATTGCCATTTACCATTAGTAATATCAGTTTTGCTCATGCCCATCCATAGATGAGATGGCCTCTCTAAGTTCATATCCAGTTGCATTCTTACTTTAGCCACACTCCTTCTTGATTTTTGCAAGGATGCAGTGTCAAGGTACATTGCCTTACCCACAAGGCTTAGAAACTTGGAGACAAACTCCATATAGTAGCAATGCCATGGGAAGTGTGGCAGAGTTACCCACAATGGGGTTACCTGCCCCATTGGAATTGTTTTTTATTTCTTTGGTACCCCTTTTTTCATTTTGTGTCTGAATTGCTTCTCTTTCCTTTTTCCTTTTTGCTTCATCATCCCTTAATTTTACTCTGCAAGCCACTATTGCATGTCCCTGATGTTTGCAGTATGTGCAATATGCAGGTAACCCCTCATATTCTATAGATTGCCATTTACCATTAGTAATATCAGTTTTGCTCATGCCCATCCATAGATGAGATGGCCTCTCTAAGGTCAGATCCAGTTGCATTCTTACTTTAGCCACACTCCTTCTTGATTTTTGCAAGGATGCAGTGTCAAGATACATTGCCTTACCCACAAGGCTTAGACACTTGGAGACAAACTCCATATAGTAGCAATGCCATGGGAAGTGTGGCAGAGTTACCCACAATGGGGTTACCTGCCCCATTGGAATTGTTTTTTTATTTCTTTGGTACCCCTTTTTTCATTTTGTGTCTGAATTGCTTCTCTTTCCTTTTTCCTTTTTGCTTCATCATCCCTTAATTTTACTCTGCAAGCCACTATTGCATGTCCCTGATGTTTGCAGTATGTGCAATATGCAGGTAACCCCTCATATTCTATAGATTGCCATTTACCATTAGTAATATCAGTTTTGCTCATGCCCATCCATAGATGAGATGGCCTCTCTAAGGTCAGATCCAGTTGCATTCTTACTTTAGCCACACTCCTTCTTGATTTTTGCAAGGATGCAGTGTCAAGATACATTGCCTTACCCACAAGGCTTAGAAACTTGGAGACAAACTCCATATAGTAGCAATGCCATGGGAGGTGTGGCAGAGTTACCCACAATGGGGTTACCTGCCCCATTGGAATTGTTTTTTATTTCTTTGGTACCCCTTTTTTCATTTTGTGTCTGAATTGCTTCTCTTTCCTTTTTTCCTTTTTGCTTCATCATCCCTTAATTTTACTCTGCAAGCCACTATTGCATGTCCCAGATGTTTGCAGTATGTGCAATATGTAGGTAACCCCTCATATTCTATAGATTGCCATTTACCATTAGTAATATCAGTTTTGCTCATGCCCATCCATAGATGAGATGGCCTCTCTAAGGTCAGATCCAGTTGCATTCTTACTTTAGCCACACTCCTTCTTGATTTTTGCAAGGATGCAGTGTCAAGATACATTGCCTTACCCACAAGGCTTAGAAACTTGGAGACAAACTCCATATAGTAGCAATGCCATGGGAAGTGTGGCAGAGTTACCCACAATGGGGTTACCTGCCCCATTGGAATTGTTTTTTATTTCTTTGGTACCCTTTTTTTCATTTTGTGTCTGAATTGCTTCTCTCTCCTTTTTTCCTTTTTGCTTCATCATCCCTTAATTTTACTCTGCAAGCCACTATTGCATGTCCCTGATGTTTGCAGTATGTGCAATATGCAGGTAACCCCTCATATTCTATAGATTGCCATTTACCATTAGTAATATCAGTTTTGCTCATGCCCATCCATAGATGAGATGGCCTCTCTAAGGTCAGATCCAGTTGCATTCTTACTTTAGCCACACTCCTTCTTGATTTTTGCAAGGATGCAGTGTCAAGATACATTGCCTTACCCACAAGGCTTAGAAACTTGGAGACAAACTCCATATAGTAGCAATGCCATGGGAAGTGTGGCAGAGTTACCCACAATGGGGTTACCTGCCCCATTGGAATTGTTTTTTATTTCTTTGGTACCCCTTTTTTCATTTTGTGTCTGAATTGCTTCTCTTTCCTTTTTCCTTTTTGCTTCATCATCCCTTAATTTTACTCTGCAAGCTACTATTGCATGTCCTTGATGTTTGCAGTATGTGCAATATGCAGGTAACCCCTCATATTCTATAGATTGCCATTTACCATTAGTAATATCAGTTTTGCTCATGCCCATCCATAGATGAGATGGCCTCTCTAAGTTCATATCCAGTTGCATTCTTACTTTAGCCACACTCCTTCTTGATTTTTGCAAGGATGCAGTGTCAAGGTACATTGCCTTACCCACAAGGCTTAGAAACTTGGAGACAAACTCCATATAGTAGCAATGCCATGGGAAGTGTGGCAGAGTTACCCACAATGGGGTTACCTGCCCCATTGGAATTGTTTTTTATTTCTTTGGTACCCCTTTTTTCATTTTGTGTCTGAATTGCTTCTCTTTCCTTTTTCCTTTTTGCTTCATCATCCCTTAATTTTACTCTGCAAGCCACTATTGCATGTCCCTGATGTTTGCAGTATGTGCAATATGCAGGTAACCCCTCATATTCTATAGATTGCCATTTACCATTAGTAATATCAGTTTTGCTCATGCCCATCCATAGATGAGATGGCCTCTCTAAGGTCAGATCCAGTTGCATTCTTACTTTAGCCACACTCTTTCTTGATTTTTGCAAGGATGCAGTGTCAAGATACATTGCCTTACCCACAAGACTTAGAAACTTGGAGACAAACTCCATATAGTAGCAATGCCATGGGAAGTGTGGCAGAGTTACCCACAATGGGGTTACCTGCCCCATTGGAATTGTTTTTTTATTTCTTTGGTACCCCTTTTTTCATTTTGTGTCTGAATTGCTTCTCTTTCCTTTTTCCTTTTTGCTTCATCATCCCTTAATTTTACTCTGCAAGCCACTATTGCATGTCCCTGATGTTTGCAGTATGTGCAATATGCAGGTAACCCCTCATATTCTATAGATTGCCATTTACCATTAGTAATATCAGTTTTGCTCATGCCCATCCATAGATGAGATGGCCTCTCTAAGTTCAGATCCAGTTGCATTCTTACTTTAGCCACACTCCTTCTTGATTTTTGCAAGGATGCAGTGTCAAGATACATTGCCTTACCCACAAGGCTTAGAAACTTGGAGACAAACTCCATATAGTAGCAATGCCATGGGAAGTGTGGCAGAGTTACCCACAATAGGGTTACCTGCCCCATTGGAATTGTTTTTTATTTCTTTGGTACCCCTTTTTTTCATTTTGTGTCTGAATTGCTTCTCTTTCCTTTTTCCTTTTTGCTTCATCATCCCTTAATTTTACTCTGCAAGCCACTATTGCATGTCCCAGATGTTTGCAGTATGTGCAATATGCAGGTAACCCCTCATATTCTATAGATTGCCATTTACCATTAGTAATATCAGTTTTGCTCATGCCCATCCATAGATGAGATGGCCTCTCTAAGGTCAGATCCAGTTGCATTCTTACTTTAGCCACACTCCTTCTTGATTTTTGCAAGGATGCAGTGTCAAGATACATTGCCTTACCCACAAGGCTTAGAAACTTGGAGACAAACTCCATATAGTAGCAATGCCATGGGAAGTGTGGCAGAGTTACCCACAATGGGGTTACCTGCCCCATTGGAATTGTTTTTTATTTCTTTGGTACCCTTTTTTTCATTTTGTGTCTGAATTGCTTCTCTTTCCTTTTTTCCTTTTTGCTTCATCATCCCTTAATTTTACTCTGCAAGCCACTATTGCATGTCCCTGATGTTTGCAGTATGTGCAATATGCAGATAACCCCTCATATTCTATAGATTGCCATTTACCATTAGTAATATCAGTTTTGCTCATGCCCATCCATAGATGAGATGGCCTCTCTAAGGTCAGATCCAGTTGCATTCTTACTTTAGCCACACTCCTTCTTGAATTTTGCAAGGATGCAGTGTCAAGATACATTGCCTTACCCACAAGGCTTAGAAACTTGGAGACAAACTCCATATAGTAGCAATGCCATGGGAAGTGTGGCAGAGTTACCCACAATGGGGTTACCTGCCCCATTGGAATTGTTTTTTATTTCTTTGGTACCCCTTTTTTCACTTTGTGTCTGAATTGCTTCTCTTTCCTTTTTCCTTTTTGCTTCATCATCCCTTAATTTTACTCTGCAAGCTACTATTGCATGTCCTTGATGTTTGCAGTATGTGCAATATGCAGGTAACCCCTCATATTCTATAGATTTCCATTTACCATTAGTAATATCAGTTTTGCTCATGCCCATCCATAGATGAGATGGCCTCTCTAAGTTCATATCCAGTTGCATTCTTACTTTAGCCACACTCCTTCTTGATTTTTGCAAGGATGCAGTGTCAAGGTACATTGCCTTACCCACAAGGCTTAGAAACTTGGAGACAAACTCCATATAGTAGCAATGCCATGGGAAGTGTGGCAGAGTTACCCACAATGGGGTTACCTGCCCCATTGGAATTGTTTTTTATTTCTTTGGTACCCCTTTTTTCATTTTGTGTCTGAATTGCTTCTCTTTCCTTTTTTCCTTTTTGCTTCATCATCCCTTAATTTTACTCTGCAAGCCACTATTGCATGTCCCTGATGTTTGCAGTATGTGCAATATGCAGGTAACCCCTCATATTCTATAGATTGCCATTTACCATTAGTAATATCAGTTTTGCTCATGCCCATCCACAGATGAGATGGCCTCTCTAAGGTCAGATCCAGTTGCATTCTTACTTTAGCCACACTCCTTCTTGATTTTTGCAAGGATGCAGTGTCAAGATACATTGCCTTACCCACAAGGCTTAGAAACTTGGAGACAAACTCCATATAGTAGCAATGCCATGGGAAGTGTGGCAGAGTTACCCACAATGGGGTTACCTGCCCCATTGGAATTGTTTTTTATTTCTTTGGTACCCTTTTTTTCATTTTGTGTCTGAATTGCTTCTCTCTCCTTTTTTCCTTTTTGCTTCATCATCCCTTAATTTTACTCTGCAAGCCACTATTGCATGTCCCTGATGTTTGCAGTATGTGCAATATGCAGGTAACCCCTCATATTCTATAGATTGCCATTTACCATTAGTAATATCAGTTTTGCTCATGCCCATCCATAGATGAGATGGCCTCTCTAAGGTCAGATCCAGTTGCATTCTTACTTTAGCCACACTCCTTCTTGATTTTTGCAAGGATGCAGTGTCAAGATACATTGCCTTACCCACAAGGCTTAGAAACTTGGAGACAAACTCCATATAGTAGCAATGCCATGGGAAGTGTGGCAGAGTTACCCACAATGGGGTTACCTGCCCCATTGGAATTGTTTTTTATTTCTTTGGTACCCCTTTTTTCATTTTGTGTCTGAATTGCTTCTCTTTCCTTTTTCCTTTTTGCTTCATCATCCCTTAATTTTACTCTGCAAGCTACTATTGCATGTCCTTGATGTTTGCAGTATGTGCAATATGCAGGTAACCCCTCATATTCTATAGATTGCCATTTACCATTAGTAATATCAGTTTTGCTCATGCCCATCCATAGATGAGATGGCCTCTCTAAGTTCATATCCAGTTGCATTCTTACTTTAGCCACACTCCTTCTTGATTTTTGCAAGGATGCAGTGTCAAGGTACATTGCCTTACCCACAAGGCTTAGAAACTTGGAGACAAACTCCATATAGTAGCAATGCCATGGGAAGTGTGGCAGAGTTACCCACAATGGGGTTACCTGCCCCATTGGAATTGTTTTTTATTTCTTTGGTACCCCTTTTTTCATTTTGTGTCTGAATTGCTTCTCTTTCCTTTTTCCTTTTTGCTTCATCATCCCTTAATTTTACTCTGCAAGCCACTATTGCATGTCCCTGATGTTTGCAGTATGTGCAATATGCAGGTAACCCCTCATATTCTATAGATTGCCATTTACCATTAGTAATATCAGTTTTGCTCATGCCCATCCATAGATGAGATGGCCTCTCTAAGGTCAGATCCAGTTGCATTCTTACTTTAGCCACACTCTTTCTTGATTTTTGCAAGGATGCAGTGTCAAGATACATTGCCTTACCCACAAGACTTAGAAACTTGGAGACAAACTCCATATAGTAGCAATGCCATGGGAAGTGTGGCAGAGTTACCCACAATGGGGTTACCTGCCCCATTGGAATTGTTTTTTTATTTCTTTGGTACCCCTTTTTTCATTTTGTGTCTGAATTGCTTCTCTTTCCTTTTTCCTTTTTGCTTCATCATCCCTTAATTTTACTCTGCAAGCCACTATTGCATGTCCCTGATGTTTGCAGTATGTGCAATATGCAGGTAACCCCTCATATTCTATAGATTGCCATTTACCATTAGTAATATCAGTTTTGCTCATGCCCATCCATAGATGAGATGGCCTCTCTAAGTTCAGATCCAGTTGCATTCTTACTTTAGCCACACTCCTTCTTGATTTTTGCAAGGATGCAGTGTCAAGATACATTGCCTTACCCACAAGGCTTAGAAACTTGGAGACAAACTCCATATAGTAGCAATGCCATGGGAAGTGTGGCAGAGTTACCCACAATAGGGTTACCTGCCCCATTGGAATTGTTTTTTATTTCTTTGGTACCCCTTTTTTCATTTTGTGTCTGAATTGCTTCTCTTTCCTTTTTCCTTTTTGCTTCATCATCCCTTAATTTTACTCTGCAAGCCACTATTGCATGTCCCAGATGTTTGCAGTATGTGCAATATGCAGGTAACCCCTCATATTCTATAGATTGCCATTTACCATTAGTAATATCAGTTTTGCTCATGCCCATCCATAGATGAGATGGCCTCTCTAAGGTCAGATCCAGTTGCATTCTTACTTTAGCCACACACCTTCTTGATTTTTGCAAGGATGCAGTGTCAAGATACATTGCCTTACCCACAAGGCTTAGAAACTTGGAGACAAACTCCATATAGTAGCAATGCCATGGGAAGTGTGGCAGAGTTACCCACAATGGGGTTACCTGCCCCATTGGAATTGTTTTTTATTTCTTTGGTACCCTTTTTTTCATTTTGTGTCTGAATTGCTTCTCTTTCCTTTTTTCCTTTTTGCTTCATCATCCCTTAATTTTACTCTGCAAGCCACTATTGCATGTCCCTGATGTTTGCAGTATGTGCAATATGCAGGTAACCCCTCATATTCTATAGATTGCCATTTACCATTAGTAATATCAGTTTTGCTCATGCCCATCCATAGATGAGATGGCCTCTCTAAGGTCAGATCCAGTTGCATTCTTACTTTAGCCACACTCCTTCTTGATTTTTGCAAGGATGCAGTGTCAAGATACATTGCCTTACCCACAAGGCTTAGAAACTTGGAGACAAACTCCATATAGTAGCAATGCCATGGGAAGTGTGGCAGAGTTACCCACAATGGGGTTACCTGCCCCATTGGAATTGTTTTTTATTTCTTTGGTACCCCTTTTTTCACTTTGTGTCTGAATTGCTTCTCTTTCCTTTTTCCTTTTTGCTTCATCATCCCTTAATTTTACTCTGCAAGCTACTATTGCATGTCCTTGATGTTTGCAGTATGTGCAATATGCAGGTAACCCCTCATATTCTATAGATTGCCATTTACCATTAGTAATATCAGTTTTGCTCATGCCCATCCATAGATGAGATGGCCTCTCTAAGTTCATATCCAGTTGCATTCTTACTTTAGCCACACTCCTTCTTGATTTTTGCAAGGATGCAGTGTCAAGGTACATTGCCTTACCCACAAGGCTTAGAAACTTGGAGACAAACTCCATATAGTAGCAATGCCATGGGAAGTGTGGCAGAGTTACCCACAATGGGGTTACCTGCCCCATTGGAATTGTTTTTTATTTCTTTGGTACCCTTTTTTTCATTTTGTGTCTGAATTGCTTCTCTTTCCTTTTTTCCTTTTTGCTTCATCATCCCTTAATTTTACTCTGCAAGCCACTATTGCATGTCCCTGATGTTTGCAGTATGTGCAATATGCAGGTAACCCCTCATATTCTATAGATTGCCATTTACCATTAGTAATATCAGTTTTGCTCATGCCCATCCATAGATGAGATGGCCTCTCTAAGGTCAGATCCAGTTGCATTCTTACTTTAGCCACACTCCTTCTTGATTTTTGCAAGGATGCAGTGTCAAGATACATTGCCTTACCCACAAGGCTTAGAAACTTGGAGACAAACTCCATATAGTAGCAATGCCATGGGAAGTGTGGCAGAGTTACCCACAATGGGGTTACCTGCCCCATTGGAATTGTTTTTTATTTCTTTGGTACCCTTTTTTTCATTTTGTGTCTGAATTGCTTCTCTTTCCTTTTTTCCTTTTTGCTTCATCATCCCTTAATTTTACTCTGCAAGCCACTATTGCATGTCCCTGATGTTTGCAGTATGTGCAATATGCAGGTAACCCCTCATATTCTATAGATTGCCATTTACCATTAGTAATATCAGTTTTGCTCATGCCCATCCATAGATGAGATGGCCTCTCTAAGGTCAGATCCAGTTGCATTCTTACTTTAGCCACACTCCTTCTTGATTTTTGCAAGGATGCAGTGTCAAGATACATTGCCTTACCCACAAGGCTTAGAAACTTGGAGACAAACTCCATATAGTAGCAATGCCATGGGAAGTGTGGCAGAGTTACCCACAATGGGGTTACCTGCCCCATTGGAATTGTTTTTTATTTCTTTGGTACCCCTTTTTTCATTTTGTGTCTGAATTGCTTCTCTTTCCTTTTTCCTTTTTGCTTCATCATCCCTTAATTTTACTCTGCAAGCTACTATTGCATGTCCTTGATGTTTGCAGTATGTGCAATATGCAGGTAACCCCTCATATTCTATAGATTGCCATTTACCATTAGTAATATCAGTTTTGCTCATGCCCATCCATAGATGAGATGGCCTCTCTAAGTTCATATCCAGTTGCATTCTTACTTTAGCCACACTCCTTCTTGATTTTTGCAAGGATGCAGTGTCAAGGTACATTGCCTTACCCACAAGGCTTAGAAACTTGGAGACAAACTCCATATAGTAGCAATGCCATGGGAAGTGTGGCAGAGTTACCCACAATGGGGTTACCTGCCCCATTGGAATTGTTTTTTATTTCTTTGGTACCCCTTTTTTCATTTTGTGTCTGAATTGCTTCTCTTTCCTTTTTCCTTTTTGCTTCATCATCCCTTAATTTTACTCTGCAAGCCACTATTGCATGTCCCTGATGTTTGCAGTTTGTGCAATATGCAGGTAACCCCTCATATTCTATAGATTGCCATTTACCATTAGTAATATCAGTTTTGCTCATGCCCATCCATAGATGAGATGGCCTCTCTAAGGTCAGATCCAGTTGCATTCTTACTTTAGCCACACTCCTTCTTGATTTTTGCAAGGATGCAGTGTCAAGATACATTGCCTTACCCACAAGACTTAGAAACTTGGAGACAAACTCCATATAGTAGCAATGCCATGGGAAGTGTGGCAGAGTTACCCACAATGGGGTTACCTGCCCCATTGGAATTGTTTTTTTATTTCTTTGGTACCCCTTTTTTCATTTTGTGTCTGAATTGCTTCTCTTTCCTTTTTCCTTTTTGCTTCATCATCCCTTAATTTTACTCTGCAAGCCACTATTGCATGTCCCTGATGTTTGCAGTATGTGCAATATGCAGGTAACCCCTCATATTCTATAGATTGCCATTTACCATTAGTAATATCAGTTTTGCTCATGCCCATCCATAGATGAGATGGCCTCTCTAAGTTCAGATCCAGTTGCATTCTTACTTTAGCCACACTCCTTCTTGATTTTTGCAAGGATGCAGTGTCAAGATACATTGCCTTACCCACAAGGCTTAGAAACTTGGAGACAAACTCCATATAGTAGCAATGCCATGGGAAGTGTGGCAGAGTTACCCACAATAGGGTTACCTGCCCCATTGGAATTGTTTTTTATTTATTTGGTACCCCTTTTTTCATTTTGTGTCTGAATTGCTTCTCTTTCCTTTTTCCTTTTTGCTTCATCATCCCTTAATTTTACTCTGCAAGCCACTATTGCATGTCCCTGATGTTTGCAGTATGTGCAATATGCAGGTAACCCCTCATATTCTATAGATTTCCATTTACCATTAGTAATATCAGTTTTGCTCATGCCCGTCCATAGATGAGATGGCCTCTCTAAGTTCAGATCCAGTTGCATTCTTACTTTAGCCACACTCCTTCTTGATTTTTGCAAGGATGCAGTGTCAAGATACATTGCCTTACCCACAAGGCTTAGAAACTTGGAGACAAACTCCATATAGTAGCAATGCCATGGGAAGTGTGGCGGAGTTACCCACACTGGCACTATGGGAATTTCTTCCTCAGGAGTAAATTTGGGAGACCAGATTTGTAGTCTCATTTTTTGGCCTTGTATAAATATTTGTTGCTTTTTCCAAACTGCCATCTGGTCATTCTCATTATCAAGATCAATGTAGACATGGGAGGAGTTAAAGTGGGCAATGTTGAATTTACCCTGCAACTGAGTCTGCAGCTCAAAACCCTTTCTAATCACTTCCATCCTAGGCATACTACTAGTAAACTTCCCAACTAAAGTGTATCTGCACCTTTCAGCTAATTTCACCATAAAATCATGCTCATCAAATAAGACAGCTGGGAATCCTTGTTTGGTAGTGATGATAGGTTCTTGGATTTCAATGGGGGTTGCATAATTTTTTTGTTGCTGAGCTTTGATTTTGGAGGCCAGAGTTGGTACAACCACTGGAGGTCTGGAGGTTTTGGTTTGGGAGGAGTTTGTTTAGGAACAAGAACCAGTGTGTTGGGTTGGTTGTTAAGATGATTAGAGCTGGTAGGGGCATCAAAATTGGAAGATATCTTGGGCATAGGTTGGCTTGCAGGTGCTGTTTGTTTGTGACTTTGTTGGTGGGATTCCTTTTGTTTGGTGGAATTATGCAGGTTTGGACTTCTTATATGGTGATTCAAGGCAGTTTTGTGTGGTGTTTCAATGGTTAGAGATGTATGTTTTGGACCCATCTTAGCAATACTCTCAGTTCCACTTGCATTTGGTTGCAGTTGAGTATCAGTAGCAATAATTATGCTAGCATCACAGGGTAGAATACCACCTACATTATCATCCTTAACTTCACTAGCATGCTTAGGGAGTTGGCTTAAATCATTTTTCTGACTAACAACCTCTTGATCATCAACATTATCACATTGACGAGCAGCAGTACCATCAATTTCATTACAATCATTCAGCTCATTATTAACAGGCATAGCAGAAACATGCAACTTTGTAGGAAACCTAAAACTTAAATTCGTTGATCCCTTCATAAAACTAATTGGGGCTTTTGATAAATTCTCCATTCTAATATCATTTTGCATGAGAGGGCATTGATTCCCATCCACGAATTTAGCTAGATCACCCTCCCCCACCAAATTGGCTTGGGTTGGCAGCTTGAAACTTAAATTCGTGGAATGAGAGTGATCAACAACAAGAGGAGGGGATTTAGAATCATTAGAATTACCTGGAATTTGGTTTTGGCATTGGTAATTACCCAATTCAGCCGTTGAATCAACAATTGGGTTTTTTTGATCTTGCAGGCCACTGGGAACCCTAGTTTGCAAATTCAACGAGATTGAGCCATGGACAATTGGGGCTTTCTCATCAGGGAGATGCTCTTTTCCATGTTCAACAACTTGGCAATGGTTTTGGTCCAAAAGGGATTGTCTTCTCCGTCACCGACATCGGAAAGTTCGGCTGAGACGATTTTGGATTCCATTGGAGCTGAATTTTTGCATGGAGGGGCGCCATGAGGTGGGGAATCATCTCCAATAGCCATAATTGGACGAATTTCACCTGAAGTACCTCGAATTTCGAGGCGAAATTTTGGCAACTCAGGCGATTTTCTCCCAATAATCACCTGATCAGATCTCGTAATTGGCAAAAATGTTTGGTCTAATTTTTGGCCTGAGTATAGATCAACACATGGAGAATCATCTCCAATACTTGAAAAAACACGAATTTCCCCAGAATTAACTAGGGAAATAATTTGCTGAGCCCTTCGCAGTTTTTCAGGCGAAATCGCAGCAGAGCTCGCGATTTTCTTTTGCAAATTCGCCACTGCTGGGGATGAATTTAAGGATGATTCTTACTGGGGTTTGTGTAAAATTGGATTGCGCTTCGAATGGGATAGGTCCGGTGGTTCGAATCCGCCGGACGGCGGCTGTGGGTCCATTTTGACACAGGTACTGTTTGCGCGCCTATTTTAGAGAGCTGTGGGAGCGTTTTTTTTCTAGAGAGAGAAATTTGGGGCGTGTTATGGATGCGAATGGGGTTTTAGGGTTTGGGGTTCAGGGTTTAGGTTTTAGGGTTTGGGGTTCAGGGATTAGGGTTTTAGGGTTTAGGGTTTAGTGTTTAGGGTTTAGGGATTAGGGTTTACGGTTTAGGGTTTCAGGGTTTTATGGTTTCAGGGTTTAGGGTTTAGGGTTTAGGTTTCAGGTTCCAGGGTTTCGGGTTTAGGGTTTAGGGTTTAGGGTTTAGGGTTTAGGGTTTCAGGGTTTAGGGTTAAGGGTTTAGGGATTAGGGTTTAGGTTTTAGGGTTTAGGGTTTAGGTTTCAGGGTTTAGGGTTTAGGGTTTAGGGTTTCAGGGTTTAGGGTTTAGGTTTCAGGGTTTAGGGTTTAGGGTTTAGGGTTTAGGTTTCAGGTTTCAGGGTTTTAGGGTTTAGGGTTTAGGGTTTAGGGTTTAGGGTTTCAGGGTTTAGGGTTTCAGGGTTTAGGGTTTCGGGTTTAGGGTTTCGGGTTTAGGGTTTCGGGTTTTAGGGTTTCGGGTTTAGGGTTTATGGTTTAGGGTTTAGGGTTTAGGGTTTCAGGGTTTAGGGTTTAGGGTTTAGGGTTTAGGGTTTAGGGTTTAGGGTTTCAGGGTTTAGGGTTTAGGGTTTAGGGTTTAGGGTTCAGGGTTCAGGGTTCAGGGTTTAGGGTTTAGGGTTTCAGGGTTTAGGGTTTAGGGTTTAGGGTTTAGGGTTTAGGGTTTAGGGTTCAGGGTTTCAGGGTTCAGGGTTCAGGGTTTAGGGTTTAGGGTTTAGGGTTTAGGGTTTAGGGTTCAGGGTTCAGGGTTCAGGGTTTTAGGGTTTCAGGGTTTAGGGTTTAGGGTTTAAGGGTTTTGGGTTTAGGGTTTTGGGTTTAGGGTTTTGGGTTTAGGGTTTAGGGTTTAGGGTTTAGGGTTTAGGGTTTAGGGTTCAGGGTTCAGGGTTCAGGGTTCAGGGTTCAGGGTTCAGGGTTCAGGGTTCAGGGTTCAGGGTTCAGGGTTCAGGGTTTCAGGGTTTAGGGTTTAGGGTTTAGGGTTTAGGGTTTAGGTTTCAGGGTTTAGGGTTTAGGGTTTAGGGTTTAGGGTTTAGGGTTTAGGGTTTAGGGTTTAGGGTTCAGGGTTTAGGGTTTAGGGTTTCAGGGTTTAGGGTTTAGGGTTTAGGGTTCAGGGTTCAGGGTTCAGGGTTCAGGGTTCAGGGTTCAGGGTTTAGGGTTTAGGGTTTCAGGTTTAGGGTTTAGGGTTCAGGGTTCAGGGTTTAGGGTTCAGGGTTTAGGGTTTAGGGTTTAGGGTTTAGGGTTTAGGGTTTAGGGTTTAGGGTTTTAGGGTTTAGGGTTTGGGTTTTAGGGTTTAGGGTTTAGGGTTTAGGGTTTAGGGTTTAGGGTTCAGGGTTCAGGGTTCAGGGTTCAGGGTTCAGGGTTTAGGGTTCAGGGTTGAGGGTTTAGGGTTGAGGGTTTAGGGTTTAGGGTTGAGGGTTTAGGGTTTAGGGTTTAGGGTTTAGGGTTTAGGCTTTAGGGTTTAGGGTTTAGGGTTTAGGGTTTAGGGTTTAGGGTTTAGGGTTTCAGGTCTCAGGGTTTAGGGTTTAGGGTTTAGGGTTTAGGGTTTAGGGTTTAGGGTTTAGGTTTTAGGGTTTAGGGGTTTAGGGTTTAGGGTTTAGGGTTTAGGGTTTAGGGTTTAGGGTTTAGGGTTTAGGGTTTAGGGTTTAGGGTTTCAGGGTTTAGGGTTTAGGGTTTAGGGTTTCAGGGTTTAGGGTTTAGGGTTTAGGGTTTAGGGTTTAGAGTTTAGGGTTTAGGGTTTAGGGTTTAGAGTTTAGGGTTTCAGGGTTTAGGGTTTAGGGTTTAGGGTTTAGGGTTTAGGGTTTAGGGTTTCAGGGTTTAGGGTTTCAGGGTTCAGGGTTTAGGGTTTCAGGGTTCAGGGTTTAGGGTTTCAGGGTTCAGGGTTTAGGGTTTAGGGTTTAGGGTTTAGGGTTTAGGGTTTAGGGTTTAGGGTTTAGGGTTTAGGGTTTAGGGTTTCAGGGTTTTAGGGTTCAGGGTTCAGGGTTTAGGGTTTAGGGTTCAGGGTTTAGGGTTTAGGGTTTAGGGTTTAGGTTTAGGGTTTAGGTTTCAGGGTTTAGGGTTTCAGGGTTTAGGGTTTAGGGTTTAGGGTTTTAGGGTTTAGGGTTTAGGGTTTAGGGTTTCAGGGTTTAGGGTTTAGGGTTTAGGGTTTAGGGTTTAGGGTTTAGGGTTTAGGGTTAGGGTTTAGGGTTTAGGGTTTAGGGTTTCAGGGTTTAGGGTTTAGGGTTTAGGGTTTAGGGTTTAGGGTTTAGGGTTTAGGGTTTAGGGTTTAGGGTTTAGGGTTTAGGGTTTAGGGTTTAGGGTTTAGGGTTTAGGGTTTAGGGTTTAGGGTTTAGGGTTTAGGGTTTCAGGGTTTAGGGTTTAGGGTTTAGGGTTTAGGGTTTAGGGTTTAGGGTTTAGGGTTTAGGGTTTAGGGTTTAGGGTTTAGGGTTTAGGGTTTAGGGTTTCAGGTTTCAGGGTTTAGGGTTTAGGGTTTAGGGTTTCAGGTTTCAGGGTTCAGGGTTTAGGGTTTAGGGTTTAGGGTTTAGGGTTTAGGGTTTAGGGTTTCAGGGTTTAGGGTTTAGGGTTTAGGGTTTAGGGTTTAGGGTTTAGGGTTTAGGGTTTAGGGTTTAGGGTTTAGGGTTTAGGGTTTCAGGTTTCAGGGTTTAGGGTTTAGGGTTTAGGGTTTAGGGTTTAGGGTTTAGGGTTTAGGGTTTAGGGTTTAGGGTTTAGGGTTTAGGGTTTAGGGTTTAGGGTTTAGGGTTTAGGGTTTAGGGTTTAGGGTTTAGGGTTTAGGGTTTAGGGTTTAGGGTTTAGGGTTTAGGGTTTAGGGTTTAGGGTTTAGGGTTTCAGGGTTTCAGGGTTTAGGGTTTAGGGTTTAGGGTTTCAGGGTTTAGGGTTTAGGGTTTAGGGTTTAGGGTTTAGGGTTTAGGGTTTAGGGTTTAGGGTTTAGGGTTTAGGGTTTAGGGTTTAGGGTTTAGGGTTTAGGGTTTAGGGTTTAGGGTTTCAGGGTTTAGGGTTTAGGGTTTAGGGTTTAGGGTTTAGGGTTTCAGGGTTTAGGGTTTAGGGTTTAGGGTTTAGGGTTTCAGGGTTTAGGGTTTAGGGTTTAGGGTTTAGGGTTTCAGGGTTTAGGGTTTAGGGTTTAGGGTTTAGGGTTTAGGGTTTAGGGTTTAGGGTTTAGGGTTTAGGGTTTAGGGTTTAGGGTTTAGGGTTTAGGGTTTAGGGTTTAGGGTTTAGGGTTTAGGGTTTAGGGTTTAGGGTTTAGGGTTTAGGGTTTAGGGTTTAGGGTTTAGGGTTTAGGGTTTAGGGTTTAGGGTTTAGGGTTTAGGGTTTAGGGTTTAGGGTTTAGGGTTTAGGGTTTAGGGTTTAGGGTTTAGGGTTTAGGGTTTAGGGTTTAGGGTTTAGGGTTTAGGGTTTAGGGTTTAGGGTTTAGGGTTTAGGGTTTAGGGTTTAGGGTTTAGGGTTTAGGGTTTAGGGTTTAGGGTTTAGGGTTTAGGGTTTAGGGTTTAGGGTTTAGGGTTTAGGGTTTAGGGTTTAGGGTTTCAGGGTTTAGGGTTTAGGGTTTAGGGTTTAGGGTTTAGGGTTTAGGGTTTAGGGTTTAGGGTTTAGGGTTTAGGGTTTAGGGTTTAGGGTTTAGGGTTTAGGGTTTAGGGTTTAGGGTTTTCAGGTTTCAGGGTTTAGGGTTTAGGGTTTAGGGTTTAGGGTTTAGGGTTTAGGGTTTAGGGTTTAGGGTTTAGGGTTTAGGGTTTAGGGTTTAGGGTTTAGGGTTTAGGGTTTAGGGTTTAGGGTTTAGGGTTTAGGGTTTAGGGTTTAGGGTTTAGGGTTTAGGGTTTAGGGTTTAGGGTTTAGGGTTTAGGGTTTAGGGTTTCAGGGTTTAGGGTTTAGGGTTTAGGGTTTAGGGTTTAGGGTTTAGGGTTTAGGGTTTAGGGTTTAGGGTTTAGGGTTTAGGGTTTAGGGTTTAGGGTTTAGGGTTTAGGGTTTAGGGTTTAGGGTTTAGGGTTTCAGGGTTTAGGGTTTAGGGTTTAGGGTTTAGGGTTTAGGGTTTAGGGTTTAGGGTTTAGGGTTTAGGGTTTAGGGTTTAGGGTTTAGGGTTTAGGGTTTAGGGTTTAGGGTTTAGGGTTTAGGGTTTAGGGTTTAGGGTTTAGGGTTTAGGGTTTAGGGTTTAGGGTTTAGGGTTTAGGG